>NC_059141.1:8582214-10016381 GCF_020740605.2 Lemur catta | reverse complement strand
AAGATAATACCATTGGACCCCTACCTCAAACTATTCACAAAAATAAGTTCTAGATTGAATATGTTTATATGTAAAAAGTAAGACAATGAAAATCATATAATTTAGAAGACCTGAAACATAACCGAGGCATTGGGGAAACTTTTTTAATGGAGATAGGAAATTCAAGATCTATAATATAAAAGAGACAAATTCAAATAAAAAATATTAAACATTTTTGAATGGCAAAAGATATAATACATTAAGTAAACTGACAAATTGTTGAGTGGGAAAATAGTTACAACACATTTGAGAGATCAGTTCACGTCTGTCCTATGTAAAGAGTTCTCACAAATTGATAATAGGAAGACAACAGAAAAGTTGGGAAAGGATATAGACATACAGTCACCAAATATCAAATCCAAATGGCCCATAAATATATGAAGACCAAAGTAAAGTGAGCAAGTGGACTAGACACCTGGCCGAGGCATTGGACCACTAGTCTCCACCTGAAGCTGCAAACAGGACACAGACCTGGGTTTAAACCCCAGCTCACCCCTGAGTAGCTGGTGATCATAGCAGAACCCAGCTCTCAGGGCTGCAGGAAGGTTCCATGAGATGGTGTTTGTAAACACCCAGCAAAGGGACCGGCATGCGGTGGACACTCCATAAATGCCAATTACTGCACACGATGGCACCACTGCCAGGCCGTAGTAGGTGCAGAAAGCCCCTTTCTGATGGTTACAGTGAACTCTCAACCCGGAACCACATGCCATGGAAGGGCATTCGTTATGGGTTGAATTATGTTCCCCCAAAAGATATGTTGAAGTCTTAGCCCCCACTGCCTCAAAATATGACCTTATTTGGAAGTAGGGACATTGCAGGTGGAATAAGCAGTCACACTGGAGTCAGGTGGGCCCCAACCCAAAATGACTGGTGTCCTTATAAGAAGAGAAGAGACTCAGAGACAGACACAGAGAGGCGGGACGGCCAGGTGCAGACAGAGGCAGAGACAGGGTGACGCATCCACCCACCAAGACACACTAAGGACCACCGACATCTGCCAGGAGCTGGAAGAGCAAGGGAGGATCCTCATGGCCCTACAGACACCTTGATTTGGACTTGTAGCCCCCAGACCTGTGAGACAAGAGTAAGCTACACACTTTGTAGAACTTTGTTATGTAGCAGCTCTAGGACACGAATACACAACACGAATACGGATTTTAACTGTTTTTTTTTTTGTTTTTTTTTTTAAGTTTCAAAAAGTAGATTCAACCACAATGAACGCAAACCATGTGCCAGTCACTTTTGAGGGGTTTCCCAAAGTATGTTCTGGAACTACAGGATGTTGATGGTTGTGACCTGTAAAAATATTATGCGAAAAGGGGTTCTGTCATCAAGCAATCAGGGAAACACTGGGTTAAACAGTTACATGTACTTCTTTCTTGCAGGACTTCTCAGGGCCTTTAACATGCCAATGTGCCTTGTGAATGCCCACGAGGGGATACAGGAGTGGCTATCCCACGTTTATGTGACCACAGAAGCCTCGTCTCAGAGCCTCTGGTGGGATTAGATTCTACAGGGTAGAGTTTGAAAAGCCCTGCAAGAGAGAACACAGCATTAACGGAGAAGAGGGCCTTGCCTTCCAAGCATCTACAGCCCCCCACAGAAGATACATTTGCCTCCCTGGGGGGACAATCTCAGGACCGCTTTAGATTCATGGGACTGCAAGCTGGTGCATGCACAGACCTGCAGCAGGAGTGTTACTTCCGGCCCCACGTTGTACCAAATTCCAGGCACGTCCTGTGTTCCCACTTCCTCCTCGGCCCCCCTCCCCCATCACATAGTCAGCTGGCATTTGATCTTGCTGAATATCTCTGGTATGGCGAGAGAATGATCTGGCTCCTTAAAAAAGAAGTCAGATTTTAAAATGCTGAGTCATCCACCGCGAGAGTAGTGCCCGAGGAGAAGTAGGTCAGCCCAGGGCAGAGCCCGCCCAGCCCTCCTCGGCAGAAAATAATGGCAGCTCACACGTGGCCAGGGCTGCTCAGTGGGCTTGACCTGGATTCACTCGTTTAAGCCTCATGACAATGCGGCAGGGATGAACTGTGAGTCTCCTCAAATTCCAGATGAGAAACTGAGGCACAGGGAGGCACAAAGAGATGAAACCCCAGCAAGCAGGCCGCATTGCTAACCAGAAACAAAGGGTTCATAATCCCAGACACTGCACAAAAGACACACATTAACCAGACACTCATTCATTCATTCATCAAACATAGGAGCAGGCCCTACCTCCAAGATAGTTGCACTGGTGGAGGAGACGGATAAGCAGGGCCCCAGTTACAACAGCAGTGGTCAGCAGTGCACTGGGAGGACCCCCAGGATGCCATGGGAGTGCCAGGGGAGGCAGCAGCCTGGACTTTGGGAGTGGGGTGCCCAGGGAGGGCTTCCTGGAGGAGGCATTCACTGAGCGAGACGCTGAGAACGAGCGGAAGTTAGCCAGGAGGAAGGGCATTGCAGCCCGAGGAAGCACATGTGCGGCCGCTTAGAAGCCAGGAGAGAGAAGGGCCTGTGGGCACTTGCGGGAGAGGCAGGGCAGCAAGAGGCGGAAGCCAGCCACCCCTAGCAAGCTCTGGGACCCACAGCCACATTCTCAGTTGGAAAGTCTGGATTCCTGTGACCTTGGGTTGTTAAACAACCTCTCTGGGCCTCAGCTTCCATACCTGGAAAATGCAGGAGTAGTACGTGCCACATAGGGCTGTTGTGGGGGGAAATGGCATACTGTGTGTCAAGCACTTGGCCTGGGCATAAGGAAGCACCCACTACGCGGTGTCCTCATGGCCAGCGGGCTCGGGCTTCCAGGAAAGGGGAGAAGCAGCCAGTGGGCCTGCAGGGACTCCCAGCCTCCCAGCCCTGACTGCAAGCGTCCAGGTTGCCTCCTCCTTCCTAAGATAAGGCTCTGCCAAGAAATTCCAGTGAAATTCCAAGAAAGGTCACTTTGCATTTCGTGCAATCCTAAATAGAAACACACAGCAAGGGGGAAACCTGGAGCTTCTTTATACTCTCCCACCGTGGAGCCGCCTGGCCTGGAAAAACATCGCAACACTTGCCTCTGCATCAGGCTAGTGTGGCCCTGGACAAGAGGGCAGGAGGTGGATGCAAAATCCATCTTGTCCCCCAGCCATGGGGACATCATCTCGTGTTGGGAGTAGGCAGAAGGAGCTGGGACAGGGGTATCTGCTCCCAAGCCTTGGGGATCGGGAAAGGATGCAGGTGATTCAGCCCACAGAAAACATCGTGACAGAGCCTTGCCCCAGGGCCACCTGCGCCTGCGTTATTTCCCACGAGGCCTCCCCATGAAGAGTCGCAGAAAACTTCCCAAGGAAGATTCCGGGTGAACAGTTGACTATCCCAAGCAGGTGCATCCCTTAAACGGTATCTAGAGCTGATTTCCCACCACCCTGGGTGAGAAGCATGTCTGACATGGGGAGCTTGTCACCAGCGGCTTCAGGTTAAGTGACAGCCCCAGCCCCTTGCTCTGGTGTGCTCTTGGTTCCCACACTCGTGGCTTTCAGGTAAGCGGCAGCCTTGGGGAGGAAGCGTGCGTTATTCTGATTTGTAAAACACTCCGCTGCTTCGGCTTCTGAGCACCTATCCTTTAAAATGACCCTGATTACAATAAATCATACAGAAGAAACTTTGTGCTTTGCAAAAAAAAAAAAAAAAAAAAAAACAAGGTTTAATCTCATTTATTTAAAAAAAAAAAAAAGACTCACTGACTCATGAATGCCACCAACCCCACTTAGTAGCACCACATTCCAGAGTTATGCCTCACCTGTCAGAGTGAGGGGGAGGCTGAGGGGAAAGGTGACAAATGTCCAGTGAGGGACGTGAGGATTGGACCCCCAACATGGATCGTTGAGGCATCTGTCCCATCCAAGCTGAATCAGCTCACTGAACACTGAACGCTCACTCACCTCCCAGGCCCTGCCTCCCCTTGGCCTTGAGGGACCCTAAAACGAGTCCCCTCCCGTCTGCCTCCCGGCCCCCACCTGGCCCGGTGCAGCAGGCGGCTACCTTGCTCCCTGCCTGGCCGTGTCCAATCCATCATTGAGAGCAATCCCTGCAAAGTGCGGGGACGCTCCCCACGCCAGCTCTGGCCTCACGCTGGCACTCACGGCATCTGCTCCCGGGGCCCAACACGATGCTGGGGTCCCCAAAAGCCCCAACGCACAGGGAGCGACACCCAGTCCTCAGGCCCAGCGGGGCTCTCAGGAGCCTGTGACAGGAGGCCGGGGGAAGTTCCAAGACACTGAAAAAAGTCCGGCGTACAAAACAAAAAGGGTACTGACTGGAAGATTCCATTTCTGTAACATTCTAGAAAATGCAAACTAATCTATGGCAGTTGCTCGGGATGGGAGGTGGGGCAGTGAGGAGACAGACTTTGGGGACGGATCTGTTCATTATCTTGGCAGTGGGGAGGGTTGCTCGGGTGATACATGTGTCAAAACTCATCAGATTACACACTTTACATGCAGTTTACTGTAAGTCCATCATACTCGAATAAAGCTGTTTAAAAGGTGAGCATGCAGAGGGTGGCTCGGCTGGCACCTCCGAGGGGTGGGGGTGGAGGGGCGGGATGGGGCCGGAGAACAGGAACTCTGGTCAGGTGGGCTTTATATGCCCCCGGTGACCGGGCATTATGGGCAGTGCCTTAGTTTTCTAGGGATGTGGTAAAAATGAGCACTAACTGTGTGGCTTAAACAACAGAGGTTTATTGTCTCAGTACAGGAGGCCAGAAATCCGAAATGCAGCTTCCGCCTGAGGGGTGTGAGGGAGAATCCATTCCAGGCCTCTCTCCCAGCTTCTGGGGGTTTGCGGGCGACATCTGGCATTCCTGGGCTGGAGGAAGCATCGCCCCATCTCTGCCTCCGGCTCCCTGTGGGTGTCTTTGTCCAAATTTCCCCTATTGATAAGGTCCATCTTAACTAACCACGTCTGCCATGACCCTGGTTCCACATGAAGTCGTGTTCTGAGGTACTGAGAGTTAGGACTTGAGGATCCGAATTTGGGGTGCGTGGGGAACGCAGTTCAACCCTGGACAGACAGGTTGTGGAATAAAGAACTGAATTAGGTGGGGAGGGAGGGGAGGAGGCAGGTGAGGAGGCCTGAGGCAGAGTCCTGCTGTCCCTTCCCCTGGGAGCCAAGCAGCCACTTCACCTCCAGGAGCCTCTAATCTGTCGCCTATAGAATGGGGAAAGTGATCTGTGCTTCAGCCCGCTGCTAAGACTGTCTAAGGATCAAAGAAAAGGATCCACGTGCGTGTGCTTGGGGCAGGACCTCTCTGCTCCTGCCGAGCCCCCGAGCAGCTGTCCATCTGTCAGCCCTTGAGCTTGTCCCCAAGGTCAGCCTATGTGCTCACGTGTCACCCCGAGACCCTGGGCATCTGGAGAGAAGAAGGCAAGGTCCTTGCCCACACGTTCCCACTTAGGGAGGGAGACCTACCCATGAGCACTGTCACACAAGCATGGCAAAGTGTGCCAAGGACTGTGGCAGCCAGAGGACAGGGTGGTCACCTCTGCCTCACCCAATCCTGGAGGGCTCCAGAGAGGAGGTGCCTCTCTAGCAACTGAGCCAAGACCCCAAAGGAAAACTGTCCTGGCTCCCAGACCAAGCCCCAAGCCTCAGAATGGCCTGGGGTGGTAGCAGGAGAATGGCCCACAAGGACGTCCACACACTAATCCCTGCAATTGTCCCCTCACATGGCCATGGGACTTGCAGGTGTGAATAAGGCTGAGGTGCTGAGATGGGAGACTATTTTGGATTTTCCAGATGGGCCCAATCTAATCCCGAATCCTTAAAAGTGGAGGAGGCAGCGCGGGCTAGAGAGACAATACAGGAAGAAGGGGCAGGAGAGATACACAGTGTGAGACACTCAACCCGCAGACTTTGCAGATGGAGGAAGGGCCACAAGACAAGGAAAGGAGGGGCTGACAGCAGCTGGGAAAGGCAGGAAGTGGACTCTCCCCTGGAGCCTCCAGACACCTTGGATTTAGCCCAGTGGGACTCGTATCAAACTTCTGAGCTGCAGGACTGTAAGATAATCCATCATGGTGCTTGAAGCCACTGAGTTTGTGGAGCAACAGAAAGAGAAAGCCAGCACAGGTAGGGTACACACTTTGGTCCCCCAGAAGGGGACGGGCTCAGGCAGGGGTCTGAGGAAGTGACACAGCCTGGGATTTATTAGTAACAGCAGGGACACTGGACCTTACTTATCAGCAACACCAGACAAATTGCCTCAGAGGTCTCCGCATCCTAGACGCTGCAGGATTTCTGGAGGAGTCGGAGGGCATGATGGGTGAGGCCCAGGGCAGCCTTGGGAAGAGCCTAGAAGCCTCAGGTGCTCTGAGCCATGGTCTGGGGCTGGGACATAAGCAAAGGGACCCCAGAGTGTCAGCGACACTGGGCTGTCAGAGCCAGAGGGCACCTCACATCGCTACCCAACACTTGGCGTTGCCGAAGAGAGAAGTGGAGGAGCAAGACTTACCTGGGGCCCTGCCCGGGGTTAGAGGCCAGAGCCGGGGTGAGAACTAAGGTCTTCTAACAGCAAGCCTGGAAGTTAGGGATCTGCAGGGGGGCCACAGCCCTCAGGGAGGCTCCCTGCTGTGCACCCCGACTTTCAGGACAAGGTTTTCTGCCTAAGCACAGATCTCAGACCACACAAGAACTCTGTGTCCTGCACCTTCTGGAGACCTGGCGCAGAGGCAGCACGACCCCCGCCAGGTCCCCCTCAGTGGGCCGCCCCTGTCCCAACGAAGCCGCCTGCAGCTGCCCAACAGCGGTGAGACAACCGCTAAGGCCACCAGCTAAGCTGCTCCTCGTTCCCAGGGCGGGTTCGAGAGGCTTTTCCGCACAAGGATTCATTTCCACCCTCCGGCCAGGAGGGAACAGGCGGGCCCAGATGGGGATCTGAGTGTCAGGCCATCTGGACAGGCAGAGCCCCGAGGTGGGCTGCGTGCTGCATGCGGAGGGAAAGAAAGAATCTTATTTAGAGCCTGGAGCTCCGGCTCCCCGGTTAAAGGCATCTCTCAGGTCTCAGGAAACTCACTGAACATTCCAGGCGCATCCACTGGCAGGATCCTTCCCACTCAGAGGATGGACAAGGCCAACTCGCCCTCGGCTTTTGTCACTTAGTGTCCAGCTGGGGAAGGCAGTAAAGACGAGGGTCAGCAGTCGACCATGCTGTTACTCGATGGGGTAAGGTGAGTTTTGCACAAAAGTTAAAGGATTTATCAATGCAGCCTCGTTCCCAGCATCAGAGGGGCTGAGACAAGGGGCCCCAGGCGCTGGGGAGCGAGTCATGTCGGCTATTTCGTAAGATGACCAACACAGCATCACTCAAAGCGCTTCTCCTTTCTCTTCCCCGAGCGCAGGGATATTTTATTGTCATCGTGTGAAGGTCCATTAGTGACAATCCTGGAAAATGGCTCTTTCAAGGTCAGGAAAATGCAAGCAAGGGAGCAAACGGAGTGAGTGTTCCAAATGCGAGGCTGTTTGGCTGCTTTAGGTTTAGAGAAGGCAAGGCAGCCAGTCAAACATAGAGCCACACACCAAGTTCGGGGACTGGCACGTTTTCTGATTAAACAGGAGGCAGTATGGTTGCAAAAACAGGCTGCTGCCCCTTGTACTGGACATTGCCAGGTAGAAATACAGGCCAGGAACCCCTAGATGTCCTCCGAGGCTTCCCAACCCTTTCTGACCCAGCCCTGGGCCCTGGGGCTGACCTACTCCCAGCCTCAGTCCTGGCTGGGCTCAGCCCATGGTGCATGCTCAGCACTCTGCCTGCGCTCAGCCTCTGCTCCGAGTGCCAGCGTTGCTATTCCAGAATTACAGAAGGACCATGTGCACGACATGTCTCGGAGCTCGGAGGTCCCGGGGAGGAATTCTGACTTGGAGCTGGAGGAGACCTCCCCGGGGAGGAGGCATTTAAAGAATGGGTGGTGGTTTTGGATCAGCAAAGGATCCAATTTGATAACCAAACACTTCTTTCCTGGAATCGCTGATGCTGTAGCTCTGGAAGGGAATCTCAGGGTGGAGCATTTCCATGGGAAAGTGAGGGAGCAGGGCACACAGCAGTGAGGTGGCTCACCCACGGTGTGCCTTGCCACCAAGGTGGGTCTCCTGATGCTGAGGCTGCCCCCCACCGCCCAACCAGGACTGGCCCTTGTCCTGCCCTCAGCCTCACAGCTCCGCCTCCTCCAGATGGCTGCAGTGGGCCTGGGGCACGTCAGGACCCTGTGCCAGTTCTTAAAAAACCAGCTGCCCAGTTCTGCCATCCAATTTTTCCAACATGTGAGAGTCTCACAAAAATGCCCACTTGCAACTGTAATGAAGCCAAGTGTCAAAACCCAAGAGAGAAAATGTCAGATGGAGCCCAGACGCGAGCTCTCTGAAAGCTGCCACGTGAGTGGCTCTTCTGATCTAAATCCCTTCCATTCTTTCTGTGAACATGTATCGAGTACTGTCAGGAGCGAGACACCGAGGGTGGAGTCCAGAGGAGAGACGAACGCAAGTCAATGACGACAATACCACGGAAGCATGCTGACCAAGAGGGTTGACCTGCCAGGAGCATGTAGACCAGGGGTCAGCCAGGTGTGCCCCGGGGACAGAGGAGCTGACAGTTGAGTTGGGCCTTACAGGATGCATAGGAGTTTGCCAGGTGAAGAAAAGAAGCTTGGAGAACGACACTCCGGGTGGAGAAACGGCATGAACAAAAAAGGGGTCATGGAAAGTGGAAGTCTGTCGTGGCCAAAGCCCAGGTGGAGGGGAGAGCCTGGGACAAGGCTGCAGACGTGGGCGGGGAGAGCAGCTACCAGCGTCACACAGTAGCTTCTGAGCTTACACTGGTTTTTAAGTCATTTGACGATCATGTCTGCGTGGACAGTGGCTGAGGCAGGAAACTAGCAACAGAAGACTGATATTCCAGATTCACTTTTACAGAAAAATCCCTCTCTGAGTGTGACAGGAAGACCCCATGCTGCGGTAGGAAGCAGGTGAGGGGCCAGAGCGTGTCTGCTTCCTCTGCACCACCCACAGGAGGGGCGGGATGTCCCGGTAACCCACACTCAGCTATTGGTGGCCCAGGCCTCACCTTGCTCTGTGAGCTAGAATCTCAGAACATGACTTCTGGAAGGTCCCTTGTTTCGCACGAGTCACTGGAGATGAAACTAGAGCGAGTAATGCGTTCATCCATCCCACCAGAGTGACCCCTCTGCCTGCCACTGCCCTAGGCTCGAGGACATAGCAGAGAATAAAGAGAAACAGAAAATAAACAGGATGATAGTTCAGCCTGAGAGAGGCTCTAGGAGGAAAATAAACAGGGTGCTGTGATGGAGGGGTTGGCAAACTGTGGCCCTCAGGCCAAATCCAGCCTGCAGCCTCTACATGGCCAGAAAGTGAATAAAGGTTTACATTTTTAAAGAACAAACAAAAAAAAAGAGAAAATGCAACAGAGACCTTAAGGCCCACAAAATCTAAAATATTTGCTATCTGGCCCTTTATAGAAAAAGTTCGCCCAGTTACTAAGAGGGGAGCTCTCTTAACTAGCAAGGTCTGGGTTCCTGCCTTGTAGCGTGGTTTCTCCCTCCTTCCTCAGAGCTGCTCCTACCTTAGGGAGGATGAAACATTGAAATGGTTCGTCAAAAGTTCACTGCACTTGGCCACGTACCAAGAGTCTGGATTTCCGGGCGTCTCATTCCCCACCTGCTGTCTGGGGTCTTACTCAAGAAACCTGGTCCCCAACCTGGCCACAGCTGTGCCAACCCCCTCCCCGACTGGCAGACTAGGGAGTCACACAGGCAACAGCTTCCCCATGGCCCCCTGACCGCCCTGCCTGAACCACTCGCTCAAAAACAGAACCATGTGGATCCCTGTTTCGAGACACCTCCCTGACATCTGCTACCCGATACTCTGCCTTCTTTTATTTCAGTCAGATAAATTTCTCAGTCCATGGCTCAGCGTCTAACTTTATAAATCCTGGCATTGGGCAACAAGGGAAGAAATGTTTATGTCCAAACAAAATCCAATACACAACTCTAGCTCTCCCGGAAAGAAAGTCCATACATCAACACATTGCAGCAGCAATTGTGAATGGAAACCCACACAGAGAAAGACGTGTGGCAGAAATCCCTGAGCTCACTACTCAGCGGCATCTGTGAGACATTCCGTCACATTTCTGACCTAAATGGGAACCAAGTTGGCTCTTATAAAAAAAAAAAAGCCGGGTGTGGTGGTTCATGCCTGTAATCCCAGCACTTCGGAAGGCTAAAGCAGGAGGATTGCTTAAGGTCAGGAGTTTGAGACCAGCCTGAGCCACACAGCGAGACCTTGTCCCTAAAAAAAACCAAAAAAATTGTCCCGTCAACATTCAAGAGTCTTTCCTCAGACACCAGCCGTCACCCTGGTGGAAGGTTCCCGGTGTAATCTGTACCGCACAGAAAATAAATTATACCTGGGCAGTTAACTTTGCAATTGTTAAATGAGCCTTTTCCCGAAATTAAAATAACCCACACGTCCATACAGAGTGACAGGACAAATTCTTCATATGGTAATGGTGCACACATTCACTTCTGATTCCCCCCCCCCAATCCCATTGAAACAATAAAAGTATTCTTTAAAGGAATAAACACACAGGAACAAATAGAATGAGAAACAGCAGGAACACTTTGGAAGCCAGTAACTGAAGAACCAGGAAAGCTGGGTGGGGATGTTGAGGCTCAGAAATCCCCCAGCATGGAGGGACTGGGGGTGCCGTGAAGGTGGGTTGAAAACAAGAGAAGTAGCTGAAGGTCGACTGAAGAAGCAGTCAGACCCTAACTGCTTCTCCTCCTCCCTAGAGCTGGCCCAGCGCCCCTCCGGCCCCAGCGGAGGATGGAGGACTGGACGCCGATTCTCTAGAGAAAGTTAAGCGGCCATCTCTGCACTGGGGGACACCAGGGACCTACGGGGAGGGAGGAACTGTACCGAAAACAGGAAATTAAATTAAAGCTTACATATTGGATATCGAGACCCACAGACTCTTTCCCCCACTCAGATCTCAGAATGCTGGCCAAAAAAGCAGGAGTTTGGAAAATTCTTCATGGGGGAATCTGACTAACTCGAGAGAAAAGAGCTACGGGTGCTGACATATTTGTTTTGTGTCCTCTAACAATGAATGATAGACATGAAAAAAAAAAACACTTTGCTATTCTTTCGGGGAATACTTAATTTAGAATTAACCCCGTCAGAGAAAACACAATTTCCTACACCCACTCTGTATAATTTCCCACCGTTTCTGTGTTGGGGGGTGATGGTACACTGTACTTGACATGTATGATTACAAGTTTCCAGAATCTACTTATGTTTCTGCTATGATTGTTTCTCAAGACAGCTGAACTCAATCACCCTAGAGCAAGGTTCTCAGCGCTGAATGCAATTAGAACCACCTGGGGAGCTTTAGAAAACCCCAATCCCAGAGCTCCACCCTCTAGAGATTCTGATTTAATTAAGGGGGGGGGCAGACATCTGGTTTTAAAAGCTCCCTCCCCACAAAAACAAAATAAAAGCTCCCCAGGTGATTCTAATGTGCAGCCGAAGTTGCAAACCACTGCCTTCCAGGGAAGCCTGCACTGGACAAGCCCACTCATGCAATCCAAGCACCCAATCAGCATTTTAGGACCCATTTAATACTTTTAAATATGACTGCAATGGCTGGGTTGCCATATACCTAAGGAAAATTGTTAACATGAAAGACAGACCAAAATAATCAAGTTATAAAAGCAACCTGGAGGAAACTGAAGGGCAGAAGGGGGAGCAGGAGTGACTCCATGACAGGCTGAATCTCCTGACACAGGCCTAAGTTTCGGTTTCCCCAAGATGGGTGGGCCTAAGTCACGAGTTCCTGGGATGGGTCCTCTTCCCGCCCAATGACTCTGCAAAACAGCTGGAAAAGTATTGGGACGTGGAGCACCTTGGAGCCAACCAATCAGGAGACAACTCAATCAAGCCACCTTTGAAGGAGCAAATGAACTAAGGGGGGAGGGGGAATGGTGTGCACAGCGTATATAACCTACTGAAAAGCATAAAAGCTTAGCTTTTACCCCAGGGCGGGGTCCTAGTTCGTAAAGAGACCACTGCGTTGGTGCTCTGGGACTTGGACCCTGGCTCGAGCCAGCCAATAAACTCCTTTGCCTTTTGCAGCCTTGGACTCTGCCATTCTGTTCCTGGGGCCGAACGGGGAACCGGTTCTAACAAAACAAACTAAGACCATCTTTAGGGGAAGAGGTATCATTAATTTCTTGGTTAGATCTTGGATTCTCAAAGAGATTAGCAAAAATATGAAATCAGAACAAGGCACCCTTTAAAAAAAAAAAGAAACACTTAGAGAACCAAAGATAACCTTAAGATAGCATAAATTTTAAAACTCAATAGAAGCCTTGGAAGTTAAATATGAGAAAGTCTCCCCAAAAGTAAAGCAAATGGTGAAGAAAGAAAAATAGAAGAGAAAATGAGAGGATAACTTCAAGAAGTCCAATATCAAAATAATAGGCAGCCCAGAAAGAGAGAAAAGAAAAAACAGGAGAAGAAAACATCAAAGAAATAACTCAAGATGAAGGCCTTTGAGTTTCCACATGGAAAAAGTTCACCGGGTACCAGCATAATGGGTGGAAAGCAGAGCTATATGAAGGTATGTGAGGATTAAATTTCAGACAGAGAGAAGCTTCGACAAGCTTCCACAGAAAAAGAGGAGAGAACATCTACATACAAAGAATCAAAAACTATAATGGCATTGAGTATCTCCCCATTAGAAGCCAGAAGACAATGGAACAATTCACAGTTGTGAAGGAAAAGTATGTTCACCCTAGAACCCTGTATCTAGCTAAACTGGATTATTAACTGTAAAAATCAAAAATGTTACCTGTAAGGTTTTAAGAACGAAGTGGCCGGCGCCAGAGAAAGAAAGACAAGCAGAGTTGAAAGGGATAAGTAAAGAGGCTTTATTGGGGCGCTCCCGGGTGGGGGTAACGGGTCCCAAGAGAGGGGCCCGGGCGGGCCTCATGGTCCCACGAGTGGAACCAGAGAAGCTGCCCCGCCCAGAAGTCTGGGTGGGCTTATATACCTTTTTAGGGGTGGGGGATGGGAGTTTCTCTGGAGGGAAGGTTTTGGCGGGAAGAGTGAGGAATTTCTTTGTTTCAGCTTTAGGGTGGGTATGGAGGAGTAGGAGGGGCTTCTTTTTCCATTAGGGAGGGGAGGGGTGCCTGCCACCAGCCATACATTACCTTTCTCAGAATATTGTCTCAGAAGATGTTCTACCAAAATGAAGATGACAAGGAGTCAGGAAAAGAGTCCAGCACAGAAGAGAGGCAAAGGAAAAATCCGGAGAGATGTTGAAAGGAGATCCCAGGATGATCTCTGTGCAGCAGAACTAGAGACCGACTAATGCGGATGAATTGGAGCTTTCCCAGTGAACATGTGACCTTAGCTCCACCAGTCAGTTGCATCCACCTGAGATTTCATTTCTGGAGAAAACCATATAAAGAAACGGCTGTCAGGAGGAAGCCATTTTCGAGAAAAGGTAGAGGGGGATGTACCTACCGTTCAGGGACAGCAAGAGTGAAGGTATTGGCATGCCTGACATCCAGCCTTTTGGCCTGATCACTGTCCCTGGTCATGCCATCTCCAAGTCTGCCTCTCCTTCCTCCTGGGGATTCCGGAGCTGGTGGACATCCTGTAATGAATCTCCTCCTAGCGAGAGTGCATCCTGGTTTTCTGCAACTAAGCACCTGATGGATAGAGCGTGACCGAATATTTAGAGCTCCATTCAAAAGTATGCAGAAAATGAAGCAAACAAAAAGACAATTATCAACTCTCAGACAAAAAAAAAACTATAAAAGAGGGAAGCATAATCATAGTACATATACTACATGAATCAGTTGGGAACAATATTTGCTTAACCTTATTAATGTAAACATTCAATTTAAAGTTACAAATATATCAGGAGAGGGGACAGGGGAAGTGTACATGTCAGGTTAGGAGGTATATTCGTTTCCTATGGCTGCTACAACAAATTACCACACACTTGATGATCTGAAATAGCGCAAATTTATTATCTTACAGGTCAGAAGTCAGACAAGGGTCTCAGGTGGCTAAAATCACTCGTGTGATTAGATCGAGTCCATTTAGATAATCTAGGATAATCTCTCCCTTTCAAGGTCCTTAACTTTAACCACATCTGTCAAGTCTCTTTTGCCATCTGAGGTAATGCTGACTAGAGAACAAAGTCAAGCTCTTAAAGAATTAAAGTTAGTTGTATTCAGAAGTCTTACTGAGGACTGTACACTGAGGGCTACAGCCGGGAGAGGTCTTTCAGAGAGGTTCTGTCAGTCTGCCCTGAAACAGCGTTTCAGCTCACAGTGTATATACAGGTAGCAGAGGTTCCGTGTGTGCAAAATCACATGGAAGTTTGGGTGTAAGCGCACATCTGGTCATAGATTACAGAGGCATCATCACTAACCCTGTCAGATGTCATCTTATGCATAGAAAAAGGCAAGGACTGGGGTCATTGATCTTTTAAGGAACATACTGACCCAGGCAAGAGACACTGGGGGCCATGTGCTCCATCCTATTTTGTCTTCAAAGCATCCTTCTGGAGAGCTGCATGTCATTTGAGTCAAGGGCTTCGCAAAATGATGCTGGCACACAGAAGTGAGCAAACATGGCTTTTTCCATTTGCTGCATTGTCTCACCGTAACATATTCACTAGTTCAAGGGATTTGGGCATGGACGTCTTTGGGGGGTGCATTATTCAGCCTATCAGGGGAAGGGAGGTGTAAGAATGTGATATCCCCATTTTCCAGAGTAGGAAGTCATCAGACAGTGTCCAAAATAGAAACTTCAAGAAAGAGCAGCATAAACATCAGTATGTAGAAGTAGAAACCAGAAGACATTTCCAAAAAAGCAGAAAAGTGATTAACATTGAGCAGTGGGCTGGAGGGTGGGGGACGTGGTTTTGCAGTTTTTACATCATAACCCTTGTAGGACAAGATTTCATTTTTAACTTGTACATGGATTACCTCCCCAGACCCCACTCCTGACCACTGGATCTACGTGGCTCCTGAATCCTTCCGGTTCTCACCTGCAGCCTTTGCACATTCTAGTTCCTCCACTGAGAACACTCTTTCCCCTAGGCTGCATCTTAGTTATCAGTGACCCTTCCCCCAGCTAGTAACCCCACTCTATGCTCCCACAGCACCTCACATGTCCCCCATTATAACTCCTTTCCAAACTGGAATTGCACCAGTCCACCTGCTGGAGAAAGCTTCTGTGTAGAATGGAAACAAGCACCAACATGCCAACCAGAGACAGACGGGGCAAGCACCAATGAGATATAGCACGTCATCAGCTGGACATTCTAGGAGAGAACCTCCCCCTCCTTTCAGAAGACTTGACACTGAGGGGATGTGAAGGCCAGAGCCACTGCAGCCATTCTGGGACTCTGTGGTTAGGGCTTGAGATAGGAACCAACATGGAAGATAGTTGGAAAAAGGAGAGATGTGCCATGTTCCAGTGATATCACTGTAGCTATTCCCCTTCCGTGTCTGTGGCCTCTGTGGGATTTCTGGTTCTAATGACAACAATTTCCCTGAAGCAGCAGTTTTCAGTCCTGGCTACCTATAAGAATCACCTGGGATACCTTAAAAAAAAATTCCAGGCCGGGTCCCATCCCCCAGAGCTTCCAGTTCACTTGATCTGGGATGGAGCAGTCATGGGAGGGTTGGGGAGAAGAGAAAGGGCAAGAAGAGGAAAGTAGCAATTCAGCCAGATCTTCTCATTTGACAAGGTTGGTCTGACAAAGCCTGGCTCTGACAATGCCATTCATGCGAAACAAGTGCCGGATAAATTTAGTTTCCTTCCCCTTCCTACTCACCTGAGGAAACGGAACTCTGACATTTTGGTGGGAAGCAGGAGCAGAGGCTGTAATGAGAAGACTTCATTCTAGAAGGAAAGGTAAGGCGCCCCTAGGCTTTGGGGAGAAGGCGGAGCATTCCTCCACTCACTGACTCATCGGGCATTTGGGGAGTGAGAGACGCTGAACCAGCGCGGAGCCCCAGGCTTGAGGAGGAAGGATGTGGGCAGCACCCCGCGAAGGCAGGGAGGGGCCCAGGCCCTGCCAGGCCGTGGGCACCACATGGAGGAGACTTTGCCTGTGCCAGTTGGACCACGCAGGCCTGAGAACCACTCCCCGACAGGTGGCTGAGGCTCTGAGCCATCCTCGAGCCCAAGCACAGGTCCAAGACGACATCTTGAGCATATTTAAAACCGTTTTGGACTGAGCGTCTGGGCCAGTCCCCGCTGACCGTCGTCTGCACTCATGGATGTGGCGCCGGATTGGAAGGCACGAAGAAAGCAAAGATTCCCTTCCGGCTCGCCAGTCCTTCCCAAAGCCCACCGCCATCTGTTTCCTCCGAGAAGGGGCAAACGCCTCAGCTGGGCCAGTAGAAAAGTCTGTCCAGGTGAGTGTTTGGGAAGTTTGTAACATGCAGGAGCCCAAGGTCCTCCTGCTGTCCCCAAAGGTGGCTGCAAACTCCTCAAACCCAGGTAAGGCGATGCTGGTGGCTCCACGGGGCTTCCCGGCCTGAGGTGCAGGCGGTGCTCCGCTCAGCGCTTGCCCGGGCCCACCCAGGCTGGTGGGTGACCACCCCTGCACTCTCTCCACAGTGCTCCTCATGCAGGAAACACTCCCCGGGTGGCACTGAAGCCAGGGAGTCCATAAGAGCAAAATGATTCTGATAAATTGCATTCCTATTACTATTAATTTTATTAGTGTTGACAGCTGATAACATTGATGGTCAAAACAGCCTTACAGGTACATACTACTTTTTATCTCCACTTTGCAGATAAGGAAACTGATGCCCAGAGAGGTAAAGTGACTTGTCCAAGGTCACACAGCTCGTCAGTGGCATTGGTGGGAACTAGGACTCCAGTGCCCTGATCCTGACCCCAGGGTGTGTCTCCTTTCATTTTCTGGTGTCACAAATCTCCAGGCAGGGGACCGCCGTGCTTCCTGCGGGCTCCAACTGCCCAGCATCCCTGGACGCTTTAGGCTCTGGCTGCACAACCAGGGGTCACCAGCCTCACCCCATCTCGACCAGTCCTCCGAGGGCCCTGCAGCAGATCACCCTCCTGGCCATCGGTCCGTGAAAGGAGGGGCCGTGCAGGAGGCAGTTTACAACCCCCAGACTTTCGTCCTCCTTCTGGCCTCTTGACTCACCCACCCGGTCCCCAAACTGACGGCGCTTTAGCCAACCTCCCAGATGAAGCATAGGCTCTCTGGCTTTGGGAAGAAAACCAGACTTCCCAGAGCTGGACATAGGCAGATGCCCCCTGGGTGATGGCTGGAAAGCATCAGAGGACAGAGCCAGGAGAGGACAGAGATGCTTCTTTCCAGGTGCAGTAGGTGACTCGTGCCCCAAACTGCTCACATCCCTCCTGGCTTTGAATTCAGTGTGAGCTGGGGCCGAGCACACAAGGGGACCAGGGAGAAGAGTCTTTCTTGGGACAGAACCGGCCTGTAAGAGCCTCGAGGACCCCTTCCCAGGCATGGCAGCCTTGCTCCCTCACCTCCTTCAGGTCATTCCGCACAGGTCACCTTAGTGACACCGCTGGCCACCTGCTCCAGAGTCGACACACCCTCTTCTGCTTTGTTTGTCTCCCAAGCACTTTTCTCCATCACATCCTTCTCAGCTCGTCTTCTCGGCAAGGCCAAACCCTGCCAGCCCCTCCGCACAGGGCTGCAGACTGTTGGCCACGTGGCACCCTGTTAGGTCCGGAGCCGAGAGGGAGACACACGAAGCCTCAGGTGTAGCAAAATGCTGTTTATTTGAGCGTCTGCGTGCAGATGGGTGAACACTGAAAAGAGCGTCCACGCAAGAAAGGGGAGAGCCTTGGGTTTCATAGAGGGTTTTCCAGGGGAAGTAGAGTAACTGGGCCAGAATAGCCGCTGTAATGAATTCTTGTCAAACAGCCAGTTCTTGGGACCCTTGATAAGGAATGGAAGTTCCCCCCTTGCATTCCATTCCGTTATCTCCCTAGGGGTCCCTCACCCTGGTGAGCGCCAAACCAGAGTTTCTCAAACTTGAAAATGCAGAGCAGTCGTCCTGGGGTCTTGTTCAATGCAGAACTTAAACCCACAGGGCTGGAGAGGCCCGAGAACTGGCAGAGGTAATGGCTCCCTGGCGATTCAGGCTCTAGAATTTAGCCCGGGGGCCAGTATTCTTTCCAATTTCTTTCTCTCCCTCTCCTTCCTCTCCCCATTTTGCTCACCATCTCTCTGTTCCTACCTCTGCCCCTGCCCTCCCGCCAACCACCCGAGGCGTTAATTGGCACCCTCAAGCATTGCCCCACCTTGCTGGGCTAAAAGGCCGACCCTGCCCCCCATTCTAGGGGGCTCCTTATCTGCAAGGCAGAAACAACATTAAGCCTAGAGACCCCTGAACTTAGCAAGCCTGAGCTGGGCTCATCGCAGTCCCTTCTTAATAACCACATAATGACTCCTATTAACAGACCATCAAAGGCAATTACTCCTCCGAAGGCACAAAGGCTCCCACAAGCTGTTTTTCTCAACGCTCATAGCAAACGCCTTCAGAACCTGCAGCGGCTGCTCCACCCTCCTGAGGGCAAATCTTACTGAATGGCCTTCTTCCTCCTCCTCTTCTCCAGCGGCTTCTCAGCCGACAGCTCATTGCCGGAGGGTCCCTGGAGGAGTCTTCCTCATCCTTTCCTCCATTTCACTTGTGTGGGGACGCTGATGGGGACACGAGGAACCATCGAGAATCAACATAGTTTGTCCTGCAGGAAAAACGTGCAAGTGCCTGTGCTTGCAGGCATGTTTGTGCAGCTCGGACTGCAAGAGTGGGGAAAAGGGATGACCCACCACACCCTGTCTGTGAAACGGAACACCAGGTGGCCGGAGAAACAGCTAGGATGTTCCAGAACAGTAAGAGCCTACACTGAGTTTTGCGTACTATCTGCGCATGCCTACTCTGAGCACTTTACATGTATTATCTCATTTAATGTCACAACATTAAAAGTGACAGACGGACAATGATTATCCACATTTGCTAGCTAAGGAAACCAAAGCTTAGGTGGTATTACCTATTTTTGCCCCAAATTGAATTTCACTCTACAGCAACCAATCTGTAAACAAACTTTAGCAAGTGTTTTTACGTATAAACCATGAGAAATAAAACAAAAGCTTCTAGAAAGTAAGGTAAGAGAGCATCTTCATGACCTTGGGATAGGCAAAGATTTCATAAAGAAAGCGCAGGAAGTATAAGCTTCCCGGCCTTGGAACGAGCTCTTTACTCCTGTGCGTGTTCCAGCCTGGCACACAGAAAAGCAGCAGGTGCTGCACCGGGACTTTCTCAGCACATGAAGTCCCAGCCCCCACTTCAGTTTGGAACTGCATTTGGAGAAGAGACGGTTGTAAGCGCAGGGAAGGGGGAACCCTCGCCACGCCAATCCCAAGCAAGGGCTGATGATCGGGGGTGGCGGGCACCCCTGGCCCCAGCCCTGGCTGCAGTGCATCTGGCCGTTCCCTGCAGTCCCTGCCGTGGCTGGTCTCTTGACAGTGGGGCTGACAAGGAATCAGAATGCCCTGGAGGGGTCAGCGACTAGGAAAAGGCCAGGGGGCTGCTGCACCCCCACATTGCTCTGTGGGTTACAAGGGCCTTCGTCTCCACTGTCATTCTATCCTGACACCAGCCTGGTGGGGACCTACTTCCCCTGTGTCACTGAAATGACTTGCTGAGGCCTCCCAGCAAGTGGCTGAGGAGCCCCTGGCCTGCTGCCCTTGGGGACACCACTGTGCTTTTCAAGTGAGGACCACGAGCTGCAGGGTCCTGACCAGCTTGCCCAGGACCGACCTGGATAAGCTCGAGCTCAGAGGTCGGGGCTGGCGTTTCCATCGGAGGCCCTGCAGGACTCCACCGGGCTGGAAACACCTGGCTGGTGTTATAGCTCCTTGTGTACTCTCTGCCTCCCCCAGAGTGTGAGGAGCTTAAGATCCAAATTCATCCCTGCATCCTAGGCCAGGTGCTTGGTAACCACGGTGTGGACGGGAGGAGAGTATCAGCAACCACCCCTGGGCTCCTGCCTGTGGCTTCCCGGATATCCTGGGATCCTTGGGAAATTGCTCCCCTCAGCTCCAGGGGTGAGCTCGTGACCAAGCCCTGGCCGGTCTGAGCATTCCAATCCTCGGCCAATGTGATCGGTTCAGGGACAGACACATGACCTGAGTTAAGCCAATGAAATGCAATCCTGGGATTTTTACTGAAACTGTCAGAAAAGAGGCATTGCCTTTCCACTGGGGCTCCAAAGCTGATTGGATGGAAGCATGGACGTGCAAATGCCATCTCTGCTGAGGTGGGGAGCATGAGCCTTGGGTGGAAGACGACTCAGAGGACGGCAGTGGTGACAATGGAGAGAGGGCAAAGTCCTAATGATGGTCTTGTTTGAGGGTCTGGTTCCAGCCGTGACAGAAGCCAGTGTCACTCGTGAGCTTCTGAGTTTCAGCAGCCAATCAATTCCCTTTTTGTTTGAGCCAGTCTGAGATAGGCTCAGAGTCCTAGCTAAGACCCCCAGGTCCCTAACTTCCTCTGATTGCTGAGTACCTTCATAAAGAACACAGCCTAGGGCATGGGGGCAGTGGTGACTTGCTTGAGGACCGAGAGCAGAACTGAGGTTTCCTGACTCTGAGACCCTTCCCCATATGACATATGACCCTCCCAGCTACTCGGGAGGCTGAGGCAGGAGGATCACTTGAACTCAGCAGTTGGAGGCTGCAGTGAGCTATGATCAGACCACTGCTCTCCAGCCTGGGTGACAGAGTGAGACCCTGTCTCAAAAAAAAAAAAAAAAAAAATTTTTTTTTTAAATCAGCTCAAACAAAAAGGAGATTTACTGACTCACCTAACCAGGAAGTCCAGGGTTATCTTGCTGCAGGCACAGCTGGATCCAGGGGCTGAAGCAATGATGGCAGCAGGGCTCCGTCTGCATGTGGCTTTCTTCTGCAGGGAGGTGCTCTTCCTGTGCAGGCAAGATGACCACGAGCAGTCACACACTCACAATATCCCAGGGGAGCAGTGACAGCCAAAAGAACACTTCTCTCTCACAAGATTCTCCCACCAGTCTCAGGGAAGAGTCTCACTGGTCCTGTCTGGGCCACATGCCCATGCCTGAACCATCTCTATGGCCAGGGGAGAGAACCTTTGGATTGGACAGTCTGTGTCATATGCCCACCTGTGGCAGGAGCAGGGCTGTGACTGACAGCCCTACCGGGACCCCAGGGCACGAGGGACGTGCTGTCCAGGGGAACCTAAAGAAGTACACGAAGGCTTGCTTCAACCACTGAAGGCTTGAGACTGCACGTGAGGTGGTCTGGACGGCTGGCTGGGATTTACTAGGGGACAGTGAGGACAGCAGAGGGAACAGGCATGAGACAGGAATGATCCCAGAGAACGGCTGGAGAAGGAAAGAAAGCAGAGGCAGCCCAGAGCCTCGCGCCCCTGCCTCCCTCTGCTCCAGTCTCCCTGCTCCTGGCCTGTCTGCCGCCTGCGTCTGGGGATGGGGCAGTGGGTGGCGCAGAGAGAGGTGACGAAGCAGATAGGACCCTGACTTCTAGTTGGGCTGTCTGAAAATGGAGTTTGGCACCACCAAATCCTAGCTGAAAGCACGCTCAGGTGTGCAACACTGCAAATCATCGGGAAGCGAGGAGGCTAAATAGGCAGGTGCAGCTACCAAGACCTTTCTGGCAGGTGGACCCGGTCCCTGCCGCACGCTGGCTGCAGTCTCCAGGGACAACGGAGGCCATCACTGCTGGGCTTTACCGCCAGAGGCAACAGCAAGGATGAGACAGTGCTCAGGATTTGGAATCTAACATCCTGCATTCAGATTTTTTGTGTTTTTATAAAGTGAGTAAATATATAGCTATGAAATAAAACTACCCATAATTCCACCACCTGGAGAGGACCACTGTTAGCAATTTTTTATATATCCTTCTATATGTTTACATATATTTCCTTCTATGTTTCTATATTTTTTACACAAAATATATAGATACAGAAGGTACATACCAACTGTTTCATTTAACAAAAAAACTTGGGGGCCATACTGTTTGGTGACCTGTTTAACACTGTATGTGTCAGCCTTTGTCCGTGCCATTGCCTGCCCTCTGGTTCAATGGTGAGGAATCTGAGGCGCAGAGGAGGGAAACACCTTGCTGTTTTCACATAGCAAGTTCCTGGTGCACCAGAAACCAGGACCTGGCTCTGGTCCACTCAGGCCCTTTCCAACCATGATGCTGCAGCATGGTGACCTCCCTTCTGAAGGTGACACTTATGTTCAACATGGGGGGTCTGTGGCTTCCATTTGCAGGCAGCAGCCAGGGGCAGGCGGTGCCATCATGCCTTGGACTCCACTCCCAGCAGACCCCAGGACTCACACAACCCCCAACCTCAGGGCAGCCTGCAGAGCAGCCTGCCAGGTGGCCTGGCCAAGACCCTGGACCCTGCCTCCCAGGAGCTGTCATCTCCTGCCCTCCAGCTGGGCCCAGTCACTACACAGAGAGATGGGTCTAGACTTTACCTCTGGCCAAGAGACAAGGTGTGGTTGGTTCAATCAGAGGCCATGGACACATCCCAAGCATATCCAGGCCATCAGGGACACGTGGTACATTTTTCCTAGGGCCAGACAATGAACGCTCGGCTCCAGAAAGGGAGCTATTCATCAGCAAATGTCACAGCAGGGGACACCAGGGCCCCTGACAATGAAAGCCATCCCGAAAGGCAACTCCATTACCCTGAACCTTCCCAGGGAACTGGGGACAGTGGGGAGATTGAAGGACAACTGCCGCCTGTTGAGACAGGAGAGGAAAAGGACTGAGAGCAGATGGGTTGAGAGCACCGGACTGGAGTCTATTAGCCTGGGTTCAAATTCCCTTCCAGCTCTTGCTGGCTGTGTGCCCTTGGGTGTGTTGCATGCCCTCTCTGAGCCTCACCCTCTACATCCATAAAATGGGATTACCCATACTATCTACCTTGCTGTATTATGGGCATCTAAATGAGGAGATGGGGAGAGCTCTTAGCACATTGGTGGATACGTTACCCACGGTTTTTATTCCTTACCTTGTGGTGCTGAGAAAGGAGAGATCACACAAGTGATCTCTCCTAACGGTGTGTTAATCATTTTCTAAACTAAATGTATTAGACATTGCCTGCCTTTTTAAACAGAGTAAATGAAATTTAACATGTTCCCAATAACTCAGAATTAACATTACCAAGTTATTATATTCTGACATGATACAATACAGTCCACAGAGGTGGCTGCGTGCATGTCCATCACATCACCATGTCCTCTATCACCCCCAGCTCATGGTCAGAGCTGAGAAACCAAAGAGTGTGTTATAAATGTATGTAAAGTAAGAGTTAATAGGCCCCTAGAGAGGAGCTGCCTGTTCTGCACAGCTGTGGTAGAACACTGAGATTGTTATCTCAGGCCTTCTACTCACAAAACTATCATAGATTCACTCAAATGTGTGACTATGTCTATGATGTAAAAGGTGCCCCCTTAGATGGGAAGCCCTTGTGCAGTGCACAACCTCCAGAACCATACACAGCTGCCCTGCTTGGCAGCCTAGTCCCATCCCCTTCCCTGCCCTCATCTTTCTGCTTCCCCTCCCTTTGCCCAGAGCTCTCAGGCCCACTGGAGTGCAACCTTGACCTTACAGTTTACCATTTTATGTATAACTCATCCCTCCCTGACTAGGGGCCCCAGCTTTTTACCCCACTCCCCTGCAGACAGCAGGGATTGAAGATGAGGGACAGAAGGCTGATGGTCCCATTTAGGGACGCCTGGAGTGGGCAGGGAGGCAGGATGTAGTGAACTTTAAATGAATGCATGTCCATGGGCCAGGAAGTATGAGAGCTAACAGTACAAGCTTTGGAGAAATCCCAGCCTCCAACCAGCTGTGAGAGGCCGGACAGGCTTTTAGCCTTCCCAAACCTCACTTTACTTTCTGCAAAAGGGAATCACTGCAGGGCTGCTGGGAGGATCTCAGAACTGATCTGAGCGAATGCTCAGTGCACTGTAAGGGCTCAGCCCGAGAGCCACTGTCATTACTATTAGCAGCATCCTCCGCCCGGCCTCTGCCCTTCTGCCTGCAGCCTCCAGGCAGCTCCTGCTTTAAATAAAATTGGGACACTCCAGATTTCTAAAAGAAAACCACACGGCGGGGAGGAGCGAGGGTGTCGCAGAGAGAAAGGATTACTCACTTTACCAAAGTACCTACTACTGGGTAAACAGAAACACGCAGACTGCTTTCAATGGGATTGGTTTTCTCTGGGGGACATCTCTGACACAGAATGGAAAATGTGCCCAGTTTTGCCCCAGGCGGCTCCTTGCGCTGTCCCCTCTTGCCCCTGCGGCTGCGTGTTGCTGCCCAGACATCTGGACCCCAGAAGCCCCAAGAACGACCACGTGCATCTGAAGAGGCACAAACCCAGCTTCAGAGCGAGACGGCCACAGGTGCAAATCTCGGCTCTGCTACTCCGCAGCGACGTGGCCCTGGAGGGTGGTCACAGTGCCTGTGGCATTTGTGGGGTGGAGGGAGTCACACGAGACGAGACGGTGTGTGCAAAGCACCTGGTGCTGCTGGCAGGGTTACTACCACCGCCAGCCAGGAGGCCGTGCCCCGAGGCAGGGTGGGTGGGAGAAGAGCTGAAGCACCTGCTCTCAGCCCCTGTCCACACACACGGAATTCTGACACGGCTGTCACCTCCGTCTGGCCAGAACAGTGGATCCGACCTTTTTGGCGGGATCACCAAATGCATTTTCCATATTACTACACGTTTAGTTTAGAATGAATGCAAGTAAAAGGATACCTGACTGGAAGTGGCTGAAACTATAAAGATGTTTAATTACCTTGTGTAACAAGTCACCCACAAAACTGTCACCAGGGTTTAACTTTTCTGGTAAGCATCACCCCTGTGCCGGCCTTTTGTCCTTAAGACTTGTCACCTCAGGGCTGCAGCAGCTCCATAACCTGGGAGGAAGCAGGTGAGGTCCTGGCCCTCCCTGCCCCTCTTTATGGAGGGAGCAGACTTCTCCGCAGACCCCCTTGCAGACACCAGACATCCGCTTACATTTCAAGGGCCAGAACTGGGTCACCAGCCCTGTCCTTACCCAATTGTACCAGGGGAAATGGGAAGTTTCGAGTGGCTTGAAGCTGTCACAGCTCATCCACTGAGGCTGAGGGAGGGACTCGCAACAAGGTTAAGAAAGGCAGGGAGTGGCTGTCAGCTGGCAACCACACGTGGTGCCACTTTACATGACAAGCCGAGCCCCTTTGCTAACCAGAGGAAGGCACTGGGGCCCAGAGAGGAGGTTCAGGCCCTTGTCCAAGGCCACATGTGACTTCACATAAGGACCAGGATGCAAACCCAGCCAAGCCCCTGTCCCCGAGACTGTCTGAGCTTGACAGAGGCATGACACGGACAAAGTCAACACCATTAGAGGAGAGAGCCCTCAACGTGCCCAACTGTGCCTCACCTGCGTCCAAGCCCACGGCTGGGGGAGCCAGAGCACTTCCCGCCCCTTTCAGGAGCTCAGTGGGCGGGTCAGCAGCAGCCTAGGGCCCCACAAACAGCATCCCAGTAGCTGCCTGGACACTGGCCAGGCTGCCTCACGCCCCAGGGCTGACCCATGTCTCTGAAGAGCCTCAGGATGCCTCATGGTTGCCTTCTGCTGCCAGCAAAGGAAAGGGCCGGGGCCGGGGCGAACGCAGAGCCCAGGATGCCCTCACAACCGGCCACCCTGCCTGCCAGAGCCTTCAGCCCGTGCCAGGCAGGCCCCACTCCGGAAGCAACCCTCCAGCTTCCTGCCTCGGCCAGTCTGAGGATGTCCCCTGAAGAAACTTTCACACTCTGGCTACTTCCATCTGTTTCGTCCCAGACTCCTGGAAAGTGAACAAAAGGCAATCAGACTTCACCAGAGGCTCTAAGAACACCCCTGAAGTCAGTTCCACCATCTCAGAGCTGGAGCGCTCAAGGCCAGGAGGAGGCCTGCACCTGGTGACAAAGTAACTTTAACCCAGAGGTGGGCCAGGCACCCGCTCTGGCCTTTCAGTGGTCACCAACAGCAAAGGCTCCCAGGGTACCGAGGCCCAGCATGTGCCCAAAGACAAAAGCCTTTACACACTTGGCCTTCACACCCAGACTTCCCTTCCGGGTCAAAGTCCTACTTACATTTTATGGCAGACACGGGGACCCCTGGGGAAACCGCATGTGGCTAGATCCCAGGACACACTCATTCCTGTCCACGTCCTTCCAGCCCATCCCCACACGATCACAGCTGCCCACACACCCAGGCGGCAGGTCCCAGTCAAAGCATTTGTTCTTATCCACGTTCACTTCAAAGTTTTTATGCTCGTCCCATAACACAAGGGCTGAATGCCGTGTGGGGGAGGAAGGTGGGCGCGGCTCGGTCGCCATCGTCTCTGCCCTGACCCAGGGGATCGGAGCGGCCGGCAGTTGTAAACCTGCCCTGCCGGAGCTTTCTCAGAGTGGACGCTCCCCGTCTTCAGAGCTTGGAAAGTCTGCATACCTTGCAAGCGTGCAGGCTGCAGGGCTGCGTGAACCAAGCAGAATTTTCCATTTATAGAATAATCATCTTCATACCACTCTAGGGGCCAGCATTCTCGTGGTAAGAGCTCAGAGTTCAGTGTCAGCAAACCTGCCAGGCTTCTGAAGGAGCCCCACGGCATTGAGGCTTTTGTTTAGTTTTGGTGGGAGAGGGGGAGGAAATAAAGGAATGACTTTCTAACTTGAGAGCCAACACAAACTTGGAAAAGGAACGGGTTGGCAAGTGCAGAATATTACTGCCTGGTTTCCGGACTCCTATCAACCGTCGGGGGCTAGGAGGGCAGGAAGAGGCTGAAAAACGTGTCTTCAACCCCAAACCCGTCAGGTGGTCCAACCAGGCCTTGCTTTGCTGCCTCACCCTCCCCTGTGCCTGCCAGCCCAGCCCTGCTCCCTCAGGGCAGAGCCCCAACCAAAGGTACATCTCCTACCTCTCTTCTTTCCAACTTCCTCTGTGTTCTGTATTTGATTTCTGCTGACGCATGCACAAACTCAGTCAGAAATACCTTCTGAGTCTATGGTGCAGTGGAAAGGCCACCTGGCCAGGAGTGATGGGACCTCAGTCCTCGTCCTGGCTGTCAAATAGTCACTGCGTGGCCTTAAAGAAGTCATTCTCTTCTCCAGGTCTCATTTTCTTCATCTGTAAAGTAAGATTGGACCGAATGATCCCACAGATCCCTTCCACTGCTGACATTCTGATGAAATCACTCATTTGTTCTAATATTAACCGATGCCAGCACTAGGTTCTGGGCATCCCCTGCTGGGCCATTCTCCACCTGCTGGGCACAGCCAGACCCCTGAGCATGGCCTCAGGCCTAATGAGGGCTGCCCCATCATTGTTTCAGTAGCCACAAGGCAGGCCTGGGGAAGGAAAGACCCCCACCATGCACCAAGGGGCCCACCCTGCAGCCCACCCAGCTAGCAGGGAGGCATTTTCCTGGTCCTGGTCTTAGGCCCCATCCTAGAAGAGCCCTCAGTACCTAAAACCTTTCCTACTTTCAATTAAAGAAAAAGAAAGTGCCTTTTCGTGGGAAGCACAAGACCACCTCTAATTTCCTAATCAAAACTCATTTTTTGACTTTTATTCTCCAGTTCTTACAACAAATATTTTATTCATTTCAAAGTGTTAAGTTATGATGTTGAATATGCTTTGTTTTTCAAACTGCACACACCCCAGATTTCGATCCAGGCCCCTGAGGGTGAGAGGCTACACACACCCGCCTCAGTCACGGTCCTAGGCTCTCCTGGCCCAGCCCCAGCCCTGCCTAAGGCGCCGGCTAATGGCCACCCAGTCTCTGAGCACCTGTTGGAGGCTGCTGTGCGCTGTGGGAAAGGCCTGCGTCCCTCCACTACTTACTACAAGAACCATAACCTCTCTGAATCTCAGGGTTCGTAAGCATTTCACCCGGTGGAAAGTGCTCCAACGCGCTGTGCAAACGGAAGTTCCTTGATGCGCGAACTGCATCCTTCCACCGTGCGCAGTCCTGCTTCCCCCACAGCTTTTCCTGCTGTTGTTGATGAGAAGGGGGGAGGAGAGAAGGGGCTTCTCGGAATGTGGGCCTGAGGCATTAAGGACTGGGAGGTGGGGGCATGTACCCGTCGCCATCCCAACCCCTGTCCTCGCTGAACCTCACCACCAGGCCGAAGGGGACCCAGGCCCAGTCACCTGTTCCAAAGCCAGGGCTCCGCGCTCACACGCAGGAGGGCTCCAGCGACCGCCCCTCCCCGGCCCTTCACTCCCCTACTTTCCCCGCACCTCCCAGCTGTGCGGGAAGGGCACGCCCCCCGCCCGGACTGCACCAATCAGCATCCGGAGCGACGCCGTGGCGCAGGGGCTCTGGTCGGCAGCCAATTAGCGCGCTGGCCCGAGGCGGCGCCTCGCCCGCCCCCTTCCCAGAATGAAAGCGCCGGGCAGCTGGCGAGGCCCGCGCAGCGCGGGGCGAGGGAGCCGCGCGGGCCGGAGCGGAGCGCGCGCACTGCCCGCCCGCCCCCGGCGCGCCCGCCTCCGCTCCGCCTCCGTCCGGGGCGCGGGCGAGGTGGCCGGGGCGGGGGAGCGCAGGGGGCAGGGCCGCGGCGGCAAGGCCGGGGGGGCGGGGAGGAGCGGGGCCCGATAAAAGGCGGCGAGGCGGCCCCACCCCGCGGCAGGCCGGCGGGCAGGCTCGGCGCGTCCCTTCCGTCCGGCCGGCGCCGGCGGCGGGGAGGCGGCGCGCGCGGCCCGCCCATGGAGGCTTTCCCCTGGGCGCCCCGCTCGCCCCGCCGCGGCCGCGCCCCCGCGCCCATGGCGCTCGTGCCCAGCGCCCGCTACGTGAGCGCCCAGGGCCCGGCGCACCCGCAGCCCTTCAGCTCGTGGAACGACTACCTGGGGCTCGCCACGCTCATCACGAAGGCGGTGGACGGCGAGCCCGGCTTCGGCTGCGCCCGCGGTGCGGACGGCGGCGGCGGTTCCCCGCCCTCCTCCTCCTCCTCCTCGTCCTGTTGCTCCCCCCACGCAGGGGCCGGGCCGGGGGCGCTGGGGCCCGCGCCCGGGCCACCAGACTACGATGAGGACGACGACGACGACGACAGCGACGAGCCGGGCTCCCGGAGCCGCTACCTGGGGGGCGCGCTGGAGCTGCGCGCGCTGGAGCTGTGCGCGGGCCCCGCCGAGGCCGGGCTGCTGGAGGAGCGCTTCGCCGAGCTGAGCCCGTTCGCGGGTCGCGCCGCCGCGGTTCTGCTGGGCTGCGCGCCCGCCGCCGCCGCCGAAGTGACGCCGCGCGAGGAGCGGGCCCGGGCGTGGGCGGCCGAGCCCCGGCTGCACAGGGCCTCCGGGGCGGCGGCCGCCCGGCTGCTGAAGCCCGAGCTGCAGGTGTGCGTGTTCTGCCGGAACAACAAGGAGGCGGTGGCGCTCTACACCACCCACATCCTGAAGGGCCCCGACGGGCGAGTGCTGTGCCCCGTGCTGCGCCGCTACACGTGCCCCCTGTGCGGCGCCAGCGGCGACAACGCGCACACCATCAAGTATTGCCCGCTCTCCAAAGTGCCGCCGCCGCCCGCCGCCCGCCCGCCGCCGCCGCGCAGCGCCAGGGACGGCCCGCAGGGCAAGAAGCTGCGCTGAGGGCCTGGGCTCGGGCTGCCGGCACCTGACGCCACCGGGGCTGCCGCCGCCGTCCCACTCTTGGTCTGCGCAGCGTTCCTCCCTCGCTGTCGGGGAGATCTGGAGCTCAGCAGTTGGCTCAACCTGGGACCTCGTCTTGGTGGTTTGTCAAAAGCTGACCGTGTGGAGTACTTCCCTGCCGAGCGTTTGGGACTAGACACTAAAATCTCCGTTTGTCTCTACAGTTTCTAGTTTGCCCACATCCAGAACCGCGGAGGCTGGGTGTGTATTCCACTAACTGAAATATGGCAACTTAGAGGCGCTGTTTATTTACTGTATACGTCGACCTATTTTAGATGCGCATCAGTATGAAATTGTCTCAGTCTAACCTTGAATGTTTCATTTTATGAATGGAGGCACTTTACTAGGTCTAGAATATTTTTTTAAAAGCCTCTGAACTGAGCTTAAAACTGGCGATTTTATGGAATGTTGACAAAATGACTATTTTATTGTTTGAAGCAAGTAATATTCTTAGTTGTCCTTAATCAGTTATTCTAATTCCAGGTGAAGGCAAGCCCCTAGTGCATCACCGTTATGAGAAGTGAAGGTTTTGTAAACTTTCCAGTATTAATTTGGGCGGGTATTCCTCCTTGTGGCTTGTTACGTCCTAGTAAAATGCACAATCTGTAGCAGGTAGAATACAGCTCCTTATCCTCTTATGTACCAGATCTTTTATTACTGAACTAGCAACTAGCCTTTTCCACCTTTAAAAATCGTGCCAAGTCAATCATACTGTGTATAACTTGGAAATGGTGCTGTTAAAAAAAAAAGACGTGTATTTGTACAGTTAACAGTATATGAATTCATTAACCTCACCTATACCTTTCCTACTTGGCCTCTTCTCTACACACCCATCCACTTCCAGTTCTTTAAAAACATTTATGATACTAAGATCAAATGGGAGAAAGGCAAAAGATCAGTATTCACCCTCGATTGCTCAATTTCAGGGCCTCAGTGAAGGAAAGCTCACTCCAGCTGTTGCCTCTCAAACTAAATGGAAGTTGGAGCCCTTGAGCTCTAGGATGTTAATGTAATAACCTGTGTTCAAGAAGGTTCTATTCTAGGCTGTTTGGCTTTAGGCAGTCCTTAAACCAGAGTAAGCACTAATTAAAGGAATTGCCAAGGGTCCCTCATGTTCCTATTCTTACTGGAAGACCCTAAGTCTGTTTCGGGAACCCCACCGATTATGTGAGATTAAACCTGATCTTAGGCAATGGTTCCCAACCCCCACTTTACCTCCCACCCTCACTTTGAAATCCACCATGCTAAATGCCACGTTACAGCACGCCGCTAGCTACACCATCGAGACAGACGCAGGAGGCAATAACAGGTGAACTAAGATGAACAAAGCATGGCTATCTGCAGACAAGTTTCCTCCTTTCCTATTAAACAGCTAACTTCCCCCACAGCAAATTGACTTCATCTGGAACACTCAGTTGAAGGGTATATTACAGGCTGGGGTAAATACTATTAAGTAGCTGTGCGTCCTATCGGTCAAAGGAAGGTGCATCAGGATTGAGAGGGATAAGGAACAGGCACAGTTTCTTAGCCAAGGGAAAAAAAAATCTACCCCTACTAGTCTTAACCCCAGACAACTGCACATTTGACTGGACCGAAGCTTAATAAAAACCATGCAATTACTTGTTTTCTTTTGCTAGAAAAGGTACCAGTTTAAGTTAGCTTTGCTTTTTGGGTAAACTTTTTCAGGTCAACAAGAATTCTCCCACTGCTGTGTTCTACCTTTTCAAAAGGGCCACCATAAACAGATCAGTAGATTCTCCAGGCCAAAAGGACTAGCAAGGTGGCAGGACCAGTTTAGCTACTTTGTAATTTTAAAGAGTCAATTATAGACAATGTTTCCAAGGCCTGGGTATGTGGCTTATGATATATCCTCAATATATGGGAATCACTGTGATGGGATATATGTAATACTAATTTGATACTCTGACACCATTACACTATTTTGCCAGAACTGGGAACATGTTAAGCAGAGAGTGAGCTTAAGTCCTCAAGTCAGGAGAGTGCTGGGAGAAGTATCCAGAAAATGCTCAAGTCAATTATTCATTATACTAATCCACTTAAAAAGAACTTCCATCAGAACGCCTCCGCACTGTGCCAAATTAGCCTCAGTTTTCCACTTAACATTGAAATACTGGGAATTAAAACAGAATATCACTACAGTTCATTTTCTAGAATTCTCTTATGAAAAGTATACTTAAGCACATTCACTTAAAAACAATCCTTGGAACTCAATGTGAAACAAACTAAACACTTTGCAAAACTAAGAAACCCCCCCTTTTCAAAGTTTAAAAAATATACAAAGTAATTTGTGATAATTTTCATATGCTGAATATTTGGCTAAGTAGCAAACCAGTACAGGGAAACTTGAAAAGGGTTTTACCAACTGTGCAGACACAAATTGCCTTAAACTGTTCTTTTCTGTACACTTATTTTCAGTGGCTTTTTTTCTTTTTGTGTGCATTTTAATTTTCCTAACAAGTCCTTTTTGGAAGTTGCAGAATTACTAGCTTTGATTAGAACTTTTGTCATAGATTTATTAAACCAAAATTATACATTTTAAAAGTATATCACAAATATACATATTTAAAGGGAAAGAAAAGACTGCCTAATTTTCTAGTTTGTTCTTAGCTACTAAAACATTATGGAACATTCCTTCCATTGTGTCCCACATATTTCAATTATATTTATAAAATCATAAATCAACCTACAGTCAAAATGTCTTTGGTTAAAGAACGAAATACAGGCAGTTCTTGACACAAAAACATCCCATGCATATAGATGCTAGCCTCCTCCTGGTAGGCACTGTGGACAACTGATGGGATGCAGAAGTCTTTGAGCTGTCGATGTCTCTACCCTCTGATCTGTGCTAACAGCAACATGAAGGAGTAAGTTGGTTGGTCAGCTTTCTTTTAATCCCTGTTGATAAATACTGGGGCGGGGGCAGGGGAGTAGGATGTGAGGCCAGGATAGTGGAAATCTAAGAGCAGGATCACAAAGCAACAGCATGAGACTCCTCTACCCTCCTCCTGTGCTCGGATTCTGACTACCAAGACAAAACTAGGGAGAACAGTATGAGAAATAGTTTGGGCAGAAAGGATGGCTTTGCAGACTAGCCTTTACACATGCATCTGTAACTCACCTAAACCTAATTAAATAAATTATCCGTTGGGACTTCTCTGTGATGTCACAAGTACAGGCCTGCTGTCTAGTAACATAAAACTCACAGCAGGTTACTGCCTCAAATATAATCACTGCTCCTAAATTCTCTTAGAAAAGGTCCTCTCCCCACAAAAGACCTTTTAAGACCTCCAGATGTTTGAAATGCCGAATACAAAGGTAAGTGTTGAAAAAGTAATTTCCAACATTGGTAACATCAAAAAGAAAATGGTACATCTGATTAGGTAACAAAGTATCAATACTCCCTCTTCTGGCCTTATAGCTGTACCAACAGGGATTCTCAACAGTAGACTACTCACTAACAGAAATAATTTAAGTGCCTACAGCCACAGTGAACTTGTAATTAACATTTTCTGAAATTAACTAATTTTTAAAATTTCGGGTGAAAATCCAAGGTGGTACTTCACAGACACAACATGCATATAAACTCAAAGGACAGCATTACAAGGAAACTAAATAATTCTCACATTAACAGAAGAGGACATTTTACGGGAAACATCCTAGCCCCATTTGCTTTATATGTTTAAAGTTATTTTGTATTTTCTTTCTTTGATACTAAACACTGAGAGACATTTAATGGCACTGATAAAAATTCAAGTAAAATAACAAACTCAATATGCAAACTTACCATTAGAACACTAACTAGTTACAACCACAAATCAACACTAAAACAAATTCTGTAAGTATTTTATTTATCACTGAAGAAAAAACACAGCAGCAAGTTCTGTGTTGGCTTCAATGAGACCAAATAGTTAATCTTTAACATTGCTACTACACTTCAAAATTGAAGTCAACACAGTCATTACTACAAATTACTTGAAAGAATCTATCCTGAAGAGAAAATTAGGAAAGAGAATTTAAACAATTCCTCCAAACAACACATTTATAAATATTGTCATATTTAAAATGCTTGAAAGGCATGAATTCTCCATTAATGGAAAAGCAGTTTGCTATTGGCAACAGAAAAAACTCAGCGATAGTTTACCAAATGCTTTAAAATTTAAAAGCTGTACTGTTTTTTGGATTCACACTTGAGCAGTATTTTTGTCATTACAATAACGACTGCAAATTGTTTTACTCACCTTCTTTCAAGTAAAATCTACAGAAAAATCCCACTGTATCCAATGTTTGTAATGTTTACTGCACTTATAGTGAATCTAAAAACTTCCTAAATTTAGTTAATAGTAAATACCTCAAAATATTTAAAGAGGTATGTTTCAACAGCTAACGGTGAAAACTGTTTCAGATCCACTGCTTTAAAGGGTCTTCAAACATGTTTTCTTTAACAGAACCTTACCTCATTCCAATTAACATCGGATATTTCAAAATCAAAAGAAAAGATCAGTTCTATACCAAGATACAGGTGTTACTCAATACCTGAAGGGTTCACATTTTAAATTTATTTTTTAGTTTTTCTTTTTTGTAAACAAATGATTGATGAAATAATGCAACACCTTAAATTCCAGAAAATGGCATGGTTTTCCAACCTTCTGTGGATGTGGTGCATGATCAATCTATTATATAGGATTAATACAAGTTCATGCTTTTTGTGTTATGGTGAAACATTAAAGAATCCAATTTAGATTGGTTGAAGCACAAGTATAATAATCCTTGAATGTGATCAAACCTATGTAAGACACCAATTTGAATCCATTATCTTGAGACTTAACGTCGTACTGTGGTCCATCCATCTTCATCAGTCTCATTTTTAGTACGACGAAGAGATTCCCTATCTTTCTCAGCTCTCCATGAGGCCTTCTCCTTTTCACCTTCTCTTTCTCGGTCTCGGTCTCTGTCTCTTTCTCGGTCTCTTGAAAGAGCTGGGGGAGGAACACGACGAGGAGTATCCCGTTCTTCTGCCCGGTCATCTTTTCTGTCATCAGCACGTCTCCAGGAACTTACTAAAAAGTTTAGTTAAAAAAAAAAAAAAAGGAAAGAAAGACTAAGTTTGTACTGTATTTTGTTGGCTCAAACTAAACATAACTTAAGCAAAAGGAATGCCTCAAATTACTCAAAAATCCTGTACTAAAGAAAGATTAGCAATAAAGAATCACAATTAAAAACCAATAAAAGCTCATGTAATTTCTGATAAAATCTTTAAAATAACATAACAGATTTGCACGTATAACTCAAAATTTGAAAACAAAAGGAAATCATGCCTGGGAAATGTCCTAATTGGTATAAACCTATCATACAAGGTGGCAAAAATCTGGCTGAATGAAAATTTTAAAATTAAAAGGATCTTTAGCTCTAGTTGGAGAATTTTAACAGCAAATTAGCCATATAAATATTAAAGTTTTATATTGTGGCTGTAAGAGAAGAAATACTCTTATGATCCTATTGTGCAGACAAAATATTACAAGCTTGTAAGACAAGCACTTAAGTGCAAAGACGTGAAATTTTAAGAATCTTAAAAAGTATTTTTAACCTAAGTTTCAATGCTCTAATAAATAAATTTCAAAGAAAGAACGTGTACACTTTGTGCTTATCTGCCAGGACCTTACTTTGATATAACTGACAAACTGTTTATTCATTAAATAAATTTTATGAACATATACTGCTGACTATCCAATTCAGTCTACCACTGTAGAGATAAGCTCACTTCACAGCTTGACCATGGAGTTAAGTGTACGAAAATCGTGAATTCTAAGCTGAATAAATATCAACCATTTATTTCTGGTGTACATACAAATTTATGAGATAATTAAATAAAACCTAAAATTCCCCAGAAATGATGGTTCCAATAGTTCGGTTGCATGAAGCCTCTATACCTTCTTCACGCTCTGATCTGAGAGGAGGTCCTCTCCGGTCTCTGTCGTCTCTTAGATCTCGTCTTTCTCTTAGATCTCGTCGATCATCTCTCTCACGACGACGGTCATCCCTATCCCTATCATCCCGGCGACTTGAATCTCTCCAGCTTGAAGATTCCTCCGCTGGTCCTCTTCTCCAGCCACCTTCATCCCTGTAGCCATTTAAAATGACAAGTTCTTGCTATTGTTAGGCTACATGGTAACTGTAAGCGAATATATCCTATCTGAGTTGATGCTGATGCTGAATTTACAAATATAACAGGGACAAAGTTTAAACTTCTAACTTGGCCTCAACCTGACACCTCAAGCATGGAGAGCAAATGAGAACACCTAGATCTGTGCTGCTCCATAGCGTGGCCACTACCCACGTGTTGATCTAAAATAAACTGAAGACATTTCCTTAGTAGCACTGACCACATTCCAAGTGCTCAACAGCCAAATGTGACTGCTGGCTACTATATTGGACAGTACAGATACAGAACATTTTCATCCTTGCAGAAAATTGTATCAAACATCGAACAGTGCTGGTCTATATTTATCAGTGTGTAGCCACTTTGGCAGAGGGAGCAAGGTAAAACTATGACCACTAATAAAAACAAAAGGGCTTTTGATAATTTAAGGGCAGTAAAACTGATTACCCAAAACCACAGGGGGAAAAGCAATGGACTGACAAAGACACCTGGACTGGCTCCACTGCCAAACAGTCACAGACTCGTCTATAACTTGTGGACAGCCATAGGTTAGGCCTCCATTTTCTTACTAAGGTGTAAAGAGGGAATATTTGATTAAATGACCTCTAAAATTTTTTTAAAATGTGTGCTATGATTCTAAAAGATAAAAGTGGTGAGGGTGAGAAGCACCATTTCTCAAAAATAGTTTGGAATACATGAAAGCACTTAAGACAATCCCAATTGCAAATATACAAATAGTTTAATTAGAGCATCAAACCTAGGTCTTCTGAAGCGATCCTCTCGCTCCCCATCTCTCTCCCTGTCTCTTTCTCTCTCAGGCTCCTTGTCATTCTCCTCACGATCTTGATTGTCTCTGTCCCTTTCTTTTTCTCTGTCCCATTCACGGTCTTCTGATGGTCTTGATTCTCGGGGTGGACCCCAGCTCTCTTCTCTGGCTTTTTCTTTCTCTCTCCATCCACCTATTTTTTTAAAGAAGCAAAATATTTTTTCCAGTCAAGAAACAGACTGGCAATCATGAATAGAGATCTTAATGTTGGCCTTAATTCGTCACCGTTCTAAATGCTAACATTCAAACTTCATTTTAAAAAACAGTAAACTAACACTGTATACACATCACTGCAGACTACCACTGCCTATCATCATTAATACATTTTCTAACTTACGTATCTACAGGAAACTTTAAGTCTGGGTTGAGTGTTACATGAAACAAAAGTATCACTGAAAAACGTATATAACTTTTCATATTGTATACAGAGGATTTCAGGTATAAAATCTGTTCTGATGACAGCTCACTCAAGCAGAAAACTTAGTTTTCTCTGAGAGATCGAGCCCCAATTTTCAGTTCGTTTATGCCTTGCAACATTTTCAAAGGTGTCACAGACAAAAAAGACTTTCCTATCCTATTCTCCACCATTTACCACCGACCATCATCTGGTCGTTAAACAAGGACAAATCTTTTGATCACATTTAGCCATGGGATGTCAGAATCTAAGAAAATTATATATGTGCAGGTACAAAGGAAGCAGAGATTTCAATGAAAGTTTATTATAGCTGCAAAACTAACAATTATTGTCACCAACATTGCTACTACCATGTGCCAAGGGACTATCCTAAACCCTCTGCCTATATTAACCTGTTCAATCCTACCATAGCTGAGGGTAAGTATAGTTGATCCTCATGATGTGTACTCTTTACTTGTGAATTTGCCTACTTGCTACAATTTATATGTAACCCCAAGATTAATCTTCATGGCATTTATACAGTCACTCAAAGACATGTTCAGAGTAGCAAAAATTGGAATCGTTTGACACACACATTGTCAGCTGAAAACAACACCCCTCTTATTTCAGCTTTCACGCTGTAAATAAGGGTCTTTCTTCAAGGTCTATTTAGTGCCGTGTTTTTCACATCTTTGTGATTGTTGCTGGTGATTTCATTGTGTAAAATGGCTCCCAAGTATAGTGGTAAAATGCTGTCTAGTGTCCCCAAGCACAAGGTGGCTGTGATGTGTCTTGGGAAAAAAATACATGCATTAATTAGATAAGCTCTGTTTAGGCATGAGTTACAATACTGTTGGCCATGAGTTCAATGTTAATGAATCAATACTATGTACTAAATAAAGGGTCTATAAGCAAAAAGATATAAAACGTGGTTATATATTGATTAGCTGACAAAAACATTGTGACCAAAGGCTCACAGGAACCTAACCTTGTATGTCCTCTAGGAGCAATGAATGGTTCAGTATTCATGGCAACATTACAAAACACAACTACAGCAAATCATCACAAAATCTACTGTACTGTTAACCCCCCCCCATTTTAAATGAGGCAAAATTAAACTGGCTTGCCCAAGGTCACACAGCACAACAGTGGAATGAAGTGAGACTAGAAGAGGCAGAGGTAGGCAACAGAAACCACTAAGGGTAAAGGCAAGGAAGCTGCTCGCTTACATCCGCACTTACAACAGATTGCTCTGGTTACTCCACCTCCCTAATGCAAAAATGGAGCTGGGGGCGGGAAGACCAACAAAGACCAGTTGGAGGGTGAGAAAAATGATGGTGACCCAGAACCAAGTCCAAGCAGGAGGAATAGAGAAGTGCGTGGATTTAAGGAACATTAAAAAGGCAGAACTAAAGTAAATGAAAGATTTAACATAAGGAGGAAGGACCACAGTAAAGGGGAACTCCCAGATTCCAAGCTCATAGTTTGATGGACAATAGGCCCCTGAAAAGAAGGGGGAGCGTTGGTGGGGGGTGGTGAGTGGAGTTTGGGTAGGTTGTGTTTGAAGTCACTGAGGCTTCCAGGTGGAGATATGCCGCATGTAATATGCGGAAATCGCCTGGAGAGGATGATAAGAGACGTCCGTCAAAGACATGTATGCTCTACAACTACACAAGAATAAAGTGTGGTGAGGTGGCTCATGCCTTGAATCCCAGCATTTTGGGAGGCTGAGGCAGGAGGAATGCTTGAGGCCGGGAGTTTGAGAACAGCCTGGGAAACATAGCGAGACTCTGTCTCTACCAAAAAAAAATTAGTAATAATAAAGTGTGGAGAGATGAGCAGGCTGAAGACTAAGGAAGAAAATGAGCTCTTCCAGGTGTAACCCCAGGGCTGGCAGGACTGTGACTATTTAGTACACTTCAGTTTTAATTATTTATTTGTAAGAGGAGGCTGTTCCAAGATAGAACTTGAGGAACACACCATTACTGATAGCATGGGTATAGAAAGAGTCTTCCAGGAAGCAGCCAACAAGACAGAAAGAAAATAAAGAGCATAAGATGACTAAAGAAGAAGGGTGAATTTATTTTAATCGTTTTGGAGTGTGGAATAGCAAAGGCAAATTTTTGACAGAAAAGTCCCTGCACAGATATAAAAGGAAAGATAGAAGACTGGTTTATCTAAAAAATCATGAAGCCCAATCTGCCATCCATTAGGGTAGCACATAAACACATCAAGTAGATTCTATAAAGCATCCAATCTAGTTTCTGAATATTAGACTTTTACCTGGCTTGACAAATGGTCTCCAGGGACCAGGCCTTGAGTCATCACCCCGTCTAGGAATGCGATCATCATCAGCCCGTCTTGAGAGCCGATCATCATCCATGTTTCTCCAAGGCCCCCTATCATCATCTGCACCACGCCTGGAAATTCTATCATCGTCGGCATTCCTCCAAGGTCCTCGATCATCATCCAAGCCCCGCCTGGGCCCCCGGTCATCATCCATGCCCCGTCGGGGCCCCCGGTCATCATCGGTATTCCGCCAGGATGGTCGGTCATCATCAGCACCTCCTCCTCGCCTTGGCCCCCGGTCCTCATCCATCCCACGTCTGGGTCCTCTGTCCTCATCAGCTGTTCGCCAACTTCCTCTGTCCTCATCCAGTCCCCGTCTAGGTGGTCTGTCATCATCTGCATGCCGCCAGCTCCCCCTGTCTTCATCTCCAATTCGTCTGGGAGGCCTGTCGTCATCTGCATTACGCCAGGAAGGTCTGTCGTCGTCTGCCGCGCGGCGAGAGAATCGATCTTCATCAGGACCACGTCTGGGGCCTCTGTCATCATCCATGCCACGCCGGGGGATCCGATCATCATCTGGTCTAAGAGAAGACTCTCTGTCTTCATCATCCCCCAAACGCCGTGGTCGCTCTTCATCTCTTCTGTGAGGCCTCTCCTCATCCCGGCCTTCTCCCCGTCTCCACTCCCTACAGGGCAACAAGAACAATCTTTTTAAGAAGTATATGATGATTTTTGGGAGAGTTATTTTTTTATTTCACCCATTTTTTTTAGATCAGCTTCAGTCTAAATTCATTCATCCTGGTCCTAAAGAAATATGTTTTCCTAATAAAAAGTAATGCAGAATCCACTACCTTTCATGAACAAATAAGCAGACAACTACCTGAAAAAGTTGTATCTGCCCTTTACTGGGAACCCTTTAGAAGCCAAGTAGTTAGAGCAATGTTGTAGTAAACCATAAAAAACATTACAGTAACAATTAGACATGCATACAATTCCTCATGGCTCTACAAAATAAATTTTAAAAACCACCGGTAAGATATTAACAGGACTGTGATTAGGTGGTACTATTTTCCTGGATTCTACTTACTTCTCTGGCGGGCCTCTTCTCCACTCGGAATCCGCTTCAGGGCCTTTTCTCCATGTGCCTTCTGAATCTCTATCTCCCCAACGAGAGTCCTATAATAACAGTTAACAAGAGGTACTACAATGACAACAACTACTGGTATTACCATTCAATCACTTTTGCACTTATACGAAACAATCTCAAACCCTTAAATATAAGCAAGTTTTAAAATTTCATTTCATTCTTAATCTGAGAGGAGACTGACAGTCCAGTGAAACTGGTATTCTCATATACTGTGGGTAGCTTTATTAACTGATAAAACACCACAGGAAGCAATCTGGGAGCACCACCTGGAGCCATTAAAATGTCTAAAGATTTCTTTACTTCAACCTAGAAATTCACTTTTAAGACTATGAAAAAAGCCAAGTGCCCTGTAATGGACAGTACAGTGCCTACTAAGCAAAGAATAGTGAAATAAAATGTCTAATGGGGGTGGTTACATTAACAATATTTCTCTCTTCCAAGTATTGTGCCATCATTAAAAATTCTAAAAAAGATGTTACCTTACAGTGGCACAACCTTTCTACAGGTCAAAGCATACAATTTTAATCACAAATACCCTCTGACAGTCTGGGCACAGCGGCTCACGCCTATAATCCTACACTCTGGGAGGCCCAGGCAGGAGGGGTTCGAGACCAGCCAGAGCAAGAGCAAGACCTCATCTCTACAAAAAATAGAAAAATTAGCCAGGCGTGGTAGTGATTCCCTGTAGTCTCAGCTACTTGGGAGGCTGAGGCAGGAAGATCACTGAGCCCAGGAGTTTGAGGTTGCTGTGAGGTAGGCTGACACCACGGCACACTAGCCCAGGCAATAGAGTGAGACTGTCTCAAAAAAACAAATGACAGAGTTTGTTCCTACAAATGTAACCTAAGGCCATAATCAGACAAATCAGAACTCTGGAAGATATTTTAAAACGAGATCTAGAGGTAGGGTGGAAAGACTAAAATAAAAACCTACAAAGCTAAGAATAACCCACAACTTCAAACAGTTCATGAACAAGAGGACCTTGATTTCCTTTATTTAAATTTTTAAAAAATGTCTTAGCAATGAAACCCTCCAATAACTAGGCATAAAAAGCAATGAAGGACAAGAGTGGCCAGATAACAAGGTGGTCCCTGTCATCACAGCTAATGACTCTGGGGTCTCTCTTAAGGTGAAGGTTGTTCTAAGAGACTTTCCCAAGTGAACACTGAGAGGACATAGACCTTACCAGTCAACGTGACTATGGTCACTACAATGAAGTGAATGAACATCCACAGCCAGAAGACCAACTTTCTCCCACCCCTCACACTTGCCTTGAAAATTATACTCAAAGAAGTCATAGTCTTAGAGGACACAGTACATATAGAACCGCAAAAGAGATTTTTAAGGAGGGCTATGACAACCATTAACAAACAAAAACAATTCTAAAAAAATTAACATGATTGCCAAAAAGTTTTTTTTCAAGTCAGTAGATCCAAGAAAAGAATGGGTCTAGCTGATGAGCAAATGAACTACAACAGGGATGTCAGAGATCCTGGTACAAAAGAACAAAGAGATGAAAAGAGTAAAAGAAACATTAAAAAAGATAGGAGGACTCTGAAAACGCAATAGAGAAAAAAGAGGAAAAATTTCCTTAAGTTAAGGAAATTGTATCTGCTCTAAGGAGAATGAATCCTCTGACTGAAAGGGCAAAAGTACCAAAAAGGAGAAATAAAAAAGACCACACTCATGAGCCTGAACATACTCTTAGTAAAATTTCAAAAATCCTTTTCCAGCAAAGATAGAATTCTAAGTTTCCAAGGCATAAAACAGTATCTGCAGAAGTAACAAGACCAAGACTAGTGTCAAAAATCCTCCCTTCTATAACACTGTGTACTAAAAAGAGAAGCAAAGGTCTCTAAATTTCTGAGATTTTAAACCAGCCAAACCAATGAAATCATTGTTCAACTGTGAGAGAAAAACAAAACTTCTTTTGAGACATACACAAAGACAGTCTTAAAAAATTAACATTGATAAAACCAAAAGTATCTGCAAAGGGGAAAACACGATACAGCGTAAACATACTTGAAACTAAATTATGTTTGCTAATATGGATATAAAAAGCAACTGTTAAGTAAGTCCTAAGGAAAGAGATAACATGTTGTAATGATTTGGAGGTAAAATATCCAGCTTACTGAAATAAAACATAAGCAAAGGTATGCTCAGAATTTTGTTTTGTTATGAAGAGGCAAAGCAGAGTTCTCAATTTATACTGGGAAAGCTTAAAATAGATTTGGGGGAAAATTAGTGATAATCACTAATAGAATAGAGAAAACAAAAATGAACCAAAAAAAGTTTTTCAGTTTGGCTCAACGGTGCCTAAAAGCAAATAAAAAGCTCCAAAACAAACGTTAAGAATAAAACCAAATAGTACGTTAAATGTAAATAGATCAAACTAACTCTCTAATTTAAAGGTGAAGAGAGGACCACAAAACAGAAACAAGAGGTTGAAAATGAACAAAACAGATTTGCAAAAGGTAACTGAAACATTAGAAATCCATAATAGCAGGAAAATTTCCTCACTTGCTTCAGGAGATGAAGTTCCCACCAGTTAACATGATGCAGCAGATTTAAACACAATAGCTCTGATTTCACAGACATATGGAACTTTGTGCCCAACAGAAATAGAACATTCACAAAAATCAGACCATGTTATAAGGACACAAGGGAAAATATATTAAATTCCAAAAAATTGTAAATCATACAGGCCACTTACCAACAAGGAATTAAACTAGAAATTAGCAACAAGAGTAACAAAATTAAAAACCTATCTACAAATACTACCAAACAGAAATTGAAGACTGCACAGAAAACTAGTATCAGGTCTACCCATAAAAATAAGCATTTGATACAGATGTGGCACGGATAAAGAAACAGAGAAAAAGGATGCCAGAAATACTTGAGCTATCTATCTCTTACTTTAAAAAATACGTAATCTTTCCTTTAAAGGGCAAAGTAGGCACATCCCAAGCAAAACGAAGAACATGCAGATAGATGTCACATACACACATAATAAGGCAGAAAACTAACTCAGAAGGGCTGAGGCACAGGTGACTAGGCAGGAGAAAACTGTCAGATGAAACTGATGAAAAAGGCAATAAACATGAAAAGGCCCTGATGCCAAGGCATGTTTTACCTGTGGCTGTCAGCAATGAGGACCAACCAAAGGAAGGTTTGAAATCCAAAAGCAGATGTAGCAATCAAACATGCTATATTATGAAAAATCAAGCATGTCACAATATAGAGAAAGTCTGAAGCTGGGGAAAGATTATGATCAGAGACTAGGAAGCAGACCAGTAAGTAGTACAGGCAAAGAAAAACTTGAATTAAGGAAGTAATGTAGGGACAGAAAGGAGGAGGGTTAGATTGACGAAGGAGGCAACAGTATGCCAAGTGGAAAGAGGAATTCCAGAGATAAGATAGAGGGAACACAGGTCAGTTGTGAACCTATGTGCATATTAAAAATTAATATTTAGAGAAGCATTTGAATCACATAGGAACCTTGTTAGAACGCAGATTCTGATTCAGGTTTGGAGTTGGGCCTGATAGTCTGCATTTCTAACAAGTTCCCAAGGATGCGACACTACTGGTCCACCAGAAACAAAGATTTTTGAGTACTGAGGAGTTAAAGAATTCATATCATCCTCTGAATTCCCAGCAACTTCTTTCAAGGAACTCATGAATAGTCCCTCTTCTGTACCACACTAAAGAGTGCTAGCTATACAAAATGCATTCATGACATTCATTCTTGCTGACAAGTATTCTTGACAACTGTTCTAAAGCCTACAGAATTCCATCTTTGCTCAACAGGTCTAATATTTCCCGCCTGACGAACCTTTTGTTCTTTGGACAAAACAATACCTAATTTGAAAGAGACATGAAAATAACTGACTTAAAACACCAAGCCCAAACATTTACATTGGTATCATTCAAGACAAATGGCTGATAAAAATACATCACTTTAAAACAAAATAAATTCATGAATTTCTAAACTCACCTTTCTAGAAAGTGGATCATCACCAAGTCGTCTCTCTTCCTCTCTACGACGTTCTCTTTCTTCAATTTCCAACTCTCTCTGGCGTTTTTTTCTTTCTACTTCTTCTAACTTCTTGACCCGCTCCTGATATTCTCGTAGCTCTTCCTCCCGCTTTGCTCGCTCAGCACGCTCTCTCTCTTCACGCTCTGTGGAATTTATTGGGTTACTCAGTGTGCCTCCTAGCTACAACATTCCCCTAGTGTTGTGTCTACTTTTCTGGTATTAAACAGGTAGCAGAGTGTAGAAGTAAATTTGAAAATAGTTTGTAATCAGCTAAATGGCAGAAGATAGTCAAGAAAACAAATATTTAATACTATGCTACTCAACAATGGTTTTGTAATGACTTAAGATACTAGGATCCGCCCCCATTCCTGTGCACCTAGGATTCCATATACAGAATCATTCGACAACCTTCATGTGGCATGTGTTCCTCAATAATAAATGTTAATACCTACACAGGATACAGTGATAAAATACAAAAAATTAATTTCTAAAAGAACATCAAATATGTGGAAACAAGTTGGTAAAGGATATAGTATTTTCACATACAGCAAATAGGGTTCTGAGAACCGGTTAAATACAGTATTACAGTACTAATAGGTCAATTACCGTGACTCCTGTTTTCTAAGTAAGATTAATAAAAGCTGGATCTAACAACCTTGCATTACCATGCCTCCAATCTTGGTTATATGGCTACCTTTTAGCATTTGTTCTTCTGCCCTCCTCTGTTCCTCCTCCTCTTTTTCTCTATAGTAAGTTATTCTGCGTTCTTCTTTACGTTGCCTTTTCCGTTCTTCTAGGCGATTATGCCTTTCTTCTGCTAATCGCTCTTCAAACTGTTTAAGTTTTTCCTGCAATTGAATATTTACCCCCCGCCAAAATTAAATTGTGTCAAGAGCAACAAACTAGCAGAAAACAATTAAGTTTACAAACAATTCACAAATTTCTTGGAATCACAGAAAACAACCCCTAAGCGCAAAAATTAGAATTTCCAAATCACTGTTGAAGTTTTATCAGCATGACAAATTTTTTTAAATTTAAATGGTTGATGTTATCTACATCCAGTGGGTTCATCTTTATACAAAATAAATTGAATGATTAAACTAGAACTTGAGATCATGACACTCTGACCTAGTGTTTTCATTTCTGAATCAAATAGTAAACAAATACTTGTATCAAAAAGGGAAACTATGCAATCAACTTTCACCTTTAGAAAAATTTCTTCAGGTGGTTGACTACTCATGAAATATTTTCCAAAAATTTCTATTAAAATATTAGTGGAATGACCATTATAGATGTTAACTCAAGACACAATATACCACTATGTTAAAGGAAAATTCTTAAGGCAACACTAAAAAAAGATGATGAATAAATGTCTCCCTAAAATCAGTAAGTTCACCTCATAAACAGACTGCCGGGCTGCTTTGAGTCGCATTACAAATAAATCTCTGTCTTCAAGCATTCGTGACATTCGGTTCTTATGTTCAAGAGCCTTTTCACGTTCTAGCTGCATGGTAGTAATCTGAAAGTTAAATAATACAGTTAAATTTCAAAGCATTCCTTATTTGTCTAATTTACCCCAAACAAAATTACTGATACTCTTGAAAAACTAAAAGCAGCTCCTTTGCCCCTTCCATCTTGCCATAAACATTTCATAAAAATGAAATATCATTCATGCCAACACGTCCCCCAGAAGCCAATTAGAAACAGGAGGTGGATAAAGTACTCCTGGAGGCATCTATAAGAGACCATTTTTACTTAGCCCCATGGTACCAGAAATTTTTATGAAGGAAAACTGTAATGTACAGGCGTATCTCAGAAATATTGCAGATTCAGTTTCAAATCATTGCTATAAAGCAAGTAACAGAAATTTTTTCGTTATCCAATGCATACAAAAGTTACCTTTATACTATACTATACTCTATTTAAGTGTACGGTAACGTGTCTAAAAAATAATGTATATACCCTAATTTAAAAATACTTTACTGCTAAAAAATGCTAATGATCATCTGAGCTTTCAGGGAGTCATAATCTTTTGCTGACAAAGGGTCTTGCCTCCATTTTGATGGCTGCTGACTGATCAGGTGGTGGTTCCTGAAGGTTGGGGTGGCTGTGGCAATTTCTTCAAATAAGACATTAATGAAGTTTGCCACATCAATTAATTCTTCCTTTCACAAAAGATTTTCCTGTTTGTGATGCTGTTTGATAGCATTTTACCCACAATAGACTTCTTTCACCAGGAGATTCCATCTCATAAAACTTTCTTTGCTCATCCATAAGAGCCAAGTCCGCATCTGCTCAAGTTTTATCATGAGATTGCAGCAATTCAGTCACATCATCAGATTCCACTTCTAATTCTTTATCTCTTGCTATTAGCACCACTTTTGCAGTTACTTCCTGCACTGAAGTCTTGAAGCCTTCCAAGTCACCCATCTGGGTTGAAATCAACTTCTTCCAAACTCCTGTTAATGTTGCATTTTTACCTACTCCCATGAAATCACGAATGTTCTTAAAGGTATCCAGAATGGGGAATTTTTTCCAGGTTTTTAATTTACTTTGCCTAGATCTATCAGAGGAAATCACTATTTATGGCACTAAAAGCCTTATAAAACATATTTCTCAAATAAGACTTGAAATTCAAAATTACTCCTTGATCCATGGGCTGCAGAATGGATGTCGTGTTAACAGGCATGAAAACATTAACCTCCTTGTACATCTCCATCAGATATCTTGGGTTATCAGGCACATTGTCAATAAGCAGTAATATTCTCAAAGGATCTTTTTATCTGAACAGTAGGTCATAACAGTGTACTTAAAATATTCAGTAAAGCATACTACATACAAATGTGCTCTCACATCCAGGCTTTGTCGTTCCACCTATAAGAACACAGGCAGGGTAAATTTAGCATAATTCTTAGGGCCTCTAGGATTTCAAAATGGCAAATGACCCTTGGCTTCTGCAACTTAGTCACCAGTTGCATTAGTCCCTAACAAGAGAGTCAGCGTGTCCTTTGAAGCTATGAAGCCAGGCATTGACTTCTCCTTTCTAACAATGCAAGTCCTAGATGGCATCTTCTTCCCAAAAAAGGCTACTTCGTCTACCATGAAAATCTGTTGTTTACTGTAGTCATCTTCAGCTATGGTCTTCTGGATAACTTGCTGCTTCACCTTGCACTTTTACATTCTGGAGATGGTGTCTTTCCTTAAAGTTCACGAACCAATTTCTGCTAAGTTCAAACTCTTTTTTTCCTGTAGCTTCCTTCCATCTCTCAGCCTTCATAGATTGAAGAGTTAGGATTAGGCTTTGGCTTAAGGGAATACAGCAGCTAGTTTGATCTTCTATCCAGACCACTAACTTTCTCCGTATCAGCTGTAAGGCTGTTTCCCTTTCTTATCATTCATGTGTTTATTGGAAACACTTTTAATTTCCTCTAAATACTTTTTCCTTTGCATTCACCACTTGGTTAACCATTGGGTTCAAGAAGCCTAGTTCTTGGCTTATCTCGGCTTAGGACATGCCTTTCGCACTAAGTTTAATCATTTCTAGCTTTTGATTTAAAGTGAGACGTGTGATTTTCTTCCTTTCACTGGAACTCTTAGAGGCCATTTTAGGGTAATTCACTGGCTTAATTTCAATATTATCCTGTCTCAGCCAGTACGAAGGCCCAAGGAGAGAGAGATTAGGAAAAGCCAGTCAGCAGAGCAATCAGAACACACATCATTAAGTATGTCTTATGTGGGTACAGTTCGTGCCACCCCAAGACAATAATGTCAAAGAGCACTGATTACTGTAACAGATGTAATAATGAAAAGTTTGAAATATCGCAAGAATTACCAAAATGTGACAGAGACACAAACTGAGCACATGCTGTTAGATAAACGGCAACTAGACGCTTGCTTGACACAGGGTTGCTAAAACCCCTCAATTTGTAAAAAACTTAATATCTACAAAGCACAGCAAAGCAAAGCGCAATAAAATAAGGCATGACCGTATGTGGTAAAATAAAATAATAAACACCACAGTAATAAGCACTATGGTTTTATTTTTAAAGTTATGTTCATCCTCAAAAACAACTGGATGTGAAGGCAAGATGATATAAGGCTTTTTCCCTTGTGCCCTTTGGATCATCCCAAGTTGGCCTGCAGCACTTAACGAGTTTCACAAATTTACATATTAAGGGAATTATCACAAAAATTCCAACTTTTCCCTTAAAAATTAGAAGAACTGGCAATACAATACTGCCACATAATCTCCAGGTGACAACAATCAAACAAAAGCAAGAAACGGGTGTATACCCCACAGTATACACAGATGTGCGCAGCCTCTTGCTTACTTAATGGCTATTTTTTTTTTTTTTTTTTTTTAGCTAGAATCAGTTTGCTCCCGTGTTGTTTTACACATTTGGTCCCTATAGTTATTTTCATGCAAATCTTGCTTTTGTATCATTGGATAAATGTAACAAAGACTACAGAATGATCTATTTAGTTACAAAAGACCATATAGTGCATGATTCCTTTAAAAGAAATACCCAGATTAGGCAAATCTAAAGACAGAAAGTAGATTAGTGGTTGTCTAGGGCTGAGGCAGCGAGGAGAAATGGCGAGTAAAAAAAGAACGACTTCTTTTTGAGGCATGTTCTAAAATTAGATTATGTAACAGTTTCACAATTCTGCAAATAAACTAAAAACTATGAATTTACATGCTATTCAATTTACCCATTTAAAGTATACATAAAGCTGCTTTTTAAAATGAGATATTCAGTTGTCCTTTGTGTTTTACAAGTTTCATTTTTAATTTCTATAGTAAAAATTTCCATCTTTCCACCAATCTGTTATTAATAGTAGGCAGCCATTAAAGCACCGTTTCTAACAAATACAAAATAAAAGCAATTTTGAAACCGTGGTTCCATTACTAGCAAAGGATTTAATTATAGCATATAGTCTAAAAAATACTACAATTAAACAAAAAAAATTTACTCTTTCTTCTTCCTGTTGTTCCCACAGATCCATGTCTTTAATTCTCTGTTCCTCATAGGCACTCTTTATCAATGGAATTTCTTCCAAACGTTTGGCTCTTTCAAAATAGTCAATCTGAAATTGAAAACAGATGTTGTTTTTCAAAATCTCTCTTTTAACTTGGTACATTACAAGTTTACCAGTCCTTTTCATTTACCTTCTTTTCTTGATTCTTCAGGCGTTCCTGAAGTTCCTTCTTTTCTTTCTCTAGTTGTTCAACTTGTTTAGCCATGATAAAATCTGGATCTAATTCTTCAAGGTCCTGAAAGGTAATACAAATATACCACTGTTAATCAGAATATAAAAGAAATGCCTAACCAGTCAATATAGCTGCTTTGTAGAATCAAATCCTAAATTGCCTTTTTTTAAACAATGGAGTTAATTTAGGAAATGTAAAAATACTGTACAATTAGCCTTATTTCCACTTGACTGTAGGGAAAAATATATATATTCTTAACATCTATTTCTTACTCTTCCAATCTACATCTACATCTACCCACATTCTACTACAGGTTGAGCATCCCAATCTGAAAATCCAAAATCTGAAATGCTTCAAAATCTGAACATTTTGAGTGCTTACATTACCCCACAAGTGGAAAATTCCACACCTGACTTCATGTGATGAGCTGCAGTCAAAACTGCTTCATGCAAAAAATTATCTAAAATATTGTATAAATTTACCTTCAGGCTATGTGTATAAGATGTACATGAAACAAATTAATTTCGTGTTTAGACTTTGGTCTCATTCCCAAAATATCTCATTATGTGTATACAAATATTCCAAAATCCCAAAATATCCAAAATCTGAAACACTTCTGGTCCCAAGCATTGCAGATAAGGGATACTCAACCATGGTAGCTGAAAATTGCACAGAACAATTAAAAACAAATGCTTACTCACAGATTTCATCACAACCCAATGTACCAAAGTGAGTGAAATAAACCAATAAATGATAAAGGACTGTGGTTCTAAGAGCACAGAAGACCCAGATAAAACTACGTCTCTAATGGGTGATACATTACATACTTCAATGTCGATATCCTTGAATGCTTTGGCACCCAGTTCTGTTTTCTTGATCTGTTCCAAGCGCTCACGAACAGTTTTCTTTTTGATTTGTTCATGTTCCTGTAAGATACGCTCCTTCTCTCTCTCCTTTGCCTCCTGGCGCAGCCTCTCTTCCTCAGCCTTCCGTACTTTCTGGAGTTCAGCTTCCCTCTGCTCCAATTCTTCTTTCTCACGCTGAATATTTAAACTCTCAAGCCGCTCTTTTCTTTCCTCAATTGTCTGACGGCGAGCCAGGATACGTTGATGCTCTTTTCGCGAATTTTTAAGGTATGCAGTAACAGCCAACTGATGCTGTTCTTCTTTCTCTTGCTTCAAAAACAAATGTATTTCAAAAAATGACTGAAAGTAACATTCCCTATATCAAAAAAATTACAAAATAATCCTGATACAGTGCCCTGTTATGTGGCTGTTATTAATAATGGATGATGACATTATCCAAGCTATTCATTTCCAGTACCAAATGCTGTGGCACTGCTCCTGTTCAGTCTTTTAATAGCAATGACATAGATGAAGAAGCTCTATTTGCTAAGTCAACTTTTCTCTGCACTAAATCTACGTTAAGTGTTCAAGCCAAGGAGGAATACAAACAAGAAATAACTTAAGCAGGAAGGAAAAACCCAATCATTGTACTCCCATATTCTGGGTGTCAAGCTATGTCTCTGTTCAGTCTGCTGTTTTCTGCAACACAATCCATATTATTACCACACCCGTGTAGTATAATACTTTATTCCATGGAAAGCAGCTCAACGATTTGTGTATCTGATATACGTTTAATAAAATAATACACTACCTAAGTATTACTGTAAGAAACATATAATAAACTTTTCTTTGATACTACCTCAAACCTTGTTAAAGACAAGGCATAAGAGTCCCTCAAAAATTTGGTGATTAATTTCACCCTAAAGATGCTTACCAATATATGAGCTGGCTTAATGACTTCAAGTGCTTTTGCAAGTACTGAGGACATGGCTGTCAGCTGATTTCTTATCTGCTCTGAAGGCATGCTCTGCAAATGTGGACCAATAGGAGCATCTTCTCGAGTAGCATAATTCAAATCAGATCCAAAACTCAAGGTCCGAGAAGTGTGGTCAATACGAACCTTTGAAAATTAAATTATTAATGGCTAAATCTATACATAAACATGAAGTCATTCTACAAATAAATGTCTTTAATTAAAAAATTCAACTAAATTTGAGGAAAAAAAAAAAGAATGTTACATACAAAAGCTAGAAAAGAATTGCCCAGTAAAGCTTTAAACTGGTGCCACTGTACCAAAAGCTGAGAAACAAAGAATATGTCTTTCTAGTCCTAAGAGGTCTTCTGCCTCAGTGTCCTCTTACAGCACATACCTGCAGGTCACAGTGCCTGGCTGCATCTACTATGGCCCGTTCCAGTTGGAAAGCATCAACAAAAGGAACCAGAGAAGTCAAGCGAGAAAACTCAATGCTCTGATAAATTTGTGCCACCTGCATGGAAAACACAGGGTTAATAATAATATATACACACACCATTTACTCAGCGCTTTTTATATGCAATCTCATGACAGCCATGGGAAGCAGAAATTATGCCCCCCCCCCTTTTTTTTTTCAGAGAAAAAAAACTGAAGAGAATTTATGTTAACAGTGCATGCTGAAGCTGGAATTCCAATTCCAGGCTATCAGCTCCAAATTCTATGCTTTGAACCATCACTATTAAATTATCCCTCAAACGTATAATCTTTTCAAATCCTAGTTTCATAAAACAAAAAAAACCTAAATGGTCACATCTTTTGTAGATAAGGACCCATTACTTACCTAATACGTTTAAACACTTTTTATAAAACGTTTTGTCTGAAGGAGACTGGCAGCATTACTATTTATAGTTACACTGCTAATTAGCCTTCAACTATTTGTATAGCACATAAGAAATAACACTGCTCACATATGCAAAAGAAAGCAGGTCAATGAAATGTGCACAAATACTCAGGTGAACATATAAAAGCACCTCCTTTCCAAATGAAACAAATGAAAACCAGAACAGTAACATTTAAACCATAACACTCAAATTTACCTAGAAATGTGTTTCCATCAATAGAGTCTGAATAAAAACACCATGGTACCTTGAGACTATTAAAAAAGCATGTAGGTGTTAAAAGGAATAAGGTAGCCCTTCATGACTAATAAAAATGCACAAAGACAGTGCTCAGCAAAAAAAAAAAAAAAAGAGGCAGCTATAAAAATACATAAGTAATTCTATTTTTCAAATCACCAAATAATAAGATTAATTCTGGCAAGGGGAAAATTTAGGGAGGTTTTCACTTACTGAATAATTCTAGGTTTTTCCAGTTTTTAGTTTCATGATCAAAACATATAATCAAAGAAATTCAAGTTCTTCCATAAAACATTTATTTTTACCTGTTGCAGAAGGCGGAGTATGGTGTTGTTTTGCAGCTGTGGCACATACTGTTGCAATTCTGGTTCCTTTTCAGGTTGATCTCTAACCCAATTTAGAACCTATAAAATTCATTGAATTGAATAAGAATTGTACTTTCTACATAACAGACACCAAAACATCACACAACACAAAGAAATATATATAAAATGTATCATGAAGATATTGATGTTTGTCTGAAGGTGACTGACAGCAACGGCTAAATTAGTCATGCTGCTAATTTATCTCCAAAGATTTATTTAGCACATCAGAAATATCTTTTCTCTCGACATAAAGAAAAAAGACAATGAAATGTGCACTGAATTCAAACACAAAGTACAATACTTCTCTCTTTACAAATATAATTATAACCCCAAAACTACAATTAGGCCAGCTCCATGGTAACATAACCCAAAAAAACCCACAAAGGCTTACCTTTGTAACTCTCTCACAGAGTTTTAGTGGGTTAAATTCTACTTCCAGCCAATTGTAAAGGTCTTTCACTTCTGGGACAACATACTGTAGTACATTGAATCTGACCTATAGTAAGCAAAATGAAAGGCGTAACTGCTAAAGGACATTTTCCAAGTGAGATTTTGAAGTGAGTATAAATTAAACTACAGGATTAGAAATCTGGAAAATGATTTAAAGATTATCTAGCCTCAACCCCTTTTAAATTTACCAAAGAGGAATCCAAAATACAACTACTAAATATGTTGAGTCTCTTGCTCCACATTGTTTACACCTACCTATAGTAAAAAGCCCCGTAAGAACTTAAAAATGAAATACAAACTCTAAAGAAAACACGATCAACAAAATATTTACAAAGACAACTACTGTGGCCAACTTATGTTATTACCAAGTAAAACTGCAGAGATTACAAATAACTTTACATAAATTATCACATAAAAATTACCATGACAGCACTACTCCTAGTAGCTCCAAACTGAAAAAAAATTCAAATATCCATCAACAGGATAGTAAGATGTTCATATAATACATAGAAATGGTCAAAAAGAGAACAGCTAAATAGAACATGAATAAATATCAGAAACAATGGTAAGAAAAAGAATTTCATATATCATCCTATTTGCATAAACTTGTAAGTCTAATATAACACACAAACAGCCAAAGCCAATCTGTGGTCTTTTAAGTCAGGACAGTGGCTACTTCTCGGAAATATAAGACAGTTGTGACTGCAAGAAACCTTTGAGAATTCACCCAAATACATTTATGATTTGTACTTTAATGTTACAGTTTAACAGTTTTCAATTTATATTTGAATTCAACTTCCCTTCAAAATATTAATACTGCTTGCAGAACCCTTCTTACAAAAGAGACAAGAGTGCCATTAATTTTATAATGCCAAAAAAACTACCTATTATCAAATCCCATCTTTTACACTCTACAGTATGTCACATGTTGGGACTTACTAACCCAAGGACAGAATAACTGCTGGGACACAGCCAGACATGAACACACAGGAGCACGCATCCTACCCATGCACAGTGGTTCACAAGACTGAGGGAAATGTTGGCAGAGCTCGTGCCAAGAGAGGAGAGTATTCACACACTTGAGCGCTCTAGTGTTAAGTTTAACTCCAATGTAAAATGGGTTCATGACCAATGTCCTAAAACATTCTAATGCTTTCCCTTGTAAGCATCCTTATATCTTTACTACAGTAAAGTGCACTAAACGCATTCAAATAAAATTTCCCAGCTCTAATTTCATTCCTATCAAGAAATACTTTAGGGCCAGGCGCAGTGGCTCACACCTGTCTGTAATCCTAGCACTCTAGGAGGCCGAGGCGGAAGGATTGCTTGAGCTCAGGAGTTCAAGACCAGCCTGAGCAAGAGTGAGACCCCCCATCTCTACTAAAAAAATATATATAAAAATTAGCCTGGCGTGATGGTGCCTGCCTGTAGTCCCAGCTACTTGGGAAGCTGAGGCAGAAGTATCACTTGACCAAGGAGTTTGAGGTTGCTGTGAGCTAGGCTGATGCCACAGCACTCTACTCAGGGTAACAGAGTGAGACTCTGTCTCAAAAAAAATAAATAAAGAAAAAAAAAAAAGAAATACTTTAGATTCCTCATTTGGCTCCCTTTCTAAATCGGGAATATGAAAAGTTATCACAATCTACTAAATTACATTTCTCATTAAAATAAATAACTGCCTTTCTGACTTAAAAATCACTCTTAAAAACTTCATTGATTTCAGTCTTTTCCTGAGATAACGGAATCACTCTTTTTCAAATTCAGTTATAAGAGCCAAAGCTCAGGTACTGACCTCAGATGTATGGTGAACTCACTAAAATTTATAAATGCCACCTGGCAGCCAGCTAATCCATTCACTTGACACCAACTAGTACCCTTCTTTCTTTTAAACTCTTACACACTCTGTGGGCACAATGAGGACCCAAATTTCTCATGGCGGCACTGGCCAAATGCTTCTCATCACTGATCTCTGTATCAGTACCACAAGAAATCACCTTTACCATCACGGTGTGATGTGTACAGACATGGGTTCAAAAGACATGGATTATACTTTGTGACACATTTCCTTAGTTTTAAGAAACACAAATTTTAAAAGCATATTTGCTAATAAACCTCTTCCTAATGACACTGCTGGTGCTTTATTACACTGAATCCTGTTATCAGTCTCATAAAAACTTGTCCAGAACAAAGTTAAACTTTGTGGGTAGTGGCAGCAGGAGGCACACAAAGTAGAGAAATACTGCTCTACAGTAAGTTCTTTTCAGAAGTTAACTGCAAAAGAATCTGCATCCCTCCTGTAACAGAAAAATGTCACAAGAGAAAAATGCCACTATCTAAAAAGCTTACTAGTACTTACCTAAGTTGATTCTTCTAGAAAATGAAGGCCTTTTATCTCGCTTTCACCAGAATGACCATAGTGCTTCCTCATAATGCATTTTAACAATACCTAAGACAGCTGTACATGCCATTATTTCTTTGGCATTTCTTTGATTGCTCTATTCACAAAGTAGGGACTATTAACGGTTTAAGCCCCAGTTTTTGTAAACATACAGCCATACTGATTTTTCCTTAATACTTTCCTTTAGCACTTGTCCCTCTTTTCCCCTATCCCAAAGTAATTTGCTAGAGGTGACTACTGCAATAACACCTCAGTGACTGTTATGAATGAGACAGTCTAGAATCTAAACTCCCCTGGAATACAACTTCCATCGTAAGTATCACATGCCAGCACACAACAGGGACTCAATGAATTTCCACTGAATGAAAGATACCAACAAAGTGAAACATTGTGAAGATACACAAACCTTAGGCTCTACACTCTGAAACTGATGTAATACATCTGTGGGGTAAAATCCGGAAATCTGAATTTTAAAAAGTATTTAACACAAAATTTCACTGCATAACCCTGATTAAGCATCACTGCTTTAATAACATAAAAGAGGAAAAAGTTGGAAATATTTTAGTTGTCCAAAATCAGGCCTAAATCTACCCTGCCTTCTCTCCTAGCTTCATCGTATTTCCCACACATACCAACTTGATTAGTTTTCCTGCAGCTCCCTGAAACATGCCATGAGCCTTCTTGCCCACCATAACGTTTTCTCTCACTGAGTGGTACACAGTATTCCTCAGGGCTAGTCCAAGTCCTGCTACATCAAAGCTCCCACCAATTTAACCCAGCTCACCCACTAGGGTGGAACTGCCTTAACTGAACACAGTGCTGATTTATACCAGTGGTTGCCTGTCCATGAATCATAACCCTGGGCAATGAATCAGAATTTCTGGTATTTAATCATTAATTATTAAACCTGACCAAAGCTTTCTGTCCAAAGCTATAAAAAATGCTCAAACTTATACCAACCATATCATTAATAAGGCCAATTCGTGTCGGTGGGGCTTGAAGACCTAGTAATGTGGCAAGGCGACGTTGTTTCTCAACTATAATGCCATCCATATCCAGAAGTCGAGCAATATCAGTACGCTCAGGGGTAATAGGGATGGAAAGAGTGGCCAAAAGGACTCTCGTAGACATTCTGCAGAGAACAAAGTTAAATTTGTTAAGACTATAAATGGTACTTGTTAAGCAAAAAAGTCATCTGGTAAGACATGCCAGTGACAGAGTATGTACAACACCATGGTGAACCATATTCATAAATATTATTCCATCACAGCATGGGATTAAGAGAGATATAAACCGTGCTTAAATGAATACCTGGAGAATCAGAACTTTATACACCCAGTATTATCAATGTTTTCTAGCTACAGAAAAAGATTATGGTTAAATAGCAGAAAAGGCACATTCATCGTATCCCCGCACTTCCTTACAAAAATAACTACGGTAGCTTAATGCATTAACTTCCATGTTGAGTTATATTTAACTCCTAGCTAGTTTTGAGCCCGGGGCCTCATGAAGCCTATGTAATTCACATGTCTTTACCTTGGAAGCCGTGTGGTGCACAGGCAAACTCATGCAGCCATGCTACAGCATACACGTTACATGATGGGTAGCCCCCTGGGCAAACCCCTGCAGTTGGTTCATGAAAATCTTACTTGTTGATGTTCTTACTGTTACAATTAGTATTGACAATTTCATATAACTCACACACAGAAAATAACAAATAGGAAATTTTTCATTAAATTATAAAGGATCATTGTTTTTGAAGTTTGTATTCTATTTTCGTAATAAAACACTGTGGCCCCATGGGAAAAAAATTTTTTTTTCTAGTGTGGCAGTCAATGTGTTAAAAAAAACTAAGGAAATGAATGACAATAAGAGAAAAAAAATTGTAAGAAACCGAAGTGAACATAACTATGGTAGTGAGGGGGAGACAGGAGTCAAAAGCTAAATTATCACTTCCCTGCAAGACAAGAAGAAAGTCAGGTTGAATTCAGCACACTGTGGGGATACTAAGAATTATAGGCTCCAGAGTCCAACAGTCAAAGGCTGGAATCTCAGCTTCACCATTTCCAAAACTGTGACCTTAGGCAAGATGCTTAATTTTCTGAGTCAGAAAGCCATTGTGAAGATTAAACCAAATAACACACCTAATGCTCATTACTATTATAATACTCTTTGAAGGTAGAGTAAAAGTTTTCCCTTATATCAAACAGATGTGGATTACGTAAGAGACAGTCATCTCTTGAGACATGCTGTCCTCAAAAGTTTCAGAGGCCAGGCATGGTGGCTCACACCTATAATCCTAGCACTTTAAGAGGCCAAGGTGAGAAGATCACCTAATCCCAGAAGTTCGAGACCAGCCTGAGCAACACAGCAAGACTCCTGCCTCTACCAAGAAAAAAATAATTAGCTGGGCATGGTGGCCTGTGCCTTTAGTTCCAGCTACTCAGGAGGCTGTGCAGGAGGCTGGGTTGAGGTTGCAGTTAGCTATGATGATACCACTGCACTCCAGCCTGATCCTGTCTCAAAAAAAAAAAACAGTTTTAAAGAAAATATACTAGCATAATTCATTTAGTTGGTTCTATGCACTGCTATAAAACTGAAAGAAAAACAATTTGCTATACACAATTCTACTCAATGCCAAAATAGTGTATGGTCTACCAATACAGGAAAAAAGGGGCACGTGAGTTGCCTAAGTCCAACTGAAATGTATTTTCAAAGTAAAAGAAAACAGACTACATACAATATTTTTTAAAATGGTCCTTATAGGTTGTTGTCTTTCATATTGGTATTTATTTGTACGTGACTATATGACCCAAGTGTTCCACAGTCAACATTTTTTAATCATGAAAAAAATGACTAGATGGAAGTATCTATCTTCCTGTCTAATTTGTTCTAAGAATAGGCTCTAAATATCTGTACATGGATGGAAGGCTCATCTGCTGACACTGTCTTTCCTAATATACAATTTTCTCAAATGGGCTTTCAGTAGAGTTGGTTATCAGAAAAGAGGTAGCTACCGAAGACCACAAATACCATCTAAGAAAAGCAATGTCTGGAGACACTTTCGGTAATAAAAACTAATGGGTAAAGGCTAGGGATACTGCTAAACATCCTAAAATGCACAGGGTAGTGCCCCACAACAGAGAATTATCTAACCCAAAATGTCAATAGTGCAAGGTTAAGAAACCCTGACCTAGAACATAGTATCATTCTACCATCTGGTAAAAGATATTTGTTTCAGAATTTCAACATTATCCAACTATAACATTCTTACCTTTGCATCTCATCTTGTGTAAGATTCTTTCTCATTTCTCGAGATAGATGGTAAAGACGATGGAGTGTAGATGCATGAAAAAGAGCATTTCCAGATTTCCAAAACACAGTTGAGACTTTGTTATAGTAATTTGCCATCAACTGAGGTTTAGGTGGCTTTTTAGACAAGGAGAACAGCCCATGAATATCTTCCACAGCTTTGAATGCTTCCTAAAATTAGTAGTATAAATTAGTCATTGCATTCTGAAATAAATATAAGTCTCTTTATGAAAGCTACAACACAGAACACACAAAAATAAAAGCAACAAATAAAATGTCTTCATGTGTGGTTCTTTATATTCACCTACAACTTAATATCAAATATATTTGAGAAAACTGCCATAATTATAAAAATACTAACTCACAATTTTAAAAGTTCTTTAGAAAATAAAGTAGAACAGACTAAAAAAGAAAATATTTGCGTATCATCCTTGCATCTGAAGGAATATGAAGAAAAGAATCTGGAAGCATTTACACAGAATAGGCTATTTATGAGAGATAAGATAATGAATATTTCTTCTTTTAATTTATCCATTTTTTCTTTAATGTGCATATTTGTCTTCTACAGGTTGTATTTTAGGATGGGTGCCCCTACAGAAAAGGAAAATATTATAGGCAAGAGTGGAAAATCAAATCACATTTTCACTTGGCTGAACAACTCCCAATTTTTAGTTTCTTCCTCCATAATGTCAATTACACATTTTTCATCAAATACACAAAAGCCTTCAAAGTTATATGGCTAAAAAATCCTGTGGAAATGTCTGTGCAGGATTCTTAGAGAATATAGGCCAATAGAGGACAAGCATCCCACCACCACTGAGATCTCCAATGTATCATATCCAACATATACATTTACTAAGCTGAAGTAGCACTAAGAAATCTAAGAAATAATCTAGAGCAGCACTTCTCCAAATGTATCTGTAGTAAATGATAAATTTGTTTTTTAAATTTCTAATCTGTCACCAACGAATACTTTTATAAAGTATAAAATTACTACAAAAATTAAATTTAAAAAGCTCAATTTTTATTATCAGAGTAGACAGACAAAACTTACAATAAAATTGCTACTAAAAACCTTTGTAAATGCTTTTCTTCTCTATACTCATTTCATTATGGACTAAATAGTTCACAGACTGGCACCAATCATAAAACAACACTTTGAGCAGCACTGACTTACTGTTTTATATGGAATGAAACTGGGTCTAAAAGAGATTACATGATTTGGCCCAGATTTCATAGAAGGCAACTAAAATCAAAATATTCTGAGATTTCTTATCTAGAACTTTCCCTAATCCATTAGACATCCTTAAAGTCCTCACCTATCAACTGAAATTAACCAATGCATATCAAGATGAAGATATTCATTACAAGTAGGAAAAAAGCAATACAGATTATTACCAGAAAGCTGGTAACATAGCTCATAACATACCTGCCACAATTCCATGCTGATAGCACTGTCCAACTGAACAAGCCTGGTTTCCAGATGCATGGACTGGCTCTCTGGATTGTTAAGATTGATTGCTGTACTTTGGTTATGGTGGCGCTGAATCTGCGCTAAGTGCATTCTCAAATTGTCACACAGCTTACGGAATTCAGCCTTACGGGTATATTGGAGGCAGAATTTGAAAGCTATAAACAAAATTGTAAAACATATTAGGTACTTTCCACTGTCAAATACTTGAATAGGTTTTATTTCACATATTAAGATCAGCTATTTTAACAAGATTCAACAAACTCATCATTACTTTTTGAATGTGTGATGTGAGGAGTATCAACTCATTTCTTGTGTTCTATCTTCCTGACTGAACCCTAACAAAAATCAAAGACGTAATCATCAGTTATTCCCTAGGAATGGTTCTGGGAGAGTTTATAAATGACAGGCAATTGGAATTTAGATCTAGGAAAGAGTCACCTTTCAAAGACCCATCCCTTCAAATCCTAAAAGAGTAAAAAAAATTCTAGTCTGAAATACAATAAACTTAACTTACATAGAAAGCAATATGCTTTTGTACTAATTAAAACTATATAATACCAATTGGGGGAGCTTACAGTAACCTAATTTCAACTGTATATATACATGTGTATGCGATCTACTTGCTCCATCATTAAAATATGCAGTAGTTTTCTACTGTCATATATGCAATACTAGAATTTTTTAAATTTCTTTTGCCCTTAAAAATAATATTTCTATTTCAACAGGCCTAAAACAAACAGATGCAGTTCAACTTCAAGTTAATATTTATATCAATAGTTATGAAAAACCCCAAGTTTAGTTATGCTAAATGAAAATTTACATACATTAGCCATGTAAGCAAAACAGAACACAGGTTCCAATATTCCTAGGGAAACATTCTTAGGCATAAAGCCAATTAACACTTGAATAAACAAGTGCTAATCATCCCTGTAGGTCTAGCAACACAAGCTTGTGTTAATGGCAAAGGAGATACAGCAGCCCCATCTCTTAAAAGAAAAAAAATCAGCAAGTGTGGTAGCATAAGCCAGTAGTAGTCCTAGCTACTTGCAAGGCTGAGGCAGAAGGATCACTTATCCCCAGGAATTCAAGGTCGCAGTGAGCTTTGATCATGTAAATGCACTTCAGCCTGGAAGAGAAAGAAGGAGACCCAGGGGGAGCAAAAGAGAAAAAGCCCAAGAGCCACTTGTAAGTGGTGACCCAATCACATACAATAAAAAGACTGCATTCACAGCAGTAAAGAATAACAAGTGAGAATAAGGAAAAAACGATATCTTCTTTTTGTTTTCTTTTTCTAAGGTGAGGTCTTGCTCTACTGCCCAGGCTGGAATGCAATGGCACAATCATAGCTCACTGCAGCCTCGAACTCCTGGGCTCAAGCAATCCTCCCACCTCAGCCAACCTCCCAGTAGCCGGGACTACAAGCACGTGCCACCAACAACTGGATATTTATTAAGATGATCCTTAGTCATCAAAAAGTTTAACTCTATGTTGAGTAAGAAAGGAAAAATACACATCTTTCATAGAATCCTTTAAATCCAGAGCTTAAGGAGACCTTTGAAACCCAGTGAACAGTTAAATAGCTTACCCAAGAATACGCAGTAGTGGAGTCAAAAGTGAAACTCAGTTTATCAGAAAACAGTGGAAAAGTTAATTTTTTCAGTCACATGGAGAATTGCAAAATAACTTTAAAGTCTTTCAGACAATGGAATATATTTCATGTGAAACTCCTTTAGTAAAACTAATTTCTTACGTAGAAATTTATTTAATACTCATATGAATACTAATATTTCAAAATTTAAAAACTTAGTTCATTTTTAAGTACCATGGAGAAAAGAAAGTTAATTCCTCTTTGAGCAAAATCCAATCTTAAGGCAACTTTTCAAATCAATTTACTAAAAATTTGATGTTCTTATTTTACCTTGTTGGGCAATATCATGGTAAAGGCGCTCTACTCTAGAATTGTTTCGAAGAAGGTCCAAACACTGTCTATACGATTCCCACAGGAATTTAACCCATGGAGTTAAAAGTAATCTGTCTGTACGATCCTGAGTGTCTTCACCACTTACAGCACTTAGGAGAACACTACAAAGACAGAAACATGTTGAAAATTATTTTAGACACAGTTTTCTACTTTTCCATGTGATTAAAAAACAAAATCACCAATGATCATAAAATAGTGCAAATTCTTCCTACAACTCTGTACACTGTATATTGGTACTCTCTGAATTCCCCATCTATAATATAATACAAACCATTTAAATTAGTGTATGCTATTCTATTTTAAGGTTATAATTTTCTACTCTTACGAATTTTGAACATTACTTAATTTTTTTGGTTGCTATACATTTAAAATTTCAAAGATAAGCACTCTTTCTGATAAACATCTTCAAATGGAGATAGAGACACATGTAAAAATAAAAGAGTTAACTATCAAAATATTTATTAGAAGTTTAATACACATACCTCTCTGGAGTTTGAATATTATCCAGATCCTCTATGTCTAAGACCATCTGCTGAGATTCTTCTTTAGCAGCTTCAGTTTTTTCTTCTGCCAGTTTCAAATATGCCCTAACAACATCCTCTAGAGATTTGATGTTCACCTAACAATTAAAATAAAAACCTCAGAACTTATTTCTTCCAACAAACCATGAAATGTTTTAAAAGCAAATTTTATGAGATATGAAATATGTTAACTTTGAAAAGCTCTTCTGCAAACTGCTAAAAGCACTTACTAAAAATTAAAACCCAGTTCTGTTTGTACCTGTTGACAAATGTTCTTATACTGGTATAATCCTTCCTTAGCCAAGTGGCTCTTGCGAAGATCCACGCAAAGTTCCAAGTATTTCAACATAATTGGCTCATGTATCTTTTGCCATGTTCTATGTTTCTTACTTTTCATAACATCATAAAGAACGTCCAGAGCAGGTTGCTTTTTGCCAACCTCAAGGAATTCTGAAAAAGTAATTCAGAAGAATTAAAATCAGTTATGTACACTATACAAAAGTCTAAACCTTACTGGCTGTTTTAATTTCTTAACTCACTACCAACTTTCTTTAGGTCACATTATTTTTTACTTATAAAGCTGTGCCGTAATTAACCAAGGTAAAACAATAAGAAGGCTGGTACTATCTCAAAATGTGGTCTATAAGTAAAACCGAATTTTACTCTTCCATTTTAAGTTCTAGAAATTGAAGCGATTAGGGAAAAATCTCCCCCTGCAAACACAGAAAAGTTGTATGACTTCAGAATCATACTGATCTGTCTGATGAAATTTCTGCTAGTTCATGGTACAACTTGAGGCAGAAAAACATGTTAGATTGCCTTGACTACTTTAAGATCAGCTGACCATATTTATTTAAGTGGGACTATTTCTAAATAGGCTTTCTATTCTGATCATTCTCTATTAATCAATGTGTCTAGTATTTGCCAATAACATGCTGTCTTGATTACTATCGCCTTACAGTAAAGTCTTAAAATCAGGTAGTAAGTGCTCCAACCTTGTTCTTCAGTATTGTGTTGACTGTAACCAGGGCTTTTGTTTTTCCATAAAAATTTATAATCAGTTTGTAGGTATCTATAAGATAACTCACTGAGATTTTGATTGGGATTGCAATGAACCTATAGCTCAAGTTTGGAGGAACTGACAACATTGAGTCTTCTAACCCATGAACTCGGGGAATATCTTTCCACTTATTTACCCCAGTCTAAACTGGTGGAGCCCTCGTAAATGGATAAGTGCCCTTATAGAAGGTCTTGAGAGAATAGCTACTCCCTTTTTTGCTCTCCATCCCTCCCATCATGTGAGGGCAGTGTTCGTCCACTCCAGGAGGCAGTAACAAGGTGCCATCTGGGAAGCAGAGAGAGCCAGCTCTCACTAGACACTGCATCTGTGGGCATGCTGACCCTGGGACTGCCTCGACTCCAGAATTTTGAGAAATAAATTCCTGCTGTTTGTAAACTACCCAGGCTGTGGTATTCTGTTAATAGCACAAGCAGACTAAGACAAAGGACATTCTACAAAATACCCCACCAGTACTCCTCAAAATTGTCAAGGTCATCAAAAACAAGGAAAGACTTTAAGTACCCACCATTTGAAAAGAAAAAAACACAAGGAAAGACTGAGAAACTGTCACAACCAAGAGGAAGAGCCTTAAGGGACATGACAACTAAATGTAATGTGGTATTCCTGGATGGGATCCCAGGACAGAAAGGGCATTAGGGAAAGCTGAGGAAGTCTGAAAAAGCATAGACTTTAATTAACAATAATGCGTCAGTACTGGTTCATTAAGTTGTTACAAATATACAATATTGATGTAAGCTGCTAACACGGGAAACAAGATATGGCATAAATGGAACTCTGTATTACCCTCACAGTAATTCTGTAAATCTCAAAACTGTTCTAAGTTGTTATTTTTAAAAACTGGAAAAAAAACTTAAAGAGTATAGAGCAAAGTAACTTAGAATTTAATATTACCTAAGCCTAAACACATTCTAGGTGGCAACATTTCAAAATCCAGTTCCAATCTTAAGTTTTATGTACATTTCACATTTTGAAATTCAGTCAAAAGCAAAAGCACTTCTATCACATTATTTTCAACCAAGGTTAAAAATTTTTCCTCAACTTTTTTTTCTTTTGCACATTTAATAGATTGGAAGGAAAAAGAGGTTCTCAATCTAAGTCAACCAGTTAAGTTCAACTTAAAATTCATTTAACTGCCACATTTCACTCTCTCTCTCTCTCACACACACACACAAATCTTCCCCACTAAACATCTGAAAAATAATTTGGGGGAGATAAAGCACCAATTTACACTATTTAAAAAGTCTCAAAGCACTACGTCTCTATTTTTAAAAATCACTATTTTCCTAAGAAGAAAAAAATCTTGGACAAAGAATTCTTTTTTTTTTTTTTTGAGACAGTGTCTCACTCTGTTGCCCAGGCTAGAGTGCCATGGCGTCAGCCTAGCTCACAGCAACCTCAAACTCCTGGGCTCAAGCGATCCTCCTGCCTCAGCCTCCCGAGTAGCTGGGACTACAGGCATGCGCCACCATGCCCGGCTAATTTTTTGTATGTATTTTTAGTTGTCCATATAATTTCTTTCTGTTTTTTTTAGTACAGATGGGGTCTCGCTCTTGCTCAGGCTGGTTGCGAACTCCTGACCTCGAGCAATCCTCCCGCCTTGGTCTCCCAGAGTGCTAGGATTACAGGTGTGAGGCACCGTGCTGGGCCAAAGAATTCTGTTAAAGAGTTAACCTAACAATGTATAGCACTGTCTGCCATGTAACGCTGTACTAGACAAAGGACAGACAAAAATGTTCCTTATTTGGGGTCTTAGTAGATCTACAGATTCAATAACTGCCTTTCTACCATGTCTTTTTTTAACCATCAGAACTTCCAAGAATAGTGCTTCCCAACATTCTTTCCTCCAGGAAAACCACAAACAATATTCCAACTCTCCAATATAGTAAAAAGTTTGCAACAGGATAAATCACAAAACAGTACACTGAAATAAATATCTTTACACTATGTCAAATCTTTCTTTACATGCAAATAAATACAAAGCCCTTCACCATTATTGGAGAAAGTCTATCTTCAATTGAGTTAGGCTATTACCAAAAAAATCTTACTAAATGAAACAAATATGTAATACAACTAGATACATTGTTGGAATAAGCCTTTCCTGTTTCAAGAGGGAGAGAGCTCCCTATCTTCTACCTAAGGTGCACATAAGGTTATTTTCCAAAATCCAACAGTACTCTCTGTGTTTTTCACAGCTATTTAACAAAAGTCTCAGGCAAAACTTGAGAGTAAATGTCTTTAATCAAATTTATACTTTACGTTAAGAAAATCACAGCAGCGGCACTAAAATGACCTGCTATATAGAACTCCCAATTTTATACTGAGGATTTAAATCTTAAACTACTATATATAGGCATCATTAATATGTTTATAACATGGAATAGGCACAGATCAAGTTAAAGTTGAGAGGTGTTCCCAGCATGGAGTGAAAACAAAATATAAAACCGTATAGAAATAATTCACTTTCCCAATCTCTTATTTTGAAATGGAAGAGTATGGTTTCCTAATGTCATTCTAAAAAATAAGTCTTGTTGTAGGGATAGAACTAAAAGCATTTTTTTACTTCCTAAACAGCCAAACAAAATTTATGATTCCAATTCCCATTCTTTCTAACTCTGAAAGTCTCAAGCCAAAGCAAACATATCAAAAAATGCTTATTTTTTATAGGACAGACACCCCCTCCACCAAATAAAAAAAGAAAACATGGATAACCGACAAGGATGTTTTTAAATGCAAAAGCTGGAATAAGAAGATTTTTCATGATCATCCATGATACTGAGTCTTCAGTCTTTACCCTAACTTACATAAAAGGAGGATTCAGTTCCTCCGAATTATCTAATGGGGTGAGGGAAGCTTTTGAGGCTGGAAAGAAATCCCATATACTAAAGGCTCTATTCCAATACTTAAGGAAATGCTGATTTCCACATTAATATTATAGAAAACCTAAAATATGCAATTAAAAACTATTACTAGGAGGATGGGCATCTTGAGTTTATCTTTCAGACACTTGACTAAACGTTTGTAGCTATAAAGAAAAAGGTTAGGTCAGACCTTCATTTTTACTAGTTTATTTGTGCAACAGACCAAATAGATAAGGTACGTTACTCAGTTTGTGGGTTTAATAACTTTACTTTTTACGCCACTGGTTGTAGAGTGTAAACTAAAAGGCTGTTACAAGGTGAGAAGCAGCTGGTTTGGCACTACTAATATAATATGGGAAAAGGGCCTTCTTCAAATGATTATGGGATATGAATTTCTTGAATGTAACGGCTGGGCCAAATTTTTATCTTCCTGAATGATTACTACAATTTTTTTCTAAAAATACTGCTGTGATATACATGCTTAGAGTGATCTGAGGACTACTCTACTTAAATTTATTTACATTTTACTCAGACAATGCAACAGATTAGGTCTAAATGTTTGGTGTTTCAAATGTTACAGATAAAACATTTAGATAAATATTATTTCCACTGAGGGAACTGCCCTTGGATTTTCCTCTTTCATGTTCTGTAAGCGTTCTGTAACCAGTGTCATGTGCCATCCACAATATGCTCACTTTGACAAGGGATTCCTTACTCATAAAACCAAAGGTATAGACGTTACTACTTGGAAGGTAAGACACCTCTACCACAGAAACCCCCATCCTATAGCTTAAAAGGGCTGCAAGCAAGGAGTCAATAGACCCTTTTTTAAAAACTATACAAAGTTCAAGTTTCCACCCCCACCACAGTATCATCTTGCCTAGTTTAATTTCAGATGCTTTCATCAACTTGCTCTTCATGAATCAAGCCTATGTCAACTTAGAGATGGAAAAAAAGGATTTGATAAGCATTACATATCCTTTATAATTTTAAAAAGTTACTGAAATAGTAAGTTCACATGAAGATTCCAAAGGGAGAAGTGATAAAGGAAACAAGGCCTGAACACACCAAATATGTAATATTGAAGCCACCAACATTACAGGGATTCAGCCTCCTAGCATGGGAAACAAATACCTGTCAGTAAAGCATACAAATGACTGTAAAAACAGATCTACATAGCTACGCAAAGCAGTAATCTGATGCAAGTCATTTTGTATACCATAATATAGTTGTTTCAAAATGTCAAAAGTCATAACTTTGCTAGCTTAGTCTGTAGTAATAAAGTTCCATTTTCTTTCCAATAAATTAAAAACATCTTGCCTGCTCTAACCATCAGATCACTGGTTATGCTTAGAGCAGTTATCAACTCTATGCTGTAGTTTTAATACGTTTTTAAAACAATTACTCTATTCCACAGACCAGTGCCCTCTTTCCCCAAATTGTTACATTTTAGGTTAAAAAAAAAAAACAACTTTGTTACCAACACATCTCTCTGGTTCTGATAGATAATCAGCAGTATCAATTCTATAAACCCAAACTAACCATTTCACAAGCTGAACTTTAAAACAAGCTAACAAAATAAGCTCTCCTAATGTAAAACTGTAACAGACACGATATATCCATCTACAACACGGATAAGACTCAAAACTTCTGTTTGGGTAGAGAAAGGGTGAAAGTACGAGCTGGTTTAGCATTTACAGCTAAAAATTGCCGGTTAAAAAAAAAGCAAACCCTGAACACTACAGTTTTTAAAGTTCAGAGACATGCAAAAACACTTGCATCTCCATAATGCCAACGCAATAAATGCCTCTTGAAGAGAAGTTGTTCCCGCAAGCGCCAATAGCTTACTAAGTACACACATGGAAACAGAAATCGCAGGGAGCAGCGCTGTGCGAGGGGTGGGGGGGAGAAAAAGGCAGATCTGTATATCAAGAGACCTGGTTTTAGTTTCCTGGCTAAACAACTAACTGCCAGAGTGACCTTGGGGAACTCATTCTCTCTCTCTAGGCCTGTTTTCTTATCTTTAAGAGAGGACCTGAAGTCCCTTTACACTATGATATTAACTGTTCCAACTTCCAGTGATTCACATATAGCTTTCGGAATGCCCCCTAATCAATGGCAGGAAAAAAAAAAATAAGAAACAAGTTAAATGGATCAGAGACCTCTAAAAGTAGATACAAAGCGGCTGGGTGAAGGATAAGTGGACCCTGACCCAGCAAAGCACCGAGCAGGTCCCGGAGGGCGGAGGCGACGTAGGAGAGCCGGAGGTGGCTCTGCCCGGCTCCCGGCCCTGGCGGGAGGTGGAGCCGAGGTTCTCGCGTGCATTGTCCCCGGGAGGGAGCCATGTTTCTTACTCCCCGGCACTCCCAGATGGCGGCCCGGGGCGCGGGGCCTAAGCAGACTAAAGTCCGGTGGTCTAGAAAGCTAGCTGGAGGTGGACAGGGGGGAAGACGCTCCTCCCCGTGTAGGGCCCGTCTCTCGGGCCGTGGCCCCCGCGACGCACCAAGAGACGGCGGGGAAAGGACAAGCCCCAGAAGCGACGGTTCCCGGCTCCGCGCCTCCCACCCCTCAGTCGGTTGGAGTCGGAAAGGAAACCATGCCCAACCACGGGCTGGGACGGCGGCAGGCAGGCCGCATCGGCTTCCTCTCCGGCCGCAGTCCGGGCGGAGGAGCAGCTGGAAACAGGCCCAGGCCCTCGACCTCCGAGGCCTCGGGCCGCTCCAGCCTGGCGCGCCCCGATCCCCCACTCACCGTTGGCGCGTTTGAGGGCATTTTCCGGCCTCTGGAAATAGGCCGGCATCTTGGCGGCAGGCGCAGCTCACCCGGCGTCAGCGAACTCCCTAGTGGCCAGGGCCGGAGAGGAGACGAAGGGGAACCAGCGCGAGGTTCCACGCGCCTCGCCAGCAGTCGCCCGCGCCCAGCCGGCCAGAGACGGAAAAGAAGGAAACACGTGACCCCCGCGCGGCGACACTGCCGCCGCCCAGGCCCCGGATGTAGGGGCGGGCCTCCGCGTGCGCCCCGCCCCTCGCCGCGCGGAGGCGCGCTGGCGTCGTGCACGCAGGCTGACGTGGCGGCCCCGGCGTCCTCGGCGCGTGCTGGGGGCGCAGGCGCGCGGGGTTCAATACAACCTAGGGGCTTCGTGGGGTAGCTTTGGGGAGATGGTTCTCAGGCCCTGCGCTCCTTTGGCGAGAATCCGGGTGGGAAAGGTGAGTTTGGGGTCAGAGTTTCTGTCTGGTGGAGTTATGCGGAATTCCAATAAGGTCCCATCCGGCTAGAGAATAGCCTGTCTCTGGCTAAATGAAAACGATGAACTTATTTAACGGGAATGCGTTAAGCAGGTATAATTAGGCCAGCGCCGCTCGACCACGATGGACAGTCGTGGGGAGGGGGATGCAATAAATAAGTAAACAAACAGGCAAGGTTATTTTATAACTTGGTAAAATGAAAAGTTGGTGTCACCGGGATTGTCTGGGCAATGAAGACTTTTAGAGAAGGTGAGGGAGAACAGCAATCCGCATAAGGCAAAAAGCCCTGGAGCAGAACAGACTTGCTTAATATTTGAAAATACATGGGACTGTCGTCGCTTCTACATACAGCACGCGTCACAAACATAAATTAAGAAAAATGAATGTTAGTGAAAAAAATCAATTTATAACAGGCCCTGTCTTATTGTTGACTAATAGTTTTAATGTTCACAGATTAATTACTATGCCTAGAACTTGAAAGCCTTTTAAACTGAATCTAATGCGCAAGCCTTTGGTACGAAATAAACATGAGTTCAGAAGGAAACTTTAGAAAGCACCAATGGAATAAATCATTGTAAATGTATTACACATTTTGTAATAACAGATGGGCTATGTGAATTGTTGACGGGGTACATTAATGAATGAGGAAACCACCATAGGAACACACAAAAAGTGTTCCTCATTACTTCTGCCTCCACAAAGAGGTTTTCCTATGTAAATTTAGTACTTTTTTTTTTTAATTTTAAATTTTTAAATTTAAATTTTTTAAATTTTTTTCTTTATTCTTAAGGTTACTACTATAAAGAAAGAAAATTTGGAGCCAAGCGTGGTGGCTCACATCTGTAGTCCCAGCTACTTGGGAGGCTGAGGCAGGAAGATTGCTTGGGCCCAGGAGTCTGAGGTTGCAGTGAGCCATGGTTGCACCACTGCACCCAGTTTTAGATTAGGAGAGCTTATTTTGCCTGCCTGGGCAATAGGGTGAGAGCTTGTCTCAAAAAAAAAGAAGGAAAGAAAGGAATTTTAATTAATTTCAGGGAGTTCTTCCTACAAAACACTTAGACCATTCTATGTGTCTGAGCTTACTCCAAAAAAATAAATAAAAGCGAGACAAGGTTGTTATAAAAACAATAAAAACTACTAAGAAGCTATAGGAACTGTTTTATGGGCAGGATTAAGAGACTTGTTTGTGTATATAATAATTAAGTCAAAATTAAAGAGCTAAACATAAACAAATATTACTCTTAAGTGGTATAGGTAGAAGACTATTTAGTAGACCATAGAGAGATGCAAACAGAATAAAATAAAAGGAAACCTGGCCTAAATATCAGACCTCACTTTCCAATCACTACCTCGTATCATTAACTGTATTGTGCCCCAGCTCTGAACACGCTTCTGACCTACAGTCTTTTCACTGCCCCTCATCCCCCCATGTCCTCTGTTTCCTCTTATTCCAACTTAGATTCCATCATTTCATTCTTTTCTTACTCATCTCTTCCTTTATCCTACTCACTTGGCAAAACCCCAGTCCTGGTCAAATCCAACCCTCCACCTACTCCTTTGGCCAGAGAAGAATATACAAGCATGTACATTAAATTCAAGACCACAAGCCCCAACAAGCACCTTGTTGCTGCCGAGCCATCCTACATTTCTCAAGGCCCTAGCCCATGCTCCTGGATGACTGTTTCTTACTTTTTTCTTCTCACTCTTCAATCCTCTAACACCTCCTTGCTCTGCTTTACTCTCATCTTGGCTGATGTCCTCCTGCTCTGTAGCACTGAAAACAGTGAAGCAGTTAGAAGAGAACTTTGGCACTCTGCCCTCTATCCCCCGCCTGCAGCTGTCCTCATACCCTCTGCCTTTCTTTCTCCTTCTCTTTGGTCTCAGGCTCCAATCTCAAGCCCACCCCTATGCACTGGCGCATTTGATTCCACCTCATCTCACATGCAGGGTTGATCACTCCATCTCCTTGAAACACTTTCTTCACTTGGCCTCCAGGATCACCCATTCCTGATTTTCTTACTGCCTTGCTGACTACTCCTCGCTGGTGTTTCCTCATCTCTCTGACCTCTGCAGTTGAAATAGCCCAGGGCTCACCTCCTGAATCTCGTACGTCTTCTAACCATGCTCATCTCTTGGTTCTAGCTCATGGCTTTAGAAATATTTCCAGGCTTATAAGTTACAAAATTGCATCAATAGCCCTTGACTTCTCTCCTGAAAGCCAAAACTCTCACACTGAGATGCCTATTTGACACATCTGTTAAATGTTTAACATGCTGCATACATCCAACCTGCCCAAAACCAAACCCCCAGTTTCCTCTGCCTCCAGTCTTCTCCTGTAGTCATCTCCATGTTAATAATGGCAACCTTATGCCTGCAATCTCAGCATTTTGGGAGGCCAACACAGGAGGATTGCTTGAAGCCAGGATTTCAAGACCAGCCTGGGCACCATAGCAAGTCCCATAGCTACAAAAAAACAAAAAATTAGCCAGACTACATGGTGCATGCCTGTAGTTTCAACTGCTAGGGAGGCTGAAGCAGGCGGATCCCTTGAGCCCAGGACTTTGAGACTGCAGTGAGCTGTGATCATGCCACTGCACTCCAGCAGTGGGCAAGAGAGCAAGACCCTGTCTCTAAAAAAATGCCTATCCCATTCTTCCATTCTCTCAGGTGAAAAATTTTAGCGATATCTTTACTCCCCTTTTTCTGTCACTTCCCCAGATCTAATCAGTCCATCAACAAATCTCTTATCTACCACCTCCACTGCTACCACCTGGTCCAAGTTACCGTCATTTCTCCTCTGGAGTATATAGTAACCAACTAACTTTTTTTTTTTGAGACAGAGTCTCGCTCTGTTGCCCAGGCTAGAGTGCTATGGCGTCAGCCTAGCTCACAGCAACCTCAAACTAATTCCTGGGCTCAAGCAATCCTTCTGCCTCAGCCTCCCAAGTAGCTGGGAGTACAGGCATGCGCCACCATGCCTGACTAATTTTTTCTATATATTTTTAGTTGTCCAGATCATTTCTTTCTATTTTTAGTAGAGATGGGGTCTCTCTCTTGCTCAGGCTGGTCTTGAACTCCTGACCTCAAGCGATCCTCCCACCTTGGCCTCCCAGAGTACTATGATTACAGGTGTGAGCCACCGTGCCCAGCCTTAACCTGCTAACTTGTCTTTCACTTTCTACCTTGGGTCCCTTCTCTTTACTCTGCAGATTGCGAACATAATAATCCTTTTAAACCACTGGGCCAAGTTACCTCCCCAGAGGAATCCTTTTAAAACAAAAGTAAGGGCCAGACATGGTGGCTCACGCCTGTAATCCTAGCACTTAGGGAGGCTGAAGCAGGAGGATCACTTGAGGCCCAGAGTTCAAGACCAACCTGGGCAACACAGTGAAGCCCCGTCTCTAAAAAAATTTAACAAAAGTAAGATCATGTCAGTGTCCTGAACAAGACCTTCTTGTGACTTTCCAGCAAACTCAGTGAAAGTCAGAGTCCTTACAAGGGCCTACACAATTCCGCTTTCCCTTTATCACTTCCTCACTACCACCAATGTCACCTCTTCAGTGACATCCTCCTTCGCCTCTTTAAAATAGTAATAACTTCCCTCTGCCCATAATTCCTCAAAACCTTCTCTTCTTGATCTCCCTCCACAGCATTTATCACCACCTGATTCCCAATATATTTTATGAGTTTATTTCTTTATTGTCGAGTCCTCTAACATACAATAAACTTGATGAGGGTAGGGATTTTTGTGTCTGTTTTGTTCACTGCTGTATGTCTAGCACCTGTAACAGTGCCTGGCACATAGTAAGTACTCAATAAATATTTGTTGACTAAATGAGTTGATTAAAGCAAGCCTATTATATCATGATTGCTTATTTGCATGCTGGTCTCCTGTGTGATCCTGGGAGTCCCTTGAAGGAAGTGTCTGAGACAGTTCATCTTTGCATGTAGACAGTACTGGCACACGGTCAACACCCAGAAAGTGGTTGTTCATTGTATATGTCAGAGCACCTGGATAGTTTCAACGGCGATAACAACAAGGTCTGAAACCTTACAGCCTTGCATTTTTTAACCGTGAAAGTGTCCGACTGGGCTTAGAAATCTTTTCCACAGTGGTGCACCAAGTGCAGATGTGGGGTGCAGTTGTGCCTGTGCCAGGCGGTTCTCATTGGCCCTCTAGTTTCTGCAAATTTAAAGCAGGAAAATTGGAATGCAGATTCAGCTGAGCATATATTTAGCAGGAACATGTCTTGGCAATATTTGTTATTTACTGGGAGAAATACTTATACTCAGCTAGCTTCACTTACTAATGTTCTGCCAGACTCCAGGAGAAGGCTGAGGGGCATGTTTGTGGGAATCTGTGCACACACTTGCTCATGCCATTGTGGCATCCCAAGAAGCCCAGTTCTCCTTGGGGATTGAGGAGGTTATGCCCAAATACAAAAAACACTGTGCATAGTGGTTTTGGGTGTGGTTTGAAAACAGGCTTCTCTGTTAAATATGTTAAACATGATTAGAAGGAAACCTGGAACCACAGGTTTTCATGATGGGGATGTGGGTACTAGATAATCTAAATGTGGACCTTTTCATTGTATTCTCTTCTTACGGAGCAGCTTAAATGGCACCCCTCAGAGAACCCTCTCCTGACCACCTACTCTAAATCTAAAGGCCACCCTGTCTTAATTCTCTGCAGAGCACTCATCATTGACTGATGGTTGTCTTTGTTTCCTTGGCTGCTGTCTGTCTCACTGCACTAGATGGTAAGCTTTAAAGGCCAAGGGTGTCTTGTTCACCATTGTATCTCCAGCTCCTGGAACCGTGCCTGGCACAGAGCACACACTGCATTAATATGTCATGTGTGAATAGATAAAAGAATGGAGACTGTCATAGGTAAAATTCTAAGGTATCCCGGAATTCCCATCCCCTGATAGATATGCCCTGTATAATCCCTGGGGCTGTAAATATGGGATATCACCCCTGTGATTAGGTTATATTATATGTCACAGTTGTCTTTATGAAGGGGGGATTGTCTGGGTAGGCCTAACCAATCACATAGCCCTTTAAATCTGGACCTGGATGTCATAAGCAAAGGAAGTAAGAGTTTCAAAGCACAAGGAGGATCTGCATGGCAAGGGACTGCAGGAAGCCTCTAAGAGCTGAGAGGAGTCCCAGCCAACAGCCAGCCAGAGAGCAGGGACCTCAGTCCTACCACTGCAAGGAACTGAATGCAGTCCGCAATCTGTATGAGGTTGGAAGCAGAGTCTTCCCAGAGCACCTAGAAAGGAACACAGCCCAGCAACACCTGGACTCCGGCCTGCGAAGACCCTAAGCAGAGAATCCTGTCATGCTGTACCTGGACTGCAGACCTACAGGCAGAGTGTGCCTATGTGACTGGCCCCCAGTAAAAACTTTGGGTACTGAGTCCTAACAGGCTTCCCTGGTCAATATATTTCACAAGTATCATCACAACTTGTTCCTGGAGGAATTAAGTGTGTCCTGTGTGACTCCACTGGGAGAAAACTCTTGGAAGTTTGGCCATTGTTTCCTCCGGATATCACTCCATGTACCTTTACCCTTTGCTAATTTTGCCGTGTATCCTCTGTCTGTAATACATCATAGCAATGAATATAGCTGTATGTGAAATCCTGTGGGTCCTTCTAACAAATCATTGAGTCTGGGGGTGGTCTTGGGGACCACCTCTACAAGGCTATCCTTATCTATAAAATTAGCATGAAGATTTCCCCTGATTCAAACCTTTATTGGGAGAGGCACGAAGGAAAGTACGGTTAGCTCCATTTGATTACAGAGAAAACAAGCACAGAGAAGATAGGCAGCATGCCTGAGGTTCCACAGCTAAGATGGGCAGAGGTGGGATTTGAACACAGGTTGTCTGTTTCCACACCCCAGCTCCATCTGTCTGTGACAGCACAGAGGTTGGCCTCCTTGCTAAAGGTTAGGAATGCCTCCCCTCTCCCTCTCTACTCCTCTCCCCTTAACTCTGGGGAACCTGTCTGGCAGGTCAGACAGCACAAGTGGTGAAATATGAGGAAGTCATCAATTGCAGTCATCCTCCCACCTTCCCATAAACAGCTTCTCCACCCCTGGCCCTGTGTCCCACCCCATCACAGCCTGGACTCAGCTTTCATTATCCTTCCCCTCCCTGCACCCACCATCTGCCTCGTATCCTTTGTTTTATTATCTATTCGTCGTCATCTTCATCTTCAATTATTTTCTAAATTCTTTCTGTGTGCCAGAGTCAAAGATGGCTCCCATGGGCCTTGGCCACATGGGGCTGCTCCCTAACTCACTCATTGAGGAAATATTTTGAGTCCTTGCCATGGGTCAGGGACAAGGAGCAAGGAGACACAAAAAAACCTAAGACACTTTTATCCTCTTCCACCTTTGAGACTTTTCTCCATTTTCCCCAAGTTTGGATCTCTAGATCTGAAGTCCCGGAAGCAATGAATCTGGTCCTGCCGTCACCCTCCCCGTTTCTATGCCTGAGTGTCTGGAGGTCACAGGCAGGCACTGTGCTTTGGTGATCTCTGTATCCATCTCTCCAGCCCTCAGCCTGTGCTGCAGTCTGTTGAGCAAAAGGAACAAAAGAAACAAGTTGCAAATGAATACAAAGCAGCATTCTTCAGAATGGGAGGCTACATGGAATAGTGATGGGATGTGGCTGGAGTCCCATTGCTGGGGGCCACGGCCTGGTTCTCTGGCTTGCAAGTTGTGTGATTGCCTTGTAGTTTTCTCACCTGTAAATTGGGGGTCATAGCATAATACATAGTGGTACTGTGAGGATTTAAGGAAGTAACATGAGTAAAACACTTAGAGTCTGGCACCCAATAAATGTTAGCTATTGTTTAATTGGTCTAAAAGTTTGAAAATAAGGAATATAATATTTTGTTGAGTAATATGAAGTTTAAAAACATAGGAAAATGACAATCACAATCTAGAATAGCAGTGACCTCTGTGGTGTGGAAAGGGGCAGGGGGTTGAGGAAGACTAGGGGGTCCCTTTAACTTCATTTGTGATGTTTGATGTCTTAAACTGGGTGAGGGCTACATGTTTTCCTTAGGATGTGTTACATGAAATTTACGGGAGGCCATTGTTTTGGACTAAGTTACTGAACTAGGCCCAACAGATGGATCCAAACCAGAATGGAATCGCTTATACTAAGTGCCACCTAACCAAAGTGAACTTTGAAACAGGCCAGTTTAAAAAAAAAAACAGGAGGTTCACATCAACCCATCAGAAGAGGCCCGGTTTACATGCTAGGAATTGGCATGATAGGGAAGTCCCCTCTATTTTAACCCCATAAGAAAAGTAACTTTGAAACAACCAATCCACTTTTTGTTCTGTTTTTGCTTTCTTCAGCCCTTTTCTGCCCTCTTCTGTTCAGCTCATTGGAAGATGTTGCCAGATTCTAGAATCACTAATAAAAGCTAATTAGATCTTTAAACTAAATTTGTTGTAATTTTGTCTTTTAATAGTTGGTATGCACATATGATGTATTTCATAGTCAATGTTTTTAGAAAGATCGAACGAGATAGGGATGGGATTGTAGTCCTGTACACACCAAGGACCCTCCCTAATTAGTTTTGTGTGATTGGGGGTTGGAGAGAAGCAGTAGATCTAGAGGAGGGTCCTGGAGCCACCCAAATCTTTTACTGTCTGGTTCTTTCCCATCATTCAAAGCTCGGTTCACGTATCCCTCTCTTCCTCAGAGAAGCCTTCCTTGGCACCCGTTTTAAAGCAGCACACCCCCATTCACTAACACACTGCACTATTTCGTTGCCTTCAGGGCACTTACCATTCTGGGCTGTTTTAGTATTTATAATACTTTACTCGCTAATTGCTTGTCTCCCTCACTGGAATGCTATGTCCTGGTCAACACTGTGCCTTATTAGATCCTCTATTATTTTGTTTTGCTTTGTTTTGTTTCGGGGATGACTGGACGAATGAATGGAGACCCTTCCTTCATCCGTAGGACACCTCAATTTTTAGGAACAGGGTGACCTGTTCTTTTGAGCCAGACTAGAGGATGAAGGTAGAATAAGGAAAGCCTAAGAAGAAGGAAGATTGGAGTGGGTTGAGGAGAAGGAGGACGAAGATCTGGATTAGAGAAACTGAGGGAGGCTGCAGAGGCCGAGGGAGGTTTCCAAACGGGAAGGACGAAGAGCACAGGAATCGAACTAAACCGAGGAAGTCGGGGCGGGCTGAGGCGGGGCCAGGGCGGGCGGAGCTTGGGAGAGGTAGGCGGGGCCCGCGGGCAGGGCCGGCGCCAGCCAGGGTGGAGGCTGCGGGGGGCGGGGCCTGGGGCGGTGAGGTGCTGTGGGCGGGGCCTGGGGCGGTGAGGTGCTGTGGGCGGGGCGCGGGGCGGGGGGCGGGGGCGGGGCCCGCGGGCGAGCGGCCGAGGCGGTGCGCGGCTGCGGCGGAAGATGGCTGCGACTGAGGCGGCGGATACTCAGCTGATGCTCGGAGTCGGGCTGATCGGTGAGGACGCAGGCGCCCTGCCCGGCAGGCCCGCACCCCAGTTCCGCCTCTGCTCCGCCTCGGGCCGGGGCAGCCCCCGCTCCTGCGGCCCCCGGCGCCGCCCTCTCCGGGAGGGCGCGGCCCCCTTCGTGTTGGGCCTGGGCTGGGGGCTGCGGGGCCCGGCCTCGGCGTGGGGACCCGGCCCGCCGCCCTTGCCCGGCCGCCCGCGGCCGCGCTTGGGTCCTGCCCGGCCGGAGGACCCTTGGGACCCCCCAGATCCCGGAGTGGGGCTCCTCCTGCACACCCCGGGTTGCCCCGCGGAGCCCGGACGTCGAGGGTGCCAGGCTCGGGCGACAGCGAGGGGCCGCTTCGCGGGCGGGGCCGGGCCGCGCGGCGGGGAGGTGGCAGGGCCAGGTCGAGCGGAGCCGGTCAGGCGGCTGCTTCGGATGGTGGGGAGCCGCGCATGACCGCCGGCTAGGCGCCCGGCCAGCCCCGGTCTTGGGATCGAGCGGCTCGAGACCTGGTGGCTAACTGCCAGGCCCGGGTGCTGCGCATCGTACACGGATTGTCTCCCGTTCCACTCCAGGCGGGTGGGAACGTCTGATGCCCACTTTATGGAGGAGCAAGTGGAGGCCCAGGGTGTGTTTTGTGCACGGACACACGCTGGGGAGCGGCAGAGCAGGGATTGGTACCCTTGCAGTGTAACCCCAAAGTCCCCGCTCGCACCAGTGGAGAACTCCCGCGTCATGTGATCGAGCTCCTGCATATAGCAGGAGCTTCTACATAATCACATGGGGTGTAATCTCGGTTCCTTTCCGGGAATTTAATTATCTTTCCATAATTAAAAGATCACACATTGGGATCTTTGGGCAACCCAGAATGTGCCTGAGCCGCGTGCAATGTTTGAGTGGTGGAACCATTCATCCAATAGGTGACAGTGAGCACCAGGTTGCTTGAAAGAACCCCTGTCGGTTCCTTTTCACAAATTGCTATTCTCCCGAGGTTTTTGCACACCCCTAAAAACTTTGTCTATTCCCCCAATGTACAAGAACATTTGCTTAGGCTTAGCAAAACTGGAGAAATGTGTTGATTATTTTTCAGTGTCTCAAAGGAGTACATTTATGTGGAAATGGCTTCCTGTATTCATGTCTCATGTGATTTTAAAACTGCTTCAATGCAAAATCTAAGTACCTCAGGCATCTTAGTCCTGCCAGAAGGTACTTCTGAATTAAGGCTGAGTTAAACTCTGATTTTATTTAGTAACAGTAAAGAAAAAAATGACTTATGATCGTATCTTCAATTCAGCAGGTTTTTTATGTTTCATATTGACATGAATTTAAAAGGGATTTGCTTCAAAATAATAGAAGGAGGGGTGCCCCTTCCCCCATATGAAAGAAAGGCCAGGTGTTGATAACTGCTGAAACTGAGTGATGGAGATGGAATTCATTTTATTATTCTCCCTACTTTTTTCTAATATACTATATATTTTCCAAAATAAAAGGTTTTTTTTTTAAACCTATAGATCAAAGATTGGATTCTTAACAATAATTGTATATTTCAAAATAGCTAGAAATGAAGATTTATAATGCTCCCAACACAAAGAAAAGATAAATGTTTGATATTCCAATTATCCTGATTTGATCATTACACAGTATATACAGGTATCAAAATATGACATGTACTCAAAAATATGTACAACTAGTATCTATCAATAAAAAATATATTAAAAATTGGATTCTTTCTGCTATATGTTTGGTAGTGCTCTAAAGATTAGGTATGATTTGCCTCAAGTTTTTACTATTAGCAAATTGTTCCTTTTTTGCAATTGAGGTGTTTACTTTGGCGATAAACTACACATATGACTGGATAACCTTTATTATTATTATTTAAAAATTTTTAAATACAGAATTCACACAGCTGGTATGTAACATGATTGAAGGAGATTAAACCATTCTTCTCCAGTCTTGTATTCAACAAAACTTTTCTATGTATTAAAGATTCCAACTAGATAAAACTTAATGTACTTACAAGTTTATAAGCATTTGTTTGGGAAGAAATAGGGGGAAACTCTACCAAATCTCTCAGGCCACATTTTCTTTCATGATTTTGTTATAAAGAGCTTTTTACTCAGGTGGCCTAAAACTCAAGATCCATGAGAACTAGATAATTGGAACAGTAGAGGTAGGTGGGAATTTGGGTCTCATGTATTCTGGGTTGCTTTGTAAAATGGGGTGTTAAAACTGATTCCACTAAGTGCTTCTGAGTAACCAATCAATTCACTTCCTTGCTGCTGTTTGACATTCTCACAGTGACCATCTTTCCACCGTAGAAAAGGACACAAATGGAGAAGTTCTGTGGGTGTGGTGTTATCCTTCCACGACAGCCACATTAAGAAATCTGCTGCTGAGAAAATGCTGCCTTACGGATGAAAACAAACTTCTCCATCCCTTTGTCTTTGGTCAGTACAGAAGAACATGGTTTTATATCACAACAATTGAAGTTCCAGATTCTTCAGTTTTGAAAAAGGTATGAGTTCATTAGGGTCAAAAACCCAAAAATATTCAAAGTGATAAAAGACTATTCTAGTAATGCTTATTAGCTTTAGACCTTATCATTCACGATACCCTTTCAAAAATATTAAACATTATTTTCATTGGGAATGTTCTCTTTCACACTTCATTCTCATTCTATAAATATGTATTGCTATATATTATATGGTAGACCCTGTGGTTGATATAGTGGTGAGCAATATGTGGTTTATTGAAGTTGCAGTCGGATGGAATAGAAATGTAATAGTTTCAAAGCCATGGCTCTGATAAAAGTGGGAAGAAGTATTTTCCATAAATTAAAACCATTATAAAGAATATAATTATTCTTTGTATAGTTAAGAAATTTTTTTTTAATTTACATGTGGATGGTAACTATATATTAAGAATTTAGAAAGAGTAATTAAGGAAACTCATGTATTAAATAGGCTTTTTTTGCTGTGTTGTTTGATACGAACATTATCAATGTGACATGTGGAAAACCAGTATATGGTTATTGTAAACTTTCCTAGTCCTAAGCAATCCACAGTTTTGTTTTGTTTTGTTTTTCCAAAGAAAAGAATATTGGAACAAAGTGGCTGAGCCTATGGCGTGTACCTGGATGGAAACTTCTTTTCCCTTTTCAGGGCTAATTTGTAGCCAACAATGGGACCATATGAAGCATAACTAGACTACCAGTTTAAATTTTAAAAATTACATTTAAAATAATAGGAAGGCAACAGTTTAGAAACTGTTGCAGGTTTAAAACAAAAGAGAGATTCATAATTAGAAAATGTAAGTGTGCAAGAAGGTAGGTTTCAGTATGTTATGAAATCTTTGGTTTATGTTCAGTAAGTTCTTGTGGAAAATTTTTGATGGAGCCTCAAGTAGATTTATCCCATGTTTTTTTATTATAGACTACCAAGTTATAGCAACATCAATATCACAGCTATATTTTCCAGATTTGAAAATTAGCAAGATTTAGAGATAGTTATTTTACTGCAAAATATGTTTTTTTAAAAATGTATTTCTTCAGCCAGGCATGGTGGCTCATGCTTGTAATCCTAGCACTTTGGGAGGCTAAGGCAGGAGGATGGCTTGAAGCCAGGAGTTTGAGACCAGCCTGAGCAACATATTGAGGCCCTGTCATTACAAAAAAATAGAAAAATTAGCTGGGCATGGTGATATGCACCTGTAGTCCCAGCTACTTGGGAGGCTGAAGCAGGAGCATCACTTGAGGCCAAGAGTATTGAGGTCACAGTGAGCTAGAATGATGCCACTGCACTCTAGCCCAGGCAACAGAGTGAGATTCTGTCTCCAAAAAAGAAAAAAAAAAATAGAAACATATAAATAAATGAGGCTTATTATAACATTACCTTTTAGTTTGTGGCACTCTACAGAGAGTTGATCATTCTGCAACTATATGATTGTCACTGAGATGTATTTTGTTGTTTTCCATCCTTATCTCATTAATGAAAAATAGTTGCTATTCAATAGATCAGCAAGGTGACTATAAGTTAACAATAATCTACTATATAATTCAAAATAGCTAAAAGAATAATTTGAATGTTCCTAGCATAAAGAAAAGATAAATATTTAAGGGGATGGTTATCCCAATTATCCTGATTGGATCTTTACACATTATTATATGAATGTGTCAAATTATCACGTTCCTCGAAAATATGTACATCTATTACGTAGCAATAAAAATAAATAAATAAATAAAACAGTGAAAATGTAAAAAAAAAAAAAGATAAATGGTATTTAGAATTGCTAAATTGGTAGGTCAGATTTAGCAATCCTAGTTCTGCTTTGATGAGGTTAGGGGACATTTAGTAGAAACACATTTTTTATATTTGACTGAAGTATTTTTGTGTTTTAAGACTTTTTTTCTACAAGTATTGTTTATTAGAAAATTAAATATATTGTTATATATAAATAAACACATAGTGCACGTGTGGAAGCAAGTGAGGACTTGTTATGTTTTGGTCTTTTCCTTTTAATACTGATATGTTTTTTCTTTCTTTTTTTTTTTTTTTGAGACAGAGTCTCTCTCTGTTGCCCGGGCTAGAGTGAGTGCCGTGGCGTCAGCCTAGCTCACAGCAACCTCAAACTCCTGGGCTTAAGCCATCCTACTGCCTCAGCCTCCCGAGTAGCTGGGACTACAGGCATGCGCCACCATGCCCGGCTAATTTTCTCCATATATACTTTTAGTTGTCCAGACAATCTTTATTTCTATTTTTAGTAGAGACGGGGTCTCGCTCAGGCTGATCTCGAACTCCCGACCTCGAGCGATCCACCCGCCTCGGCCTCCCAGAGGGCTAGGATTACAGGCGTGAGCCACCGTGCCTGGCCAATACTGATATGTTTTATATAAGAAATTTGTTAAAATATAGTAATAAAAATTATTTCTATTAAAGTATCTTTAAAAAGTATACTTCTTTTTGTTTCTTTTGGACAGGTGACTCATTTTTCTATTGTTCTGACCGCCAAAGATTTTAACCCAGAGAAATATGCCGCCTTCACTAGGATATTGTGTAGGTCTGTATAAAAACTGTATTAAATGCTAATGTACAAAAATGAAGATCTTACTCAATAGTTACATAGCAAGATTTCTACACTGAGAAAGCAAATTTCAGTCCTCTGTCTTCCCACCTTAATCTTTAGTGACCCTTCCAAGACTATTTTTTAAAGAAGGACTTTGTCTTCTGCTTAGTTGATACTACTCCTCTTATTGGGGACGATGGTCTGGGGAATGAGAAAAAGTTTGCACAGCTACTATAGTTCCTGGGTGTTTTGAGTCACTTGCTACTTTTGGTCTGTTACTTCTGTTCATTTCCAATCTTGAATTTCCTTAGCAGGACAGATATGTTCAGTGGTTTATGAAGTGGTACACTGGTTCATATTTGTCTGTGTGTAGCAGTCATTTGGGGGAAAGTTAATGGACATTTTGAATTACACTAACGTACAGAAAAACATTTCTTAGCTGGAATGCTGAGAGGCTGGGGAATTATGATTAATTGGTTAATCATGGTTCAGGTAGACTCCTTTAGTTTCATCCCAACTGTTGAAAAAATTTATTTAAAATATACCAGTCTCCTTTCTGGCCTTATTAAGTATGTCTGTCTAGTGGACTTAATGAAATTTTTCTTGTATGTTAGGGACATTGGCTCTTTCTTTAATGATGAACACTTTTGTAGTATTGTAGTTTTTTTTTTTTTTAACTATCATTGTTACTAGATAGAGTTATAATTCTAGGTGTTATATATTACCCTCAGCCTTCAGGCTTCTATCCAATAAGTCATTTTTGGGATGGGGGTGGTGGTGAAGGGAATTGTTTTTGTTTTTCCCATTATAAGCCCGATAAATGGTTGCCTTTTTTGCCATTTTTGTGCACACACATACGCAAAAACCTAGCATAAGAGTATCTTCTCATTAGCTAAGGGTTTCAGTTATATTTTGACTAAATGAGGTTTTACTGTTTTTTTGCAGGCAGTTACGATTTAAAAAAAGTTTTCTTACTGTCATGATAAATTCCAGGTGTACGGCTCACTGTGGAATATAAACAACTGTCTGCTAATGTGGCACTGACACAAAGGAGATAATTATTGCCAGAAGAGACGCTATCCAGAAGCTGTAAACTAAAAACACTACAGACGTGTTTTTAAATAAACATTGGACTCCTATTTCATTTGATTGAGTCAGGGTTAGTTTACTCAACTGAATTCACTAGGAAATATTCTGGGGTCCAGAAGGCAAGGTTGCTTCAGACCCCACTTCCTGCCCAGAAGGAAGCTGGGAAGGTTTCTTGGAACCTGCAGGGCCATAGCATTGTGGCATTCTGTATGCTCCTCTTTGGTTGCACTGCAAGGGAGGTGAGGCCTCAGAGCTATTGCCAGCTACCTTCTCTGCCTCCTACCCTTACTGTACTTGCACACTCACCCTTGCATGTATGCACACCCATTTGCTCATGCACAGACACGCACACCCCATGCACGCATTCATAGCTAAACACTTATTCATGATGCTGAGGTTAACATGGAGTTGCCCCCTTCCATTTTTGGTGAGAGAGGCAGGCAGACGTGCCTTCCATAGCAGGCTGCTTACAGTGGCTATGGGAACCTGCATAAGAAGGCTTCATTCCCCACGCGGCTTCTAGGTTCACTGCCATGACTCCCTTCATCCTCTAGTCCGTGTAGCTAGTGGCCTTGGCAGACAACCAGGGTTTCATGCACACTTGGAATCAGCTGTTCAGGCCAGGTGTGGCAACCTGTGGGTGTCTGTCTGAACAAGGTCCTCTGAGTTTTGGGGTTTTCCTGTGGAGTGGTTTAGGGGAATCCCTCCCTCTGTTCCATCTCTCATGGCCCAGGGTTGTCATGTAGGAAGTCATCCTATGCACAAACCTTCTCGTGTTTCTCTTCTCCATACTGCATATTGTTTCTATTTTATAATGTTAGTGGCATTTTTATTTTTTTCTTGGTGGTAATAAAGCATATAATAATCATAAAAAAATACAGAAGAGTTTACAGTGACAACAAAGTCCCCTCCCCACCTTCCCCAGCCCCTAGTTCTGCCTCCAGACCCCATCCTCACGCAACTCCTGTGATGTTTACATCCTTTATGTCCTACCAGAGATGTTTCTCCCTATGGAAGCATACATGTGAGTTCATGGCTTTGAATGTATTTTACATATATGAGAACTTACCATATTCATTGTTCTCTACCTTTTTTTTCTCAATTTGTGGATTGAAATAATAATTAAAAAACCCCCACTGATTGACAAAATTTGGTAAGCAGTTAAAACACTTGCTTTTTTCACTCAATCTACAACAAATATAATTTTCAAGCGATCTGTCTTAAACACCAATTTTATTTTCTTCCCGATTTTCTATCTCATCAGCTGCTGAGAGGCCCAAGTAGACCCAGTCATGTTTCTATCGCAAAATTTAGTTTTATTGCTCACAGGAAGACATTTTAAGGGGAAGAGACTGACTCCACATGTGAGCTATAAATGCAGCCAGTTTCCTGTCAGCATTTTCTGGAAGCTTTAACTTGATGATAAATGTCTAATGTGCATTTATCACCAGCAACTTAAAAGAGTTTTGATTTCTTAATTATCTAAATATAGCTACCTCTGGGAACTCTGATGATAAGTATGGGTTCTACAGCTAATTACTGCTTTCTCTGTGAACAATGCATAAAACTCCTTTCTTGTCAAAGGAAATCCCAGCAATAAAACAGTTTTATGACTAAGAACAGAACACCAGTCGTGAATGTAAGATATAAAAAGAGCTAAGTATACAATATTCTTGAGAATCATGGGGCCTCAGAAAGTCCATAGTTCATTCTCCTGTCTTAGTGACTGTGGCAAGCTACCCCAGATTAAAAAGAGAGCTGATTTCAAAGAATTGTTGCAGATCTCTTGAGGATTTTTTCTTTTAAATATATTTTTGAATTAGAGAAGTAATACATGTCATGAAAAGATTCAAGCATTCAGAAGTGTATTAGCAAGTTGGCTTTAGATTCTTTAGATAGTGCCTGTGCCTAGCCTTGGTGCATTTCTCCATGTGATTCATGCCAAATAAAAGCATGGTTGTTTTTTTGTCCTTCCTTACAGAATGTACCTGAAACACGGGAGCCCAGTTAAAATGATGGAGAGTTATATTGCAGTTCTCACAAAGGGGATATGCCAGAGTGAAGAAAATGGCTCTTTCCTTAGCAAGGACTTTGATGCCCGAAAGGCGTACCTTGCTGGCTCCATCAAAGGTAAAAGAGAGAGAGAGAAGGGGGCAGGGGAGAGAGGGAGGGAAGAAGGAAGGAAAAAGAGAGAAAAAAAGAGAGAAATAGGAAAAGAGAAAGAAAAGAAAGAAAGAAAGAACAAAAACCCATCCCAATAACAAAATCCTAAGCCAAGGACAATCTCTCATTAGATTCCATTGGGCCATCATTCCATACATTATTTTTATCTACATAAAATTTGCTTCCTACGCAGGAGAGTACTTCAACTCTTATATTCCATACTGGATTATAATTCTCTCAGAGGAAAACAGATTTTTTTGTGGGATTTCTTTCCATATTATTCTGTTATTATAGAAGTGATTTCTCAACCAGTAGCTAAATTTCATGGCTCAAGGTCTCCACTGACTTTTGTAGTTGTTCTTTCCTTAGATCCTAGCAGGTACCTCTTTTATCTGAAGACCTCAGCCCCTGACTTGGAGGCCCTAATTCAGCTCCTAGCAAGGAAATCCAAACTGGCAGAGTCTCCCCAGGGCTAAGGCACAGACTTCAGGGTCCTTGAGAGGGAGGAGAGGGGACTTTGAAGACCTCTCACAGTACCTGTCTTTGCTCTTGATCCTGCTGTCCTTTGTGGTTTCTAAGCATCCGTGTTAAGATGTTAGGTATTTGTCAAGCTAGCTGAAAAGAACCTAAGTAATGATGTCAGAGGACGATGGGATTAATGGAAATTTTTTTTTAAATCAGGAAGTATTCATGATAGAGAAAGATTGGGGTTCCCCTTCATAGCATTTGTGCCACTTTTTTGTGAGTCGCTTCATCTGTGCATCCAGCAGAGTCCCGTGGGGGACGGCTGTAGGCAGCTAGAACACACATCTGGTGAGCAGATGCAGGATAGATACACCTCTCCACCAAATAAGGTGTTTGTATGCCTAAGTTTATTCTCTGTATTAAAAATAATTTTGTGATCATATGAAAAGAATGCTTTCTGATAAAAACTATTTCCTTATATATAAGTAGTATGTAATAGTATGTAATACAGTAACATTATAATTTCTTTTTTGGAAGACATTGTATCTCAGTTTGGAATGGAAACTGTCATCTTACACACAGCACTGATGCTAAAGAAAAGAATTGTCGTCTATCACCCCAAAATAGAAGCTGTCCAGGAGTTTACCAGGTATCCTCTCTAATTATTTAAAAGTGTGAGCTTTATTGGCAGACAGTTTGGGGGGAATAGGTATTACCGTGTGCTCTGTTCTGTTGTACATTTGGTATAAATAGCATGCATTTGGGGGTAAAATACCATGTGGGTCTAATGTTTCAGTTTAGATCTAATAGTTGAAGTTTACTGAATTTGGACAGATTGTTCTTCAATTTTAGAAATATGAATATTTTAAGGCAGAGAGGTAGCAAACTTTTTCTTGCCAAGGAATACATATTTTAGGCTTGTTACCCTCTTATTTTTATTTTTTCATTTTTTTTGAGACAGAGTCTCGCTCTGTCACCCTGGCTAGAGTGCCGTGGCATCAGCCTAGCTCACAGCAACCTCAAACTAACTCCTAGGCTCAAGTGATCCTCCTGCCTCAGCCTCCTGAGTAGCTGGGACTACAGGTGAGCACCACCATGCCTGGCTATTTTTGGTAGAGACGGGGTCTCAATCTTGCTCAGGCTGGTCTCGAGCTCCTGACCTCAAGCAATCCTCCCACCTTGCCTTCCCAGAGTGCTAGGATTACAGGCGTGAGCCACCGACCCCAGCCGACTCCGATATTTTTACAATACATAGGTTTTTTTTTTTTTTTAAGAGTTTTTGTTTATTAAATCTAACTTATTCTTAAGATCCTTTTTTAAAAGCAGGGGAACTTCGAATTTGTGCTGGGTTTACTGTATGCCAGGAATTGTATAAGACACCTTAAATTATTAAATTTACTTCTGACGAGAACCCTGCAAGGAAGTATTATTACCCCATTTTATGAATGAGACAGTGGAGGCTGGCAGAGGCTAAGTGGTAAGATAATGAAAAGAAGAAAGGCTTCATAGTCAGCAAAAGCTGGGTTAAATCCTGGGAGGGCGACCTGTTTGTTCTGTGACTACATAAAAGATACTGAATATTTCTGAGCTCAGTTTCTTTATTTGTAAAAGGATCATAATACCTACCTCATAAGTTTGTTTTTAGGACTGGAAATAATTTATGTCAAGTGCTTAGTGCATTAATATATGCTTTAGAAATGATCATGATTGCTGCAGATCTTAAGTTGGAGGGCTAGAACTTTTACTCTGCTCTCTCTGCCTCCAAAACCTGATATTTTTCTACCCCATCACCTTTTCCCCCTATATGTATGCCACTTTACCCTGGAGTGTCCAAAGCTTCTGAGATATTTAGCAGGGCACTAAGGGGTCCATGAAACTACAGGTTAATTGGACATATCTTCCTGCAGTACTTTTACCACAAGTTTTTCTCAAGGATATCTGTGCTGTATGAAAACATACACAGGTGGTTTGCAAGTTTGACTAGAATTTTAAATATAAATGGGAGACCTCTAGAAGATTTCTCACATGCAGGGGCTACTTTGCATTTTACCTCCAGGCTCCCGCTCCATGGCAGTCTGCAGAGTGGCATTTTGGAGGAAAACCTTGGAAGTATCACTCCTTGCCACCACGGAGATCTTTTGAAACTTCACCTTGAGCTTTTTGTTGCTGATCTGACCCAAAATGCAGAGTTCAGAACACTGCACTGCTTTAATTTGAAGCCCTGAGGTGTTTGTTAGCATTTTGGGGGCTTGGTCTCACCTGTGCCCCTGATTAGCTGCACCACCCTACCCTCTTCATTTCTTCCTCGGGAAGAGGAGAAGGGGCAGGCTGAGTCTTTACGGGCTGGGCCAGCAGCCACTTGATTCTTGCCTTGATTCCCCAGGACTCTGCCTGCCCTGGTGTGGCATCGACAGGACTGGACCATTCTTCATTCTTACGTGCACCTCAACGCAGATGAGTTGGAAGCCCTGCAGATGTCCACAGGTAAACAAGAGGACCCAAGGGGAGGACATATTCTGCTTTAAGAAGGGTTTTTTTTGTGTGCTTGTGTGCATTCCTGAGGAGAATAGTCATCCTTTATTATTTATTTGGCAAATGCAATCAATTTTTTGTCCTTTAAAATTCTTTTTAATTATTTGTTCATGTTTGGTTTTGAACGAAAAAATTTTTTTAATTAAAAAAATTGTGATAAATACACATAACATAAAATTTACCATCATAACCATTAAAAAATGTTTTTAGAGGCAGGGTCTCACTCTGTTGCCCAGGCTGGAGTGCAGTGGCACCATCAAACCTCACTGTAACCTACCACCACATCCTCCTGAGTAGCTAGGGCTATAGGTACGTGTCTCTACGCTCAGCTAATTTTTAAATTTTTTGTAGAGATGGGGTCTTGCTCTGTTGCTCAGGCTGGTCTTGAACTCCTGGGCTCAAGCAAGCCCCCTGCCTTGGCCATCCAAAGTGCTGGGATTACAGCCACCACACCCAGCCCCATTTTAACCATTTTTAAGTATATAGTTCAGTGGCATTAAGTACATTCATACTGTTGTGCAACCATCACCAAAATGCAACCTATTTTTAACTTGTAAACTTCTAATCTTAAAAGTTCCCCCTCCAAAAAAAATTCCCTACCAGTGATTTGATTTGAATATTTAGACTTTGATCCTTTCCATATTTTTTTCTCAAAGGAAAACTACAATTATTTTAAAATAATGTTATGTCTAATAATAATAGGATTCTAGGAATAATTTAATAATACATTATTACTTATACTATAAGAATGCTGGCTTTCTAGTGGCACTTTTTTTTTTAAATTTAAGGTTATTGTGTTCTTTATACTTTTATGGTATCAGAAGGTACTTTCATAAAATGACAATGATAACAAATGGTAGGGACTTTTGCTGTTGCTTTTTAAGTTATGAAATATTTGTTACATATAAAATAATATATAATGTTTATGCAAGTTATACAAAATAAAAGAAACACTCATAGACCCACGAGATAAATGAAAAAGTAGAATATTGTCAGTACTTTGAAGTGTAATACTTTCTCTAGGTTATTTATTGGGAAGTAGAATTTCTGAACTATGAGGTATGCAAATCTGCAAGTTGCTGGGTAATGCCAAATGTTTTCCTCAGAGATTGTACCAATTTACCCTCCCACTAGCAATACAGGAGAGGTCCCATTGCTTTATATCCTCAACAGCACTTGGTATTATTAAACTTTAAAATATTGGAGCCTGGTGTGGCGGCTCATGCCTGTAATCCCAGCACTTTGGGAATCTGAGGTGGGAGAATCCTTTGAGTCTAGGAGTTAAAGACCAGCAACATAGCAAGACCCCCTCTCTACCAAAAATAAAAGAATTAGCCAGGCGTGGTGGCACACACCTGTAGTCCTAGCTATAGTCTCAGCTACTTGAGAGGCTGAGGTGGGAGGATTGCTTGAGCCCAGGAATTTAAGGTTACAGTGAGCTATGATTGTGCCACTGTACTCCAGCCTGGGTGACCCTGTCTCTTAAAATAAAATGAAAAAGTCTGCCAATTAGTGGGTGTACAATGACATTCCATTGTAATTTTAATTTGTATTTTCCTGACTTCTAATGAGGTTAAACATATTTCTATATATTTTTGCCATTTGTCTTTCCTCTTCTACAAAATGACTGTTTCTTTTACTACAAGTTTTTATATATTTAGGATATGAATCCATTATTGGTTATACATGCTTCAAAAATCTCCAAGTTTGTGGATTTTTTTTTTTTCATTCTCCTCATGGTCTTGATGAACTGAATTCTTCATTTTAATGTATTAGAATTTATTAAACATTTATGAATTTTTCATATTTAAGAAAATATTCTCTATCCCAAGAATAGAAAGATATTCTTCTATATTTTAAATGTTTGTTGTTTTCCAGTTAAGTCTTTACTTGGGATTATTTTTGTATAGTGTGAGAGTTTGGTATCTGATTTAATTTTTTCTCCATGTGAAAAACCATAGAGAAAAATGGTTACTCCTGGGTCTACTTATTGAAGTCTCTTCCTCTCTTCAGTAATCAAGGATATCATTCTGTTATGTCACATTTTCTCATACATGAGTGGGTCTAGGTTGTGTGAATTTCTTCAAGCAGCTGACAATAAGGTAGTCTTAGTAAATGCCATAGGGTATAGCTAATGTTCCAAATAAATAAAGCAGTGAAGAAAAGTAGCTGATGAGCTTTTAGACTCATTTCTCTTTTGATACGTTCACAGTATTTCTTCCTACTCCACTAATGATGTTCATCTTTCCAACGCAGGTTACGTCGCTGGGTTTGTAGACTTGGAGGTGAGCAATAGACCAGACCTCTATGATGTGTTTGTGAATCTGGCAGATAGTGAGATTACCATTGCTCCCCTTGCAAAAGGTTAGTTCTCTGTTCTCTTCTGTTATTGACACAAGATAGAGGCCAAGCAGTTGTATTTTTCAGGCTGATTCTCTAAAACCATTGTTTTGAGGGCCTGCTTACCCACTCTGCTAAAGCCAGAGGGATTTTTTTCTGTGTCCAACACAAGCATTTATTTTTATAGATGTAGACATGTTAGCAGTACATCCTGGGTGCTTATGCTGCATAATATATATTAACAAGTTAAATAGTCTACTCACCTTGTGTTTCCACTTTTCTGTTTAAACAAGGTGTGTTATCTATTGCTACATAATGGATCACTTCAGAATTTAGTGGTTTAAAACAACAAATATTTATTATCTAACAATTTTGGTGGATGAGGAGTGACTTAGCTGGGTGGTTCTGGCTCAGGATCTCTCATGAGGTTTCAATCAAGATGTTGTCAGAGGTGGGCATGGTGGTGAGAGCCTATAATTCCATCTACTTGGGAGGCTGAGCCAGGAGGATCGCTTGAGGCCAGGAGTTTGAGACCAGCCTGAGCAACATAGCAAGACCCTGTTTCTACAAAAAACGAAAAAAATTAACGTGGTGGCGCACCTGTAGTCCCAGCTACTCGGGAGGCTGAGGTGGGAGGTGAACTGTGATCATGCCACTGCACTCCAGCCTAGGCAACAGAGCGAGACCCCATCTCTTTAAAAAAAAGATATCACCAGAGTCATCTGAAGGCTCAACTGAGGCTAGAAGTCCACTTGCAAGCTAACTCACATGGCTGTTGGCAGGTGGCCTCAGTTCCTTGCCACATGGGCCTCTCCATAGGGCAGCTGTTCTCACAGCATGGCAGCTGGCTTCCTCAAGAGTGAGTGATCCGAGAGAGGAGGCCACCGTGCTTTTTATAACCTAGTCTTAGAAGTCCCACACTGTTTCTTCCTCCAGGTGCTCTGTGTGAGAAGCAAGTCACTAAGTCCAATTGACACTTAAGGGGAGAGGAATAAGTCTTTACCTCTTGAAGGAAGGAGTATTAGAGTATGTACACAAGGGTTAAATACGAGTCATGTATGGAAAATCTTTTTGCAGGATGTCTTAGTAAGCACAAGGGAATGAAAGTGTTCTTGGAGCTAATGATTAAGAAAGGGTGTTCTGGTGTCATAGTGTCATCCTAGAAATTTTAAATTGTCCTAAATTATAGCTACATGAGGTAGAAAAGATTGGGTTACATGTGCGTTGAGCCCAGGGCACTACCAGATACTGGTTTCAGATGGGATTTTACTGATAATACCTTTAGTGTTGTCACATATCTTTCTCCTAAAAGTGGGGACAGCCGAACGCTCACCATTAGGGATTTTTGTTAGATAGATTCTGATTATGTGAGGTTTTATCAAGCAACCTCAAATTAATAGACCCATAACTGGTTTTAATTTGTTTAAAATGACAAATATATTCTTGATCATGGTGAAAAATTCAAACTATGGAATCAGATCTTTAGGAGATACTGCCTTTTGTAAAGCCAAACTGATGAGAACTGGCTGTGGCCAGGGTCACTTAAACAGCTGAAGTGTTAGGACTGGAGAAAGGCGGCCCTCTCCCACTGCCCTGTGTGGCTCTGAGGCTATAAAATGGGGTCATCCCAGTCAGGGCCACTTGATACAGAGTCTGTCTCTTGCAAAAATTTCTGTTAACCTCCTTGCCACAGACTGTAGCAATGTATGTAATTAATGTGACTTAGGTTGTTTCCTTTGCTCATTTCTGAGGACTGTAACCCACCAAATGCTTGGCTGGCTTCTGCAGAACTGACAGGAAGCTCTTCTTTCACAACATTCTCAACAGAAAGATAAATTTATTAACTGTGAAGACCTGAATGAGAATGTCAGGCTCTTGGCTTACAGTCACAACTTAGTTGTAGTCAGAATTTTTCATTCGCTTTTGTCTGAGAAGAAAAACAAAAAAATTCTTGCCAGGTGGGTGTGAAGAGGAAACTTGATTTGGTATTCATGTTTTTATGTTGGCCATGACGTAGAAATGATTACATTATGCCTTACCTACTAACGTGTGGTCCACATTTGTGTTTAGTGACAAAATAGAAATGTAGGGGGTCCTCAGCTGCTTTTTGAAAATTCCCTCAGTGTGGTCTTTCAAGTTTTCAGATAGATGGCATGATTATTTTTTATTATGTAAACCTCTAAGTATTTACACCTATGTTGTTCTTGATCTCATCAGAGGCCATGACAATGGGCAAACTGCACAAAGAAATTGGTCAGCTAATTGTTCAGTCTGCAGAAGATCCAGAGAAATCAGACAGCCAGGTTATACAGGTAACTAATCTTGCAAATTACTAAAAGTCCTGAAACAAATCGCTGGAGCTGTGCACCTTAGCAGAGTAGGGGCGTGGGAAAGGCCAGCAGGCAGGTGCACAGTTGAGGGCCTGCAGGTGGCCACAGCAATGACAGACCAGCTGGTGTGGGTTGCCCTGTTCCAGTCAAGCTCCAGGGCAGGTATATGCAGGGGCTGGCACTGGAGCCAACCGCTAACAGTGAGAAATGTAACTGCCAGGAGATTTGGAATGCTTTTCTGCACCAGCCAGTGCATCCTTTCCACCTAGGAGAATTTTCACGGAGGAACAAATTGTAAGGACAAGGTTGCTACGGAGCACAGGGAGCTAAGGTAGATTGTTGAAATTTAGTTTTGTTATGTTATCTCCAGGACAACAGAAATCATGTCACCAGGCCCTGGCCCACATAGCAGCCTCTGTGATCACACACTGGAGACTGGTTCCCCTATGGGGTCCTCCTGTCAGGCTGACCAGAGAGTCTGTGTAGTTGGTACTGCTACCTCTGCCCTTGCCAGACTGGGATGACAAATAGGTTTCATTTCCTATGTTCCTCACATAGTGACCACGGCTTGCCCAGCCTCCCCACCCTGGTCTGTTGCCCCTCTGCATTTGCCCAGTTCCCAGCTCCTTGCTCCTCTCCTGAGGGATGTACTTCTAGCCTCACCTCTCCCAGGTCCTGCCTCGGTGAGACCCGTCTCATACCCTGGGGCCTGGAAGGACTGTCTGCCCCATCTGCACCTGTGCCCCCTGGGGCCCTCTGATAAGCAGGCTGTACTCACCTGGTCCAACCGGAGCATTTATTTTATGCAGTGTTCACTGAGCTCTGACCACATGTCAGGCATCTCACTGGGCAGGGGGATGCAGTGGGAGCAAAGTCCCTGCCCTCACGGACCCTGTGCTTTAGTGAAGTAGATGAACAGCAATAACAAATGACAGGATAATTATGAGCCGTGCTAAATGCTGTGGCAGGAACAAGGGGCTGAGGTTGAGAAGATGGGGGAGCGGGGAGACAGCTCTCTGAGGAGAAAGGGGATGTGTCAGTGCTGGTGGCCTGGCCTGCTGTGGCTAGGAAGTAGACGGGTCTTACCCTAAGGACCTGAACACTGAGACTCTGAGGATGCTTCTTTCCTGCCATGTGAATCGTCACTGCCCACCCGTCCCCCCATCATTACAGTAAAAACATTTATTCTGGCTGGGCACGGTGGCTCACGCCTGTAATCCCAACACTTCAGGAGGCCAAGGCAGGAGGATTGCTTGAGTCCAGGAGTTCAAGACCAATTTGGGCAACACAGTGAGACCCCATCTCTACAAAAAATTCAAAAATTAGCTGGGCATTGTGGTGTGCACCTGTAGTCCCAGCTACTTGGGAGGCTGAGGTAGGAGGATTGCTTGGGCCCGGGAGTAGGAGGTTGCAGTGAGCTATGCTTCTGCCACGGTACTCTAGCCAGGGTGACAGAGTGAGACCCTATCTCTAGAAAAAAAAAAAAAAAAAACACTTATTCTTACAACGTAGATAACATATATAGAGTTTTGAATCATTATGTTTTTCATGGACTAAAAGTACATGACTCAGTATATTGTACATAGATGACTCAGTATATTATACAAGACCTTGGGGAGAGCAAGTAAAAGTCCTCAGTATGTTATAGGGGTTCAAAAATATCTGAATGAATTAATGATATCAGCAAATCAGGAAAAACCCATGATTTTAATGTGAGTTTTAGTGAGTCCTCAGGTGCCCAAAAGGAATAAAACCTTTGTTCCAGGTGCTGGGTTAGTTATTTCAGGTAGAAGAGGACTTTTGGGAAGAGAATTCAAAAAACAATAGCAGCGTTTCTCAAAAAGTTAAAACATAGAATTATTACCCTATGAATCAGCAATTCTGTATCTGGGTCTATAACCAAAAGAATTGGGAGCAGGAACTCAAACAGATAATTGTGTTGCTTAATGACAGGGATACTTTTGAGAAATGTGTCATTAGACAATTTTGTTGTGCAAACTCATAGCGTGTACTTAGACAAACGTAGATGATGTAGCCTACTACACACCTAGGCTACATGGTGTAGCCTATTGCTCCTAGGCTACAAACCTAGCCAGCACGTGACTGTACTGAATACCGTAGGCAGATGTAACATAGTATTTGTGTATCTGAACATATCTAAACACAGAAAACGTACAATAAAAATACAATATCATAATCTTACGGCACCACCCTGTGTATATGCAGTCTGTCATACAAAACGTCATTATGCGGCACATGACCATACTTGTGTGGAGATGCTCACAGCAGCATTATTCATAACAGCCAAAAAGTAGAAGCAACCCAAGTGTCCTTCAACAGCTGAATGGGTGAGCAAAATGCGGTCTGTCCATACAACGGGACATTGTTCAGCCTTAAAAAGTAATGAAGATCTGATACATACTGCAACATGGATGAACCTAGAAAACATGTTAATGAAAGAAGCCAGACACAGAAGGACAAATGTTATATGATTCCACTTACATGAAGTACCTAGAGGAGGCAGATTCACAGAGATAGAAAGTAGAAGAGGTTACCAGGGGCTGAGGGTGGGGGAATGGGAAGCTACTGTTTAATGGGTATAGAGTTGACATTTGGGATGGTGAACAGATTCTGGAAATAATGGTGATGGTTGCAGACCACTGAATTATACACTTAAAAATGGTAAAAAAAAAAAATCTGTGATATTGATTTTTTTAAAGTTTGTTTCATTTTTTATGAAGTTAGTCTAAACAACTTATAAATAGCAGGAAGAATTCTAGAGAATAACTATTCAAATTTTTGGATACTAATATGTTGCATATTTTCCTTTTCAATTAAAGGACATTGCCCTAAAAACCAGAGAAATCTTCACCAACCTGGCACCGTTTTCAGAAGTTTCGGATGATGGAGAAAAGCGAGTCCTCAATTTGGAGGCACTAAAGCAGAAACGGTTTCCACCAGCAACAGAAAACTTCCTTTACCATCTAGCAGCAGCTGAACAGATGCTGAAAATCTGACTCTGACAGATGTGTCACTGATGACTGATAGAAAACTTTCACTCTGATTATGCATAACTATGTAAAATATTGAAAATAACAGAGAAAATGTTATATTTTTAATGATTTATCTGAAAGTATTGAGATTTGACCTTAAAAACACTGAAGCACATGAAAACACTTCTGATTTTCTCCAAGCTGATTAGTCTCCTGCGTATGGTCAGTGTTAGACAAAGTGCTGTTAACTACTATATATAACGTTATAAATGGCCTGAAGTCCTGGAGTAAGAGAAAAAAAGCTGTCAAGTTCTTGTGTAAATCACAAGGAATGCAAAAGCCTTCGTTATTATAAGTTCCAGTCTGTCTCATAGTGTAGCCATAAACTAATGGTTTACTTTGAGAAAGCTGCCTGAAATTTTGCTTTGTATTCTTCTAGGAAGAACTTTTTAATTCCAACTGAGGAACTCTACTTTCTGAGCCAAACTACTAAGTTTTCTGCAGAACTGTCTAGAAGGTCATTCAACAGACCCTGCAGTTGCACTTTCACGTAAAAGAAAAAAAAAGCTTTTTTCCTGGCCTTTGAACATTTTGCCTATATTGTGCATACATTTTATACTTGAGTAGACAACTTTAATAATCCATATTTATACTGCTGCAGAAGCAAGCATTTGGCAAACTTAAGCCATTAGTACTCTTTAGTTAATCCAGTTGCTAACAATATTCTTTTGAAAAAAATGCCAGTCCTTATAAGGTAAAATAAGAAGCCCATTTTGAATAGAAACATCTGTAGGACTAAAACAGTGACTTTATATAGTTGGTAAGAGAGTATGAGAATTAACTTCTTACAGGGGCCAAAACCGGAGAATGTCTTCAAACAACTTTGGTGAAAGTAATGTGGCGACATATCAAGGTAACTGTTCTTTTGCAGTTATGTACCTTTTTCATAATTGGAGACCTTAGAATTGCCAAATAGGCATGGAGGTCTAAATTATGTATTCCTTATTTTACATGTATTCATATTAATTATGAAAGATGATTTTTCACTCAGTACTGATGTCCTTAGAAATCTTACCTGGAAACATGTTTGTAAAAAATTTCTTTACTGGATCTTTCATTTTTTCTTAGTATTAGACATTTGTTAAATAAAAATTAAAAATAGCCTTTTCCCCCTCCCTCTTTTGGTGGGGAAAGGGGAAGACCTGAAATGAGATGATGTTTACTGAGGCAAGCAATTGAAAATTAAATCTGCACTTTATGAAAATGAATACTAACATCTTTTTCATTTTTTATGTTACTATATAATGATCAAAGTTGTTAAAATTATAAATTTATGATGCAGAAATAAAATGGAAATATTTTGATACCCAACAAACTTTTAGGTAGGTGAAGAACTGTGCCCATTTTCTCTAATTCTCCCCACTCCAAGCAAACAAAACAAACTTTTTTTCAATGGGGAATCCATAAAATACCTATTGAAAGTTAAAGCCACAACTTGGCTGTGCCCCTTCTCTCCTGCCCGAGCCTTCCTCCATCCCCTTCTTTCTGGAGAGGCCTCTGTAACTTTAGTTTCCTCTCCTTGGAATATGCCTTTCCATTTATACTCAGTTATCTGCCAATGGCTAAACCTCCACCTGGAGCCTTCGCCCATCTTTAATTTTGTTTGGTGTAAGCCTGTGGCCAGACTGAGTCATCTGGCAGATAATTTTTATTGATTTTTTCCTTTTAGGATGTTGTGAAACTTTTCTTACCAAATGTGGAAATAACCGTCGTTCTGGCCTAGGGAAAGCTAAAAGCCACAGATATATTTTTTGGTGATTCAGGGTAGGATGTGTTGGAAATATTCCTCTAGGCCACAAATGTTTGGGTACCTGCTCTGTGCCATGCCCAGTGCTACTCTGATGGGCAAGACAGTCTCTGTTCTCAAGCATGCACAGTGCACAGTCTACTAGAGGAACAGGATCAGCAAACAGGCATTGCACTGAGATGTGGCCAGTATCGGGTCACCCAATTTAGCTGTGAATCCTGGAGGGCCTCCTGGAGGGAGCAATCAACATCAAAGTCAGACTTGAAGCATAAGCAGGCATTTGCCAGAGCAGAGGGATCAGCCTGCTCCAGCAAATGCCCAGAGAAGAGCCTACAGCCTGTGGGAGGGACTGGGTGTTGGTCCAGAGGGAGGGAAGGGAGTGGCCAGAGGTGAGCAAGGGAAAGGCTCTTGCCTGCCATTATAAGGAATCTGGACTTGATCTCCAGCGTTTAAGGCCATTCAGCAGGTGTGGTTTAGAAGAGCAGGCGGGAGCCAGGACTGAAGGGAGCGGCAGGAGACAGGAGACGGGCCAGGCAGTAGCAGCCGGGATTGCTGTTGGGCTGCACTGGAGCCGCAGCAAGGGACATGAAGAAGTGGCTTCAGAAGACAACCATATTGGGCCCCATCTACTGAATGGGGTGCAGGGAGGGCTAGGTAAGGGTGCCGCCAATGATCCTGTCCGACACAACTAGTGTCGTTTCCTGAGATTGAGGAGAGCTGATCTCAAGTCTGAACGGGTCGAGTGTGAGGTGCCTGTGGGACATCCAAGTGGCAAAGTGCAACAGGCAGCTCAGTGACCGGCCTGGGCTCCCAGCAGTGTGGCAGTGCGGTGTTAGTGGGGCACGGATGACACGGATGAGAGAAGTCTTAACAGAATGGGAGTCCGGGCAGAGACCGTGAGGGCAGACAACTCTTTTAAGAAGTCTGGCTATGAAGGGGGTTTGCTTTTTTAATGAGGCAAGTGACTCATTAACATAGTTTACATGCTACTGAGAAGGATCCCGCAGAGAGGCTGGAGCCAGAGGGACAGCTGATCTCATAGAGGATAGGACGGGGACCGGGAAGGGCAGATTTGCAGGTTTGGTGCCTGCTAGGAGGTTCCACCGCTGGCCAGTCGATAGCCCTGGTTTTCCCAGTGAAGGAGGAGGCAGGGTCCTTTGCCAGTGAGGGGAAAGGCACAGGGTGGAAGGTGGCAAAGATTTTAAGTAGTTGTCTAGAATTCAGTAAGCCGAGTAGGGAAACAGGATTGCTTTGGGGGTTGAAGGCCTTAAATAGCTCCCCAGACGGGTCATGTTTATCCTGAGCCAGGCTAGCAACTTCATGCCTGTGTCCTGGGCACAGTGGACCCTTTGCCTTTACTTCTTCAAATACTCAACTTGAGACCAGTTTATTAGTGATTTCATAGGCTGGTCCTCACTGCACCCGTGGCCTCAGCAGCCCTATGGGGTTGTCAAGACGGGACACTCTCCCATTGCCTTCTCCGGCCAGCCTTAAAGACACACCAGCCCGGAAACAGTCTCAGCACGTGCAATCTTAAGTCATCTTGTCAGCGCAGACACCTCCCGGGTCTCCAGGGGACCTTTGGCAGAGTCCTCAAAACCTTGAAAGGTTTTCGAGCAGGAACAAATTCAACTAAAACTTACCCTACACCCCTCTGTTATAGAAAAGTTCTGTTTCTTCCGTTGAAGACCGAATTGTCTCTTCAAGATTACGGCACTGTATCTGAAAAATAGATTTTTAAATTCTTAATATTTATATTAAGAATTTTTCTTGCCTTAGAAGCCAAGTTAAAAAACAATTTATTTTCTGAAAGCAACCATTTTACAGTTATCTTTTTCAATGATGTTTAATCTATAGCAAAAAAACATAACCTAACTTCTTGAAAACTTTTTAATGGAAAATTCAATTACAAACAAATGTAGAAAGAACGTAACGGACCCTCATCACTCAGCAGTAACTTAACAATATGCAATCTTATCTCATCAAGCACTTCCCATACCCAGTAATGGGAGTTTTTTTCTTGAGTATTTTAAGGCAATTCTTAGATGTGTCATTTCACCTAAATACTTCAATATGAAATTCCAAATGATAAAGATTTTAAGATTTATATAGTAATATAGTTATATAACTACTATGCCACTATCATACCTAACAAAATTAGCAACAATCCCCTAATATCATCTAGCACCCAGCCACCTTTCCCGTCCAGCAGGGCTGTAGATGTACTAGCTGACCCTGTCATGGTCCTCGAGGCTCCAGATCTGCAGGGCGCGGCAGCCCGTGGTATGTCTGAGGAGACGCTCTGGGTGGGGACCTGGCAGAACCCCTCTTGGCCTTGGGCTCTGCAAGTGGACCCAGCCACCCCAGCTGGGACCAGGAGGCAGGGCCCCCACCAGCCCAGGACCACCAATCAGGCACCTCCATGCCCACCTTGGATCAACAGGGTATTTTCAAGGTCCAGCAAGTCTTGGTATTTGGGGTTGTTATGGTGAGACTGACTCCATTTCCTGCCTCTACTCTGGCCTCTGGGAGTTGTGTCCCCTTCAAGCTTTGCCTGACTCACCCGCTGCCTACCTCCTCGGCCTGGCAGCACGTGCAGCCCCACGTGCCCTTTCAGCGTCCTGCACCCTCCACAGGGAATGCCCTCTTCCCTCTCTCATCTCTGCCTGTTAAAACCCATCCATTTCTAAAGGCTACCTCCTCCATGAAGCCTTCCTGGGTCAGCTGGCAATTCCTTTTTCTCTAATCTCCCTATAGCATTTCAGTCATGTTTACTATTAGGTAACAGTTGTTTGCATACATGACACACTACTGTTCCTGCAAACGCCTGTGGCAGTCTCAGAGATTGTCACCTCCTCCCCTATATGTTTCTCTTCTTCCACAGCAGAACTTTAAACAGATCCAGAGTAAACACCTCGCTTCCCAGCCTCCCCTGCAGCAAGGCTCAGCACAGGACCGAGTTCTGGCCAATGTGATGGAAGTGGAAGTGCGTGGCAGTGTGGACTGCAGATGGCGCATCTTGTGCCCTGAGGACGATGGCAGGGTGCTGAGCTGGAAGGAGCCAGGTCCCTGACGACTCCATGACACAAAGACACCTTACCTGGACCTCACACTTTATGGAAACAAGAAATCAACTTCTACCTTGTTCAAGGCACTTGTGCTTAGATCTCAGTTAAGATCAAATGTAATCCTAGCTAACACAGAGCCCTTCCTTCCTGGGTTCTCGTCCTGGCTATTGGCATCACCCTGAGCCAGAAACCTGGGTGCCCCTGACCCCTTCCTCTGCATCACTGCCCTGAAACTCCCAACCCGAGCGCTCCCAAGTTCTGGCTCATCCAGTTCAAGTATTTCTCTCTAAGCCACCAACGTGGACTAGTCCAAGCCCCGTCCCCTCCAGCCGGAGTTACTTCCATAACCCCCCCAACGGCCCCACCTGCCATCCAGGATCCAAAGAGGGACCTTTCTCAGACACAACCTGAATAAGCCACTCTGCTCTGGAAACACTTTCCTCCCTGCCTCCACCACAAAGTCCTACCACCGGATGGGACCTGGGAGGCCCTTCACCATCCTGCCCGGGGCCTGGCTCCAGCGCCAGAGCCTGCCACATCATAGCTGAATATCGCACGGGGGATCACATGCCTCCCCCGAGCCTCAGCTTCTCCCTCTGCAAAATGGGACTAACAAATCCTACTTTGAAGAGCCACTCTGAAGACAAGAGACTGGCACAGTCCCCAGGACACAGAAAGTGCTGGATAAACGGAAACCACTCTCGGTGGAAGTGGGAGCGCGCTGTGGCATCCCCTCTCCCACACTTCAGCCACGTGGGGCCACTGAGAACGTCTCTCCATACCTTTGCACAGGCTGTTCCCTTCCCCGCGGCTCTACAGCCCCACAGTGCCACCTGGCGTGTCTCTATTCCACCACAGTCCTGCTGCAGCTGCGGTCACTCCTGCACACAGCTCTCCCTCGGCGGCCTGAGGAACCAAGTGCAGCTCATGCAGCCCCGTAACTGTAAGCCAGGTGGCCGCTGGCTCCGGAAGGCCAGTAAGCGGCATCAGCCCACAGAGGGGAACAGAGGATGGCGCTGGGGAAGGGGGAGGGCTGCCTCTCGTCCTGGCCCATCCTGTTCACAAGGGAGACCGCGTGCCTGCCAGGGCCCAGGCCGCAGAAAGAGGCCACAGTAGAAAGAACGCACCGGGTGCGGGCCGAAATGACAGCATGAAATAGAATCTAAGTTACTCCTGAGGCTGGAAAACGAATCCCGCTGCCTGTAATGACTCAAATCTGTAGAAAACTGGAAAGAGCCAGGGCCAGCTAGTGCCATGCGCCGCAGAACCTCGGTTCCGGCTCCTGCCCAGGTCGGGGGCCCGGGCTCTGTGGCTCCCATCGAGCGGAGCCCCCGGTGGCCCAGATGGCGCCGCTCCTTTCACAGCTGCCCCCTCAGCGGCAGATGCAAGGGCGGGGACCACCCGCCACTGTAGCCCAGCGCCCGGCGCCAGGTCTGCCGGGCAGGCCCTCCGTCCGCGTTTGTGGAGTGAGCACCGGCGTGGGAGGAGCCAGGGCACAGGGCTGGACGTCACCGTCACCGAGGCGCACAGGCCCCTGGCAGCCGGCCGGCCCGCTCTGCGCTTGTGCAGCGCCCACGCAGCCAGAAGAAATGTGTCCAAAAGGATTCATCTGTATTGCAATTTTGACAAAGAGTGCTCAAAGAGGTGGGCCTGTGAGGATTAAAAACATTTTTTCCTTCAAAAATTCCATTTCGATGAGATGCTGCTCTGCTCCCCCACGCCCAGAGCAAGTATAACTATTTAAATTAATTTAAAACTTATACGTTACATGCTGGCAAGGTTGCCTGAATTAATGATCCTATAAACCTAAATCTATAGAGTTTCGGTTCCGAACAAGATCCATAAACATAAATGCTTTTGAAGGCACTTCTGTTAACATCAGTGAAACGAGCACTTGAAATTTTCAGCCAAGAAATTGCTAATATCTGCTAACATCAATAATGTCCTTGACGGCCCCTAGAAATTTATGGCAGAGCTTTAGAAATTAAAAAAAAACTGGCTTTCTGACTTAAAAAGAAAAAGTCCTTGATACCTAGTGAGCAACAACTCTTTGCAGAGATACTATTGTCTTCACCTCTCTTTCACAGACAAGGAAGCTGAGCCAACTGACCAAGGTCACAGAAGAACCGGGACTTTGAATCCAGGCAGTCTGACTCATCATAAATTACACTATGTCATAAATTATCTGCAGAACTGAGCCGTCCAAGGCAATGGCCACTGGCCACATGTGAGTGCTTAAGTTAAAACTAAATTTAAAATTCATTTCCTCATCACACCAGCCTCATCTCAAGTGCTCAACAGCCACCCGCCACGTCGGACAGCACAGATCTAGAACATTTCCATCACTTCAGAAAGCGCCACTGGAGGGGGCAGGAGTATAGACTATCATGGAGTAAAGTTTCTTTAATAAAATATCTTTACAAGGTTTTTTTATGCCCCAGAAAAATGCTTATGTGATACCGTTAAGAAAAGTAGAATCCCAAACCACACATGAGATTTGGGGGATAGAGTTATTAATACGTGTAAATACCGTTACGGTTCAGCCTTGAACAACTCAGGTTTGAACTGTGTGGGTCCACTCACATGCAGATTTCCTTCCACCTCTGCCACACCTGAGACAGCAAGGCCAACCCCTCCTCATCTTCCTCCTCCTCAGCCTACTCCATGTAAAGACGAGGATGAAGACCTTTATCACTATCCAATTCCACTTAATGAACACTAAATATATTTTCTCTCCTTAGGACTTTTTTTTTTTTTTTGGAGACAGAGTCTCGCTTTGTTGCCCGGGGTAGAGTGAGTGCCATGGCGTCGGCCTAGCTCACAGCAACCTCAAACTCCTGGGCTTAAGAGATCCTACTGCCTCAGCCTCCCGAGCAGCTGGGACTACAGGCATGAGCCACCATGCTCGGCTAATTTTTTCTATATAGATTTTTAGTTGGCCAGATAATTTCTTTCTATTTTTAGTAGAGACGGGGTCTCGTTCTTGCTCAGGCTGGTCTCGAACTCCTGACCTAGAGCGATCCACCCGCCTCGGCCTCCCAGAGTGCTAGGATTACAGGCGTGAGCCACCGCGCCCAGCCTCCTTAGGATTTTTTTAATAACATTTTCTTTTTTCTAACTTACTTTATTGTAAGAATACAGTATAATAGCACATATATAAAATATGCTAATCAACTGTTCATGTGCTTGGTACGGCTTCAGGTCAACAGTAGGCTGTCAGTACTTCAGTTTTTGGGGAGTCAAAAATTATACTCAGATTTCTGACCATTTGGGGGGCTGGTGCCCCTAACCCTGACGTTGTTCAAGGGTCAACTGTATTTTGTTTTATACTTTTGTAAACTTTGTAGATTTTTTTAGAAGGAGAATAATTTATTGATTTTACTCTTATAACCACGAAATAAAAAACCTCTGAGCCAAAGCCAAACGAGGGCACTTACCCGCCCGATCTGCGGAAACATGCTGAAGGACACGGGCACCATCAGCCCCATCGCCAGGGTAGTGCAGGACAGTTTCACAGCCCATAACGACCAGGGATTTTTCAGGAAAAACCGGGTCCTGTAAGAGATAAGGTACAGCTCGCAAACTCTCAGGGCCGTTTCAGAGGGTGGCCGTCTGCGCTCGGGGCGGCAGGCCCCGCCCTGGCTCCTACTCAACTCACCAGCAGGTGATAAAAGCCGCTGCGCTGACAAGTGCTCGTCACCTGCATTCGCTCACCTGATCCCCCCACGGCTACGAGCTCTGTGCCATCATCGTCATCCCCTCCATACAAAGGAGAACGGAGGCACAGACTGGTGAAGTTGGGAACTGGTTCAGAATCCCACAGCCCAAAATGATAGGTCAGATTCTAGACCTGTTGCACTTGACCTGGGCTATCCTGACATGGATGTGACATTCTGACCTTGACCTCTGGAGAGCATAAGAGACACAGATCGGGGTCTGGTTGAGGCTCTACCTCTGACAGACCCTGTGTCCTTCGGGGAGCCACTTTCCCCCAAGGAGCCTGTGGGTTTTCTCAGATGCAAAATGAGGGCACTGAGTTAGAAGACCCACGAAGGTCACTCCAGCTTGGATACTATCTACTGTCCTGGCTCTGGGATGGTGTTTCTGGGAGGTCGCTTGATGGCTAGGTCCTTCCAGACACCCCCATGTCCTCGGGGAAACGAGGACCATCTTTCCCCACCAGGCAACCTGTGCCGTTCATGTAAGAGGAGCTCCAACTTCAAGGCCAGCCAGAGCAGCCCGGGAAGCACCTGATAGAGCAGAAGTCTCTGCACCCATCCAGCCGGGTCAACCTTAGGAAGGAACAGGGGGCTCTGCCCAGGCCCCTGCCCCTGCTTCCTGGAAATGTGCTCCACGTGTGGTTCCACAGGGGGCTTCCTGGACTCACCACGCTGGAGAGGGTCAGGGGGAGCAGCAGCGGGCATGTGACCCAACTCGGGCCAACAGATTCCTTCCCTGGGAGTCTCTGAACTGAGGGGACGACACTCCTGCCTCCCCTGGGGCTTGCTGTGTTTTGTCTCTGATCAGGAGGCTGTGAGGATATGAGCTGGGAGTTACCAGCAGTTGGGTCCCTGCTCACCATGAGGAGGCCAATCCGACAGGAGAGAGGGAAGCCAAGATCCACGAGGGAGAGGAAGAGTGTCCTGCAGCGGAGCTTCTGTTCAAGCCGCTGCAGGCTCCGCTCCTTGCCTGTTCCGGTACCTAAACCCCCTCCCTCCGGCCTAGGCTCTCGTGGCTCAGTTTCTCACACCGGTGACCACAGCAGCCCTGACTGATCCCCCGGCCTGCCGCCTCCCAGGCCATTTCTTGCTTCACAAAAGGGATGACAGTCTACTGAATCTGGGGCCACTTAAGCTAATTTAAAACACGCTGAGAATGGGGGTGGGAAGACTTGAGCAATATTCACAGCACATAAGAGCTGGGAGAAGCTGCAAACCATCTAATCCATCATTCTAGAAGTGAGGAAATGCACCTCGGCAGGTCCTTGGACACGCCAGGGACAGAGCTAACCGAGGACAGAGCCTTGGCTGGTGTCCAGGTTTGATGGAAGACGTACATCGGGACTGCCATGCCTGCCCAAATCAGTCCTGCTGTCGGAACTGCGGTGACAGCACTTGCGGGACAATTCCTGAGGCGACCTCTTCCCACCCCCTCCGAGCAGGGTCAGGATCTGACAAGTTTTAGAAGGATTTTGACTGTCAAAATGTTTATTGCTACCCGGGGAGAGGAGTGTACCACTTACCTTTTAAAAAAGTAGGTGAAGACTTCAGGAAAAAGAGCTGAGGTCCCAAACAGCACTGCCCTGGATATGGCTGTTTCGTGGACAGCCTAGCGCAAACGGAAAGAGAGCTTAGCACATGGCACAGGATGATTTCCAGGGATCCTACAACTCCTACCAGAGACAGGCCAACAGCAACTCCCTTTCTCACTTAAAAAAATAACGCACGTGGAAACAGGTGGCGTTCACACCTTGCGTATGCCTTTCCAGGTGCAGGTGTGTGGAGGTCAGCTGGGGTTGGTGCCTCCCCCTGGCTCCGCAATGGCCTCTATCAGTCTGCCAAACCACCCCAAATAAACTACCCACTAAGTACAAGCAAAGGCAGCTTCTAGACAAATCCTCACTTAGAACCCAATGGCAGCCCCATTGGTGGAAACACTGGATTTGCCATTGAGGTTTGTTCCGTATTTTCCCTTCAACCCAGGACTCTGCCACTGGCCTCCTGTCCTGAACCGGCTTCCCACTGATTCCCTGCTGGGGAGGAATCCTCCAAAAGCCCAGCTCTAAGTACAACAGTGTGACGTCATACCCACACGGCCACTGTCCCTACCCATCCTTCGCTTGTGTAATCAAAAGTGTTGTTCTGTAAAATTTTATTTTGCAGATATGTATCTACAGTTTGTAATATTTTGTCATCTTTTCTATAATGTACATTACTCCATATATTGAACATTAAACTCCATTATATTAAACATTTAAACATATAATTTACTGTATGGGTTATATGCACAAAACTATGTATCTTCGAAGGCACTTTAAAGGATGTTTAAGGGCAAAAAAAATTTTTTAACCTCAGGAATCCTAAAAACAGATAAGGGAAATTGTGACTATAAGATGGTTCACATGTTAGCTTTAGAACCCAGTCCCCGGGGGGAACCCGCACCCCACCCCTACCCTTCCCTGAACTCCCTTCCTTCCACTTCGAGCTTCCCGTACTTGGCTATGACCTTCCCCGGCCCCCGCTCTCTGCTCACACCTCCGCCCAACTGGCAACACACGCCCTCCGTGGGTGCCGTTGCTTCTGCAGGGAATGTCTTTCCCCCACAGGACAGGGGAAGGCGAGGAGGTTTGTTTTAAAAATAAGGTTTCAGGAATATAAAATAAAATCGCTCAACGTCAGGAAGAAAGCAGCTGCTGTTTCCACGTCAGTGGGGTGAGTCCTGCCCTCTCCGTGTTTGTCTGAGTGGAAGGGGAAGACGGTCAAACAGGACACCTGTCATTAGCAGGCACCGTCTGTGACTGAGTGGCTTACGAGGCCAGTTGGGGGAAAACAACATCAACTAGTCACCTGAAATCTGATCAAAGGTGCCCTATTACAATCAGATATTGCTGGTTACGCAGTTTCTGAAATTTTAGCCAAAGAAAATAAACCTTCCCGTGACTGGGAAATGATAAAAGAACGCTTAACGCTTACGCACAGTCGCAGACACTTTTCTTTAGAGAAAGATAAACATTTTTTTTTTTTTTGAAGCATGCCATTAAACCTTTTCTTTTACAGTAACCTGGCTCTCATGCAAAGAAGTTCCCCTGGTGAGAAGGGCTCCAGACAGACAGCTGGGAGGCTGGCGCTCCGGGACTGGCGGCTCTTGCTCATCAGTGTCTGGGTCTCCAGAGCCTAGCACATGCCTGGCAGCCAGAAGGTGCTTGGGAACACCTTTTTTTTTTTTTTTTCTGGAGACAGAGTCTTGCTCTGTTGCCCAGGCTAGAGTGCTGTAGCGTCAGCCTAGCTCACAGCAACCTCAAAGTCCTATACTTAAGCAATACTTCTGCCTCAGCCTCTCGAGTAGCTGGGACTACAGGCATGCACCACCATACCTGGCTAATTTTTTCTATATTTTTCTAGTTGTCCAGCTAATTTCTTTCTATTTTTAGTAGAGACGAGGTCTCACTCATGCTCAGGCTGGTCTCGAACTCCTGACCTTGAGCAGTCCTCCTGCCTCGGCCTCCCAGAGTGCTAGGATTACAGGCACGAACCACCGCGCCTGGCCAACCACCCTATTGGTTCTGTGTCTCTGGTGAACCCAGACTCATGCCCCATCTTCCACACATCAGGGGACAAAATCTCTCTCTCAGCATGCCGAGGGAGGACAGGGTAAGGAAGGGTTGAAGGCAGATGTGAATTTGTCAGCAGCTCTCAAATGGAAACATCAATTCTTTGCCCAAAGGGCAAGCAGCTATAGCTCCATCGTGTCCCTTACCTTTCTCCCAGCTCTTCTGGAATGGCCTATGACATTGCCTTCTTTGTCCATGACCTCAATCCCTCGAACGGGCTCAAAACCCCGGGATGCAAAGACGTTCATGGCACTGACGTGCGCTGTAGGTGTAAAGACCAGAGGAGGCTGCAGCAGAGGGATGAGACCCGGTCCAGCCAAGGAACGTCTTTGTAGGTTTCTGTCCACTTAAAGCCGCTTTCTCTGAGGGCTGCCCTTTTCCTGACCCTTGGGTGGTCACCTGCCACAGGCTGGGCCGACCAAGTGCTCACCTGGGTGGTGCAGAAGGCTCAGCACAGCTGCCCACTCAGCCTTTGGTCCAGCTTCCAGCACCCCCGAGGCCCAGCCCAACTCCCCGACAGGATTCCAGAAGAAACCCCAAGATCCTTGGAACATACCCCTCATCTTTGCTTAAGCTGGCTGGACCAGGTTTCTGTAACATACGAGTAATTTCCCCAATTTCCCCACTAAAGTCGGTCTGCCAACTCTTCAAGCTGCTCTGATTCCTAAACCCAAATTTGGAGCATGGCGCAGTGAGCCTGCGGGTTGGCAAACTCAGAATATTCAGCTAATATCTCTGCTACTCTGCCTGGAGTCCAACTACCGGGCTGGATCCCTGTGCTACCGCTTGCTTACTGTGCAACTCTGGGCAAGTTACTTAACATCCCTGTGCCTCCTTCTCCTCATCTGCACATGCGAATAATACTTCCTCCCGGTAAGTTGTTGTCAAGATTAAGTGAACTCATGCACATAGAGCATTTATACCAATAGTCTTTAAAACGTAAGTTGAGTTTCCAGGCTTGTGTGCATCCTTTGGCAATTAATGGAGTATCTACAGAAAGTGTCACCTCTCAAACCAAAGACCTAATTTGGGCTTGGGTAGGGGCTCCAGCAGGCCACAAATGGTTCCTGTCATTTGTCACAATGCGGCCAAGGGACCCAGGTATCTCTGGAGACAGAGGAAGACTCGCAGACCACAAAGACAAGCCCCAGACTGCATGCTCCCAGCCCTTCCTGCTCACCAAGAACGGCGACAGGTAAGGCTCTTCTGATCCAAGGGTTATCCAGGGAATATTTCATTTGGACCAAATAAGGAATAACCTAGAAAATAAGAAAGAAACATTATTGCACGGGACCAAAAATAAGCTGCACATACTCAATAGCAGGGAGCTCCCCCTGGCCGAGTGCCTGTAACAGGCTGCACTGTTGCCAGTGTTCTCCATGTATGTTTGTGTTTTAATTCTTACAACATTGAGGTGCCCTCCCTGCTCATCGGAGGAGTAAACAGGGGCTTTGAGAGGTTATGTAAACTTGTCCAGAGTCACAGACTCATTAAGGGTTTAAGCCAGCGTGGGAACCCGGGTTTGTCTGACACTAAAGTCTTCGCTTTTACCCACTACTATGTCTTGACATCGGAAGCAATACATAATTCATACAACATGTCTGTGTAGCATAAATTAATTCTTTAAAAGACATCAGTACTAAGCACATGCCTAGAAACTTAGAATGTTAATGTGATTATTTTGGGGTGATAGGATTACAGGTGACTTATTTCCTAGTCATGTTCTAAATTGCTAAGTTACATAAATTTGTAATCAGAATAAATAAAGCTTTTTTTTTTATTCTAAGGGATAAAGAAGATTTGACAGATTTTAAAAATACTTACCCCAAAGAAGGTTGAAGAAGCAATTACTCCTGCCCCTAGTGTTATACTTTCTGGTGTATGACGACTCTAAGTAAAAAAAGAGCACATATTTAGCAAATGTCACAGTTTTACACAGCAAGAATAAAAAAAAAAAACTACGAAAAACCCCAAAAGAAACAACCAAACAACATAACAGAACACCGCATGCCATCTGGGTCTCAGAATACTCACGTAACTCGCGTTGCCGTTGATGACGTTGAATGCCGTCGTGTAAGCATACAAGGAAACCTGCAGGAGAGGCAGAGGCGGCACATTATGGTTTCAAGCATAACAGAATTCAGCAACCATGAGACAGAAATAATTGCTACCTGAGGTAAAACAGCAGACATCATCCCTTTTGCTGGCATCATCGACAAAAATACCTTTTAAGAAGAAAGTAGAGCAGAGTTACAAGTGCTTTGGGGGAGGGGGGGCTTTCGGGAGCAAAGAACTTTCCGGGGGAGAGGCAGGAGTGAGCCCCCTAGGAGCTGGGGCAGGAGAGGAAGGTGGCAGGTGCAGGGCTGCCACGCAGAGGACAAGCCAAGGTCGAGTGAGCACCTGCCAGATACTGAACTGGCAGCTCTGAGGACACCCAGGAGCTCAGTGGGCCCCGTCTCCGAGGCCTGCAGTCCCCCAGGGCAGCCAAGGGGTAGGCATTTGCCAGGGGAGGCAGACACGGGCCAGTGATGTGAGCAAAAAGCACATCTGAGAGCCAAGGTGGGGCAGCCTCGCTGCGGGGCAACTCCAGGTCCCAGGTGAGGGGCTGTATCGAGGGAAGACTTGGGGAGGGAAGGAGGCAGAGGATTACATGGGGCTTGCTGCAGGAAGCACCTCCTAACTCACTGAGCTCTTCTACAGAGCTCTGGGCATACAGGCCGAGGATCCCTTGCCCAAAATGCTTGGGACCAGAGGTGTTTCAAGATTATGAAATTTTTTGGATTTTGAATTATTTGCTTATACATAATGAGATATCTTGGGGAGGAGGCTCAAGTCTAAACACAAAATTCATTTATGTTTTGTATGTACCTTATACATACAACCTGAAGGTCATTTATACAAAATTTTCATTAATTTTGTACATGAAACAAAGCTTTGACTGCCACGGAATTTTCTACTTGTGGCGTCATGTCAGTGTTCAAACAGCATTTTGGATTTTAGAGCATATTTGATTTTCAGATTAGCGATGCTCAAAGGATCACCTTGTGACGCTGTGGACCTTCGAGAGGTCACCCAGTGGGTAGGGGGGGCGAGGTGGGGGCTGGGGGAATGCATGTATACATGAACAGCAGCCAAGGGTCACGGGTGGGGCCCAGAGCCACCTATCAGGCAGTCATGGGACAGGGTTCCAGAGCTGGACGGACGCAGTTGAGGCTAGGAGACGGGTGGGCATCTTCCCCACCCCCTGGTCTCCTAACAGTGGCGGCAGCGTACTCACCGCGGGCGTGGTGAAAAACAGGAGCGCTGGCAGAGGAGAGAAGAGCCGTCAGTGCCTGCAGCTGCCCAGGCAGGAGGCGGGAATGGCGCCACCCACCGGAAAGCCACTTCCCCGGCCTCCTGAAGGCACAGACCTCAAAGGACATTTTTTACTCATTCCTTTTTTCCTAATAAAAATATGAACTCTGCGCATAAAATTACCATAACTATGGCAAAGCAAAACAGCACAGTCTACAGAAAGACCGAACCCAAGGCCTCTCCCTGCTGCAGGCAGGCGTGTTCATGGGCACGTGCTCACCCTTCCAGATGAACTGCTCAATACGTCGTCAGGACAGACACAAACTCTCACACACACACACACACACACACACACGGCCCTTAATTATCCAAACACGGTCACCACACGCTGTTGTAGGCTTTGCACTTTTTCCCTGAATACTAATTCCTGAAGATCTATCTTTCTGTATCAGCACTGAGGACTTACCTCTTTCCTATCTTTTTTTTTTTTTTGGTCTGTGTTCCATCTACCATCCTAATTCTTTTTAATGAATTATTTAGAGTCTGAATTGTTGGCTATTTATGTTGTTTCCAGTGTCTTGTTTATAATATATACCAAATTATAGTTGGAAGGGTCATGGATTTTATTCCTCTCATCTTAGATATGGTGAGAATGACAGAGAATACTAAATGGTCTCCTTAATACTAGCACTTATGAGCTGCAAGTTCTGGAACCAGGAAATAATCGTTATGTCCACGGGGCGTGATGGGGCAGGGTGGGACCCACCCGCAGGCCTGTCCCCTCACCCCCGAAGCCCAGAGCTTTCCACAGCACTGGACAAAGCTCTGGGCCCTGAGCCTGCTCTTCTCCACCAAAAACCCCGGACCCTGCAAGCATTCTTTTTAAGCTGTGGTGTCAGACTCACCGTCAGAAATCTTGCTGGGGGGCGGGGGGCAGAATTAAAATAAGGCAGGCAGAGGTTTCTCAGTGTTACAAACCACGTCTTCCCAACCCGCTTCTAAAAATTAGAACCAACTCACCTGCAGGTCGAAAGAGAGTGGGGATCGGTTTGCCGCTGTCGGGATGCACTGTTGACTTAGAGGGGAGATGCAAAGTCAGCCAGATGTTTGGTTTTGTTATTTTAGGAGGCCAAAAATTAGGACAGGGCTGAAACTTACGAGACTCCTCGTCCAAGCTTCTTGTATCTAAAAATGAAAACAACAACAAAGCAATAGCTTTTAAAGGTGGCTCAGTAGCAAAGCATCTTGCCAGACTCATTTCTGGGATCATCTGTGCCCCACCTTTCAGAGACTGAAGGCCAGAGCTGTTTTCTACCACACGGATGGAACAAATCAAAACGAATGAATCAAAGGAATTAACAGCTGTCCTGTCTCTAACCTTGGAGAGGACCAACACCTAACTTACCCCTCACATGAATTCCTTACCCCTGCTCGGAGCAGGCTGTATGCAAACGATGCCACTAAGCCATTAGCCAGGTGGCCTGTGACACAGCCAAGCTGTCAGCCCAGAGGCCCCAACAAGTTCTTAGAAAACCAAACTGAACATGCGAGCTTTCCAGTTTGCCTTGTGGGACTGGTGGTTGTGAGCTAAGGAAAGCCCTGCACACTGCAAGGCAGATGAGGAGAACTCGGTTTGAACCAGTGGGCAGGCACGCTTGCTGGAACGGAAAACAGATTCTGACTTCAGAGGCCTGCCTGAATTGGGGAGTTTGCCAAGGGGCTCCAGGAATCAACTACAGAGAATTCCGACTAGTATCCATGAGGAACACTGCTCTGTCTGGTTTATGGGATGGAATTCTAACTACATTTTAAAAAACTAACCCAGTTTTGAAAAGCTGGTCCCCTGGGTGGTGTATAACGATGACAAAATTAACCATCAAAATTCCACCCAATTCAGACCATGCAGGCAGACACATCTGAAGGCAAATACACCCAGTCTTGAACCAGGCACACCTGAGCACACAAGACATACCCTTTGGTCTTCCAAGGCATGTCTGGATGCATCTTCATTGGTGAATAACAGCTCCCTTGCTTTTTCTATTTTTTCCTATAATCAGAAACCAAAAAATCAAGCAATGATGTCAACCTTGTTCATATTTATCCACACATTTAGGAATCACAAGCTCACTCACCAGCATACAATGTATTTCAAATGTATACCTGATTTCAGTGACACATAGAGCCTTAGATCTCTACTCTCTGAGAGGTTCCACGAGGACAGTCCTGTGTGTCACTCAGATTTAGGCCTCCCGCTTCCTAGACAGCCCCATTAGCTTCCCCGCAGGTGCTGCCACACACCTCTCTATTTATCCCCTTACAATCTAACAAGCTCATTCAGAAGGAATAAAAACAAAATAACATACAGATTCTGTTACTTCAACTGCTTGTAAAACAAACACATGGTTTTCAAGTTTGAATATAAAATGTGAAATTCATTATCTCCGAAAACAAAAAAATACTTACAACTGAAACGAACAAATTCAAAGGATCTAATAATTCTGTCCACTGAAGAAATCGTTGAACAAAAGACTTAGGAGAGAGAAAAGTACCAGAAAGAAGGTTAACAACAGTAGAAAACCAAAGACATATGGTAATAATGACCGTTGACATTTTTTTGGAAAAACTACTAGGGCCCTGTCCTGTGGACCTGCCTTTAACCAGCATCACCTCCTGGGAACCTTCCAATCTCCCCATTTCACAGGTGAGGAAGCTGAGGCTTAAAAGGGCTAGTGGGTGTGATGAACTCAGGGCAACGCTGCCAAGAAATGGCTCAGCAGCAGTCTGTGCTCTTCACCTCTCAATGGCAAATTGCTCCTGAGGGTTAAAAGCCCAGATTTTGGGGTTCAAATGGGCCTACCTTCATATCCTACATATGACCTCGAAGCAACCACCTGGAAAGGTCTCTGAATCTGCTTCCTCACTCTCAGGGTGTGGTAAGGCTGAACTCCAGCAATAAGGAATTGGACGCCCCTGTAGGGCTCAATAAATGCACCTGGGTTCCCACGTGCAGAAAGCAGGCATGGTTTACTCCAATAAGCCCCAAGCTTTGCAGTGGTTCTGGCTTTAAGTCCTGGCTCTGCCCTTACTGATTATATGTTGAAATGTTAATATTTTGCACCTGTTGGATGGAACGCACTCTATTAAAATTAATTTCGGCTGTTTCTTTTTACATTTTTAATGTGGCTACTAGACAATTTTAAATTACCTAGATGATTCACATCATATTTCTATTGGACAGCTCCGCCCTAGACGCTGCAAGGAGGTGAGGCCTGCGTTACTTCCCGTCGGGGGGTGGCTTCCCAAAGCCTCAGGGTCTCACCGCGAGTGACTGCGCCTACCAAGGTGGCAAGACCTGTTTCTCTCCAATCTCCTGCTCAGCCACAGCTTAGGCAGCAGAGAGCAGACACCTGCGAGAACTAGCCTCCTCCAGGAGATCTGCATGGTGACCTTGTGGCCATCTGCAAGCTTGGATTTCCCCTCCGTCCCCTCTCGCGGCCTGCGCTGGGAACGCGGGTGGTGCGCGCTCCAAGCCCGTCTCCGGGACGAGGAAAGGGAGGCGCGGGGCGACCACGTGGCCTGCCCAATGTCACCCGGCCTGACTCCGCGCTGCCTGGCCCACCCCCGCCCCCAGCCGCACGGGGCCCGGCCGTACTTGGCGTTCCGCGATCCAGAAGCGCACGTTGGGCTCCATGCGGCCGGCCGCGCCCGTCACCCAGGAAGCCGCCCGGCCCTGCGCTGCCTCCTTCCCGCGACCTACGCGGTGGCTGGAGTGGCCGCCGCCGCCAGGCCGGGCGCGGAGGAGGAGCCGGGCTCGGAGCCCCGCCCCGGGCCGCGCACCCGCGCTCCCGCCCCGAGTCGCTGCGCGCCCGCTGTTCTGGCGAGCGAAGTCCTCCCTGCCGTGCTCCCGCATCGCAGCACCTGCTGCCAAGACCCTGTGGGCAGCCCGCAACCTCGCCCCGTGGCCATGACCCTCGCAAATCCCTTCAGTTGACCACGAAGTCCAGTGTACACGGTATTGGGCACAGTCGGGACCGGCTGTAATCTGCAACGGCCCGGTGAAAACTGAATATGCGGCACCGTTTGTTCAAAAATTGCGAACTTCAAAAAGGCAACGGAGCATTACTCCAAGCCTGGGGCCCGACAGTTTTTCCCGGTGTTGGGGCAAAACTTATTGAATACATGCGTTCCCTTCCTCCTCCCACCCGCTTCCCCAGCGCTGGGCTGGGTGTCGTTGGGCGTATGCACTTGAATGCGTGGAAGCCCGCGGAGAGTTTAGCGTGTCCAGGGGCCCAGCACACCATTTAGTGTGAGACCCTGGTCAAGTCAGTATCTCGAAGTCTATTTCTCATCTGTAAAAGGAGGGTAAGAGTTGTACCTATCTCAGGGTTTTGTTTGGATTAAAGGAGCTAAACATCTAAACGCCCCAACACAGCCGCTGGCCCAGTGGATTAGCACCCAGCTGGCCAATTCCCTCCCTTGCCTTGCCCCTCCAGAAACAGGAAACCAGGGCATAGTTTTCTTCAGGCCTGTGTGACTTCGTTCCTACATTTGCTAAGCTCCCCGGGTTCACTTTTCTGTAACCTCTGAGTCCATCTCCTTTTCTAGGAAGCCTTTCTGACTTCCATAACTGAGTAAGATGCCCTCTGCTGTGTCCACATTATGCCCCAGGAATCCAGCTGTGGCACCACAGTATTTAGCAGAACGCATTATTCTGTTGGTTCTATCCTGAAGTATGTCACACAGTCAGCAGAGCTGGACTCTGCTTCCCCACTGTGGACCTCAACAGTCCAGTCTTAAGGAAGGAGCCAGAGTGATCTTAAAACAAGCTGACGTCACTGTTCTTTTCAAAACCTTCCTGATGTTTCCCATCCCAGAACAAACCCAGTCCTTAGCTTGCCCATAAGGCATTCTGGAAGGCCCCCACCACCATCCTCCTCCTTTGCTACTGCAGTCACATGACCTCCCTGCAATTCTCCATCTACCCCAAGCCCACTTTAGCCTCAGGCCCTTTGCACTTGCCATGCCCCTCTGCCTGGGTTTCTTATCCCTCTAATCCCCTCACTTTCTGCACGTTTTATTTGGTCCTCATTTTACAGATGAGAAAACAGACCCAGAGGGACTTTCCCTTAAGGCTCCCCTTGACAACCCGATCTAAAACACCTACAGCTCTCTGTTCTACCTTACTTTCCTCCCACAAGCTCTATGTAATTTTACTGTGTTTCCCTTCTAGAATATGGAGCATAAAGACAGGGGCTTGACTCTTTTTGTTCACTCTTGCACCTCCTGAACAGCACATGGCACGTGGTAGGCACTCAAGGATTTACTGAATAATGAATAAATAATGTTTCATATCTGTCTTCCCCCTAAACTGAGTTCCTCGAGTGTGGAGCCAGCATCGCATTCATCTTTGTGGCCCATCTTTGTGATAAATGCCCAATAAATGTTGATACAATCAGAGAAGAAAAGCAGAGCCCCAGAATAACTGATTCAACAGTTAATGATTTCAAAATCCAAGTATTTTAAAATATGTTTATTTTTTATACATTTTACATTTTATAATGAGCACTTCAGGAAAGAAAATAATTATAGTAATTTCAAAATGCAATCCCTGGATTCAATAAATATCCTTTATAATTACACCTAATCAACGTCTAGAAACACTAAGTTAGCTGATGAATACAATCAGTAAACACAGTCAGTAAAATGACTATGTAAACTATAAATCTCAGGGATAAGGACCATGCATGATCAGTTAAGTCACTTTGCCATGCTTTTTTATAACATGATTCACATTTTCTTCAATCACACATACATCCATTGCGAGAGTTAAGTTAGACCGCTGATGCTAACAACTTAAACTGTGATCTTTGTCACCTTAAAAGAAGATTCAGTGTAATACAAAGAAATTCAAAAGGAAAATTTCAGGACCCTTGATCAGAGGCTTTCGATGCTTGCTATACTACTTCGGTATACACAAAGGTTTAAGTAAGGCTAAGAAAAAAGAGTGTTTCTTTTACCCATTGAAGACACGATCTAAGAAATAGGTGAACAAGGCATTCTGTAGAAACTAGCTAGCTAGCCATCAAGATATTACCCATAAAGAACTTTTTATACTAGCAACTAACCACATTTAAAAAGCCTTAGCCAGTGCTATAAAAATAAAATAGAGTAATATTTATGAATACAAGCATAATTCATTGTTTGCCTTCCACAAATAATCATCGCTGAAATGCTAAAAGCAGATTCCAACTGTGGTTCTTCTCTGGTGTCAGAAGGTGCACGTACACACGGGGCGATCTACTGATTTACCTTCTGAAAGTACTCTTTGGAAGCAGTTGGAGTTGGCTTGATCTGAAAATACAAAAACATTTAATTGGGTAACTGAGTTTATGATAATAGTCTCAAAAGTGAGTTGAAAGCTACCAATTTTCAACCTAAAGTTCTTTAAATTTTTCAAGATTGGTCTGTTTCCTTTAAAACACATGGGGGAAAGTTACATTAACAGCCTGCGGGAGTCCCTGGCACCCTGCCCCGCCCCACCCCTACCCCTTCTACCCACCCCCATCTACATCCCCGCTTCAAGGGCAGGCTCCCTTTTGTGGATATTCCCAGCCAACAGCCCTTGAGGCAGAAAGGACTTGGGACACTGCTGGGATCCCACTGTTTTGGGGAAAAAAAACCTACTGTAGGAGAATCCGGTGTCCAGTTTGCTGGGCAGACTTCTCCATGAGCTTCCACAAACTGGAATGCCTTCACCAAGCGGAGGGTCTCTTCCACGCTTCGGCCCACTGGGAGATCATTGACACTCAAATGTTTGATGACTCCATTGGGGTCAATTATGAAGAGACCTCTGCATCAGAATTTATCCACATTAGTACCTCAACAGCACTGGAACTAGAAACAGTCTAACTTCTGCCCTTTTATGTTTTTAGTTCTCCTTTCAGTCAAATTTATGAAGCTCTATAATATGCTTTAAAATGGGATTTTCATTGTTGTACAAAAAGCTTACAATCTTATTGATGACAGATGTTTAATAAAGGCAAGTCTGGACCAGGTCACTGTTGAAAACATGGCAATATGGTCATATTTACAAATTCAAAATGGTGCCCTTAAATTGTGCCACACAGTATCTGAAAGTGACTGAACTAGTTTTTTACCTATTAGTGATCTTGCAAGCATTCTTTGGGCTGCTGTATCAAATCTTGGCAAGAAATCATAAGCAAATGGGAAGGGACAGAGATGTATATTATCTATGTTCAATAAATATTTATTAAATGAGTGAATACTTGGGTAAATAGGGGAAAATCCCATAGGAAAATCTTTGCAGAAAGAATTTAGCCCTAAGCTATGCAGAACAGAAAACCAAGCCCATCACTTTTTATCACTTAGCAGCAATGCAATGAGATGACTCAGCCTACCAGTGGTCCGTGTTCCCCTTCTGTGTTAGTGTTACTGTGATATATGCAGGTACGTTTAACCTAGAAGTTTTTGGTTTTTTGTTTTGTTTGAGATTGGGGTCTCTGTTGCCCAGGCTGCAGTGCAATGGCTATTCTCAGGCACAATCATAGCTCACAGCAGCCTCGAACTCCTGGGCTCAAGTAAGTGATCCTCCCTCCTCGGCCTCCTGAATAAATGGGATATGAGCACACCACCGCACCCAGCTGTTTAACCCAGAGGTTTTAACAGTCCATATTAAAAGAATGTGGGAATTCCCAGTGTTGATCACTTAGGCAAAATGCAAGTTACAAAACTCAAGGTAAAAAGGTGCTCTCCCTCCCTGGGCCTGGCACTCGGGGTCTGGGCTTTGAGGCTTAACTGGTCCTGGTGGTCCCCAGAGGTGGAGCCAGCTGGAGTCCACTGGTGAAAGCAGAGGCAGAGCTGGGACGGAGCAGGGCCCACAGACTCCAGAAAGAAAGTCACATCTCACTAGCCACACTCGGCTTCTCTCCCTTGTTAATCCTGATATTAAAACCAGAAGGGACATAACTGCAAAATTAGCAACTCCCCACAGAGAAGGGGACTCTGGGATAAAAACAGCTGGCACTTTCTCTAGCCATTGTCAATTGTGAAAGAGCTAGACTTTAGGTTATTAAAGGAAGAAGTCAAAAAGCCCCAACCGCCAAGATGCCACCCTAAAATCCTGGGTGTAACCCATAAGGAGAGCAGGCCAGCTACAGAGAGAACTGGCGAGCTGGGTCCTGCAAAACTGCAAAGCCCAGCAAATCAAGGTGAGGCCCTCTCCACCTTCCTGAAGGTCAAATTCTGCCCAATCCCTCCTTCACTCCTGTTCTCAGCAGACTTCAAGATGCCAGCTCTAAGGCCTAAGTTCTCATCCCTCCCAGAAAGGTTGTGTGTGATTGTGCGACTATGGAAGACTGAAAGCTTTTCACACTCAAAGGAGTAAAAGTTTAACCAGAGACTGATGCAGACAGAAAAGACAATCTGGGACAGAGGTCGAACAACAGCTGCCAGGAACTACGCTAAAAACTCTAGCTGCCCCACTCATTTCATTCTTACACCTAACCCAGAAGGTACATCCTCATTTTAGTTACGGGAAAACTGAGATCAAAGAGGTTAAATCACTTGCCCAAAGTCACACAGCCTAATTAAGTAGCTGAGTTTAAAAAAAAAAAAAAATGAAACCCAAGTCTGTCTGATTCCAGGGGCTGTGCAAGATCGTCGCCATGCCCGGAGACTGCCTTTTACACAGCTAGTCCTCCCCCTTCCAAACAGTCGGATGGCTTCACTGCCAGGAGGACGGTTAGGGAGTACGGAGCAGTGTGACCATCAAGACACAGACGCCCTTCTTCAGAAAGAGACCCAGGGTGGGTCTTTCTCCTGCCATAGGTAGAGGGAGCATGCAGCCATTTCTGAAAGACTGCCAACCTCTTACTGAGGCTTATTAAAAGACTAAAATTAAGGATTTAAAAAAAAATGCTTTACCAAGTTCTATATAAATCTCCTAAGAAACAGGATAATACTAAGCATGAAAATGATTTTAAGTTTATAAGGAACAGGATCTTACCTGAGTGCAAGACCAGGACCTTCTAACAGCACACCGTAGTCTCGGGAAATTTGTTTAGTTAAATCTGACAAGAGTGCGATGCTCATGTGGCCCAAACCACCATTCTAATAAAAATGCAAACATGACTGGCTGTTATCCTGTATGGTCTCACAACATTCTAGATCATGTACTACAATGTTTGAGGCCAACAATAATGACAATAGGTACAAGTAACTGGGCATGAACAATGGGCCAAACACTATTCTGTAACCTTTCCATTAACTCACTTCTTCCTCGCAAGCATCCTGAAATAGTTACTTTTATCAAGATGAGGAAACTGAGGCACACAAAGGTTAAGTAACTTGATCCAGGTCACAGCTAGAAAAGGACAGAGGCAGAATTTAAACCCAGATAATACTACAGACCTTGTTCTAATTCTTTTTTTTTTTTTTAAGAGAGGGTCTCACTCTGTTGCCCAGGTTAAAGTGCAGTGGCATCGTCATAGCTCACTACAACCTCAAACTCTTGAGCTCAAGTGATTCTCCTGCCTCAGCCTGCCCAGTAGCTGGGACTATAGGTGTGCACCACCATGCATAACTGAATTTTTTTACTGTTTGTAGAGACAGGATCTGGCTATGTTGCCCAGGCTGGTCTCAAACTCTTGCCTCAAGTGGCCTCCCAAAGTACTGAGATTACAGGCATGAGCCACCATGCCCAGCCCAATTCTTAAAGCATTCTTTTAGTTGAAGACGAGTTTCTCAAACAAAAAAAAACAGCAGAGTAATAAAAAAATAATTTGAATAATTTGATCTTAATAGTCCAGTAGCATAGCTAGAAGTTTTGACTATTTCAAGCAAGTTTCTAGGCAAGAATACTGATCACACAGAACAGTGAAATCAGAGAACCTAACCACCCTCTCACAAGCCCGCAGGGTGCATCGGACCTACAGCGAGTACAGGCGAAGCGGGAGGCAATGGACCCCAGCTGTTTCCCCTGCCCACGGAGCCTGTCACCATTACTGCTTATACCTTAGAAAATACAAGTATAGTGGGCAGCAAATATATACGCAACGTCAAAGAGATATGGACAGAGTTTAACACACGTTGCCAGGAAGTGAGCACTACAAATAGCCCATTTCAGACCAGTCATGCTTTGACAAATTCTAGGTTGGTCTTTCCTGGGATCTTTTCTGTTTTTAATGTCGTAAGTGCAAAGGCAAGGTGAGCAATGCTATACCTTCCTTGGTGTATTTATCCAGGCAAGATGACTGAAGTGGGAATCCACTGAGACTGCAACAACTTCACAGTTCACATCACGAAATTCATTGGCTTTGTCACTAAAAGCAACAATTTCTGTAGGACACACAAAGGTGCTAGGGAAAAAGCATAGACATTTTCGTCAGAGAATTTAAAAACAAGGATTTTAACAATAAGTAATCCAAAACCTAGCTTACTTTTTACTGAAGAGTGAAATAGGCGAAATGATTAACATCCTCACTGGACTCCAGTGTTACACTGGTTAAAGAACCACTATCTCCTTACACCCTTTTATTGATGGAATTGTATCAAATATGGGGGAGGAGACACATTTTAAGAATAAAAAGGTTGTATTTAAATAAAGTATCTTTATGAAAAATTCATTTTATTATCATTACTTTTCTCATTTACCCCCAGAACAGTGAAAACGTCTTCAAAGGCTAACTTAAGGAACCACTGCTCCAGGGCACATAAAATAGAACCATATTATAAACCAACCATTAAAAGGAATACCACTCCACCCTGTAAGTTCACCACTTGTAAATCAGCCACAGATGCAAGCTGTAATCAACAAGGCCATCAGCAATAAAGGGTCGGTCAGAAAGAAACCTTCCCTTGACAAGGAGAGTAACTAGAGGTAGACAATTTCAGTGTAGAAGCTCTCAGAATGACACGAAAGCATCATAGAAAATACACTTACAAATCCAAAGGATAGAAGAAAAGCACCAAATATTTCCCCTTAAAGTCATCAAGGCTTAGGTCTTTGAACTCCCCATTGACAACGGCTGTACCCTTAAAATAGGGTGCATGCTGAGTGACAGCAGGGGCATGGTACGAGGAACCTGAAAAAAACCCACACACGTATGTAGTTCATCATTTGCTACAGCAAGCATGTATTTGATTTTATTTAAACTTCTCACTATAATTAATTAGTATAAATCAATTAAAAGATTCAGTTCAACTGTACATCTTAGGTACAGTTGTCCCTTGGTATCCATGGGGGTTGTTTTCAAGAGCCCTGCCGATGCCAAAATCCACAGATGCTCAAGTCCCCTATAAAAAATGGAGTATTTGCATATAACCTATGCACATCCTCCTGTACACTTTAAATCATCTCTAGATTATTTATAATACCAAATACAATGTAAATGCTACATAAATAGCTGTTACATTGCATTGCTTAGGCAATGACAAGAAAAAATCTGTACATATTCAGTACAGTTGTAATCATCCATTTTTTCCTCCAGAATACTTCTTTTTTGAGACAGAGTCTCACTCTGTTGCCCGGGCTACAGTAGCATGGCATCAGCCTACCTCACAGCAACCTCAAACTCCTGGGCTCCAGCCATCCTCCTGCCTCAGCTTCCCCAGTAGCTGGGACTACAGGCAAGCATCATCACACCCAGCTAATTTTTTCTATTTTTAGTGTCCGGCAATTTCTTTCTATTTTTAGTAGGGATGGGGTCTCACTCTTTGCTCAAGCTGGTCTCGAACTCCTGAGCTCAAGCGATGCTCCCGCCTTGGACTCCCAGAGTGCTAGGATTACAGGCGTGAGGCCCAGCCTCCCAGAATATTTTTGATCCGTGGTTGATTAAACCCAAGACAGAGATGAAGGGCCAACTGTACAGTAATTTCTCCTTCTATGGTTCTAGACTGTACACAAATTCGATTCCAAGTGCTATGGAAACTAAAAAGAGGAAGACGAAGATAATAGGGATGGAATTAAGGAAGACATGAGACAAGAGATGAATTCTAAATATGGTTGAGATTTTGTGCAGTCTAGATGGGACAGGCAGATGGGATGGAGGAAGTGGCAGGAAGGGGGGAAGGAACAGGGCACGTGCAGGGAACTGCCTGTGGCATAGTCTGATGAGGACAAAGCAAGCAGGAAGGGCTGAAGGCCACGCTTCAAGGGTCCTTAAACACCAGGCTGCTGAGTCAGTTCTTAATAGGAGAGATAACAGGGAGTCATGGGAGGTTTTTATGTAGGAGATACACGAGGAGACTGCTATTTTTAGGAAGATAGTTTGGGAGAAGGGTAAGAGGAGCAAGAAGAGGGGAGACACGCATTAGGAGGTGATTTCAGTGATCTCAGTAAGAAGTACTGAGGGCAGGGCCGTGGCAGAAAGGACAGGAATGGATGCAAGGTTTGTGTCAAAACAGGAGAGGACTTGCTTCAACCTGGGAATGAGGGACAAAAGAGATCCAGTGTCAAAATGCCTGGGACTGCCATGAACAGAAACGGGAGGAATTGCTGGGATGAGGATTTGGGACTAGAGGAGGAAAGTTTTAACCTGTAGCATCAAATCACTACTAGAAATATTTTAAAGACCCAGGGTAATAAAAATGTGAAACTTCTTAGAACATTTCACCCACAAACAAAGGCTTTGCTAAAGTATATCTCCTAAACCATTCATGATTTTTCAAAGCCTAGACAAATCTAAAGGAGGTATTTTCAAAATGCCAATTGTTATCTAAGGCTGAGCTTGGCAAAGCTTGTATCCTAGAGAATGCAGTGTAAATCTCAAGAAATAGCTAAGTTTCACTCAGGTCACGGAGGATTTCATTAGATAGATAGGTCTGGTTCCTAAGTGGCTAGTTGGAGCCAGCAGACAAGTTTGAATCGCAGAGCAGCTGCAGTATCAGGTCCCCACAGGCTGCTCAACACTCACACCCCTTCACTCACAGTAGGCCAGGAAGGCATCTGAGTTTCCCCTACCCCATGCCCCTCAAAATAAAGGATTAAAAGCTCTGGCAACTAAAACGGAAACGTGACAAAGTCAGTTTGCCTCAGTGATCCTCAACCTTGGCTGCACATTAGAATTATCCAGTGAGCTTTTAAAAAATACCGACATCCTGGTCTCACCCCTGAGATGGATTTAATTTATCTGGGGGGTACTATATGGTATCTGGGGCAGTGCTGTGGTTTTAAAAGCTCCTAAGGTGAATCTAAGGTAAAGCCAGGGTTCAGAGGCCCTATCCAGAGATGATTTGAGTTTCCTTTACCTGTTACTTTAGCACTAAGGCATAACAACACTTACTGGTGCTAAATGCTTGGCCAGAACCAGACCACAATACATTTGTCAAGCCCGTTCTTCTGGCAGCAGCAGGCCTAAGGGATGCAGAAGCAGAAATGCCCCAAGGGATGGCGCGCACATGTCGAGCAACCTGGAAAGAAAAACACTTTATATTAGAAAGTTTTTCCACACTGGTAACTGAAGCTGGCCCTGCTGAAAGCACCATGCCAATGGTGGCCTCAGCTGTCCTTGTCCCTGTGAACCACACACCAAATCCAAAACTCTAAGAGCATCGACTGGGTCTCCATGTTCTTAACATTCCCTTCTGCTTCTCACTCCTTTGCTGACCAGAAGGTGGACGGTAACTATAAGAACTTGAAGACTGAACAATTAAAAACTCCATGCTCTTAAAAGCAACACACATAGGCTTCAAAACCCAGGCGACTTGGCCAGACCTTGTGTATTTAATCCCTTTCCCAGCAATATCTGCTGAGCATGTGCTACCATCCCAAGGCTTTCCTTACAAAATACAAGGTCTCCAGCCCCAGCAAGTAAATAAGTAGAGCAAGGTTCAGCCTCTGGGAAAGTTTGGACAAAGCTCAAGGGAAATGTTTGCTCAATTTTAATGACTCAGGAAGAAGGGCCTGCGTTAAACCCCACCATGAGAAAGGGGGGTAGCAAGATAGCACTGGGCTTTGCCAGGAGAAAAGCAGGAAAGAAGGGCAAACAACGGCAGAGACGCGGGGAACGCAGGGCGGGACGGGGCCGAAGAGGTCGGGCGCCTTTTGTTACTTTAGCACTTTGCGTGTTTCCACCCACCATTTAACCGGCTGTTCACAGCAATGCCCTGATACAGGCATCATTCTTTCAACTTAAGGAAAAAAAAAACGTTCAGAAAAGCGAAGTCACTTGTCCAAGGTCATAGAGTCGGTGACAGAGCGGGGCCAGGATGTCTCCAGGCCCAGGACCAGATGCTTACTTAGGTGGAGAAGGGACGGGGCCCGGGGACTCACAGCCAGGACGGATTCGGGGACCCGGCCGCCAGGAGGGAGCGGGAGAAGGGAGCGGAGAAGGGCGGTTCTGCGCAGGCGCAAGGAGCTTGCCCGGGAGGAGGCCTCCGGGTCCGTTACCCACTGACACCTCCACGAAGGGCGAATGGCCCCCAGGCCCAGGACAGCGGGATCTGTCCGGGAAGCAAGTTCCTGGAGCCACCACGGTGTCTACACGCCTGTCCCCACACGACAGCCACTCACCGAGCCCCAAAGCAACCTGCACACAGCTGCCGCCATCTTCAGTGTGCGCCGGAGTCACAGGGCGGGCGGAGACGCAGGGGAGGCGGGGTCTACGGGGAGGGGAGGGGCTTCGGGTGATGGGGGCGGGGCCGGGAGGAGCCTCCTGCCTTTTGGGGCCCTTGAGAGAGAAATTTCCTTTAGGGCTGAATACCTGGGAAAGCGACACTTTGTCTTCCTACTTGTCCCAACCTAAAAAGAACTAATCCAGGAGGGGAGCTAAGTATCTATTTCCATATTTCCTACTGATTTTTTTGTTACCCTTGTGTAGATTCCTGTTTCTACCATTTATGTGAAAGGATCCCTTTCCTATTTGGGCCTCAGGTAGGGCCTTCTGGCTTCTGCATGATAGAGAATTAATTATTAACGTAGTTTTAATCCGTTAATAAGCTAATTGGGTCAGCCACATCAAGGCTTTATTGGCCTGGAAACCTTTGGGATTGGGTGTGGGCTTCCATTTTGGACTCTTTCCAAAATTGGGAGAAGAGTGACAAATTTAAAATTTGGTTTTTGTCAATTAGTAAAGCCAAGTGCTAAGTGGTAAGCACTGTACTTTGAAGCAAGCACATCAAACATAGGTAAAAATCACATGGTGGCTTTACACTAAATGGGACAAATCTCTAAGCAGGTATTTTCCAAACACTAGTCATTCCATTACCAGCTTAGTGTCTCAAGTCTGCAATATCACCTAAATATTATTTACTATTTTGTTAAATTGACTCACTTTTAAAAAACTTAAATGAATTTATTTGAAAGAAAATGTTAAATAATATAAATGAGAAAACCTTATAACTTGCTACAAATATAAGGTAATTTGAAACACATTAAAACAAAATGCTATTAAGCTCCAGCTAGATACAGTTGTCTGCTGGAAGTCTGAGCCTTTTTGTTAAAAAGGGAGAATGAGAGTGGTGATCAGATACATCCCGGCCTCCTTGAGACCTTCTCATTGATGTGATCAGAAGGACTCAGAATTTAAAAGACAATACTTATCTCGCATTGAGATTTGATGCTATTTTTTCTTTTTGCTCCCCACTTCCCCAGCAGTGTATTTCCTGAAATCATCACAGATACCACTAGGTGCCGCTCTGGGTGCCAGTTCCGCTTTGGAAAGGACTGCTTTGGATGTGAGGGGACACATATCTCTCAATGTTTCCCCTCAGCACCTGCCTCATGTTTAGCTGGTTTTCATTGTGTGTGTGTGTTGAGCAGATGATTGAAAAGAAAAGGGGATCATAATTTTGAGGCTCAAAATCATACTGTAGTTCATAATGGAATATTATTCAGCCATAAAAAGGAATGAACATGCTACAATATGGATGAACCTTGAAAATGTTATGCTAAGTGAAAGAAGCTAGACACAAAAGACACATATTGTATGTTTCCTTTTATATGAAATATCTAGCATAGGTAAATCCAAAGAAACTTCAGAAAGTATAATAAATTGTCAGTTGCCAGGGGCTCGGAGGAGGGGGAGATAGGACTGACTGTTTAATAGGTATGAGCTTTTCTTTTGGGGTGATCAAAATGTTTTGAAACTAGATGGTAGTTGTATGACATTGTGAATTTACTAAATACTTCTGAATCACTCACTTTAAAATGGTTAATTTTATGTTATGTGAATTTCATTTCAATTTCTTAAAAAAGAAGAAGAAGGACTAACAATGACAAAATTATGTGCTGTAGTCTAGCCCAGTGATTTAATAGACAAGAAAACTGAGACTAAGGGAGGCGGAGAGACCTTCCCAAAGTCACATAGCTGGCTAGAAGCAGAGGTAGGACTAGAACCCAGAACTTCCTCAACCCTGACCAGCAGCGTGTGTGGCTGGCTTAGAGTTCAGGCTCAGCACCATTTCACCAGCCGTCTTATGAGATAACATCACCCACACTCCAGGCTTCTCGTCTTCTCCCTCATACTTAGCTGCCATCTTCAAATATTTAGCTGCTGTAGCTCAAGTCAAAAGGCGGGGACGGTGGCAAGGGGGCAAAGCCAAGCCAAGGGGGTAGCTTTCTCTTGTCCTTATGTCCACAGTCTTTTGCTGCCCAACTCTCCTTTCCTCCTAGCATTCTGGAGGGAACCTCTCCCATTGTAAGCACGTATTGTGTAGTCCAAATACACAGGCAGTTTGTTGATTAGTAAAGCCAAGTTCTCCGTGGTGAGCACGGTACTTTGGAGCAAGCACATCACCTAGTGAAGATATAAAGCATGGTGCAGGCCAAGGCAGCAAAGCAGAGTGGAGTTCCCTCATGATTTAACCCCACTCGTCTTGGTTTCAGTTTTAAAGTTCAGATGCATTAATTAGTCCCGGGTCATTGGCTGGGGCCTATTTATGCTTAGAGGTAACATCACTTGCTGTGTTCCATGAAGCCTCCTCCTGCCGCCTTCAGTCTGGTGTGCATTTCTTGCATCCTCCCCGCCTCCAGCCCATTTTAGTCTCTGGAGTAATACATTTCTTTTCCTATTTAGGTCCCAGGTAGAGCTCTCTGCTGTTTGATGAAAATTGCATCAATTAACAATATGATTAATCAGTTAATAACCTTTTTTTTTTTTTTGAGAGTTTCGCTGTTGTCTAGGCTAGAGTGCAGTGGTGTCATCATAGCTCACTGCAACCTCCAACTCCTGGGCTCAAGTGATCGTCCTGCCTCAGCTTCCCAAGTAGCTGGGACGACAAGCACATGCTGCCACACCCGGCTAATTTTTTCTATTTTTAATTGTCCGGCTAATTTTTTTTTTCTATTTTTCAGTAGAAACTGGGTCTTACTCTTGTTCAGGTTGGTCTCAAACTCCTGAACTCAAGTGATCCTCCTGCCTTGGAATCTCAGAGTGTCAGGATTATAGGTGTGAGCCACCCCGCCCAGCCACAATAAACATGTATTGAGCAGATCACTCAGGCCCCCGCTCCCGAGGGACTCTGTGTGTATGCACAGGATTGTTAAAAAAAAAAAAAAAAAAAAGCCCAAAGCTCAAGATTTAGCATTTTAAGGGCCATGGAAGAAGCACAATGGTTGAGTGTGGTTCGCCTGGGTTCAAACACCAGCTCTGCCACTTATGGGCATGTGGCCTGGGGCAAGTTACTTAACTCCGCACATTTTCTCATCTGTAAAATGGAAATGATGTTAATACTTCCCCCAAGGGTTACTGTGAGGAATAAGTGCATTAATATTTTAAAGGCATTTGGCACAGTCAGCAGGCACATAGTGTTTGTTACATTAAATAAAAGGGAAGGGCAAGTAAAGTGCTATGAGAGATTAGAGAAAGAGACCAAGTAGGGCTTATAGAGAAACCATCTATTCTGCTTGTGGAGGGAGGACAGGGGAAGGCGAGGGGGAAGATGGCAGGTAGAAGTGATCAGTGACCTTTGTCCCTTTGGCTTATTATCTTTGGTGAACATTTATGGAGAACATACCATGGGGCCAAGCTCTGGGTTGAATGTAGTATCTTATTTGATCTTCACACAACCCTGTAACACGGGTACTGTTTTTAATCCATCATTCTCATTGCATAGGTAAGGATACTGAGCCTTGGGGAGTTTGCTTATTGCTCAAAGTCCCCAGGGCTGGAAAGAGAGGCAGCCAAGATTAAAACTGTGAAAGCTGGTTGCAGAGCCTATTCCTAATGACACGCTGCACCACCTCCTGCATTATTTGTTGGAGTGTAAGGTGCCTGATGGGGTGTAATAAGAGAGGGTGCTAAAAGGGGGGGCTGGGTCAGAACATGGGGAGCATTGGCCATCTGTCCTTCAGTGAAACACTTGACAGGGGTGCAGTATCCTCTGTTCCTTTCTCTGAGCACTTCTAGTGGGTTCTGCCCTTGCAAGTGATGTTCACCATCCTGCGGATTTGCCTGACTGTGTCCACTCTACTCTCAGCCCTCTTTTCTCTCTCAAGGGTCTGTCTGCTCCTGTCTTCCCGCTGAGTTTGGGTAGAAGGCACTCGCTTAGTTTTGACAACCAAAAATGTCTCCAGATATTACTAAATGTCCCCTGGGGACAGAATCACCCCCCAGTGGGAAACCACTGCTCTAATAGTAATGGCACAGGCTCTGGAGCCAGCAGGACATGAGATCAAATTCCTGGTCTGTCACTTACGGTCCTGGAGGGTAGGACATGTGTCTCAGGCGTCATGGAATCCCTTGTGGCTAGACCAGTTACCTAACTTTTCTACACCTCAGTTTCCACTGGCGTAAAATGAGAATAATGATGGCATCTGCCTCACAGTGTCAGCTGTGGGGAGTGAGATAATCATGCCAAATGCTTAGGGGATACAAGGCACAGAGAAAATGGCAAATAAATGTTATGATTTTGTCCATAAGCAGACATACTACATTCTCAAACCACCAGCACAGGGTCTGGATACACTTTGTGTTTCTCAAAGTGCTGAAGTTCCTTTTCCTCCTTTCATTCAGGAGGAAGGGCTGAGGCTTTGGGCAAACACTGATCCCCAAGTAGGCTCAAATTAGGCTCTTCTGGAAGGTAAAGGGACATACTGGCGAGGAAATGAAGACACCAGGTATCTTCCTGCTCGCTGCAGTGATCTTTAAACTTCTCTGCCTCAAGCCTCCTGCTCCTGGACTGTGTTCTAACTCAGGAAACCTAGACCTTTTTTTTTTTTCTTTTAAAGCTATCTATGAGGAAAAGACATCTTGACCATTCCTAAAATTGATGCAGATTTCAGTTTCCTACCTGGTGGGCATCAAATAATTTGGCAGGATTTTGAAAAAAGTTCTCCTTGTCAGATGGAAAGAGTTAACTTCCACTGTATTAACTTGTGCCTGACATTTTTAATATATTTTTAAATATATGGTTTAATTTTCCTCTTAAAAATATACTGCCTCGTAAGTATCTTTTTGCTTTTTCCCTCGATGTAAATCAAGCTAGGACATTTTGTCCTTTTTCTTCCATAAATCTCAGGCATTCAACAGTCATTCTTCAAGTGGACATCTTAGACACGCTCAACAGAGCTTTACTGTCTGCCTGGCACCAAGCAGAGAGCCCCCTTCCCAGGGCTTTGGGCTATGGGAGATGAAGTTTCACTGCTTATCGCTTCTTGACCAAACAGGAAGCTGGAACAGTTGCCTGTGGTTAAATACTTACCTCAAGTTGGACAGAGGTTCATTGGCTCGGGGTCCTCCCTGGCATGAGCAGTTCTCCTGGTCTGCTGATCTCTGCCACTTTTCTAAAAAGGAATGAAATGCCCTAGAATCTCTGGCCCAGAGACCCAGAAGGAATTTCACACAAGAGCTTTCCAATGGCTTGTTAAGATTTACAAAGCAAGTGGACTCCAGCTCTGGTGAGTGACATCCTTTGGACGGACTTGCAGAGTTCCCCATTTGCTCATTCCAACAACAGAACCCATGACTGGGTTCTGGTCACCAATGTTAGCCTTAGGAGGAATGGGCAGCTGTTCTGTGGTGTCTCCCCTGACCACCTCCCCCATCCATCCTGGTTAGACACCCCTCCCAGCTGCCTACAAAGCACTGTGCACTTGCCCTTCTCATTCTCACTGCTCCTGGCTCCTGTCCTATGGCACTGCAATCCTCTATTGCCTTGTCTGGGTCTTAACCATACCGTGAACTTCTTGAGGGTAGAACTTATGTCTTACTCATCTCTGTGGTCCCAATGTCTAGGCCGGCTCCTGGCTCATAGTGACTGCTCAGAAGTTTGTCAAATCAATGAATAAGCAGCTGCTGGCAGGATAGCCAAAATGTTCTTTCCACATGCTTTCGGAGAAAGAAACATCTTTTTATTCAGCTTTCTTGAGCTGTCACAACAAGGAAACAAATTGTTCCCCTAAAAGAAAAAGACAAACTGGCCTTGTCCTCATTACTGAAAGAGTAGAAAATAATTGAAATTCTCCCTTTTGAGTTTGGGAGAACAAAATTTGGACCTAGTTGAGGGGAAGGCAAATGAAAAGATATATGCTCCTTTTTATGATGATTAGGAAAATACCTCCCTGGAACCACAAGTTAACGTTCTGGTAGCTGGGGCTACAATTAGAGATGGCAAGCATCACTCTGGGTTTTGCTAAGTTCTTCCTCTTTCCATGGCAAAAACGCATTCTTTTTTTTTTTTTTTCCCATTGAAGAGGAGCCCCACAGTCCTTCCTCTCTCCTGGTTTCAGGGAAGAGGATGTCTTAGAACTGAGCCCTGTCTCCTAGCCAAGGCTTCTCTTTCAAACCTTACCCCCAGCATTCTCCAGCACAACCTTGTGCTGCTCCAAGCTGATCTTCTCAAAGGCAGGCAGCAGAGTAACTGAAGGAGCTGAGTTGTCCTTAATTCAAACACCCATGGATTCTTTCACCTTTCAGAGTCTGAGCGTCTCCATGTAAAAACACTCGCCGTGCAGGCTTATCGTGAAGCACCTGCCCCGCCAGGCCTGTTAATGTTCTTTTACTCCACCTGAGTTCCCTCCTCTGCCTCCCCTATCTTGACTTTCTTACTTCTGGGCCTTTCTCCTCCCTCTCCTTGTTGACTATTCCCCTGCCCCTTTTAAATAGACTATTTTTTAGAGCAGTTTTAGGTTCATAGCAAAATTGAACAAAGTACAGGGAGTTCTCCTATAGCCCCTCCCCGCAAGCCCCCTCCCACCATCAACACCCCACACCACAATGGCGTATTTGTTATGATCAGCGAATCTACCCTGATAGGCCGTTATCTCCCAAAGTCCATGCTTTACATTAGGGTTTACTGAGTGTTTCACATTCTATGGGTTTTGACAAATGTATAAGGACATGTATCCACTACTATAGCATCATACCTAACAGTTTCACTGCCCTAAAAATCTTCTATGCTCTGCCTGTTCAGCCGCCCCTCCCCCTAACCTTGGCAACCTATCCTCTGTCTCTAGCCCAGGCCTGTCCCCTGAGTGCCAGCCTGCCAACATTGCCACACAGATGCCTTTTACAGACCTCATACTTAACCAGCACAAAACCAAACTCTTGCTTTCTCTCCTCGAATCTGTTCCTCACTGCGCCCTTCCCCAAACATTTCCAGGTCAGTAAACAGCCTCCCAGTCCATACCACCATTCAAGCCAGAAACCAGGAGTTTTCTTGGTTCTCTTGGGATTCGGAATGCCCTACCCCAAAATGTGGCACCAAGGCATTTGGAAAACGGTAAAAACAGGAAGGTCACCTTCTGACCTTCTCCCGCCCTTCTCCCCTGAAGCAGGCCATAAAAGAATCTTCTGACTTTCCTCTGAAGAGGACCCTCATTCCAGAGGCACCCACTCTGTACCCAGAGGAAAGGAATGTCCTTATCTCTGGAGAGAAGAATCTGAACGAACAGGCCTTGCTAAGTTCCCTCAACTTTATTTCCATTGGATCACATCGCCTTTGTCCAATCATACTTCTGCACAACTGTCCACTCTTCATCTAACCTAAGCATGACAATACACAGCTCTCTCTGTTTGGGTCTTCATTTCTGGAGGCTCCAGAAACTTAACTCACATTAAATAAATATGTATGCTTTTCTCTTGTTAATCTGTCTTTTATTATATAAAGGGTCTCAGCCACAACCTAGAGATGGGTAAAAAAAGAAATCTTTTCCCCCCTACAGTTCCTACCTTTCCCTCCCCACCTCTGCCCCACCAGCACCCAAAGGATGTACTGTCTTCTCTCCACCTCCACTTGCCACCACCTCTGTCTAAGCCACCGTCATTTCTCCCCTGAATCTCTTTCACAGCTTCTGAGAGTCTGGTGGCTGTCAAAAAGGTTTAGATAAGAACAAATTGGGAGACATCACTTTACCAGACTTCAAGCTATACTACAAGGCTATAGTAACCCAAACAGCATGGTACTGGCACAAAAACAGAGACATAGACCTAGGATCAGAATGGAAAACCCAGATATGAAACCATCCTCATATTGCCATCTGATCTTTGACAAAGCAGACAAAAACATACACCAGGGAAAAGAATCCCTATTCAATAAATGGTGCTGGGAAAATTGGATAGCCACATGTCGAAGACTGAAACAGGATTCACACCTCTCACAGCTCACAAAAATAAATTTACCATAGGCAATAGACTTAAACCTAAGGCACGAAACTATAAGAATTCTAGAAGAAAATGTTTGAAAAACTCTTATAGATATCAGCCTAGGCAAGAAATCTATGAAGAAGATCCCAAAAGTAATCACAGCAACAGCAAAAATAAATAAATGGGACTTGATCAAATTAAAAAGCTTCTGCACAGCCAAAGAAACTATCACTAGAGCAAATAGACAACCTACAGAATGGGAGAAAATATTTGCATGCTATACATCTAATAAAGGGCTGATAACTAGAATCTATAAAGAACTCAAGCAAATCAGCAAGAAAAAATCAAACAACTTCATTAAAAAGTGAGCAAAAGAGGCCGGGCATGGTGGCTCACGCCTGTAATCCTAGCACTCTGGGAGGCCGAGACAGGAGGCTCACTCGAGGTCAGGAGTTCAAGACTAGCCTGAGCAAGAGCAAGACCCCATCTCTACTAAAAATAGAAAGAAATTAGCTGGACACCTAAAAATATATAGAAAACATTAGCCGGCCATGGTGGCGCATACCTGCAGTCCCAGCTACTCGGGAGGCTGAGGCAGAAGGATTGCTTAAGCCCAGGAGTTTGAGGTTGCTGTGAGTTGGGCTGATGCCACAGCACTCTAGCCCAGGAAACAGAGTGAGACTCTGTCTCCAAAAAAAAAAAAAGTGGGCAAAAGAAATGAACAGAAAGTTTTCAAGAGAAGATAGACTAATGACCAACAAACATATGACAAAATACTCAACATCTCTAATCATCAGGGAAATGCAAATCAAAACCACAATGAGGCCGGGAGCGGTGGCTAACGCCTGTAATCCTAGCCCTCTGGGAGGCTGAGGTGGGTGGATTGCTCGAGGTTAGGAATTTGAGACCAGCCTGAGTGAGACCCCGTCTCTACTAAAAATAGAAATAAAAATTATCTGGACAACTAAAAATATATATAGAAAAATTTAGCTGGGCATGGTGGCGCATGCCTGTAGTCCCAGCTACTCAGGAGGCTGAGGCAGTAGGATCGCTTAAGCCCAGAAGTTTGAGGTTGCTGTGAGCTAGGCTGACGCCAAGGCACTCACTCTAGCCCGGGCAACAAAGTGAGACTCTGTCTCAAACAACAACGACAACAACAACAACAACAAAACAACAAAAAAACCACGAGACATCACTTAACTCCAGTGAGAATGGCTTTTATAAAAAAATGAAGTCCCAAAACAACAAATGCTGACATAGATGCAGAGAGCTAGAAACACTCATAGACTGTTGGTGGGACTGCAAACTAGTTCAACCTCCATGGAAAGTAGTATAGAGATACCTCAAAGAACTAAAAGTAGAACTACCATTTGATCCAGCAATACCACTACTAGGTATTTACCCAAAGGAGAAAAGACATTCTATAAAAAAGACACCTGCACTTGAATGTTTATAGCAGCACAGTTCACAATTTCAAAGATGTGGAAACAACCCAAGTGCCCATCAACACATGAGTGGATTAGTAAAATGTGGTATATGTATACCATGGAGTACTACTCAGCCATAAAAAATAGTGAACTAATACCCTCCTGTATTATCCTGGATGGAGCTGGAGCCCATTCTTCTAAGTGAAGTATCATAAGAATGGAAAAGCAAGCACCATGTGTACTCACCATTAAATTGGTTCCAATCAATCAAAACTTATGCACACATACGGAAGTAACATTCATTGGAAATCAGTCAGGTGGGAGGGGGGAGGAGGGAATGGGTAAATTCACACCTAACGGGTACAATGCATGCTGGGTGATGGGCACACTTGTAACTTTTACTCTAATGGTACAAAAGCAATTTATGTAACCAAAACATTTGTACCCTCGTAATATTCTGAAATTAAAAAAAAGGTTTAGGTTACTTCCATCATGTGAGATATATTTTATAACTGAACAACAACAACATAGAGTACAGCTGGCTCCTTCGCATCTCTCTGGTATCCCTCAGATTCTGCCGCTTCTTTCAGCTCCAGAGACGTCCAACTGCCAAGATTTGCATCTCTGTGCAGAGGCCTTCCTCCAGAACTGCAGAAGCCTGGCCTGCCCACCCCTGCAGAAAGGCAGCAGTGCTAGCAAATGAATACCCCTGCCCCGAAGCCCTCAGCCGTGGCTGGGTGGAAGGCATTGGTGTAGAAATACCAGCCCCCTTTCCTCTTGGGTGGACAACAGGGATGTACTTCCTAGAATTTTCCACAGATGAAGTCCTAGTCACACCCAAGGTAACTTAACACATCCTCTTCTGGCTGCCCTCCCTCTGTTACCTCCCCCCTTACCTACATTCCCAGATAAGCTACTTGCCTTGGAATCCTTGTCTTCAGGTCTAGGGGAACCCACGCTAAGACACAGCACAACACAAACTGTAATACAAAGTGCTACCCATAGCCGATTATAGGACTTAGGTAGAAAAATTTATTCGTGATACGCTCCAGGCCAGGAGCGCTGGCCATGGGAACCAAGCTCATAGGTATGGGATGGCACCATCTTTTCAGTCGCATCAGCCTGTCTCTGTAACAGTACATGGAACTTTATCTGGGGACACTGCAAAAGTCCAAGCTGAGGCCTGCTCCTGTGTGACTGCTTCCCTTTCCCCCTCCCTGATGGGCCCTGTGGCTTCCTACCTAGTCTCTCTGCTCTCACTCTTGCCTCTTTCCAATCCATTCTCTGCACAGCAGCAAAAGTGATTCTTCTTAAAACATCAGGTCATTTCATCTTCCAGTTAAAAGTCTTCAATGGCTTTCCATTTCCTTAGAGAGAAACACAAATTTATACAAGGCCCTACCTGGCCCATGCTCCTAAAGGCCTGCCCCCCTGCCTCCTTCCAGACATCTCCTTTTAGGCCCCTTCACCCTATTCCTGCTCCAGCCACATAGGTCTACTTCCACTTCCCAACACCTGCCCCTCACTCGGGCACATGCAGCCCTTTTGATTGAAATGCTCTCACCCTCCACTCATAGCCGGCTAGCTCTTCCTCATCACTTTCCTCATCATGGCTTTGCTGTCATCCTCACCAAGAGGACTTTCCCAATGACTGTGTCTGCTAGTCTCTGTCTTGGCCCTTGTTTCCTTTGATTGGAAACTTACAATTATAATGACTTTATCTATTTACTGGGTATTGGTTGAGCTCACCCCTAGAAGAGAAGCCCCAGCAAGGCAGGATCATGCCCATTTTGCTCACTGTTATATTCCCAGCACCTAGCACAGTCCCTGGCACATGGCAGACTCCTAGCGGATTCAGATAAATCTGGCTGAAGACCCAGCAAAAACTCACCATGTGTAGCCACTTCTGACACCCCGAGGTGACACCGCCTTTCCCTGAAAGCCTATGGCAGTTATCATTGGCATCATTCTTTTGGTGATCAATCCTGTGTGTTTTATCACAAAACTTCTACTGTTGCCTTGAACTATTATTCAAATCGTGTTTTGTTTCTTAGTCATCTCTGATGCCTATCCTAGTTTGCAGATTGAATAGCTGTCTAATTCACTTTTTAAAAGCCCCTCAATATTTGATAGCATATTTTCTAAGAACAAGGACATTCTCTTATATAATAAGTTAGGAATTTTAACAACGATTACACTATTATTTAATGTTCAGTCCGTACTCAAATTTCATCAAATGTCCCAACAATGTTGTTTATAGTAGCCGCCCACCACCCTACCATGATCCAATCCAAAATCACACATGACATTTAGTTGTCTTGTCTCCTTATTCTCTTTTAATCTGCAACAGTTTCTCGGTCATTCTTTATCTTCCCCGACCTTGACATTTTTAAGCAACACAATCTAGCACTTTTGTAGAATGTCCCCCAGTTGGTTTGTCTGATATTTCCTCATGATTAGATTCAAGTTAAATATTTTTGGCAGGAATACCACTGAGGTGTTGTTTCGTAATTTACTTAGCCAATCTGTTATTCTTAGAAATTTGCGTTGTTTCAGCTTTTCTTCATGTTATAACCAATAATGTAATCTTCATATATCCTTGTAGTGAAATCTTTGCATACATTTTTATCTAGTTCTTTAGGGTGTTTTTCTAGAAGTGGAAACTGCTATGACAAAGGGTTATACGTGTTTTTGTGATTTTTGATACATATTGCTAAACTGCTTTCTAGAAAGGCTGTGCTGGTTTGCACTTCTTCCGCAATGAATGAAAGTGGAGTTTCTAGGAGATTTTGCCAACACTGGATCCAAGCGGTTTAAAACATCGTCCTTACAGCAGCCTTTCTCACGTTCATCTGTCTTCTATTATAGTTTCTTCTGTGTGACTTTTTGGTCTTGAGCATCTAGAAGCTCTTTAAAGAAAGGGCTTAGCTGGGTGCAGTGGCTCATACCTCTAATCCTGATACTTTGGGAGGCTAAGGCGGGAATATCGCTTTTAGGCCAGGAGTTTGAGACCAACCTAGGCAACACAGTGAGATTTTACCTCTACAAAAAAATTTTAAAAAATAAAATAAAATAAGAAAGGGCTTCCATATCTTACTCATCTTTCTGGTTTCCCGTGATGCCTAACTATGCTTTCTACTTAATAGTCACTCAAAAAATGTCAAAGGAAGGAGGTAACAAATGATTGAATACTGGCTCCTTCCATAATTAGATTCTGCTTTGACATGCTGGGCTACTGTCTTAGTTTGGGCTGCTATGACAAAGTACCATAGACTAGGTGGCTTATGAACAACAGAAATTTGTTTCTCATAGTTCTGGAGGCTAGGGGTCTGAGTTCAGGGAGACTGAATGGTCAAGTTCTGGTGAGGGCCCTCCTCTGGGTTGCAGATTGCCAACTTCTTGTTGTATCCCCACATGGTGGGGAGAGGTCGGGAGAGCTCCCTGGCATCCGTTTTATAAGAGCACTAATCCCACTCATGACAGCTCTATGCTCATCATGGCTTAATTACCTCTCAAAGGTCCCTCCTCCTAATACCATCACATTGGGGGTTAGGATTTTAATAAGAATTTTGGGGGAGACACAAACATTGAGTCCATTGCAGCTACCAAAAATGTCACTAACATGGTATCCCAATATCCAACAACTAAAGCTACTATTTGCCCAGATTAGCAAGTGGGCCAGTCTTTCACCAGCCTCCATTCCCAGGACCTCTTGGAAGCCCCAAAGAATGTTTCCATTTTGTCCTGATGGACTCTGGACATGCTCTTCACCTTGGATATCCACCCCACTGCAGACAACTGCTCTGGGCTTCTCAGCTCCCCTCTTGTCCTTGCTCCGGAGCTTCTCTGGGCTGCTGCTGATCTTATACATATCTCTGGGTCCCAGGATGGTCACGTGCCTTTCTCTCAGTGCCCCAACACCAGCTAAGACAGGCAATTGTTTGAAACTAAAAGCTTAGGAATAACAGACAGGAGTCACAATGCAGATAGGGCAAACATAAAGCAGGATGTGAGCTGTTCTCTTCATGGATTCTATCACTTTCCTAGCTCCACAGGGACCTCTTAGGAACCATTTCTGTCCTTTGCAAGACTTCTCCCTCCCCTGAACTGCAGGGTCCACTCACCTGGGAGGACACCACATGGAGCGCCCTTGATCTTGCCTCTTTTCCCCCATTTAGGCCCTCCTGGAGTATTAAGAGGTAGGGCCTTTGGGAGGTGACTAGGTCATGAGGTTGGAGCACTCATGAAGGGGTTAGTGGCCTTATAAAGTGGGCCTGAGGGAGCCCCTTTGCTCTTTCTGCCATCTGAGCAACAGGGCACCATCTATGAAGCAGAGAGCTCTCACCAGACACTGAATCTGCTGGCACCTTGATCTTGGACTCCCCAGACTCCAGAACTGCGAGCAATAACTTTCTATTATTTATAAATTACCCAGTCTAAGGTATTTTGTTATAGTAGCCCTAATGGACTAGGACAAATAATAACTAGTCTCTCTCTCCAGGCTAACCTTCCTCGTACCTGCCCCGAAACACAGAGAGGTCAGATACGGCCTGGAGAGGAGGGGACTCATTGGTATCCCAGTCAGACCCTGAAGCACACGAGGGTGGGGGGGCTTGAGATGTAAGTAATGGATATATTCCGTGACCCAATAACCACTTCATGAGCAGAATTCCCTTTGTAGTAAGTGGGAACTGTTTGCGTTGTATACGAACTGGCCTAACGACTCATGGACCCATTTTAGACCACAAAATGTGGAGCTTGAGGCTTGCTTTTACCATTTGTGGGCCGGCTGCAGCTCTCTGGAGTCCATGCTAGATGGCATCCTCTCTCCACGGAGGAGGCTACGACAGCTGCATGGAATGAGTGCGTCAACCCACACCTTTGCCCTGAGATGCTACTACAGGAGGGCATTATTAAGCTGCTCCACATCAACTGGGAAAGTTATATACTATATTCTCCTTTATGTAATTGTCAAAAAAATGAGTCTGTGCAAAGCACTATGTTTTTCAAGTATTTGTTAGATTTCATTTAGCATATAACTGGCTAGCTGAGACTTCAAGGAGGGAGAAAATATGTCCTCCTTTTATAGGGTCAATTAAATATTCACATACAGTAAGAGGCTCATTCTCAAGTCTCAAAAATAATTAGGCTCAGAGTGTCTGGGGCAAAAGAGAGCTTATGTTATTGCAGCAGTAGGGTTGAAACCCTGAGAGCCCACCTCACCTATGAGTCACTTGGTTATAAGGGCTCTTGATGTCGCATTCAGTCCAGCTCACCTCCTCCTTTCCTGTTACGATGCAGTTCTACCTTCATTAACATTGTATCCACATTTCCGTTATAGGCTACTGTGCAAAGTGCAAAACAAATGACTGGCTTTAGTCATGTCATTGCTTAATAGATGCTGGTCACATAAAACGCACAAATGATGGTTTGGACTCTTTCTTATTATACATTAACGGAAAATCATTAGCTTTTAAGTAAATTACTGGAGAAGAGGCTATTTTTCCTTCCTCCACTCTGGAAGTAGGGAATTAATTTTTACACTTTTACTGTGTAATTTCCTTGCCAATTTGAACATTTTTTCCTCCATCTAAATCTATTGATTATTCAGCACTGAACCAAACAAAAAATGCCCAACTTCCTGTGTGCCATTTTTGGGGTAAATATCTTGTGTTTTACTCAGCCTAAAATGGAATTGAAATTGGTCTGTTTCCTTTAAAATTGTGTGATCAGTGTAGCTACTGAGTTGACTGTAAAAGACAGCCAGATTTGAGGAAAGGGGAACAGAGAGCCGGAAGCTCCAGGGACTGAAAGACTCCCTTGGCTCTCTATGTGTTGACCTCTGACACCAGGAGGCCGGACTCCCCTAATTTACCCTCTTAAACTCTGACCTGGCAAGGCTGTGGGAATTTTGAGAGTTAACTAATAAGGTATAACTAGCACCCCAGAAGCCAAGGTGGGGCTGAGTCATGCCATACATGGTCCAAGTCAGCAAATATTGCCAAATGCTCACTATGTGTAAGGCACACACTACAGAGAAGAGAATCAAAAGATGAAAATGACATTTTAGGTCTTTGAGTAGGGAAAGCAGACACTTACCTACATAACTAGCCTCGCTACTCACTCATCAGTTGACGTTGAGTGAGCAACAGACCTAATTCTCTGAGGCTCAGTTTCCTGTATATACAATGCAGGCGACAATGTCTTTAGACAGTAGCTGTCTTGTACTGGAGAAAGGCCTGTGTGTGGACTGAAAAAGCTGTCTCATTAAATTCTGTAACAATTCAGGGCCCCAGTAAGTCTACTGAAGGGACTCCCCTAACTGAACATGGCACCAGGCAAGGGGGACTTTCCTTTTCCCTAAAGAAGACCATGATAAATTGCTGTGGTGCTGGAGCTTGGTGACCACATGTGGCTGGGACACTCAGCAGGCACGTGCATTTCAGCAGGAATCTCTTTTCTGAACTCGTATTATAGCTGAGAACTGATGTAAGACAGATGATCCTGGAAAGTCCTGTTACTAAGCTGGGGGTTTAGATGTCTATAGGTAACAATCCTCTGGCAATACCAGAGTGAAGACTTCCAAGCGATTTGTTAACATCAGCCAGCACATCTGGAAGCCAAAGGCCGCAAAAGCTCCATGTGTTGTTTGAAGGTCAGTCTTTTTCAAGTGTGACACCTCTACCACTCCTCACACTTCACAAATATTATTGGTTAGGATGAATGAAAAGGTTTTTTTTTCTTTTTGTTTTAGAGACAGGGTCTTGCGCTGTCACCCAGACTGGAGTGCAGTGGAGTGATCATGGCTCACTGTAACCTCAAACTCCTAGGCTAAAGACATCCTCCCAGCTGAGCCTTCCAAATAGCTGGGACTGCATGATCACACCTGACTAATTTTTTTTTTATTTTTATTTTTTGTAGAGACAGGGGTCTCATTATGTTGCCCAGACTGGTCTTGAACTTCTGGCCTCTAGCAATCCTCCCACCTCAGCCTTCCATAGTGCTGTGAGCCACTACACCTAGCCTGAATAAAAAGTTTTTAAAGTGAGTTGACTTAAAAAATATATATATATTAAGTCAACAGAAGAGTGATAGGTGGTCTACAGCATGGCAAAATTTTTAATGTCAAATTTGTTAACCACTGGGGTCCACTGATGAAGGGATTTTTTCAGTGAAAAGGGAATGTTAGCTGGAAACCTCAGGCCTCGAACCCTCACATTTTTTTCCTCTTTTGCAACCTTCCTAGGTGCCTGAAATCACTTCTTCCTCTCTGTTTGCAAAGTCCTTTGTGCATATCTCTACAATGGCCCTTATTCCATTGTATGGAGGTGGTTTGCCTCCGGTTTGCTTTCCTTCCTAGAGGTGCACTCTCTGGAAAATGGCCTTGTACTCCCTGCAGTGCCTGGCACAGAAGGATACACTTTGAAGGAAGAGAGAATAAATGAGGGAATGAAAGCTCTATTTCCAGCTGCTTCCTGAGGATTTCGAAAGCTGTGAGGCAAGGAATGGGATGGAAACTCCGATTCTCGCACCATCCTGAAATTCAATTTGATTATTCAGGCAAAAGGAATCCATATTTTAGAATGAAGATAGGTTTGTGGCTTTCCAGAATAGTAGATTTCTGTTTACAAGAACTCTGACCCAACAGCTTTAACCATGGGCAGTACAGGTGCTGACAGAAGAGTGATAAGATTCCGTGTTTCTTCTGCATTTTTGGCTGAGCTGATCCTGAGAGGAGCTGGAAGTCAGCATTTGTCTTTAGTGTGTTGCTATCCCACTCATCCTCACCCACTACTGTGGATTTCCACTCTTGCTCTCAGCTGGCTGTCAACGATCCCCTGCTTAGCTGTTGATATTTAATAGACTATTCTTCCTTGAAGCAAACCCATTTTTCAAGAGGACTGTGAGTTGTTAGTGTAGTTAATTGAAAGGAATGATTTATAATGGTGGAATTACAGGCTTGAATACAAAAACTTTTTAAGTCTCAATCATTTACTCAACTGCCTGCTTTGCCTTCTTACAATACAAATTCACTCTGGCAGCCGAATAGAACAGTTACAACCAATTGTGCTGTCCAGCTTGAGCTAGCCAGAAATGAAGTGCACAGACTCTGAGTCAGACTGCTAGCTCCAAATACCAGGTCTTCTACTTATTAGTTATGTGATCCAAGGCAAGTTATAAAACCTCTCTTAACCTGGTGACTTTATCTATAAAACAGGCCTGTGTTCCCCACCTCATCCGGATGTTGTGTTCAAGGAGATAAACGTAAAACACTTAGCACAGGGCCTGGCCCACAGTTGGTGTTGAGTAAACACTTGCCATTATCATTCCATTCTTGCTTTGGAATGTCTGAATTTCCTCATAGAGGCACAAATACCTGATGTACCACAACTTATTTTATAGGCAGGATGCATCACTCCATAGTGGAGAAAAAACTAGATAGGCCAACACTCACTTGCTAAGTGACCACACCAACGCACTTATTCTGGGTCTGTTTTACATCTGTAAAATGAGAGGGACAGGCAGAGGTTTCCAGGATTGCAAACATAAATGTCTACAGAGACCTGACAGATAAAACCACTGGTGACTTGGGCTGAATATAAGACAATAGAGAGTTGCTGGGATTATGGTTAACTGTAGAGTTTCCCAACTCAAGAGTGTGGTCTACTGACCAGTAGGATTGACAGACTCCTGGAGTTTGTTAGAAATAGCAGAATCTCAGGACCCATACCAGACCTATCAAAACAGAACCTGCATTTTAACAAGATCCACAGGTGATATGTATACTCATGAAAGTCTGAGGTTGTTATGAAGCACAAGCCATCTAAAGGCACTCAAATTTTGTTAGTTTATTTTTTTTTAATGTTAGCCAAATAAACAAACTTTGGGTTGTAGCGGGCTCTAGGCTGTGGGCAAGTAACCATTTGTAGTTGGTGGGTTCTGAGATGCTGCCAGCTTTAGGAGTCTCCCTCTTTCTCTCTAAGAGAAACCTTTTCATCACAAGTTAGGGCTCTAGGCATGTGGGTATGTAGCAAAGACCAAGCTTGGGTTGTTGAGAACAATACTTCCTGGAGTGGAAGGTGCCTAAGGAGTTACCTGCGCAGCTCTTTGCCTTCTGACAGGTGAACTGTTATTGTCCCCACTTTGCAGGTAAGTGAGGCGCAGGGAGATCCACTGATCCAAATCCAGACACTAGGAAGTGGTGGTAGTGGGTATACTCCACCAGGAAAGAAGGCAATCCTGGGCTGTTAGAATCAATGATCATTCCAGTTTCCAAGGCCTGGAAAGCTTATTAATTTCTTTATATCCTACAATGCATAATAATTGTTCTGTTTCTCTAGGGCACCTCCCTGCTACTTCCTGGCAGCCCTGGGGACAGAAGGTTTCCTCCTTTTGGACAGAAAAGGCCCAGAGTCGGCTTCAGAACGGATATCCGGCCGGCAGGACGCAGAGGAGGCAAAGGCCTCATTGTTCCTTGGGGCCAGCCTGCCCCGCCCCCGGCCCGTAGGACATTGGTCTAGACCTTGGGTGACTGAAGAGAGCCTATTTCCCAGGAGTGGGGCTTTCGGAGGAAGCAATGAAGCGGGCCTGAGCACAGCTCTGGAGTCCGATGTTCTGAGCATTAACAGAAGAGCTAAGAGCCCCAAGATAGGATAAGACCGGAATTTGAAAACGCAGTTCCACGCGGGCTCGGGGGTGGCTGGGCTGTTACTCATTAACGCTCCCCGCAGCAGACTAGGGCGATTCCGTCTGCGTTTTTATCTCTCGATCTGAGTGAGTTTGGGTGCAGTGAGGATCGCTGATGTGCCGGCCTGGCGTGCTGGAAGGCAGTTTAGTGACAGAGTGAGCTGCTTGCCACGCCGGGACCCCGAGTCGCGGGCGTTGAGGGCACCGTCCGCGTGGACCCGCTGCCGCGCCCCACATCCCGCGGCCGCCGGGGGGCGCTCGGGTTCCGCGGCCGCCTGCGCCGGGTCGCCGCCGACTCGCAGACCTCTTCGCGCCCTCTGAGACAAAGTACACCTTTGTCAGCGGCCTGGCGCGCGCGCGAGGGGGACGGCGCCCAGTGTTGGGCGCGCGTCGCCGCCCGGGCCTCTGCCCCCTGGTGGGCCCGGCGTGGCCCCAAGGAAGCGGCTGCGGCGCGTGGCCGAGCTGACGGTCCTCTAGCCCCGAGCCGCACCGGCTCCCGCCGGGCCGTGGCCTGTGCACTCCGCCTCCCGGACCCTCGGCGGGCGGGAAGGGGGCGAGCGGGAGCCCGGGGCGTGGGCACCCGGGCCCGGGCGCTCCGGCTCGGCTGGGCCGCCTGTGATTTGCCCGGCAGCCAGGCTGTGCCCGCCTTCGCTCCCGGAGCCGTCCCGCGTGGCTCGAGCGCTCCGGCGGCCGTGCGCCAGCAGCCCAGCCCCCGCCCGGCGTGGCCCCGAGGACTGCAAATCCCAGCAGGCCCCGCGCCGCGAGCGCCGAGGCAGGAGGCGGGGCCCGGCCGGCGCCTGCGCAGTGCGCCCGCCCAGCCTGCTAGTACCACACCCCCGGGAGGGACGGAGGGGAGGCAGAAGCATCCGAAGCATTAAAGCATCTGAGGGAGCCGGAGGGGAGGAGAATGGAGTGACAGAGACTCGCGGAGGGTGGGGGGTGGGGGGGAGACTGTTGAGGGAGGGGGGGAGGGGGGACACAGAGGGAGGAAGAAGCGGCGGCGGCGGCTCCTCTTTGCAGAGGGGAAAACTCCGAGGGCTCGGAGCAGGAATAATGCGGTAGCGCGGCGGGCTGCTCGCTCCCGGCTCCGGCAGCAGCGGCGGCAGCCCGAGCAGCGGCAGCAGCAGCGGCAGCGCCCCAGGCGCTGACAGCCCCGCCGGCCGGCTCCCTCGCTGACCGCCGACTGTCAATGGAGCTGGAAAACATCGTGGCCAACACGGTCTTGCTGAAAGCCAGGGAAGGTAAGAGGCAGGGCTGGTGCGTGCCTGGCGCGTTCGCCGCGGGCCAGGGTGCGGTGTCGGGCGGCGTGTGGGCTGTGCCCGTGCAGGATGCCCGCAGTCAGTGAGTTGGTCGCGAGCTGGACACTTCGGAGAGCTGCTCTGCAAACCCTTCAGGGGTCCTGCCCTTGGGCTCGGAGAATCTGGGCTTGGGCAGAGAAGGTTGCGGGCACTGGGATGCTAAAATATCTCCTAGTTTCCAGCTCTAACCCTACAGATCGTGCCATCTCGGCAGCTGTTGAAAGGTCAATTGGAAAAGCATTCATTCAGGGAGAGACGGGCAAACATGCAAATAAAATAGCTTTCCCAGTCGGCCCGGGATGGTTCTTTGAGTGTGAATTGGTGTGTGTGTTGGGGGAGCGGGGGTGGAATTAGAAGCAAAGTCTTTGCGCAGGGTGAGTTGATACAGACTATTGCTGGAAACCATCCGCTGGGATGTTTCTTAGGGAAATCCCGTTGTGTGGAAGGAAGCCTTTTTAAGGCAAAGTAAGATGTTGAGGAATTAGGCTGTTCATAGAGTAATCAAATAATCAAGTCACCTAGAAAATAATCCAGGATTTCAGGGTTTTTTTTTTTTTTCTTCCTTGGGGGGTGATAACTGAAATGGTTTTATTTTGGCTCTGTTAAGAAAAGAAAGATAAGTGTGCTGGTGCTTAGATGTGTTTTGGATGCAAATCATTAGATTTCCTGCATTTAGCTGGCAGGAAATATCATCTAAATGGAGTGGGTAAGATCCTAAGTCAAACCCTATAAACGCATATTTTGACTCTTCCTTGGGATGAAAAAAAGAAAGAAAAAAGGGACCCAGAAATTTAGATGCTTCCTAAAGTGATTGTGTTGTGTGTGTGTAAACATATGTATTTAGAAATACCTGGAATTTATGTAACATCTTTTTCGCCAAGATTTGAGTTCTGGTGTGCAGCCTTTTTATAAAAGGGGAAGAAGTTTGTCCCTTTCATGGGAGGAGGCTTTATTTGCTACCCAGGGTGGAAGGCAGACTAAGTAAGGGCTTGACTTTTTAGAAGGATATTCGGTGAGCAGCTGACGAATATGCCTTACCTACTTAATATTTTCATTCACCTCCTTTGATGAATGAAGGAAGAATTTCTGGCCAGCTATAAAATGATTCATGTTTGTCCAGCCTGTTCCATCACTTTGTGGCTCTGTACACACTGCTCCGGTAGGTGATACACAGCCCACCTTGGGCTGGCTTTCAGCAACTCAACCTGGCATTCATGTACTACTTTCATGGTTACTTGTTACTCTAAAGAAGCCACCCAGAAGGTTTGCTTTGAAAGCCCCGAAGGGAGCCAGTGCTTTAAAAACCCCAGCAGAGTATAAAATACGCAGGTTCATCTCCCCTTGCAACTCCCCTATTGCTCAGCTCTGATGTGAACAGATTTTTAGGAGAGGCTGTTACTCAGTGATCTCAGGTTCTAAGGTCTGAATTATATTTTTCCCTCTGTCCTGACATTTTTAGTGAACTGAATCAAGGTGAGGGCTGGTGGGCTCTCCTCTAGGCTGGGCAGTGTTCCTGAAAGAGAAAACAGCCCCCTCTTGCAGCCTATGCAGCCGGCCACCTAGTGGTGGGACACAGTTGTACATCTCAGGGCTCAGGGGCTGGGAAAGTTTTCACCCTCCCTCTATTCTGAAATTATTTCTTGAGAAATCACTGGATATGATGGTACTGGAGGCCTTGCAAGTTTCACTGGTTCCTCCTGTTGCCCAGGGAATCTGCTTTCCAGATTTGGTGTTGTAGACATTTGTTTGCCTGAGAGATGCTTTTTTCTTCCTTCAGCATTTGGTTGCTTCTTTTGTAATGTTTTGCTTAGAGTGGGCAAAGTGATATCGGTTCCATTCCCCCTCCTCCAATTGTTCTCCCCAGTTTTTTTTCACCAAAATGAATTTATTTTCTGATATTTTTATTTTGTCAGGCTAACAAATTGGGGTTTTCTTTTCAGAGCTTTAGGGAAGAGAGCCGCAGGCTGGAAGCTTGTGTGGAGTGACCGACTCCCATTGGGGCAGAATTACAGTGATTAAAAGTGCTCAAGAATGTGCCTTTTCCTTTTTTTCCTTTTAAAGTCTTTTTCAGTCTCGCTGCAAGGGTTTGGTAGTCATCTCATGGTGAGAAAATAGCTCTTGATGATGCCTTTGAAATGGAGAGGGCCTGCGAGAAATATTAATCATTTACATGGAAACTTCATTTTAAGATTTGCATTTCTCCTCCTCTTTCTCTCTTATGCCGAGAGAAAAATCCATGATATTAAGTGCTTTTACTTTCTTTTGGTTGGGCTTTTATTAAAGATTTGAGCCCATATAACCTAATGAATGTGGAAGCTTTTAGAGATTAAAGCAATTTATTTTTCTCTTCTCAGTTCTCATATCCTTGAATTCATTCTATTCAGTAATTCTCCAAATAACCATTTTATCCAAGTTTTCAGAAATGAAAGTTTCAGTTTAGTGAAATATCTAACATAAAATTTATAGTACATGAAAAAAATCTGAGTTTAAAACACTTAAAAACACTTTTTACTTAAAGATTTTTGTGAATGGTTACAGATATAGTTGGTGAATGTGAAATTTGATTTACTTCACTTAACAAAATACATTGTAAACAATTTAAAATGTGGCTTTCAAGCAAAAGTCCCATTTGTCCCAAACAATAGAGAAACAGACCTTGAAGAAAGACAGACACACTTTGCAAATGCTGTAAAGAAATTTGTAGCTGGCCATGTTGGTGGGTAACACTGGGGCCTATCCTTTGTTATTATTGTGCATTCTTAAGTGCAGATGGCTTCTAATTCATTGTGCATTCAAATTCTTGCCGTAATAAGGTATATATAAAGTGGCAAATGTTAATGTAGCAATAAAATAGTAAAGCTATAAGTGGATTAGAGTAAAAATGGTTTATTATAAGTAATTAGAAATTATAGCAAGCAAGTCACACCCTTGTGACAATTTTTTTGAAATAAGAAACGATAGAGATCTGGGTTCAAAATTTTAAACCACTGAAATGTATTTTTTGGGCTGTTTATTTGGCCTGGTCTCATGAGAAAACATCAACTTGATCATTCTTAGGAATTTTGGATTACTCACCTAAAAATTGGTTAAGGAAAAAAGAAAGAAGGGAGACTGAATTCATGCCAATTTATGGAAATGAGCTAAGTGATTAAGCATTTAATGAAAAAGAGACCCAGAATAACTCTATCTATTTACATTTCAGAATCTCAGAAAATTGGCAAGCAAGCTAGTGTTGAAATAATAGTGAGACAGAGTGTTTGCAGAATGCTTTTTGTGTGTTTCTTTTTGGTTTTACTGTTGCAGTAAAGGTTTTTTGTGTTTTTCTCATATTCTAGATCTGTTACCTCACTTCTGGGTGAGTAGTGGTGAGAAAAAATTTTGTAAGGGCCCACCTTTCCTTCACAGGCGGGCAATGGCCTTACCTGATCAATAAAGACATCTGAAGGAGTATTGATCACATTTTCCTGACCTTGAAACAGGAATTGAGTACAGGAACATAATAACTTTGCCATTTGTCACAATTACTGAAAACCAGAATATGCAAGAACCATTTTCTCAGATAACTCTGTGACTTGTTGGCCTGGATCTTCCTGATGATCGAGATTAGGGACTTGGGGAAAGGTGAAGCTGGGAGAGGTTAGGAAGTGCAGGAGGAGGAGTGAATCGATATCCAGCCCTGTGCTGGGCAGGCCCTGCCTTGGACAGACTCAGCATTCCACAGCAGGGCTGAACGCCTGTGAACCCCCCACCCCGCTCCCAACCTCTTTCCCCTGCACCGCTAGTTCTGATGACAAAACCGAAACATCTGAGTATTAAGTTATGAGAACATCGGAATGTCTCTGAAGCTCGAAGCCCTGTTAAGGCTATGAGGAGGCATACTTACTCCACCCTGTAGCTTCTCTCTTCAATCTTAGCGTACAGAAGAGCAACTGCTTTCATCCTGGTGAAGGCAGCTCAGTGTGTAAAAAGCAGGCTGGCCTGTTAAACACAATGCCGTTAAATGAAACTGCCTTTTAGTTTTTGTAAGTTTCCTTTTCAGTGCTGACAGCTTGAAGGGAGCGAAACCAAAAGCAATGTTTTCAGAAGGCCTCGCTTTCTTAAAGAAAGATTTCAAATGATGATTGTAGTTAATCTGGCTGCCTTAAAAAAAATCATCAGATAAATGCCCACACAACTCTCATCTTTCAGTAGCTTAGCTGCTTCTTGTCAGATTCTAACCTCTAAAGAGCTTGATTCTTCCAGTGCCCAAACTAATCTTTGTTTAAATTATGTCTTCAGAAGCTGTAACTCTCGTAGTGGCTTGCTAAATGATACCCTTTGGGTCTGGGCTGAAGACTGCAAGATACCCAAGTGAATTTCAGGAACGGGCTCAATATATAACCAAATTCACCTTTACCAAGGGCTGTGCAACCCATACCTGGGAACTTTCTTTCTTTTTTTTTTTTTTTTAAGACAGAGTCTCACTCTGTTGCCCAGCTAGAGTGAGTGCCGTGGCGTCAGCCTAGCTCACAGCAACCTCAAACTCCTGGGCTTAAGCGATCCTAAGGCCTCAGCCTCCCGAGTAGCTGGGACTGACTACAGGCATGTACCACCATGCCCGGCTAATTTATTCTATATATATTTTTAGTTGGCCAGATAATTTCTTTCTATTTTTAGTAGAGATGGGGTCTTGCTCAGGCTGGTCTCGAACTCCTGACCTCGAGCGATCCACCTGCCTCGGCCTCCCAGAGTGCTAGGATTACAGGTGTGAGCCACCGTGCCCGGCCCCATACCTGGGAACTTTCAATGTTTTTATAAAACTATCCAGGAGTGCAGGCATTATTTAAAGTTAATATTTGTGGCTCAAAATAAAGTATTATAATATCTAGACATTTTTGAAATTTTGAATTTTATTTTTGAAATAAAAAAAGTCTTACAGTTACAAAAAAGTTTCATTGCCATAGCTCATACAACTCAGAGGTGAAACTTGAAAAAACAGCAGAAAGTGACTACTAACAGTTGACACACTGAGAAGAAAATTAGGAATGCCTTTAATCATACTACCCTCAGCCCCCACACCTCACATCAAAATAGAATAGTGAAGACAAAGAGCTTTAAGATGTGATTTTTAAATGATTAAAATGGGTTATGTATATGATCTTAAATAATAGGGATGATTTCTACTTTAAAACATATCCTGTTATATTTCGGTAGAAAATTTTATTTAAAAATGTTTTAAATATTAGAAAGATTTATTTTGGGAGGGCAAAGACAAAGGTTATTCCTTTACTATTATTCAAACACTGGAGGAAGCATTCCATTTTGTATAAATAATGCTACTTTTTAAAGAAAAAGCAGTTACTTCCTGATTGGACCCTCCCCCAACCCCATTTCTCAATTTGAAGAAACCATTCTTGAATTGTCTTCTGAAATTCTTGCAAGGTTAAAATTCATGTATTCATTCGTTTGACATGTGGTTGTTGAGGGACCCTGTGCAGAGATGACATTTGGATGTCAGCCTTGAATAAATGCAGCAAGAGATGGGTTAAAAGCTGCAATTGGGCTGGGTGTGGTAGCTCACGTCTGTAATCCTAGCACTTGAAACAATAAAACAGTTAGTTGCTTGTACTCTGGTGTCTGAAACAAGGGACTCTGTCTGAAGTTGTACCAGAGTCACCTGGTGACATCCTCCTGACAGAAGGCAGGAATAAATTAGGCTGATTTTGATAGGGCCTGCTGTGTCTCTAGGAATTTGTAATCTGTGGAGTATCAACACTTTTTTAAAAAGGCAACAATGAAAGGACCCCAAAGGACAACTTCTGCAGCTTATGCAGAAAGCAAAAGAAGCTAAGATAAACAGATAAGTATATTCCTCTGTCCTGAAGTGACAGAGGCCACAGGGGCCACCAATGCCTTGTCTGCCCCGAGCCTTCTTAGTCGGTCTACTGCCGTGTCCTCCCTTTCCAGAAGAGAGCTTAGCCCTGGTTTAACAGTTGGGGACACTGAGATAAAAGAAAGGGAGTCACTTGTCCAGGGTCACTTGAGCTGTGGACTTCTGGGGAGCAATTGCAGGTAGATCTCTTCTACCCGCCAAAATGCTTTCATGTTCTAAAGTGAATCTTTCTTCCCCTCGTAATAATATAAGCCAAAAAAACAAACTCATTTCTTAGGGTAGGTTTTTAACTGTAAATGTCCACGAGGTTGTGACTGTGGAAGAGAAAGAGGTTCTCTGTCAGGTTCCCCAGAAAAAGGGGCAAGCAGGGAATATAATAATTTCCCTCTCAGATCCCGATTTGAGTGCCGCTGGGTAACGTAATACCTACTAGTTTGGGAATGACTGGTAGGTAAAGCCTTGAAGTAAGTGTTTCTATTAGAGCTGTGTATCAACTCACATGGATCTGTGATTGAGGAGAGGGTGGGTAGTATACATACTATACATAAATGTCTGTACATGCATAAACACACTTACATACATGGTTGTGATCCTTTCTGGAGCCTCCTTACCTGTATTCTCCCTCTGCCTGTGCCCCTCCTGCCAACACCACAAACGAGCAAGGTCAGCCTCTTGTTATTCTTCTTCCTTTTAGCAGGGCTAGGTGGCCAAGGATTTCCCCTAAGGGACAGGGATTTAAACCAGATGGATAGTGATGGTGGGGACAGTGATGCGAGTTTAGGTGCTGGCCACATCATCGACAGCAGAGCCAAGAGGGGGCAGTGGGCTCGCCAGTTCCTGCTGGGGCTGGCTTGCCACATGCAGGTCACATCTGCCCCACACCCCCTTCCTTGGGTGCTTGCTACTCCTTAGGAGACCCTTGCCCTCAGGTATCTCTGCCTGACGGTGGCACCTCAGGTATGTGCTCAAGTCTGCAGCTTTCTTTACTTAATGAAAAAGTAGGGGGCTGGAGTAGGCGAGGTGAGGGGAGGGTTCCTCTGCCAGATTGCAGGGCATGCCCCCTCCTTCCCAAAGAGAGGGTATGAAGGGGCCCTTTCCCCCAGAAAAGCTCTTTCAGGATTAACCCCTTTCCATTTTTCAGTGGTAACCTTATGAGCATTTGCATTTAGAAACCATGTCAACCTGTGTGTGTGTGTGTGTGTGTGTGTGTGTGTGTGTGTTTTGCATTGATTTAGCAACTTTACTTTTCAAGGATCTCTGTGAGGCAAGGCAGTCTCTAAGAACCGTGGACTGCCTTGGGGCTCCACTCTCAGACTTGAGATACTGGCAAGGAAGCAGCATGATGTCACTGCCTGATAATGAGGGAACAGGAAGTCATGCCTTTGATCTGCTGCTGCAGAGAAGGTGTAGCTCTGAATTTAACCACTTCAGGAAGGGAAGGAGGGGTGAGGGTAGAATTACCCAACTACAGGATGGAGAGAACCCAGCCAGTGTAATTGGTCTGCATATCTGATAAAAGTCTGTGGAACCTCATTTGAAAATGGACTTCCATCCTAGCATGGGTCTTAGCGTCACTTCTGAAATGGAAACAGGCTGGAGAAAGGTCAAGAAATGGCCCAGGAAAAACAGCTTTAAATGGCTGATGCAGAAATGTGTTCTGCCTGCTCTTAATGTTGTCTGTCAGTACACTCAGGAAGCCTGATGGGATGTACAGATAACATCCCAGGAGAAGGAACTCAGAGCTCTAGGAAGAATAGGGGCTGGAGTGAAGACAAAGAATTGGGCTGTCAACATGAATGGCAAAGGATGTCTCAACATCCACCTTTTCTCAAGCCAAATGCTATCATGGGTTGATGCCACTAAGCCTGTAGTCACAGATCAGGGAGGGTGTATGTCAGATAAGTATGTGCCTGGAACATAGTAGGTGTTCAAAAATGTTTCTAGAATGAATGATGCTGTACATGTTGACTGTCCCTAATCTGAAAATCTGAAATCCAAAATCTGAAACTTTTTGAATGCTTACATGACACTCAAAGGAAATCATCATTGGAACATTTCAGATTTTGGATTTTCAGATTTGGGATGCTCAACTGGTAAGTATAATGCAAATATTCCAAAATCTGGAAAAAGCCTAAATCCAAAACACTTCTGGTCCCAAGCATTCAGATAAGGGATACTCCAGAGAAAGTGAGATCCTCAAGAAATTGGCTTTAATGTCACAGTAGATGGTAAATTAGGAAATGATTCAACATGGTTAAGAAAGGTTAACTAAGGGTAGAGGGCAAATTGGAAAATGTTTTCCAAATGTTTGTCTTAACTGTGAAAAATGTTTGGCAAACTCCCCCTCCCCCCTAATTTGGAAGTGGTTTGTTTTAGTTGTTTTGGAAGAAATAAATATTTGTGCTAGACCAAACATTTGGGGCAAACAGTTCTCCCCAATACTGAGGCTCTGTGAGTGTCTGAGGAGATGTTCCTTGCTGATAACACTCATCCCTTTTTTGGCCAAATCGAAGGTAGCTTAGGGCACAATCTTCACATGCTTTTCACATCACTACTAGAACGAGGCTGAGCAAATGGAAAGAAAATAGGAAGCCAAGCAATAATCCCTCCAGACCCAGGGATGGCCGATGAAAAAATTGCCTTTTTGCTCATGGGCAGGGAGGCTGGATCCAATTAAGACAAGGAAAACGTCTGTTAACTTGGAGGAAAAATTTCTAAACAGTCAATTCTGTAATCCTCTCTAAAGAGGAAGAGGCCAACATGATGGGGCTTTACGGATGATGCCAAACCCTGTGATATATAATAATTAGTAACCACTGGTTATTCTGCCGCACACTCATTCTCCAAACCACTAACCATTGCTTGGGATGGAATGCAGCGGGCCTAGATATTTGCCCCAGATGTCTTCCCATCAGTAGTATCCAATTAGAGGGGTTTTTAAAAATTAAAGTTTAATTCTCTATAACATATAGCAAAATATAAATTAAGGAAGGAAAACCGGATATCCTTGCATGGTTCAATGGGTTACCAAGGTGAAGGTTAGTCTTTGGGTATGTTTCGTAGTTTACACTTTGGTGACAATTGGGTGACTGTTTTATAGCATGATCCCTGGTATTCTCACTAGTCTTTTTGGTAGCTTAAAAACATTTCAGGGATGATCGTGAATGGGTAGAGGATTTGAGAGGCCTGTTCAGAGTCGAATTCTTCTTGGGCAAGCACTGAGAAGTGAACCTGTGTCTGCTTGTAATTTCTGTCACCTAGGGTGGGCCTGTGTACTCTAAATATCTGCCTAGAACAGAAGAGCTTGGAGGTTCAATAGAAGCAGAATTCTGATGGGAATAGCCCAGGATTGGCCTCTGCCTCTTCTCTAGTGCCATAAATCCAGTATTTAGTTGGCACTTGCTGTATGCTTGGAACCATGCTAGGCTCTGAGAGGGGAGTAGGGTGGGCAATGGGCATCTTCTTTAAAACAATAATTTAAAAAGTATCAAGCCCTTAGGGACTGTCATTTTATTTGATCTTTCTAATCCTGTGATTTTTTAAAATTCTCCATTCTTGCAGATGAAGAATCTGAGGCTCAGAGAGGTAAATAACTTATGCTAGAGCACCCTGCTAGTGCCACAGCCGGGACTCAGCTCCAACCTCAGTCCCCACGTCTGATATTCCTTCTGCTCTGTCACAGCTGCCGTCCTTGGCAATCTCGCCAGCCATTTGGAACATCAGTACTAGCATATGTGAGACATTTAAAGATGAATCAAGTGTGCAGCTGTGACTCACAGTTAGATAGATAGGAGTCATTCTATCTCATTTTTGATATTTTAAAAAATTTGCACGGATCCTACTTGCTTGCTGAAGGAAAGTCGTAACAATGACACAAAGCATCAAGAGCTCAAAATCTCTCCCTTCCCACATGCCCCTGCTGCCAGTCCCGCCACTCAGGGATAATTGCTGTCAGTATTTAGGAGAATATTCTTCCAGATCTGTGTGTATACATGCACATAGGAACATCTAGATATAATTTTACACAAATGGGATCCTCACAGACACGCTGTTCTGCAGCTGTTTCCCGTCAACAGTAGGTTGTAGTGCTTTTCCATATCTGTGTTTAAAGTTTCCCATGAAACAGACGGGTGTCAGGAAAAATTGTGAAAGACTTTGGAAGCCGTACGTTGTTTCAGTGGAATGCTGGGTATTTTCTAGCAGACCCTTAGGGGTTATCTGGTTCTAAAGGGGTCTGTGACTTGATTGTCTTCAACCGGTTTTATCAAGCCCCTGTAGTGGGTCATTTAGATTTTCCAATTTTCAAGTGGATTATAAGCAGTGTAGGAATATTGTACTCATTATATATTCATCTTTATGCACTTATTTTAAAGATTTTTAATTTTTCTTTCCTATGAGAGTATCTGCCTAATAACATCCCCCCTCCCCTTTGGCAAGAATAGTTATAATTTCTGAAATAGACTTAAGTGACCCTAGGGATGTACGAAATAGATTTTCTTATGAGAAAAGAGCATGATACATGTGACGTGACATTTTTGAGACCTTTGGGATTTAACATCCCTCACCTCTGAGCAATCAGTCATCTTTTCTATGGCATTCAAAGCTTGGAGTAGGGAAATCAAGATTGAGTTCAGTCAAAGAGTTTACTTGTCCATGACTTTTTTATTGCCCTGGGGTTTTGCATGTGTAAATCAGGCAGAGCCTACAGGCTAGGAAAACAAGGCCAGGGCTTTGTACAAAGCCATCCCGTAGTTTTCACTTCTGATCATTACCACAACCCTGTGGGGTAGACCTGGGAGTTGCTTTTTTTTGTTGTTGTTGTTATTCCAGTTTGAGAAAGAAAGAAATAAAACCCAGAGAGGTGAAGAGATTTTCCAAGATCACCCCTTCCTCCTTGGTGCCAACTCATTGCACCATTTTCCATGTCTAAGGGCTTTTGTGTTTGGTTATACATTGCACAACTCTAGAGAGACATTGTTCCCATAGAGATAGTGGGTTTGCAAATGTATCAGGACAGGGGTCACAAAGTGTCTTGAGGAAGAGGTGTTCTTCTTTCTTTCTTTCTTTTTTTTTTTTTTAACATCACCTTTTAGAAACCTAGAGGTGTCTTTCTAATCCTCTCAAAGGTACTGTGTGTGCTGGTGTTAGTTCTACTAATGTCTCTTGCTTCTGTCTTTTATCTGGTACAGTAGTCTCCTCTGTGGAATTCTGTGGCTCCTCCATTGGTAACTACTTTGACTAAAGGTTTGCATGTGATTTACCTGGATGAGGCCTTAGGGATTCCCACTTTGAGTATAGAAAGCACCAATAGAAATAGTACAATACACAGGTCACTGGCCCATCCTCCCTCCTCTACTCCCTCTGAGATAACCTTGGCATGAGGGCATAGTCCAAAGCCCAGGGTCTTCAATGAGCTTGTAACTATTGGATGAGAGAGTGGCATTTTCTTCCTGGAAATGTGTGTAGATACGTAATCTTGCACACGCTGGTGGCTCATGGCTGCCCGGAAGCAGCACAGTGACTAAATGGAGAAAGGCCACCCCTTAATTGTATGATGAGTCTGAACATAGCTGTAGACTCAGTGACATCTCAGAGTGCAGGAAGGAGCTCCCCACACTGAAGCCAGCCCCTTCCTTCCCCAGAGGAGGGATCTGAGGGCCAAAGGAAGCCCATGTGGGCGGCCACACCAGAGCACAAATAGTCTCCAGAGTAGGATGGGGCCCTGGCCTGGATTTCCCTCCCAGGCAGCCCTGTAGCTCTAATGATACTGATGCCCAGGATGTCCGAGTTTCCTAGGGCTACCATAACCAAGTACCGCTTTGTGGTACTTTAAAAATATGTACTTTAAAAATACGCAGCACTCTGCCTGGCCAAAGAAAATAATAAGTAAATATTGTTGAGAAAATGTAAGAATTTTCCATCTAGACATGAGTGATGGAAACAACGCCATGTGGACTTGAAGACATCCACAAGGAATCAGAGATTGGTCGGCATCACCTACTTCTCAAGGCTTGCGGTTGGGGACACTGTTGTCATGGACAAAGGAAGAGGTTGGAGAAGGGAGTGGGCACTGCCAACCACTCTTGTGGGCTCCTGGCAAATCCTCACCCACTTCCTCATTCTCCTGCAACATTTGGTCAGGATGTCCACCTTATCTGGATGGGTGATGCACAGATTTCACAGTCTAGGGTGATGCCGGGAGGACTGCCTGCTCTCTTCTGCTTAATTTTTCTACAGCTGAAAGTGGCAAAAGGTAGAGACTGGTGATTTAGGTTCTGTCCTAGCTTTGTTGCTAACTTGCCTGATGCTGGTAAATCCTTAGCCTCTCTATCTTTATCATCGCACAGGGATAATGCCTTACTGATCATAGAGACCAAATAAAGAATGGAAACAAAACAGAAAGCCCAGATTAGACCCAGTGTATGTAAAAATTTACTATATAATAATGGAAGCGTTTCAAATCGATGTGACAAGAATGGCTTATTCAGGAAATGGTGTTGAGATAACCAGCTAACTAATTATTGGGAAAGACATAATGTTAGATTCCTACCTTATACTAATTAAGATAAATTATAGATGCGTTGAAGATTTAGATTTAAAAAATGAAACTATAAACATTTTATAAGAAAATAAGGATGAATATTTCTTATAGATTTGGGGTGCAACTTGACAGTGCAAAAAAATTATCTGTGACAAACACGATCGTAACAAAAAGCTAAAGGTCAATTGACAAGCTGGGAAAATAGCTTTAATGTAGAAGATACTTTTACAAAACTCTATCAGAAGGAGGAAATATTCAATAGAGAAATGAGCAAAGGACATAAGGAAGTAATTCATGCAAGAAGAAATAGCTAGTAGACAAGATATATTAGATTGGAGTCTTGGTTGCAGGTGACAGAAATTCAACTGAAGTAGACAAGCGAGAGCTCACCTGAGAGGATACTGGGGTGTCTTGCATTTCAAAGGAAGGGTGGGAACTTGAAGACCAGCTTGCCTGGGAACCCCTGTAAACTGGAACTTGAACTTTCAGGGCACTCTTCGTCTCTCTCTTCTGCATCTCTCCATCTCCCAGATTCATGGTTTCTCGCCACTTTCTTCATATGGTGGAAAACATGTCCTGACTTCACATCTTACGACTTCCACCAGTGGACAAAGGCAGGCATATCCATTTCCAATTCTGATTTGAAAAATCCTAGGAAATGACTCTGATTGGCTTGTCTGTGTCAGTGGATCACTCTGGAACAATTAACTTAGGTTGCAGGCCATAGGGGAGAAGTCATGTAAGAACCTGGTAGCTCCTGTTATATATAGCCAGAGAGCGTGGAGGTAGTAAGTGGGGAGGTAGCTTCTAAGGGAAAAAAAAAAGAGTACTGGTCAGACAGGTAGTATGTAAGGATCTACTATACATGAAAAGATGCTTGATCTCATTAGTAATCAAATGAAGCAGAGGCAGAATCTTAGTTTGGCAAAAATTTAAAACATGGATAATGCCTCATTAGAAAAGTAGAGGTAAATAGGTTCTTTCAAACATTGCACTCCCATTGCTGGTAGGAGTGTAAATTAATAGTCTTTCTCAAGGACAGTTTGACAATGTAGACACCAAAAGGCTTAAAACTATATAACCCTTGACCTTGAAATTCCATTTCTCAGATTTTGTCTTAAGGAAAAATCAGCATACAAATGATATGCAGGAGGTTGTTCAGCGGAGGGTGTTTATAACAGAGAGAAATTAGAAACAATTTCAATGACCATCAGTAGAGGATTGATACAGTGAATCTTGGCACATTCAGGTAAAGGACTCATTAAGAATTATGGAGATTTATTCTTACTGACATGGACAGATGATCATGACATAGTGAGCAGGAGTTATGAAATCATGGATTTTGTACAATGAGCAGGAATTATACTTAGAAGAACAAAGATATTCTCATTTGGGGAAGAGAAATCACAATTTGTGCCTTGTAAATGTAAGGCCACTTGATGGGACCACACAGAAAAAAATCCTTAGAAAAAGTAAGCGTGCCAAGTCTTCTGGATCTCAGCAGGGCTGTTCTCCTTAGCATTTCTCCACGGGAAGTCATAAGATTATTCCAGCCGTGTTACTCCAGCGGTTCTTGAAATCTCTTCTTGGACCCATTTGTCGACTGACTAGTTTGGCTGTGTGAACACATGTCTTAGTGCATCTAGCACATTTTTTTTTTCTGACTGTGCTAGGTGGTGACACATCTTTGTCTTTCAAGTGTGAACACATTCCTTTATTGTTAGGCTTGATGCATAACGTGGCAGTTTTGGAGCTGTGGAGCAAGAGGCAAGAATGAAGAATTTGAGGAAGGACAGGACCCTTCCCAGTGCCCTGCACAGGGATGGAGCTATCAAAAGCCCTCCAGGGCCCTCGGCTTGCTGGGCTGGGCTTTTCTGGGTATGCAGCTGCTGTGTGTTTGCTTTAACAGTAACCTCTATCATTCACTTTATTTTGTAATAAAATGACAGTTGGTGGGAGGTTAGCACTTTGATCCTTGTTTAACAAGCTGGGGAGTTGATGAAGAGAGACTCTGTCTGGAATCCTGTAACCCGGGACGTGCCAGTGGAGGCTGCCTTCCTGTTATCTCTGGTTAGTGAACAAACGAGCAACTAATGAGCAGGGGTGCTTTGGGATGTGCAAAGTTGGAGTCAGTTAAGCTGGTATAATTCAAGACTTCCTGAGTACATACTACTGGGCAAGGTACTTCAGGAATGCGAAGATCAGAGATAGTGCTCTTCCCCTTGAGGGCTTTCCAGCCTGGTTGGGGGAAGGATAGGTGATCAGCTCTGATAGAAAGCAGAATCCAAGTACAAAGGCAGTCTTGATGCAGGGTGCAGAGGTTGGGCTGGGCCTTGAAACAAGTGGCTGATAGCATGAAGTCACCGCTAACACAGCCCCCACCAGGTGCTAGGCTCTATGAAGGGGGCTTCATGGAGATCAACGTATTTTTCACTACAATCCGGTTAGGTATCATTGTCTTTTGCACGTGACAAATCCAACTGAAAGGCTAAAGTGCTTGTCCAAGGACTCATGACAAGTTAAGTGTTGGAGATTGTATTTGATCCTCCAGCCTGTGCGGTGGGGAGAGTCCCACCACATGAGGTTGTGGAGTAGAGTGTGATAGAGACAAAGGTTCCTGGCAGTGGAGAGGGCCAAGTGGTGGTAGCTGGTGGAGCAGCTGGAGGTGGCTGTTTGCCAGTGGTGTGGAGTGGTTGCAAGGGGCAGGAGCAGGAAGGCTGCGGAAGTAGAGGGTCCTATGGGGAAGTCTCTGCATGCCAGGCTGAGAAGGTGAGAGTTAAGTTTTAGTTAATGGGGAGCAACTGAGAGCTTTTGAGCAGAGGAAGCTGATCTTGGCTGTGCTTGAGGACACCAGATCTGGCAGCAGAGGCTCTGAGATCAAATGGGCAGTAGCTCTGAGAAGTATGTGGGGGTCCCCAGGGCCCTGCAAAAAAGAGGGATGGGTGGGTGGGAGCAGCTTTGGAGAGGCCAAATCTGTAGAACTTGGCACCCAATGGGACGTGGAGGTGAGTGGAAGGACAAAACTGTAAGGTTGTGTCCAGGCAGTGCTGTAGGGCAGTCAGGAGACGCCGCTGGCTCTGGGGAAAGGTGTAGGCTTGGTTTGGGCACCCTGAGTGGCAGAATGGCCAGCATGTAGCCTCGGAGGATGTAGAGCTCCTCTAGGCCAGAGCTGAGGACTTGGCAGCAGCTTTGAGGAAATGTGGGAGCAGATGGTATCTGTAGTTTTTCCCTGCCCAGCACCCACTCCTTCTTCTTCTGGTAACAGCACCTCCATTTTTCTTGGGGGACACTCCCCATATTTGATCCACATGCTTGAGTGGGGATGACTTCCCATTGGCTTCATTGGTGAGCAGGTGACCCAGCCCTGGCCAAGCAGAGCCCTGATTCTCTGTTTGACCACAGGGACTGGTTCAGGGGTGAGGATGTGATTCTTGGTCCAGAAAGGGCTGCTCTTCTGCTGCTGGGGTTGCTGACCCAGTGGAAGGAAAGCCTGGAGGGGTTGGTGGCCATTGCCATAGCCTGCCTGAGAATAAAGGCAGCATGGTACAATGTTGAATCAAAGGCTGATGCTAAGTATTTCCTTCCTAAAATGGAGGGGAGGGGAGATGAGGTGGGGAGAGAGAGAGAAAGAGAGAGATAGAGATTGATTCCTCATTACATTATTTAATTTTGGTATCCAGCCATCCCAGGAGCCAAATGTACCCACCTGGCTTCCTGTTTGGATGAACTGATGACTTGATACTTACAGTTAAAGGGTCCTGACTCACTCAGAGTTGGAAGTCACATCATTAGGGGATACCTGCCTCAAAGGGCCCAAGATAACAGGCCCAGATAGACAGGGCCTGGGTCAGGAGGAGAAGGTCCCCTGAAGCCAGGAAGGCTGGAAGTGTGCATTTGTGCTAGGCTTTGCCTGAGCACAGGGGCAGGTGCACTTGATGTTTGCCCTAAACAATACAATCCCCAACCTGGCTGCCCTTGTGGGACTCTAGTTGTAGCAAAAAAAAAAAAAAAAAAATCAGGAAATAAACATTTGTCACCATGGGAATGTGAACACAAGGTGTTAGGAACAATAGCTGTGTGTGAGTCCAGAAGTGGATTCTGTCCACACACACATTGGTTTGATCCCAAGTCTGTTTCCTTGTGGGAGCCTGGACATGTCTATAAACTCATTATATAGCCAGCTCCTCCAGAGCTGGGTTACTCCCGTCAGCCTTGGTTTCATCATCACCAAAACCTGCTGTGTGTCGGGGCCTCCTCACAACCTCTCTTTGAGGCAGATACGATTTTTATCTCAGTTCCACAGATGAGAAAATGGAGGTTCAGAGAGATCCCTTAACTTTCCCAAGGTCACAGTTCTTAATACAAGAGGTGGGATTTGAACCCAGGCCCTTGAACCTGTGTCCTTTTAACCACCATCACCCACTGCCTCACGTTGGTGTTGAAAAAAGTATTAATAAAAGTAGTTCATTCTTACTTTACATGTCTTATTTCATTTCATCCTTGCCACACACCTATGAGGTAGGTACAACTGGTTAATCCCATTTTGTAAATGAGGAAACCGAGGCACAGAGGATTTAGGAATCTTGTCCAAGTTCCACTGTCAGTAGGAGGCAAAAGTGTATTTTGGGGTTATTTATTTTTTCAGATGGATTTGAGATGATGATGAGCCTTAAATTTGATGTGACAGCTCAGGATGGGTGATAACTGTGATTTCTAACTCTGGCTTTCCTCAGCTGTGATGTTCTTCGTGTGTGGATTTATTTTAAGGAGACCAATCAGGAAAGGGAACACGGTGGACAGAGAATAATGGCATCTTGATTTGTCTGTTACCATTAGAAAACCATATCCTGGCATTCACCAACGTGTAAGTAATTAGAAAACGTTAAAGCAAAAGAGCAAGGTTTAAAAAACAGAAACATACCATCAAGTCTATGCAAATTAGTTCTTTGGTGAAGAAAAAACCAAATGTACTACTGTTTGTGGGCTGGCTGGCCGTGTTACAAATGCCTGAGTGGGCGGATGTGACAATTTTTTTTTCACTTGGGGCCCATTACAAGACACTCGGGCTGTTTAAACCTCTGAATCTCATGAATTGGTTCCATGAGAAAAAGTGTGAATCATTTTAACATGAAGATGCAGGGACATCTGCTTGAGTAATTTCTGACACTTTTTTTTTTTTCTTTTTGAAAATGTGTTACATTTGGGATTTACTGTTAGAAACAGGGTGGATTTGGTGACTGGTTGCCTGTAAGCTTTGTGAGGACAGGGCCTGTGTTTGTCTGTTGCTCTTTGTGGTGTGTCTGTATATAGTAGGTGCTCAATAGATACTTTTTGAATGAATGATGAAGCCAGGAGCACCTGGATTCTGCCCCATACCAGGCTCACTGCTCTGCAGGAGGTTCCTGAGGGACTGGCGGGTGGTGAAAAGTTGATGACGTTGACAGCAAAGCTCCAGCTGGTTTGGGGACCCAAAGTCCAGGGTGGAGCTCTGGTCAGCTAGATTAGGTGGCCCAGTGTGTGCGGGAGGCCAGAGGGCCCCTTCGCCTTCAGTCTCTGCCTCAGTCTCAGCTCTTACCATCCTGGCAGAGAGGCTGAAAGTCCCTCTCCACCAGGACAGGAGGAGGTGGCACCAGGGAGATGCAGGCAGAAGACCCAGGAGGGCTCAGGGCCTGGCCTGGGGCTGGCAGGAGCCTCAGCCACATGGTGGTGCAGGGCCTGGCTCCTCCCCAGGGGTTTGGGGCTGGGCCTTCCACTCATTGGGACCATGAGGTCGCCTTTGGCCTCAGCCGTGCGGGGACTGTCTTAATTAAGACCTGACTTTTTACTGGTTATTTAAGGCGTGCCATACACTGTATTGAGTTTACAGTCTCACTGGCTTTTTTCTTTACAACTTCTATTTTACAGTTTCCCCTTCTGCTACACATGTAATTGTTGACACCTCAACTGCCGTCCTATAGCATAGAATGCTTTATCTCTTTATCCTTTCAGGGATCCTATTAGGATTGTGCCATTATTATCCCTAGTGTCCCCATTTTACAGGTGAGGAAACTGAGGCTTAGAGAGGTTCAGTAACTTGCCCAGTGTCATGTATCTTCTCAGTTGTCCCAAACAAGCAAAGGAATGTGACAAACTCCCTTTTTGTCTCTGCTGTGTCTAGGACTCACTCCCCTGCCGTGAGTTTGGGAAGGAAGGTAGCCTGTTTATTTGAGTTACTGGTTTTTACTCAATCACAGGGGCCTGTGAGCTAGTTAAGGGTTTTATGCTCAGTATATCTTGTATATTTTTATTGGGAAAGGGCCACCGCCCATTGTGGCTCCCATTGATCGGTTTCAACAAAGCTGACTGTAATGTGAATTTCTGTAATGTGAATTTGAGTTAAGTGAATTACAGTAAAGTGAATCCTATTTCCTGATTACTTTCTTGCCAAAAATTAAGATAGCTCCCAGAAAGTGTCCAAGAAGCCCACAGCCTTCAGAGGAGCTGGGCTTTGAGGAGTGGGGGTCTAGGATCTACCTTTGGCCACCACCCATCCTCATGCCTGGCTGTCACCCACCCCCTCAGTCCTGGGTGCTGCTCCTAGACTGTGCTCTTTCGTGCAGATGGTAACAGTGCCTGACAGTGCTAGGCCCAGGGTGCAGTGGGGCTGCTTATCATCTAGCCCCGAGGTTACAAACTGGCCCACAATGATATTTTAAAATCAGAAAATTTCACATAACCTTCCTGATTTAAGACTTCTCTTAGAAAATTGGAAGTGTTGGCAATTTTTGTGTAGCAGCATTTGTCTACAATTGAATATTGGTTATCTCTTTGGGGGCAAGGTTCTTTTCATTTTATCATAGACCCCACTATTCCCTCTTGCATCATACCAAGTCCCTTTGACTCATTTATGTCACCTGACCAGCCTCTGGTTTGGGGGCCCCTGTCTTCTTCCATAGTGTATTTGCCTTGCAAATTATGCAAGTTATGTAAAAAGAACAGATTCTCCTTTAAAAAAAAAAGCAGTTTGATAGGCATAGGATTGACTTAAAACATAATTTCAGTAGGCACCGATTTTGCTCACTTAATGCTGAGAACAGGCAAGAACGCTGTGTGGATGCTTAGTGACAGGAGTATTTTGGAATGAAGGAGACGGCAGTCACTGAATGGAAGGGCTTCCTTCAAAGAAATGAACAGTGATACGCAAAGCCAAGTGACAGAAGCGGTGCTCAAGAGAAGGCCTTTCAACTTGGGGAGCCGGAGGGATCCGAGGAGAGTAGGTAGGGTGTGGGGGGTAGGGTAGGATAGGGGGAGAGCGACCCTCCCATCAACCTTACTCACTCCCCACCGGAACATTACAGGACAAAGGAAACAGAAGCCTATGAGCTGGGAAATACCCAAGCATAAACTCAAATGATGCTATTTACATGTTCTTACAGGAAAGACTATTATGGGCCAGCTCTTAATGGGTTGTCTGTCAAGAGAGGCTGGGGCGGGGGAGGGGGCTCAAGTTAAGAGATGGAAATGTCTCTAAACTTTGCTTCTTGCATTTCCTGTCTTTCTGTTTATAATCTGCTTGGGGATTAAAGGGTTTGGGCGGTGAGGAGTGCTGACCTAGGGAGGAAGGAGATTTCTCTGTGTGTGCATGTGTGTGTTTCATGTTCGATTTCCTCGGCCCAGAGATGAAGGAGAGTGGTTGGGGCCCATAGTTCTTTTCCTCTGCTGTACTGATGACAGGCAGAGGGTCAGACTTTATTGGTTTCCTGGGTGGAGGATGGACAGGAAGTGGGGGGCCTTGCCCTGAAGATCTCAATTAAACTTTGGACTGGCTCACCCAGGGAGGTGGTGCGATTTCCTCTGGAGGTTTGAAATAAAGAGCAGAGACTCTATTCCATCTGGAATGGAGGGTGTGGCCCTGCCTGGCACTGGGATGGGCCCAGCCATCTCCCCAGCCTTTTTTGTTCTGATACCAGACACCCTACCCCTTGCCTGCCTGAGAAATTTCTGGGACTAGAAAGGTTTAGTCTCAGCACATTAGGATTACTGCTAGAAAAGAAAGCATCCCTGGATCCTTTGGCTTCTTGGGCAACAGCAGGAAAACACTCACCTTCTGTTAAACATGTGGAGTGAGCACCACTGGCTTGTCTTCAGGGTCAGACAGTGCAGCAAAGAGAATCTTCCACTTACTTAAAAGTGAACTGCGCGGCTGTTGACTCTTTCAAGGCCTGAGATGAATACATCCTCACTTGCTGTCTGGAAGTGGTTAGCCACATTCTTCTGGGTTCCGATGAGAAATGATGACCCCAAAGAAGGGTGATCATATGGCCAGTGTCAGGATTAATAGCCTCCCCTTTCTACTTGAAAGGGTCCCTGTTTGGACAATAAATTACATGGTCACTCTACCATGAAAGAGCAGAAAGAACTCAGTAGAAAACTTTGTTTTGGAAGAGGGACCTGGAAACCAAGACATTTGAAAAACATGATTTTTCATTTAAATAAACATATATTTTTCTTTTTTGTAATCTGAATGACATGTATAACCTTCAGAGCCTGACTTCTTGCTGCAAAGAGAGGAAGGAAGTTTTATTATTGAGAAGCTCATTTTAAAAAAAAAGTAGAGTGCAATAAAAGAAGCAGGAGCTCCCGAGGCAGAGACCTTCCCATGCTGGGGCTGTAGGGCTGATAAGAGCCCAGACTGCCTTCTGTCACTGTCCTGTGGGGCAGGCCCCTAAGTAACACAGTTTTGTTTTTTTTTATGAGACAGAGTTTTACTCTGTCACCCCGGCTAGAGTGCCATGGCATCAGCCTGGCTCACAGCAACCTCAAACTCCTGGGCTCAAGCGATCCTCCTGCCTCTTGAGTAGCAGGTATTACAGGCATGCGCCATCACGCCCAGCTAATTTTTTTTTATTTTAGTAGAGACGGGGTCTCGCTCTTGCTCAGGCTGGTCTCAAACTCCTGACCTCAAGCAATCCTCCTGCCTCGGCCTCCCAGAGTGCTAGGATTACAGGTGTGAGCCACCTCACCCAGCCTAGTAACACAGTTTTTTGTTTTGTTTTGTTTTTAAAAGATGGGGTCTTACTGTGTTGCCCAGGCTGGACTCGAACTCCTGGGCTCAAATGATCAATCCTCCTGTCTTAGCCTCTTGAGTAGCTGGGATTATAGTTGCACCACCACGCCTGGGCAGGAACACAGTTTTGAAAGACAAAAGTACTGTGACTTGATACTACACATCCAAAACATCCAGAAATGCAGATGCCCAGGCCAAAGGGCCCTGCAGTTGGGGGAGGGGGAGCAGGATTGTGCCTGGGCTCCCAGTCCTTTCTGGTGGCCACTTGGTCTATCCTTGACCATGGTTGATTGCAAAAGGTGGAGATAAGGGACTGAAAAAAATCTGTGCTCTAGTCCCTCATTCTCTGCTTCCTGTTGGAGTGACCTGTAGCAGATAGCCCTCCTGCTTTGGCCTCGGCTTCCTCATTCTAAGTGGGGAGGGCGCCGTCACCCACCCCCAGGGCTTCTGTGAGAAACGTGGAGGAGGGCACGGGTGTGAGTGAGCTGGGATGAGCCGTGCCAATGCAAGGGGTTGACCCTGTGGCCTCTGTGTGCTCACAGGACTGCCGTTTCCTGTGGGCAAAAGGGGGAAGTGACCCTCAAACACCTTCGTGTAAGGGAACGAATGACAAATGGCCTTTAGTGCACTCTCTTCCCAGCCCTGTCAGCATCTGACAGGTTCAATGAGGCTTTGCCAAAATATCCAGCTAGGTTTTTCCTGACACAGGTCTTTCTTCAAGTTCTGTCCCACGCTGCTAACCACAGACTTCTCTCGGAACACGTATCTTTCACCAAAATGAAGCTGGTGTAGCTGTGGAAAGAGATTTTATGGCAGTGTTATGTGTAATTGTGAAAAATGGCATAGTGGCTGGCACAGAGGGGATGTTCGTTCATTCACCCAGTGAATAGGGCTTGAGTCAGTGTACCCAGGCCCGGGGACAGTTGTGGTGGCTGGGCAGACATGGTCTCTGCCTTGATCATGGAACTCGCCTCCTTGGGGAATGGCCTACAGATAACACAGGTGCAGGGGAGAGAGAAACTTTTTCCTCCACTCTCTTAGGTTCCGTGGCTGGGGGCTACAAATTAAGTTCAGGAAAGACAGAGTAACAGGAGAAAAATTTCAAATTACATACTTAGGCACTGGAGTTCACAAAGAAATGTGGCTCAAGGATGCAGTAAGAATTTGGGGCTATCTACCATATTAAGGTAAACAAAGGAAGAAGAGTTTTGGGCTTCTGGGAGGTAGGTAAATTATGGGAAGGGGAGGGAAGGAAATGTATGGTAAATAGGGTTGTTTAGTGAGTAAGAACTGTCTCAGGTGCTAGGAGTTGTCTAGTTTTCTTTCTGGTATGGGAGAGGAGGGAGACATCTTTACAAATGGAAATTTATGCCCGGCTTTTAGACAGAAAGCAAGAGGGCTGAGAGCTAATTGCCTTCAGCTCAAAACAATCCTTATGCCAAAGTGGTATATTTTGCAGTGGCATGTTCTGGTCCCCTTCATGAATAACTTACACCCTATTAAAGAAGAATAAAGACTAAAAGACCAAGATTGAGCACTGAGTGGAAAAGTTTTACTGCCAGGTAGCATAGTCTCGGCTCTAAGAAATGAAGCCAGGGCAGGGGGAGAAATGGCGTGGGTTTTTCATAGCTAAGAGCCCACAGGCTGTGTCTCATTGACACTGGGAAGGCAGTCTCGCAGAGCATTGATGTGTGGCTGGCGACACCCAGGCTTGTCAGTGAGCTGGGCGCCAGGCTGGCTGGAGGTGGTGTCCTGCGTACACTGGCTGCCCTGTCATCATGGCACCCAGTATGTCTGCTGAACACATAATATGCCGAGTCAGGATGCGGCACCCAGTGAGGTCTGCACTGGCGTCAGCAGGCGAGATGGCCCAGTCAGGTTTGTCCCATCTGATGGTTATGTACCCATTCAAAATGAGAGTTATTAAAATAATGTAGAAATGTGAAAAATAGCACATGAACTCTTAAATGCAAGGAGTAGAACATTAAAAAATCCCAACGGTTGTACTCAGAAACCCTTTAGCAGCAAGTGATAGAAACTCAGATCTAGTTAATTTAAGCAAAAATGGGAATTTATGGACTCATGTATCTGGGAATCTAGGTATATTCCTGGATTTCTGGATCCAGGGCTTCAAACAGTATCCCTAGGGTTCTTTCTGTCCCCATCTCTCAGTTCTGCTTGTCTCTGCTTAATTCTTGGCTGGGTCAGGGGTCAAAAAACAGCTCCTTAACAACCCCAAGGCAAATAGAGCATCTTTTCTAAAAACCAGCAGGAAAGTCCTGGAAAGGACTCTTTTGGGAAGAATGACGGGAATCGCGTGGAATGGCCATTACTGATGAAGGGGATGAAGGAATGCCAGGTGGAGACATACCACAACCACGTAAGAGCAACGTGCCTCCTGGTAGCACCCGGGGACTCACTAAACTTACCTGCCTCAGTGATAGGAGATTGGATTTTAAAGTTGTTTCCAGTGACAAAAATCACAGTGCTTAAAAGAGAATAATCTGACCTAAAGGTGTTCTTTCTGTTACATTATGATTGGGCCGAAAAGGCCTTGATTATATAACGTACACAAGAGTTTGGCACACTGTCTCTGTAAAGGGCAGATAATAAATGTTTTAGGCTTGTGGGCCATAATGTCTCTGTTGTAGCTACTCAGCTCTGCCATAGGCTATACCTAAACCAATGGGTGTGGCTGTGTGCCATGAAAATTTATTTACAGAAATAGGCATTGGGCCAGATTTGGCCCCTAGGCCTTATCTTGCCCATCCCTTCATAGAGATGTGACTGAAAATTTTATATTCTAATAGGCTGCAAGACACTGCTCTACAGTGAATTGTATGTTTGCCAACCATGGATCTGATAAGGGGTAAATATTCAAAATACATAAGGAACTCTTACAATTCGATAACAAGAAACCAAATAACCTAATTGAAAAATGGGCAAAGGACTCAAACAGACATTTCTCCAAAGAAAACATACAAGTGACCAACAAGTATATGAAAAGATGCTCAACATCTCTGATCATTAGGAAAATGCAAATTAAAACCACAATTAGATATCGCCTCATACCTCTTAGGATGGCTACTACAAAAAAATAACAAATTTTGGTGAAGATGTGGAGAAATTAGAACCCTTGTGTACTGTTGGTAGGAATGTGAAATGGTACAGCTGCTATGGAAAATGGTGTGGAGATTCCTCAAAAAATTAAAAATAGAATTATCATATGATCCAGAAATCCCACTTCTGGGTATTTATCCAGAAGAATTCAAATCAGGATCTTGAAGAGATACTTGCACTCTCATGTTAATTGCAACATAATTCACAATAGCCAAGAGGTGGAAACAACCTAAATGTCTATCAGTGGGCACATAGATAAAGAAAATGTGGTATATACATGCAGTGGAATACTTTCCAGCCTTAAGAAGGAAGGAAAGCCTGCCATAGCTGCAAAGTGGATGAACCTTGAGGACTTCTGCTAAGTGAAATAAGCCAGTCACAGAAGGACAAATACTGTCTGATTCCATTCATGTGAGGACTTTAAAGTAGTCAAACTTGTAGTAGAATGGTGGTTGCCAGGTTTGGGGGGCGGGACAAATGGGGAGTTATTATTCAATGGGTATAAAGTTTCAGTTATACAGGATGGAAAAGCTATAGGAGTCTGCTGTGTAACATTGTACTTATAGTTAATAATACTGTACTATACACGTAAAAATTTAAGAGGATAGACCTCATGTGATGTTTTTTTTACCCCTAATAAATATGTATAGTTGTCCCTCACTATACATGAGGGATTATTTTCAGGACCCCCATCGGATACCAAATCCTCAAATGCTCAGGTCCCTGATACACAATGGTGTAGTGTTTGCATATAACGTATGCACAATCTCTTGTATACTCGAAATCATCTCTAGATTACTTATAATACCTAATACAATGTAAACACTATGTATAGGGAATAATGACAAGTCTGCACATGTTCAGTACAAACGCTTCTTTCCCCCCAAATATTTTCCATCTGCAGTTGGTTGAATCCGCGGATGTGGAACCTGCGGACACAGGGGGCTGTTTATGTATCTAAAATAAGGTAAATTTTATAATAGTTTATTTTTTTTTCCTAACGTGGTGGGACACATTTGAAAAACATAAAATTGATCCCATCACAAAAGTGAGGAATTAAGATTGCCCCGTCCAAAGGGCTAAGTAATGTTCCATCACAAATCAATCTACTTGAGGATGTCAGTCATGGCCACAGCTGAGAAGTGGCATCTGGAGGCCGTGGCGAGATGGCCCAGTTCAACCATCACCTGGGATAGTTTTGTCTGGCCAGTTTTGGCATCACATACAATTATGTCATGGATTTGGGATCTGCGTGGCATGCCTCATTGTGGTTCAAAGCTCCCTTCTGCACCCTCCAAACCAGGTGCTGCTTGGGATTGAAAATGTTCATTGTTTGGTCAACAGAAGCCCCTCACAGCTCTGATGGGAGAGTCACCTGAGAAGGGCTGATTTCCTCACGGATTTGCATGTCAGCACCTTCAGACTGTGCTTCAGCCAGCTGCTGTTTTAACTGGCATAGAGGGACAGGCTGAGAGCCTCCCTGGGGTCTGTCCAGATCTGAGAATGAATCTGGGATCTTGGGTTCAGATCCATGCACTGGTCCTGGCCGAAGGAGAGGGGATTTTGGACCCTCTTGTTTTCTGCCGATGTGATCAGGTGGTGCGTGAAGACGGCCTGGAGCTCGGGGTCTGGGTGTCCGTATACATCTGATGGGCGTCTACCTCCAGGCCTCCTACCCAGGCCAGCGAAGGGTGGAAACTCTGAGAACATTCCATTTGAATAAGACGCATTTAATAAGAGCAATGGAAAATGGTAAACCTGGCTTGGGGAAAGGGAATGTGCTCTTTCATGTAAAACAAACAAAAAATGTGACTGTGGGAAGCATCCAAAAAAATAAGATGACCTGGAGGCTGGATTTAAAAATTGGCACTGAGGGAAATCTCATTTCCACAGTCGATGACTCCCCCTTCAGCTATGTTCATGCCAGTAGAGCAAACCAAAATAACTTCATAAATTAAAGTTTATACAGTCAGGAAAGCTACGCCTGGACTATCACACACCAGATGAAAACCTTGAAGGCTTTGTTTACAACGACATCCTTGGTTTGAAGGTTAATAGTGTCTGCAGAAGGTTAGGTCATGCACATATGCAATTAAAAAAAAATCACTGTTGGTACTCAAGAGAGACATAGCTATGTGTACTTCCTATAGTTTATGCCACCTTTATTTGTTTGTTTTTCTCTCTGGAAGGAATGTCTTTGTCCTGCCATAATTAATTGTAACCAGCTTTTGTTTAGATTGGGGCGCATGGAAACCGCTCAGAGTGCTCAAAGTATGTTGGCAAGTGGCAACTTGTAACTAGGACCTCGAGTTTTTTCCTTTTTACTTTACAAGTGATAGAAGGATGCATTTGGGATGTAAAAGGTTCAAATTACAGAGCTGCATACATACATAGGCAAACATGAAAGTCTTTTCTGCTGTCCCTGGATGATGACATTTGGTGGCCATCGTTCCAGGCATCTTTCTAAATGTTGACTGTTTATATATGTGTGAACAAGAGTGTAGATGCACATACACACACACACACACACACACACACGCATAATTAGCTTTATTTTAAATACACAGTGTGTGTGTTGCTGCTCAGCTTGCTTTTTTTCACTTATATGTTCAGAAGTGAACATGTCCTGTGTGCATGTGACTTTTTTTAATCCTGCAGAGCAGTCTATAATAGGGATTCCATTCATAATTTATTGAACCATTTCCCTACACTCTTTCTTTTTGCTATTAAATGTGAAGGACCTAGGGCAGGGGTTGGCAAACTATAGCCCTTGGGCCAAATCCACTCTCCTCATGTTTTTGTAGGGTCCATGAGCCAAGAATGATTCTTTTTTCATTTTTAAATGGTTGGAAAAAAATCAAAGTATAAATATTTCCTGATATATGAAAATTATATGAAATTCAAAATTCAGTGTCCATAGTTAGATTTCATTGGAACGCAGCCATGCTCATTTGTTGACCTGTTGTTTAGGGCTGTTTTCATGCTACAACCGCAGAATTGAGTAGTTGTGACAGAGACCATATGGCCCACCTAAAATATTTACCATCTGGCCTTTTGCAGAAAACATTTGCTGACCCCTGACCTAGGGCAAGTTACTAATCTCTCCTTGTCTCTACTTTCTTTTCTATAAAATGGAGACAATGATAATACCCACTGTGTAGGGTTAAGTGAAAATGACTATATATATCTCAAATGAATATCATATGTAGAACATATCAGATGTATCATGTATCAAATATACATATATAAATTATACATAAAACACTTTGAGCTTTTTAGGTCCTCAATAAAGTTCAGCGACTATTATCACATTATTATTATTACTATCAGAACTCTTTGTGCACATGTGTGAAGACGTCACAGATACCTGGAATTGGGCTTGATGGTGAAGGGTATATACCAATACACCCTTGTAAGTGCTACCAAATCGCCTTCCAGAATGCTTCACCAATTTATGATCCCAACAGTGGAGTCTCTGCTTTCCCACATTCTTGGCAACTTTGGGTAGGGACTTAGGGCTTAGCTAAGAAAGCCGAGTCTTTGAATTGCTGGGTCCTGATCCCCAAAGAGGCTCCTCAGAGTCAGACCTCCCTGGGAGTGCCGTGCCTGGCCCCCTGTGGGGACTCTCCCTGGAAAGGTGGCTCCTCGAATGAGAAAGTGCACTTCGTTTGTTGAGTGAGAGCCTCTTCTGTGCTAAGCCTTGACCTGTAAGTTCTCATTTTACAGACAAAGAAACTGAGGGGCTCAGAGAAAGTAAGTAACTCACTCAAGATCCTGAAGCTAATCGTAGAAGTGGTGTTTGAACCTGGTTGTGGGGGCCTCCATAAAACTTTCTGCTCCACTCTCCCTGCTTCCAGAAAGGGATAAAGAGATGTCAGACACGCTACATCTTCTATCTGCACCTTTCCAGGTCAGCATCTCCATAACTGGATCATGGCTACACCAAAAATTGGAAGTGAAGAATTTGAAGGGAGTGGCTTAGTCATGCCTCGTGTTTATCTCCTCTTGCTCTACGTAAAGAGAATTTGTAATGATGTCTGTTACTATATTTTTCTGTCTCCTGATATCGTAGTTTCTGCAGCCTAGTCACGCTGAGAACAATGCAGTTCTGATAGATTACCTGTCTTTGGGCGAAATGCCCATTTCTAGGCAGCTGCCTGCTCTCCTGTCGACGGCCTTTGCAACAGCATTTTCCACGTTCCATCAGTGTTTCTGCAAAACACGAAGCAAATTTACCCAGTTATTCTGACCTTGTGCACGAGGGGAGAACGTTTCTGGTTTTGTGTGTGTTTTCAGCGACAGACATCTGCATTCTTTCCTGCCCTCACTGTTTTTTCCCTCACGCTGACATTAGGAAACATCGACAGAATGCTGCTTGCCCCCAAACTGTCTGAACTGAAAACTTGGAATCTTAATTTGCATAGACAGTAGTTCTCTATGAGGAATGTGAAACATTTGACAGAATTTCCTGAAGGAACAAAGAGCCAAGATTCCATGATTAAAACCACGTTAAAACAAAAAGCAGGCTCTATCCAAAAGACCCTGTTAAGGGTACTTCGTATTTAATCAGATTTCAAAGGTAGCACAAGTTGGATGTTTCAGGCATCACCGAGGCCTTTCTGTGATGCCCGAGCTTTTGAGGAACACACCAGGAACTTCATCTGCAGCCTGCCTTTGCTCCGAGTGCTTTCCCGAAGGGCTGGCCTTCCCTTCTGCAGCTCCAGTTACTGAGTCATCGTATGAATAACAGGAAAAGCCCGAGCTTCCATTCTGACAGGCTGCGAACGTTTATCTGGAGTTGTAATTGTCATACTCCCACGTTATTTTCTTGTTATCTTATAGAGCGATGATGAAAAGTGTCTGGGAGAAAGAAAATCAAAGAAACAAGCTTCCAGAAGATACGTGCCTAAGGCAGGGTTTGTCAGCCTTGACACTGTTGACGTCTGGGCCGTCACGGAGGCTGGCCCGTGCAACAGGGTGTTCAGCAGCACCCCTGGCCTTCAGCCACTAGATGCCAGCAGCACCCCCGTAGTTATGACAACCAAAAATGCCTCCAGACTTTGCCAAATTTCTCTTTGGGGGTAAAATTTCTCCTGGTTGAGGACCATTGGCCTGGATTTGGGTGGTCTGGGATCTGCAACCTGCTCCTCTGCCCCGGGCATCTGCAATCCTCTGCCCCTCCCTGAGAGATGAGAACTTTGTTTTTCTCTTTGCGTCCCACCCTCACTGCCTTGAGATCGTGCTACAGCAGGACAGTGTGCCCAGGGCAGCTCTGGCTCAGGTGAATGAAGAATGGAGCAAAGCACACTGCCCGCAGTGCAGCAAGCACTGTCCCTGGCGGTCCCTGTTGCCACTGGTCTGTGTGGTGTGCTGGTGCCGACAGGAGCAGCTGTGTGAGTAGCAAGACTGTCGTGGTGACAACTGTGTGAAGGGGAACCATCGGGGTGGGGCAGAGCCCGGCAGCCCTGGCCGCTGGTCCTGGTGGAGTCGGCAGCTGATGGATCACGGTGTCCTGACCCCCCGGGCAGCCCAGGCCTGGGATGCGCAGAGAGCCACCCTGTCGTTTCCCCTTTTGGAACTTGAAGGGCAGAGATGGTGAAGTTGCCAGGACAGGCTCCCAGCTGGATCCCAGTGGCCAGAGTGCATGCAGCCCTTTCCCAGGGCTGGGAGCGGAGTAGACTCTAGAAACATCTCTGGGACACAGGGATCCGCCAGAACCCCAAGCCCTGGAAGCCATGGGCCACACGGGAGAGGCGGGGAAGGGCACTGGACTGGCTGTCTTGAGCCTGAGTATGGTTTCAGTTCTGCCCCGGGTGGCAGCGTGACATTGGGTAGATAGTGACCTCTTTCTGCTCCTCATTTTCTCATAAAGCCTCCTTCCAAATGGAACATTCTGTCTTTCTCTTTTTCTGCTGATTTGTAGACAAAGATAGTGCTGTTAAGAGATGGCCTTCCTAAATTTGCTTTTAGTCCTGAGTTCCTGATTTGGGGTGAGGTGGCGGGGTGTCAGTGGCGTTTGCCTCATGTCTATAGGGTCTTAGAGGAGATTCCAATAAATAGCATTCTTCTTCCCTGAACAAACTGAGAGACGAGCCATGGTGGAAGTTTTGAACTTTGGAACTTGCCCAGATTTATCAGGTCAATCACTCTTCTCTTCTGGGGCCAGTAAACCAGATGTCCCAAAGGCCAGGGGTTCTTAGGGAAAATGATGGACACCGGAGAGCAAGGGTCATGGCTGGTGTGGACTGCAAAGGCCCTGTCCCCACACAGGTGAGAGGGTGGCCTGGTTCTCCTCACCTGCTCCCTCTGCCCGGGGCTGGCTTCCACCCTGGTGTACAAGCCTGCTGGTGAGAGAGTGCCGCCTCATCCTTCCGAGTCTGGAGGTGGCTCAGGATGGCAGCCCAGGGTGACAGAGTGGGGTCCACACCACCCAGTGCCCCTCTGAGCTCATGTCTGAGGGACTGTTGAGATTACCGTGGCCCTTGATAGAGTCCCCAAATTCCAAGGACACACTTGGAGGATTGGAGCAACTGTGAACTATCTCACGTTCAGCATTGCATCAGAAAAGGAGTCATGTCAGGTCACAGATGTCCTCTTCTCCCAACTCACTGGTCTCACCAGCCCCCTGGACCCTGCCAGGCCTATGGAGAAGAGGGACAAGCAACCCCATCCCCCATCCCTTTTATTTTTAGACCTGAAGCTTGGACATCCCTTGTAGCTCCTCTGTTTTATACACCTCTTGACGGAGCCTAAGCCCGCGTGGGCCTGCTCCTGACGTGCTTTCCAGCGCCCCTGCCGCGGCTGGCCCAGGGCTTCGTCCCTGCACACACCCAGCTCGTTTGGAGGTCACAGCTCACCATAAAAATGATGTGAGTGGCCAGCTCTTCCTTCACTGTGGCTCAGGGCAGCCCAGCCCAGCTCTCGGGTGGATGTGAGGCCTGAGAGTGAACTTTGTTGTCAGTGATGACACAATTCCAGAAAAATGCAGCAAAATTGCCTGAGAGAGGGGGGCCTGGCGGGTGTTTAGTGTTTGGACTCTGGTGTTCTTTGCCCCGGGGTGTGTGTGTGCATGCATGTGTGTGCTTGCATGCGTGTGTGCGTGCATGCTTTTTCACGGGACTCACTTATTCTCAGATCTTCACGTGGGTCCTTTTTGAGAATCCCCTGAGGAAAAGGAGAAAGTACAGGGATCTGTGACACTTGATGGAAAATATTATGCCTTAGTCAATGGGCTCATGTGTCTTCTCTGACTCTTGCCTTTAAACCAAACCAAACCACAGTGGGAGAAGATGAGCCACACATGGGGCCTGCTGGGCTGGTGACTGTCCCCTGAGTGGCACTCTGTTAATTCTAAGCACCTTTGAAAATGCTTTCAGAAGCATCCAGTGCTTGTGTTGGAGGAGGCCCGAAAGGTCGTCTTGGCCAAGCAGTCTGTTTTAAAGGCAGAGGAAACTGAGGGCCAGAGAAGACCCATGACCCGCCTGAGGTTGCACAGCTAGAACTTGATTCCTATCTCTTGATGTTCAGAAAAGGGTTGTATCTATTCTGCCCTACTTTAGTTTCCAGACAGTGTATTGTGACAAGTTTTAGATAGTATATATATATATATATGGTCACTCCAATCTTACTCATCCAACTCTGAGTGTCACACCCTGTTCTGGGGCTGGGGATATAGTGGCAAGCTGGCAGACCTGGTCCTTGTGCTTGGGGGGCCTGCAGTCTCATGGAGAAGGCAGTGTGGAGCAAGAAGCTGTGCATGGATGCTGTGGGATTGCCAGCGGGTGTGGCTGACCTGGCCAGTGTGAGGAGGCAGGGGGTGGGGGGTGTGTGTGGCAGTTGGTGATGAGGGACTGAGGATGTCATTCCAGCTTTGGGACCTGGGTCAGGTGCCCAGCCCAGCCCAGCCATCCGAGTGTGCTGACTCTGGACTATTCCTCCTCCAAGAGGAAGTGGGATTCAAAGGCAGAGAGATACTGAAAAAGCAGGGCCATGGGACGCATGATGTGTTTTATAAGAAACAGGAAAAGCAGAGCAGAGCAGTAAGGCTGGTGAGGGGGGTAGCTGGGAGATGGGCCGGGCGAAAGCCCCGAGGAGCGAGAGCTGCTTGGAGAGAAGGGACTGGGGAAGGGGTAGCACAGGCTTCTGGAATGACAGCAGCTGTGGCCATAGGCAGATCTATTTTCCTCGGGTAGAGCGGACCCTGGCTCCTTGTCCTCGAGACACAAGATGGCAGGAGCCTTTGTGGCTGGCAGGACGGAAGCTAATGCTGACTTGTAATGTGAGGGCTCCAGTCAGACAGGACATTCTCTGAGGGTCCCTACCCCTTTGGCCTCACAAAGGACTGCGCAGGCAGCAAGATTAACACTGGCATGGCCCATCCTAGCATTTTGCATGCTGTGGGGTGACCCATTTGTGCAGGGGTGCTCTAGAAAGAGGTGAGCTTTGGCGGGGGGATCTTTTGGAAAGCGAGAACCAGGGCATCAGGAGCTGCCCCAGCGTGTCTAAATCTGTCCCCTGCACAAAGGCCTGGCACCAGCTCCAGCTCAGAGTTCTCCATCCTGTGCTGGGCTGAGGCCCTTGCGCTTCTTCTGTCACTCTGCTTTCGGCATAGTTGGCCCACCTTGGAACCCCTTTTCCTGCATCTGTCCCCTCTCTCTTAGTGCCCATGAGAAGGGGCTCCCTCCCATGCAGGATTCTGAGTGTCTTCATGGACCTGTTCTGGTTTGGGCAGATGAAGTGGCTCACTGTGCAGTGAAATGCGCAGGTCGCCCCTTCCAGGAAGCCTCTTCAGACTGTCTTTACCCAACTTGGATGACCCCTCCCTTCTTAGTCCCTTTGCATTTAAGTGCTCTTTCTGTTTGAATGGTGTGGGGGCTTTGGAAAGGCTCTTGCATGCTTTCCGTTGGTGTGGACTCTTCCTGAGCACATGCTCTGTGGTACACACCATGCCAGCTCATTAGTCACATGGCCATGGAGCCGGGACTGAGACTCAGAGAGACTGAGTGGCTGCCCAAGGTCAGGGCAAGGTGGGACTTCACCCAGGCCGGACTCCAGAGCTTCTGGCCCCAACCACCGTGCTTGCTGTTCCCTGTGTGTTTTCTGCTCATTCTCCCAGACAGCAGCTCCTCAAGGGATGGTGAGATTAGCCCTCATGCGTTGTGAGGTTGTTGCAACCATTGTGTAAAATAATTATTCAAGCAAACCAGTTTGGAACCCTTTGCAAATAGAAGACACCAAGCCTTGGTATTGACAGTCCTCTGTTGGGACGTGGATCCTGGCCTTGGCCTGGCATGCTGCCTCCACCATCCGCTGTCCCTGGGAAGCCTCCCAGAGTCCCTCACTCTGCTGCCTGCAGAGCTGGCCCTTTAGTGGCCTTGATTCCCCGAAGACTTTGCATTCTCAGCCAGACTTGCCTCTTCCCTCTGGGTGCACCCTGCACATGCACCTTGCAGCAGGAGCTTGGGAGCTGGGGAGGGGGCGTGACACCAGCAGGTGGGATTCTGGGATCCTGGCTCCAGGAGTTACTATCCACTCTCCACCCCCTGAAGCCCATCCTCCATCCTCTGGGCCCTCTCTGCTCCTTGGGGTTCAGAGAATTTAGGTAGCTTGACAGAGGTCACACAGTAATAGCCAGGCCTTGCTGCTTCCTGCCCCCGTTTTCTGCTGCTCCCTGGGTGCATGGCCCTGGGCTCAGCCCCCCACCCCTCTTTTCTCCTTGTCTCTGAGGTAGTGGCTGTGTCTCTGGTGATGAGTGTTTTGCCTCTGAGCACTTTCCCCTGCTTTTTAAATTGAGATATAATTCACATACCATCAAATTTGTCACTTTAAAGTATACATTTCAGAGTTGGGCATGGTGGCGTGCCTGTAATCCCAGCTACTCTGGAGGCTGAGGTGATAGGATCGCTTGAACCCAGAAGTTCGAGTCCAGCCTGGGCAACATAGCAAGACTGTCTCTTAAAAAAATAAAAATAATAAAGTATACTTTTCTGTAGTTTTTATACATTCGCAATGTTGTGCAACCATCACCACTATCTGATTTGAAAACACTTTCATTCACTAGCACCCCCAACAAGAGACCCTGTACCTGTTAGCAATCACTCTCCATCTGCCCCACCCCAGCCGCTGGCAACCACCGGTCCATGTTCTGTCTGTGGATTCCCTGGCTGGATATTTCACGTGAATGGAATTGTACAACACGTGGCCTTATGTGTCGTCTTGTTTCCCTTAGCACAGTGTTTCCAGGGTCGTCCGTGTTACAGCCCGTATAGGTTCCTCTGTGTGGCTGAACGACGTTCCGCCACATGGCTGTGCCATGTTTTGTCCATGTGCTGAGGCCCCTCTCGTTTACTACAGCCCCGTTGTCCCCTGGAGTTCTCTGTGAGTGTTTGAACGTTCTCTCCAGTGCCTCTAGTGGAAACTGGTCCACATTCTCCACCTTTGGAGACGCTAAAGCAGTGATTCTGAAATGGAAAAGAGAGTATCTTTTCTCCCAGCCCCCCACATCTTATCTAACTGCCTGGGGACATGCCAGTGAGGGTGCACTGTCCCAGGTGGGAGGGAGCATGTCACATTTCAGGGGTGCTGGGGTGCACTGGCTGAGCCCACTGATGAGACAGTGCTGTGCGTGGTGTGCTCGGACCTGGGTGCCAATCTCTAGTCACAGCCTCGCCCTGGCCGTGACGGGAACCGTCTTTATAAAGCACAGCTGGTCCAGGAGCACGTTTTGGGGCCTTTGCTTAGAATATTGTCTTCATTCTCTTTTATGTTTCCCATTTATTTAGTAAAGATGTAATTTATGTACAGTAGCATTCACCTTTTTAAAGTGCACAGTGCTGTGTGTTTTAACAAATGTATACCATGTAGTTAGTATATATGGTGTCCTGTAACCACCATACAATTGAGAATACTTTTGTCACCCCCTGAAATTCTCCCAGACTCCTCTGCAGTGACCTCCTACCCTTACCTCTGGCCCCTTGCAATCACGGGTCTGTTTTCTATCCCTATATTTTGTCTTTTCAAGAATGTCATATAAATGGAATCATATAGAATGTAGCCTTTTGAGTCTGACTTCGTTCACTGGCATAACACATTTGAGATTTGCCTGTGTTGTTATGTATATCAGTTCTTTTTTATTTCTGAGTAGTAGTTCATTGTTTGTTTATTCCCCAGTTGAAGGACATTTGGATTGTTTCCAATTTTTGGTGACTATGAATAAAGCCACTATAAACGCTCACGAACAGCTTTTCGTGTGAACATCAGTTTTCATTTCGCTTGGATAAATATCTAGGAGTGGGATTGCTGGGTCATATGGTAGGTATATATTTAACTTTATAAGAAACTTCCAAGCTGTTTTCCAAAAAGCTGTACCATCTTGCATTTTCACCAGGGATGTATGAGCATTCATTATCTTTCATTATGTTGTATTCCCTAAACTTGATGAGAGCCAATATGTGCTTGGCTTTTTAGTTGCAAGGTAAAAAATCTCTGCTTCCTTTGCCTGTTGTAGTTTGGGTTCCTCAGAAGTGGACTCTAGGCAATGATTTGAGTGTAAGTAGTTATTTAGGGGCTGGTCCCAACAAACACCAGCAGGGGAGTGGAGAATGAGGAAAAAATGGAAGGTAGCTAGTGAAGGGTGTGTCCCCAGGCAGGAAGCTGGAGTTTCTAGAATCCATCTCCCATCAGTCACTGGCTGAGGGCTACTGCCAGAGTCTGGTTAAGTCCCTGACAGTCCCAGCCTCCCCTGTAGGCAGGGAGCACCGGCTTTGGCAGCCAGAGTCTCAGGTGGGGGTTTGGCAGTCTGGCCGAGGTGGGCAGTGAAGGGGCACGCTCCTCAGTAATAGTCATTCTTTCCATCTACTTTCCACGTTCCCTCTTCCAACATGGCTCTGCCACTCATGGCTTCCTTTTCTGTTTCATAATTTTTGCTTTTTATGTGTCTATTCTTATATTCTTCTGTTCTCCTACTACTAGCTGCCTGTAGAGTTCAGACTCCTCAAAGAGAAAAATGGGCTGGTGAGCTAGTCACTGCTTTCCTCTCAGAGAGAGCCCTCAATTTAAGTCATCCTATAGACACACCAGGTCAGGAGGCCTGTGCTGGGCCAACCAGCTGTGACCAGGCAGGGTGTCAGAGAGCTCAGATCAGCGCCATCCAGCAGAACCTTGATGGGAATGTTCTGCGTTGGTACTGTCCATCACAGTAGCCATCGGCCACCCGTGGCTACTGAGTGCTTGAAGTGTACCTTGTGCTTCCAAGGAACTGAATTTTTAATTTAGTTTAATTTTAATAAATTAGGATTTAAATTTATTTAGTCACGTGTGCTAGTGGCTGCTGTGGCGGACAGCATAGTTCTAGAACATGGGCCCAGAAGGGGCCTTGGTCTCTTCTCTCCAGTATACAGTGTGATACGACATTTCTCTTAAAATCAATTTTTTTTGGTGACAGGGTCTCACCTTATTGCTCAGGCTGGAATACAGTGACATGATCATAGTTCACCATAGCCACAAACTCCTGGGCTCAAGCAATCCTCCTGCCTCGGCCTCCCAAAGTGCTGAGATTATAGGCGTGAGCAGCTACACCCAGCCTGAGATCAATTTTTTAATTAAAAGTCAATTAATACGTCATCGAGAATCTTTGTGATTCTGAATCTTTTAAACTTTTTTTCCATCTGTTTAAAAAATTGGAAGTATCATCATTTTAGGCAATGAAGGTAAAACTGACCCAATGAGATGTTGGTATGATTGAAGCTGCCTTTAGCATATTTACATTTTTATTCTCAGAAACTCACTTTTATTCTGTACATTAGTACTCACCTATTTTGTGTTGTCAAACATATGTGTGTGAGTTACTTTCTTCCCCCCTCAAACACGGAGACACCTGGCACCCGATTGGCCCACCAGGAAGTAGGGCTGAAGTCCTCTCTTGGAATTTGGAAGCACAAGTGACATCCCTGACGGCTGCCTAAGTGTGAGTTTCTGAAGTCAGAGCCAAATTAGGTTCTGTACAGCCTGAGGATTGTATATGAATATCTTAAGCTTTTGTTTTAATATTACTTTGCCTTGGCTTCAGGAAATGACCAAGAGACGCCCGATTAAAATTGTTTTGGAGTCATTATAATGGGGTGGAGCTTCCAGGAGCATTGGACAGGGAGACGAAGAACCAGGGTTCCTACTCAAGCTACGGCACTGAGTTGCCTGTTTTGTGAAATTTAGCAAGTAACTGTGCTTTTCTGAGCATTGCTGTCTTCATCTGTAAATACAGAGTTTTGATTAGATCTGCATTTAACAAATGTTCCCTGGCACACCACTGCAGAAGTTAACAGGTACATCTGAGCAAGAGTTCTATGGTCAAATTTGTTAGAAAATACTTCTTACTATATCTTCTTCTTAGATATTTATAACACACATGCTCATATCAAAGGCTCTGATAAGTTCTATAGAAGAATAAAAAAATATCTTTTTCACTGTCTAAATCAGGCTTCCCAAACTTATTTGAGCGTGGAATCCCACCTCTTTTTTTTTTTTTTTAACATCTCTTTGCATCTTCTAGAATAGGCCACGGGTTTGGGGAACAGGGCTAGGTGATTCTTCAAGTTTTCTAACTGAATTGTCTAAGCATCTTTGGCTAAGGAGGAAGTGAAGTCTCTTTTCAATCACGCTCTTAGCTTTTCCTCTCCCCCCTCTCTTCTTTTCTCCTTCTCTTCCCCTCTCCCCCAAGTATTAAAACCTAGCTGATCCCTAATTGTGAGCCTTTTCCATGACACACATTCTGAGAGATGAGACAGATGACAGGTGGGAGGTGAACTGGAGAGAGGTTCCCAGCGTGGCTTTTCTCAAGTGCGATGCACCCTGAGCGGTTGTGTTTGTTATCAAAATGAGTCGCATGCTGGCGTGCCACCTCGAGTTCTCTCCGTTGGCATTTGCAACTTGTTTCTATGTCATTTTGCAGCCTGGTTCTTCCAATTCCAGCGAGATGACTGGATCAGGCATGTCTCTTTCCATTACAAGTGACAGAAGCTCAACTCCAACTAGCTTAAGCAAAACAAACAAACAAAAACCTCCAGGGCATATTTGTTGGCACATGTGCGTGGGAAGTTGTGTCCTGGGTGGGGCTCAAGCTGTGCCATCTGGTGTTTGTCCCTCTCTGTTCCTGCCTGCTTCTTCCCGCAGCTCCAGGCTCTGCTGTTCTCTGAGTGTTGGTTTCTCTCTCCTGTCATAATTCATCCTTTTCCCCGTCATGGGAAAGACAGCCAGTGGCTGTATGTCCTTAAAGCTTGTCATCCCCCAGAAAGAAAGACCCCCCACCGGGTCCCAGCACCTGTGTATCGCCTGTCATCGAAGCCTGCTGCTCAGCTGGCTTGGTTTGGTGTGCACAGCTAGAATCGGTGCCGTGGGCAGAGGGTGCGGTTCTGTGCACCGTCAGGCCAGAGTGCCATGCAGGTGGCAGGGTGCCGACTGGCAGCGTGGCATCGTAAGTGGGGAAAGGATAACTCTTCAGTGGTGGGAGGGGCGCTGGGTGGACTAAAACCACAGTTACCCACTATGTGCCCACTCCTTTTTCCTCCTGGCCAGGGGTGCCCTCACCATCATCTGCCCACAAAGAATCATTTGTTCAGAGGAAGGCACAGACCTGGGAGTCAGCGTCCAGTCGGGAGGGCCGACTGCGAGACACCTTCCATCCTTTGGTGCTTCTCCATGCCGGGCTAGTGGGGGCTTGTGGCAGCCTCTCTGGGCAGGTCACAGCCTCTGCACATCTTAACCTGCCTACACCGCCAGGAACCAGGCGCCTTCCCGCATGTATCAAGCTTGTGTTTCTGGTCTCAAAGTGATTCCCACCAGCCTGTAATTTGGGGGCCCACTCAGGTGCCAGTCTGTGTCCTTCCTGCTTTCTGTTCTTTAGTTTTCTTCAGTCTCTTTAGTTTCTCTCTGAGCCAGGCATCAGCAGCCTCCCTTACAGATGAGAAAACTGAGGCTCAGGGTAGAGAGGCCTTTGGCAAGCCTCCTCGCTAGGTGAGTGGCAGAGCCCGGATCCTGCCTAAGTTGGTGCTATGGACCGAATGTCGTGTCTGCTCACAATTCATATGTTGAAGCCCTGACCCCCAACTGGGGTTCGGTTTAGATGAAGTCATGAGGGTGGGGCCCCATGATGGGATTAGTGCCCTGTGAGACGAGGAAGAGAGACCAGAGCTCTCTCTCCACCCTGTGAGGACACAGCAAGAAGGCGCCATCTGCAAGCCGGGACGCCCTCACCAGGGAACTGATTCGGTCGGCACCTTGCTCTTGGCCTTCCCAGCCCACAGAGCCATGAGAAATAAACTCCTGTTGTTCCAGTCCCCAGTCTCTGGTGCCTTCTTATGGCAGCCTGGGCTGATGGGCATAGTCGAGGTTCTCAACCTCCAGTGGAGTGAGTGCCTGGGTTCCACTGTGCTGGAGGCGAGGAGTCCTCCAGAGGGCATGTGCATGTTCCTAGGCATTCTGGGAGTGAAAACCCTGGGCCCTGCAGGTCCTCATCTAGAACCACTGGCCGTGTGCCCTCTGGGCTACGCTCAAGGTCAGGAGGCCTCTGAGGTTGCTCAGGGCTGGTCCTTCCCCGGGCAGAAGTCCTGGCCCTGGGATCAGCATTAGGTCCTGCCCTCATGGGCTGAGCTGCCTCAATTCCCTCCCTGCGCCCCCCTAACAGAAACATTCCCTGAGGACCCCCACGCCCCGGCTGAGCCTAGGACTACCTGGAGACAGGGCAGCTGTGGTTTCTCCCAGGAGAGTGTCCTGCAGTGAGGCAGTCATGCCCGTTGTCTGGGGAAGTTGATTTGAGGGTGCCGCAGGCCTGAGCAGTCTGATTTCCTAACCTATTTTGGAAACAATGCGGGTGGTTTTTACGGAGGAGAGCCCTTCCCAAATGTTCAGGCACCATCCAATGAGCTTTTCCTTCCCTTTCATAGCGGGAGTGTTTTAAGGATGAGGAAGTTCAAACAGTAAAGCTGGAGGGTCACTCAAGGGAGCGCACCGTCTAACCCCTGTGGCTGAAGTAGGGAGCAGGGAAGGCGGGTTCTACACGGAGTCAGAGAGGCCTGTGCTACTTTTTCTATCCGCCTGGTTGGTTGAGAAAGTAGAGGGCCTCTTCTGCCCCTTTCCCACTAGGCGGGGACCGGGCCAGCTGGTAGGGCGGGCAGATGTGCTGTGATCATCTGGCCCTGCTGCCTGTGTGCCAGTCTGTGGGCAGGGCCATAATTGCTGGGTTTGCTGGGCGTGTCCCAGGTGAGGCCGTCGTGCCTGTCGACCTGGGGAAGTTGATTTGAGGATGCCGCAGGCCTGAGCAGTCATGGGGGCTGCAGGCGAGGGATTCCCACGCTGGCTGGGCAGCCCTCCCGGGGGTGGCAAGGGACTGGAGGCTGAGCGGACATGCCCTGACACAGGGATTGAGGAGGGCGACAAGTAGAGAGACAGTAAAAACCCTGGACCCGTCTTGGGTTCTGTCTCAAGGAGGTCCAGCGCTGCTTCTGGGCCCGAGACGTCCTCCAGGAATGGAAGGAGCTGGATTAGATGACCTCTGGGAATGCGGTCAAAGCCGTGGTTTGGCTTGTGAGCTTCACCCTGGTGTGGCCACACAAATGGTGAGGTGGGACGGGGCAGGCTGCTCACGCGTCAGAGGATGGGTCCTCCCCACCCACTCTGCCCAGCCAGCTCCAAAACCCTAGACTCCGCCTCAAGGAGAATAAAGCAGACTGAATTTCCCCAGAGCGTCTTCTCTGGAGCCTGCTGGGGTTGGGACCTGCAGGGTAGTCACCAAGTGGCCACAAACAAGGTGGAGACAACGAGCACTAACTCGGTGACTCAGTCCCCGTCCTGGGCACTGGCCTCCCCCGTGCCCCCGTGTGTGCTCCCCGATGGAGAAATTCCCTGTATTTGTTGTTTATCTCTCACCCACTTCTGATGGGAAAATTGAATTAACAAAGTCAACTTTAGAACAAAACAATCTTTGTGTTAAAGTGAGTACGTATAATTTGATTATTTGAAAGCAAAACCCAGCACAGTGTTTCTCAGGGCAGAGACAGGAATCACCGGCTAGATGCCCTCTGCCTCTGGGAGGCCCCGTGCGTTGGTGTCAGCAGATGGTCTAGTTGTCTGCGGACCTGCCGCAGGTAGCCCGCGTCCTCCCACGTACTGCAAGGCGGGGTGTGATTGAGTGGTGAGAAGGCCAGGCTGCCCGGCCTTGAATCCTTGCTCCTCTCAGATTCACTTAGGACACGACCTCGGGCAATTTATATAATTTCTCTGAGCCTCTGTGTTTTCATCTGTAAAATGGGGGTAATAATGGGGTTGTTGAGATTGAAGTCATTAACGCTTGGCAGGTAATAAATGCTGATGAAATGCTTGCCATTGTCATAGCAGTAGTTGTCATGGCAGTAGTTGGGGTCCTCATCCTCGTTACCGTCCTCATCACACCGTATGAGGACTCCGAGGAGGGCGGAGTAAGGCCAGGACTGCCTCTCTGGTCACTGTGAAACGCTAGGCCCTGTCTCCAGGCCTGGATCTCAAGGGGGGATTCATCAGTCGTGCCCTGGCCTCACTCCTGGTGACTTGGGACTGGTTAACAAAGAGGGTACCCTCACCTTGTAGCCCTGCTCCTGTGGGCCCGGGAGGCCACCCACCTCCAGAGGGGCCACGGCGCAGCCCTCCTCAGGGTGGAAGTGGGGGCCTTAACCACTGTCTGAATGTAACTCTCTTACCTCATTCCAGACTCTTCCGGGCAGCTGTTTGTTTTCTAATAGAAACATAGAAACGAGCTGGCATCGTTTCTAAACAAAGAGGGACTTTTCACGGGAAGTTTGACGACCCGCCACGTTCTCCCTGCTTGTTGGAACGTGCGGCCTCTTCTCTGACAATTGGGGTGACTTGCTGGAGAACAATAGACAATAGCTGTGGCCTGCTTCCCGTGAGAAGGAGCAGCGGGTACAGGTGGGTGTCGGGAGCCCTGTCCCACGGGAGGAATTTCCTGAGAGCTCCCGCAGCCCTTAACTCCTGCCCAAGGGTCCCGGGGTGGGTGCCGAGGGCTCGTGTAACTGAGGCTGCCCCTGGCAGGCCCCGTCCGGAGGGCTCTCCCCGCTCGCATCCTGCGGAGGTGATCACGGCCTCCGTGAGCTGCCAGGTTAGCTCTCGGAGCCTCTTCCCGAGAACCACTGTGGAAGAGGCTGGCCAGTCGCAGGCCTGGGCTGTGGACCTTCAGGACGGAGGGGGCCTTGCTGGCAGCCCCCCTGAGCCACTCTTGGGTGCCTCATCTGCTCCTGCCCTTTGGCCTCCTTGGAGCCCGTTGAACGTGCCTTCCCCACCTGCAGTTCCCTCCACCCGGAGCCCCCTCCTCTCCCCTTCCCTGCCCTCCCCTCCCCTCTCCTCCCCTCTGCCCTTCCCCACTCATTCCTCACTGACCTTCAGGGTTGGGCACAAACTGACCTTCTCAGGGAAGCCTCCATTTGCCACCCTAATTAGCTGGGCCCCTTTGCAGGCCACTCCCAGCACCATCGTTCTTAATCACAGCCCCTTGTTCATTTCTTTGTTTCCCTGTACTCACCAAAATTTGTAATTGTACCTTCACTGGTGTGCAGTCAGCCCTCCGTACCTGTGGGTTCTGCATCTGTGGATTCAAACAACTGTGGATCGAAAATATTCGGAAAAAAAGTCTGAATGTATACAGACTTTTTTTCTTGTCATCATTCCCTAAACAATACGGCATAGCAACTATTCACATAGCGTTTGTATTGTGTCAGGTATTATAAGTCATCTAGAGATGATTAAAAGTGTACAGGAGCATGTGTGTAGGTCACATGCAAATGCTGTGCCGTTTTATATCAGGGACTTGAACAGCCCTGGCGTTTGCTATCTGAGGGGGTCCTGGAACCAGCCCCCCGTGGAAACTGAGGGATGACTGTACTTGCATGTTGTCCACCTCCCTGGCAGGACCAGAAGCTGCTTGGTGCTGGCCACGCCACCCACAGCCTTCTCTGCAGGAGACGCGCAAATGCTGGCGAATGCACACATTAGTTGGGCGGGGGGACCTTAGGAGATTTTCAGCAGTTTTTTCTGAGAGGTGTGAAGTTGAGAGTTAAGTGTGGCTTGTGTGGCTGTAACAATAGGCATTTTCCTTCCAGCAGCTCAGACTCTCGTGTGCTTGGCACACTAGTAGAAAGGAAAAAAAAAAAAAAAGCCAGTTTGTTCTTAAGAAAGCTCTGGAAATTTCATCTGCGTTTGCGTGAACTGGCTCATGCTGGGCCTCTGGAGGAACACGAATGTGGAATTTGAACTCTACCCTACCTCAGAGAGCAAGGCTGAAGCGATAGGACGAAATGCATTTAAATGTCATGAGTGTTATTATTAGTTGTAATCTTATCTTTGTTAATAATAATAACAGGACCCGCCTAGAAGTTACTGAATAGCAGACAGGCGCTTTCGTAAGCCCTCACCGTCAGATAGCAGCAGGACCTGGGGAGGCGCCGGCGCCGTGAGGGATGGAGTGTTCTCCAGAAACCGCCCTGGCCACACGTGGGCAGACACCTCCTCCATGCCTTCTGGGGCACTGGTCATTCAGAGAGGTGCCCCGGTTGGCCTGTGGGTCCTTCATCCCCTGGAGCTGCCAGTGCAATCAGTCTGGGGTCTGCAGGGCTGGGAACTCCAAGGCGGTTTCTCTTTACAGAGTTCTCTGCTTGGCCTTTTCCCTTCTATTGTCTGGCATCCCAGAGACTGGCCGAAACAATGTGTTTCCTACAGATTTTGTTTGCCTGCATTGACTTCTTTGTTAATGCTCTCGTAAACAGACATTTAGCATATACAGATCTGCACACTTGACAAAGAGAAATCTGGAGCCCTGGACAGGGCGGCTGCAGTGAGTCACCAGCTCCTTGAACCTGAAGACCTTGGACGGTCTGGAGCTTGTGACTCACACCATCAGTGCTGGGCCAGAGACGGAGGGAATGAATATTGGGCCTCTGACCGGTTGGAGTATACAGATATGTGAGCACTAGGTGAGTGTCGAGGTCAAGCAGGTGGACTCTGGAGCTTGACTCTCTGGAGTTCAAGTCCAAGCTCCAGCACTTTTATTAGCTGTGTGACTTCCGGGAAGTTGCTTACCTAATATGTGTCTGTTTCCTCATCTGTAAAAAGGATCCCTACCTCATGGGTACTTGGGAGCTTAGCAGAGTTAATATTTGGAAATCGTTTGGCGCAAGCCTGCTCTTGTTACTTGCCCACTGGGCCTTGTGTTGTGGCCTCCCCACAGTCTGTGGGCGGCTGAGAAGGGCCTTCTTGTGCACCCACTTGAGCTAGGAATAGAATCTGGGCGTCCATCCCTGCAGGGTAACTTGAATCTTCTGCATGTAGCTGTGGTGCCCTGTTCATCAGAGATTAAACGTTCTGAACCTGTGACTTGCGTGGGGCCTGTGCCAGCCAAACAGGGTGGTAGCTAAGGGGACGGATGCTGGATAGGACATTCCTGGGTTTGCACCCTGGCCCCTGCTCTCACCAGCGGTGTGAGCTTGGACGTGCTGCTTATCTCCCCGAGCGTGTCTCATGGAAACTGAGTACACGAGATCCCCGCTTCAGAGGACGCTGTGAGCGTGGCGGCAGCAGGGTTTGTAAGGTGCTTGGCTGGGGCCTGGCACGGAGCCAGCACACAGGAGGGGTTTCACCTTGACCGATGACTGGGCATTGGAAATACTGCAGAATCTGGAGTGGGGAGGAGAGGATGTGATCATGGTCTTTAACTTCGCAAGGCCTGAACTCATCAGACATTCAAGGATTGTCTACGTCCTTTGTGCCCCCGTTGATGGCCCTGGAGTGACAGGGAGGCCAGGCCATTCCAGGGGGTGGGGGAGGGCTGAGCTGGCTGGAGAGACATTCCTGTTACGAGAAGCCTTCAAGCAGAAGCTAGACAGCCCCTTAGCAGGCATGCGGCATCCTCTCTGTGAAAGCCTTCGAAGTCCTTCCCAACCTTATAGGATTCTTTTTTTTTTTTTTTTTGAGATGGGGTCTCACTTTGTCACCCAGGCTGGAGTGCAGTGGCAGTAGGCAATCATAGCTCACTGCAGTCTCAAACTCCCAGGCTCATGCAATCCTCCTGCCTTAGCCTCCCAAAGTGCTGGGATTACTGGTGTGAGCTACCATGTCTGGCCCTTCCAAGGCGCCGAGGTGTTGTCATCCTCAGGCCATAGGTGTGGATGGCCCCAGCTCTGACCCACAGGGTGGATCTCATTTCCCCAAGCTTTGTCCACGTGGGCCACCTACTTTTCGACTCTTGTTTTGGGGTTTCCTTGATTGTGGGAAAGTGAGCGAGCAGTATACCTAGGATTTTTCAGTGGTGTCATCATTATTTCTCATTCAGATTTTTGGGTAGCCTTCCCTCGATCCTGTGTATTCTCTTTTTCTTCAGCTGGTTAGAGCTGGTTTATGACGTAAGTGAGAGCCCTGAGGTGCTTGGTTGAAGCAAGGCTTGGTTAGCCGTCGGCATCTGGTCGAGGACCGGTTCCAGCCCAGCCACACCGCCAAGGAGGGGACCCGGACACCGGCCAACACCCGAGTATAACGCTGACCTGACGACACGGGAGGCTGTGGTTTCCCTTGTGGCTCAGAAACACAAACCACACTTATCTCTGAGATGTCTGACCCCGACAAGACTGGAAAATGTGAGCTAGCGAGTGGTAGTGTTCAGGGAGGGGCTGCGCACGGGCACTGCAGGAGAGCTCACTGGCGCGGTGTGTGTGCAGAAAGATTCTCGGCGTTAACTGCAGTTTCCTGGCTTCTGTAGGTCACTTACCTGCACCTCCTTCCGGAGGTGATCGGCGTGTTAATTCTGTATGTCACGCTGGCATTGTAAAGGGCGTCTGGGTCGTCAGAAACCTGGGAGACTCAGCACAATTATCTTTTGTGGCCATTCGTTGGTGTTCCATTCAGTGACACTGCCTGGCCTTTTATAGTGCCAGCGGGTGTTTCTCCTCCAGACTGTCGCCTGTAGCTGGAGGCAAGGGGGACACTTCTGCCTGTTGAATGAAGTTACAGTTTTAGATTTCTCTTTCCCCTGGGCTGATGGAGTCTCACATCCTTTAGCAGAGCTGACATCCTCCGGGTGGACGCTGAGGCCCAGCTGTAGCCTACGGGTTCCAGCTGTGGTTCCAGCTCTCGCTGGGTGGCCTGGGTCAAGTCCTCCAGCCTCTGTGGGCTGTTGGTTCCTACTGTTAGGAAGATATTGCTCTGGAAATGCAAAGACCCTTTTAGTTTAAAATTTCTTGGAGAGAGCGATATTGCAAAGCAGTTAAGCACCTGGGATTTGAATTATAGTTTGGCCACATCTCAGCTCTCAGTTTCCTTATCTGTAAAATGGGCTGATGATGCTACCTCTCTGGGTTTGGGGAAGATTAAAGGAGAGACTGTCAGCCAGGAGCATAGTTCCAGGCACATTGGTAAGGCTCCACAGGTGACAGCTCTGCCGTTATTGTCATCACAGGTGTCACCATCGTGGGGAGCGAGGTTCCTGACTGTCACTGAGGTTACAGACTGGAGAAGCACTCGGAGTGAAGTGATGAGGGGATGTGGTTAATTAGCATCTCCAAGTAGTGACCTGGACCTGACCTGTTAGAAATAGGATCGGGGCCACCTGAGAGAGGAACCATCCTGGCTCCCGGACACTGGGCAGGCTGGGAAGCTGAGGCATCCAGGTGAAAACCACTGATGCTGTTACCACTTCCCGAGGTGGCCAGTCCTTTCTCTTCTCTACTTACACTTTCCTGGGAAGGAGAACTGATACACAGGAAGAAAAAACATATGGCAAACCCTTTATTTTCTATGATAAATGATGACTTTTGGAACTGGGGTCTGGTCTGAATTCTCCAAGGCAGTGGTTTTAACGTCACAACATGCTGTGCTTTGGGGCTGCTGTCTCTGCTGACCCCAGTCAGATGCCAAGAAATGAGATGGGTGCCTTTGGAAGGCATTCAGAAATTACTCATTGCAAGAAAAATGCAATGTTTCAGGGAAAGGGAGGGCTGAGCATGTGTAAAAATGAGTATTATGCGCTTAGCATTCTGAATTCAACACCAGTGAGGAAAGGGAGGGGGCAGGAGTTGGGGGCCGTCTAGCTGGGCAGTACTACAGAAGCAGACAGGATGACTGTCCACAGCTGTGCTGGCATCGCAGTGGGTTTCAAGAATCCCCGTCTTCGGGGTTTGAAGGAGATCTTGGAGCCCTTCCTCCTCTGTTTGCCAGATTAAAGTTTCGTACCTTGGACCTGGGGTATGCTGGGCTTTGGTTCTAAGGGAGTACAGCTCAGACCCTCTTGTAAAGGATGAGTTTTAAAAAGTGAAATCAGAGAGTGTTTTTGGTTTCCTTGAAGCTGTCTTTGACATTTTAGCAACACAACTGGCAGAGTTGGGTAGAAGACTCCAGCAGGATGCAAGATGAGCCCTAGACTATCAAAGTCAAAGAGAGAGATGGTCTTTTGGGAAGATGAAGTTTTCCTTTCACATGTGAGAAAACCAAGGCCCAGAGAGGGTAGGTGGAGGGCTTAACATCAGCCAGCTAGAGAGGGCCGTGGTGGGACCTGAACTCAAGTCTTAGCGTCTAATCCAGGGCTCTTCCGTGAATGGCCTATAGCTCCTTGCAGTTCACAAGCGTCATACAATGATTGATAATTATTATGTTATCACTTCTGTACCAATTTATATTGGCAAATGAAGTTAATACCTTATGATGTGTTCTTTTTTTAAAAAATAAAGTGACATGATCATATTACAGAACTTTTTTTTATATGGAGTGAAGCCCACCAACCTCGTACCACCGAATTATTAGCATTTTGGCATATTTCTTTCCTTTTTTTGTGCCAGAGCATGTCAGTGAGAGAGAAAGAAAAAGACCCTCACAGTAAATATACAAACAGACATAAGTGTAATAATGGTCAGATGCATCATTTAGTTTGACCTTGAAGTGTCTATTAGAGATTGAGTTGGAGTCCCCCAATATGCCCATCTGTTGTCCTTGTGACTTGGGAAAATTTGATTCCTTGGCCAAACCTCTGGATAATGTGACCAGATTTTAGCCTCATTTGGTGAACAAATCTTTAACACACATGTCCTCACGTGGGGAGTCTGGTGGTAATGGGTTCAGAAGGTTGCTTGGCTGGGAGCCTCTTGCCGGCCACTGCCACACGCTGTGTCTCTGTGGGTACCAACACCCTGACCTTTTCAGCCAGACCCATGAGAGAGCTTGCAGACCACCACGCCGGGTGGAGCCACCAGACGCCTGGCTGACTGCACGAACTTTCCACGTCCCAGCATTTCTCCAGACTAGCTGTGGAGGACATGAAGGGGTTTGCAGATGTCCAAATAAAAATGATGTCCACACAGTTTCCCAGGAGGAATAACTGATGATCTCTGTGTCTCCCGGAAAGGGACAGAAATTGCAGGGGAGGCTGCAGCCCCAGCCCCGGTGGCTGGCCCTCGTTGCCCTGCTCCAGGGGTCGGGGAGGCCTGTGCCCTTCTCCCTTTTTCCTGTCCTTTGCACCAGCCCTGCTGTCGCTGACCTCGACTCTGCAGGCTGGGACCGAGGAACCCAAGCGCTGTCTGAGGCCAGCTCCCACCCTGCAGGGAGAGGAGAGCCGTGTGGCAGTGCTGATGTGCATGTCAGTACCTGCTTGGGGTCCCAGCAAGTGCTGTCGCTGGAGGAGACTGCTCCATTTTTCTGGGAGAGTGCGTGAAAAGCAGAGCAGCCTGGGGAAAGTGTGAAGTTTGTCCTGTTGCTGGAGAAGTTGTCGCCTGGTTTGCACACCCCTCGTGGTGGTGATGGAGAGGCATGAACCCCATGGCCTGGCTACACAGGCTGTTTTCACCCTTGGATTCCTACTTCCAGAGCCCTGAAACCTAGAGCGCTGTGCTGGGAGCTGAACAGGAAAAGCCCTGAACGCAGGAGGCCCGCGGGATTGGGGCTTTACTGTAGGCAATGGGAAGTCCCTTGCTCTGTGCCCAGGGTGTAGGAGGCTTTTCCCTGTCTGTGCAGAACAACTGTGGTCACGGAGAAACGTGTCTTAGAAAATTGGTACAGGGACAAATGACGTTTAGTATTAGTATATAAGCATCCCAGGCACCCCTTGTCTGAGTGTCAGCAGGCAACAATGATGAACAGTTGGTGCTAGAACACACACAAAATCAACGCTCTGAGCCTGGGGCCAGCACACTTGTTGCCCCCGGCTCACAGATGGGGTTTTTCTCACTGGCCTTGCCACCTGCAGGAACGTGAATGTCAGCTCGCTCTGGCCAGCCAAGCGATGCCCACGCATCCACCCCACTGCCACCCTGCAAAAGTGGCTCTAACAGTTCTGCAAGGTTGTCATCTATTCTCCAGGTCCCGCTGCCTTTGTAGCTTGATACCTGTTTTATTCTTTTACTGTTTTTCTAGGGGTCTCAGGAAGGGTGGAAAGACATTGGTGTGCAGGTGTCTGTTTGAGTCCTTGCTTTTGCTTCTCTGGGGTATATACCTGGAAGTGGAATTGCTGGGTGGTATGGTGATTCCACGTTTACTTTTTTGAGGACCTGCCAGAATGCACCAGAGGCCACGATTCCCGATCGCCTACAGGGTGAAGCCCCAGTGCCTGCCTCTTGCATTCAGGACTTTTCTCATTCTGTCCCCAGCACAAGGATCTGCCCCAACCAGACTGATTGGCCACCATGTGCCACCTCCACGCCTGGGCTAGGTCATTCCTCTCACCTGGGATCCTGCCCCCTCCTCCCCCACAATCAGGGACCAAGTGCAAATCCAGCCTTCACTGCCTCCTTTGGAAAACACTGCAGTTCGTGTGGCTCTGGCTGGTGACCTCCAATCCTACTTTACTAACTCGGCTCGGCGATCTCTGCCCTGAGCGCCTCTGGTCCCCTCACCTGCTCTCGAGCTCCTGGTAGTTCTTGGGCACTCAAGAGGCAACGACAGACTGTTCGTTTTGGCCTTGCCCGTGCCTGGCTTGCCCCTGATGCTTGTATTTGATGCCTGTGACTACACGGCCTGTGTCCAAGCCACTGTTCTGGGATCAGCCTCCCCCCGTGGTGGCATCTTCTCCACAGGGAGGGACCTGGCTGCCTCTGGTATTAGTGCAGCTGAGCCTTCGAGGCTGGCAGGTTGCCTTGGGTTCCTGGGATGGTGACTGGCCGCCTCCCCTCTTGGGCCCCGGCCCACTTGGAAGCGTGCCCTTGAGCGCTGCCATCCCTGAGCCAGGCCATCAGGTCATTCGATCCCCCGAGGTGGCTTAGAAGCTGGCTGAACGCCCCTGCTGTGGACTCGTGACGGAGAAGCGGGCTGCTGCTCACAGAGCTTTGTGCATGGATTCGGTGGAGACCGAGCCACTTATTTCTAAGGGTTGTCTTGTTGCATAGAAAATGGCCCGAGTGGCCTGTCACCCAGGCAGAAACCTGGGAGCTGTCTCTTAGCCCAGCCTGTTTCTCATGAACACTGGCGAGCCTCCCGCCTAGATATCTGTCCTTTTCTCCCCCCTGCCTTGGTCCACGTCTCCTGCTCAGCTGCCGGCTGTGGCTTCCCGCGTGAGCTTTGCACTCGGATTTGCCCCCTGCGACCTGTCTCACCCAGCACCGTCTTCCTCAAGTTCATGTCTGAGCTGCGCCCTCCAGACCATTGACTCCACTAACAGCTCCTCCTCCCCTCAAATTTCACATCCCTAAACTACTTTAGTGCTCTGTGTGGGCACCGGGCTCTCCTTCTGACCACCTTGATTTATACAAACCATTCTCTGGGCCTTGTTCCCCCTGGAGATCCAGGCTTAGATGTCTCTTGCTGGAAGGGCTTCTCTGGCCCCAGTGCTGTTGTCCCCACGACTTGCACAGCCCCTTCCATTGGCAGCCCCTCTCACAGGCTGTCTTGTGATGGTCTGCCTCACTCACCAACCTGGCCGTGTCTGCACCACTGTGTGCCCAGCTCCTAGACCAGGGTCTGGGCTTGGCGGGGCTGGGAGAAATGTGGTTTCAGGGTGGGTGGACTGACAGGTGGATGGATGGCACCCTCTGTGGGTCCAGGTTTCTCCCCTAGAGCGTGAAGGGCTGGCCCAGGTGGTCTCTGATGTCCCCCTGCTCTGGCAGGCAGCGGTGAGCACAGAGCTAACTGCAGTGCAGGTGAGTGTGGTCTGTGGTTAGCAGAGGCCCTGGGGTCCTTGGGGAGGCTTTCTAGAAGCACTTGAGCTGCCTTCTCCTGAGCAGCACGAGTGTGTAGCCTTAAAGGTGAGTCCTCGTAAGAAAGCAGGACTGTGCGAGGCCGGGAGGAGTGGCAGTCACCCCTGCTGGTGCAGTTGGGGTCACCAGGCCAGGACAGTGGCAGTACCCAGGGGGACTGGTCCTTCTGCATAGTTGGGGCCTGTCTTGGGGCCTTTCAGAGGTGACGAGAGGCCTGGTCTGCTTCTGATTTTTTAGTTTTGTTTTGAGGCTCCCAGTTCATTAAAAAAATTAAAATGCCACAAAAAGGCTATAAATATTATGGTATTTTAAACTCGTAACCTACGTCAGGATGATGCTTTTTCAACAAAAACAACATAGCAATATGGTTATTCTAGTCACAGTGTAATGACATGATTTATAAGAAATATTAATTCATAGTGTGCTCTAGGCTGGGCGAATCTGTGATGGGACAGGAGTGTCCCCCAGCCCTGTGGCTGAGCGAGGTCACATTTAGAGATGATATAACATATTTGACCCCTACCGCCTAGACCCGCCCCCAAACCCCTGCAAGTCCTTTTCTCAGGCTGGGACATGAGGACACGGGGCAGGCCTGGGGAGGGAGCAAGACACACACACTCCTGAGGCCTTGAGCTGCCAGGTCTCAGGAGGCCTCGTCCCTGAGCTCCTGCCTGTGCTGATGGCGCCTCTGGGGACAATGCAGTTACCCTTGAGGCTGGCCCGGGGGGTGGAGCCAGCTCAGACGCTGCCCTCTGGGAACAGGGACTGCTCGGTTGAGGTCTGACGGTTTCCATGAGCTCCAGAGTGATCAGGGGTCACCCTGCAGATGGGACCATGAGCCCCACCCCCAGAGTGTGGCTTACACAGGGTTGCACAGGTAGGAGCAAAGCTGAGACGTGAACTTGGTCCCTCAAGGCCTGAGTTGGGGATCCCTCTGGCAGGAGGATGTTTCAAGGTTCACCCTTGTGTCCCCAGGGCTTATCTTGGAGCCTGGCATGTCACAGGGAGATCAGTAAACGTCTATTGAATGAACACTAACGGCCAACATTGACTAGGGGCCAGGAACTGTGGCAACTGTATATATTTGTGTGATTTCATTGAACCCGAGCTCTGGGCAGTGGGGACTTTGCTCCCCTGTGGGCAGAGGAGGAAGCTGGAGTCCAGGTAGGAGAGGAAACCTGCCCGGCATCGAATGGCCGGTAAGTGGAGCTGAGACTTGGACCAGGCCAATGCTGTGCAATGGAAACAAATCGGAGCCTCTTGGGAAATGGAAAAAATTCTAGTAGCCACATTAAAAAAAGTGAAAGAGGAACAGCTGAAATTATTTTAATGATATATTTTATTTAATCCAATATCTGCAAATGTTTATCATTTTAACACATCATCAGTGTAAAAATTATTATCGAGAAATTGGACATTCTTTTTTTCACACTAAGTGTTCAGGATCCAAATGTGTAAATAACTCACTCTGCCTCGGGACTTGCACCAGCTGCGTTTCAAGTGCTCCATGGCTCCGTGTGTCCAGTGGCCACCCTGGACCCTCCCTGATCGATGGGTGGGTGTGGGAGTTGTCAGCTGAGGGAGCTGAGGGAGGCGTGAGGAAGTGGGGAAAGGAGGACAGACAGAGATGGAGGGACAGGCCTGTGCGTGTGTTGGGCTCCTGCCAGCACCGCGGGTCTCTCCCCAGGTGTGACTGCTGGGTGGAAGGGCCGCCTCGCAGAGGGGTGTCTCACTCGGGGCCACCCCTGGAAACCGAGGGGGGCCTGGGCAGGGCTGTGCAGGGCATAGGCTCCCTGAGCTTCCAGCCCCTGCGCTGCCGGGAGGGCCTGCCAGTCTGCGTGGGGATCTGGCTCTGAGCTCTGTTGCTTTTGGCCAAGTGCTGTTGCAAAACTCCCGGAGCACAGAACAGGTACGATGTGTTCCTCGGAAAAGGTTATGAGGTTTCAGACATAACAGAGGTTCTGAGTATACAAAGAGAGGACGGTCTCAGGGCCTGTGTCTGGAGTGAAGTCATCAGACCTATATAGCACGGGGTCACATTGGCTGACGTCTCTAAGGGCATCTCAGGCTCCGAGGCAGCGGCACTAGAGGTGACTCGGACTGACTTTGGTTGGGAGAGTGGGGGCAATAAGGAGCTAGTGTTTTCTCAAATGGGGCGCCAATGAAAGAGGTTAAAAACTATCACTTAAGACATCCTGGATTGGTCCTAACGTGTAGGGGGAGGGCGGATGGTAAGAAAGCTCCGTGGGCCAGGCAACCCTAGTATCGATTCCTGGGTTGGGCAGGTATTGGGAGAACCTGTGGCTAGTCCTGGCCCAGACAAGTTTTCTGAAAAGGTGAGTCAGGGTTTGGAACAGTTAGGTCTGGCCAGAGGAAGTGTTCCATTATGGCTTGATTTATGCCACTGGAAACATTTTATACTGAAGATTGTCCACTGGCCAAGCAAGCCTTGGGTCCAGAGATCCAGCAGGGAAGACAGATGCAGGGTGAACAGTGAGCTCCACGTGGCTTGGGAGGACCACAGGCTCAGTTCTCAAAATCCTGCATGCACTGTGATGCAGAAGTGAGGGTGGTGGCATGGTCGAAAGAGTGATGCCAGGCAAGATTTTTAACCTTGAGACAAACCCTGTTTGATAATGGCCATATCCACCAAGGGAGGGGTTGGGAAGCTGGGGGGCGGGGGCTGGGCCTGGGCCAGAGCAGGGAGGCCTGCAGTCCACGTGAGGGGCCCTGTGGCCAAGGTCTGGTCTCACTTCTTGGGTTCCTGGCAGAAAGTCCTTGCACAAGCCCAAGTCTCAGCTTCCCTGCCTGCAAAATAGGGCTAATAACCCTTTCTTCCCTTGCAAGCTCAAATTAGATGCTGCATGTGGAAGTACTTTTTAGAGCAAAGCACCCTGTAAATCCTGAAGGTTATTCTTTTTATTAACCCCACTGTGAATATTTTAATTTTATCTTTTATTCATTCTACAGTCTTTAGGTATGGTGTTGCTTTATCAGGACTTTTAAAACTTTTCATTATGAAAAATTTCACATGTACTCAAAAATAGGATAGTATAATGAACCCCCTGTGCCCTGCTGTCAGCTTCAAGGACTCAATATTTCATCGGGGCAATTTTAGCTCACTTTATAATAATCCCTTTCATTAATTGAGTTTCCCAAGTGCTTTAAGGCCTTTGAAGTAAAATCTTACTGGACAAGTTACCACAAAATCTGCCCCCTTGTCTGGGAAAAAGAGTGTTTTTGTATATTAGGTTTTGGGGACTAACGTTCTTGCCACAGGCTGTGATTGGATTTTTCAGTAACATCTAATTGTTGGTTGCACGGGGCAGGGTCACACTCGGGGCCTGGAGGACCTGTGGCTCCCCTGCCCTTCCCTAAACCACGAGGGCAAGTTCGACTCTCTCAGGAGTTTGGGGGCCTCTGTTGACTCTGCCTTTCAATTTGCTATAATTTGAAGGGAAAAGGTTGTTCTAGAGTCTAAATGATTATTTACACGAGAAACTTGGGAGCGGCTGGCAGGAATGATGAGGGAGCTGGGAGTTTGTCGTCTCCCGACAGCCTGCCTCTGTCGTGTCAGCCCGCCACGCAGGCGCCCCTCGGGAGTGGTCGCTTTGGGGACGGTCACCCGTTCATTCCCTTGGCTGGGTGCAGAGATTTGGGTGGGAGAGATGGGGAGGTGGGAGCCCGAGGGTGGAGGCTGATCGGTCTCGCTTTCATCTCTTCGGGCTCAAAGGGGTCTGTGCGTATAACCAGGCTGGAATGTGCAGTTCTTTTTCTCGTCTGTGAGATGGTGTTGGTGACAGCACTTGGCCAGACTTACCCTCGGTGGTTGTAAGGATGAAATGTAAGGCCCAGGAGATGTTCTGTCTGGTCTTGTTCCCCAGTCTGTCCCCTGTGCCTAGAACAGTGTTTGGCACATAGTAAGTGCTCAATAAATTTATGTTGCAGAACAGGAGGGAGGGGAGGAGGAGGAGAAGGAAGGAAGGTGAGAGGGAAGAGAGGAACGAGGGAAGGAAAAGCTACATTTGTCCATCCATTATTAATAATTCATCACAAATCATTTATTTTGGGATAAGGAAATGTCATTAGAAGGCCCCCAAGAACAAAATGCCTGTTTCCTCTGGGCTTCGAATGCCTTTCCCCACTTTTTCTTCCTGTAGGAATTGTGTTTCCATCTCTGGGGCTTAGCTCCACTGTCATCTTTTAAAGTGTTTTGGACTCACTCTGCGAAATCCATTCCCCTAACCCGACTCCTATCTACTGTTCACACCTCTGCAAAGCACAGATAGGAGGACCGTCACTGCCACACGTCATCCAACGCCAGTACTGAGCCGTCACTCAGAGTGCACTGCGAGGCTAGCACGGGCGTCTCCCCATCACCACAGAGGACACTGAGGCTCAGAGAGGTGAAGTCACTCGCCCAGGTAGACACAGCTGGAAACAGCCAGGCTTAGATCCAAACTGAACCTGTTGATCCCACAGCACCTGCTGCTCCTGCTGCTCCTGGTGCATCCCAGCTCTTTGCTTTTGGTTCCCCTCTCTGGGCTGGGTGGTCCTTACAGGTAGGAACGGGCTAGTGCCTGTGTCCCCTGCTCTTGCGGTCAGCCCAGAGCTGGGAGGCTGTAGGTGTGCTGGAATCAAATGGTACATCCTCCAGGACCGGCCACTCGGTGCCTTGTGTTCTACACAGCTGGGTGCCTGCAGAGCCTCCCAGGGGTTCAGGAGCCCTGGGGGGCAGGGGCACGGCTTGCCCAGTGCTGCGGCACACATTGGTGCCCCACAGGATTGGCAGAAGGTCTGTCAGGGTGGGGAGGGGGAAGGAAAAAGTAGAGGGTCCCTGAACACCTGAATGTACAGTCTGCGCCAACTAGGACCTTGGCTGTCTCGCTTGTTGTAGTTCCAGTGTCTAGTTGAGGGTCTAGCAAATAGTAGGTGCTTAATAAATATGCATTGAGTGAATGGGTGACCTCTGAGCCCTGTTTCCTGGTGTTCCCCAAAGCTGGCTTTGTTGTGGGTTCTCTAGCTACTGCCTAGAGGCCGGGCATGTGGGGCCAGGCCCAGGGACCATCCAGTGTGGGCAGTGCTGCCCCAGCGTGGACAGCATCTCTACCGCACCTCACTGTGTCACTGCTCCAGGGACATGGTGGGCTCCTGCCTACCTGGACCGAGTCCCCACAGCCTGCCCCTGGTTGGACAAGCATCCTTCGGAGTGGACTTGGGGGGGGGGGGCGGGGGGGAACCTCGCTGGTTGCCGCCCCCGGGCACTCTGGGCAGTGGAGCAGCTGCTCTGTCTCCTGCCTGCCCCTCCTCTCCACCCTGGACGCTCACACTCCACTGGTGGCAGCCTGGTCGTCTGGAGGGGACGCAGTGTCCGAGCTACTAATCTCCCGCCTTGGGTGTGCCCTTGAACTTTTCTTTAAGCAAGGCCTTCCAGCCCCCAGCAGCACTCCAGGTCACGTTCCCAGAGAGCCTGGAGGGGAGGGCTGAAACTGTTTATTTTCTGAGATTTTAAAAAACATGCCTTCCCCCCCCTCTGACCTTAAACAAAACTTTTTTTCCTCCAACACTTGTATTTTTAACTTCATGAGAAAATATGGGAAGGGAGCAGTTTTTATTTTAGAAACTGTCATTTTTCAAGATCTTTTTATTTAAAAAGAAAGGCTTTGGGGGATGGGGAGAATAAGGGTGTCTTTTTGGCTGGTGTACTGTGGGGGCTGCCTGGAGCTGTTCTCTGCCCAGAGCACGCGGCCCCTGCTCAGAGTCTTCCAGAGGTTTCTGCATGTTTTGGTCACTGTTGTGATCAAGCCCGCAGCTGTTTTGGTCGCTGTTGTGATCAAGGATTTCGGGGCACCTTTTCCTCTCCTTCTGAAGACTCAGGACTGGACCAGCTGAGCGCTGTAAACAAGCATGTCCTTCCGTGGCAGGAAGTGCTTAATGCTTTTGGGAGCCTGCACTGTAGGCAGGGTGCCGGCAGCGCCCACCTGCTGTGGCTTCCTCCCACAGCGAGGGTCAGAAGATGGCAACAGCCTATGGGCATGTGCAGACTCTGTGTTCCCATCTGGTGGATGTAGGATCTGAGGCCCAGAGAGGGTTGGTGACTTGGTCATAGTCACACAGCCACCTGGATAGGGATGAGTGATGGGTGGGGGGCCTGGAGAGCGGCTTCCTGCCTCCTTGGTCCTTGTGCGAGGTGCCCCATGTTCCTGACTCCCCCAGCCCAGCTATGCCTTGCTGACGGCTGTCCCGAAGGCTGTCCATCTCATAAGCACCAGCTGAGCTCCCGCTGGCCTCGCTGGGATAGCCTTGGTGTGGTTCCTTTGTTTTCAGTTCTTCAGCCCCTATTAAGGTCAGGGAGGTCAAACACCTATGTTTCAGGATACTTCTAGAATTTAAAACTTTAAAAAAATTTTTTTACCCTACTTGCAAGCTAATAGAATTTAAAACTTTCAGTTGGATAGTACTTATCAATTGAGAGTGGCCTCAAGAAAAATAGGAAAGCTGGCCACTGCTTGCAAGGGGCACTTGCTTAGCGTGGGAGGTTGAAATATAAGAAGCCCCAGTTGGTGAGCAGCTCGTGGAAGAACGTCTCTGCTCCCTTCTCTCACCGCCATGGCCACGATTCTGGCTCAGTTTTATTTCTCCTCTGTCCTGGATCTTTGCAATAACCCCTGAAATGCCCTCCCTCCTGGTCTTGCTGACGTCAGATGATTCTTGGCCACGTCCGACCATGTCTCCCTTCCACAAACTGGCGCCGACTTCTGCCTCTAGATTCTTCCCTTCCCAGGCACCCCATAACCCAGCCATCCCAAGGGCCCACAGCCCCCTGAAGCCTTTCTGCCCAGAATGTCCTCCTGCCCTCTTTTGCTAGGTGGCAGCTACTTGTCCTTCAAAGTCACTCAGAGACATCCCTTCTCCCTGGAGCCTTCTAGACTCCCTGGGCCTGGTTTCCCCTTCTGTGCGAGTACAGCCCTCTGCTCACTCGGGTGCCGCAGTAGTCCCCTGTGTTGAGACATAATCATCTCTTCCTTGCTGCCTCGTCCTCTGGACTGGGCTCCTCCAAGGAGGGGCTGCTTCCTCCCGTATTCCTGGCAGCACCCTAGTGCCTGTCCAAGTCCAACGGGAGCTGCTCATTCAGTGACCAAGGTCAGGGGTCAGGGTGGAGGGACAGAAAGGTTGTTCTGTAGTAGTGGGGGGCTCTGCTGAGGGGCAGGACTTTAGTTGGCCCTAGATGGGTAGGTGGATTTGGGACAGGGGACATCTCGGAGGCCCCAGAGCCAGATGCGGGCAGGTGCTGACCACGCTGGGGGGTGACCGGTGGATGGGTTTTTTCCCTATGATCTTTACATCTCTTGTGGATTAATCTCCCCCACTTCCTGAATGCTGGTGTAGGAGGTCAAGAAGGGTTCCTTCCCGTTTCCAAAGTGTCACCAACTCATCAGAAACTCACTGTGGTCTGTGCCCCTTTTAGCCACACCCAGGGTTGGGTGTTCACCTGGCATCCTCAGAAAAGCAGGTGTCTGGGTGCAGACTCCCTTTGGCCACTGATGGGATACTTTGTTCAGTCTGGAGCTGGGTACACAGATGTGACCACAGCTGCCCGGGTACTGGGGGCCGCAGAGCTGCTTCCCAGAGCCAGGAAGGACCTGCCTCCCTCTGCCACCCGTGCCTCCCGCTCCTCCCCCTCGGGCCCACGTTCACAGTCGCCTGGCGCCTTTGCTGCACAGGGAAGCCCCCACGCTCATCTGCTCATTGTTTTGGGGTTGCTGCCTTGAGGGGTCTTTCAGGTAATTCTTAAAAATCCCACAACACCCCAAACCTAGTTCTTACCCTCAGGGCATAAGCCCGGTTTGAAGTTGTACACAAACTTAAGGTTCCTGTTTGCCAGATGGAACAAGGCGAGGGGCACGGCTCTCCAATTACAGTCGTCCCTGGGTGTCCCTGGGGGATTGGTTCCCGGACCTCCCGAGGATACCCTCGTCCACAGACGCTCACGTCCCTGATGGAAAATGGGGTAGTGTTTGCATGGAGCCTACGCACATTATACTTTATCATCTCTAGATTACAATACGTAAAACAATGTAAATGTTATGCAAATAGTTGTTGCACTGTATTGTTTAGGGAACAATAAGAAAAAAAGTCTGTGTGTATTCGGTACAGACATAATTATTTTTCATCTAGTTTCGATCCGTGGTTGGTTGAATTCGTGAATGCAGAACCCACAGATGTGAAGGGCCAATGGTATATTGACTTCAGGGTTTACAAAGCAGCCTTTAATCATTTAATGCTGGGAAACCTTGAGCACTAGCTCTGGGCCCTGCACTACGCTGAGCGTGTGGGGGCATCTTCCCACGTAATCCTTTGGCAGCCTCCTGGGCAGGAATGATCCCATTGTGTAGACAAAGGAACTAAGGCCAGAAGAAGTTATGTATAAACTGTTCTTTAAGGTTATGCAGCTAGGAAGTGGCTGAGTGTGGGACTGGTTTACTCTCTCCTTTGAATCTTACTTGTGAAACAGGTGCGGATGTTTTTTTATCTCCCATTTAAAAGATGAGAGAATTGAGGCCCAGAGAGTCATGCAGAGGTGCATGCAGCCTGCACCCCAGCTCCAGACTGCTGACCCAGTGTGCTTTCCTCTGGCCATGTTGCCTCTTACATTAGCTGACAGATGCTAAGCGCTCCCACGGGGTAGTTGTAAAACCTTGAATGCAAGGTTTGAATTCAGCTGAGGAGCAGCTATGGGGTATACAGCAAGTGCCCTCTCTGTGTACTAAGTGATTGTTGCTCCTGTCCATCCCTTGCCCTCCCCTCATCCTCCCAGTGCATTGCCCACAGGGTTGTCACTCTGGTGTGACCCTTGACCATGGGCACTGGTGGGCATAAGGTGTCAGGCAAATCGGCGTCTTGCTGGTGAGAGCCATCAGTGTGCTTCTCTGCACCTCCCTCCCTTCAAATAGACCTGTGTCCACCTCCTCGCCACCTGGAAGATTCCCTGGTGGTGTGGGTAGGAGTGGATGGTGGTTTGGAAGCCCCTGCCCTGAGGCAGCAGTTAGTGCCAGGAGAGGGTGGGGCAGGTGCCCCATCCCTTGTTAGATCTCTGTGGGTGGCACCCAAGTGGGGAGTAGGAACAATACTCTATTGTTATGTTAAACCTGAAATAGACACCCTCAGATGGAGGGGGTGAGTATGCATCTATTATGGTCTAATAATGACAGGAGCACTCCGTGTCTTTTCAGATGCTTGACAATCACCTGCTAATCCCCTGGGGTCTGGGAAGCTGAGCGTTTTCACCGCCCCCACCTTGCCCCCACCTCTGCTTTGTAGAGCTAGGGAAGCGCCGAGACCATGGGCTGCACAAGGTGGAGGCTCAGCTTCTCCACTTGTTTTCCCGGTTCGAGGAGATGCATGTGTGTTCACTCCTGACCCGTCCTGGGACCAGGAAAGGGCACCGGGGTCTGGGTGAGAGGCATGTGCGGTGGTGAGAGAACTTTGCATAGACCCAAGTTCAAATCCCAGTTCGGGCACGTGGGTGCGTTTCTGAACCTTTCCTATTCTCAGTTAAAATGGGACAATACTTGCTTTTAAAGGGAGGTCTAAGGTCTGGCCCAACCCAGTAGATGCTTTGGGATGTGAGGACCATATCTTAGTTGGTTCTCCATGCCCCACCCTTCCGTCTCCCCCCAGCTCCTGCCAGGACCTAGGGGTTGGGGTGATGGGCTGGGTTGTAGAGAAATGTTTGAATCTCAAATCAAAAGGGGCCTTCCCAGGCAGATCTCTGACCTGCCTCCAGCCACCTGTCAGGCCTGCCTCTGGGGCCAAGACTCACACCCAGGGCACGAAGTAAGTAAGAAGCAGGTGCGGGGGCGGGGGGGGGGGCGCTGTCAGGAGACTTGGTTGCTGACTTGCTGTGTGGCCAGGGCCACTGCTCTAATTCACAGGGCTGAGGTGGAAAGGTGAGAGGGTCAGATAATTTGTACAGTTGTTGAGGTTCTAGACCAGGGAACAGCAAACCATGGCTCTTAGGCCAAATCTGACCTGACTTTTGTTTTTATAAATAAAGTTGTATTGTGACACAGCCGTGCCATTTGTTTACATATTGTCTATGGCTGCCTTTGCTCTATAGCGGCAGAGTGGAGTAGACTTGGCAGACCATACGGCCTGCAAAGACAGAGGCCCTTCACAGAGAAACCTTCCAGTCCTTCATTCAGACCATGAGCATTGTTAGGACAGAGAACATGTCCTCTCTGTGGGGCTCTAGACTCAACACTGGGCTGGGCGCAGTAGGCACTCAATAGATGTTAGTTGAATAAATAAGTGGAAAACCTGTTTATTTGGGCTTCAGGATGATTTGGGCTTCAAGAAATAAGGCTTGATTATAAATAGTTTACAAATGTTTATGATCCCACATAAAGAGAATCCTGGAACTAGGTGGCCCCAGGGCTGGCTTGGCAACTCAGCAGTGCCATCAAGGACCCCGAGTTCTTCCCTTCTTTCTCTGCCAGCATCCTCAAGGTATTGGCTTTGTCTTCAGGCTTGTTTCCTCATGTCATAGAATGGCTGCCATAGTTCCAGGCATCACATCTAGTCCTGTTTAGATGTCCAGCAGAAGGGGCTTTTTATCTTCTCATCCCTCACTTTGACCCTTTCCTAAATCTCTCCAGCAGATTCCCCACAGTCCTGTTGGCCAGAACCCAATCACGTAACACATGCCCTAGCTGCTAGGGAGGCTGGGAACATATTTGGCTTTTCCCGACTCCATAGTTACAGGCAGACTCTGTCCGCAAGGAGTAAAGGCAGAGGAACCATTGGCTGTTGACCGGGCACATTTCAGTGTCTGCCGCAAAGCTCAGTGGCAGCTGCAAGAGATGTGCAGGCTGGGAGGGCAGGCAGGGGTGGCAGAAAAGGTTTCACCGAGGAGGCCCTGGGAGGCCTGATCAAAGTGCAGGTGGTGTCTTGCTCTCTCACCCTTCCGCCTTTCACCAGGGGATGGTGCGGCACGAAGGCCTTTGCCATGCTCTTGGACTTCCCACCTCTAGAACCACGAGCCAAATAAACTTCTATTGTTTATAAATTACCCAGACTCAGGTATTCTGTGATAGCAACACAAAACAGACTAGGACAGACTTCCTGGGTGGAACCCAGTGGGAGCGTCTCCTTCTGACCTGGCGACCTCTCAGCAGCGTTTGAAGCTGACTCACTGTCTTTGCTGGAAACCTGCGTCTTCCTGGGGCGCAGGGCCCGGCCTCGCTGGGGCCTCCCTTAGCCTTTCTGGCTACTGTTTCTTCCTCAAACGTTGGCAGCCCTGGGCTCAAGCCTCAGCATTCCAGGAGAGGCACCTCTACTCATAGGTAACATTTATTGAGCACTTTCTGCATATGTGTGCTCAGCACTGCACATGTCTTAATCCCCACGATGCAGCTCTGAGGTTGCTACTGTTTGCTCGTTTATTCTCGTATTCTTTCATTCGCCGAGATCATTGAGCTCCTGCTGTGTGCCCGGCACGATTCCAGGTGCTGAGTAAGGCAGATGTGTTTCTACCTCTGGGGAGCTGACACCCAGTGGGAGTTACCCAGGGGAACAGGAAACAGAGCAGAGACCTGAGGTTTCTCACCCAGCCACACGCCCGGCGGGCAGAGGAGCCAACGGCAGGCCGGGCTCTTGAATGACGACCACGTATCCCTCCACCTGCAGCCCAGGTCCCTGTCTGGACACCATTGTCTCTGCCCGGGTGTCCTGGGCATCTCACACCGAGCATTTCCAATGGGACTCGTTGTTGTTTTTCTTATCTCCAAACTTGCTCTTCCCCACCCTGCCTCCACAAATGGCCCAGGGGCTCGTCCAGACACCCTTCTCCTGCATCTCCAAATCCTGCTATCCAGAGCGGTCAGATGGGCTTCCACAGACAGCCTCCAGGACCCACTGCTTCTGCTACAGTTCCTGCTCTCACTTCCGGGGCTCCCTTCCTCCCCTCTTTCCGAGCTCTGGTGTGGTCAGCTCTGCTCTCCCATCACTGAGCCTTGGCACATGCTGTTCCTCTGCCGGGAGCAGCGCTTACCCCAGCCACACGCCCTGCTCGTGGCCAATTCCAGCCTGTGCTCAAACACCACCCTCCACGGGGCCTTCCCTGACTCTCTCTGCAGACTTCCTCGCACGCCTGTGGCTGCACACTTGGCCCCCCTTGAGTGAGAACTCCTAAAGCTGGCAGGTCTGCCCCCCACCACCCTAGGAGTGCAGGGACCAGGCCTCGTCTCCTCTTTCACCTGCAGTGCCCAGAACAATGGGTGTTTATTGACTGATGGGATGAATAGATGAATGTTGGAGTAGGTTTCTGGGAGGCCGAGGAATGCCGATCCTTGGAATTATATTTCATGCCAGGAGAGACAGTAGAATCCTGGGTTTCCCTTAAGTTCATCTAATTCAGTAGTTTCCAAATGTGCCTAAGTGTCTTAGAAACCTGTCGTGCCTCACTGTAATGGTTCTGGGGGTCATTGGGGAAGGTCCCTGGGGAACCCCACAGGGTCCCCATGAAAGAATTTGAAAACCACTGGGGTTTATCTCATGCCCTGTTTTATATGTGAGGAAAGCGCGAACTGGAAAAGGGGTGGGTTGAAGGTGTCCCCAGCCTCGTGGTGACTGAGCCAGGAGTGGCATACTGGGCTCTCCGCTCCCTCCAGGCTGCCATGGGCCGCCGTCTATGCAGACGTTCTCCAGGGGAGGCAGCCCTTCATCTTCCTGGTGCGCTCGGTTCCCCTGGCATCAGGCCCCCACCGCAAAGGCTCAGGCCAGGAGTTTGGATTTTTCTTTAAACTTCGTGTCATTCTCCCTAAAGGAAAATGCTGCAGCTGAGTGGAAAAATCTGCGTGCCTTTTGATCCAGGGTGCTGCTGCACCGCAAGTTTTTACAAGAGTTGGCAAATATGTTTTTAAAGTTGAGAGGTGTGCAGGAAGTGGGCCTGCAAGGAAGGAGACTGTAAATACTCTTTTTTGGAGGGGGCAAAAATTGACATTTAGTTTATTTGAAGACTGGTGTGTTACCTTCTAAAGGACTAGCCACGGGGTTCGACCCTCAATGTGGGGTCACACTGCCAGCGCCTGCTCACAGACCAGAGTGTGTCTCCTAAGAGGCAAGAGCATGGGTGGTAAGACGTGGGGAGCAATCTGGGTAGTGTGGGTGTGCGGGGTGGCAAGGGGGCACCCCGGTCTGGAGAGAGGCATTGATGTGCAGCTGGTAAAGGGCAGAGGTTGCCCTCTCTGCGCCCTACACACTGGCCCCGCTTAGAAACACACAGTCCTGGGAAAGAAGACAAGGTTCCCATAGTTTCCCCCCAATTTAGGGTAAACTAGGACTTTGGAGATTATCTCACTTGCCTTTTATTTCCAACAGATCAATAGCACTGTGTTTTAATAGACTCACCCTTCTATTGATATCTTGACCTAGAGGTTTACAAAAGACTTCCAGACAATTTTAGGGGGGGTACACTTTTTATTGGGGTGTACCGTCTGTATAGAAAAGTGCAGAAACCATAAACATACCGCTGGGTGGGTCTTCACAAAGCACACGCCGGGGGGACCCTAGCCACAGAACAGAGCACCACCAGCACCCCAGGAACCCCCTTCCAGGCCCCGTGTGCCCTGGGGGATTCCAACACCGGGGTCAGCTTCGCCCGCGTGTGCCCTCCGTGTGAATGGAGCCACACCGCGCTCGCCCTTTTGCGCCCGGCTGCTGTCATTCGCCGCTGTCTGGGACTCAGCCGTGGTGACATAGTTGCAGTTCATCCTCGCTGCTGCCTCGGCTTCCCTGGTCTTCCCGTGTACTGGGTATTCGCAGCAACCCACTTTCTAACGCTGTCATTATCCGTGTTGCTGCTGTCCTGCTCAGACTGAACCCAGCTAGAAGCCCTGCAGTGGGGCGGCTGTCCCAGGCACCTTGTCTCAGCCTGCCACTTTGAGGCGGAAACATACAGGCAAAGGTGCCTGCTGTGTCCTCAAAACCTGCCGACGGTGCCCCGCTGGGCAGGCCTGTCTGCTGTCGGGCCGTGAATCCCACTCCCGCGTAACCTGGATGAAGCCACTGCTTGTCCCGTGCTCCAGCTGCTCCTCTTGGCTTTTTAAATGGGATATTGTCACCAGGGACACCCACGCTGCCATCACCCTCCCACTGCTGCACCAAACTGTGTTCATAACTCTGGGTAATTTTTTCTGGGCCCTAACGGTCACATGCCCTCCCGCCTCCTGGCACAATTCTGTCTGGAATTGTGTTGCTCTGGGAGCTGAGAGTGACGTCCCAGATGGGGGTGTGTTACCCACTCCACAGAGGTGGCTCTGCGACACTCCCCATTCCATAGCTGCTGAGGATGTGACTTGATCTTTCTGAGGTTATTTGTCCTCTGCCTTAGAAATTGCCAGTGGCCATCTCTGGTCCTACTGAAGGCCCTGCCTCTCCTTTCGAGTTCCTTTGACTGTGCTTCCTGACCAATCAAGTCCTGGGCTTTCCAAATTCCCACTGCTGTTTTTGCTGTTTATCTAATAACCCTAAACAGCAAACATGTAACCTGTATAGCATGTCCCCCCGCCCGTGTCAGTGGCAGACGTTACTAATCAAGCATGGGACTCCTGCCCATCGAGTTCCAGAACTCTCAGATGCCACTGCCAGCTTCTTGGAGTTCACATACTTAATCTTTTTGCCGTTGTAGCACAAGATGGTACAAGCAGAATCCCACTTTCTGTCAAGGAGACTTGATTTCTTATGAAAGGGCCCAGATGAAGGAAAGACGCATTTTTAAGCATTTGTTAGTTTCCTGGACTTTTCCGCTTTGCATGTGGGGTGGCAGGGAGCGTGTGCAGGGGCGTGTCTTACCAGTGGGAATTCTTAACACAGGACTCCACATTCCTTCTGGTGTCATTTGCTGCTTCCAGAATCACACTTTCAGGAGACTTGAAACTAGTAAAATAAGTAACTGGGCTTCCTCCCAGCCTGTTGAGGTCTCACAATCATACTTGTTAGCGGAGTCCTCAGAATATATCCAGGATAAAAATGTGACTTTGTGCAAGTCCCCAGTTTGGAACAGAGTCACTTTCTGCTTCCTGGGTGACACTAGGTGGCAGGAGGAGCCCAAGGGCAGGGGGCACTCTTCCCGTGTCCAGGTGAGGGCTCCTTGCCCTACGTGTTTATTTCCAAAGTAGAGCCCCGGGCTCACCGGAGCAGCTCCCGCCTCGCCTCGGTTCACAGGAGTCGGCTGTTCTTCCTCTTCCCAGGCGGCGTCAGGCAGAGGGTGGGGCCGGAGGCCCCTGGGACAGTGGCGACTCCTCCCTCAGCCTGTGTTGCTACCTGCTCCCCAGCGCACCTTGTTATTACAGCTGGGCTGGCTGGGTGCATCAGGCCTCATGCCAGCCTACCTGGTGGTTTCAAACCAGACTTAATCAAAATGTAAATACTTCTTGGGGCCAGAAAGCAGAACCATCCAGGTGTTTGAGCAGAGGCTGCAGAGCCTGGGAGCTGCAGGAAAGGGTGAAGACCTGCTGGGTTCTTTCCACACACAGGTCTGGGGTTCCCGGGGCTGCTCTGCCAGGGCCTGTGGAGGAGCCGCTGTCCACAGGGTGACCAACAGCCCCCCCACCCTGTACCCCCTCACCAATGCCCCCCCACTGCTGCACATCTGCATATGCAATGCTGTCACTGGGGCTAAGGTGGTTCTGGTGAGGCATCTGCTCCCCTCCTTCCGTGACCACCCTCCTCTTCACTGTCCCCCCCCCCAAGTCAGTGAAAGAAGGTAGTTTAGAGGTTGCTGGATCCAATCCTTGACATTTTACAGAGGGAGACCTCCAGGCTCAGAGAGGGTCTGTGACCCTCCCGAGCTTGCACCATGAGTAGCGGATGGACGCGTGTATTCATGGAGGGCTAACTGTGTGTCCAGCATTGCTCTAGGGTCAGCAGTGACCAAGGCAGACAAGGGCTCTGCACTGAGGGAAGGGCTGGATGGGCTGAGAGTGAAACAGGAAATAAACAAGATCATGTTATATTTATGAATCATCTATACGTGTATGAGCGGATAATCTCTGATGGTGATGAAGGCTCTGGTTGCTGAGTTGCAGCCGGGTTAGATGGGAGAATGAGACAGACTCAGTGTACATGGAGGTGTTGCCTTAGATGGGGCCTGGGGAGCCTCAGGGTATGTGTGGGGCTCACATGAGTCGAGACACAGCTGTCAGAAAAGAGCCAGCAAGGGACAATGGGCAGGAGGCACGGCAGGGGCACAGGCTAGGCGGTGGCCATGTGTGTCCAGAGTGGCGTGTGCCAGGTCATGGTGGGGAGTGAGGCGCGAGGCGGGGGGAAATCTTGGAGGTTTAAAGTGAGAGAATTGCATGATTTGATTTGGCTTTGAATAACTAACTGGCTGCCGGGTGGGGATGGTTTGAAGGCGGCAAGAAGGGAGGTAGGAGAGTGAGGAGGCTGGTCCAGGTGAGGATGCTGGCCTGGTCCACGTGGCAGCTGTAGGAACAGAGGGAGGGACAGACTCAGGGGTGGACTCAGTGGATGGACGGTAGGGGAGGGAATGAAGGGTCCAGGGCGTCTCCTGGGTTTGGGGCTCGGCCAGGGCTCCCGCAATCCACTCATCTCCCTTCACATGGTGTCCCCTCCCAGCCAGACCCAGGGTCCTTGCTGACCCTAGAGGGCCAGCGTGGTGCTGACCCCGCAGACTTCTGTGCTCCGCCTGGAGGGGCTGACTCTCCTGCCCTTCTGGATCCAGAGGGCGGAAGGGTGTGGTGTTTCCTGGAACTGGGGATATAGGATCACTCAGAGTTTGGGCTTCGTCCAGACTGTGTTTAGTGACTCAGCAAAAATCCTAGAGACATGCTGGAGAGGCAGCTTTGGGCAGCCCTGCTGATGGGCCAGGACAGCGGATGAGACCGTGGAGGAAGGAAACCGCCATGTTGAACGTGGAGGGGATGGAGGGTAGAAGCGTCCTGCTGAACGGCTGGTCCTTGGTGACAGCAACAATGTGACCTCAGAGACAGCCACTGTCTCCTGAGCCTGGCACGCATGTGCCTTCCAGGCATTTTCACAGTCACGGAGGCCCAGAGTGGGGGTGTCCGACCCAAACCGAGGTCACACAGTGAGGGAAGGAAGCAGGGACCAGCTGACATTTTGAGTCCAGAGCACCTTTTCTTGGCCCTGAATGTGGGTCTTCGGAGTCTCTCGTTGAGATTCCTTCTGCTGACGTCTCCTGGGGAAAGATGTGTTGTGTCTGCCCCTGGCCCTGAGCCTGGCGGGTGGGTGAGAGATTGTGGCCAGGGCTGCGGCACCTGCAGGTGCTTCCTGCAGACGTCCTGCTGGGGAGCACTCCCCCCTCCCCCGGCTGTAGCATCCTCCAGCATCTCCTGGGTGCAGGGTGTTGGGGGGCCAGGGGGACCCTTATTTGGGCCTGTCCATACCAGGCAGTGGTTAGAACTACTGGGGGGTTGCTTAAGAAAATGCAATACAAACTGCGGGACTCACTTCTCCTCCCTGGGCCTCTGTCCCCAGCTGTTCAGTGAGGGGCAGGGTTTGGGTGGTCACCACGGTCCCTTCCAGCTCTGATATCCATTCGTTTTGAGTCTGCTGCCCTCATTCATTGAGCTTCCTCAGCTGTGCTAAATGCTTTACATGCATCACCTCATCAACTCCTAAATCTATAGGGTTCCAAAGGAGTCAGCTGAAGCTCAGAGAGGTTGAGTAACTTTCCCAGAGTCACACAGCTAGTAAATTACACAGCTGGGATTTGAACTCAGACAGTCTGACCCTAGAGCATGCAGCCTTAGTCACCACTGCGACAGGCTGAATAACAGCCCTCCAAGATGTTGACATCCGAATCCCTGCAACTTGTGAATATATTGTTGCCTACATAGTGAAAGAGACTTTTCAGGTGTGATTAAGTTAAGGCTCTTGAGGTGGGGGCGAAGCTCCTGCATTATCCAGCGGGCCAGATGTAACAATGGGATCCTGGCAAGCAGGCGGCAGAGGGAAATTTGACTATGGAAAAGGAGTTCAGAGTGATGTAGCTTGAGAAAGGCAGGACCAGTGACTGAAGGTTTTGAAGATGGAGGAAGGGCCACAAGCCAAGGAATGCGGGCGGCCTCGAGACGCTGGGAAGGCCAGGAGATGGATCTCCCCTAGAGCCTCCAGAAGGAACCAGCCCTGCCAATGCCTTGGTTTAAGCCTGGTGAATCTGATTTCAGACTTCCGACTTCCAGAACTGTAAGATAATAAATTTGTATTGTGTTTAAGCCTCTCAATTTGCAGGAATTTGTTACTGAAGCAATAGAAAACTAATATAACCATCTTCTCTCCTTGTGGCTGGCTGCCCTTTCTGCGTGCAGATTTGATTTTGAATTCCTAGGGATAAAAACCTAATCTTCCAAACAGCACCCCTGTGGTCATTTTACAATTACGGAAGCATTTTTGAGGAAGATTTTGTAAGCCCAGCTGCCTTGTTGCTGCTTAAGAGTGCAGAGGGGAAGTGGTCACTGGGAACCTGGGGCCCCAACCTAGATGCTGCCCCGTGAGTCTGCCGCTGGGCACCCACCTGTCCAGGAATCGTCCTTGGTCCCCTGGGAGTGGTCACCTATGGCTGGTCTGCACCATGTGCCCAGCACATCTTTGTAGGCTGAGCCAGCATGGTCAGGGCCCAGGCCCTTGCAGGGAACACAGGTGCCCTGGTTCATCTTTGAGTACCAGAGCTGTGCCCACAGCAACTCCTGTTTGGTGGATCAGGGTCAGGTGCCCATCACTGACCAGGCATCTCATGCACGCCCCATTCTGTCCCTGGCCTCAGCTTCCTCGTCTGTGAAATGGGTATCATACTGCAGCCCTGTTGGAGTCGTGCACTCATGGTAGAAGTGGCTGGGAAGGATTCTGCCTGTGGTGGGGGCTCTTGCTGCTGCTTCTGTACAGTTGTCTGTGGGATGTGTGGGCCAGGCTCATGGCCCCCTCAGAATCCTCTCTGGGTCCCCTGACTCCTTCCCGGGAGCAGCCTGCTCTGCCGGGCGTCCCTTTGCCCCAGGCAGCTGAGGGGAAGGTGCATGCAGGAAAGGAGCTGTGGGGAAGTTCCTTTCCTCCGAGTGACCTTGGGCTGGTCTGCCACAGGTGGCTGTGAGGATTAGAGAGGATGGCTGTGTAGGCACAGCTGCTTCCTGTGGTGCTTCCGGGGCCTGGGCCTGGAATTAGAGCCCAGCAACTGTATTGTTTCTGGGGAAGTTCAGCCCTCAGGCAGGGAGCCCTGTGGGGCTTGGGGAATGCTGGCAGGATGGCTTGGCCATCCCCCACCCACCCCCCCACCCGACAAGACAGAGCTGAAGGGCAGGAAGTCCTTCCCGAGGGGGCGGATCTTCCAGAGCCTGTCTGGGAGCTCCCTCCAGGGAGGAGGCCGGGGCTGAGGCCTGGAGGGCTGGTGTCTGGGCTCTTGAGCCGAGCTGGAAACTGGCACCACACCCCTGGAGGGCTGGCACGGGGGTCTGTGTGGCCCCTGAGCAGAGAGGATCCAGCCCAAGGGTTGTCTCCTTTAGGAAGCCTTCCCTGACCCCTAGGCTAGGCCAGTTCCCCCTCCCCTGTGCCCCTACAGCCCCCTCTTCCAGAGCCCATGTCCTCCAGAATCGCTGTCACCTGGGCACGTGTCAGTTCTCTAGGGCAAGGACCATGTGCCAGGGATTCAGAGGGTCCTTGCAGGGTCTGCTGAGTGGATGGGAGGGATTTGGGGGCGGCAGAGCTGAACTCAGGAAGGCCTTGGGAAGGAGGTGTGCTGAGGGACGCAGGGTCCGGTGGGAGTGTTGGGGAGGCTGAGTCAAGGACAGGTAAGGCCCCTTTCAACCCCCAGGTCCTGGGACCCTCACAAGAGGTCAAGGATTAGGGTAGCAAGTAACAGTGACAGTTCACATTTGCTGAGCACCAACTAGTGCTAACCACTTTCTATTCATGATCTCATTTGGTCCCCTGGCAACCTTCTGAAGAGGGTGGTATCTCCCCATTTTACACTTCAAGAATCTGATGCTCAGAGAGGGTAAGCAGCTTGCCCAGGGTCGCACAGCTACAAACATAAAACCGGATATGAACCCTGGCCTGTCTAACTCCAAAGCCCTTAGGAATTTCACTGCACTGCGTGGGTTTTGGAGGAAGCTTGGAAGGGACAGTTCTGGCCTCAGCCCTGCTGCTGTTGGAGGTGAGTAGGGCCCCAGAAAGTGGCTTTACTGGGTCAGGAATTTAAACAGCCTTTAAAGGAAAGAGTTGTTTCTATAGAGATGCGGTCTTGAGCTGCTCTTTAAGGACAAAGTGCCAGTGCTGTAGGACCCAAGGCGAGGCTCTCTGGTCCCGTCCAGGAGCACAAAGAGTGGGATTCCTGTGCCTTCCTCGGGACGTAGCTCAGTAGCTCACAGATTGATTGCAAGGACCAGAGGACTCATCAGCTGAGCTTCTCGTCTGTGTTGGAGGAGGCCACACAGGGAGCAGGAATCACCGGGCCCTCTGGGGGTCTGCTCACCACGGAGGCGGTGAGGAGGGTGGTGTCAGGATGGCACCGTGGTGTTTGGCCCAAGTGGCCAGGGGATGGTGGTGCCATTGGCTGAGATGGGGAGACCTTGAGCGGAGCATGTTTGGGGTAAAGGTAGCTAGGAATCAGGAGCTCTTTTCTGGACTCCGGTTTGGGAGACTTCATCTCTGCATCGGGGACCCTTCCCTCTGTGGTGTGCTTGTTGTGTGCTTCGGTGGCTTCAGACTTTGGGGGAACCTTCTTAGAGCCCAGCTCCCATCTGTCCCTCGAGCTAACTCCGTGTCATCCTCATGGACTGCGTGTTAAGAACCAGACGTTCTTAGGTTCAAATCCCAGCTCAGCCCCTGGGCCAGCAACTTGTCCTCTCTGGGCTTATTTCCTCATCTACAAAATAAATCTCCTTTGCCGTGTTGTCGTGAGGCTCAGAGATCACGGAGGTGAAGCCCTTAGGTCAGGGCTTTGCTCATCCTGAGCATTTCGTGCCACAGACTCCCCCGGCCTGCGCCTACGCAGCTATGTCCACATCACAGCTCTCCCAGACACCGGCAGATTTTGACTGGGAAGGATTTCTAAAGAGTCTGTTCAGCTTGTTTTAAGTAGGTGATGCAAAACTTCTGGGGAGAGCAGAAGTAATCATTACTCACAGGGAAATGCAAATATTTTTATGAATATCTTATGAAAAATTGGGGAATTTTTCCTGAGCAAATAGTCTTGTTTATTTCTCCAACAAAATAGCCACAGTTGCGAGGCAGGGGCCGACCTACCTGCCAGGGGCTTAGCTCAGGGTCGCTCACCTCCCTTTCCCCCACTTTCTCTCCTCCTTCAACCAGAGCAAACAGACTGAAGACAAAAGTGACCAAATTTGGGCTTTGCTGAGAGAAGGGGATTACTCTTGTAGTGAAATGTCAATTTTTGTGGCCAGACTTTCTCAACTGTGAAAACCAGTGTGGGCAAAAGCACAGTAAGCACAAAAGTACATTTAAAAAATTATTTTCCTTGGAAAGGCCGTTTTTAAGAAGGTCAATAGTGTTTGCAAGAGGACTGGGGTCTGCTTTCTGTTGAAGAAAATGTCCTAAAGAGACGCAGAGGAAGTTTTGACTGAGGCCCAAAATAAGAAAAAAGAAAAAGAAGAGAGAAAAAAAAAAAGAGAGAGACGCAGAGGAAGGCTGGGGGGAAGGGCGGCGGGCGCTGGGATGGGAGCAGGAGGGCTTGCAGTCGGGTTAGCAGCCCACACCCTGCCAGGCACAGTGCAAGAGCTTTGAGCACATTCTGCAATCCACCTTTGCAAAGGGCATTTGGTTATTATGCCAGGTAGGAAACTGTGGCTCAGAGAGGTTGGGGAAGTGGCCTGTGGCCACTCAGCTTGTGGGCAGAGGAGTCAGCAGTCCAACCCTGCCCGTCTGCTGCAAGCCCTGCTCTTTCTTCCCTGCCATCCTAGAAGAAGGGGCTCCTGGTCCAGGGTCAGGATAACCGGCAGTGAAGTGGGAAGAGACACACCCAGGGCAGGGCTGGGAGGCTGTGTATGTCCTACCCCTCGCTGGGAAGGTGGCTGTGTTCCCATTTTCAGGGAGCAAAATGGAGGCTCAGAGAAGCCCATAGTGTGCAGCGTGGCTCTAAGTCCATTTGGAAGCCATCTCTTCCCTTCTGGCCCTGCCTGCCCGACTGTTTATCCATCCATTCATCACAGATTGAGTGAGCGCTTACTGTGTCCTAGCACCGTTCTAGGTCTTGGGAGACAGCAGGGAACGGAGCAGAGAGCCCTGCCCTGCCTGTGAAGTCTACATCCCAGTGCAAGGAGGGGCAGCGGCAGCCGTGAGCAGAGAGCAGGATAACTGGGTCCGCCATGCAGAATGCTGCAAAGTGAATGTGCAGTGGGAATCAAACATTGCAAGTAAAAGAAAGAGGGATTAGAGAGTGAAGCAGCAACTGGGGCAGATTGTGGTATTAAGAAGGGTGATCAGAGCGTTTTAACACTTTTGAGTGATGGAAATGTTTTGGAGCCGCATGAAGGTGGTAGAAGCATGCCATTGAATTGTTCACTCCGATATGGTTAATTTTGTGCTATGTGAATTTCACTTCAATAAATTATTTTTTAAAAAGGATTCAGCCCCATGGAAAAGTGAGAGCTGTGCAGAAACCTAAAGGAGGCGAATGTGTTGACCCTGAGGCTGTTTGCTCCCATGGAGAAGGAAGAGGGTTCCAGACAGAGGGAATAAGACAGGCTGTGCCTCGCAGAGCCAAATGCAGCTGCGGCCTGTTTTTGTAAATAAAGTTTTATTGGAATGCAGCCATGCCCATTTGCTTACATTTTATCTATGTGACCTAGGCCCTGTCTGGCCCTTTACAGAAGAAATGTACTGACTCCTGAGCTATAGCCCAGTCGTCAGGTGGGAACAGCCTGGGGGGCGGAGGGAAGAGTGCGCTGCAGTGAGTGCAGGTGAGAGGGGGAGGGGTGAGGTCAGAGAGAGAGTGGGGCCAAATCATGGGCCCATGCATGACAGCCCCTCGCGGCGCTGGAACAGGCGCAGACATCATGCTGGTCGGGAAGTTGTGTGTGTGTGTGTTTGGTGTGGGGGGTGTAGGGGAGAGACATGGCTGAACTTTTGAGTCAGAAGTCAGAAGACCTAGGCTTGAGACCCGCTGTTTGTCCCTTACCAGCTCTGTGTCCAGTTCTCTCATCCACACGTAGCCTGGTGGTGGTGGTGGTGATGATTATGATGGTTGTGATGGTGGTGGCGATGGTCGTGGTGGCAATGGCTAGATTTAGTGGAACCTGTGCTGTGCCAGGTACTGTGCACGTGTGGTGTAATCCTTAACACAGCAATGCAAAGTGAGTAGCAATGTCTTAGTTTGCAGGAGAAAACACTGAGTGACTTAAGTAAGGGCCACACAACTGGTACGTGGCAGGGCTCAGATAATGCTGCAGTGACACCCCTTATATTGCAGTGAAGAGGCCAAGAGGCAGTGGACATGGAAGTCCCTGGTAAAATGCAGCTGTCACTTGGGAGGCAGCCTTTGGCGGGAGGTGGCTCAGCCTGAGCACTGCACTCACCATGAGGGTTTCCCAGGAAGGACTGTCCCCAGCCTCTCCTCCTCCCCCAGGTGCTCCTCCCTCAGGCTCAGAGTCCTGGCAGGGCCTGTCTCCGTGTCCCCATGGTGACCAGCTCCTGGGCCTGCTGTTGGTTTTGGTTTTCCTCATTTGAGGTTGTGGAATCCTTCTGGCTGTGGCTGAGGTTTCTCTGCTCTAGAAACCCCATCTGTGGTGTGGCCGTGAGGTGGGGCCTGGAGGTGCTGGAACCTGCCCACAGACCACAGGCCTCACATGCCCTCGCTGCCCCACACGCTCACGCCGTCCGACTGGGAGGTTTCAGGCTCTTGCAGCTGAGAACTGTGGCACCATGGAACCTTCTGGGGTCAGGAGAACTGTGTGTCAGCTCCCCACATCTGGTCCTGTAGAGGGTGGAGCCGCTGGGGGGCTGGGGTGTGCTGACGCTCCTGCTCCCATCCGCCCCCCACGCTTCTGCCCACCCTCCTGGTGGGGCCCTCTGGGGGGATGCAAGCCCCAGACTGAGCAGCCAGGCAGGCTACTGGGGCCTGGAGGGGGCTCCAGCCCCTCCCTTCCTCCCTCCATCCTCCTCCTCCTCGCCTTACTGAGCTTTGGCAGGTTGCTCTCTGCCTGGCTGTGCCCACATCAGAGTGTCAGCCTTTTGAACGGAACCTGGGCTGGCTCCTGTGTGACTTGGGCCCGTTCCTTATGTCTCTGAAGTGGTTCCCCTTATGTAAAAAGGGTCAGTCCCCACCATGTGGTGGTGTCAGGCTGCGGAAAGCACCCTTGACAGGGAGAGGCTCTGTGTGCCTCCCCAGACCTCGCCCCTTCCCTCCCGCTCGCCCCCGGGGCTGACGCCCAGCTAGGAAGGCACTGGACCGCCGGAGACTCCAGGGCCTCAGCTCCTAAGAGCCGGTGCCTCCTGCCCTGAGGAACAGCGGGCCCAGTCACTGCACAAGGGCCACCCTGGGAGGTTCTGGGCCACAGGTGCCTTCGGTGGCCCCTTGTGTTGTTTTCCTCTAAGCATTTTGGTCAGGGGATGGTTATGGGGGAGGGGTCTCCTCCCAGCCCGAGCAGGCAGGCGCGGTGCAGCAGTGGAGAGACCAGGGGTCCAGGGACGATCGAGGCTGGAGTCCCCTCGATTCCGGGGAGCATCCAGGAAAGCCTCGTGAAGGAGTGTGTGCGGAGGCAGAGGCGAGGCCAAGCGCTGGGTGTTTTCAGAAGGTGAGAGCCACAAGGTCAGAGCAAGGCCCTGGCCTGCTGTCTGCCCATCCCTCCCCGCCCCGCCCGCACCGTGGGCTCCCTCATCATTCGCCTCACCTACGGGGGTCTTAAAGAAAAACTCTTGGCAGAAAGGGTTCTGTGCCCTGTCCTGGCATAACCCTCCCGGATCCCAGACGAGGAAACTGAGGCCAGAGGGGCGGTGCTTTCTCCTAACCAAAGGCCCGTCTTCCTTTCGCAGTGGCTGCCAAGTGCACTGGGCCGGAGGGCCCTCACAGGCCTGCAGGCTGGGAGGTGCTGGGCCGGGAGCTGTGACCGCCAGCCTAAGCTTTGGGCTGACTGCTCGAGGGGGCGGCGCTTCCCTGCGGGGTGCACATGTGGACCCACAGGCCGCCTCAATGAGGGCCTCAGCTTGGTGGGGACAGGCTCATCTGCAGGCCACATGTGCTGTCCACGGGGCAGCTGCTGCCCAGCCCCAGCTGATTCCTGCCATGTGGGATGCCTGGCCGTGGGAGGGAGTCCAAAATCTGGATTTGTATGTGAAATCTGCTGATGTTCAAATGTTGGCAATTGGTTCAGCGAACAAGCAGGCAGACAAGCCACGTGTGGGTCAAACCCATGACTCTGCAGGCCTCCGGTCCTGTCGGCGGCTTCTCTGGGAGCTCACAGGTGTGGCCCCCAGCTATAGCGCCGGCCCTGCACTGGTACCGGATGCCGTATCACCCTTGAGGTGTGATGCCAGCTTTCTGTCTGATCCTCTGACAATTTCTCTTGTATTCGGCACACCCAAAGGGGAGATTTGCAGACAGAATAGTGAGGGCAAGAGCCTAGGGTCCGGATTCTGCTCGGCCATTCATGAGCTGTGGGGCCATAGTCAACTTGCTGCTTTCCTCCCCATGCCTCGGTTTCCTCGTCTGTCAAGTGGGATTATAAGCGTTCCCACCTCACAGAGAGAGGATGAAGACTGCGGGAGGGTGCAGGTGAGGGGCTTGGCCCAGCTCAGGGCCAGTAGGAGGGTTTATTCACGTGCAAGTGTGTGTACGCTTGTGTGTGTGTTGGCTCCGGCCGGAGGAAAGAGCAAGTGTGGAGTCAGACAGGCCACCAGCTGGTGAGTTACACAACCTCAGATGTCTGTTTCTTCATCTGTGACATGGGCCCAGTGATTCTTCCTTAAAGAGTCATTCTGAGGATTAAACAAGATCACGTTCAGTTGGCGCCTGGCCATGGCAGGTGTCCAATGTACATTCATCCCATACCTGGGAGTTTGAGGCCTTTGCCATCTGCGGAGACTTGAGAGGAGGGAACTGGGGCTGGTTGAGGACAGGATGAGCAGAGGACAGAGGAATGGACCCGGCGTTCTGTCCTTCCCCCATCAGCTCCCTCTCCTGCTTCTTGGCCACCAGGAGGGGGTCCTGGTCCCATCCTCAGAGGCTGGCCCACTCGCTGACAAGGGCCACAACCTCAGCTTTCCAGGGCAGCTCAGATGACAGTTAGGAATCCCCAGCTCTGCGCCTGCTGCAGAACACACACTACCTCCTATCCCTCCTTTCAGCCCCGAGAGGAAGGTCTTACTGTCCCCAGTTCACCGCCGAGGATACAGGGAGGGCGGGGTGCTTGCTCAGGCTGGCACAGAACGCAGGGAGGCCACAGGGCCACAGCAAGGTGGGGAGCTGGCTGGGCTGGCCTGGGGAGGCCTGGAGCCCATCTACACATGGCACCCCTGGGTTTGCTGGTACAGATGAGGAACCTTGTCCTGCCTAGACCGTTCCCAGGAGGGCCAGAGACTGGAGGGGCTGCACACCCACCCAGAGCAGGGAGCGGGCCGAGGGGGCCAAGGCCCTGCCCAGGATCATGAACGCAGGTAAAGGGCCCTTAAAATCTTGAGGTACTGGGGGACCCAAAAGGCTGCTAAGGAGCACGGTGGAGGTAGGGGTAGATGATAGCCACATAGCACAGAGCACCAGGTCCAAGGACCAAGCACTGGTGGGCTCAGGGACACTTGGGCACAAAGTCGACCCCCCCTCCCCGCCTGCCCCGCTGCTGTTTGCACGCCTGAGTGCTCTGCCGTGTGTCCCCCAGGAGTGGCGAGGAAGACGGGAAGGCTGCGTACACACCTCAGCTCCGCGTGCTCATCACTCGTGCCTGTTCGTTCCACACTTTCATTCCATGTGCGTGTTCATTGTGTGTGTACATTACGTGTGTTCCTTACACATGCATGTTGTTTATGTGTGCATGTTCATTACTTGTGTGCGCTGGGGAGGACAGAGGCAGGACGAGCCCTCAGGAGTCCTTCCTTCCAGCCTTGAGCAGTGCACCCTCAGACTCTGGGGTTTGCAGGGAGGGAGAAGAAGGGGGTACCCAAGATGAGTGGAAATGGAAGTCTGTGTCCCCCAACATCTGGCCTCCGTTGGGGAAGGGGACTTTCCACAGGAAATGAGGACAAATGAGGGCAGCGTGGGGGCTGCAGTCCACTAGATTCCCAAGCCCAAAGGGAGCATTATGGTAACAGGCCTGGTGGCTGCTTCAGGAAGGCCGTGGTCCAGCCTGGGGGTAGAGACCCGACAGCATGCGGGCTGCACAGCAGTGGGAATGCCATGCCGAGGAGGAACAGGGACACCTGGCGTGGGGCGTGGGTGGGGCACAGGGGAGCCCAGGACGCCCTGCTATCTGCGGGGAGAGGGGCACCCAGGACTGGGCAGGGGACTTTCAGGCTTGGGGCCGGCCTGGGAGGAAATGCGTGTGTGTCTTGGGCTGTCCCCGCTGTCTCAGCCCAGGAAGCTGGTGGACAGGCTCCCTGGGAAGGGGGGGGGCAGGCTCTGAGCCTTGGCCAACACCAGCGTCAGCTCAGCCCGACATCTTTCTCCCCATCTCTGCAGGGGGCGGAGGAAAGCGCAAAGGGAAAAGCAAGAAGTGGAAGGAAATCCTGAAGTTCCCTCACGTTAGCCAGTGTGAAGACCTCCGAAGGACCATAGGTAAGCTGTCCCGCCCGGGGGGAGCGCGGAGCTGGTTCACTGCGAAGCCATCTGTGCAGTGAGTCAAAGACACATCGGGTGACACAGTAGCACAAAGCAGGCAGGCGCTCCAGGCTGACGTCTCTGCTAACTGACATAAGGAAATAACCAGCACTCACTGAATACTTGCTGTGCACTGGGCAGAATTATCTCCTCCCAATTACCCTTTGAGGTAGGAGCTGTTATTTTACTCTGCCTTTCAGATGGGGAAACTGAGGCACAGAGTGGTTCCATAACTGGCCAAAGTTGCACAGCTCGTGGGAGGGCGGTGGAGGTGGGCCAGGTCCAGCACTGAGCCCCGTTCTCCACCCTTCCTGGAGCCTGGGGGCCCTGCCCTTGGGAAGCAGCCCCAGGTTTGGGAGCTGGGGGGGGTGGTGAGCATCAGGGCCCCCTCCCTCTCGCAGGGGATGTCTGTGCTCGTCCAGGAGCCACCCAGCTCGGCACAGCCCGGTGCCCTTCTCCAGCACCCCGTGCCGGGCACCTCCGCAGTGCCAGGGGGCTTGTCTCCTGTGGGATCAGCATAGCCAAACATGCCAGCGGGTCTGTCCCAGCCCACTCGGGACATGGCTTGGGGAGGAGGCCGGGGTGACTGGGCGAGGCTCCTGGAGGCAGGCACGGGGGGTCCCCCATTCTGGGAGGCACTGGCCCTTCTCCCTGTGCCTTGTGTGGAGGCTCCTCTTCTGCTTGTTGCTGTTGGGGGACAGGGGTGTGCTGAGCACATTCTGTAAGACTGACCCGTGGGGACCGGACACACCATGCTCTGTTCCCCAGAACTCCGCAGGCCCGGCTGTTCTGGGGACTTCTGCCCAGGGCTGTGGGTGAGCTGCCCCGCGCCTGCCTTGGAATATGAAGCCACTCATGACTGTTTATTTGGCTTTCCTGAGTGGCATCTCCACATGGCCAGGCCAGGTGGGACTTATGGGCCATCCCAGGCTTACTTGGTCCTGGCGCCGGCCGCTTGGACACCCCAGACACCCTGGGAGCACCTCTGTGAGGGCGGGCAGCGGCTATTGGCCCCGTGTGCCCCATGCAGAGCGAGAGTCACCTCGTTGGTGTTTATGAAATAGAGGAAGCTGCCTGCACACACCCATCGAAGGCAGACGTGAGCTGGTGAAGCAAGGAGATGCTAAAGGACCTTGGGGGAAAAAGCCCTCAAGACCCACCTTCCGTCCTTACAGTCCCCGCCAGGTGAGTCCCTGGGGTGTTCTCAGGGCCGAGAGTGGCACTGGCCTGTGGGATCAGGGACTCTGGATCCAGGCAGACATAGATCCAGATCCCACGCTCTCTACTGGCCACATGGCAACCTATTTAATCTTGCTGAGCCTCAGTTTCCCCAGCTGTAACACAGTGACCATGAACCCAGCCACAGGGTGGTGGAGTGGACTGAGGGAGACCGTGTGTGTGAGGGACATGACTGGAGCCTCCTCGGGAGCGCTGGGACCGGCTCTCCTCAGTACTCAGCCTGCTTTCTGGAATTCCCACCAGCCACCCCCGTGCTTGGGCCCTGCTGTGTGGGGGCCTTGCATGTCCTTGTTCACTCTGCCAGAAGCACGTGGGCGGGAGGGGCTTGGGGAGGAGAAGAGGGGCGTGCTGGGGAGGGTCACGCATGGATGATTCACAGGGGACCTTCTGAGAGGGGAGACAGGAGAGCCCTGTTACCTCCCAGGGGTTGTTTTGTTCTTTGTACTAACCCAGGCTTAGAGAGAATGGGGCCTGGGGTAGGGCTGCGGGGGCCTCAGTTGCCACGGTTTCCCCATATCCCTGGGGGCCCAGCAAGGTCCCTGCTCCTGGGTAGCCCAGCCTTTGTCATTTCTACCTTGGGCAAGCGAGTCTCCTGGCCACCTGAATGCCTTTCCCGGATGCCGAGCCCAGCTTTTCCCCAACAGAGGGCTGTCACCTTGTTCCCCATTTGCCATGGGCCGCAGGGAACATCTTACACTCATTTCCAGGGCCAAAGGGCTGCTGTGAGAGACCTTGCTGAGGGGTTGGCTTGGAGGAGAGAGCTTGAAATAGGAGTAAGTCATCCGCAAAGTGGGGACTGAGAGGGGCAGGGCAACCGCACGGCCGAGCTCGCCGGAGCGGGTGTGGCCTGCGAAGCCCACACTTGGGGAGCCGTTTGCTTCCCGGCCACAGCTAAGCTGTCTGCAGGGGGTCGTGCCACAAATGCCACGTGGGGCACAGGCAGGTCTGAGGGCCACTTCCCTGGAGAAGCCTCTTTTGACCTGTGAATTTAAATTAGTTCCTGGCCAGGGTGTCTCAGAGCCTCCCGTCCTCTTCTGCCGGACACGTTTTCTCAGCCTCTGTTTGGTGCGTATTTGCCCAGCCCAGTGTGAAGGACCCTGGGAGGGAGTTAGAGCTGGTAAAGTCCCCACTGTGTCATCGGTGCCTGGCTTACAGGAGGGGCGCAATAGGCGAGAATTGGGTGAATGAGTGAAGGAAAGAATGAACGAGGAGGGATGAGTAAGTGAACGCTGAACTTAGGAAGTGTTTCCGATAAACAGAAGAGCGTTGAGAGTCCCTGCCATGTAGAGCGTTCCTGTATCTGCCATCCAGATTAAAAAATCTTAATATTTTGCTTTATTTGATTGATGTGTTTCTTTAAAATTTGAAATATGAAGTATAAGACTTGCAGTTCCAGACAAGAGGGAGTAGGTGCATTGTTCCCTGTCCTTGCCACTAAGGACAAAAACCCTGCACATTACGCGTAAAACAAACACAAGGAGATTCTGAAAGCTGAAGAGAGGAAAGCAGCCTGGCTGGGGACCTCGGGACGTGAGGAATGACACCACAGAGAGCTCCCTGGCTTTTCTTGTTTGCCTCCCTTGTAGCCTAGAGTAGGTGCTGGAGAAACTCATAGCCTGAAATGCCAATGAATGCAGACAAAAAACATCCACTTCCCCCCAAAACAGCCCGTTCTCTAGCCAGAGGCCCTGCAAAGGGGCAGCTGAGCTGAACTGGGACGTGGCAGACACAGCCGGCTACTCCAGAACCGTCTGCCACGTCTCTGCTGCAGTTCACGCCAGCAACGTGGACACCCACTCTCTTTCTTCTCCTTAACTGTGTCTTAGCTCGGCTGCTGTCACAGATGACCACAGACTGGGCGGCTTACACAGCAGACGTTTACTCCTCTTGGTTCTGGGGGCTGGGATGTCCAGGATCAAGACGCTGGCAGATCCGGTGTCTGAGGAGGGCTCGCTTCCTGGTGTGCGGGTGGCCGTCTCCTTGAATCCTTGTGTGGTGGAGAGGCAGAGGAAGCAGGCTGTCTCCTGTCTCTTCTTATCAGGACACTAATCCCATCCGCGAGGACTCCACCCTCATGACCAAATCACCTCCCCAAGGCCCCCTTCCAGACACCCTCACACTGGGGTGTAGGCTTCAGCCAGGAGTTAGGGGCAAAGACCTTCAGTCCATGGCAACCTGGTTCCAGCCTCAAAGCCCGGTGCACCCTGGCTCTCCACTTCTCTCCTCCTCGGAGACTTTGAGGTGAACTAGCCCTGCCAAGGCCTGGTGCTCCTCCTGGGCCCCTCCTTCCAAACCAAGACCCTCAGATCCCCTCACCCGAGCCTCAAGAGCTTCCTAGTGTTGCCCCAGGAGCACCTGAGAGTCCCTCACCTTCCGGTCTGCCTGGCCCCACCCTGTTCACTTCTGGTACGGGGGCCTGGGAGCACAGGGCTCGGCTCTGTGCGTGGACCTCACCCCACGGCCCCATCCCCCCTGCCCCTCTGTGTCCATCAACAGGGCTCTCAGCACGCCCGCTCCCTGGGCGGGTGTGAGGAACGTGCCTGGTGGCGCGTGGGAATGGCTTCTTCTGTCCCACTAGAGGGTACTGAAAAGACTGCGGCGAATGCTGTGTGACAGAGGCTGGAGAGGACAGGAAGGCCGGCGGGAACCAAGGGCTGCAGCTTGTGGCCGCGGAGCTCGGGCCTTTCCGACTGTTTACAGCCTGTCACTGAGGTGTTTGCCCAGCCTCTGCTGGGGTCCCGCTGGGAAGCTTTCTTAAGTAAAACTCTCATTTCTTTTCTAGACCAATACACAAACCAAACAGTGGCCAATGCCACATTTATTTTTCTTGTGGACACATGAGCTCACTCTCTGAGGCTCTTTGGGAGGATGTCCCGGGGCAGGCTTTGTGCCAAGGTGACAGGGCCCCTCGGGTGTGGGGTGGTGGGGTGGGATGGCTCTCGATCAGAGCGAAGGGCAGAACCCAGGAGGACCCCGGGACGCCGCCCCCTCTGGGCTGTCGAGAACAGTGGTCGGTTAAACCCACGGCCTTCTCCTGCCGTCCGCGCTGCCCAGCCCCACCCGGCTGCCAGGGTGACTCTGAAACCTGAAAACTGCAGCCTGTGAATCATTCCCCTCCTGAAGCCGCTCCAGCAGTTTTCCATCCCATGCGGAATAAAACCCAGACGCCTCACCGTGGCTTATAGACACTCGGCCATCAGGTGAAGCCCGTGGAAAACCCCTTCTCAGAGTAACACTTTCATATATAAAATAGAATACACAGGGTTACAAAGGAAGCCGGTTCTTTTCAAATAAAGGTATTAAAAATTTGTGATGTAAAACATATGCCCTTCTTCATTAATACTTTAAGTAGCAGGGTATAACAGCTGGTCCAACAGCTGTTGTAATTTTGAGTCTGTAGTGAGCACAAGGGAGACTTGCAGGTGTCTGCAGCAGGTGTGATGAGAATGGATCTGCGGTTTCTGTCAGTGGCGCATCCTGGGTGTCGCTAACATCACCGCGGGTTCTGTCTATGTTCATGGCTGGAGGAAGTGCCAAGTGTCAGTTAGAGGCTGGGGCAAAGAAAGATGACATTTCTCTCCAGCCCAGCGCGTGGACCCCTGGCCCCGCCCACACCCTCCTGGCCCCGCCCATGCCCCCTGGCCCCGCCCATACCCTCCTGGCCGTGCTTCTCCTTCCCGGCTCAGCCCCCGCCCCCCAGCCACGGCTGCACTGTTCACCTTTCTGTTCTTTGCACACCGAAAGCTTGTCCCCAGCCCGGAGCCTACACACCTGCTGTTCCCTCCACCTGGAACATTCTACCCCACACTGTTTTCCAGGGTCTCAGCCCAGATATCATCTCCACGGAGAAGCCTTCTGAAAAGGAGCCATACCCTCCATCTGATGGCGTCCTTTCCCACAGGCTGTTTATTTGATGTTCTTAGCCCATGACTCCCTCTGAAGTCGTCTTCTGTTTCGTTGGCGTGGGTATTTTGTCTCCCACACTGGACTGGATGTTCTAAGAGCGACCGGGTCTTGCTGGTTTGTGCTAGAGCAGTGCCTGGCACGTGAGAGGGGCTCATTCGACACTGGGTGAACGGAGGGGTGAAGGAGGTGAAATATTTGAAGTGAGGCTCTTTCAAAAAAATCCGTGACGTGTTTGCGGTACCCAAATTTAACCTTGGCCTATGGTTTAAACTAAAACTAATAATAGCCTCCTCACCCTAGGAGACATTTGAGAAAGCATCTACCCTCACCCCACCCTCGCACCCCTGTCCTCCTTATGGTGTGGATGGGCTGCTCGGCACAATCACACGACTCGGCCACAGTCTGGTGTCCCCTGCGTGCGGAGGGTGAGCGGGTGGCTCCTGGCCCAGGCCAGCTTCCCCTAAAGCTGTAGTTTGAGTCCTTATCACAGTTATGCGAGGTTTTCACAGACTCCTCAGCTCAAGGAACTGGAGAGCGTCGTGTCCAACCACCCATTTCACAGGTGGGTAGATAGACCCCAAGAGGAGAGTGACCTGTCCAGGACAATCTGGTCCCCTGGTCTGGAGCCCAAGCTTTTCACTCCCTGGCATCGTATTGACTTGTACACATTTTGCACATAGCCCCAGCTGGTACCCAAAGCAGGAGAGTCGTCACATGCACAAAGGGGCAGACGTTTCCGTCTCTTTCTGTGTTGTATCTTATAAGTACGTGCTGCACATTCATTTGCTTATTCAGCAAGTGCTCATTGAGCACTTACTGTGTGCGACCCACGGGGGAACAGAGCTGATCCCTGCTGCCCTGGAGGTCATTCATGGCCGAGCCTGGGAGACTGAAATAAAGATGGGGTAACAGATGGAAAAAGCTCCGTGATGGTGAGGAACAGGTGGCTGAGCTGGAGAGCAGTGGCGAACTTCCTGGAGGAAGTGGCATCCCTCTGCACCTCCCAGGGCATCTTTCTGTGTGAGTTCCCCGAGGTCCTGGACTCTCCGTGGCTGGCACCGTGAGTGGATGGGTGGATGTTCCCTCCTCTTCAGTCTGCAAACCAGAACTGTGATTGGCAGCGATGAGTATTAAGACAGAGATTCCTTGCCACATGCGTGTGCTTCCCATGTGGGCCCAAGGCACGAGCTCGCTGATTTTCAACAGGTCTGGCAGAGGGCAGACAGACTGTGAGAGGAGAAGGGGTTCTCTAGTGTCTGCTCTGTGAAACGTCAAATAATGACATTATTAGTTAATAGGCTAATTGTCCGTGTAAGATAATTAGGGGAGCCCAAATCAAAGAAGTTCTCAGAATGTCTAAAACTTGGAAGGCTGGAACGTCATCGTGAAGATAAAAGATTGTTGAGGTCTGCAAATATTTCTCAGTGACGCAGAAAGGTCTGTTGGGCAAAAGTGTGGCACTTTTATTTATTTAGCTTAGGCTCATTGCGTACTTTATTCTTTCATTAAAAAAAAAAAAAAAAAAGCCTGAGGAGGCTTGAGTGAAAGAGTTGATTATTCCACTGTTTGGCAATATTTCTGTAGGAACTGTCCAAAAGCTATATAATAAATCAGGTCCCCCTCCTCACCCCCGGCAGGACTGACGTTTATGAGGAGCCTGTTCGCAGCGAGTAGCTGCCGCATCTGGTGTGCCACTGCAGTGCCCCGAGCCCTCGCGGGCGGGTGGGGGGCTGGGCGGCTGTGGAAGAGCCTCCTGCCAGGGCCTTAACTCCTTGCAGGAGCAGAAGCTCTGGGCTCTGGGGAATTCCTAGAGGAAGCTACAGAATCTTAACATGGAAAAAACCCGAAAACAATGTAAAGACTGCCTTGAACTAGCCTAGTACTCAGTTATTCACCGACACTGCCCATGCTCTTTATTCTTTCTTTCTTCTTTATGTTAATTTACATATAGTTTTAGACAGGATCTCACCATGTTGCCCAGGCTGGAATTGAACTAGCTGCCGCCTCAGCCTTCCAATGAGCTGGGACTGCAGGCATGCGCCACTGCACCCGGCTGCCTGTGTTCTTTAAACCAGAAATTGGTTAACAGATACTTGTTGAGCTCCTACTATGTGCAAGGCATTGTTGCAGGTTCTAAGCTGTATCACTGGCCACCCCTGAGAAGCAGTGAGGTCTAGTGGAAGGATCTTGGTCATTGCCCTCAAGGTCAAATGGTGGTACTGCTGCTCCCAGTCCTGTGTGACCTTAAGCAAGTGGCTTAATTTCTCTGGGTTGCAGTTTCTTTGTCTATAAACTAGAGAGGCTAATACCAATCTCAAGAACCACTGGGAGGGCCAGCAGAGTATTGCATAAGTGCCATAATTGTCATTACTGTCGTCGTCCTTATCCTCACGGTGGTAGTGGTTTGAGGGCAGAGGTTGAGGACCCTTTGAGAGGGCTTTAGAGCTTCTCAGAGCAGCTGAATTGGGTCCAAATGATGAATGAGGCCAGCTATTCCTGTGCTGACGTGAAGTGGGTCCAATGTCCCTGGGACCCTTGTCTGGAGTCATCTGAATCCTACTCTTCCTTGAGCACCCACCTCCAACTTCCCCCTCCTGGAAGCCCACCCTGATCCTTGTAGCCATCAGTGCCGCCTCCTCCCCTCTACCCCACAGCTCACCCAGGGAAGCTGAGAGCATCTCATTCTGCCCAGACCCGTGCTCTGGGCTGGTGGGTTTCTTTGAAAGGACATATATATGTTCTGGAAGGCTGCAGCCCAGACTCCTAACAATGCTTACCCTGGGGAGGGAATGGAAGTCAGAGGGGACATTAACTTTATCTGTAAGGTCATTTTAAAAAAAGAGAATGAATTGGCATATCATTTCTGTAATTAAAAATTAAATGAATAAAGATTGGATCCACTGCCTGATTCCACAGTGGGGCAGAGAGAATGGTGACACTGTTTCCCTCTTCCCTTGTTGACTTTGTGTCCCTTGATGAGACTGTGGGCCTCAAGAGGACAATCAGAGTCTCACATGTCTTTGTGACCCAGTCCCCTTCAGGCCCGCTGGGCCGGCACACGAGCTCTTGATTTCATTGTCAGGGAAACCAAGTCTCTCTGCAGACGTCATTGCCGTCCTTGGGGTGATAAGGGCGCGTCACATCCGTTGTTCTGCCACCTAGCCGTGCTCCGATAAGGCACAGCATCTGCTCGCCCTTGGAGGGTGAGATAAATTTAAACGTGGTGGATTTGGAACGTCAGGTGACCTGTTTGCAGCTGGAGGTCTCAGAAGGGAGAGGGTGGCCTGGCATAGCTGCCTATTCTTTTCTGAGTGTTGTTCCACCACCCTCGAAGGCAAGGGCATGAGGTCGGGTGCACTGACTAGTGATACCAGACAGTGGGTTTCTCCTTTTGGAGGGATTTCACAGATTACCTGGAATCGTGGTTTTCAAAGGCTGTTCTGCGGGGAAGTTGTGTGATTCAGACCAGCGTTCTACCTGATCAGTCTTTCTTTTACATTTTATATTTGGGCTTCGGAGTAAGATTTTATTCCAGGGCAGAAACTAAGTTTGAAACCCACTGTTCTAGGCCAGGTCTTCCATTTTCCGGATAAGTAAACTAAGTCCCAGAGAGACAAGTTACTCCAAGACAGGCTTTTCCCCTCTGCATTAGTTCCTTGAGGCTGCCACAGTGAAATACCAGAGACTGGGAGGCTCGAACAACAGAAATTTATTGTCTCACGTTTCTGGAGGCTGGAAGTCCAAGATCAAGGTGTCGGCAGGTCTGGTTCCTTCGGAGGGCTAGGAGGGCACGTCTGTTCCAGGCCTCCCTCCTGGCTTCTGGTGCTCGGCCGCCATCTTTGGTCTTCCTTGGCTTGTGGACACGTCAGCCCCGTCTCTGCCCCCACCTTCACCTGGCATTCTCCACGTTTCCCCTTTTCATTAATATACAGACGCCAGTCACACTGGATTAAGGCCTGCCTGATGACCTCATTTTGACTCGATTCTCTTGGTAACAGCCCTCTTTCCACAGAAGGTCACAGTCTGAGGTGCTGGGAGTTAGGACTTCAAGTATCTTCTTTGGGGACACAATTGAATCCATTATATATTCACCTTCTCACAGGGTCAGTGGAGCTCAAGGTGGAGGGGCCAGAGGATGCCAATGCCCACCAGGTCTGAGGGTGGATCCTTCCTGCCTGCCCCGCCCTGGCTCAGAGTTAACCCCTGCAGGCCCAGGCTGGTCGCTTCCCCAGTGGGCCACAGGAACGTCTATGGGAGGAGCCATTGTTTTCCAAGCCATGTTGCATGGTACTTTTTCAATCTCTCTTTTTGTTATTGTTTAAGTCATTATAAGCAGTGAATTATTTTGCTAAAAAACACAGAAAATTTTAAGAAAAGAGAGAAAGTCACCTATAATTTCACCACTCAGGTATAGCCATAGTTAACACTTTCATGTAATTTCTTCTAGTTTTTTTCCCCATGCATATATATATTACAGTTTTCTTATGTCTTAACATAATACCAAATGTAACACAATATCAAAAATATTCTCCCATATCATTAAAATTCTTCATTAGTGTGATTTTGGTTTTTCCATTGGACACATATTTATTGGGTGTCAGGCTTTGGGGACACATCGGTGAACAACACACAGAACTTCCTGTTCTCATGGGCTGCCCTTCTGCAGGTGAGCGATTGCACCAGGGGACCCCTGGGGACTTGCCCGTGGCCCCCAGTGCAGCACGGGGCCAGGCTCCCCATCCCTCCCGACCTAAGGCTTATGTCCCGTGGCGAATTCTTCCTTTAAGCTGCCTTGAAAAGAAGCCCTTGCCCGTGAGCCCAGTGTGAGACTGATTTTTGAAGGTTTCCTGTCTATCATGTATATATTGTACTCTTTGGGTTTCCCCCTAGTTTTTGCCATTACAATTAATGTTCAGAGGAACATCTTTGCACTTCATTGTGGCATTTTGATCTATGGCTCAAAGGTGAGAAAGCCCACACTCTTTTTTTTTTCTTCTTTTTCTTTTTGATTTTTATGGGTACATCATAGTTGTGTATCTTCATAGGGTGCATGTGATGTTTTGATACATGCATACAATGGCCAGAACACATTTAGCCAAACCCGAACAGCCTGTACAGGGCCCCCTCTGCTTCCTTTGCTTCCTCTGGAATGTTCTGTCTGTTTCCAGCTATGCACTTGCCTCCGCAGACACCATTGACCTGAAGTGGGAGGGGGATGAACAAAGCAGATGGTGTTCGGTGAGCGGCCCCTGCCCTGCTTGCCAGCCGTGATCGCGGCAGTAGCCGGCAGGAGAAGGCTCTTCTGTCTGTTTCAAGGGCTGTCGCTGAAAACAGGGGAAAACAAGCTGGTTTATGTAGCAACAGGGACCTCAAAGCGACACAAGAGGCCAGCCAACCTGCACTAGCCTCAGCGTGACAGCGTTCTGTCCCATAAAGAGACGCTGAGACAACAGTTTTAATGGTCTCTGCCCAGATGCTATTTCCAGAATTTATTTCTCAAGGCTCGGTCCTTTCGGCAGTACCTTGGCAGTGGAGTCCAGCAAAGTGCCGCTCCTGTCTCCCCCTGCGTCTGCCTCAGTCGTCAAACACCCCTTGTTCTGAGCACGTCGGAGCTGGCACCTGAGGGAAGGGGGAGAAGAAAAACCATGGGAGGGAGGATATTTGAAGCCGATATGAACTTGTCAAATTAAAAAACAAAAACAAGAAACAACCAAAGAACAACAACAAAATGACCCCCTTAAGAGCTCCTGGGGGCACGAGCTACTACTATTGGCTGCTCGCTGTGGCTCTTTCCAGCCAGGGGTTGAAAGGAAAATGCGCAAATCCGGAAACATTTGATTGCTGCTTTTTTTTTTCTTTTATGTTTCACAGTTGTGCTGTCTTTGCACCATCTTTAAAAATTATTTTTAACGTATCTTTTAGTTATTTTTCTCATTACAGAAATAATATATGTCCATGGATGAAATTTCCAAAACATAATTTAAAAAGAAGAAAACAAAAATTGCCAATGAGGATAAATAACCCCTGTTAACATTTTGGTCTGCAGCCCTCTTTATTGTGTTCTGCTTGTAGAGAGAGAATCGTACCGGCCTTGATCACCTGTTCCTCACCTAGAAGTCAGGTATCATTTTAAATGGAATCATGTGGTCATAGAATCCCTACTGGACTGGGAGGCAAAAGACTCAGGTTCTTCTGCTGCTCCATTGATCTGGTGGCCTGAAAAAACTCATTTAACCTTGATTTGCTCAACTTTAAAATGGGGATTCCATAATCCCTACCTTAGTGGATGATGGAGCAGCCAAAGCAGTGACTGCTAGAAAGTGCTTAGTAAAGTGCTCTGCAAATTGTTGCTGGTCAGTTTCAGTGTGGTCACGTGAGCTTGCTGTCAGACAAATGGCTGGGGTGATTGTCCTGTCTTCTTGGGGAGCTGTGCCTCCCTCTTCTCAAGCTGCCCTGTCTCTGATCCTGGTGGCCATCACTACTCTTCTTCCAGCTGCCCAGAGACCTGGGGCCTTGCTTGCCCCCTTCCCTGCCACACACTGCCTGCCTGCCCCAGGGACGTCCCCAGGTCCAGGGAATGGGCCTGAACTCCTGTGTCAGCGCCCTCCAGCACACCCCTTTCAAACCAAGCTCCACGCAGCAGCCAGGAGGCTCTTTCTAAAATGTCAGTCTGGTTTCACCGCCGCCTGTGTCAGTAGCATTCCGTTGCTGTCAGAGTGGAGCCCAAAGGTCTTGCCAAAGCTGACCCGGTCTTGCCCCTCCGCCCCTTGCTCACCACTCCAGCTTCATCCCTGCCACCTGTCCCCCAACTCAGCCATTCCTTCCTGTTTCTTCTCTTCTCCAGGCCTTTGCCTAGGCTGTTCCTTTTGCCAGGCACACTTCCCTAACTCTGCCTGGTAATCGACTCAACCTCAGGCCTCTGCCTTGTAGGTCACCTCCTCCAGGAAGCCTTCCCTGGTGACCTCACATGGTCAGGGTTTGCTTCTCATGCTCATGCTGCTACTGGCCCCACGTGGTGGTCTGATGACCCACCTCTGTCCTCCACTTGACCACGGGCTCCATGAGGGTAGAGCCTGGGTCTGCCTGGCACTGTTTCCCCAGCATCCAGCATGAGGGTCTACTCTGTACCAGGCCCTTTTAGAATGTTGATTTTCTTCCTTGCTTAGATGTTTTTGTTCTCCCCTGGAGACGGAAAAACACTTAATCTTCCCAAATCCTGGGCTGATGGCTGATGCGTCCTATTTTTCTTTCTGAGTTCTTTTAAGGGTCCTGGAAACATGGACTGAGAGCAGCTGTCGCGTGTCAGTTCTGAAGTAGCTGCTTTTACAGAAAGGGCTCAGAGAGCAATGGCCCATGCACCTCCCGCCAAGGGCAGTGACCCCACTTTTCTCTCCCTTCTGGGCCCCATATTAATCTCAGGGAGGCGTGGGAGAGTTGGAGGGGGCGTCCTGCCAGCACAGCCGCCCCCTTGGCCCCTCTGGCTGGCAGAGCTCGACTGGCCAGGCAGAGATGGGCACTGGGGTGACTCTGTTTGAGGCCTTTGGCTGAGCCCAGCTTGGGGCAGAGCAAGGCGCCAAGATTGGTTTTGCCAAAAGACGACATCGTCAGGCGTGGGCGTGCACAGCTTGGGTGTCCACAGCCCAGGAGTGCTGAGCAGCAGGGGACCCTGTGCCGATGCATCCTGGCAGGTCAGCTGGGACAAAGTGCTTGAGGGGCTGAGTTGGATCAGTGCAGCCAGGCTGGGGTGGAGACAGCAATGAAGAACATGAGCTCCGGCGTCACAGAGACTGGGGTTTGAGCCAGGCTCTATTCCTTCCTGACTATGACTTTGGGCAAGGGATTAAACTTCCCTAGACCTCAGTTTCCTAATCTGCAAAATGGGAATAGTAGTGTTGCAAGGATTAAATGAAGAAATGCGTGGGGAAGGCTCTGCACAGGGCCTGGCCTGCAGCGACCATGCATACATGGCAGTTGCTTCATCATCTTCCTCTTCATCACTGTCGATCTCCCTCATCACTGCTGTCAACAGTCCCATTCGGTGCACAGCTTTGTCCCCTGGTTCCTCCTGGTTGGTGGTTGCCAGGTCCCGCTGGTTTAAGTTTATCTGTTCATTCATTTGTTCATTCATCTGTTAAGCCCTTCCTCTGTGCCAGGGATCCAGGGAGCTGCCAGGTGGTGGGAAGTGGCTTTCAGCAGTGGCTCTTGGCAGTGTGGGCTGGGCCACATTTACTGCCTTTATGTAACCTGGATGTAACCCTTAGCCCTGCCGCTGTCCCTCCGGTCTCTATTCACTCCCTCTCGGCAGACTGGGGGGTTCTGCACGGTACCCCCACCCTCATCTCTGCCGTCCCTCTGCCCCCGGGAAAGACACGTGGGGACATAGCCAGGCCCATCCACAAACCCTTATTCAGCTTTTACTCTGTGCACGGTCCTACGGAGGGTCCCAAGGAGAGGATGTGAGGTCAGCGCCATCCCTTAGGAAGCTGTCCCTCGCTGGGAAGACAGAGCAGAAAGCACACACATGACACCGGGTAACAGCTCTGGGAAAACAGCTGCCAAAGGTCTGTCCTCAGTACCAAGTGCCCAGAGGTGGGGCAGGGAAGGGGACAGAGACATCTATGTGCGATGGAAGGTGCCAGTTGAGTAGAGGAGAGAAAGGGGAGGCTTTCAGGGTCAGCATTATCCAACCAGCAAGCTTTCCCTGGCGCTTACCATGGGCCGGGCACCAGGCTGCATGGGTCACCAACACACGCCCATCCAGTCATTACAAAACCCGGTGGGTCAGGTGCTATTTCCCCACCCCAATTTTAGGGGTGAGGATGCAGAGACCGAGAGAGATTAGTAAATTGCTCAAAGTTACAGAGCTCTGAAAGAAGCAGAGCCTGGATTCAAACCTGGGCCTGAGTCAAGGCCATGCGGCTGTGGATTTCCTCCACGTGCAGGTGGAGACATGTGGGGCATGTTTGGGAGGTGATGTCTGCACGGTTTTGTGGGATTTGTGCAGAGGAGCCATGAGGCAGAAGGTCAAAGAGAGTCTGGGTGGGGTCAGGGACACCGTCCGTGCCTCCAGTCTGAAAGGTTGGGTCTTTGTCCTGCAGGTAGTAGGGAGCCATTGAATGTTCTTGGCTGACAGCCCTGTGGTCATCCTCAGGGTGAGAGTAGAGAGCAAAGGAAGGCCATGGACAGAGCAGGCTGGGCTCCCAGGGCTGGAAGAGATTCATTTACTTCTTCTCCAGATATTTATTATTGACCTACTGTGCGCCGGGGAGAAATGACACAGTGTTTCTCAAGTACCAGCCCAGAACCTGGAATGTACCATAAATGGCCTCTACTTCTGATGACGATAGTGCCAAGGCTCGGGTGACGCCACGGGAGGCAGGAGCGGCTGGAGCTCCTCTCGCCCGCAGCGTCAGGCCGGAGCAGGTTTCTCTTTGTGACGCCCAGTCACAGGATGCCTTTCAGCACCACCTGTCAGAAGTGTCCGAGCCGGCAGCTGTTCCTGCTGCCCACCTGCCTCTTCTCTGCTCTTTTTGGGGACGGCTTCTCACTCCCCTGCTGTCTGTCCTCTCTCCCCTCTCCCCCTGCAGGGACTTTCAGAAGGTGGCAGATGGGCATGAATGTCACACTGGCCTTCTCTTTGCCTGCGCTGTGCACAGGGCCGCCCCGCCCGAGAGATCATCTCAGGCGTGTTCCGGGTGGAGCTCGTGTTGGTGAGAAGTTCTCATAGACCTGAGCGGCGGGGGGTCAGAATGTGATGGTGGGGTGCAGAGGGAGCTCCCCGCCTCTGACCATCCCCTGACCTCCTCCCTTGGCCAGGAGACTCACTCTCTTGGGGCTTTTGGGGTCACCAGGGCACCCGTGGTGCTCATTTGGCTGTAACAGGAGAGGGGTGGTTCTCAGCCTTGCGTGCCTGCATCCCCCACCCATCCCCCACCTGCACCCACTCCTGGATTCTTGTTTCTCACAATGGCTTCATCGAGCTCGCCAGGAGGGAAGCTCAGAGTTCCTGTCCCTGATTGGCTGTATCCTTTTCTTCTCTATATTGCCTTGCGGCTTGTCTCCCTGCTTGGACTGGTGCAGTAGCCTCTTCATTGGTCCTCTGTTTCTAGCTCATTTCTTTTTCCTTCCTCTCCATGCAATCTGACCATCTTGCTTGCTGTTCTGAGCACTCAGAAGGTGCTTGACTTTTCTGAGGACATCAAAGTTGAGACTCCTAGCAGATATAAGTGGTTTATCCACTGCCTGTGGTTCCCTCACCTTACACCTCCCCTCCACCATGTTCCACCAGAAGGCTTCAGGCTTCCCGTCCCCTTGGGTAAACCCACCAGCACAGTGAGTAACAGCATGACTTTTTTTAAGTCATAGTGTCAGATCTCTGCTCTTCTGTTTGGGAGCTGTGTGACTTTGGGAAATTTGCTTAACCTCTCTGAGCTGCGGAAACAGAAAAAAGCAGGTTTTCTTCCTGTTTCCAGGCCTTTGGTGAGGCTGCATGCTCTGTCCTCTCTACCTGGCCAAGTCCTACCTCCAATGCCAATGTACCCCTGCCCAAGATAACCACATACCCTCACCACCCAGGCCCTAGAACAGGGCCAGGACATGCCACCCCTGAACTGTCACCAAGGAACCTTCGCCAAGGGGATCAGAACTGGCTTTATGTGTCTGTCTGTTTTCCTAGAAGGAACATTGCCTTCCATACCTTTGTAAGCCTAGCCCCTCCTACAACATCTGGGCCTCTGGGGGAGCCAAGAAAGTGTGTACAAACCAGCAAGCACAGGAGTCAGTGAGGAAAGAGCAGGAGGAGTGAATGATGGGACAGTGTCATCGTAGAGGGACCCAAGAAGAGGTGCTCTGGAGCACACCTGTACAGCCTCGGGGCAGGTCCTCCCGGGCCCTGTGTAGCTCACCCCACAGCCTGACAGCCCGTCTTTACACCTCCCCGTTCTGGGGGTCTGGCACTTGCTTCAGCGATGCACTGGGCAGGATCTCCTAGGTCAGCTTTCTCATTTACCAGGACAGGAAAGACAAGGTGCCACGGGGCCAGGTTTATGGAGGATAAACGTCCCCGCTGTGGGATGCCACAGTTAAGCCTCAGGCTGGTCCGTGAAACCTGTCAGTGCTGGCTGCTCTGGGAGTGGCCTGAGGTCTCTTTGGGATGTGCGGGCTGGAACTTCAAGCTGGGGTGCCTTCTGCCAGCTGCACATGCCACCCGGCTGGCCGTCAGAGAGGGCTGGCTGCTCCTGGGCCTGCTGGGACCTGGCTTCTCCCTGCTCACCTGGCCCCTGGTAGGGGCCACTGGAGAAGCCAGTTGATCAGAAAGGGCGACAGAACAAGCTGGCATGTCTCGTTATTTCTCCCTGTGTGGGGGGCATTGGCTAGAATGTTTCTCCTAGGAGGGGAAGGAAGGCAGTGTTGTGGAGATTGGACTGATTCGCTGTATGCTGGGTTGGTTCTCCCTACCTCGGCATCAAGATGTGGTTACGATTTCTGTGAACCATTTTGGTGGCCCAGGTCCGAGGGCTGAGGTACAGCCGGCACCTGGTGCGTCTGAGGAGGGACCAGGCTTATGCTTTCTGTTGCCTCCCGGCCTTCCAGAAGAGCCTGCAGGGAACTCTGAGGTTCCTTCCTGGTGAGCCTGGTAAAGCCATCGTGGGAAACAGGAATCAGGAGTGGGTGCAGGCAGGGGATGGGTGGGAGGTTAACGCCGCAGCGGGCAGCAGGGCTGAGAACCACTCCTCTCCTGTCACAGCACAGTGGCTGCACACAGTAGGTGCTAGTTGTGTGTGTCTGCTTAATGAGGAATCCAGAGGCCTGGTTTGAGTTTCTGCCCCATGGATAGCCACCTACTTGCATCCCTCTTTGTTCAAACTGCTGGGAAGCCCACAGCTCAGTTTTATGCTAAAAGCAAAGCTCTCTTTTGTCAAATGTCCTGGAGGGAGCTCATTTGATTTTCTTCTCCCTCCTGGCTGCTTATTTACTGTTCTTTGTCTTCTATGGCACAAGTGAACATGTGCCTTTATTGGAAGATGCTGAGGCTCCTCTGGGGAGGAAGCAAGTGGTGCGTAGACCAGTACCGTAGAAATGAGGGGAGGAAAACTCCCTGCTGGCTGGGAGCAGGTACGGCTGAGCTTTGTTCCCACTCTGTGGGGAACGGGCAGCTGAGCGCCTGCCCTGCTGACTGCAGGAACGCAGGCGCAGGGGGGTCCTGACGGGCCAACGTGCTGGCAGGGCCAGGCCAGCCTTTCCCCGGGGCTCTAGGGTGGGTTGCTTAGGTAGAAGGATGCCCTGTGCCTCCGGAGAACAGCCCCGGGAGGCCAGAGCTTGCTGCATGAGCACAGCAGGCCAGCTCCCCATCCCGGAGAAACGGGCCCAGGGCTTGGCCAGGCAGCCATCGGAAAGTGCCCGGGAGGGGAATGAGGTGTCACAAGTCCGAGCCCTGTGGCACAGGAGTGCTGTGGCTTAGCTTTGCTTCTCCACCGAGGACCTGCTGAGAGCCAAGAGGATGACATTGTCCAAAAAAGGAGGTAGCGGGATTGAGAGGTATAAATAGGACCCCAGGGGTGGGGCCCAGACACAGGGTTGCTCCTCACGCCCTCGACCACCACAGGAGGGCTGCTCTCGAAGTCCTGGCCACCAGCAGGAGACAGATTTTTGAAGATGTTGGCAAGAAATGAGAGTTGAGCAATCACCCATCACCCTTCACTCTCCTCCCACCCGCCCCGGCTGTCATAAAAAAGAATTTGTGAGAATGAGCTCTGGGTGGAGGGGTTAAACATGGTGCATTTGCTGTGCTCAGGGAAGAGCTCCTGACCAGGGGCCCGGGGAGCAGAGCCGGAGGAAGGAGGTCGGAGCTGTGGTCATGCTGGCAGGAGGTGGGCGCTGAGGGGGTGGGGCCAGCAGTGGGCCAAGCCTGCTCTTCCTTGGCTTAAACGTCACAACGACACAGACCAAAGAGAGGACAGCAGCTCGAGGCAGTGGTGTGGCTTTGGGAGGCGGCTGTGGTGACACTGTGTTAGATTGTTTCTGGTGGTTCTGGAAGGAAAGCAATGGCTTTAAAGCCACACCTGAGTTCAGTTCTTTGCCCTTCCATGGACTTGCTGGATGGCCTTGGGCAAGTCTCTCAGGAGCCAGGTCTTCATGCGTACTGTGGGGTAAATAGATAACGCCCCCCCCAGGGGGTCACCAGAGCACCCAGACACGATACGGAGGGCCTGTGTACACAGGGCCTGGTGCCTGCAGGTGTGGAGCATGTCTGTCAGGGCTAGAGATGGTCGTGAGAGTGGATGTTGGCTCTGTCTCTTTGCATGCCTGGTGACAGCCCTTTCTGAGGTCACTGGCCAGCAGCCAAGTTTTTTTCCCAGCTGGGCCCAAATGGTGAAAGCCAGCGCTCCCATCCAGGCCTGATTCAGTGGCCGCCACCTCTTGCTCCTGTGAGTTCCAGAGCTCCTGTAACCCTCAGAGCCACCACCTGCCTTTGGTGGTTACTCACGCAGCCACGTGTGGCTGTTGCCCTGAGCGTGCCTGTCCTCACTCCCCGGGGACAGTGTGGGCTGCCATGCAGATTGAAAGGCACTTTTCTCACCCCCAAGCTCATGTCATCCCCACGAACCCTGGCAGCCAAGTGGTGTTTTCGTCTCATTTCACAGGCAAGGCCTGGCCCACGACAGCTCACGTTGCCTCTCAGGGCTTAATCACAGTTGCGACCACCACACAGCTTGCCACGTGACGGGGTGGGGACACACGTCTGGACGGGGCTGGAGAGCCCAGCCCATGACTGTTGGACGGGCCTGCTGCCCAGCGCTGGCCGCCATCTGTGACAGAGTCCTCTACCTCCATCCCCTTTGGCGTGTGCGTCTTTGAGTCTCTGGGCCCAAGCAGCTGCCACCTACACCTGTCTCATTTTTTCAGTGTGGCACTTGGCCATGGGAGGGTGAGGTGGTTTGAGAAGTAAGTTACCTTCAAGTCTGAGTTGGCATGAATTTGCCAAATAAAACATTTAATATGTGCCAAAAAAACATTTTACTTGGTTACTTCTTAACAGACCAAGTGTACAATTTTCCATCAAAACTTTTCCATTGCTCAAAAGTGTCCCTGACACACCAGCTGGGCCCTGCAGCATCCTTGTCACAGCTCACATTTTATTTGGAATCCAGTGTTTTCAGAACGTCACCACTTCTTGCTTCGTGCTCCCTGATGGAAACATTTCACAAGAATGTTTTCAGCTGTCGTGGCGATGCAAAACTCCATCTGAAGGTTTTCTTTGTCCAGCTTAGAGAACCCCTATTTTGTGAAGTCCCTGCCACATTTCACTGGCCAGGATCGGCCTTGCCAAGGCGCTGCGGAAAGGATCGAATCCCATGACAGCAAAAGTCGTCTGAGTTTCATGGAAGCGTTTGTGGAAACAATTGCAGACTCCTCTGCCGACAGCCCACTTCTAGCGTGTAATTTTTGATAGCACACGCACCCAGCACAGCAGAAGAATTTGGACAGTCCTTGGAATGTGCTGGAATGGAATTTGGTTGGGCCGTCTGTCCAGGTCTCTGATATGGCTGTGCGAGAATGTTTGCCCATTAATTAGGCAGATATTTAATGGGCTCCTTCTCTGCTGCAGATCCTGGGCTAATCACAGAGATAAGAGCAGTCCAGACCCCGTCCCTGAGGAGCCGCATGGAGAGGGAAGACGTGGTGTCTGCATTTTGTTCGTAAATACATCAGAACCACGCTACGAAGGGCGTGGACTGTGTTATGCATTTATTTTAATGTATGTCATGAAAAAACAAAAACAGCCATGGCAGCAGTCAGTAATTCCCGTATGTTATCACTCAGAAAGACTAAGTTGGAAAAAGGCAGGAGGAGCAATCAATTAGAACCCAAGTTACAGAAAAATACCTGGTAAGTTCTGTGATAGTGGTAACTATTGCAGGTGGCAGGTTATGATAAAAGATGATGGTAAACATCACAATAGTGGCCCAGGAACGGCTGATGTTTGGAAAAATGTATTTTGTGCTGACCGGGTGCTAGGGGCTTTAACTACATTATCATCCGCTAGGCGATGGTAATGTTACCATCCAGCTGGCAACCGATAAAACTAAGGCTCAAAGAGGTGAAGTGATTTGCCCAAAGTCACATGACTAGTAAGTGCAAGAACTTGGATTCTCTCCCAGGTCTGACTCCTGATCCTGAACTCTTAACCACTATGGTAAATGGCAGTTGATCAAATAATGAAGTGATTCTTCCCTAGGGTGTAATCCAGGAAAGCTTCCTAGAGGAGGTGGACTTGACTGAGTAGTAGGATTCAGCAAAGGAAACTTGAGTGGGAAGGCAGAATGTCCCACGGGTCAGGTACCCATGATTATTGGCTGGATGGTTTGGATCAGAGTGACGTAAACAGCTTTTCCTCATATAAAAGAAATCTCGAGTTGGGTGGTGGGTTGGCTCTTCTGTGTCACTTGGGAGCAAGGCTCCTTTTATCTCTCTGCTCCAACAGATAACTCATGGTCCAAATGGCAGATGTAGCTCCCGCCATGACATTCTTGTTCCAAAAAGCAGAAAAAGAAAGAGAGAAAAGGGTAAGTGCACATTCCTCCCAACGAGTGGGCCACCTTGAAGAGCTTTTCTGGAAGCTGAACCAAACAAGTGATCCTCACATCTCATCAGCCAGCCGGGTTATTAGGGAGGCTGCCTCTGGGTCCCAGGCATATATGAGGGGGGGACAAAGGTCCTGCCCTTCAGGTCCTTACGGTGGGCCGAACTGCTTCTTGTTGAGGCTGTAGAAGAGACAGCAGTTGAGTGGAAAGGAAAAGCCTCCTCTGAACTGGGGCTTATTTCTGGAGTGACCCCAGTAAGCTCTGGGTCTGTTTTGGTTTCTTCAGCACGTTTATTTGCTGCTTAATTGGAACGGAAAGTTGTAGCAATTACACCACTTGCCCAAGGCAGCCCCTGCCCGCATCCCAATAACTTCTCTGAAAAGACAAGAGTCACTCCTGAGAACAAACCAATCCAGCTCCCCAATCTGCCACCCGCCTGTGCCATCAGAGCAGGAGCCCAGAGCCAGCTTTCCGCCTGAATCCTGGGCTGGCTGTCACTTAGGCTCGTCAGAGCCCTGCGAGGCACCGACTAGCTGCAAGGTGAGGGCTGTGTTTTGTGCAGCTCGTGGGCAAGTGTGGGACCTGGGCACTGCATGCCACAGGCTCCATCCTCCCTCCGCCTCCATCCCCTGGGGGCCTGGATGTGCTTTTCCCTTCTCATCTCTCAGGGGGGCCCATTGGCCCCTTGCTAGGAATATCACCTTTGGAGAGTTCTTTAAAATCAGTGGTGCCCTTCTGGGTCGTCAACATTGTTCCAGGGACTGGTTCAGCGAAGCTCAAATCTTGTTGGTGTGAAGAAGCCCCTTCTGCTGGGACTTGGGTTCATCTGGGTCTGAAATGTGCTCTTTTTGCTTTTTGGGGATCAGGATGCCAGGCCGTGGGGAGAATGTTAGGGCTAAAGCGGGAGCTAGAGGGGAGACCCAGCCCCAGTCCCCCGTTCGCTGGCTCAGGAAACTTTGCCCCGGCTGGCTGGAGGCAGGGCTGGGGAGAGCTGGCTTCTGCTGTCCTCAGCCCCTGCTCTGCGTGTTCTGTAATTACCTCCGAGCAAACAGTATTGTGTAGAGGCTGGAGAGATGTTTCACAGGGCGTTAGAAATCAAACTGCTATTAATATGCTAATTACAAGAGGTTCCCTATTTACCATTTGAGCAGGTCCCGGAGAGCCTCTCCTTGGCAACACTGTTAGACATTCTGTTCTTGAAATAGAAAGTCCATATTACTTTTTAATGAAAACTCTAAATCCAGGCTTTCCCTAAGAACAGCCAGCCCTTTTCCTTGGATTTAGTAGGTCCAGCCCTGGCCTCCGGCAGTGAAGGCTGGGGGCTCAGTGGGATGGAGCTGAGCGCTGGGAAAGCAGTCAGCTCCTCGGAGATGTCCGCGGTGCTGGGGCCCGTAGGTCCCAGGCCGGTCCCCTGCTAAAGTCACTCTGCATCTGAGCAGTATTTTTAGCAGTGACACCACTGCTACTGGTTTTATTTTTAGATTGGATGATGCAGGTGCTGTTTGGAAATGTCTTTTCTCCCCACATCACTTTTGTCCTGGAAGTACCCCACAGATGAGGAAACAAAATGGCAGCCACCCAGCCAAGAGCAATACAAATGTTTGTTTGGGGAACAGAGGGAAGAGTGGCCTATTTGCTTTGAGGGTGGATCCCAGAGGGCAGGAAGCAGGGTCGACCCCGCCCCTTCGCTTTCTGAGGAACTGGGCGGAGCAGGAGCCCTCTCTCTCTCCCACTTGGGGGGTTTCATTCACTCTGGCACACAGAGAGTGATCCTTTGTTCCAATGAAGGGCGTGGGCCTTTTCTGAGGAGGAGGCTGTAGATTCTAGAAGAATAACACTTTAGCTAATATATTTTATAAATCCAACAAATATTTATGAAGCACCTACTATGTGCTAGATCTAAAGTGGGCAGCGGAGATGCATCGGGAACATTCTGGTTTCCATGGCTGAGTGACACAGTGCCATACAGCAGCTGTTTACTGTGCTCAGAGATTCTATGGGTCAGGAATCCAAACAGGGTAAAGCAGGGATGGGTTTTTCCACTCCACATTGTTTGAGGCCTCAGTTGCAAGACTTGAAGTCTGGGAGCTGGAAAATCTATTCATTCACATGTCCGGCCGTTGATGCTCAGTTCCTCGCCGGGAAGCCTCACCTCGTGGCCTGTGCTTCCTCACAGCACGGTGGCCGGTTCTAAGCAGGAGCATCCCAAGTGTGGAGAGCTAAGCAGAAGCTATTTCCTTTTCGTGAGCTAGCGTGGGACCCAGCCTCAGAAGTCACAAAGCATCGCACTCACTACGTTCTATTAGTTGAAATAGTGACAAGCCTCTACCTCCTTTCACAGGGAGGAGTGTCAGTTATATTATATAAAGAACATATGGGACGTTTGTATGTTTCCAGAAGTATGAGAGAGACTTGAAAATATGAGCAAGGAAGAAGATGCTATAAAAAATGGCAAAGCGGATTTGAAAAGAAATAGAACTTTTAAAATTTGAAATTTAATAAGTGGAAATAAAAACTCAAGGGGACACATTAAACAGCAGATTAGACTTAGCAAATGAAAAAATTAGCAAAGTGGAGGATGTATTCAAATAAATGAAGCAGCCTCACCCCCAGCCACCGCTGATCCTTTTTCTCACCAGTTTGCAGCATAGTCTGTAGGAGGACTTGTCTTCTCGTATGGGGACCCTTCTCAAAGCGGACGAAAGGAGAAAGGCTCTGCTTTTCTGAACTTTGCCAACCCTCTCTTTAGCAGTGCTGAGCTACCTCATGCTACGTCTAGGGCATTGTCAAAGAAGACAGGGAGCATCCACGTCTCCGAAAGAACAGCACGGGGGTGAGGCCCAGGCTAGGGAAGGAAAAATTCTTAACAGCGAGGTGTGAAAGGGGCTGAGGCCAGTTGGAGCCTCCAGCCCAACCGGAGTGAAGTGATGCCAAATGCCTCGCCCTGTCCAAGGCAATGAAAGTGATCTGGAAGAGGTGTTTTTTTCTCCTTTTAAATGACACAGCAGGGCTGGGTAAGGAATAGCTGTAAATGCAAATGAAACTTGTTTATGCTCCAAACATGAAGCAACAAATGGGCGGTATTGCAGGCCATGGCCTTCCCTTGCCCTGGAGGTATCCTCAGAAGGGCCTGTGTGGTGTCTTGCCGGTCTGTCCCCTGGGAGCTGGAGGCTGAGGCACGTGTCCAGGTACCTCCTGGGAGCGCCTGGCTATGCAACTGTGCGCGTTGGCACTTGGAGTCAGGGAGACGTTTGGAAAGGCCATGGCTGCTAATGAGGAGGGGGCGGCCCTAGTGGAGAATGTTCTGTCCTGGTGCTCGCCTTGCCGGCTGCTCCTGGGGAAGCATAAGTGTGCATAAGGGGAGGGGAGTCAGTCAAAAGGCCACACGTAAGGACCTAGAAGTCCACATGGGGCCTCAAGGCCGCAGGTTCCCCACCCCTGGCTTTTACTGTTGCTGGCTCGGCTGCCTTCCAGAGACCTGCATCCAGGTGCCAGGGACATTCTGATTGAAGTCTGTTCAACGATAGCAATAGCAGCTCAGACTCAGGCCTGCTGGCCCCACCATTGACGGCTCTGCATGAGTTTCTCTCCATGTGGGGAGTGTCCCCGCATTCACTCTCCCCCTCACCCCACCCTGCCGGCTCTCCGGGCCATGTAGTTAAGTCTCCTTCCCTTTGTGTCTCAGGGCTTCTCCATGGTCAGTAGCCACACCATCTGCAGGGTGACAGTGGGTGGTGAGCATGCTTCTTGACTCAGATGCCTTGGTCCCATGGGGACTGGGTTTTGGACAAGGGGTGGTGGCAGCCTCCCAAGCCAGGCTGGGCAGCGTCTGCTGAGCAGGTCCTGGTTCTCTGGGGTGGCTGCGTCAATCACACCCAAAGGGGAGAGGCCTCAGTGTGGAAAGTATGTGGGCCTTGGACAGCACCATGGTGGCCTCAAATGGCTTGGCCCCCTCTTTCCAAGGCCCCGGCTGGTTTCCTCATTGTGCAGTGGGACAGAGCAAAGGACCTGTTTGCCTGAGTTCCCGGAGCACCAGTGAGAGTCCTTGGATCACAGACAGGCGAGGGCAGGGGCGGCAGCATTTTGGGGTGTCCACCCTGCATGCACAGCTGGCCCTGGCTCAGACACTGTGCTCACATTAGCATCTGACTGTCACCCTTATGAGGAACACAGCCCCCTCCAGTTGCTCAGCTAAGGACACAGACTAACTATACCTGGGGTGTAGTGGATGCTCTGCAAACAACAGTGGCCCTGACCTTGTGGCTTGCTGGGGTTGCCCAGCTCCCGAGTGGTGGGGCCAGGATTGAACCCAGGTCCGTCTCACGCCCCAGCCCAGGCCCTCCTGCACTGCAGTGTGGCCGCCTTCTCCTGGGCGTGGCCCCCTGGCCTGCAGGTGTTGGTGGGGAGCCGTGGTGCATTTCCATCTCCCAAGTCACAATCCCATCTGTGCTGATATCTGCCCCTGTGCTTCAGGTCTCTCAGGGAGGCAGGCAGGGCAGAGGGAGTTAGCCCCATTTCACAGACCAGGAAACTGAGCCCAAGTGATTTGTCAGAGGGTACCAAGCTTGTAAATGGCAGAACTGCGCGTCAAACCTTGCTCTTTGAAGTCTGCTGGGGCTGCTATAACAAAATGCCACAGACTGGGTGGCTTAAACAACAGATATTTATTTTCTCACAATTTTGGAGGCTAGAAGTCCAGGATCAAGGAGGCTTCAGGGTTGGCTTCTGGCTCTCTTGCCGGCTTGTAGGTAGCTGCGCTCTGGTGTTTCTGCCTCTTCGTGTAAGGACACCATCCCTGTCACATCAGGGCCTCACCTTTATGACCTCATTTGACCTTAATTACCTTAATTACCTCCCCAAAGCCCTATCTCCAAGTGCAGTCACATTGGGGGTTAGAGCTTCAACGTATGAATTTGGGGGTGACACCATTCAGTTCATAACACAGCCTGAGCCCCTCCAGTGTTTTGGGCCCCTCAGAACACACCAGGAGGCTGCTACCCCTGCGCACCAGAGGAGTCATTTGGAGAGACTGTGCAGGAGCCCAGGGCTGGGGCTGGGGCAATGCGAGACGACTTCCTTGGGGAGGTAGTGCAAGCACATGGGGAATCTGGCCCATTTCAGGGAAACCCCACGTGCAGGCCTCCCAGTAGCTCAGATGAGCTGCAGCTGTTTTCCACGAGCCACCTTCTCGTGGCACTTTCTCATGTGGCAAGAGAGGACCCTCCCGTGCCTGCTTGGCCCAGCAAGGCAGCCATACGTTGACGCAGCCAGTCAGGTAGCACACCCAGGTCTTTCACAGGGAAGGGAAGGGAGTTCCAGGTGGGCAGGGCTGGGCAGAGGGCAGAGAGGGAGCTGAGCACCCGCGGAGGCTTCCCTCCGCAGCGGATCTGCACATGGGTCCACCGCGGGTGGCAGCAGCCCTGGCTGCAGGGGCCCCGGCTGCAGAGGGTTCGACTGCCGTGGAAGTATAATTTGTACAGATGAGTGAAGTTAGCATGTCACATGGCAGCACAGGCATAAATCCGCTGGCCTTCCTCGTCCAGGGCCTGTCCCCTCTTCTCTGCAACCACTGGATGTGGCTGTTGAAGGGACTGCACTGCCAGGTTTAGAAAACCTCAATTTCTGCAGTGCCTGTGTTTCTGGAATGAGGTTGGTGTTCCCAGGGCAGAAGTTTGGGTTCATGCAAGTCCCACGAGGTGTCCAGAGCAAATCTGGGTTCTGAGCAAGGTCACAGTGGGTGCCGGGCCAGCAGGCTGGAAGGAGGCTGAGGGAGGCTGGGGAGGCTGAGGGAGGCTGAGGGAGGCTGGGGAGGCTGGGGAGGCTGAGGGAGGCTGAGGGAGGCTGAAGGAGGCTGGGGAGGCTGAGGGAGGCTGAAGGAGGCTGGGGAGGCCAGGGAGGCTGAGGGAGGCTGGGGAGGCCAGGGAGGCTGAGGGAGGCTGGGGAGGCTGAGAGAGGCTGAGGGAGCCTGGGGAGGCTGTGGGAGGCTGAAGTAGACTGACGAACTCTGCTGTTTTGGTAGAACTTCCTGTTTATCACATTTCCTCTGTGGAGGCCACAGGGCCCAGGCCCTGCCCCAAAGCAGAGTCTGTGAGCTTGTATCTGTTTCTTGGGTGCAGACATCTTTGGCTTCTCTTCTGTCTGCCCCTCGGCGTGGCACAGCAAGGCCCTGTAGGTTGCTTTCCAGAGCTCAGGCCAGGGCCTGTCTGAGTGGGAAGTGCCCTCCTGCGGCTCTGAGTTGCAGTCCTGGAAGTTAAGGGAGGATGGGCCGGCCTCCCTCCCCCTCCCCATCTTCTCCCTCCGCGCTGGGCCCAGGGCCCTCTGCTCTGGGTCACACTCTGTTCCCAGGCCCTACGGGAACGCTGGGAACCCTGGGAACTGTCCTCCTTCCTGCCTGAGGGAGGCCCCTGAGCGCTTCTGCGGCCCGCTGCTTCTCTGGTGGAAAACAGTGGCCTCCTCCTGGGGAAGGCGCAAGTCGCTGCCATCCCCTCCCTCTGACTCCCAAGGGTGCGTCTCCAGGACAGCAGAGAGGCCTGCGGGAAGGTCTCCTGGCCGGTGGGTTCTCTCCCCAGGAGCACTGTGGGCTTTGGAGCCAAAAAGACCTGGTCGTGGATCCCAGCTCCTCTGCCAATGTGCTGTGACCTTGGGCAAGTCCCCTAGACGGGCCCTGCCCTGGTTTTCTGTCCAGCAAGACCAGGCAGTGCTGCCCACCCCACAGTGGGGTTAAGTGGGAGAATGGAGGGGGCAGGCATGTGGCTCGTGGCAGGTGCTAGCCACGTGGGGGTGTGGGGTGCCTGGTGGGTGGACGTGAGCAGACCACCCCCAACATCTGTTAGTCTGGACTCTGCTGCTCTCTGACTGGCTCGACAGGGAGGCCTCGTCTTCATCATGATTCAAGCCATTCTCTTATTCAGCAAGCCCTGACCACCATTTATTCATTCATTCATTCACTCATTTCTGAGAACCTGCCATGCGCCAGGCCTTGTTCTTGGCACTGGGGGATACAGCCGTGAGTGAGACAGACCAGCACTCTAATTCTAGCTTGAGTCAGCCAAGCAGCTGTCAAAGGACACATGTGTCGAGTGCCTCCAAAGGAAGGTGACAGGAGCCCTGGCTAGGGGCCTGCGCTGGGTCCCCAGCACTGGGCGAGGCTCAGAGGGGATTCAGAATTGAGAGGCGTCCTTGCCCTTGGGAAGCGTGGGCATTGGCTGCCGGCTGTCCTCACTCTGCTCTGTTTTCATCAGTGGCAATGATGCTACAAGAAGGAATAGTCAATGTTTGAAAGAATAACATCAGTTCTTAAGAATGCCTTAGTAGCCCTGTAACAATCTTGTGTTTAACCATGTAAATAATGCCGTAGCCTAGGCTGAAAGATTGCCTGGATGTCTGTGTTCCCGAGTTCACACACCACCGACCTTCCCATCCCTCATAAGTGAAGTCACTGTCATCCCAGTTGCTGGTGTGGCCAGCTCAGGATTGCCCCTTGCCTGTGCCCTTGGGAAGCCTCGGGACACTTGAGTCTGAATGACCTGATGTGGCCAGGATGAGGGCAGTCTTGCACAACGCTTGCATCTTGGGAAAACAAATGTGATTCCTAATGTGTTGCCTTGAGTTCCTGGAACTGGGCTGTTTATTTTATGTAATATACAGCAGAGGCCGTTCTGTTGACTTCAGAGCCTTCCCGCATCTAAACTATAGCTCTTAATAGGATGTCCTTTCAGTGCGGATTACCTGGGATATTGCAGGGAAGGAAGACTAGTGTTCTTAAGGAAGGAAAAATGTTCTGCATTTCAGATCACCATCTTGAGAATTGAACATGTGCTTTTGGAGATTTGGGGACTTTAATTCCACTGGGGAAACAGTCCTCGATTTCGTCAGTGCAGGGGCTGCCCAAGGAGCGTGGGACCCCTGAGCTTTATTACAGCACTGAGGGTCAGACAGAGGGAGGGGGTGGGGATGTTGCGTCTGAAGCAGCACCTGGGTCTCCCACGCCAGGGCACAGGAGCAGCTGAAACTCGTCCAGATTTAGTAGCCGAGACTCAAAGGGTGGACCATTTGGTTCCAGCTTACCTCTTGTGGGCAGCCTGTGCCCAAACTCTTTCCCAGCTGGCGAGTGAAGAGGGGGGGTACAGGGGATTTGGCAAGAGTGCCCAGTGGCTGTTCCTTATATTAACGGTGGATAAAGAGTGTTTTCTGAGGCCTGCCATGTGCCAGGCACTGTGCTACGCACCCTGATTGATCTGTGTCTATAAGGTGGGTCATATTATTATCTCCATTTTAGGACCAAGAAAGTACACCTGAGAAGAAGTCCTGCAGCTAGTTCATGGTTATGTCTGGCAGAGTATAGGTTCAGCTGCTGTAACAAAGACCAGACCGACACTGGTCTAAACAAGGTAGCTTATTCCTCCCTCACGGAACAACGCTGGGCTTGGGGTCTGGAGCTGTGGTGGAAACTCTGTCTACATGGTCATTCAGTTCCCAGTCTCCTTCTGGCCTCAGGATGTTGCCCTCGTGGACATGGTCCAAGGCGGTGCCCCCCTGTGTCTGCATTCTAGTCTATGGGAGGGGTCATGGGGAGGGAGGACGGGGGGGGGGGGTGGCGCACACACTGCCCTTCCCTTTAAGGGTATAACTTAGACCTAACTTGAACCCCTTATTTCTGCTCACATTCCACTGGTCAAAACGTGGTCACCTAGCCACCCCTAGCTGCAGAGGTGGCTGGGAGATGTAGTCTTTCTTTGAGTGGTCATGTGTCCAGCTGAAAATGGGAGATCTAGTGCTAGGGAAAACATGATGAACAGCTACTGGGTAACAGGCAGCTGTTTCTGTCCCAGAGGTGGAGCTGGGATCTGAGTTCAGGTGGTCTACGGACGGGTTCATGCCCCTCCCTGTCCAGCACCTCATCCTGGCAGAGTTCCAGGTCAGCATCGAGGTAGAGTCCAGAGTCAGACTAAGATCCCTGGGCAGGGGTGGTGGGCGTTTCTGCTGGTCATTTGATTCTCTGGGCCTAGCTCAGCGCAGGGCACAAAGTAGGTGTTCAATCTTAAAGGAGGGAAGGAGGGAGCAGGCCTACCAGATCCAACCCTGGCTGAATGAGCTGAACAGACCTGGATGAGAATACAGGGGGCTGGGAACACAACATCCCCACCCCCTCCCTCTGTCTGACCCTCAGTGCTGTAATAAAGCTCAGGGGTCCCACGCTCCTTGGGCTGTTGGTGACCAACAGCCAGAAGGCAGCTGGGTCTGGAAGATTCGCTTCTGGGGTAGAGCTCTGCAACTACTTTGGTCTGGACGAGAAGTCCAGGGTGTTGTGTTGGCTTCCCTGGCTTAACCCTGACTTTGAATGACGTCTGTGAGCTGTGCTTCCAGAATGAAAATCCGATTACAGGCCCCCTTTGGGAAGAACTGGATTTTTCTCCGGTGGTAGCTGCTTGGGGTGTGCTGTATACATTCCAGATTTGGTTCTAGCTGCACGTAGGTCCGAGTTTGTCAGCTGCTGGCCCCAAGTAAGGATCCTGTGTGCAGGGAAGGGTCTCAGGCTCCCTCTTGCTGTGCCACAAGTGCCTACTTTAACTGGCTCTGACTCATCTAGTGCAAAATCCGACCTTTCAGAACCCAGGGCCCTCGTGAAAAAGTCCTCGGAGGGCTTTCAAAGCAGCTTATCTGCATATGAGGAGCTTACAGTTTGCCTGTTGCTGTTATTAATATTATATTTCCTGAGTAAAACTTCTCTCCGTGCAGGTGCTCAGAAGGAAAAATAAGTGAGCATTGGAGGTTCCAGTTTGGAATTTTTCAGTCATCTGAACATTGTTCTTGGCAAGGAGTAATTTAAGACAAACAGCCATTATGGGTTACATTTTTAGCCCAGTTAGAAACAGGGGTTTTACCACAGTCATATTCTTTGATCATCTCAATCATTTTTTTCTTTTTCCCAGTTATCTGTCTTGTGCTAAGTGACCGAGGAGGCCACCTATTAGGTTTAGCATCAGTCACGTATCTGTCAAAGTGTCGCTTTGGAGCCTGGCAGTCAGAGGGAGGAGGAGAAGCCTTAACAGACAGAGAACAGCGCTCCAGGCCGAGCCAGAGCTTACGAGGTCTAGACAGTTATGAGATATGTGGGGCTCTTAAAAAAGAAAGGAGAGAAGCACATGTGTTTGGGGTTCTGCATGTTTCCACTCTGTATTTGTAAAGCTGAGAAAGCTTGAGTTTAAAATAAGTGGTATTTGGCAAGAAATGGTGCTGCATGCTGACAAGTTGATTGTGCTCTTTTGCTTAGATAAAATGAAAATGCATGAGGCATTTCGCTTTTTCTCTCTTGATGATTAAAAACGTCTACTTGGCTCTTTGCAGAGACGGCTCTTGAAGATTTATATGAGACACCTGCGTGGCATTGCTCACGGGCCTCCAGGCTGACACAGCAGCTATGCTTTATGGTGTTCAAAATGCCAGGTCCCGGGAGGGGGTTTGGAAAGGCCTGAATAAGGGTCTCTGTGCCAGGCTTGGGTGGGACCCTTGGGTGAGAGTCTTTGACTTTTAAGAAAGGACTTCCCCTCAGCCACACCCTGTTCATATTGACGCAGGGCCTCGAGCAGCTGGGCAGGAAGCTAAGCAAGCCCTGGGGTGATGAGCAAGACAAACCCCCTCCCCTACCTGAGCCTCAGTTTCCCCAGCAGGGAGATGAGGGCATCGGACTAGCTTTCCTTCTGGATTCCCACAAGCCCTATGACCGACTCCCCTCAGCCTGCCCTTTCTCCGGCTCTGACGTGAGTGGGCCATGAAGGATGGGGACGTCAGTGTCGAGAAGGGGCCCCATTTCCCGTGTGACAGATCACACCCTGGCTCGGCACAGGCTGAATGAATCCGGCCATCAGCCGAGAACCGATGCACTGGGTTGTAGATTTATTCACTCATTCACCCGTCGAATGCTGTTGCACGCCAGCTCTGCGCCAGGCCCTGTGCTGGGCGCCGGGATTCGTGGGGAGCAGGATGGCCTGGTCCCTGCCGACTCCAGGTTGGGTCCGGCCCTTTTGGAATCCTGTCCTGTTGGCTTAAGGACTGGCCTCGATGTAGGTCCCAGCACAGGAATGTGCTGTGAAAAGCAATTCCAACACCCTGTTCAAGCCAGGCATTGACTTTTAGACACCAGGGATGTTAAAACTCTCCCTTAAAGGAGCAACAGATTTGTTTTGACAAAAGAAGTGTAAACAGGATCTTAGTGAATAACTTTTCTCATGGCTGTTCCTGCTTTCATCAATCCTATATTTATTGGTGACCTCATAAGTGTCCAGACTGTCCCAGGATCTACAGGGGAGGCAGAGAGGGTGGCGGTGGAGAGAGAAAATTTACAGTTTAGCCGAGGAGGCAGGGCCAACTCTTAGGACAGCAGCCAAAGGTATGAGACAGCACGTAAGTTACTTGATCACATGTGCAGTGGGGGTCACAGAGCCTAAGGAGCTCAGAGCAGGGGAGGAGCAGCGTACTCGGGTCAGCCTCTCTGGAGGAGGATCGGAGGGAAGGGCATTCCAGATAATTCTTCTGGACCGGCCCAGCCAGTGGATGTAAAGGCCCAGGTGATAGCTGGTCCCTGAGCTCCCGTGGTGTCCCCTTGTCGCAGTCCCCTGGAGGCTGGAGCTCCTGGGCTCAGAGTGCAGAGCAGCCCTGGGCCTGAGGACTCAGAATGATCAATAGGTCAGCGGTATATCTGGGTGACGGGGTGCCTCCTCTCCCCCGAGGGCCCATGGAGGTTGCCAGGGGGTGCCATCCATGTGGTGTCATCCACCTCTCAAGGTCTCGGGTCCTTGTCTGCTGCTGCTGTGGATCCCTTAGAAGCTAAAAGATGCAGAATAGTTGTTCTGCTGTCAGCAAGAGCTGAGTTCAAATCCAGTTCTGCCTCTTACTGGCGCTGTGACCCTATGTGAGTTCCTTCTCAGCACCTCTTTTTTAAGCATCTAAAATATAGCACGTGTTTCATAGGGCGGTCATGAGGATTGCATGAGACAAGCGTGTAGAGTGCCTAGCACGGTGCCAGGTGTGCAGGAAGCACCCCGATCATGTCTGCTGTTGTTTGTTACTATTATTGTTGTACATCAGGTGGCAAAGTGGGAAGGCCACTGTCTGACCCAAAGCTCATCTCTTTCTGAAAATTAGCTCTGCCAAACTATAAAAATCCACATCGAAAATCCCGACAGCATGAGCTATATAACTCCTCTAGGTGAGGTCTGAATCTAGACTCCAGCTTTCCCTGAGTTCGATTCTGCTGATGCAACATGCCTGTCCCTAACTTCCCACCCGGAATGTGGGCCCTGGGTGAGCTCAGCGTGCCTGTGAACGTGTCCAGTGCTCCCTCTTCACGCCAGCTGCAGCCGTTCTTGAGCCTGGGGCTCAGCTGAGCAAAGCTGGGAGGAGGCTTTATGGAAGGAGCTGACGTAGCTTGACATTGAGTCACCAAAGACCCAGCTCGGGTTCCAGCGGGCTGAACCCACCATGCTCTGTCCTTTGGGGAAACGAAGTCGGGGTATTGTCGTGTGGACTGAGGGGGGAACAGGAGGCTAAGAGAAGACTCCAGGAGCACAGAACAACTGCCTCCAGATGTTTGTCCCCTGCATTCCAAGAACGAGGACCCAGGGGCAGTATGACAGAAAGACAGGCATGCTCTCGAAATGAACGTGTACTCTTAGCATGGTGTTGGGAAAGAAGCTTGGGCACTGCGGGTGGAGTGCTTCCTGTCTCTGGAAGCACACGCTGGGGTTGGCTGAGCCTTTGATGGGGATCGTGTCTGCAGGATCAAGGGTGGCTGGGTCTTGGGACCCTGAGACATCAGGGCTTTCAGGAGACCATCAGTTGCCTCTCGCTTCCCGGGCATTCATTTCTCAAGCCGCTTTGGCCGGCACAGCCATGAGCCTCGCTCGACCCTGGCCATGGCCCAGGAAGGAGCTGGGAGCCTCGTCAGGGCTGGGGCAGGACGAGCCAGGTCTGCAGGGAGGCTGCTATTTGCCTTGGCCCCCGGCTTGCCCAGCCACTTCCCTGCCCTGCCCTCCTGTGGCTTTTGCGTGATGAGCTCATAGCTCCAGGTGAAGCCAAGCCCGGGCCCTGGAAGGCAAGGTGGGCCCAGCCTCTCAGGCTTCAGGGCCCCACCCCGCCTTGCTCTCTTTTCTGGCAGGCCAGGGCAGTGTGCAGGGAGAGGCAGTTGGGCGTCGTTATCCAAGGGTCAACCTGAAATGCACTTGAGAGAGACTGAGGCATGGAGCAGGGGTGATGACTCCCAGGCTCGCATTGTCCCAGCTGTATGGCCACGATGCAGGTGTGGGAGGGAAGGAGGCTGGGTGGGTTTAAAGACCCCGATGATGGTGAACTCTGCATGGGGCTCTGAAGTCTCCCTTCCCACCAGGCTCACGACCTCCCCATGGAGCTCTCCAAATGGGAGGCGGTGACATTGAAGCTTCTCTTGTTCATCAGCCTCGTTTTGTAAAAGGGGAAACCAAGGTCCAGAGGAGAATGGTGGGTCTGAGGTAATGCAGGGTCAGAGGTAGAGCTGGCGGCGAAGTCCAGTCCCCTGGCCCCAGCCCCCTGCTCCGGTGTGCTTTCTGGAAAGCAGCGAGCCAGGCAGGGCCCCGGGCTCAGGCCACCTCACTCCTGGGGCTCTGGGCTCACCACGGTGCAGCTCTAAGCATGGCTGGCAGCAGCCCTGTTGTTTCCCTTGGGTGGAAGCCACGTTAGGCGCAGCTCTTCATCACCCGGTTGCTTCAGGGAGACCTTCATTTCTGGCAGATGAGCCATGGGGGGGGGTGTCGAGAGAGTGGGAGCCTGAGATCCACACTCCCCTATTTGGAAGCGTGTGGCCTCCCTGTCACATTGCTCTGTTTGTTCATTTGTCAAATCACTCGTTCATTTTACACAGACACCTGCACTCTTGCTCGGGCCAGGCACTGTTCCAGGCACTGGGGATAAACGGTGAACTAGCCCTTTTGGTCCATGCAGTGTTGGAGCGCTAACGGGGGAGCTTTGAAAGAACATACACCACCCCCAGAGATTTGATGCAATCGGTCTGGGTGTGGCCTGGGCGTTTCACTTTCTAAAACTGCTTATATCTGCATGGAAATTTCTTTTCAAGGGGAGAAAAGGCTGTAGAAAGAATGTCCTCCTAAGAGGATGGCGCCCCCCGATGGTGGCAGGCAGAGCACGAGTGAGTAAAGACCCTAAGTCTCCGGGGCCGGACAGCAGTCACCACTGACCAGACTGCCCCGATGCCTGGCGCCTCAGCGGGCCTGGTGCCAGCGCACTGGAATGTTCCGCCTCAGGCCATGCAGGGTAAAACATGACATCCTTCAGAGCACCTGCACATTACCCAGTCCCCGCACGCAACGGGGAGACGTCTGGCAATGACAGTCCTCCGCTTTCCAGGCTCTTCCTAATCGCAGCAATTTGGCAGCTGTGCTTTTGGGATAGTTGTTCTCCCCTCATTTATAAAACCTTGAAAATGTAGAAATGAGACGACTACAGGCCACGCATTGGTGTATTTCCTTCTTGCCCCAGATTTTAAAGAACCAGCGCTGCTGATGTGCCAGGTGCCTTTTCCGCTGACGCCTCTTGGTTGTTGCGTTCCCTCCAGGTTATCGCAGAAGCGGAGCTTTACGGTCACAGGCTGCCAGGCGTTGGGACAGAGGAGAAGGCTTGGGGCTCAGTGGTTCAGACCTTCTTTCCAATATGCCAGGCCTTTTCCGGCTGTTGGCCGCAGAGCATCTGGACCTGCCTGCCACGTGGCCCTGGCCATTCCCTCAGTCTGTGCTACAGCCGCCCCTCCATTCACCCACCCAATGCTTTGTCCTGTTCCCACTGCAAAGAAACATCCAGATTCTTTGCTTTTTTTGGCCTTGAGGATGAAAGAGAGGTCACTACCTGAGTCTGGGGGCCCCGTGGGGACGGGATGTTCTCCACGTCCTGTCCGTCTCAGCCCCTTGGCCACACACCTCCTCGACTGCATCCAAAGGGTTCAAGCCACAGAGCTGACCCCCAGCAGAGGGGCAGGGGCCCCCACAAGCACCCTTCAGCCCGTCCCCCTCTTCCTCCCACAGACCCACAGACAAGAACCTTCTTTCCTCCCCCCAACCCCCGCCCGGCTGCCCAGGCCCAAGCACCTGCAACCAAGTGGTTTTACACGTGGCCTATCCAGGTGCCACCAACCTTTGTAAGGCCTGGGCTTAATATGTTGGATCCTACAGAGACACATGACAAGCACAAGACAGTCAGTAGAACTTGAGACTAGAATGAAGGGGACAAAAGGCACAGGAAGATGGTGGGATTTGGTTTGGGTGTGTTTGTGTAATTGCCATATATCATTTTTGATTCACATAAAAACATCTTTCTTGAAGTGACAGGAGCCCACTCAGCTGTTGCCAACCAAATTCCGAGTGTGTCCCTGCTCTCCTGCCCCTTCCAAGGGGCTGGTTGTGAGGGGTTGCCGTTTCCATCATGCTCTCTTGCCTTTCCAAGGTCAGAGAGCTTTCTCCTCAGGGCAAACGCCCGATTGCTTTCTCCAGCCTTGGCAGGGATTTTGAAGAGAAAGCTGTTTTCAAATCACTTCTCTGTTTGTTGTTTGAGACCTGAAATTCGGCAGAGTGGAGGGCCTGCAGCCTCTGCCTGGTGCAGTCTCCTCACATCTGTTCCTCAATTGCCTTAGGGTCTGTTAGGACCCTCTACCCCCGTAACCTGCTATTGCAGGAAAACAAAGTTCATAAAATGAAACAAAATGAAACGGACCTCCAGTTGGTAGAGAGATGGCTCCAGGCGTCCCTTCTGGACCCCCCCGCCGCCCCCACAATCAGCATGTGGTTTCATTTCCAAGGGCTCCGGTGTTAGCGTTTCCATTTCCTCAGGAAGCCGCGCTCCGTTCTTGCTCTGACTTCTGAAATGGAACGTGTGTTTTCCTTGGCACGCGCTCCAGGAGTGCCTGGGGCAACGAGGAAAACAGTCCCGCGCAGGTTTCGGCCTCAGACGCCCTCCCCACGTCCCCAGCTGTGGCTTCTTCTCGGTCCCGTCCCTAGGGGTGCCACCAGCTCTCCCGGAGCCCCGCGCCAGGGGTGGGCATCCCCGCTGCACCTGGGCTTCGTGGCCACCCGAGGGGGCCGTGCCGTCCTCACTGCCTGCGTCCCGGCTTCTTTCTGTTGGGAACCTCTGGTTGCCCTCCCCGAGTCCACATACCACAGGCTCTTAATTAAGAAAGTATGTTCCCATTTCGTGTCACTCGAAAAGAATGAAAACAGTGACAGCATTTATTTATCTTCACTATCAATATCATTCCTGTTTCCAAGTCCATTGGGGGTTCTGAGTCTGGAAGGAATTGACTGGGTTGTGAGATTTTAACCTCGGGCATGTGCTGTTGGGACACATGTGGCTTCTTCCCGAGAGGGAGGGAGGCTCGGTAAGAGCACAGGACAGCGGAGCTCTGCCTGCCCCCCCAGAGCTCAGGGCTGAGCGGCTCAGTGACGTTGAGCAGCTCGTGCCTGCTTTGGTGCTGATGGGCGTTCAAGCCCCTCCACCAGCGACATCCGTGTTCTCTCTGAACCTGCGGAGAAGCCACAGCCGTGGTTTCTTGAGTCTAGGAGTGGAGATGCGATCGCAGTGGCTGCTGTCTGTGTGGGCCTGCTGTGTGCTCAGACTGGGCCGCGTGCTCACGTGTGCTGTTGCGCGTCCTCGGCAGCCGTGGGCTGACTCTGATGGCCTCTTCGGACATGAGGCAGCAGAGCCTCTGGGAGAGGGACTTGCCAACGACCACGTAGCAACCCAGGGCTGCCCGGCCAGGGGCGGCACTCTCGCCATTTGAAGCAGGGTGATTCTGGGTGGTGGGGGCTGTCCTGTGCAGTGTGGGATGTCTAGCTGCATCCCTGGTCCCTACCCACCAACCAGTAGTAACCCCCAAGTTGTGCAAACCAAAAATGTCTACAGACATTGCCAAGACTGTCCCCAGCTGAAAACCGCTGAGCTAGAGGATAGGGGTAGGATTCAGACCCCAGCCCGTGCTAGCTCTGGAGAAGTCCTTGCCCAAGCGCGGCAGCCCTGCCTGCCTCTGGGATCCAGGCAGGGTGAGCAGTGTCTTGGAGTTTCTGAGGCGTGTCCTGGTCAGCTATAAGCACACGCCTTCTAGAATCTCCGTGGGGACCCAGCTTCATGGCAGAGGCCGAGGACAGGAATTCTTTAGTAGCGCTGCAGCAGCTTGCTCTGTGACCTTAGAGGCTGAAGGCTTATCAGCCAGCACTTTCTCCGTATCAGCAATACGGCCGTTTCACTTCCTTGTTATGCATGTGTTTACTAAAGTAGCACTTTTAATTTTCTGCAAGAACTTTTCCTTTGCATTCACAACTTGCCTAACTAGCTAGGGGAAGAGGCCTAGCTTTTGGCCTCAGTATTCAACATGCCTGCCTCACTCAGCTTAATCATCTCTAGCATTTGATTTAAAGTGACAGATGTGTGATTCTTCCTTTCATTTGAACACTTAGAGGCCATTGTGCGGTTATTAATTGGTCTAATTTGAATATTGCTGTGTCTCAGGGAACAGGGAGGCCCGAGCAGAGGGAGAGAGATGGGAGAATGGCTGGCTGGTGGAGCAGTCGGAACAGACACAGCCTCTATAGATAAAGTTCACCGTCTTATACGGGTGCGGTTCCCAGTGCCCCCAAACAAGTATAATGGTAACATCAAAGCTCACTGATCACAGGTCACCCTAGCAGATATAATAATAATGAAAAAGTTTGAAATATTGACAGAGTTACCAAAATGTGACATGGAGCACATGCTGTGGGGAAAATGGTGCAGAAAGACTTGCTGGGCGCAGGGTTGCCACAAACCTTCAATTTGTAAAAACACAACATCTGCGAATATGGTGTGACACACAGTCAGACGAGGTGCCTGTGCATTGTCTATCAAGGCTTTCACTACAGCGGCAGAGTTGAATAGGTGTGGCAGAGACCACATGACGCTCAAAGCCTGAAATATGCACTGCAGACGTTCACAGAGACCTTTTCCTACCCCTGGCTCAGAACCAGGGGCTGAGATGCCAGACCGGGAATCCCCACTGGGGCTGGAGAAACGGAGCTTTGCAATCCTGGTTAAAACTGAGCTTGGGATCTGGTCCCAAGTCCCTGTAATCATCTGCCTTTGTGGAGCTGGCACCCCGAGAAGGTCTCCAGGCTGAGAAGGGACGTAGAGGTTATTTACTCTAATTCTCCTATTTTATGGATGAAGAAAGTGAGGTCTAGCAATGGGAAGTGACTTGTCCAAGGTTGCACAGACAGTCGATGGCAGGGCTGAGACTGCCCCTGCCCAGCACTCTTCCCCTGTGGTGTCCTCAGCAATGGGCCTGGGGCTGTGGTGTGGTCAGTAGCTTATAATGAGAATAGGCCAAAAGACAAGGGAGGTCTCGGCAAAGCGCTCTGATGTCACCAGGTAAAGGTGGTGGGGACAGGGGTCCCTTGTCTCTGTTGGTTGACAGTTTGGCAAGTGTCAGGCTTGAGCTGGGAAAGGTAGAGTTGGAAGCGACTCGGCTGTGCCCAGACTCCAGGACATACGTGTTGCCTGCATGTGTGCATGTGCACCTTACATGTGTATTTCCAGACAGTCACAGCCATTACCAAGGAAGCTTACTTGCTGACCCCTCACTTAACACTCCTGGCTGATTCCTGCCCCTTCCTGCCTCAGCCGCCTCCCTCCGTGACTCACCACTTCCTATCCATTTTCTGCAAGCCATTCTTGCAGGCCCACTCAGTGGCACCCTGCAGTGGTCTCAGACCTAATGCTGAATTCTTGTCCTAACTCACCTTGTCCCACACGTCACCGTGCCCTCCAGGTCCTCCTGGTGACTCACCTGGAGATCCACCTCCCCGCTGTGGCTCCTCCTTGCCCCTCCCCTCAACCTCAAGCCCCATTTTTCTCTGGCTTTGACCTTTTCCTCCTGCGTCACCTGGACTCAGCCTCTGTCCCACCGGCATTGCCGTCAGCTACTCTGCCATCCCCATCCCCATACTCTAGTGTCAGTCTGGGTGCCACCCCTGAAACCGACCCTGTGTCACGAGAGGACATCTGTGCCCCTCTGCTGAGACAGCTTCCTGGGCTCTTCCCAACTGATGGAGGCAGTTTTGTGCCATGGACACCGGTCCGTGGCTTCTCTTCCCAGCGCTATCCGTGAACGTGCCTCCCTCTCACACACTGCTAAGGACAAAGACTAAGCGCGGGTCTGTTAACTTGCTAAGGGCACTGTCTGCTGGGTGGACGTGGCTCTGTCCCAGGGCGTGGCTGGAATTGGGTGTGCTGCAGGGAGGTGTGGCAATCCTGCCTTCCCAGCGGCTGTGGGCATGCTCAGGAGGGGGGGAGTGTCAGTCCTTTGAAGAAACAAACAACGCATGTGGCTGTAAAGCCAATGTAGTCCAGCTCCTCACCAGAGCAGGGTCCCGACTGCAGGAGCTGGCGCCTGCCCCGCCCAAAAGCCAGGGCCTGAACCCACAGGCCACAGTGGCTCCCAAACCTGTGACTTCCTCTGTAAATGTCTCGGACTCCCTGCCCGCCCCACCGCCTCCCCTTCTTGTCCCTGTTTCGGAGGAATGTACTTGAATCATTTTTGCTCCCAAATCGTTGATTCCCCAGTGAGACGAGGAATCTGTTCCAGGCTCCGTGGCCTGGGAGCCCAGCCTTTTCCCGTCTGAGCCCAGCCTGCCTTCCCAGTGTGTGTCCCGCCACCGTCGTGTGTGCAGAGCCGGCCCCGCTCCTGCCAGTGCACTCTGCCCTTCGATCAAGGGTACAGCTCAGTGCCTCGGAGCTTATCATGGGCTTGCTAGACCCTTGTCCCTTTCTGGTCACCCTCCTCTTCCAGATGTCACATCACAAAGGTGATGCCCCTATTCTTGGTCTCAGCTGATGGCCAGCTGTTAACTCCCGTTACTAGATCATTGACCTGCCAGTGGGTATAAGATGTGTCCCCTCCCACCCACCCACACAACAGGTGTTGAATTCCAGAAGAGATCCTTAACATCGAAGGAAACTTCTAGTATCGAAAAGCAGGAGACTTGGAAGAGAGCGTGTCGAGTGAACGAAGGACCCAAAAGAATAAAGTTAGAATGACTGGCTGATTCACGGATACCTCAGGGCAGGGGAGCCTGGGGCTCCCTCCCGTTGTAGGTGACGGATTTTCACCATCTGAAAGGGCCTGTGTGTACAGTGCGTGTGTGCCTGTGTGTACAGCATCCTAGTGTTCTCCCCGACAGAAAGATAGATTCAGAGGAGACAGAGAAAAGGCTCCTGCCCCCTCCTGGATGCTTCTCCTGACCAAGCCCAGCAGAGCACACCCGGGACAAGGGCTGTGCAGGCCCTCCTGCAGCCTGGCCGTCACCAATGCAAGCAGCTTCTGTCGAAGCAAACCGGAAAGGGTCCGCCCCAAGGACGTACTGCAGAGCTGCTCATGCTTCCAACCGCAGTGTCGTCCGCCTTCCAGAAGTGACCTGCACCTCGGGTTTGCTCTCCACACATCAGGAACTTTGATTTTCACCTCCTTCTGTTACCTGGATCATTCCCACATGCGTATTTTTCTTTCCGTGGCCTCCTTACCCATTTCTAAAGGAACTGTAAACATTGCGCTTTGTTTGATTTTGTTGTTGTTTTGGGTGCTTCCTCAGAAGATAGGCCCATTTATCTTGATTTGGAGTTGAGAATAAAATACAAAAAGATACTTACTGGTCCCTTTAGTTCTTCCTGGGCTTCCGACAGTGGCTTTCTTGCCTGGGATCCTCCGTGCAGCGGGGAGAGGCACGGAACGGAGGTGCTGACAGCTTGTGGGAATCACGTGGTGTTTCCTGTGTGCTGTGAGTTTGTGACAGCCTTGTTTCCATACTGACAGCAGATGCCATAAGCAGAGGAAACAATCCTGTCAGATGAACCCTTAAGGAATCACAATACGGTACATAAAATCTTAGAACTGCTTTTGGAAATGGGGGGGCACCTTGCTCAGATCACATGGGAGTTAAGAGTTATGATGCTTTCTCTGCCGTAATTGAATAAAACGAGTTTGACACAAGGTAATTTACTCTGGTTCTGTATTTGTGCTGGGAAAGCTCCGCTGATTGGGAAAGGACGCAAAGGTTTGTTTTCCTCCCCTCGGGGGACCAGGTTGAGTGAGAGGCCAACGCAGGCTGTGTCTGCAGGGCATTGTGCTAACAGGTGCAGGCTGCAGACCTGTCACGGGCCGCTGAAACCAGGTTTCCTACTGTGGCTGCAGATCACACTCATCTAACTTGACATTTATTACTGTCACTTGGGATTCTGTCTGCTCACCCACACACGCCCCTGCTGCCCTTTCCAATCCAGTCCAAGCTCCCTGAGGGCTGGGACCGCATCCCTATGTCCCCCTCCCCCTTAGCACCTGGCACATATTGAGGCTAAATGCTTGTTGGAACGGCTATTTGTGAGCCATCTGTGCTTGGGGAGGTGGAGACTGCACCCACGGTTGGAGGGCAGAGTTAAGGCAATAGTCCAAGGCTAGTCTGAGCCACGAAACCACTTGGGGAGAGGCCAAGAGGAGGACTTTGCTGGTGGCACATCCACGTGGCTCAGCACCCACTCACTCGGGAGAGAATGAAATATTCTTGAGCACCGTCCTCTACCTACGATATTTAGAACTGGTGAATTCCTACAAAAATAGGCCCTGCCCACAGGCAGTTTACCCGTGAAAGAAGTGGGCCGTAGAACTCTCCAGCCTGTGTGCCCAGTCACTGTTCTTTCAGTTCCAAGAGACAGTTACCCAACGCCCACTGGGTTAAGCGACCACCCTGTGTGGTAAACAAAGCGCAGGCTGGCCTCGGGGGGCTGCCTGTGGGGCTCCCTCCCCACGCGGCTCTGGGCTCTGCTCGCCCTGTGCCCGCTTCGTTCTCTGGCCTCTGGCTGCGAAGAGGGAAAGAGTCTCGGCAGCTCCTGGCTGATCAGTCATCCCAGAGGCACTTCCTGACGGTGGACAAAAGCCCTGGGAGGACTCCGGGCTGCACGGTCACATGCCCTCACCTGATTGTCCAGGACTGGATCCCAGCCGTCCCTGAACTTATCACTGTCATCCCTAAGGTTGGGAGGCATCGGCTCCCTTTTAGAATTGGAGGCATGGGTTGTATTTGTACAGACTGGGAGAGAGGAGGTTCCCTAAGGGAAGGGAGAAAGGACAGACCAAAAATCCCACATCCATGATGATAACAGGTGGTGTTTAGTAAGCACGCCCTATGTGCCAGCCTCTGTTCAATCCTCACAACAGTCCTTGGCGTTAGGTCCCTGGTTCACAGGTGATAAAACTGAGGGACAGTGTTGTCAGGTCAGTTGCCCCAGGTCACGCAGGCAGTGAGCGGAGGGGCTGGGGTTTGAACCCCAGCAGTTTAGCTCCCAAGCCCACCCCACAGCTACCTGGAGATCTCCCTCTCTGCAAGTCATAGCTCGACCTCCCGGATAAACTCTCTGCGAGTCCAGAATCAAAGTTGTGCTGGCGACGTGGCTGAGTTCATGTTGCCTTCCACATCTCAAGAGAAACCCTTGCTAGGGGGATGGTGGCCTGGCTCCTCCTCTACACCTGGCAGGGGTTTAGTCATCCCCTCTGGCCACGTTGCCCTCCTTCCCAAGCTCTAGGACCTTCTCAGTTTCCCCACAAAGCCATCTGACTGTGTCCCATGCTCAGTGTCCAGTGCTGGAGAGGGCCTGATGCAGTGTGTCTCTGGGAGTCCTGTGAGCATTTCTGGCTGGAGAAAACTAAGCCCAGAGAGGGCAGATGAGTTGTTGGAAGCAGCACAGCAAGTCGTTGCCTAGCACCCTGGCGCCTGGGCCTCCCGACTGAAAGTCTAGCACTATTTCCTCTTCAGAACCCCCCTAGCTACTGAGTGGCTGAGGGTGGGTCACTTCCTGTCTCCTTTCCTCTAGCTCCTCCACTGGAAAATGCAGAGTTTTCATAATTTGAAGCATCCTAAGACTGGGCTTTTCTCCAATGGGGCAAAAATGATTTTTATTTTATTTTTTCTTTTTACTGTGTCCACTTAGGATGCTTTGAACTATAAGCAATTTAAAATTTTCTGAACTGCCCCAAACAAGGGGAATATGTTGTCTCATACATAAGCATTTCAGATGCCGTTTGGCATGCAGGCATGGTTTGATCCAGAGATCCGTGACATCACCAGGGCACCAACTCTACTTCTTATAATTTTCCCAGCTCTCACCTCGTCTGTGTGTCAACCTCATCCTCAAAGTGGCTTCCCTTGCAGTGTCAAACACTGCAGCAGATCCTGGCCTCACACCCACGCACCACAACCTCCAGAGAAAGGGAGCACCGGGCAGTCTGAGGTTCACTCTGACCGGACTGGCTGATGTTGTGTGGCTGCCACCCCATCCAGTCACAGTAATCAGGGAACGTGATGTGCTGATTGGCGTGCCAGGGGATGGAATCGGTCCCCAGAACTGCTGGCACGTCCATACAGAAGTCAGGGCATTGAAAAGGGGGAGGGGGGCAGGGGAAGAGGTTGGGTCATAACCAGTGCCTTCCTCTACTGACCTTGTCTCTCTGAGTCTGCAGAGACTTTGACTTAAATAAAGGGTCCCGAGAGTTTGCCAATCACCTTGCTCATCCATCCCGGGCTCTGCATCCAGGTGTGGGGTTGGCAGGAAGGGCCTGCCTGGCCCTCTCCTGGGTCTCACCACATTCTTCTTTTCTTGTCTCCAGACAGAGATTACTGCAGTTTATGTGACAAGCAGCCGATTGGGAGGCTGCTTTTCCGGCAGTTCTGCGAAACCAGGCCTGGGCTGGAGTGTTACATTCAGTTTCTGGACTCAGTGGTAAGTCCCTGCTCCTGGGGAGGGGGGGCCTTTGGTCCTCTGTGATCAGTGATCATTTTTGCTCCAAGAAAAAGACCTAATGGTTTAGAAGAGTGAGAAATAAACTCATTGCTTACAAAACTCTCAGTGCAGACTTTGAGAAGGCAAAGTTGTCTTAAGATCTAAACTCAGTGGGTGGCCTAGGGTGGGCCATCTCCCCTCTGGACCTTGGTTGCTGCTGCTGTAAAGGGAGACCCCGTCGGCTCTCTGATTCAAGGGGCCTGGGTTATTATGGCGGCACCACCTGGTGAGGTTGGGCCATTTCCCCAACACCCTGAGGAAGCTCTTGGATTCTGTGGCCTCTTCCCCCAGCTGAGAAGCCATTTTATAAAATTCCAAAGCGTGTGTGTTTGTATAATTGTTTATTGTCAGTGTCCCCCTAGAATGCAAGCTCCCTGAGGGCAGGACCCTGGGCTTCCTGTTCACGCCTGCCTAGCACAGGGCCTGGCACAGACAGGCACTCAGTAGATGTTTGGTGAATGAACGTGCACTGGCTGTTTCAGGCCAGTCTGGCGGCCAAAGGCTGCACCAGCCTCTGGCATGGGTGGCTGGGAGCTCAGCGCCTGTCCAGGAAGGCAAGGGACCTCAGCCTGGCCAGCTGCCCTTTGGGCTTCTGAGGGAGGAGGATAAGGGGTGGAGGGGCGAGGAATGGAGACCAGCCGTGAAAGGGACGAAGTCATCCAGGCCCCCTCCCAGGGGCAGGGGCCAGATGCTGTTGTTTCCTAGAGACCCTTGTGTCATCACTGGCTGCAGCCGTCCTGACCCATCTCAGTTTCAGGGACAGTCTTTGGGGCTCAAGTTTCTGTGTCTGCTGTCGGATCTGTGCAGCTCTCTAGACTCATGGCCAAACTGTGCACTAGACACGTCCACCGAAGTTACAAGGGCCCCTCAAAGTCAGCAAGTCCAAAACCCACTCAGCACCTGCTCCCAGGCCCCCAAAACCACCGGCCCTGACACATTCCCTATTCCAGTGGCCAGCACCCACGGTCACCCGAGCCTGAAATCTTTGCACTGGCCTCGACCCTGTCCTGTCCTCATCCTCCCCCACCTGCTCCTGTGCCTGGTGTGACCCCTCCCCGGCCAGCCACCTCCTCCTGGAGCTCCGCCTCGGTCCTGGTGTGGGCTCTTGGCGCCTCGTGTGAGCGATTACAGCAGTTTCAGCCTTAACTGAGTATTAGAAACACCTGGGGAGCCTTAAAAACCACCAGAGCCTGAGCTAAAGCCCACACTAATTAATTTGATTCTCTAAGGGTGGGGCCTAGTGTTTTTATAACTTTTTATTATGGAAAATTTCAAACTATAAAAAGTGAAAGTCGGCAGAATAGTATAATGAACTCCCATACACCCTTCACCCCACTTTGACAATGAGCTCGTGGCCAATCTTCTTTCATCCACACCCCCATCCTACCCTCTGTAGCACCTTGTATAAATTTTGGATATTATATTATTTCATCTGTGAACTTTCTGGTATGTATCTCTGAACGATAAGGCCTCTTAAAAAATACTATTATCATAGCTAAAAGAGAAATTCTTTACTATCATTAAATGTTAGTGTTGAAATTTCTAATTTTCTCATACATTTTATAACTGCATGTTTTAACAGATTGTTTGAATTGGTCTGGGTAAGGTCCACACATTGTGACTGGTTGATATTTTTCTTGACTCTAGACACCCCATAACCATCCATTTCCTCTTATAACGTATTTGTTGTTCCTCCAGAACAGTTTCCGACAGTCTGAATGTTGCACTGTCATCCCCAAGTGTCATTTAATAGGTTCCTCTGTATTTCTTGTAAACTGCTGGTTGGATCTAGAAACTTGACAGATTCATTTTCTCTTTTGTGGGGTGAGGGGGTGGTGAGGTGACTTCACAAGTGGCTTTATGTTCTTCTGTTAGGGGCATGTCATATCTGGTGGTCTTTCTTTTTGACACGGTAGCAGCCATTGATAGTCAACACTTAAATCTCTTGGTTAGTGCAGGGTTGCAACATGGCAACCTTCTAATTCTATCATTCCTTCTTCATTCGGCAACCAGAACATTTCCTTTCGATTACTGCCTGGTGACCCAGTGGTAAAGTTCATATAGGAAAAGCTTGATTCTTTCCCTGCATCTATATCTTCAAGATACCAAATTGGTTTAGTAGCTTCCTCCAATAGCAGCAATTAATAAGAGTTTTAAACTTTTGGTTCTAAACATGCTGCGTGCATTTTGATGCATGGTATCATTATCCTCACTGATGCTTCCTGGTTTCATCACTGGCCAGTGGGGACATCTGAGTCCTTGACAGGGCCCGGCAGTCCCCGGTAGTCTCCTTGATGTCTGGGATGATACAGCATCCTGGGCTCATTTTGTGCTAGAGTCCATTGTTTTTCAAAGGAGCCCTGGTTCCTTTTACTGGGAAATGGCACTTAGAGGCCATAGTTCAGCACTGGGGCGCTCATTGCCACTAGATTGGCCATTGTTTTTAGCAGATACTGGGATTTTTCAAATCTCCCAGCACTTTAATATGTATCCAGGGTTGGGAAGTATTGACATTCAGGATGAAGTCCAGGTTCGGAAGCCGACTTACCGGATCTTCCATCGACAGGCCCCTGCCTGCCCTTTCACGCTCAGCCTGCACCAGAGTGTCTCTGGAGCCCTGTGTTGTAGCCCAGACACCTGCTTGTGGTGGCTCTGACTTGCCAGGCAAGATTAAATTCCTTGGCCTTGGCTCCCTCAGTGCCACTGCCTGCAATGCCTCCCATGGTCCCATTTGCCTGGCAAATGCCTGCTTGTCCTGTACTCTCAGATGCCCTTCTGATGTCCCTGTCCCTCCTCCTCTGCCATACCTCTCTGCTGTGGGTGCTGGCCTCTGACACGCACCTGAGCCACATCGCTGCGCCTGCTGGCAGAACGGTGAACTGATAGAGAGTGCCAGATCCAGGGACAGGAGGCCAGGGCAATGCTGGCTCTGCCACCAGCTCTCGGTGGGACCTTGGGCAGATGTTTAACCCCACTATGCCTCGTGTCTTCATCTGTAGGTGGGCGTGTAGCTGTGTCTGATGATGGTAGAGGTGTAGAGTCGAGACGACGTGAGTTCCTACTGCTCAGAGCAGTGCCTGGGACGTCACAGAGGCTCAGTGAGTGTAGTCATGGGAGGGGTGGTATCTGTGTACCCGTCTCCTCCACTAGCCGGAAGGCTCTTAGTGGCACAGACATGGCCCATGGTCTCTGAATCAGCCCACAATACCGCACCTGGAAGATGGTCAGTGCCTAGACTCAGGCCCAGTGGGGGCTGGTGACTTCCCCAGAGTCACAGAGCAAGTGGGGGCAGAGGTAGGCCGAGAACCCAGGTCTCCAGTGCACCTTCCTCCTCCTTACTCTGCTCTGTGGTCAGGTGGATTCTGGGTCAGGCATCCTAAGGTCTGTGGCAGGGGTGGGCTCCTTGTTTCATGGAGACCTACCGTGACTCTTCCTGCAGAGTGAACCGTCAGACCTACCACGAGCCTGTCCAGCGATCCTATGTGTTTCCCAGATTGGATTTTCTTAAAACAAGACCCAGAAGTCTGATAGGCCAAGTCCTCATGATTCTGTTCCCAGCCCTGCTCCAGCGGCGAGTCTGGGAGAGTATTGGGTTGCCTGTCTTGTTTGTGAACTGGCAGGTCTGGGCCCATTACACATCTCAGGGCATTCATCTCCACAGGGTCTTTGTTTGTGGCCATTAAACTGGGGGGCTGTTGGCCGAGAAGCATCCAAAGCCCCCAGCGCAGCCCCCCTCACAGCTGTCTGGAGTGTTCCCAAGCCTCCGTGGCCTGGCGAGCCCTTAGCAGGACTTGGTCTTGGTTTCCTTTCTCTGGAGTCACAGGACACAGTGGACCATGGCAAAGCCTTCACTTGAGGCAGGACCAGAGGCCCAGCACCATTCTTTTAGTCTTTCATTCATTCACTTAATAAAAGTACTCTGCCAGGTCTGGGCCCTTGGGATCAATTGGCCAATAAAACGGACCAAAATCTCTGCGCTCCTGTTGTTTGTCTTCTAGCCAGGAAGAGATGGGCCAAGCACAGTAAGCACAATAAGCCAACGATACAGAACGTTCGAGGGTGGTTAATGGGAAGAAAAGGGAAAACTGGAGCAGGTTAGAGGGGGCTGGGAGTGTGAAGTGGGGAGGCAGTTGGTTGTATCCCCAAGTGGGGTGGTCAGCAGATGTGTCTTTGAAAAGTGACATTGGACTGAAGAGTAGGAGGAGTTGGGGACTTGGCCAGGTGAGTATGTGGTGGAAGAGCATCATGGGCAGGAAACAGCCAGTGCAAAGACCTGCAGGTGCGAGGTCCATAGATGGAGATGGGAGCAAGGGCAGAGGGTAGGAGAGGAGCTGATCATGGAAGACTGTGCCATCAAAGAACTGGGACTTTTACTTTGTGTGACGTGGGGGAGCGACTGGAGGGATTTTAGCACAGCAATGGTGTGGTCTGACTCAGGTGGCTTCCACATTGGGGCAGGGAGATTTGATAGGAGGCCTTTGAGGCAGTCCTGGTGAGAGCTAGTGGTGGCTCAAGGCAGCGTGGAAGCCATTGGCAGTGGTGAGCAGTGGTTGGATTTGGGACATGTTTGGAAGGCGGAATTACCAGTATTTTCTAATGGATTAGAGGTGAGAGAGAAGAGTTAAGAAAGACTTCAAAGTTTTGACCTGGAAAGATGGAGTCAGGAGAAGGCTGTGGGGGGAGCAGGGGCTCCACGCAGCCACAGGGACAGGTGGTCATCCAAGGGAAGATGTTCAGGGCAGGTGGGTATTCAAGGCTGGAGTTTGTGGGAAAGGTCTGTGCTGGAAATAGAAAACTGGGAGTTGTCAACATAGAGCTGGTATTTAAACCCGTGGCTGGCTGAGCTACCCAGGAGACGAATGTCGACGGAGAAGTGATGAGGACCAAAGCCTGAGCCCCGGACCGAGGGCTGCTTTCCAGTTGGAAAGGATGAGGCGGCGGCAGCTTTGGGAGCTGTCTAGAGAGTTGATGAGGCAGAGCAGGGTGAGGCTAAGCCTAGGAGCCGGTGGAATTTTCCAGCGACGTGTTTTGTTAGACACTTATAGTCCATTTGAGAAGGAAGAAAAAAAATCCAAAGGATGCCCATTTTCATTCTGGTCATACAGTCTTTCCCTTTCTCTGGGCCTGGACCAAGAGCTGCTTTTTGGAAAGGAAATGTGAGTCTGGCCCCGGGCACGAGTGTGTCAAACGCTCTTTCCATATGGCTTCGCGGAGCCGCCACTCAGGACAGGCTGCCCCCGTCCCTGGGAATCAGCAAGGCCTTTTCAGCGCCCATCTTGACGTCAAATGACCAGCCTTTGGGACGCCTCTTTTACGCATGAAGACTTTATTGAGTTTTCCAGGGCCTGGCGTGACTTCTCCTCTAAAATCCAGTTTTTCTTCCATCCTGACTGGAGCCCAGAGGAGGGAGGAGATGGCAGTGTCCTTGGTGTGGCAGTGCTGCCCCAGGCACTTCCTGGCCCAGCCAACGCCATCCACACCACTCCTCGTCTATGTTGAATTTCTACCAAGTGGAGTCTGTTAAAAATAACCTGTTCTCCGTGGGCTCTGACGTAGTCCCTAGGAAAGGCTCTCCTCCTGCACAGTCTGAACGTCTGCGTCTCTCAAGTCAAGTGGAAGACTGTGGCTGTTTTTAAACGAGGCCCAGGTGATTTTCTGGGCAGCAGAACTCTTTGTGCGTCATTCACCAGACTGCAGGGGTAATTCAGCCGTTGGCGCTGGCCATCGAGGGGCCGTCAGGAACATGAGAAAGATGGCCCTTTTGCCCCCCCAGAGAGAAATGGAGTCAGTGACCTAAGCCAAGGCCACGACTAGGTCTGGTCTCTAGAGGTCAAAGAGGGTTTGCCCAGCTGATCAGGGCCTTGGAAGGGGTTCAGGGTAATGTCAACCCCAACAGGCCAAGAGGGTCTTGCCATGGGCGTCTTCAAGATTGATGGACCTCTTTCTCTCTAACCTCTTCTCTGGGATCCCTGACCACATGCTGGCTCTTTTCAAACCTTCTTGTCCCCACACTTGGGTGAGAATTTTCAGGTCTCTTCTCTTTGGGATTGGGGGAGGTCTGGCAGATGCTCAACCAGGTTCACTCAGCACACCTTTGCTGGGTGTCTCCCAGGTGCCAGGCTCTGTTCTAGCAGTTGGGGACTCCACAGTGAGCAGGAGAAGTAAGCGCCTGCCCTCATGGAGCTTGCTTTCTGGTGAAATGAAAGATTGAAAAATAAATAAGGAAAATTTTTAAATGAAGTAAGCAATACCAGCTATGAGTTCAGATACCTGGTAAGTATTAGTTATTATCTCAAAATGTTTTGGCTTGAAACATAACAATAAACATTTATTATCTTATAGTTTTTGTGGTCAAGAATTTGGGAATGGTTTAGCTAGGTGCTGTTGGCTCAAGGTCTCTCACAAGGTCCTATCAAGGTGTTGGCTGGGCTGCAGTCATCTGATGGCTTGGCTGTGGCTGGAGGATCTGCTTCCAGGCTCATGCACATGCTGGCAAGTTGGTGCTGGCTATTGGCAAGAGGCCTCAGCTGTTCTCCTGGTGAAGGCCTCTGAGGAACTGTTTGAGCGTCCTCATAACGTGGCTTGCTTTGTCCAGAGCGAGCAACCCCAGAGAGCACGGTAGAAGCTGCAGCATCTCCTATGACCTAGTCTCAGAGCATCCACACTGTCATTTCCGTGGTACCATACTGGGTACCCAGGTTAGCCCCATCCCTTGTGGAAAGAGCCTTCTTAAGAGCATGAATGGCAGGAGGCAAGGATTACTGAAGGCCACCTTGGAGGGGGGCAATGACAAGTATGAGGTTACAGCAAATGACATCTTGTTCCAGGAAATGTTAAAGGGCATTCCAAGCCACTCTCATTAGCCCAGGACGAGAGAAGATCACACGAAGTTAGTGGGCTATCACAAGGCTTTAGATATGCCTGATTATCTGAATTTTTATTGTAAAATGGTCTGCTGTGTCCCACCAGGGGAACTAAGTATTCTGTTTCTGTAGTTTATGAGCCACATCCAGTATCTGTCTTTCTGTCGCTGCTTTGACCTCCCTAAAGGGGAGAGGGTGAAGAATGCTAATAATTCTTCAGTTGCACATAGAGACCCTCACCCAGTACAGCTGGTGAGTTCAGACCCTGGGAGCAGAGTCATCTGGAAAAAGCACCACTTCTAAAACGGGCTTTTTTTAATTTCAAAAAATTTAAGGGGTACAAATGTTTTTTGGATGAATTATGTTATGCTGAAGTCAGGGCTTTCAGTGGACCGTCACTAGGATAGTGTGCATTGTACCCTATAGGTAGATTTTTATCACCCCCCACCCTCCCCCTTCTTAGTTTCCAATGTCCATTATACCTCTTTATGCCGTATGTATCCCTCATGTAGCTCTCACGTGTAAGTGAGAACACGTGGTGTTTGGTTTTCCATTCCTGAGACACTTCATTTAGGATAATGTTCTCTGATTCCATCCAGGTTGCTGCAAAAGATACTATTTCATTCCTTTATATGGCTGAATAGTACTCTGTGGGGGGGTGTGTGTCACATTTTCTTTATCCACTCTTCCGTTGATGGGCATTTAGGTCGGTTTCATATCTTTGCAATTGTGAATTATGCTGTGATAAACATTCCCATGCAGGTGTCTTTTTATAAAATGGGTTTATATAGTCGACATCTGTGGGACATCCAGTCTCCTGGGTGCCCCACCCGTATTCCCAAATAACATGGCTATTCTGGAAGCTTCCATGATGTCACCCCTAAACTCCAGTTGATTGGAGCAGGGGAGACCTGTGAGCCAAGGTGGACCAATGGATCCTTTCTCTGGAATTGGTAGACTTGAGGGGAAGCCCTTCTCCGCTGGAGAGGGCTTAAAATAAAAACACTGGGAACCGCTCACAGCCCCGGTTCTCGGGCTCTGGGTCCAGCTGCATTTCCTTTCTCCGCAGCTCGGTTGTTAAGCTCATCCTCGGATTCCAGGGGCCACGAGATTGCAGTTTTGCCTAGACTAGGTTAGTCTGGGATTCTTCTCACTTAGAACAGCAAAAGTAATGGGGAAAGTGAAAGACCTTTGCATGGGGGCCTTATGAGCATTAGTTGGGCACAGGGACAGAGAAAGAGTTCTGAGGGGGCAGGAGGAAACGCAGCTGGCAGGGGGTGGGGTGGAGAGCCACTCAGGGGCAGACGGGAGGCAGGACAGCCCCTCTGCTATGGGGCTGCCAGCTGCCAGGGAACTGTTGCCTGAGAGAGGGTGAGTGTGTCCCCTCCACCTGGGAGAGAGGTGGATTCATCACTACCTGAGAGGGTGCGTGTGTCCCCTCCACCTGGGAGAGGTGCACCTCCCCTTTCTTCCTTCTGTTCAGCCGTTGTCTGTGGCCAGGATGTGATTCACAAGCTGGCCGCTGTGGTGCCGTCAGGAAGGTCTGGGGTCACTGTGGGATCACTCCTACCACTCTCTGTCCGCCAGCGTGGACGGGGTCCACTCGTCCCTCCCTTCTCAGGTTCCCTCCCCTGTGTTGCCCTAGGCTGGGCCACTGAACCCCTCCTGACCCAGGCCTGAGTGGGCCGCTCAGATGGGAGCCCAAGATCAGAGAACAGGTGGTCTGCCCAGGGGGCACAGGCCTTGGGGTTGGCCAGGCCCATCTGACCCGGGGGGGGGGGCCCTGGGGACGCCCCCCTCGTGCAGTGCTGCGCAGCAGGGCGGGGAAGGTGCGGGAGGTGGGGTGGCCCTGCAGGCAGCACCGGCGAGATGCCGGGGCCAGTGTGGGCAGATCTGGGTGCTTCTCCAGCAAGGGCTGCGGCGAGCAGTGTGCCAGCCAGGCACGTCACTTGTCCCTGCCTCGAGGACTCTGGAAAAGCTGACCACATCGATAATTACAGAAGCTGGGGATGGCAAGACCTCATGGCATCTCTGACATCATCTTCCTGTCAGGGCAGGAGAAGGTCTCCAGGGAGAAGGAGGTGACAGCTAAAGTTAGTCCAAGGCCAAGAGGAATTCAGCCCAGACTCAGCTCTCTAAACCAGCGCCGGTTTCTTTGAAAATGTGGCAGGTTCTAGAAATCATCTGAGGGAAATGTGTTTTAATAGCCAGGACATATTTTCACTGGCATTTTCTGAGATTAATGATGCAATTAGAGCAGGCCAAGAGAATGAAATATTAGGTTTATAAACTGAGATGTACATAGATGTTTATACTCTTTGGCAGGCACAGATATATGAATAATTCTTTGTTTCTTAAGCCCCATGTAGTATTTTGCTCTTTGTGTTCGAACAGCATCTCTCCCCAAAGGCCATCCCGGTGTGTGGCATAAACCACAGAGCAAGGAGAAGGCTCCTTAACTGGTGCCTCCTTGGTGGCACGTGGAGTGTATCTGGGAAGGGCAGCGTCCTCCGAGTGGACTGGCTTGGGCGCTTTCTGGCTGGTAGAGCTGAGCTCAGGGCAGGGACAGGGCTTCCAGCGGGCAGAGCAGCAGGGAGGACCCTGTGAGTCCCCTCTGTTGTGGGGGGCAGGGAAGAGGCCTATGCCCTCTCTGGTCACCTCGTGTAGGTGGAGTTCGCAGGGACGGTCCTTGTGTGTGGTTTACCTCTCTTCATTGAAGTCCTATCTGGCCGCCATCTCCCGAGTCAAATCCAGATGTCAGATTCTGGGTTCTTGGCACGAACTCTTATTCCAGCTTACGTTTTCTGATTTAAGCTGGTTGAAGCTTTTGTCTCACTACCTGGGCGAGGGTGTGCCCAGAGCAGTGCTGTCTAGATCACCAGCCTGGAGGAGTGAGATCCGCCTGGTGTGCTGCCCGCACAGCCCAGCGCCGTGGGGCCCTCGCTAGGTGGCTTCTCAGGACTCGTCCCCCACCAGCCCCGGCCCCTCGTGGGGTCACTGTGGAGACAGGGCCTGTCACTCCAGGTGACTTAATCAGCGTGGAAAGGAGGGCTGGAGGCCTTCCATTGGTTTTCCGCCTCCCAACACAAATGTTCTCCGAGCGGTGGCCTGGCATGGACTCCTCAGAGAAAGGCCCTTTGATCCTGGCTGGGGAGGCCTGTCCCCGCGTGCTCCCAGCTGCCTCCCTGTGGACCTCGCGCCCATCCGCCCGCCGGGCCTCTGCTGGGAGGCAGCTGACCTGAAAGGCGTGTTATTTTTTTAAGGTGGGTTTTAGTACCGAGAACAAGAATATTTTCAGCCTGGTTATTGAGGCTGATTAGTGAGCCCCAGACCTCCACTAGGTTAAATAGAGCCGCCTTCACAGATGTATTTTGGGACAGTGCAAATCCAGCGTTCTGCATGGGATTGAGTTACCCCAAGTGGTGGTCGGCCCTGTGCCCAGGGCCCGGGCCCTGCGAAGCAGCCCGGCTACATTCCCGTGGTGCCAGACCACGAGGCGGGGTGTCCAGGGGCAGCGGGACACTGGGCGCTTCTCTCCTCACCCTGGAAGAGGGTGGCAGGCGGCCCTGGAGCGCTCGGCCCCTGCAGAGACGCCGCTGGGGCTCCACCGCTTGCCAGCTGTGCTGGGTCTCCCCCAGTTATTTGGCCTCTCAGAGCCTCAGTTTTTTCATCTGCGAATTGGGAATAATAATACTTATCACATAAGATGAGCCTAGAATCACTACTCCATATGGGGTGTGCATTTGTGCGAGCGTGTGTGTCAGTTTTAGAGGATCATTGGGGAACACAGAGAAAACAACAGGAAAAAGTCAAGAAGAAAGAGCCACCTTCTCTCCTCAAGGCATCTCAAGAAACCATCAGTCCCTCAAGGCCCACCTTGAGGGTGGGGAGGAATTGTCCCCTGGAGAGAGAGGCTCAGACCAGGTGGCCCCATGGGAGTCCGGAGGCTGATGCGCCAGTCCTGGCCCTGCTGGTGCTGACAGCTGTGACTTGGGCAGGTCCTTTGCTTCTCTGGGCCTTGGTGTTCGGCCCCATAAAATGAGGGGTTGGATTCCTTCCAGAACCACCGTCCTGTAGCCCTGGGATCCAGATGATTGTAGTTCATGTTTCTCCCTTGGAGAAAATGGCTGGATCTTGGCTGTCCGTTAGAAGAGAGACAGCAAGACCAGGAAACTCGCTCACTTAGGATGGAAACGTGCCTGGCACCTCTGTGGGCACCACCTGTGCTCCCCTTTGTCTGGCCTGGGGAGGACTCGGACCCCAGACACTGAGCTGTGGGGTTTCCTCGACCTGGCGAGGGGCTGGGTGTCTCTGCACAGCAGGATGCCGGGGAGGAGTTTGGGTCCGTCTGTGCTGGTGTCATTTCCTCTGTCTCTTTTGAAAGAGCTGCACTTTTGGGCTGAGGCTGACAAATCCTTGGGTGGTAGATTTTGAAATGGTTATAAACAATTTGCAATTAGTTCCTTTGTCTAAAGGAGAAAGGCAAGCTCACTCAGACTTCTTGTTAGCTCAAGGCCTTTCATCCACATGGCAAGTGTGACGGATGGGAGTGAAGGAGCCCGTCTTGGGTCTGGTTTTTGGAGGTCTCACTTCTCTAGAGCTTGGGCCCCGGTGGCTTGGCTGGCTATCTGGAGGCCTAAGTTCCTTGGTGGTGGCGAGAAGGAGCTCTGGGCTTGGAGGTTCAAGTCCCAGCCCTGCTACCTCCAGCTGCTCGACCCTGGGCAAGTCCCTTTCCACTGCGGGTGGGACAGTGGCCCCTGTCCTCCCGCGTTACTACGCTGGTTCTTTTGAGGTTCAGATTTGAACATCTAAAAAATCTTTGTATGTTCACTTTGAAAACCAAAGGCATCCGTGTTATAGTTTACCCTTGCAAGGTGTCATATCACAATGGTGGTGATTAGGCAGCTGTTTATTATTGAGTATTTATAATGTGCCAGGCACTGCCTGGCAGGGGTGGGGAACCTACGGCCTTCTGATTTCAAGACTGTGCTTTTTTAAGTACCAAAGGAGGCAAGACAAGCTTCATCTTTCTCTGCTGCACCCCTTTTAATAAAAGGATTTGTTCTGCAAAATTTGGATTCAGTCAAAAGGCTGCACTTAAGGACGTAGAAGGCCACATTTCACCTTAAGGCCGCAGGTCCCCCACCCCTGGAAGTTTATCACTTCTGTCTGCACAGTCGCCCCATACGTAGGCACTGGTCCCATCTGCATTTTATAGAGAAGTTAAGCAACTTGTCTAAGGTCACGCAGCTTGCAAGGTCTGAGTGACTTAGGCAGCCTCTCAGTGGCCTTCTAGTTTGGTGGCCTGTTATTTTCCAGTGGGTTCTTTTGATTCGTCTACGCCGGTGCTCCTCATCCCCAGCTGCCCAGATGCTGGTCCTCGTGGCCCACCGGGGAGGGGCCGAGCATCAGCGTTTGCTCGGTGCTCCCAGGTGATTCTGACGTGCAGCCGCGAGCAGAGCCGCTGTCCCGAGAACCAGCGTCCACGGGGGAGTGCAGAGCAGCTAGGGCTGGACATCTGGGCTCCTCGGCCTGGTCTTCTCCCCTCTCTGGGCCTCAGTTTCCTGCCCTGTGGAAGGAAGGGACTGGTCAGGTGGCCTCTAGGGGGGTTTCTCCAGGGGCTCTAGGAGCTCTCTGGTTCTGTAACTACAAGGATCTCATGAGCAAATCTATTATTGTTTTTTTTCTCCTGTTCTAGGCAGAATATGAAGTTACTCCAGATGAAAAACTGGGAGAAAAAGGGAAGGAAATTATGACCAAGTTCTTCGCCCCAAAGGTAAGAGGCCCCCCAAGCCCCACAGCGGGAGGCACAGGAGGCGTATCCAGGAGTGTGACCCCCGGGTCCACGCCAGGCCGTGCGGGGGTCTCAGTGCCAGGCTGGTGGCTGCAGCGGTCTCCTAAGATGCATAATTCTCATCTTCCCCCAGAGACTGCCCAAGCCTGGCAGAGCTAAGAGGTGGATGGTCCAGCCCAGGCCTGGGGTCAAGGGCAGGAAGCCTGCTTCTTGGGGCCCAGCTCCCTCCAAGGGTCCCCCTACTGCCCACTGTCCACACACAAGGATTTGTGGCAGGACGGGTGGAGGCCTGGCCACGGTATGGATGGGAAATGCCCAGAAGAAAGGGCTCAGCAGGGTGATTCTAAGAAGCCGGCATGGAGGGGAAGGGGGGTCCCATACATCAGTCCTACCCTTCCCGCACCTCCTGCACCACATTTAGCCCTTGTCCTCAAGCAGGTGTGTTCTTCTCCTGCATCTGCAGTTGGCTGGTGGCCACATCCCTCCTGGGCAGGGCCCAGCCTCACACCCAGAGGCATTGCTCTTTGTCACGCCCTGCTGCGCACGGCCTGCTGGATGCCTTCACTCAGGCCCACACGACACCTGTCATCACCTCGCTGCTTCCGCTTGCTGTTTCTCCACTTCTGCTTCCGTCGTAATCACAAGCGTCTCTGAATGTGAACTGCAAACACCCCCGTCCTTTTGCACATTTCAGAAGTGACAGGATGAGTGGTCCTGGCGCCTCCAGACGCAGACCAGGGCCCGCTCGCTCCGGGCAAGGCGTGGCGCTGGGCGGGCACAGCTGCCCGTGCCATCTGTGGGCCCTGGGGCAGCGCTGCTCTGCTGTCTTCTAGATATGGCCTGTTGGTGTCTGTGACGTCTGAGCAGGGTCTCTGTTTACCCACAGGCACAGCCAGTGGCATAGTGACGGGGCTGCAGGTGGATGTATTTTTTATCTCTGGCCGCCACTCAGAATGGTGTGAGCACCTAGGCATAAACAGGCCCACCTTGGCCAGGCCTCCACATGTCCTGCCACAAACGCTTGGGTGTGGACAGTGGGCAGAGGGGCGTAAGTGCTAGCGGGCATGAGGATAACAGCTCCCTGGCTGAGCTGCCTCGGGGGGCCAGGCACCTCCAGACGTTACCTCTGGCGGTTCCAGCATCCACCAGAGAGAGCCCTGTTTACGGACAGGCTGCCGAGGGCTGCTCAGCCGCTGGTCCTCAGCCGCCTCTGCGAGGGCTTCGTCCCGCTGTGGCTCCGCTCGGCCGGGTCCAGCTCTCCTTCAGCACCCGCTTTAGCGCTTCCCTCTTTAGGACGTGTGTCCCTCCGAACAATGGCAACTAGCGTGTATCGAGGACCCGTCGTGTCAGACACACCTCCCGTTGCTGTCACTGCAGGATGCAGGTTGCACTGGCTCCGTCTTATGGATGAGGGAGGGGGAGGCTCAACAAGCTGTCACATCTCAGGCCACAGAGCTGGAAAGTGGCAGAGCCGGGATTTGAACCCCAGTCTGGGTGATTCTGAAGCCCTGGCTGTGTCCCTTGGAGTGCGGTCTTCCCTGCCCCAGCCCTTCCCTGCCCTCCACCGTCTGCCCGCCTGGCTGTAACCTGCGGTGAGGGTGCTGATCTGCTCGGCCCCACTGGCTCGGGGGGCTCTTTGGGCTGCCGCTGGGGACAGCTTCCCTCTCTCACCCCCATGGCCAGCCTCGTCCGGAAGCCTCTGCCGGCAGACCCTGCTCTGGGCCTCCGGGCCTCCCTCCTCTGCTCGGCGCTGCCTCCATCTCCTGGAGGGACGGGGCCCAGACTCCCCCTCGGCTCACAGGCTTTCACAAGTGCCTCGGAGCTTGCCAACATTTTTTCCTTAAGTACTCCTCAATTTTTAAATTTTAAGCCCCACCATATGTTATGGCCCAGAGGCCTGGGGGAGGTGGTCGGTGTGTGCCTTGTGTCAACTGTTTTCCTACAGTAAGTTCTGCACGGCCTCCCAGTCCTCCCCTAGTAGCTAGCTGAGGAGCCCGTGTTCTCAGCGCCACAGGTACCCCGGGTGCCGGGAGTGAGGGCCAGGCGAGGAGCTGCGCTAATAGCTGAGGCCTTTGAACAACCTTCAGAGCCACTGTCCCCAAACCCAGACCGTCCTTGCCTTGGGCCCCTCCTCAGTGTGCAGCTCCTGTGTCTCAGCTCTGAACAGTGTTTTGCAAAGGACAGGCCGTAGGACACTGATCAGCGAGTGGCTCTGTAGAAAAGGCCTCCGTGGTCAATTACGTGTGGGCGACGCTGCGTGCCGTGTCTCCTGGGTAGAGTCACCCAGCATGTGAGCATATTAAAGGCTCAGAAGTCTCTTCAAACCCTCGCCCGAAGCCTCCCTCCCAAGAGGCAAAGCCCACACTTGACACGCTGCCCCCAGTCCTGCATCCCCTGCCTACACACGCCAGCTTTGCTTTGGGGGTGTTGGAGGACGCCAGCCAAGGGTGGGCTCTGGAAGGGGTTGAGGGCCGCGGAGAGCGCACGGAAAGGCAGCAGAGGGCAGCGAGGAGAAGGTGGGCTTTAGGATCAGGTAGACCCGGTTCAAAGCCAGATGTGGCTTCTCTTGGCTGCATGGCCCTGGGAAAGTCACTTAACCTCTCAGTGCCTCAGGCTCCTCACCTGCCAAGGGGGAGGTGGTGGCAAGGATCACAGATAAAGCCAGCAAGGATGCAGCTCGGTAGCTGGTGCGTGTCAGACACCCGGTCAGCGGTGGCTGTCACCTGCCTTTCCCCTCCCTTCTCTGTGCTTTCACAGTCAGGCTGTCAGGACGAAATTGGGCAGACGTGGCCTTCCCAGCTGTGGAGCTGTGAGAAGCCAAGAAAGGGCCCAGGGGCCGCCGGCCACAGAGGGCTGGACACGGGGGCCGGTCTCATGCAAAGGCAGTGTGTCTGTCAGGGTGATTAATGCTAGCTGCCACAACAAACAAGCCCCCAAATCTCAGGGGCTTCACACAACAAAGTCTCTTTCTTTCCCATCATGATCTGATTGGGCCATCAGCTCTTCTGGGTCCTTCTCCACGGGTGACTCAGGGATCCTGGCTGCTTTTGTGGCTCCACCATCTTGAACACTGTCTCATGGTCACTGCCAAGAGGAAGGGAGGGATGAAGGAGGGACACGAGCCTTAACTGCCTTGACCCGGAAGCAACGTGTGACACTTCCTCTCGCAGTGCATTGGCCAGGATGAAGGCGGGGAATGTGGGGAAGCATGTGGAATACTGGGGAGCGGGAGCACCCCAGAACTGCGTCCTCCCTGCATGCTCACCCCTCAGCCCCCCGGCAGGAAACCGTGTGTGTGCACAGGCCAGTCTCTGGTGCTGGTTACACAGCCCTGAGTGTCTCAGGTTTGTCAGCTCGGACGAGCTGGCCAGAGGGCTCCACAGTCACATGGGACGTGTGTGCTGGGCTCTGTAGAGATCCGGGCAGCTCACCTTCCAGTTACCTGCAGACCAGAGGTGGTACAGGTGGACAGGTGTTCAGGGGCGGGGAGGGCCACTGTGAGCTGGAGTGGACCAGAAAAGTCTTAATTATGATAATAATAATGCAGAGAGTAGTATATGTCATCCAGCACTACAGACTTCAGTTTTTAAAATACCAGCTTTATTGCAGTCTAATCATAGAACTCACGTTTTTAAAGTGTATAATTCAGTGGTTTTTTAAAATGTGCAAAGTCATGTCACCATCACCAGTATCTGATTCGGGGGCACTTTAGCACCCCAGGAAGAAGCTGTCATACCCGTTAGCAGTCACTCCCTATTCCCCTGTCCAACTAGCCTACTTTCTGTCTCCAGGTCTACTGTAGACATTTCATGTAAATGGAATATCATATAATACGTGGCCTTCTGTGGCTGGCGTCTTTCATGCATGATGTTTTCAGAGTCTGTCCACGTTCAGCCTGCGGCGCACTTCGTTGCTTTTCGTGGCTGAGTAATGTTCCACTGTATGGATGGGCCACACTTTGCTCATCCGCTTATCAGCTGATGGGCATGCAGGGTGCTCCTACTTTTTGGCTACTACGAATAATGCTGCCATGAACATTCACATACAAGTTTTTGTGTAGTTGTATGTTTTCATTTCATACTTAGGAGTGGAATTGTCGGGTCACATGGCAACTCTGTGTTTAAACTTTTAAGGAGCTGCCAGGCTGTTTCTCGAAGCACTGCACATTTTTCAGTTCCCACCAGCAGTGTCTGAAGGTTCCAGTTTCTCCACATTCTCATCAATACTTGTTATTTTCTATCTTTTTAATTTTACCCATCCTAGTGGGTGTGAAATGGTGTCTTGGTGTGGTTTTGATTTGCAATTACGTAATGACTAATAATGTTGAACATCTTTTCATGTGCTTATTGGCCATTTGTACATCTTCTTTGGGAAATGTCTATTCACATCTTTTGTCCATTTTTAAATTGGGTTGTTTGTCTTTTTAATATTGAGTTGTGAGGGTTCTTGATGTAAGTCCCTTATCGAATCTATGATTTGCAAATGTGTTCTCCCATTCTGTGGGTTGTCTTTTCACTTTCTTGATGGTGTCCTTTGAAGCATGAAGGTTTTCAATTTTAATGAAATTCTGACTTCATTTTTGATTTTTGTTTTTAAATGACTTGTTTTTACTTTGTGATATCTGTCTTTGTAAGAAGGCCTCAGTTCTTTAGGGAGTGGACCATGTTTGGGGACAAAGTAAAAAATCATAGTGCACGTTTAGCCACATGACCCAGTCTTGCTTTCGAGAACGGGAGTCCCATTGCCTGTTGACAAGACCAGAGCCAGGCCTGGTCCTTTACAAACATTCCACCCCTTCCCTCCCCTGGGGACATGACAGCATGCTCCAGGCTTTGAGCCCTTCCGTGTCCAGCCCTGCACTGGTATCTGACAGACCTGTGCTTGGATCTTCCTAGCAAACCCCCAAAATTGGCATTAGTGTACCCATTTTACAGATCAGGTAACGGAGGTTTGGGAAGAGAAGAGGCTGGGCCAGAATGCTGGAGCCAGGGCTTAAGTGGAGCCCCTGAATGACCTGCTCCAGCAGCGTCATTTGTAGGACATTCTGCTGTGGTTCATTTTAACTGGGCCCTTGGGCAACCGTGTGCATCTGTACAGTGGAACTGCCCCACCCTAATTATTAAGCCTGGCAGCTGGTACCCAGTCGCAATGTGGTTCTGTTAGGGAGTATCAGTAGGTTCCAGAGAAAGCTCAAACCTCACAGGTGGTCCTCCCAGAAAGGCCTGCACATTGTTCTTCCTGGACAATGGGGTGAGCAGGTGGGCCGGGGCAGGCTCTGTCTAACTGGCACGGCATTCCTCTATGGGATGCTGGGAAGGCCCTAGTGCAGGCAGCTCTTGGAGCACATTTCCTGCCAAAGGTCTGCAGGTGGGATATTGTTCTCTGGGCCCTCCATAGACAATGACCGAGTAAGACAGAGAAGTGCATTCTCATCCAGGGGGAAGTTACCCATCCACCTGTGTTTCTGCACAAAAGAAATCTATTCCTAGTGCTTGTTTGGCTCTCCAGAGAGCATCCACCTTTTATAAAGAGCTTAAATAAAAGGAAATTATAATTATCCCAAACTCCCTCCTTCTCTGGCCTCTGGTTGACTGCATCACCTTCCTGGTGCCCTCTCATCCCCACCCAGGCACCAGCACCTGGAGTCCAGGGAAGCCCAGGAAGGCTGGTTCTCAGCTCTTTGGCCTTGGAGCGGCCAGTCGGCATCACCCCTTATCCTCAGGACCACGTGGAACCCCAGTCCTGCCACTTTCTGGCTATGCATCCTTGGAGCCTTAGTTTCCCCATCTGAGTATGGGGTTGATAACAATGGTCCTCATCTGGGCTTGTGGCCGCCAGCCATTCTCATAGCACTTTCATGGTTTTTGCCATATTTGCAGACTCCCTTTATAGTTATCTAAATAACTTTGTCCTTAAAACAACTCATCTTTTCACTTAAATGAGTTTTAAAAGGAATCCTTGTATCAGGAACATGCCTGCAAAACCAGCGTTGATTTGTCATACATAAAGATAACTGGAGAAATTGGTATCAAATCCAAGCTAAACACTCTCTTGCCTGCCTAAGGCTCTGAGCCGAGCCAGGGCAGGCAGCACAGGCGGCCCTCAGGGGTGGAGGGGCGGCTGGGCCGTGCACCTGGCTTTTCCAGCTTCCTGCCACAGCCCTGCAAAGAGACTCAAGGGCGGAAGGGGATTGAAAAGAAAACTGGAGAAAGGGACGTCCCGGAGTTTTCTTAGGCAGCAGCCGTGAGGGGTGGGGCATGGGCCTCTTCCTCTTCCACTTTTGGGAGCAGCAGAGAGAAGAATTCACAAGAAATCAAGCCACATTTGTGCTTACTAGTTGTCCTGGGGCAAGGCAGAAGGAAGTCAGCATTTATTGAGCAACTATTGCATGCCTGGAACTTCGCACCCCATGCTTTACTAAGTCCTCGTAAGAACTATCTGAAATGACAAGAAATGGTGGGTGGCAGCACCCAGGGGAATCTCAGGGCTACCCAGTTCAGGGCCTTGCATAAAGTTTTATCTATGTATTCCCAGTGTGCAAACAGGAAGAAATATCTGCTATAGTTGACTGGACCTCCCTTTGTCCTCCCTCCCCCTCCTTAGGCTCTGACTTTGAGGAGACCACTTAGGGCTCCATGGAACCCAGTTTGAAAACCACTGAGCTAAGCCAAACTCCTCATCTCCTAGATTAAGAAACCGAGGCCCAGTCAGGGACTGGACCCCCACAGCACCCAGCTTGGAAGAGGAGTGTCTCTCACTGGGCTTTCCACACCCCTGTGCTGGAAACATGGTTTTCCTCTTCCTGCCGTGGCTGGCTCGCAGCTGGGCTTGGGTTCCTCCAGGCTCTTATTCTTTGGGCCACTAAAGTGTCTAAATGCTGAGACGTTTGCAGAGTCTGAGCAAAGGCGAGAAGGCGGCTGGTGCCAGACGGGCCACCGTGTAAGCGCTGAATCATTAACTCTGACACTCCTTTACTGAGGGTGGGTTTTAGTGGGGGTGGTGGGAGAAAGTAACCCTCATTTAGCACCTCCTGTACGCTACGTGCTTTACAGTTTCAGTTCCTCCCATCTTCATGAGGGTCCTGTGTAGTAGACACAATTGTCCCGATTTTGCCCTGGGTGGTCAAAGTCCTTGAGCTGGTAATCGTGCGACTGAGAGAATTGAAGGCAGGGCCCGAAGCGGATGCCTGTGTGCAGATGCCCACAGCAGCATCATCCATGATGGCCAAGAGATAGCAGCAACCCACGTGTCCGTCCATAGATGGACGCGTCGGCAAAATGTGGTCCATCCACACAGCGTGATGTTGTTCAGCCTCACAAAGAAATGAAGTGCTCATGACACATGCCCCAGCGTGGATGAACCCTGAAGACATTATTCTAAGTGAAAGAAGCCAGGCATCAAAGGCCATATATTGTATGATTCCATTTCTAGGATGTGTCTAGAAAAGGCAAATCCGCAGAGACACAAAGTAAATTAGAGGTTACCAAGGGGCTGGTGGGAGGGAGGGAATGGGGAGTTCTTGCTTAATAGGTAGAGTGTCCACTTGGGGTGATGAAAATTTTTGGAAAAGGATAGTGGTAATGGTTGATATGATGAATGCAGTTAATGCCACTGAATGGTACACTTGAAAATGGTTAAAACGAGGCTGGGTGCGGTGGCTCACGCCTGTAATCCCAGCACTTTGGGAAGCCAAGGTGGGAAGATTGCTCAAGGCCGGGTGTTTGAGACCAGCCTGGCCATCCGAGTTGGTCCACAAAAGAAAAAAAATTAGCCAGGTGTGGTGGGCAACAGAGCAAGACCCCATTTCTTAAGGAAAAAAATGGCTAAAATGGTGAATTTTATGTTACGTATATTTTATCACAACAAAAGAAAACGAACAAGAAAGGAAGAATGAAGCGGGGCTTTACCCCCATCTGTGCAGTGCTGAGCCCGTGTCGATGCCACCTCTGTGTTGTCCACTGAAAAGTGACCCAAAGACAAAGATTCCCCCGAATCAGCTTCTCTGTGTAGCAAGAGGCGCACGGCCGGATGGGTGAGTGAGCCCAGGAGGCGAGGTGGCGCTGACGCCTGAAGGATGTGCCTGCCGGCTGGTCCCCTCCTGGGCCCTGTCCAGCGCCTTCCCCTTTGCGCTGTGTCGGTAGCATTTGCTCCCGTCACAGGCTCCCTGGGCGGCATGCTTACGACTGCGTGCTTGTCCTTCAGACAGACACCCCCCCACTGCCGGCCTTCCCTGGAGAACAGATTGTCTTAGCTCACAGCCCGGTTTTGCTTCGGCCCCTCCTGACAACCTTGAGGCTGCTGTGCCCAGCTGAGGCTCCTCACAGCAGGCCAGAGAGGGCCCATCCAGGTCCTTTTCCTTTCTCGCGACCTTCCAGGTCAGAAAATTGGATGTTCCTTTGATGCTGGCGGAGCCGGCGCTGCCTCTGACCCGTTCTGTGTGCGTATAGTATTTCCTGCCTAGAATTCCTCTGTTTGCAGTGGCTGGAGACAGGGAGATCAGCCGCCGCCCGGCTCTGTCTTGGGGGCAGCGACGCTGGTGCCGTGGTGGCTGTGCTCAGCCGACTCACTGTGTGGCCCCACAGGCCCTCCCCACCCGTGGGTCTTGGGCAGAGACGTGACATCACGTGGCAGGGGGTGGGGGGTTCGGTTGAATTCCCCCACCTGTATCTTAGGAGATTCCTGACCCTCCTTCATTCCCCAGTCCCATGGAATGAAATCTTCGCTGGAGAAAAATCCAGCATGATTTCAGAGTGAAGCGGGTTTGGAAGTGGTGGAGTGGGTGTTCTGGAAGACAGAAGGTCGGCTGGCCCTGCCCTTGCCTCTCATGCACACAGAATGGGGGACAGTCCCTGGGGTGAGCCTCCCTCACCCCAGCCCGTGGGGCCGAGCTCCACGAGTGAGTTACCTGCACGTGGCTGCGCCGGCCCCGAGGGAGCTGGCTGCACGCAAACCACTGGCCAGGAACAATCCCACTTCTGTTCCTGCAGCGGCCCCGGGTCCTGCGAGCCCCCGCGTGCGTGGCCTGTGTAAACAGCGCGTCATCTCCTGTTGCACACTTTGGGCCCACGGGCCACGACCAGGGATTATCAAATTGACAGAGCTCAGCTGGCCCCTCGTTCACGTCCGGGCACATCGCATTTTGTTAATTATCGTCTTTTGCTTTTGACGCAAAGAGTCGAGGTCTGGGTCAGGGTCACTGTGTATTTTCCTTTCATTCTCATTAAAGTCGCTCAGCTCTCAGGGCCTCTGGTTAAATTCTACTGGTGTCTAAAGATGTCCTTTCTCACTTTCCGACCCCTAAGAGTCCTTCATCCTGATTTCTCTGAAGCCACTTGAACAGCAAGGAAATGTGGGCCAAGGTCTCTCCAGCCCAGTCTGCTTCCCCTTCTTGAAGGGCGGTGGCTACTTCCCAAGGGCTGTGTTTCTCCATCTTGCTGGCCCAGGGAATGCACCAGCCTGGGACCCGGGGTGGCCAGCTCAGCAGGGCACCATGAAGGGGCTGGAATCCACCCCCCAGCCCTGAGGCAAGGCTTAAAGTTGTCCAGAAAAGTGAATTCTTTCAGAGCTCAGTCTTCTTGGAAGAATTCCCAGTGCACAAACACCATGAGTCAAAGGACAGGTGGGTCCTTCCCACTGCCTGGCCAAACCCCCTTCACCCTTCGAGCCTTGGTCAAACCTTTGGTGGTCCCATGTCTGATGGGCCACCTCCATGAGGGCTCCCTCCTGGGGGCTGAGAGGCCACCCCGCATTCGGCAGCCCACAGCCCTTGCTGGCCTTGACCTCCTGCCGCCAGCCATCTGAGTTGGTCTGTGAGGTCCTTGGGACAGGGCTTATGACCTGGGCACAGAATGGATGCTCGGGGAACCTGGGTGGCTGAGGGATTGACTCACTCGGACCTTGGCCGGAAAAGCTTTCCGACTGGTCACAGCAGTCGCCCCACCTCTACCTCTGCTTGCAAAGACCACTCCCAGCCCTGGAAGTCTGGCCTGGTGGGATAACCAGCTATCCCCAGGGTCAGCACCAAAGAGGTACAAGAGATCATCATCCAAAGAGTTAAGGAGGTTTCCAGAGTGGTGCTTTGTGTCCATGCCGTGTTGGGGTCATGGGCCTTGCATGGGATGCTGGCTGACTTCCAAGCACCGCGTCACAGTGTGGTTCCTCCCTTTCCCCTCCACCAGCCCCACGAAGCTCCCTCTAGAGAGCACTGTGCATCCCTCAGGCTGGGTCTTTGGGCTCTTCATCAAGGAAGGATAAGGATGGCGGATCGGGCGCCATCTTCCCAGAGACTTGTTTGCTGTCAGAGGTGGGGCGGGAGGTAGATTCCAGAAGGCCCTCTGGAGAAGGCCACCCTGAGACTGAGGGCTGTGCCTGGGGGGCACAAGGAAGATCCAGGTTTTTGGGCAGGGGAAGACCAAAGCTTAAATAACTTGGAGAACATCCCCTTTAAGAAAAAGATTAGAGCATTAGGTACAAAAACAAATGTTGAGAATGAGAAAAGAAATCCCTTTTCATCTGCGATCCCAATTTCTGGAGGGGCTTCCGTAGAAACGTCTCCCCACTGAGACCTGGCTGCCCCCCGCCCACCTAGCGTACTCTGCAAGTGAAGCCCTAAAGTTGACGCTTCCTTGGCTTCACGCTCAGTCTGCTTCTGACTGGAGCCTGGGCCTGCCTTGGTGGACAGCGGTGACCTAACAGGCGGCCCAGTGAGTTACCCGAGAGGGGAGACTTGTCATGTTTCCAGCCACCCGCTGCCTGTCCAGCCGTGTCTCTGCCCAGTGGCACTGTGCCTGGCACGTGCAGTCCGTCACCTGGGCTCCCGACGAGGACACTCAGTGAGGCGCTGGGGGGCTGTGGCCGAGAGCTCAGGGACGTTGGCATCAGACCCAGAGCGGAGGGAACGACAGCCCACAGCTCTTTGCTCGCAAGCATGTGGCTGGGCTGATTTATTGTCTCCCCAGTGACCCAGAAAACAAAGCCCTGCCTTCTTCCTCCGGTCTGTTCTTGTCTGGGGCTCGGGGATCGTGTCTCCCGCCTGGCCACGGCCCGAGGGAGGAACCGCTCCAGACGGCCGTGAGGGCAGACGGCAGTGGCTGTTCCACATGGCATTGAAGGTTTTGATTAAAAAGGTGGAAGAATGGTGCTTTTTCTTCCTGTCAGCCAGACCTTAAATCAACCCTCAAGTGAGGAAACACTCCACAGCGGCCGCTCAGCGAACTTTCTCCCTTTCTCTCTGGTTCTGATTGTATACGCGTGTTTCATTGCAAGCCCGCAGTCGGGGTTGGACCGAGCCCCGTTTGCCCAGCCACCTCCTGCTTTCTTCACCCCAGTCCCCCCCCCCAAAGTTGCGTGAGAGGAGCCAGCCAGCTTGTGCGGGGAGGAAGCAACTGGGGAGTTCCTGGCCACGCGGGGTGTTTGGAGAGCCCCCCTAGCACCTGGCTTAAGCCCTGGATTTTACAGATGGCGAATTCGTCTGGATCCTTGGTGGCAAGTGGCAGATAATTACCTCCCAGTTGCTCAAACAAAGGGGGAAATTACTGGAAAGATGGAGGGAGGGGGTTCTCTCCTATGATCGAAGGAAACCATGAGAGGGCGTGGCAGAACCTGGGCCGCGGAACCCCTGGAACCAGAGCGCTTCTCCCAGCGGCGGCTCCAGGGTGTCCCCCAGCCAGCAGCTGCCACGCCACCAGCCCACAGTCCCTGCCTGGGGTGGGCACGGCCCCTCAATCCAGTTCCAATTGAGAAAATTCCATAGAACTCTGATTGGCTCAGCTTGTCACAAAGGCAGCAGGTAGAGAAGATGACCCGTGGGGGTACTTTGGTGGACAGACCCCTTATTCCGCACCACGAATGTGCACACACGTGTTTATTCAGCAAGTGTACTGAGCACCCGCTGTGTGCAGGAACATCGCCAGTTCCCTTCAGCACAGTGGAGTGGAGACATTACAGGTTTTAGAGCCAGGCAGGAGTGGATTTGGACCTTGGGTCCAGCCCTTGCCTACCGTCTGTCTACAAGGATTTATGGAATACTCAGCACCCCAAGCGCTGCACTTGGTTCTGATGAGACAGGAATGAAACAACATTCCTGCCCTTCGCAGAGCTCTCTAAGGCCTGGTTTCCACATCTGGACACGGGAGCAATAAGCCCCACCTCACAGCATTGCTCTGGAGGACAGAGGATAAATTTGTGGGGAAGCGCACCTTGAGGGCCCAGCACGTGCTGTTCTCTGCTCGGGACCAGCCCCTCTCCCAGGCGCCCACAACTGCCTCCAGCCCCGGCTGCTGCTGGAGGCCGGACTCCCACCCCTGCCCCCGCCCACGGCCAGGCTTCCCGTAGCTGACGCAGATGCCCTCGTGGAGGGTCAAGGGGCGGCCAGGGTATGGTTGTGGGAGTGTCCCACCCCATTCCCATCCTGGAGGAGAAATGGGGGTGGCCCCCCAAGAAACTGCTGCTTCTACCCTGGTATGGGCAGGACAAGGCAGCCCCTTGTTTGGAAGGAAGGGGACCCCCTGGAACCCCTTTCTTCCAGAGAGTCTTGCATCTCTCCTGCTCAACTTTTCCTGAAAGCTGAGTCTGTCCACACTGGGAAATTGCAAATAGTTTACATGGGGAATGTCAGCTGCCCACATACGAAAATATACACATCATTAAGCCCTAAGTGCTTGCGTCTGTAGATAGAGCGGACAGTCTCCTGGCCTGACCTTTTGTCCACTGACTGAACCTCGCTAATGAGGGCTGATCTGCTCGGTGGGATGTTTTCATGTGTTGAAGTGAAGCATATGTTAGACATCAGCCTCTGTGTGTCGGGGGGGTACACAATGACAGCACTATACAAACTGCATTTGTCAAGACACACAGAGCCCCCTGTACCTCCTTCTTCAGCCCCCATGGGCCTCCAAGGAGGGCTTGCTCTTCAAGGCCAAAGTCACATCCTCCTGCACTAGGAAGGCACATGGGGTCCTTGGAGGACGGGCTGGTGCTCAGGGATAAGATCTGGCTAGATCGCCTATCTCTGCTCCCAGGCCAGCTGTGTGACCTTGGGGAAGTTACTTTTGTTCTGAGCCTATTTCTGCACCTGTAAAGTGGGAGAGTAATAGTAAAACCTACCTTGGGAGGATTAAACATTAAACCCATGTACAGGTCTTAGGACCTGGCACATAGCAAGTAGGTGCTCAAGAAATGGCAGTGATGATGACAGTGATTGTGCCAGTTGTCACTGGGTGGAGGCATTGAGTGGAAGGTCCTGCCTGCTCAAGGGGTCATGCTGGAAGCGGATCCTGAAGACTGGGTGGGAGTGGACGTGCCAGGCTGGGGTGGGAAGGACTCCTTCCAGGGGGACAAGCAGAGGCCCAGCAGGGAAAGCTGGAGCTTGCCCAGGAAACGGCCAGGGTGGGGCCAGAGCGCCGGGAGCCGAGGGCAGATGGGAGAAGCAGGTCAGAAAGGGTGTCTGGGGCCAGGTCCTGTAGGCAGTGGGGCCGTCAGTGCTGCGTGGTGCAGAAAAACTCCCTTGGGGGCCACTGTCAAATGCAAGAGCAAATGGTAGCTGAGACCTGTGAGAGGCCTGCTGGATAGTGCAAGCCAGAGAAGCTTCTCAAAACCAGGGCAGTGAGGTGGGCATGGAGAGGAGGTGGTGGGTGGGAGAGATACCAGGGCTGAGACTGCTGCGTGGGTTGCCCCATCTGTGAAATGGGCACGAGCTGGTTTTGAGTGCAGCCGAGGAGGCCAAAGCTATGTCCTTCCTGGACAGCCGGCCCAGGACACCTGATCTAGGGCTCGTGCAGCTCAGATCCACTCCCCGCATTCAGGTGCTGCTTCTGGCTGCACCACCGGCCGGCATGCGACTTGGAGGGGTCCCTTCTCTCAGTTTCCCGCCATCTGTGCCATGAGCGGGTTGCAGGGCTTAGCCCTGAGGGGTCTTCCCTGGAGAGCCCTCTGTGATCTCTGCCTCCTCCACCCATCTCGGCTCCTGACTCTCCAAACAAGTATAGGGCATGTGTTCCAGAAGGCTCCGAGAGCCACACGAGCAGCACAGGAGGTGTAGAGGGTGGCTCTGAATTGGCCTTCACGGCCCTTCAGTCACGCTCCAGCCCTCGGTGCCCCCAAGGACACCAGCCGGGGACAGCCGATCCCATGTCCACTCTGACATCCTGAAACATGAGACTCTGGTGCCGGGAGATGCTTCGGGGACAAGAGCATCAGACATCTGGAGCTTCTCGATGACACAGGGAGTGGTGTCCCTTCCCCCTGCCAGGCATTTGTGGTACAGAGGGAGATAGCAGTGCCAGGGGCAATGGCAGTGGCCTTGGCGATGTCATCCTCAGGGTTGATGACACGGCATTCAGTGGCTGCCCAGGAGGAGGGTCGCCTGAGAGATGGCAGGAGGCCCTGCCAGCCGTTCCGCTGCTTTTCCACGGTCCAGAGGAGTCTTTGCGCCTCTGCGTGGAACCTTCCTTCTGCCCCGCGCTTGCTCCAGCCTCAGGCCTCCGCCCGGCGGTTTCTCCCCACCTGTGGGAGCCCTGCCTCTCTTCGCAAGCCGGGGCTTGTCCTACCCCTCCAGGCTCCGTCCCAAGTGGCTCTCTCCTTCCGCTCCACGGTTACTGCAAAGGCCGCGCCCGTCCGGTGCAAGATCACTCACCTGGGAGTTATTTGAGGTGTGGCCGCTGGCTCCCTGCTCTTTGGGGACGGGGAGGCTGGTCTCTCGTGGGTGTCTCCCGGCCAGGCTGTGCCCTGAAGTCGTGTAGGGGTGCAATGGCGCCACCTTGTGGGCTGACTGCTCCGCGGGCCGTGGCCAAAGGGGCAGAGGCAGGGCTGGGGCTGGGCTGCCAGCCTGCCCTTGGGTGACTCGAGAGTCCCTCTCTCTGTAAAGTCACTGCGGGCAGGCATTTGAGCATCAGAGGGGGCCTTGCGTGTGGTGGGTGATCCCCCTGGCGTCCTGGATTGAGAGCTGAGCACGGTACCCGTCAGCGTGGCGTCCGTGCCTCCCTCCCCACGGCCCTCCCTCCCCAGCCTGCCTCCCTGCCGGAGATGCCGCGGATTATTCCAGCTTCGGTGAAGCACAGGGGCTCTCGTGAAGCTGCGGTTATGACCTGGGCGGGGTGAGGCGTTGAGCATTTGTTGTACTAAGGGACGCTGGGAGGGGGTTAGCCTTTCTCTGTGTCACCTCCGTTAGCCAGCAAGTCACCCAAACCACCGTAAATCCACTATACAAACGCAGCTTCAGGACAAGCCCCCAACTCTTCCACCCAGCCAGACCACCACCCCGACTGTCTCCTCTTTAGACATTTCAAGGCCTCCCATGTGTTGAGTCATTCCTGGTCATCAATACGTCAAAGCCTGAATATTGCAGAGGTTTCTGTCTGACACGGCAGAAGATGAGAAAAGTCTGAGGGGGGCTGTTGGAGTTTAGGGTCACAGCAGGGGAGGACACGTGAGATGAGGACAAATGGAGGAGGGGGGCTTAGAAAGGTATGAAGGCCACCCTGGGCCCTCGCATGCATTTTGGGGGGCCCTGCCCTGCTTGTGTTCAAAGTGGCGTGGGGTTCTCAGTGCACTGCAGCGCCCCGGAAAACACCCCCTGCAGGCTGCATCTCTTGCTGCCTGAAAAGGTCCGTTCTGGTTAACACACACATCACGAGCTGCCTGGGTCTCTAGAACTGGTGGCTCAGGCAGCAGGAACAGCAGAGCAGGTCTGGGCTGGAGGGAAGAGGTGGTGAGAAGGAGTAAGTAGTCAGGGCTTCCAGGGCAGAGTCTCGGACCCCTACCATGTGCCGCGTCTGTCCCACCCACGGGAACTGCAGTGGCCCTGCCCGCATCTGAGTGGGGCCCAGGTTCCTGTGGTGCAGGACGTGGACTCCAGGCCAATTTCTCATCCAGGGGCGGACAGGGGCGGGGGGGGGGTGCAGTGGAGCAGGTTCTTGCCCCTCCCAGTGAAGGGAGCTGCATCCAGAGGCACAGAGCCAGGGAGCAGGCAGAGTGCCCCATGCATAGTGCCACCTCGCTGCATCCCCAGCTGCAGTGGGGAAGAGAAGAGGGTCCTTCAGAGAGGGGCCGGGGGGAGGTCCCAGCATGCCAGGCAGCCCACAGGCCCTCAAGGCAGCCAAGGGAGAGAGCGCTCTGGCCAGCACCCCAGGCATACATGGCAGTGTCCCCGAGGCCTGTCTTGCTCTCTTCAGCTGTCCAGGAGAGATGACCACGGACCCTCCTCAAGGGCAGCAGGTTGTCATCAGAGTGGACTTTGTGGCAGGACCAGGCGGGCTTGTCACAGAGGTTGGCCAGCTGGTTCACTTCAGCTGCCCGAGACCATCGAGAATTGGTGGGAATTCACGGCGGGGCCCCTGGAGCAGAGAACCCTGTCCCGCTCCTTCCTGCAGCCCTTGGAAGCTGTGCCACTGCCACAAGCTGGTTTCGTAGCTTTCGAAGGAACCTTAGTGCCTAAATCCACACTGTTGTGTTAAAGTCAAGGTCTGCAGCTAGGGCCATTTGAGGAAACCATCTGATGACCAAAGAAGTAAAGCACTATTGGCCTGACGTGGTCCCAGGCCCCTGGGAAATTTTACCAAAGACCATCACCAAGACCCCTTCTCCTGGCTGCCTTCACCCCTGCAGATGTCCACAGGCCTGGAGGCCCTCTCCCCTGGGTACCTGTTTGGTTAGAAATTGGCATGGCCTCGTCCTTTCTCCCCACCCTGACCCTCAGGTTCATCCCAGAGGGACAGTCTCTGCTAGGGGGAGCCACAGCACTGCCCAGCCACAGTTCTCCCGATACGTGGAGTGAGGGTCACGTTTCTGCCCAGAGCCCCCCTGGCCCGTAGGGTGCACCCCCTTCCCCAGCAAGCCCCACAGGCCTTCTGAAACCAGAAGGGATTCACCTCCTGGAGAGGGATGTGAAACCGCGGGGATTAATGCCTTCGGGACCCAGAGGGTGGATCGCGGGTGCCGAGCCTCGGCTGCTCAGAGCCCCAGAGCCTCTCTGAGCTCCTGGTGGCCCTTTTCCTTACGCGGCGCCTCAGATCTGTCACACAGGCTGTGGGGCCGTCTCACGGGGCCTCTCTTTGCCGTCACCTTCTCTGAACACCCTCCTGTCCACTGATGCCAACAGCAGCGTCCGACTGCAGCACCCGCTGAGCACCTGCTCGCCCCTCACCCTCCTGGCGGTGTGGCCTTCAGTTCCAGACTGACACTGGCCAGTGGCTTCTTGTTCTCTTCTTATTGGCAAAGGTGTCGCTCCCTGGAAGCACTTGAAAGGGGACTTGGTTGGAATCGCTTAACTTCTTCAAGTGGAGCCAAATGCATTATTATCTGCTCATTAACTCCCTTGTTAGAGCTTTGCCTGTGGGCAGAGCCCTGCTGCCAGCCAAGCCAAAGAAGTGTGACCTCATGCACACAGCTGGGTCACTGTGGACCCTGGGCAGCCCCTCCCACCCTGCCTGCCAGCGGAAGGCGGCCAATGAGGGGCAGGAGGCCTGGGGCCAAATCCCGCTTCGCCTCTGACTCCATCTGCCACGGAGCCTTTCCCAGACGGCCGGCCCATAGCGATCTCCCTTCTCCGAGCTGCCTCACCTGCCTCTGCTGCAGGACCCAGCAGCACCCTGGTTCTCACACTAGGCTCCTTGGGGCCCCAGAGGCTAGGGTCACACCTCAGGGGCCTTCTAAGGGGATGAGAGGGGGCACAGGTGGCCCAGACAGCCCACCCCCTCCAGCCAGATCTTATTCAGGAATCACCAAACCTGGGTTCATATCCTCTCCCAGTCACTTACTGTCTGGGTGACCTTGGGGAAATTGCTTAACCTTTCTGAACCTCAGTTTCCTCCTCTGCAGAATGGGCATTGTAGTAATACCTCCCTCAGAGAGCCATAATGAAGATGAAATGACACAATACACTTAAGACGTTTGGCACAGTACCTGACCACAGTTAGCCTTCAATATATGTAAACCTTTGTTTCCAATTAAATTATTTTTGTAGGTTTTAAATATTGGGTCGATGGATAAGTTTCACCCAGAGGAGAAACACAACACTGAGCATCTTTTCTGCACAAGTTAGGGCCAGCGCTGTATAGGTTGCTTTTCTGTGTCTCGTTCGTCAAGTTTTAGTGAGGAGAGGGAGGGATGGTCCAAAGCAGAGTGGGACAGATGGTGGAGGGGGGCTGCCACCTCCCAGGATAGCTGATGGCAACCGTGGAGATGTGCTGGAGCCTGCTGAGTGGGGTTCGTGGCTTTGCCTGCACTTGGATGGGCAGCATTTACCATCACAACACACCCACACCTGAGGCCCCCCCACCCCAAGGAGCTGTACCCTCTCGGACCAGGCTCAGGAGGGGGACCCTGAGGGCAGGGCTGAACCTGCAGGGAGGGCTGGGTCCAGGAAAGAAATCAGGAAAGAAGGAAGGGATTTGGGCATTCAGAACCCTGGGGAATAGAAAATGAGCCACTGATTCCATTCACCAGGGACTCGCCAGCTGCTGCCGGCGGGGCTCCTCCTCCACCCCCGGGATCGAACCCCCCCACAGAAACCACCCAGCGGACTTAGCAATGTAATCAGCCCAATAGTCACATTCAATAGCTGGGAAGAGAAAGCAAGCCTTTCAGATCTCAGCATCCTTTGGGGAGAAAGATGTGTCTACGCCCGTCTTTCTGAGCCCACTCCCAGCAATTTTCTCAATTATCCCTGTAATTTATTAAAAACCCATCTCGAAGCCCAGCTGGTGAGTCAGCCCCTGGGGACAGCTGGTGGCCGGTGATTAGGGGGAAGGGGAGGGGTGGGCGAGGCTTGCCCTGGGTGGAGCCGCCTTCTGCCTGTCCGTGCGCCTTCCGGATGTAGCTGCTGCTCCTGGGTGGGACGGAGAAACTCCTGAAACTGCCCTTTCAAACTTGAAATCCTCAGGCCACCAGCTTAACCTAGAAGGAGAATGACAGTGGTGACTTATTTCACGCTTGCTGCTCCGTGCCAGGGTCTGGGCCAAAGGCTTTATCTGAAGGTTTCGTTGAATCGTTCCGGGAGAAATTATTTCTGATCATCTCGCTGATAAGAGTGAGGCTGAGCAGTTAAGACCAAGGTCCCACAGCTACAAGTAGCAGATCTGGGACTTGAACCAGCTCCACACCTGTGTGCACACAGCACCTGACCGTCCCCCCACCCCCCACGGAGTCTTCTGTTCCCTTTTGCCCATTCCAGTGGGCTGTTCACCTTCACATTTGCCCTTGGAGGAAACAGGCCCAGAGTGGCCAAGGGATGTCACCAAGCTTGGTGGGGACTTGCTGATGAGCTGGGCCACGTTGCACCACTCCTCACAGTTGTGGGCACTGGTGCACCTTGTCAGTTCTGATCACGGGCCTCGGGACCATCATCATCAATGTTATGCAGATGAAGAGTGAGGCTCAGAGGAGCCAAGTGGCCTCCAGGAGGTCACACAGCCTGTAAGTGGCAGAGCCAGTCTCACCCTGAGTCTGGGCTTGTTCCTAACCTTCCAGCCCAGCCACCTCCCGGCACCACTGAACAGGGTTCACTTAGCCCAGGGCAGGTGTGGGCGGGAGGGCGGCCGGCACTCTCGGTGTGTGCTCGGCTCCTCCCTCCTCACTGACCCCATTCCTTCCTGCTTCCAGTCCCCTGTCTTCATCGCCCAAGTCAGCCGAGACCTGGTCTCCCAGACGGAGGAGAAGCTCCTGCAGAGGCCGTGCAAAGAACTCTTTTCTGCCTGTGCACAGTAAGTGCCCAGCCCACCTGGCCTGCCCTGGCCGGGCCCTGCCACCTGGAGAGGGGCTGCCCCTAGCCCTCCACCTAGCAGCTCGGGGCACGGGGGCATGTCTTCAGTGCCCGAGGGCCCCGGCCAAGCTACCCAACTGCTTGTGTACTTCCCATGAACGGGAAAAGATACCAGGGTGCCACGTCCAAAGAAAACATCTGCTTCAAAGGGTGTTGAAAGCAAGTGGCTCTCCAGGCTGTTGAGACAGAGGAATGTGCAAAAATTTGACCCTGCCTGGTGGTTTGGAATCCTTCCCAGGCCCCCCAACCCCCACCACTGCCACCAGCCAGAGCCGGTGGGGCCAATGCGGGAGGAGGGGCCTTCCCAGTGGCACCATCGCCTTGTCTGCAGGCCGGCACCAGCCCCGGGGGAGGGCAAGGCACGTCAGTGGGTGTGCTCCAGCTGACACCAGCCGAGCCCCCACCCCGGCCTGCACACACACACTTTGAATGTGTAAGCACAGACAGGTGCACACACACAAATGCACACACACATACCCACTCCAACATGTGCAAACACACAGACATGCCAAGAGCTGTCTAGAGCCATATTACTCCACACAGCTGGATGAGCCTGGGGGCTTTTTTTGCACCTTACTCAGCACCACAGATGTCCCTGGAGTACCCGCTGTGTACCTGGCACTGTGCTAGGTGCTGGGGGATACCAAGGTGAGCAAGAACCCAATCCTGGCTTTTGTGGAGCTTGCACAAGAAAACCAGCAACCCACACGCACTGTGGGAAGAGCCGGGAGGTCAGCCGGGGCCCAGCCCTGTGTTAGGTGCTAGGAGAGGCCCCGGTGGGCAGAAGCCAGCCTGGTTGTTGGCCTGAGTCAGATCTGACACTGGTGGCAGCCTGGCTAGTGACCCTGACCCTGACTGAATGACCATCCTGGGCCCCCACACCGGCCCATCTCTGGGTTTGGCAAGATACGGCCCCCAACATGCTGCCGGGTCCCCTCCCTTCTCCAGGCCCCAAGTGCCTGGGCTGGATTGCTCAGCATGGCCACTTGAAGCCCATCCCTACCTGTAGCCAGGCTTGGACCCCTGCCAGGCCCTGCGTTGGTGGCCTGAGATACATAGGATCCCCAGCACCCCAGGCCCAGCCTGGCACTTGGCCACTGAGAGTGACCAGCAAATTCTACTGCATCCATGAAAAACTCCCAGTGGCTTTGCTGGTCCCGGACCAAATCCAGAGCCTGTCCCCCACCACCCACCACCTCCAGGCCCCAGCCCCTCCCTGCACCTCGTGGAGGCTTCATCTGTTCTCAGCTCAAGGGCCCCTTTGTCAGAGCAGCCTCCCTGACCCCCAGCAGCCTCACCTAACTCGAATTCATGATGACACAATGCTGAGTTTATGTTTGTTATTTACTGTTTGTGTCCCCACACAATGCCAGCCCCGTGCTCACAGCTGTATCCCAGGACCTAGAACAATGCCCAGCACATGGCAGGTACCCAGTAAATGTTTGCAGGATCAACCAATCTCAGACAACCTTTGTAGAATGACAGGGCCTCTGGCCAGGCATCTGCGTCTGTCTGCATCTGCTGCGAAGTCACCTTTGTTTGCACCTGCAAAGCCTGGAAGTGGATGAGGCCAGGCGTTAACCTGCTGGAGACAGCTCTGCTCATCTGCTTCGAGACCAAGATTATCAAATGTTCTCCTTTTGTTCCATCTGAGCTAGGTCCGTCCATGACTACCTGAGGGGAGAACCATTCCACGAATACCTGGACAGCATGTACTTCGACCGCTTCCTGCAGTGGAAGTGGCTGGAGAGGTGAGTCCCCCTCACCGCATGCGTGAGTGCGTGCGAATGGGGGAGGCGGGAAACAGACTGTTCATCTGAGAACTTACGTAAAAATCAGTTACCTCCCATGGGCTCGTGGTTAAAATAACATGAACCGTGTTCCTCCTGTTAATTAAGTTCGTGTGTATTCAGAAGACTCTATGCTTATGAAAACAAATGCACATTCATTCATGCACAACACACACACACACACACACACACACACACACGGCACATTGCTCTTAGTTTTTGGTTCACTGTCTTGGAGAATTCTTTCTCCACTAGCACATAAGAGCCTTTGAATATTCTTTGAAATAGGTGCACATCTTTTATTTGCCACAGTGCCCTGTTGGTGGACATTGGGGTTGTTCTACGTTCTCTGAACAACCTTCCCTAAATAATGAATCGCTTTGTACATAAGTCTTTGCGCACTTTTGCAAGTACAGCCATAGGAATTCCTAGCGGAGGACTTTGTGGTTAAAAGGCACCGGATTGTAAACTGGGGGGGCTGTTGAATCGTCTCCCACACAGCTGCCCCAGGCCCACTGGTGCCTGAGCTGCCTCTCGGCTTCGCCAGCATTGCTCTTAGGTTTTCCGACCCCGTGAGTGAGCAGCGGGGTGTCCTCGGTGTTTATTTTTTGTCTTTCTAATAATGGGTGCGACTGAGCATTTTCTCCTGTTTTGTTTGCTGCCTTGCTCTCTTCAAAGTACTCCCCCATGTGTGGCTGTGACTCGGGCAGATGTGGCCACAGGGAGGACCTGACTGACTTGTCACCCAGCAAGCGGGTAGTGCAGCCGAGGGGCCGGGCCAGGACCCCAGCCCAGGGTCTGCAGGACGGGGCGATGCCTGTGTTAAACGCATGCCAGGCTAGGCTGGTAGCCCAGGGTGGGAGCCCAGGTCCCTGTCTCCGGAGACCCGGCACTCACAGCCACCTGGGGACACAGCGGTCAGAGAGCAAGGAGGCCCCTGCTCCTGCCTGACATCAGCACCACTGCTGGCCCAGTCGCCTCTGCTGCGCAGGAAGCTGCGGGACAGGAGCCCCCCAAAGGCCATCCGCAGCCCTTTCGTCACTCTGGGCAGCCCAGCAGGAAAACACCCTGCTCTGCGGCCATTGGCTGGGCCGTTTCTCTCCACCCTGACTGGTGGGGATGAAAGAGCAACCAAGCGTGACCTTCTCTGACCACCACTGGCCACCCTGCACGTACGTGCACGTCATGTCTCCAGGAGGGCTAGGACCAGCCCAGACATCCTACTGAAGGCACCGGAGCCCCCAGCCTGAGTCCAGGCTCTGCCTCTTCCCGAGAAAGGGCCTTGGAAGGATTGCTCACCTCTCCACACCGCAGCTGGCTCGTTCATAAAATGGGGATCACAGCGCCTGCCTTGGAGGGTGAGGATGAGCCAAGGGGAGCACGTGCTGGAACACAGCAGGCGTCAACAGAGCTCAGCCATTTGGCCACAGGAGGGGAACTGCTAGCTGCTGCTGCAGCCATCACTGCCGTCAATCATCAGCGTCACTGTCGTCATCCTCACCTCGCCCTGTCTGATGCTGTAGGAGAGCCGGCCCCTGCCGGAGCCCAGTCCTGGTTCTGCCACTCGCAGGAGAGTCCAGTGGGGCTGCATTCACCACACCCCATCCCCTGCTCTGGAGCCCCAGCCCTGATCTGTGCCCACCTCCCCAGGGTGCTCAGGCTGCCTGGACCCCAGTCCCAGCCCCACCACTGACCAGCCAGGGCAGCTCATTTCACCTCTGGAAGCTTCAGTGTTCTCATCTGCAGAATGGGGACAGTGACAGTCCCACCTCCTGAGGCCGGTGCACACAGGCTCAGGAGGGGGATCATGTCCTTTATTCCTAGGAGTTCTAATAATGACATCTGACATGCACAGCAACAGTTTACAAAGAGCCCTCGATGGGTGTCTATGCCCTCTCATTGCCTGCATTTTACTAAAGACACAAGGCTCAGAGAGGTTGACAGGTTGGCCCTGGGCCACACAGCTAGGGCCTGGCAAGGCTGGAACCTGAGCCCGGTGTCCTCACTCAGGTCCTTGGCCCTTAGTCCACCCAGTGCTCCAGTTCCAATAGAATTCGATGGCTGTGGCCACTGGCTGTCATTTTATTTGTCTCTACCAAGCACATGAAATGGAGAAATGGGCATTTTTAACCCATGTACTGACAGAAAGAATTTGAGTTCACCGTTTGGAAGGCACTAAGTTTTTAAAGCCAGTGGGATAGAGCCGTGGCCTAGGAATGCCCTAAGTGACTGTGAAAGCACCCTGCCTTCCCCCCGGTTTTTTTTTCTTGCAAACAAGATCGTGGCCTGTGAGTGCTGTGCTGTTGAAATATTAAAGGGATTTTTTTCCCTCACAAGGTTAACCAAGAAATTCCTGGGAAATTGCATTACACTCATTTCCCCCTAGCGGGGGAGTTCTGCGGTGATGTCAACCAACTGTTTGTCCTCCACGTATGGTGAACTGTCAGGCCCGGGCCGCCTTCGTGTGGTTTCGAGGGCAGCTGCAGGAGAGGCTTCCCGGGGCCCCATGGCAGATGCTGGCACATGGCAGGTCGTCCCCGTGGCCACCCGGCTGCGCCTGTGCGTTGGGAAGACCCAGAGTGCCGGGAGCCCCACAGACAGGCAGCTCTGTGCTTCCCGAGGAAACACCAGCAACCAGAGAAGTGAGTCACCGTGTGTGATTCGAGGCTCGGGTGCCAGAGGGAGCCCTGGGTTCCAGGGATGTCCTAAAAGAGCAGCCGTGGTGCCAAAGACGTGATTTCCAGTGAAGTCCCAACAGCGAGGGAGCCAGCAGCGAGAAGGATGTCCGTGGAAGATTTGTGCGTTCAAGAGCTGCTGGGGGACCCAAGGCTCGCTGGCCATTCTCAAGCCAACCCAGTTCTTTGGCCCAATTCAGTCTCCATCCAACGAACGCCAGCCCTGGTCAGGACTCATGGGGCGGGAGCGTGGGAGGACCAAGAGCCAATTTTTTACATTTTAAGCTGATTATTTGTGGCCAAACAGGCCAGCGATGCAAACGCAAGCTGTATGCACCATGACGTCCTTTGCTGCAACTAGATACGATCATCATGTTTACTTGGAGAAGTATGGTCCTTGCCTCATGCTCTGGAGTTCATTCTGACTGGATGCTATAAATGGCTTTGGCTAATTAACATGAGGAGTCAGGTCGGGCACGGTGGCTCACGCCTGTAATCCTAGCACTCTGGGGGGCCGAGGCAGGAGGATCTCTTGAGGTCAAGAGTTCCAGACCAACCTGAGCAAGAACAAGACCCTGTCTTTACAAAAAATAGAAAAATTAGCCAGGCATTGTGGCATGAGCAAGAGGATGGCTTGAGCCCAGGAGTTTGGGCTGCAGTGAGCTGAGCCAATACCACTGTACTCCAGCCCGGGCAACAGAGCGAGACCCTGTCTCAAAAAAAAAAAAAAAGGTGGGAGGGAGTCAGGAGACAAGAGGTGATTGTTACTTCCATAAATACCAATTTTGACAGACGGGATCTTCTAGTGCTCTGGATCTATGGGGAAATGTAACAAAAGGGTCCCAGCAGTGGAAATGTTGGGAGCCGATGGTCAAAGATCACCGGACACGATTTGGAGACCATCAGCCGTTGCCCTCCACCGAGGCCGGGTCTTCCTGGGGGAGCGCCAGCAGGAGGGATGGGACAGGCTGAGTGTGCAGTGCGGGGAGGGTGTGGTCTCCTTCATGTGCTCTGTGGGACTATCCTCTGTAGCTCCTGGCCCCCTCCCCTCTCCCTGCACGGAAGACAAATCACCGCATGATTTGCATCTGGAAGACAGAGAGGAGCCACGCCGACAGTGTGGTTGGGCAACTTGGGACTTACACTCTTCACACCTTCCGCTCTGCCCTCCTGAGCAGGCGAGGACTGCCCATCCCCCAGCCTGCAGGGGCCCAGGGTGGTGGCCTGGGACTTGAACACCCAGCCCCAGAGCACGTCCTCGAAGACCCCGTCTGCAGCATCAGTTCCTGGGGATCCCCAAGGGCTGCTGCGGAGGTCGTGGAGTTGTGCCTCACCCGGCTGCTCTCAGTGGGGCTCTTGTCTATTTCTTAGGGATTCTGAACCTGATGCCGCGTGACCAACATTGGATTCTTGCTTTTTTCCAGGCAACCAGTGACCAAAAACACTTTCAGGCAGTATCGAGTGCTAGGAAAAGGGGGCTTTGGGGAGGTGAGTGAGCATCCTGTCTTCCAATGGAAGTTCCCGCACTCTAATCACCTGTCCTGGCCCTTCTGGGTCGGCCTAAAGGGTTCTAGGCAGGGCCCGTGCCAGTGGCAGCAGTGAGGGGGGGTGAGGGTAGGGCCTTGGGGCATGTCATGTGGGTCTAGGGTGGGTGGGAGGCTGTCTGGAGCCGGGCAGGTGAGATGGAGGTGTTTTCCCTGCCAGCTGCAGGCTGTCCCCAGCCCAGAGGGGACACATGGGCACCCTTGGTTGTGTTTGGGGAGGGAGAAGTGAGGGCACAAGGAGCTGAGGGACTGTGGCCACTTACATGTCTGGATGACACTGTCACGCAGAATTAGAGATTTCATCATAGGTTACCTGATCCTCCCAGTGCACGAGGCAAGCCTCGGCATTCCCAGTTTAGAGACAAGGGAAGCCGAGGTTCAGAATGGTCAGGTGACCCAGCCAATAGGGAGCAGAACTAAGACTTGAGCCTAAGGACCCTGGTTCCCACTTCTCTGAATTATGAACTCAGGGTTCTCGAGGGTCCCCCATCACTTCCCGACAAACCAGACCTCTGTACCAGCCACTGGGGAAAATCAAATTGCCCCGAGGACAGGACAGTACTTGGGGCCCTGCCCGGTCATCTAAACATCAGAGCGAATGGCTGATTCTGCACCTTCAAGGGCCAGGAGTCCCCCAAGGGGAGGGGAAGGGCAAGGTGGCGTGAAACCAGCTCAGGGTGTGGGGCCCAGGGCAGCGGTGGGTCCGAAGCTGGGCATCTCAGGGTCCTCTGGGCCTGCAGCCCCCACAAGGCCAGACGCGGCTGGCCCTGGCCCTGTCCGTGGCCCTGGGGGACTTGGGGCAGACCACAGTGCTCCTGTCACCGTGGTTTCTTTCTTGCAACTCAGGTCTGCGCCTGCCAGGTTCGGGCCACGGGTAAAATGTACGCCTGCAAGCGCCTGGAGAAGAAAAGGATCAAAAAGCGGAAAGGGGAGTCCATGGCGCTCAACGAGAAGCAGATCCTGGAGAAGGTCAACAGTCAGTTTGTGGTGAGCGAGTGCACGAGGCTGGTGCCTGGCTCCCTCCCTGGTGACTGGGGGGCTCCTTCCCTGGGAAGGGGTGGTCTTCTGCTGAGGCAGCTGTCCCTCCCCAGGGAGGTGGAGTGCCTCGTGCTTTCGTCGTTACTGGGGGTGGTGGCAGGGCATAGAGTGACATTCAGAAAGGACAGAAGTTTGTGTCTCTGGCTGTTGTCCCAGGCTGCCCCCAGCTGCCAGCTTTGTCCAGGGTGAAGGTATGGGTGGTGCAGTCGTGCCGTGCAAGGGTAACACCAGCCAGCTGTCACTTTGTCCCTGGGCCTCTTTGAGTCCAGAACCTTCCTCCCCACCGCCAGCCCCTTTCAACAGAGACCACTGGTGGCGCCTCAATGCTGCCTGAAGGGGCAGTGAAAAGGATCGTGTGCCTGACTGAGCTGGGGTGGCACGCCTCAAGGGCTGTCAGTTTTGATGGCTGGGTATTCCCTGGCTGTGTTGCTGTCCACTGTCCCAGTGGCAAGTTCCCACAGGGACACCCCTGGGAGCCCTTCTTCCGTGATCTAGGCAAGTGTGGGAGGAGGGGGCAGCCGCTGCAGCAGCCAGCACTGAAGCGCGACCCCACAGCATGACCCCACGAGCTCACTCACCCTCGGCTGCCATCCTGTCTCCTTTCCTCAGAAATAACTTCTGTGTTCCTGATGTTTACCTACAAGTTTTGTGGCCCAGGCCGTCCACAGCCTGGTCCATGGTGGCCGGTTTCATTTGTGCAGACCCCCAAGTGGAGAAGGGTCACCTCCCAGCGTAATTTGCTTCCCAAATCACACATCCCTGTGGCCTCAATACATGGCACCTCGGGTGCCTGGGCTCCGCCAGCAAAGGCCTAGACCCTGCTCTGCTGCGGTCCCCTTGACAAGTGGGCCAGGCGTGTCCTGCGTGTAAGAAAGTCGTTGCAGGCTGCGTTCCGCTTCTGGAAGCCCCACTGCCCCACCAGCCCCCTGCCAGCTGCCCCTGCAGTGACGAGCCCGTAGCCCGAGGGGCAGCAGCCCTGCTTTGTGACTGGCCCCCAGGCAACACGCAGTTGTAACCAGCTGCAGCACACACGTGCTTCTGTGCAGGGAACGCAGGTGCTGTCCTGTTGGGGTCTCGGGAAGGCCAGGGCCTGCCCCACCTGCCACCTCCTCACCTTCGGCCACTGAATGGGCAGCTGCTGTGAGGGGCAGCAGGCAGGTCCCCAGAGGCCGTTGGCATGCAGGGGAGCACGCTAGGCTGCCCTGCTCCCCCACCCGCCCCAGCTCCGAGGATCCCGAGGTGGGAAAGCGGAAGTGCAGGAGCTCACCCGGCCGCTCTTGCTCCCAGGTCAACCTGGCCTACGCCTACGAGACCAAGGACGCGCTGTGCCTGGTCCTGACCATCATGAACGGGGGCGACCTGAAGTTCCACATCTACAACATGGGTAACCCCGGCTTCGAGGAGGAGCGGGCCTTGTTTTATGCGGCCGAGATCCTCTGCGGCCTGGAAGACCTCCACCGCGAGAACACCGTCTACAGGTGAGCGGCACGGCCCGGGGGTGGCGCCCCCGGAACCAGGGCCGGTCAGCACCAGGGCAGGGGCAGGAGTCAGACAGACCCCACCCTGGGGCCCCAGGGCTCCCTGCAACCGAGGGCGTGAGGTGGGTTGCTCTCCAGCCTCCTGCGATTAGGGGCACTGAGTGTGAAAGATGTCCCCCAAACGGCCACTCCTCCGAGTCCAACCAGCGCCGGGGAGCCCAGCAGGGCCCGGTGGCCGTGGTCTGGCATCAGCCCCAGGAAGACTTGGGCAGGGCCACCGCCCACAGGCAGGCACTGAGTGGCCGTGAGGCCACCCCACACTCTCCTCAGCCTGCTCTGGGCTTCCCTCCTCCCTCCCAGGCCAGTCGCACAGGGGCCCGGCCTTGTGGGGCCAGGTGTCCGGATCCTGCCCGCGGCGGGCAGGGCGCTTCGAATGTTCCTCCCAGCGCCCCTCGAAGACTTTTGAAAATCTCTATGCCCTCCTGCATTTTAAGTTGACATTTGACATATTCCATCATATGTTTAAATCATGGCAAATATTGATATTTCAAAATTGGACCGTTCTTCAAGGGGTCCAGTGGAATGCAAGTGTTTTGGCAAATTAATTTCCACCATCGTTCATCTTAGAAACACATGAAACGCTCTTTAATGGTGAGGGATTGTCTATCATTTCCTTCTCCACTCCCCGCTCCCCACAGGATGTTACTATAGTGCAATATATATATTTTTGCCTAAAAGTCATTGATCAGCATAGATGACACAAATACATGGATAGATGTATGATTTTTTAGAATTCCCTTTGAGCAGAAGACTCTAAGTGTTCAAACAATTTCTTCTGTCAGGTTTCCACTATAATTATCAGTGTTATAGTAGATCTCATTTCTGATGGGTCCTTCGGGCCCTGGAGGTTTTTACACCTGGAGCAGGGCGCTATGGTAACACTCAGGAGGGAGGAACCTGCTTTTCTCCTGTAAGGTGGGAGAAGAGCTATTGAGAAAGGGCAGGTAGGAGGGGACATCCCAAGAGATGGCAGGACAGATCAATACGATGTCGAGAAATCCATACCCTTATGGGAACCCCCAGACAGTCTCGGCCGACCCCCCAGGGCACATGCACCTCAGTTGGGAGACCTTTTCGGTGGAACTCATCTTGGGAGCCCAAGAAGGGTTTGAAAACAAGAAAGAATGGTCTTGAGGACATGCCCTTCCCCCATACAGTCTCCCGGTTTATGCTTTTGCTTTGTTTTTTTCTTTTTTCTTTTTTTTTTTTTTTTGAGACAGCATCTCGCTTTGTTGCCCGGGCTAGATTGAGTGCCGTGGCATCAGCCTAGCTCACAGCAACCTCAAACTCCTGGGCTTAAGCGATTCTACTGCCTCAGCCTCCCGAGTAGCTGGGACTACAGGCATGCGCCACCATGCCCAGCTAATTTTTGCTATATATATTTTAGTTGGCCAGATAATTTCTTTCTATTTTTTTAGTAGAGACGTGGTCTCACTCTTGCTCAGGCTGGTCTCGGACTCCTGACCTTGAGGGACCCACCCGCCTCGGCCTCCCAGAGTGCTAGGATTACAGGCGTGAGCCACCGCGCCCAGCCTTGCTTTGTTTCCATTCAAGTCAAAAGAGAGTCAGGAAATTTTTCCTAAGGGTTGAATAAAGATGGCGCCATTTGATTGCCTTTCACTGAAAAAAAGAAAAAAGAAAGAAAGAAAAAGGGAAACCGAGAACCCTCCAAGTTTCAGCTCCTCTTTTTCTAAGGAGAAAGAGAAGCATGGTGTGTCCTCTCTGGCCCTGACCACCTGCCGTGGCCGCTCTGTGGGTTTGTTCTGGCCAGTGCCCGCTCGTGAGCTGAGCTGTCCTTCCAACCCCGTGGCCGCTGGTTCGTTGAGATGATGGTTCTTGCCCATATTTGGAATTGTTCACACATCAAAAGAATGCAAGTTAAATAACAACAGCAACAGAAGTATTTTGTAATAAATAAGTATACACAAACACCAATTATCACATCGGGAGGCCAGCCCACTGGATTTGGGTACATTAACCACTCCCCTGAGGACAGCTGCCATCAGTTAAATAAACAAAGCCTGTTAATTGAAAACTGGAGCCTCAACCCAGAGCCCATGTTCAGTTTGCCCCAAGGCTTAACGGAGTCACACACACTCTCCTCTGGACTGTTCTTTTGCCCACAGAGAAAACCTTTTACTAGTAAAACCAGACCCTTCTGTGGCCTTCCCCCCCCTCCCGCCCCCCACCGGGAATACAGAGCTTTCCTTTCTTTTGTGCAAGATCCTGCCATGGAAGAGAAGAGACATTAGGGAGAGGATGGGGCAGCCACACCTACAGCTGTGCCTTCTGGCCATGCTTTCTCCAAGACTGTAGTGTCCCTAGAGTTGGGGGGATGTGCCACTCTCCTGGGAGCCCCATCCCAAAGAAGGTCTTTTTCCTGGGGGCCCCATCCTCTCCCCTACAATTCCATCTTCCCAATTGTACAGCTGGTGCTTTATTCTCTGCGACTTCTCTTCCCTCCTTCCCAGGCCCTGCTCTGCCTTCAGGGCATCCTTAGACCTCCAGGCCTGCCCAGCCCTGGGGGCCGTTGATGGGGAGACAGGTGCCAGGACTGGCATTCTCCTAACCTTCCCAACATTCCCCAGGCTTGGGAAGACGCTCATGGCAAACAGCAGCATTTGTTTTAAATTACTGGAAGGAGAGAAATGAGCTCAAGATCATCTTGACTCAGAGAGGGACCAGACAGCCTGAGCCGGGAGGTGGGAAGGAAACACCCTGTGGCTGCGCAGGCCTGGCTGGCCCAGGGAGGACCCAGATGCCACTGTGTCCTCGCTGCCCGGGCTGCCCACACTCAGATGCTTGTTTTTCCCTTTCAGAGATTTGAAACCTGAAAATATCCTGTTAGACGATTACGGTAAGTCAGAGGGAGGCCCTTTCCCTGCCCTGTAGCTGACGTGAGTGTTGCAACCCATGGAGAGCCCAGGGCCTCCCAGAGAGGGACGGGGTGAGGCTGACCACAGGGCCACGGCCGGGTCTCCCCAACCCTGGCACCCAGGGAAGGCAGTGGGCGTGGGTAAATCTCCTGCTTGGAGAACAAGCAGTGTGAAGAGAATGTGGAGTCCAGAATTCCAAAGATAGTGGGCAAACCTTAACCTTCCAGCAACTTCTCTGTGCCTTATCTCCTCTGTGAAATGCAAACAGGTTCTGCCCTGCCCACTAGGAGGAGGGGGTGGGAGGCTCCCACAAAACAGCTTGAGGGGAAATTGTTTGTGACTCCAGCAGCTGTAAGTGTGTTGGGCATCATTATTTGAGCATGACTGTGGTTATGTTCTCTTGGGTGTGAGTCCCGGGGTAACAAGAGCAACCACGGTAACCCCTTGCAACTGCTGAGGCTCTTGCACCTGGAACATAGGTTGCACATCTTTTATCTGAGTAGCTCTTCCCATTGACATAGAGAGGGGCAGGGTGACATCTCTGTGCCCATTTTACAGATGACAAGACTGAGGCTTATAGGAGCCAACATGCCGAGGTCACCTCACAGTGTTGGTGAGGAGCTGAGAGCAGAAACTGGGCTCCTCCCAGCAGGCCCCAGGCCCCGGGAGCCCCCAGTGCAGGGAAGGGAGAAAGGAGAGGCAGGTCACTGGTGAGCTGGAGTGGGGTCTGCATTGGGCTGCTGCTGCGGGCGGGAGCAGGCAGAGGGTCCAGGCCTGCTGCCCCTCTCTGGACCATCCCAGTGTCCCCTGCAGTCTCAGAACTGAGCCCGCATGATGCCCTGCAGCTGGCAGCATCCACACGCTTTCCCCTTTCCTGTCAGGGGCCGCTGAGCCCGGGCCTCCACGCAACTCCAGCTTGGCGGGGGATCTCTGGAGCTGGGCCCTGCTGAGGTCCAGGCAGGTGTGGGGCCTTGGCGTCCACAGGCAGGGAAGGGGAGGGGACACGTTCCTTCCTGTGGGGTAAAGATGTGGCCGTGACCCTGCCCGGGTGAGCTGCAGACAAGACAAAGGCCGAAGCAGAGCTCTCGGCAGGGTGTCGTCTCGGCCTTCGGGGGTCAGTCCTGCACAGTGACCTGGGATCCCATCTCCGGGCCCGGCCAGGCCAGGCTGGACTTTTCCCCTCCTTGTTTCTCCAAAGGGAAAAAATCAGCAGCCTCCAAAGACCAACAAGGCAGGTCAGGGAGTTGCTTCCCAAATTGCTTTATAATTTTTTCCCGTTAAGCAAACTGTTGCAAAATGTCAGGAGAATCTCACATATTTCCCATAAAGTAATCCCAGAACCAGGCCAAGATGTTTTCAACTTTGTGACCTCAGCCTTCCAAGAAGCCTGTTCGGATATTTGATGGGGCGGGTTGGCCAGTGTCCAGCCAGACCTAGGCACCCTCTTGCATCTCGATGTCTTACTCCTAAAAAGTAGGCATCTACCCCCATCCTTTAGCACCCGTACCCCCAGGGGCCTGTGGTCACCCTGAGAGGGCAGACTGGGGTACCGGTCTTCAAAGGACAGGTGGAAACCTCGAGAGCTCGCATGCCGTGCCCAGGGGCACGCAGCAGGCCTGGGGCCTGGCCAGGGTGGGCCAGCTGTCCACAGCTGCTCCAGGGGCCCGCTGACCCTGCTGTCCCCTCAGGCCACATCAGGATCTCAGACCTGGGCCTGGCCGTGAAGATCCCCGAGGGAGAGCTGATCCGCGGCCGGGTGGGCACCGTCGGCTACATGGGTGAGTGCCCCGCGGCCCCTGATCACCACGTCACGCCCCCAAGCCCACGCCCGGAGCCCCTCACCTCTCTGTGTGTCACTGTCTCCCACAGGGCTGCTGGGGGGAGGGCTGGGGTGTTGGGTCCCAAGGTGACTTGACCAAACTGAGCTCTCTGCAGCCCCACCGCCCACCCGTCCTTAGGGAAGGCTCCCTAGAGGAGGTGTATTTACGGCAGGTTGTGGGTGGGAGCAGTGGAGGGAAGAGTGTCCCAGCCATGACACCCCAGGCCTTCTGTGAGCAGCACCGTCACTCTTGGGTGCAGGACACCCTGAGGCCCAGCTGGGGTGAGAATGGGTGCCGGCTCTGTCCTGCCACCGCCGTCTCTCACCCCTCTTTGTCCCCTCCTCTGTGCCCAGCTCCAGAGGTCCTGAACAACCAGAGGTACGGCCTGAGCCCGGACTACTGGGGCCTGGGCTGCCTCATCTACGAGATGATCGAGGGCCAGTCGCCGTTCCGCGGCCGCAAGGAGAAGGTGAAGCGGGAGGAGGTGGACCGCCGGGTCCTGGAGACGGAGGAGGTGTACTCCCACAAGTTCTCCGAGGAGGCCAAGTCCATCTGCAAGATGGTGAGTTCCAGCTCCCCTCCCTGCCCCCAGCCTGTCCCCAGGACAGCAACGGGCTGAAGGGACAGGGGCCTGCGCACGCCAGGGTGGGGGCGATGCAGCCCGCCAAGCCAGAGGGGCAGGTGCTCCTTGCCGTGGGCTGGGGCAGTCAGTGAAGGTTTCCAGGAGAAATCTGGGGAAGGGGCAACGGGGAACAGTGTGAGGTACCCCCACATCCAGCTCTGTGGGACTGTGGGAACATCAGCACAGGACAGAGAGGGGACAGTGCAAGCGGGTGCCCAAGGTACAAAGGGCCTGGGGCAAGCCCTGCCTGTGACCTGAGGCTTGGGCTGCCTTGGGCTCTGGATCCCAAGACACAGCTTCAGCCCAGGGGCCGCAGGTGGCAGGTGGTGATATTTTCACAGTCTTTGAACATCTTATAACAGAGTTCCGTCCACTAAGTGGAATTTTGGTCACACCAGCTTGGGTTCTGCATGACAGTGTCTAGGGGTGGTGAGATTGGACCCATCTGTGGGCAGGGTGCATATGGGAGTGACATTTAGACAGGCTGGGTGGGGGGACACCCCTGACCACTGCCCATGCCCCAGCCCAGCCTGGCCCTCAGGCCCTTCTTTCCGGAACCAGGGCCAGTGGCCCTGTGGGGAGATGGCCACATCCTGCTCCTGCCTGGCTCTCAGGCCCCCAAGTCTGGCCCGTGCCCCCTTGGGGGCCTCCTCCCCAGGTGCTGGGCACAGCTGTGCTGGCACCCCCTCTGCAGGCAGCTGCCCTCTGATGCCAGCTGCGTGGGGACAGGCAGGGCCCAGCTCCGCGTTTGTGAGCCCACAGACTTCCTCTCCCCGAGCCCGGCACCTGCACCTGCACCTGCACCTGCAGCGGCAGACGGGCAGGCGGAGCCCCAGGTGGGGCCCATCTTCCCCTCACCTCTGAATCCAAGGGCCTCAGGGCAGAATCGGGGTGAGCGGGAACGCCCAGGCCGCAGCTCAGGGAGGAGCAGGCCCGGGAGTTGATTAAAAGTAGCAACACTCCTGCTTCCAGAAAGCCTGTGGCCCGGGAGGCCCTGCCCCTGCAGCCGGCTGCCCCGTGCCGGCCACCTCCTCTCACCAGCGTCACTCTCACATCATAGTGTGACGGGAGGAAGAAATTAGGGCTGGATCTGCCATCTGACCACGTCCAGAAGAAGAGGAACCATAGATCTGTCATTTGCACGTGTGACAGACGCTGAGGGAGGGACAATGTGTGCACACACAACACACACCCAAACCACGTGGCCTGCGGCCAGTGCAGCTGGGGCCTGGAAGGAATCCAGACGGTCGTTGCAGCCAGGGAGGGGGTGGGGCGGCTGGGGGAACAAGAGGGCAAAGGTCAGGTGCGTGGAGACGCGGGTGCCAATGATGCGTGGCCACGTCATCACGAGGTATCTGTCCAGAGTGACCAAACTGGACCAGGGATCACCACATGTCCCAGGTCAGGATCAGGAATTAAGAGAAGCGGGTCTTGAACACTTCAAGGGACATGGGACATGGTGAGAGAATGAGGAGGTGGAGGACCCCCCACCCCGGCCGGGGATCTCCTGCTGCCGCCAGACCCCGGGCACTGCTGTTCCTCTGCTTCCCCCTGGTGGCCGCTGCGGGAAGGGCAGCATGGAGCCTGCTGCTCTGTGCCGCCCTGGCCCGTGGGCACAAAACCACTGTCCTCCTGAGGCCTCTGGCCTTGGTCCGTCTTCTCTTACGAATGACCCTGGAGTCAGCCTCCTGCACGCCCTTAGCCACAGCCTTGCAGGCCTGGCAGCCAGGCCTGCCCTGTCCCCTCCAAACCGCGTGGGCCCAGGACCCTGCAGGGCCTGACTTGTAAGGAGACCTTCAGGGCTACTTCTAGGCTCTGGTGGCTCAGCCCTGCCTGCCTGGGAGGGCCACTGCCCCACAGCGAGCAGGCCGGTTCCTGGCCCCCAGGGCCCATCCCCAATTCCATCTTGGCAGCCATGGAACTGCTCCCCTGCCCCCGGGGTCTAAAAATACATACATCTCACTGCCCTGGCCCCTGGGTCCAGCCCCTAGCCCTAGACCTCAGCCTCCACCTTCCTCAGGCCCCTGCTGAGTCCAGCACTGGGCCTTCCCCACCCCTTCCCAGCCCCTCCCTCTGGCCCTTCAGCCATCTTCGTCTCACTGTCCCTCTAGCCCATCAGTCCTCCTCCTCCAGGAACCCCGCCATGCCTGCCCACCCTCCCCTCCCCACCCCACACCTTCTCTCCCTCTCACTTCTCCCAGTGTGTGTGCACCTGGTGTCATGGCTGCAAACTCTTTACCTGATGATGTAGCCACAAGCCATTTACCTGATGCCAGGTTGCAGACAGGCAGCGCGTGGGTGGGTGTCTTGTTTAGCCACACAAAGATTTAAAAATGAGGGGGGGTCAGGCGTTGTGGCTCATGCTGTAATGCCAGCACTCTGGGAGGCCAAGGTAGGAGGATCACTTGAGGCCAGGAGTTTGAGACCAGCTGGGCAACACCATCTTTAAAAAAATAAAAAGGAAAAGAAAATTAACACACACCTGTAGTCCCAGCTACTCAGGAGGCTGAGGCAGGAAGATTGCTTGAGCCCAGGAGTTTGAGGTTGCAGTGAGCTATGATCACACCACTGCATTACAGCCTAGGGGCCAGAGTAAGACCCTGTCTCAAAAAAAAAAAAAGGAAATTTCTCATAATAACCTGGGTTTTCTGGCTTCTCTTGAAAAAAGCAGAGGCCCAGGCCCTGGCTACCACTGCACCCGGCCACTCAACCCACCGCTCTCGCCCTTCTCGCCCTCGCTTGTGTGGCCCGCCTGGCCAGCCGCTGTGGGAGGACCTGGCCTCTTTGGGATTTCTTCGAACAGGGAGGAGCCTGGGCCGGGCAGAGACCAATTCCTTAAAACTTTGTCAAGTAGAGAAGCCCCAGAGAAGAGAAGCAGAGGTGTGAGCACCAGACCCTGACCCCCAGCCCAGAGTTGGCCTGTGAACTAAAGGGGGACATTTTGAGTCACTGAGCTCACGGCTTACTCTTTTCAAGGATGTGAGCTGGTGCTGGCCATGCTGCCACCTTTGATTCCTTTGTGCCGGCCTGCCTGCTCACTCTGCCCTTGGTCCCCAGCTGGCTGGCAAAGGGTCAGCAGGAAATGTGCACGGAATGAATGCGGGCGGAACATACCAGGGCATGGGCGAAAGATAGGACTGGCCTCCCTCCCCAGCGTGGCCGCTTCCCTGGATTCTAGTCTTGAAGCAAACACTTAGTCGACCCCTGCTGTGTGCAGGTGCAGTGCTCAGTGGGGCAGGGGAGAAGGGAGAAGCCGGAGGCTGGGGCTCTGGGAGTGCAGGGGAGGGGCCAAGGCCCTGCGGTCACCTGGCAGGCCAGGCCATGCACTGGGGTGCGGCCCTCCCGCCTGCATTCACACCTCATCCCTCCTTGCTCTGCAGCCTCTTCCTCACCCATTAACCTTCCTGCCTCTCCCCAACCATCCCTGGCTCCTCCTACCTCCAGATTAAAATCCCACCTCCTGACCTGGCCCTCAGGACCCTCCATCATCTCTCCCTGACCAATACCCTTGACCCTGACCCATCCCCACCCCCTCGTCCTTCTCTCCAACTCAAGCGTGTTTTGGGTGTTCCCCAAACACGCCCTGCAGTCCCTGCGCCTCTGCTTTTGCTGGTGCAGTTCCCCCACCTGCACACCTCCCCTCCCCCCCTGTGAAAGTGTATTTGTCTTGCAAGGCTCCGCTCAAATGCCCCCCCTGAAGCCTCCCCAGGCCCCCAGAGGGCAGCCAGTTCACACTCCCAGACCCCATGGTGTCGGATCTGTATTGCCCTGATGCGTCCCCTGGGCACGATCAGCGCCCCACAGCCTGAAACCTCTGGAGGGCAAGCGCCTGTCTGTGTTGGCACAGGGGTTTGCACCTCCGAGGGACAAGTCTGCAAGTTAGTTGAGGAAATGAGTGAGAGGGCGCTGCAGATACAGTCCTTTCCCTTTGCTGCTTACCCTGCGCAGAAGCAAACTTGAACGGTGCCAGCTATGCCCCAGGCACTAGGTATGCAGCCCTGGGAGAAGCAGACAAAATCCCTGCTCTCCCTGGGGGTGTGTGACCACAAATGCACACAACAGCGCAGAGGCAACCCTGACACCAGACCTCAGCAGGGTGGCTCAGACACTGCGGAGGCGGGACGTCTGGGGGGCTCAGGAACACACACGGGAAGGAAGATGAACACGGATCTTTCAAGCTCCTCTGCCCTCCCGGCCTCCGGGCAGGAGGAAGGCTCAGCGCCGGGCCTCACAGGGCTCTGTCTCCTCGCAGCTGCTCACCAAAGACGCGAAGCAGAGGCTGGGCTGCCAGGGGGAGGGGGCCGCTGCGGTCAAGAGACACCCCTTCTTCAGGAACATGAACTTCAAGCGCTTAGAAGCCGGGATGTTGGAGCCTCCCTTCGTTCCAGACGTGAGTAGCCTCCTCTCTCCCCAGCTGGCCCAGGCCTAGGGCCGCCCTCACGCAGAGTGTGGGGCACGTCACTGTCCTTGTGGGGACCAAAGAGTACTCACTGCCCCTTCCCGCCAGGCCAGCCCCTGCCCAAGCTGCAGGTGACCTTCATGCCCACAGTGCAGATGGGATGTGAGCCAGGAAGCCCCCTTCTGGCTGTCTGAGACTCGGGCGCCCACCCAAGCCTGGGGGCCCAAAAGACCCCTTCAAAGCTTAGGTTTCCTCACCTGTCCAACGAGGCCAGGGACGCCCACTCCCCTACCCTGCCCCAGAGATTGAGGGTGAAATGAGAACTGAATGCAGAGTGTTTTCAACAGCGCTGAGGGCCACCATGTTCAGTTCGGTTCACCTGGCACACACGGAGCACCTGCTGGGGATGCCAGGTTCTGGCTGGGGCACAGCAGGTGCAGTGGGCACAGCGATGAACGAGATGAGGCCCCTCCCCCAGCAGCCCAGATCACAGGGACCCCATGGTGTTGCATCTTCCCCACGGGGTCCCCAAGTCAATGCGTGAGGCAAGAGCCCAGCTAAGGTAGATGCCCCTGAAAGCCCCCTACGTGGTCTGTGAGACACAGGCTCAAGCTCGGGCTGAGGGAGCCAGGCCGGGCAGGGGCAGGGCTGGGAGAAGGAGCAGCGTGGAAGGAGGCGGCTCTGACAGGGCGACCAACGTCCCCATTTGCCCAGGACCGTACTGGTTTTAGTACGGAAAGTCCTATGTCCTGGGCAACCTGGATAGTTGGTCACCCTGGGTGTGACCCTGTTAGCCTTGACGTGCCAGAGCCCCTCACGGCACGCAGCTCGCCAGCTGGGTCAGTGTCCTCTCCCCGGTGCCACCCCTGTCCCTGGGCAGCTGAGGCCCATAGGCCAGCGGGCTGCTCCGTGTACCAGCGCGGTGCGTGGTGAGTGCAGGTTGCAGGCCCAGGGAGCCCCTGTGAGCTGGGGGCTTTGCCCCGGGGCGGCCTTCCCACGGCCTCCTGCCCCAGGCCCCACGCCGGCCTTGTGTGCCAAGGCCTTGTTGCCACCCCGGCCTCCTGCCCCAGGCCCCACACCGGCCTTGTTCCCACCCCGGCCTCCTGCCCCAGGCCCCACGCCGGCCTTGTTCCCACTCCGCAGCCAGGGCTGCCGCTGCAATCACAAACCACGGGAGTGCTATTGTTGAGTTAACCTTTTTCACGTCTATTGACTCTTTTTAAAATCAAAATAAATGTATTCTAAAAGGAACTATTCCAAGGAAATAATAGCCACGACAGGGTGGGTTTTGGTGTGCTAGGCAAACTTCTGTTCCTATGCAGATTTTGTAAATGCTTCCTTTTTTCTAATGTTCATTTGTGAACCACCCAGGGCCAGCTTCATGGGTTTGCCCGCTGTGGTCACCCCAGGCCCGAGCTGAGCTCAGTGTCCTGCTGTTGCCATCATGACATTCTGAATTTTGAATGTGGGGCCTTGCCTTTTCATTTTTGCACCGGGTCCTGTAAATGATGTGGCTGGTCCTGGTGCCTCCTGAGTGTGCCGAGCTCCACGGTGGTGCACACGCTGGGCTTTGGGAACTAGAGGGCGAGTCTCAGCTCCACAGGGAGACAGCTCCTCCCCCGCCCTGCTGCTGCCCACGCGCACCTGGGCCCAGGGGCTTGCTCTGCCGGGGACTGCCTCCTACTTATGCCGCAAGCAGGAGGCCACAGCACGCGGGACTGGAGAGCCCCAGAAAGTGCCGAGCCCTGAGACCAGTGCTAGAACCCTCCTGGCATGACTGCAGCCCACGCTGAGCCTGTGACTGATTCACAAACTTCAAATTAACCAAATGTCAGGAGACTGGAGGCAGCCCTGGTCCCTCTGCCCCCAACCTGGAGCCACCTCTTTAAAGTCATCATATCCAGACCCCCAGGCTCCCACATCCCCTGGGAAGCCTTCCCCCCCAACCTTGAACACCTGGAGGGCCGGGGCCAGCCAGGTTCATCTCTGCCCTGGCACAGAGCAGCCCCCAGTGCAGGCTGATGGACCAGGAGATAAAAAATGCTCCCACCTTAATAATAGCAGCTCACGGTCAGGCTTGGAAGCAAGCACTTAACAACAGCCCTGTGACCCAGATGCTTCTGTTATCCCCATGTGGCAGGTGGGGAAATGGGCCTTGAGGGAATATGATGTCCCCAAAGTTCCCGAGCACCCCAGCCGGGACTGCAGCCCAAGCGTGTCTGGCTGCAGAGCCTCGGAGCCAAACCACCACCCCTCGCTGCCCTCTCACGTGAGACGGGGCAGGTGCTGTTCCCGGGCCACCCCCCAGCCGCTGCACGCTCCTGTCGAGGCAGAGTCCCTTGCGGGTCCTTGCTCTGACCCCAGGTCCCCAGCATTCACTCTCTCTGTGGGGGAGGGGCCAGAGGGCCCACACTGAGGCCAGTGCAACCCCTTGTCTGACAGATGACTTTGGGAGCGTTGCCAGCTTCCTGGTTCTGTGGGCCTTAGGGTCAAGAATATCTAGCAGGGGAGTGGGGATGCCCGGAGGTGCCAAGAGTGGGGATTAGGGACAGAGGTGCCCCACCTCCCCCTTGGCCCAGCCTGGACAGAGACCTGGGGTGACCTGCGCTATGTGTGCAGGAGGGGTGGCAGGGAGGAGCTCCGGACGGGGCATCCAGGCACCCCCAGCTCTTGCTGCACCCCGGCCAGCGTCCCCTTGGCAGACCTGCGAGGGGTAGTACAGCTCCTGGGGAAGACACTTCTCTGCTCCCCCATCAAAACCCCAAGGCCTGGCCCGGGGACGCCGGAGCCACGGGCAGGACCCATGTGTGACCGAGCCCTGTGCCCCTCTCAGCCCCGGGCCGTGTACTGTAAGGACGTGCTGGACATCGAGCAGTTCTCCACCGTGAAGGGCGTCAACCTGGACCACACGGATGACGACTTCTACTCCAAGTTCTCCACGGGCTCCGTGTCCATCCCGTGGCAAAACGAGGTGAGCAGCGCGGTCACTTGCTCTGCTCTGAGGCGCAGGGAGCAGTCAGCCCCTCAGATGCTGCTGAGGGGGACGAGGACAGCAGAGGAGCTGTCACTCAGGCTGCAGGGCAGTCCCACGTGGCCTGGGCGAGGGCGGGTCAGGGCTGGAGTGGCCCGGGAGGGAAAAGGGATTGAGACAGAGACGCCTGTAGAGGTGACTCCGTAGAGGTTTGGCTGGGAAACGAAGACGAAAATGGGCGGTTGCCGGAGCCCCAAGAGGCTGGGTTGGGAGAGGTCAGAGCTGCTTAGAACAAGACAGGGAGGGTGGGGTGACGGGGGCGGCAGGATGTGGGTTTGGTGGCAGGGAGACAAGTGCACCCCTCAGGCGGCTTCTGTTTTCCCGGTGAGGCTGCGGCAAGGCCGTCAGCGCGGCAGGGGCTGTGCCCACCACGGGAGCCACCGGGCAGGGGCGGGCGGGGAGCTCCGGGGAGGGTGGGCCCCGTCCAGCCCCGGTGACGGACCGCGTTTCTGCACGACCTCTCCAGATGGTAGAAACAGAATGCTTTAAGGAGCTGAATGTATTTGGACCTAACGGTACCCTCTCGCCAGACCTGAACAGGAGTCGCCCTCCAGAGCCGCCAAAGAAAGGGCTGCTGCAGAGAATCTTCAAGCGCCAGGTGAGAAACGGCACCGGGCCGGTCCTGGCCTCAGCGCGGGACCCCTGGCCCGCTCCCATGGCAGCAGGGTGACCCGCGGTAGAGACCAGAGCTGCAGGATTCTGCTTACATGGGGGGCTCGTAGCAGCCTGGAAGGGACAACCAACATGTCCAAAGCCCCCTGACACCCACCGTGGCTGAGGGGATCCCCGGGGCGGGGGCAGCAGCCCAGGGTTTACCCCCCACCAGCGTTTCTCACTTCGACATCATTGGCATTTGGGGCCAGTTAATCCTTTGCGGTGGTGGCGGTTGGTGGGGGGCGGGACACCCACATGTCCCTCATCCCTCAGTTGTGACAGCCAAAAATGCCTTCAGACGTTACCAAATGTCCCTCAGGGGGCAAAATCAGCCCAGGCTGAGAATCACTGTCCTGTGTGGCCCTTGTAAAGACCCCTGTGTGTGGATAAGGATTCAGCATCACAAAGAACAGGGAGCGCAGGTGTTTTGGAGAGGCACCTGCAGGACCCGCAGAGGCTCGTGGCTCCTGGGGTGCCCCAGGCATGGTTGCTGCGCCCTTCGGCTGGCAGCCAGGGCACTTTGCCCGTCTTCCTGGCGCTTGTCCTGGAGTAATGGCTAGTGTGAACCAAATGGAAGAAATGCCCTGGAGGGGCCCGGAGCGACCACTGATCCCCGCCCCACCTCACCACCATGAAGGCGGCCACAGTAGCGCCCCCTCTTGGCCTGGCCCTTCGGGAAGCCACAGCCCAGTGTCCCACCTGGAGCCTGGGAGGCTCCCACCTGGTTCCTCACCTGCCTCTCCCCCGAAGAGAGGCAGCCCCTCTCCCCAGGGGGATGAAGAGGAGGCAGGCACAGCTCTGGCCCCCAGAATCTTGGCTTCCTCCCTCTGGTAACAGGGACGAGGGCAGCTGTGTACGGAGCTCCACTGTGGACCAGGCGCTTTTCAAAGGCTTCTCCTATTTAATCTGCGCAAAACCCTGGGCTTTCATCCAGCACTTCATTCGATTACCCAGTATGCACCGAGCACCTCCGTGTGCCGGGCTGCTGCCTCAGCACTGGGAGGCACCTCTGCCCCGGGGCCTCCTGGCCAAGTGTGAGCACCAGCACGTGCTGTCGCTGCCCCATTTCACAGGTGAGGAAACCGAGGCTGAGAGAGGTGAAGGAGCTTGCCCAGGGCCCACATCTGGTGAGCCCTTGTGAGGGCCAAACAGGTCGGACACATGGAGAAAAAATGCAGATTGAGGCCTCTGAGTTTGGTTTTGTCTAAAAACTCCATGTATGTTTCCCATCCTGTTCCATAATATGCTCATGTTTGAATGACATAAAAATATAACGTTTAAGTGCATCAAGTAAAATTGAAGGTCTAGAAAGAGTGACTTCTCCCCACCCCCTCGTGACTGGGCCCCCAGAACCAGGCTGGGCCCTGGAAAGAGACCTTGCTGTGTAATCTCACGAACCCCGGTTCAAATCCAGCCCTGGCACTTCTTGGTCATGTGCCGACTTATCCAGCCACTCTCAGCCTCAGTTTGCCCACCTGAAACATCAAGATAGAAATACTGACTGCCCAGAGTCGTGAAGAGAACAGTAAGCTGGGGGACAGTGGCCCTTTGCATGGTGCCCGGCACTGGCCCTGCAAAGCAGATGCTCCTGTCCCTGCCCTGCTCCTGCCTGCAACTTGCAGGGCCCAGTGTGGGAGTGGGAGTGCCGGGGGAGGGCCAGGCAGCGAGGACAGCAGCCAGCCTTTCCCGGGGCCAGGCACTTGCTAGCGCCCTTTGCAGTCACGGCCTCATTTCACTCTCCCAACAACCCTGGGAAGAAGCTGCCCTTATCCCACATTGCAGGTGAGGAAACAGATTAAATGACACCTGTGGTCACTCGGCCAGGAAGTGGGTTCCAGCCCCGCCAGGCTCACTCCAGGCCTGCAGGCTGAGCCAGCGTGGGTACTGCAGGGGGGGGCCGCCTCCCCCTGATTTGGGGTTCTATTAATTCTTAACTTCCCTCCACTCCCCTTTCTCCCCGTCCCCAACTCCAGCACCAGAACAATTCCAAGAGTTCGCCCAGCTCCAAGACCAGTTTTAACCACCACATAAATTCAAACCACGTCAGCTCGAACTCCACGGGCAGCAGCTAGTTCCCGCTCTGGCCTGGCGTCCCGTCCGCGGCGGAACCGGCCCGGACCCTCCTGCTCAGCAGCGGAGCCGGCGGAGCTTCCGCTCTGGCCGGGCGGCCGGGGGAGCCCTCCAGGAGCCGAGGAAGGAGGCCGTCCACCTGTCGACGTAGAACCTCGAGGTTTCTCAAAGAAATTTCCACTCAGGTCTGTTTTCCGAGGCGGCCCCAGCCGGGGTGGACTGGATTTGTCCGTGTCGAACATTGCAATAGAAGTCCAATCGGATCTGACAACTTGCACGTATTTTAATAGCGTCCTAACTAGAACTGAATTTTGTCTTTATTATTTTTAAAGAAAAGTTTTGTAAATTTCTCTATTGTCTCAGTTTACATTTTGTATATTTGTATTTAAATGAAAGTTCGACTTTGAGGGTGTATATTTTCTGTGCAGCCACTGTTAAGCCATGTGTTTTAAGACATTTTAGCGGGGAGGGGTTTACAAAAAAAAAAAATGTGACTCAAGACTTCCAGAGCCTCAAATGAGAAAACGTTTTTATTAAATGTAGAAAATGATTCACAGTTCACTTTAAAGGATTGGTTCTATTTACCTACATCCATCTCTATAACCTTCTCACATTGGAATCACCATCCTGTTGGCTGTAACCATCTGAATTAAATGCTGGAGACACACTTGGGACTCCCCCCACCCCTGCCCCAGCCAGAATGTCCTCTGTTGGGGCCCATGGTGTCACCGGGGTATGCCCTTCTCCTTAAGGGGTGCACCACGGTTGCTTCTGCCTCTGCCTCCCCTTCTGGAAGGCAGCTGGTACTCAGAGAGGGACATTCGCACCCTGGTGGGCCCTGGGCCTCTTTCTTTCTCAGTGGGTCCTGGCTGCTAAGCCAGTAGTTTGCAACAGACTTGCCTTTGGGGATTTTTGTTTTATTTTTAATGGAATAGTAGTGATCATAAGGATTACTCATGGAGCCGCGACTGTCCCAAACCCTTAGGGCCCATGGAAGCAGCAGGAAGCAAGAGTCAGTGGGCTCGTCCTGAATGACCACATTTGTGTCTGTAGAGGGGGCAGGGGAGCTCGCCCAGGGACCCCGGCATGTTCTCAAAGTGGTCACAGGGTCTCGAGACCTTCACGGGCCCCACCAGTTTGCTGGGCCATGTGGCATGGGTGAGGTGGTCTGTCCAGGCAGACAGGACGCCCGAGGCGGGCTGGGCCACCAAAAAACCTCAAGACAAACTCATTATCTCTTCCTGGGAGAGCTGGGCTGGAGGCGAGATCTAACTGGCGTCTCAGACTAGCCCTGAGAGGACTTGGTGTCTTTGCCGGACCACGGCCCTCTGAAGGCAGTCCCCGGGCCCTCATAGCATGACTGTCTAGCCCCAGGGAGCTGCTGGCCACCCCCTGCCACCTCCATGAAGTGACAAGGAGCAAATCTGCCCTCCCCTCCCCTCCAGGGCAGGGTGGGTGGTGAGTCGCACTGGCTGGGTCCCTGGCATCTAATCCTGCCTCACAACTGGTCTCAGCCGCCCCGCAGCTGCCAGCGTTTCTCGCGGTGTGGGCCCTGCACTACCTGCATTGGTGCCTTCCGCTAAAATGCAGATTCCCAGGCTCCACCCCCCACCTACAGAATGGGCGTCTCTGGGAGCAGGGCCTAGGAACATGCATCGTTAAAAAGCTCCCCGGATCATGCCGATGACCCTGGAGCGGGAGAACCACTGCGGTGGGCCACCAGCGGGGCTTCGTGTGTGATTGTCCTGAACACACTTCTCTAGGTGGTGCAGCAGCTCTCGGGGAAGAGTCGTGAGCACGCCAGCTCCATGTCCCACTTTCCGTGCCCTGCCCCAGACTGCCCGGTCCTGGGGCATGCTGCTACAAAGGGGCCTGCCCTTTGGGACTGATCATTTTGAGGTCATTTAACAAACAAATGGGGGAAAGGAAATAGTCGGGCTTCCCTCAGACCTTTTTAATGTGCAGTATTATTTTCTTCAAGACCAGCCCTTGTCTGCTGCTTCCATTACCTTTGCTGGGCTGATACAAAACAATTGCAGCCATATTCAGGTTCTGCCAAGGAAGTGGGAAGCTCTTTGAACAGTGTTTTAAGATCCTCAAGTTCTTGCGGATCTTTCTTGATGAAAAGAAGGACCATCATCCTAGGACGGTCGCCAGCCTAAGCACCCCCACCCCAGCCTCCTGTCCTGTAGGTTCATCCCTTTGCTCCATCCACAGCAACTCAGTCCTTGCCGAATGGATCGGAGTGAGATGCCATCTCTTTTTATGCCTCAAAGCCAACGCACTGTCCATTTGCAGTGGAGAATCCCAAAGGAGCAAGAAAGAAAACATACGTGTGGCTGCCGTGTTCCTACGTCACGTGCGCTCCAATGATACCAACACGCAGGCCTTGCCTTGCACGGACTCTGATGATCGCCTGAGTCTTCCTTCCTGTTCACCGCCTGTCCCCGAGTGCCCGGAGACAGGGACAGAGTCACTTGGCCTGTGAAATCCTCCTGTTCCTTTTGGCCCATCCACTGCCTGCAGTGAGAGAAGGGAAGTCTTTAGAACAGTGCCTGAAAATCCGCCCTTCTCCCCACCTTCTCCTACGACAACCTTGGTTCCCAGAGCTACATTTTTTAAAAGATGTTTTTAAATTAAAAAGGAACAACCCCCCTGCCGCCCATCCGCCTGTCCAGGAGAAGGCATATTTGGACCACGAGTGGATCTAACTCCCTTTAATGCATTTGAGCTCTTCGCAGAAGAGCCTTTCCTGCTCCAAGAGTGACATTTTTCTCACCATACGTTCACTGACTTCGTGCCTTCGAGGTGAGACGTCGGGTCTCTCAGAAGCGTCTCTGCTTCCACTTTTGAGGAGACGAGCTGCTGTCCCCGATGGACAGGGGTGGTCTCTGCCACGGGTGGCAGAGTGTTTCTCGAGGCCCTCGGGGGCCCCCAGACTGTTGCCTGGAATATCGAGAAGAGCCAGCCCTCGCTGCGTGGAGGGTGTGTCCCCATCCCACATCAATTCATTCTGGAATCCTTGGCCAGGAATATCGTTGTTTAAACCCGGAGGCCCGACGGCTGCTCGCTTGCACAGCGGCTAAGCGTGGCTCTGTCTTGAGCGGCCACCGGAGGGTTTGCTTGTTTCCTGAAGTGCGCTGCTTGTCTTGGAGGGGTGGGTGGCAGGGAGGCCTGGCCTGCTCCGCAGACACCACGGTGTGGCCTGGGTTATGTGCACGTCAGCAGGCAGCCGCTGGGACAAAGGTTGGCCCTGAGCTCTGGGGACACACGCGTGGGCACCACCGTCGCACTGAAAGCACAAGTAGAATGCAGCTGCCTGCCCTGGAGCCCAGGTGAGCCCTGAGGATGCTGGAATTTTCCATGCCTCTCCGTGGAGCCAGCCCCACTGTTGACATCCCGCTTGTCTCCCACACCCTGTCCTTTCCCGAAAGGCTCAGGACATCGGTTCCCGTTTCCCACCGACTTTCTCACTGAGCTGCTGACCTCAAAGTGGAGGGGGCGTCCCGGCCTTGCCAAAGGCAATGGCGGATTCTCAGACGAGCAGAAATGTCCGGGAGGGGGAGGAAACGCCCGTCTGGGTGGCATTCGGCTCTCCGCTTGGTTTCCTCGTGTGCTCGCACATCCAGCTGAATGCTCGTACGCTTCCGAGGGCAACCTCTGCGGGTTGTCCCCTGTTTCCATAACCTGACACTCTGAGAAAGGGTCTTCTAACATTGTAACCCTTGCTATGGAAAGGTAGTGAGTATGAAAGCTTTGTGCATTGGGAAGTGGCATAGCTGAGCGAGTCAGGACCAGCAGAGAGCTCAAACCTTCCTGGTCACAACAGACCACATGGGGAAGCCTCGTCCCCCAAGGCACCTTCTGCACCTATCGTCACAACCAGCCACCCAGCAGTTGAAGCCCAGACGTGTGTAGGTCAGACCCTGCCCAGGCACAGAGTGTCTCATCTGGCCTAAATTTAAAGGTTCATGCTGGGGACAGCGATTGAAAACATTTAGAAGGCCGGCTGTCCCTGGGAGGGAAAGACACTTCCCCAAGAGAAGCTAGGTGTCTTTCCCTGTCCACTGAGAAGTCATTTTTGTAACAGACCCAAAGCAAGCGTTCTCAGTTAGAGGAGTTTAGTGGTTGTTGAAACAATAATAATCATTCTAGCATCCAGAGGCTTCTATTTTTTTTTTTTTTTCAGGGAGATTTTAACATTGGTGAATGGAAACAGCTCCACTTTGGAGGCCATTCCTGAAGGTAGCGGCTTTTGTCCTCCTGCTGCTCTGACTCTGTGTGTCCGTCTAACATGTCACAATGCTGCTGGACCTAGATCAAACCACTGTTTTTGTCTTTTAAAGAGAAATAAATCCCTTAATGAAAACCGGCATTGCATTTCTTTGCTGAGCTGTTGTTCTGTTTCTTCCGCATGTGACAGTTGCCCCCAAGATGTCTGTCCCTGCCACTGTGGCCTCAGGCTGATGGTTCTGCCCCACCCAAACTCGGCCCCCCCCACAGACCACCCCCTGAACTGCCCACAGGGGGCCCAGCTCCAGTGCGCAGGGCCTAAGGACAACACCTGAATTCTCACCAGGCCATCAGCTTCTGATGCCAAACCCAGCAGATGGCTCCAGAAGTGCTCCAGCCACTTGGCACCAAGTAGGAGCAGGGTGACAAGGGCCCAGGCAATGCCAGTGCCATGATGCCAGACCAGGCATTGCACCTCCCACCTGGCCAGTGTGACGCACGAGGGGGAGGCTCTGCAGAGAGGGCTCTTCTGCCCGTTCAGCCTTCTCTGCGCCAGCCGCGTGCTGGAATGTGGGGTTGCCAGCAAGGCGGGGCGGCCTCGTGCCTCAGAACCCAGAGTCCCGATCTAGGACCTGTGACCTCCTCAGTCTCCCCACGCCTGCTTGGCTTAGTTGTTAAAATGAGCAGGGCTTGGCCTTAGATGACCCTTACTGCATGACCTTGAGCAGGGCACACCGAGCCTCAGTGTCTTCATCTGTAAAATGGGATGACACCTCCACGACCGAGTTACAGGGGGACTCCGTGAGAACATGTGTGCTGCCCAGCACACAGGCCTCTGCCCGGAGGACACAGATGCCCTGGCTGTCTCTCGATCAGATCCTGGAGCAGGCCCCAGCCCTGACCGCACACTCACTCACACCCCAGCCCAGCCCGGGAGCCACATTCATTCTCCGCAGGCCCTTGGTCAGTGGAGGAGGCCCGAGCCGGGCGTCAGGTCCGAGGCTGGGTTCTGGGTCCACAAGCCAGCTCCTACAGAAGACAGCAATTGCGAGCCCAGAAGCACAAGGACTGGGGAGGAATCTGCTTACTGGGGCTCTTTGGAACTGCAGGGAAACAGGGGCCAGCTGGCAGCAGGGCAGAGGGAGCGGCTATAACTGGGGAGGGTCTCTCCTAGGTTAGGGCTCAACTGGAGAGCTAAGGGGACCAGTGGCCAAGGATTTGCTGGCCACGTGGGGAGAGAATGCAGGAGTGGAGGGGAGAGAATGCTCTCAGCCTCGGAACAGGGGGCCCCATCACAGGGAGGGGAGGACCTTCCCCACAAGGCCCCCATCACTGTCTCTGAGACTTTCTCTCACTGCTCCAGAAACTTCCGCTGCCCAGGCCAGCCTCCCAGGCAGACAGAAGCTGCTGTCTGTCTTGGGACAGGGGATCTGAGGGAGAAACTCCAGCCCCGCGGCCGGGTCCCCCAAGCCTCCCCCCAGCCCCCTCACCGTTTGCACTGCTCTGCCCAGCAGCTTCGGCCCTTCCCAGGCAGACGGGGCGGCTGGGCTGGGGGAGGCGCCATCCCTCACCTCCTCCGCCCCTTTCCAGCACCTTCCCCTCCTCTCCTCTCCACACAGCCATGGATCTTGTAAGTGAGGAGACAAAAATGGTCTTTCTAGGACAGGGTCAAAGTGGCACCCCCAGGGCACCAGGGTGCTTCAGGCTGCCATCCCTCTGAGAGGGGTCTCTAAGGGGCGTCAGGAGCCACCTGCCATCCCTGGAGACCAAGAAGGGGAGGGAGAGTGGGTCTTAGGGACAGGTGTTCAAGCCGCAGCATGTCAGGCCTTCTGGTACCGCTTTGCCCAGGCCTGGGGCAGCCATGGTGGCCCCTGGCTGGGCTGCCCTGGGGGGAGCAGCAGGAAAGAGGCCCGTTCAGCAGGCTAGAGGGTAAGTTCCACAGTTCACGCTCTAGAGGCGTCACCTACCACTGGCAGATAAACCAGAGGGCACGGGAGGCCTAGGGCCACGCCTGTCCTGCTGTAAGGAGCGCTGACTCACCTGTGCATCTTGATAAACTAGATTCTGATTCAGTGCAGGTGGGAGGGTCTGCATTTCTAACAAGCTCCCAGGTGAGGCCGCTGGTCCACAGGCTACACTTTGGGGAGAGAGGCCCTAGAGTGCCCCAAACTGGAACATCAGGCCAGGTCTACAGGCACACCAGGTCCTGCATTCTGATTATTAAACACTCACTGACATTTGTCCTGCCCCTGAGGGGAGTTTATACCAGTAGTTCTCTGCTGAGCATGGTGGCTCACGCCTGTAATCCTAGCACTCTGGGAGGCCGAGGCGGGAGGATTACTTGAGCTCAGGAAATCAAAACCAGCCTGAGCAAGAGCGAAACCCATCTCTACTAAAAATAGAAAAAATTAGCCAGGCATCTTGGTGCACACCTGTAGTCCCAGCTACTTGAGAGTCTGTGGCAGGAGGATCACTTGAGCCCAGGAGTTTGAGGTTGCTGTGAGCTACAATGACACCACTGCACTCTACCCAGGGCGAAGAGCTAGACTCTGTCCCAAAAAACAACAACAAAACACAGTGGTTCTCAAAGCATAAGCAGCAGCAGCCCTGGGAGGTTGTGGGAAATGCAAATTCTCAACCCTCCACCCCAGGTCTAATGAATCAGAGCTGGGGGTGGGGCCTGTTAACAGGCCCCCAGGTGATTGGGGTGCTGGTTCACAAATGCATTCATCTCATTGAAATCCCAGGAGAACCCTCGGACAAAGCAGCCACTGGTCTCCCTGTCAACATCTTTTCAAAGGAGGCGCTTACCTGTAAATGGAAGCAGGTGTGTGTAGTTGGCTACCACAGTTCTTACCACATAGACTCATATTGTCATATACTTTTTTAAATGAAAAGATAAACCAAAAACTAAACAAAGAAAGAAGTTACCTATAGGGAGAGGGGACAGATATAAAAGGTCTCAGAATGTGCGTTGTTTTGTAGACTTGACTTTGCAAGCATGTGTCAAATAAAAAAACAAATCAGGACTCAGGAAAGAGAGACCTATTCGAAAGGCTGGTTTCAAGGGAGGAGGGAGGGGACGGAGACTCCTGCAAAAGGGATAACACTTTGACCACACAACCTGCAAGGGTCTCCAGGTTAGGCAAAGAGGGGTTCCCTTGTATAGAGAGCAGCACACGAGGCTGGAAAGAAGCAGGTGTGGGGAAGTGGGATGAAACGGTGGCGTGATGGGATAAGTAGGTCGGAGAATGTTCCACGCTGAGGCCAGCCTGGGCTCTGGAGGGACTGCCTGCCATCTGAGGCTGAGAGTTGGCTAAACAGGGTCCAGGAGCAAGTAGAGAAACTTTGCCAGAGTTTAGCTAACAAGCTAAACTGATCCGATGGATCAGTGGGGGACAGACCACTTAGTTAATCATTTATGAGGCAAAGACTGGGAATTTGGAGGGTGCGGGCCTCCTCACAGATAAATAAGAGGGCACCCATGGCCTTAGGGAAACCATATGGGAAAAGGTGTTTTCTGGGACTACGCTGTTTTTCTGGAACACTCAAGAGTGGGAGGAATTCCTTTAACCTTCACTCTTCTGCGGGGGGGAAAAGGCCTCAGATAAAATTCCACATTGTCACATGTCAACGTTCTAGGTAATTACAAAACAAAACTAAAATCTTTAAAACAATTCCTACAAATCAAAAGACAAATGGAACAATCTATCTGCATGTGCAGTTGGTGGCATAATCCCACAGAGAACACTCCCAAGTGACGGTAAAGCACAGAAACGTGACTGTGTGTTCCCATAGTGGAGCAGACAATATAGACAAAAACGGCTGCCAAAAAAATCTTAAACTGTGTTCACTAAGCATATTGTTAGTAATAATAAGTGTGTTGTTATTCTGCAACTATATTACAGGGCAAAACAAGTAATTATGTTAATGTCATTAAGAGCAAATATTTTCAAAGTAAGGAAACATAAAAAATAAAATAATGTCAAAGAAGTTAAGTAAAAGCCTTTTGATCCAAAAGAAAATAAGCTTCCTCTTTTAAAAATATCCATCTATGAGACACAATGACCAATCTGGGGCCAGGCAGTTCCATGGGGCCCAGACTGTGGTCTTCAAATACCCAAATACCATTTCCCACCAAAAGGAACCAGATGTCCTTAAAGAAATGGCTGATTCCAGGGCTGGGGACATACTGTCCACAAGGAGCCTGGAACACCTGTCATACCAGAAAACAAGGAAGCTGTCAAAGATTACGAAGGTTGTGTCAAAAATACTCAGGAGCAACTTGAAGGGATTCCCATTGGCCAAGGATTGGTATAGATTAAAACACATCAAATATGGAGTTTGTAATAATACTCAACAATATTTTTTAAAAAGATAAACTCCCTCCGTCACCTTTGGAGGATTCTAAAGAACAAACACATTATATTGAAAACTAGTGACTGACTGGGATAAATCAATTTCCATTTATCATCCAAATAGTTGATGGAGTTTATCCCAGAAATGTAAGCTTAGTTTAATATTCTAAAATAGATCAACATAATTCACCCCATTAACAGAACAAAGGAGAAAGATCATATGATCATCTCAATAGATGCAGAAAAAGCATCTATTGCCATGAAAAAGGATTGGGGTCCAGTGGGGTCTCCCAGTATTAAGCTTATTTTCCTTTGTTGTTTCCATTCTTATTTTTAAATGTTTTATTAATGTAACGCATGCCAATATAACATAGGTCAAAGACATCTACAGTTCCCAAATGACATTTCCCTGCCTGCCAGTCCCACCCCACAGACCTACCAACACCTTGATTTTAGGCCTCTGATCTCTAGAACTGTAAGAATGTGTGTTGTTTTAAGCCACCGAGTTTGTGGTAATTTGTCACAGCAGCCATAGGAAACTAATACGACATCCCTTTGAAAAAAGGAAAAGAAAAGAATTTATTTTATAAGCTTAACATGTTATAAGTCCTCATGTTTCCCTTGTTTATTTCCCTTTGGGCTTTGTGGGTTGTCAGTAAAGTTCCATTTGCAAACCCTGCTGCGTCCTTCCAGCCAAGGGAAACAGACGCGGGAGCCGCGCTGCCCACGCTCCGCCGGAGAGAGCTCGGGCCCAGGTGGCTGACAGCGGCGTTTGCACCAAGAGAGCAGGTTAGGACAGGTTCTGCAACCTACTGGTTCTGTGACCTTGGGCAAGTTCCTTATGTTCCCCAAAACGAAATGTCTTCATCTGTGAAAGTCATTCAACATTCACTCCGCACACAGTTTATCAAGCCCTTACCGTGTGCCAGCACTATTCCTGGCCCCAGAGACACAACAACACGCATTAAGAGACAAAAGTCTGTGCAGTCCTGGAGCTTATATTATAGACAGGGGGACAGAGAATAAACAAGACACATAGATAAATATAGAGTATGTTTGTCCAAAATGCCAAGGGACAAAAAATAAGGTGGGGGAATTAAACAGAGGTCCCTCCGTGGGTGAACGGCTGCCTAGCCGTGGCCACCCACCCAGGGGACACCACCAAACTCCTAAGCAATAAAGTGGAACAAACTCCCGATACACAGCACAATTGGGTGGATCTCAAGAGAATTTTGCTGAGTGGAAAAAGTCAATCTCAAAAGGTCACGTACCATATGATTCCATTTATATGACATCCTCAGAATGTCAACTTTATAGACAGAGAACAAATTAGAGGTTCCAGGGGTTAGGGACAGAGAGGGCAGGACGGGTGTGATTATGAAGGGAGCGAGAGAGAGATCTTCCCGGTGACGGACGAGCGCTGTTCCTTGGCGGCAGCGCCAGTTACAGAGATACACACATGTATGAAAATGGCGTGAAACTACACACACACACACACACACACACACACACACACAGGACCAGTGCCGAATTTCCTGGCTTCGATGTTGTATGGAAACTGGGTTAAGAGTATTTGGGGGGCACCGTGGCTCACGCCTGTAGTCCCAGCTTCCTGGGAGGCTGAGGCGGGAGGATAGCTGCAGCTCAGTGGTTCGACACCAGCCTGAGCGCAGTGAGACCCAGTCTCCCATCTCTAAAAAAAAAAAAGTAGAAAAAAAAAAAAGAGTATTTGGGACCTCTCTGTGCAACTTGCTGTGAGTCTATAATTATTTCAAAATTAAAATTTTTAAAAAACATACATAAGGAGCTCTAGACGAATGCAGGCGAGAAGGATAGGCACTATGTGGCAATAGGTGTTGACACATTAGACAGTGCATGACAATACGTTACTACCTCAGCGGGCAGGTAGGTAGTTTAATGAGCTACAATGTCATCAACCCCATTGGCCTCAGGCTTCAGGCGCTGGAGAGCCGCAAGCTCCCAGGCATCTCAGTGGAAACGAGTGGCTCAGTGGATTAGTGATGTCTGCAACGGCCCGGGAGGGGGAGTGGTGGCTGTGAATTTGCTCCTAGTGAACTTGAGGACCGCTCAGCCCTTTCTGTTAATAGCTTACCTCTCCAGAATTCCAAATGCTGACCGTGTACTCGTTCATTCACCACATACTGGTTGAGGAACTACTGAGGGAGAAAATCTGGGCTTCTGTAGGGCCTTCAAGGAACTTACTGCTCAGGAGGGAAGAGAAGACAGGTGCGTGGAGAAAATGTACCAAACCACACGTGAGCGGCCCGAGGTAACAGGCGCTACACCCACCGCATCGCTGACGGCTGTCCAGTGAGGTCAGTTGGGAAGAGCCGTATCTTCCAGCAATGCAAAACATTCTCAAAATTAAACAGTTAAGTCTCTGGGCTTTGCTGATTTGTTCTTGAAGTGAGCTATGTCCAACTCTTTGGGCTCCTTCCATTGTTTCCAGGTGGTGTAAACACGTCACCAAGAGCTCCAGCTTTGGACCCAGAGAGACCTGGGGTGCAATCCTGGCCCTGCCACTTGCCAGCTGTGTGACAGTGGGCAAGGGCCTGTGTCCTCATCTGCCACACTGCCCTAACAACAGCTGCCCCTTCGCTGATGTGAGAAAGGGGAAGCCCTGAGCCCCTGCCTGGCGAGGGGCCTCGGCCCCAAGTGGAGGCAGTCTTTGTGCAGAAGTGGAGGCCCCCCAGCCCACCAAGGGAGTCAGGGAGTGAGAGAGATGGTGGGGTCACCCCTGAGAGCAGGGAGAGGCGGGGCCACCTCGGCTACTTCCTCTTTCCCTTTGCTAGCGGTCAAGTGTCTACCTCTGCCTTGGCTATTTAAAGGCCTGAACCCTGTGTCAGCTCTGCCCCGCTAGGCTGTGATCTTGGCCCCTCGGGTGAATCTCTGAACCTCAACTTCCCCAGTGGTAGTGACTGGGCTGTGGCAGGAGCCCACCATAGCTGTGTCCCTGCTATGGCGGTAGACATGCCCCGAGTCCCAAGGGAGACCCTTGAACAGCCCCAGACTTAGAGGGGCTCAGAGAGGCTGGCAGGGCCGGGCTGGGCAGCTAACTGGGCTTTCTGGGTCTTTTTCCCACTGCCCGTCCAGCTCGCCTAGGTTTGGGGCTGGCTCTGTTTGGCCCACGCTGGGCTAGAACAGTATAGTGTGGGCCATGAGGACAGACTTGTCAGGCAAGACCCTCCCCATTTGCAGAAACTTATTTGGTGTCTGGGACTTCTGCTGGGACAGGGAGCAAAGGATGTGCCCAGGCAGGACACGTTGCCTGGCGCTGGCCCTCACACCCCGGCTGGAGGCACAGCTGGCCTCAGATTGGCTGGCGGCAGCGCTGGGGTGTGTTCACTGCCTCGGTGCCACCTGGCCTCGAGGACCAGTGTCCCAGCCTCCTCAGCAGCTGGCCAAGACCATCCAAGTTCACTGCTTCGCAATTTCCAGTTCTCCAGCTGTCCAGGCCCCATTGTAACTGGAAGTAGCTTGGCACAGAGCTGACCAAGAGCTCCCAGCCAACTTCCTCACCATCCAGCTTTTTATTCTAAAGCCTTCTTTCTGTCAGCTCCCCAAAAGGGAGCCCAAACCAGCAACAGCAGAAAGGGAAAAACCAACAATGGAAATATGGTGGGCCCGGTGGATTGTTAGGCCAGGTCCCGGGGGATTCAGAGAGGTCCCTTTGTGTAGCATAGCCCATTCTTGGCTTGTGACAAGGACCAAGCATTGTCAGCTTTCCTGAGTTACTGGTCCAGCTACAAAGGCTGAAGGCTTCCCTTTTGTGGTGGCCTAGGACTCACTGAAGGCTCCAAAAACAACAAGAGGGTTTGAGGTTGGAAAGTGTAGTTCAGAGGTTTTGTTCATGTTTTTGTAAATGATTCACCAGTATTACCCAAGTAAATGGGAAAAGCTTAGACGATTTAAATACAATACAGCAAACAGGGGCAAGATGACAGTGACAAGTGCTGGCTCAGGCTATGGGCAGGGTCTCCAGAAAAGGCCTCGTCCCCTTTGCAGCTGGTCGTGAAGTAAGCTTAATATAGATGTGTCTCTAGTCTGGTTTTTTCCACTGCCTAGGTATGAGTTCACAATCTGTCCAGGTTGCCCATTGCTCAAGAGCGAAGCTGTTTCTGATTTCTTTGAATGAATCCTCTTGTTTAATTCTATGAGTTAAACATGTATCAGAGACCAGAGACCAGGAACTCAGGGCTCTGTCACTCACCTGCCCAGAGACCTCGGATGGTCTCCAGCCACACTGGAGACCACCCCTGGCACCCTGGTGAATGTGGAACAAAAAGCTCTTGTGGGGGGTGGGGTGAAAAGGCCTGATTTGCAGCATTTGCCGATTTCTGTGATATAAACATTCCCAGCGGGGCCAATCCCGCACTGCCAGCGTGGTGTTTGGTCCTGAAGGTGGGGTTGGGAAGATGCACACAATCGGCTCTTGCCTGCCTGCCTGGCTGGATGCAGCCACCACGTGGGAGACCGTCCCTGGGTGGGTACGAAGGGCTCCTAGGCCAGAAGTCCCCCTGTACTCCCCCATCGCCCCAACCCCTCACCCACCCCACCCTGTCCCTCTCTGCCATTGCAGCCCCCGGGGGGTTTGGAAGCTCTTCCCTGTGAGGCACCTCCCTCCCAGCCAGCTTCTCCCTTTCCCCTCGGTTCCTGTCCCACCTTCTGCCCCTGCTCTTCCTCCCAGCAAGTGCAGAAAAAGAGGGTGCACAGTCCTCAGGGATCCACTGACTGACGCCAGCCAGAGTAACATGGCTTTTTTTTTGCAGAGCTATAAAGCAAACCAAATAAATTTATTGGTTCTTTTCCAGATATGTAAAAAGAAAATGTATACTTGTTACTGAAAGTGGGGAGTGAGGGATAGGAGTGAGTGGTGGCCTCTGAAGGAACAGACCCCCACCCAGTGGCGGGGGTGGGGGGATGGCTCCAGAAGGTCACGTCCTAGAAACGTGCAGCTCATGGCCGACGGGGTTGGGGACAGCTCAGGAAAGGAGGAGGGAGGCGAGTCTGGGCTGCGCCAGGTCAGCTCAGAGCCCCAGGAGACCACAGAGGACAGGTGTGTGTAGGGCAGGGGCTCAGGGAGGGGCCCCATCTGAGGGTCTCCGATTGCAGGGAGGTCACATCAGAAGCTCATTTAATGTAGAGATTCAACTCCACCTACTTGACAAAAAGAGAAATGCCCATTTCAACAGTTTGGGCAATCTCATGCCCACCCCATGCACGGAGCACATTCCCCTAAGTGGGGATGGGTTGGAGATGTGAGTCCGATCGGCTGGTCTCACTGCCCCACTTGGTGAAAACATCTGGCCACTGTATGTAATCCTGGTGTTCACGCCTACGTCTGCTTCCCCCAGAGGCCAGCCGTGGGGCTAGACGCTTACCCTAAGCCCCAGGGATCTGTCCCCGAACTGCAGGAAAACCAGCCGTGTTGGTCTTCAGCACCGTGCACACCGGGGCTGTTTCCAGGGGAAGTTTAGGTGAACTTCAGCCCTTGTGAAAGGAACTCCCCTGTCGCTCTTGGCCAGGAGAGGCCAGAGCAGGGAGAGGGTGTGGTAAGGCTCGTGGGACTAGGAGGGCAGAGAGGGGAAACTACTGAGTCCAGGCCCACCGTGGCTCCCAGCTGACCCACAGTCACATCGGGCCGAACTTCGCCTTGTCCACCAGCCAAGGGTGCTCACTGTTCTAGGAGAACATTCAGAGATTAACCTGTGAACCAAAGCAGCATGCAGGGGACCCTTACACAAATGGGCAAGAGGGTGACATCTACACCAAACCAAAGGCACAGGGGAAAGGGTGCAGGCCTGGGGGTCAGCCCTGCTCACCGCTAGTGTCTGCTCGGGTTGGGGGCGATGGGGGAGCTTGGAGAGACAGGTGTCGCGTGACCTCTGCTCCTCAGCACCTAGCCTGGAGGAATAAGGATGTCAGTCAGCCTCTTCCTACTCCAGACCTCTGTGATATTCAAGTGTTGCTGGGTTTGTAGCATCTTGAGGCATTTTTTCTTCTACATTAAAGACCAAAAAAAAAAAAAGAAAAGAGAGAAAGCCCCCAGTGAACTGGTTCCACCTCTTAAGAAACTGTGGTTTCTACAGCCTAAACTTGAGCAAAACTGGAACATCAGAAAATTCTTTCCTTCTGCTGCAACTCTGATGCACTGTCTGACCTCTTCTCCCGCTCTGTTTCCATGTAGAAGGCTGGGTGAGTGAGATGGGTCTTCACTGAATTCCCTTTGACGCTGCCCCCCAAAATAGATTTTATTGTCCCCTTTTCCTCCTTCTGCCTCTTTCTACCATGTCCTTTGGGCCCACAGAAAGGGGTTCTTGCTGGAGGGGCGATCTACAAGCAGGCCCGCTTTCAGGTGAGCGAGCTGCCAAGTTAGTCTGTTTGCTTTTCTTTTTCATCTAAACCCCAAATACCTCAGAACAGCACCTGCAATTTTTCCTAACATCCACCTCCTTTGAACTTGCTGTAAGTTAAACCGTAGGTTTCATTTCTCTGCTGCAGTTTAGGTTGCCTTCCCCGACTCTACCTGCTTCCAAGAGACACCCTGTTCCTCCCTTCCTGTCCTACCTCCCAGCAACAACCAAAAAACCAAAATGGAAATAAGGACTTCATGGCAGGCAACACCTTCCTATGCTCTGCACAACGCCCTGGGGAGAATAAAGCCCTGGGCTGGCCCTCCTCCTCTCCCGTCTGAGCTGGGAACACCACGAACGCGGCCGGGCTGCGCAGGCAGGCAGAGGCAGATGGGAACATCCAGGCGGGACAGATGTAATTAGCAGCATCATTTCTTTGTGTGCGCAGAATAGACAGCAGAATGCCACCACCCACATGATGCTTTGGCAGATATACTGTCACTCACTTTCACAAACAATTCAATGGGTCTTTTAAAAGTGCCTACACCAAGCAAAGAAAGGCTTGGAAAAAAACAGCACGACAATGCAGCCTGAGTGCCAAAGTTACTTGAGAGTTGCTCTGGGGACAGAAAAGCCAAAGCAACTTGATCACTCTTCAAGCCAAAGCTCAAATGAACAGAGCCTGGTGTTCACCGGGCAGGCAGTGATGCATCACGGGAAGAGCGCTGGATTCAAGGTCGGAAAAAGTAAGCGTGAATACCGTCATGTTCCTTAGGTAACTGTCACGTAATGTCTCTGAGTCTTACTCTTCCCATCTGCTCAGTGGGCATATTGACACCTGCGTGTCTTTATCTAGACTTGTAGTGAGGCTGGAGGGAGATCACTTGGAAGAGGAAAACTTCGAGATCTATAGGGTGTGGGCTGTTAAGAGAGAGCCTCAGGAAACTGCTACCACAAAGGCAGCACCACTCCTAAGGCAAATCAAGTGAAGAAGCAGCCTCTCACCGGCACGGTGGCTCACACCTGTAATCCCAGCGCTCTGGCAGGCTGAGGTGGGAGGATCACTTGAACTCAGGAGTTCCAGACCAGACTGAGCAACAGCGAGACCCCGTCTCTACTAAAAAATAGAAAGAAATTAGCTGGACACCTAAAAATATATGGAAAAAATTAGCCGAGCATGGTGGCTCATGCCTGTAGTCCTAGCTACTGGGGAGGCTGAGGCAGGAGGATCGCTTGAGCCCATAAGTTTGAGGTTGCTGTGAGCTGGGCTGACACCATGGCACTCTAGCCTGGGCAACAGAATGAGACTCTGTCTCAAAAAAAAAAAAGCAAGTAATACACAAAAATCAATGTGAGACAGGAAATTAGGGTGGTGATGCTGTCTGATTCCAAGGTTTAAGAAGTTGTGTGGTACCCACAGGCACACACATCCCAGTAGTAAGTAATTTTGGTTATTTTAGATTGAAATAGAAATACTGTTTCTTCTCTCAATTTATGTATGTTATTTTTTTCAAACAGCTGCTAATACTGATTAAGACACAAATACCTATTAAGTTGCTTGGCCCTAACTACTTAATCAATGGAACTGTTTGTTTTTTGTTTGTTTGTTTAATCTAAGGACACTATGGAAAAGTTACAGACACACTAAGGGTATGGTAAACTGAGAAAATCCAGGAACCCTTGGACTAATGGGAAATGTCAGCATAAGTGACATTATTTTCTTCTCGGAAGTGAAGGAAATACAATTTAAAGGGCACCAAGAAGAAAGAATAAAACAAATCCAAAACACAGGGAATTTGACACTATTCTTGGCCTTGTCTCTTTAAAACATTAATGTTATTATATAAAAAATAAAACAGATTGAGGGACTGGTCTAAATTGGGAGATATTACAATGCCAGCTCCTTGATTGGGTCCTGGTTTGAAAAACAGACATTTCGAAGTATTATATAGCTTGGGAAATTTGACTATAGAGTAGGTGTTAGATGATATTGGGAATTATTGTTCATTTTATTAGGTATACTAAATAGCCTTATTTTAGGTGAAGCATCATGTCTAATTTTCTTCAAAATAATTTGGCAAAAAAACATGAACAAATGAACGAAACATGGCAGAGGGTTATTAATTATCAAATAAAGGTGATGGTTTTATTGTAATTGTATTTTTACTTTTCTGACTGTTTTGAAATTTTCCCAATAAAAAGTTTTTTTTTTAAAGTGATGGGTTAGTGGCAAACAGAGCAGAGTGACATGTCAGCACGGAAGAAGCAGGGATGTGAAAATACAGACAAATCCCCTCAAGTCCCTCCCAACTCTGCCGCGAGACTGTACCGAGGCAGAGTGGCACCTTGGCCACCAGAGGTTTTGTGACGGGACCAATCTCACGAATGGGAAAAAATCACAAGCGAACCCTAAAGAGCCCCACGGCTGAGGAGAGGCCACTGCATTCTCACTCCACGTGGCTGGGCGAGGGGTTCGGTATTTCCTATCTGCTGAGAGCTGAGACACCAGAGGTGATGAGCACAGTGGGAGCCCTGGGACCCCCGGCACCACCACAGCCCTCCGGCTCACGTTGAACGTTCCACTGGGGGGGACTTCTCAAGAAGACGTCCGCTATAATCAGAATGTTTGTGTCCCCCAGAATTCATATGTTGAAACTAACCACCAATGCGAAAGTATTAAGAGGGGGGGCCTTTGGGAGGGGATTGGGTCGTGAGGCTGGAGCCCCCACCAGTGAGATTGGCCCTTACACAGGACCCCCAGGGAGCTGCCTTGCCCCTTCCACCATGTGAGGCGCAGCGAGCAGACGTCCATCTGCGAAGGAAGCTGGCCTTCGCCAGACACCAAATCTGCCAGTGCCTTGATCACGGACTTCCCAGCCTCCAGAACTGTGAGAAATAAGTTTCTGTTGTTATAAGCCACCCAGTCTAAAGTATTTTCTTATAGCAGCCCCGATGGACTAAGACAATGCCCCCCGCCCCCGACAACTGTACCCTAGATGCTGGCTGTATGCCGTAGCTGGATCTGGTGGGAGTTATGTGTGTATAGACAAATGTGGACATTCATTGAGCTGCCCACTTCAGATGTGTATACTTTACTGAACATTAATTATATCTTAGTTAAAAAAAGAAATCCCTTCCACCAAAAAAGTAAATGCATCCCAGCTCACTGGGTGGTAAAGAGCAAAATTATAGCCTCTTTATCTCGGAAGCTTCAGAAATAATAACTACATTTCAGAACAAAGACCTCGAGCTAAAAGATGAGGATTTAGAGACATATTTTTAAAATAAAGTGATGGGAAACAGAGAAGTTTAGCATCTCAACCATTTTAAACCTTTAAACCCCTGTGCACACAGCCGGTCATTTCTTGATCTCTTTGTTACTATAACTTCAGCACCAGGCAGTTAATTATACAAAGTCCTGCTGTTCTTTAAGTAATAAACTCACATCAAAACATTGTATCCAAGCATTAAAAAAAAAAAAATGAACATGGATTTTCAAAATGAATGAAATGAACAAAAGTCTCCCACTCGATGGCCCTGTGGGATATTTGGGATTTTTGGAGCCAGCAGAAGCCAGAGTAGGGAGCAAAGGGGACAGTTAGAGGAGGGGTCAAAAACCAGTGAAAGGAGACAGGAGAAAACTTCAGTGCAAGCCCAGGAAGTGCCTCAAAACCTCATCTTCCTGCCTGAAGAGGCCTGAACGGTGGGGGCTAGAAAGGGTGGGAGCAGCTGTCCCACTTTCCTGTCCAGTCCCAGCCTTTGGGAGACAGGGCGGTGGCCTTGGTCACCTGGCACAGACCTGGCAGCTCCTGCCCTATCCTGGACCTGGACTCTCGGAAGCAGGTTAGCACAAGACCCCTTCACAACCAGACCTGGGGAGGGGGCTCTACAGGGCATTTTTCTCAGGGTGGGGGAAGGGGGTCTGACCAGGAGGGTGCTCAGGGCCTCGGATGATCCTCCCGCACTGCAGGAACCCTGCGGGAGCCCAGCAGCTCCCTCCCTCCACGGCTCACCAGCTCCCCCATGAGCTCGAGCCGGGAATTTTGAGAAGGCTGTCCTCGTCCCCAGAGTTCCCTCCACTCCAGCAGCCTGGGGAGCTGGGCATGTCCTGGAAAGCCCATAGGCAGCTCTGCCCTGGGAAACCCTCATCTTGCCAAGGAAAAGTCACCGAGATCCGAGCGGCTCCTCCAAAGAACGTCTATTGGATTCCCTTCCCCTTCCTTGGGATGCAAAATGCCCGGGGAGGGGCCAACCGGGCTCCAGGTCCAAAATGGAGCCATATCCTGGCTGCGGGGCCGCCTGCCTTCAGATCTCCGGCTGGCTGCACTGGCTTCCCCTGGCTTCCCCTGGCTTCCCCTGGCAGGCCCTCCTCTGGGCCGTCACCCTTCCCTGCCGAGAACCCACCTGCTCTGCCTCTGCAGTCATCTGAACGACACTCAGACCCCGCTCACTGGCCCTGGGGCCCTTCCTTCAACTACGCAAACATGGGGGAACTTTGGAAGACGGGGTGGCAGTGAAAGAGCCCCAGCCAGGGAGTCAGGAATCTGACCAGATCAGGAATCTGCTACCCTTCCCTGTGTGACCTTAGACGGGCCACACAGCCTCTCTGTGGCTCAGTGTCGTCATAACAATCATCAATATTTACTGACTCCTGTGCACCAGGCACTGTGCCGTGTACATTCATGACATGATTGTAACCAACATGCTTGTGCTGACCACTAGTAAAATAATAATAACAACAATAACATAATAATGATACTTGACAGAGGTGCTTCCACTGCTAAGGTTCTGGGGAAAGCTGTACCTTTAGTAAGGGTGGACCCACAACTTCATGTCTTCAAGTCACAGCGAGTGACCTGCTCACTTGGAAAAAGCAGAGAAACACTCCCTCCGGGAGGGGCAGGGACAACCTCCTGGGAGACCAGGGTCTCGCTCTGCCTCTGTAATCAGCAGGATCTGTAGATGCAGACATTTACAAAGCAGCCTGCGGCACTGTGTTTCTTCCCCCACCCTTAGGAGGGTGAGAGGGGCAACAAGTATACCAAAAGCCACATACTTGCAAAGTCATCCTTCCTCTGGAGACCAAGAAGCAGCGAATTCTTTTCCTGGGAAACAACTCTATCAAGCAGACATCTGTTACTCTTAGCGATCTGTATGCCATAACAGTTTAAAAAACAGAGTTTAAATGCTTAAATAAGAAGCAAACAGTTTGCCTGCGTTGTAAAACAGCATATAAACTGTGCTGGAATTAGCACAAGGGAAACATTTATCTTCCCTAGATAATCTCAAAACAGAACTTTTTTTTTTTTTTTTGGATGGTGGATAATTATGTTTATTGGCATGGAAAGATGCTCATGATATATTGCTAAGGGAAAAAAAAAAACTGGTTGCAAATACAAAACCAGAGGTTTTAGAGGAGAATTGACTCCACCTCCCTGGCTGGGGCCAGGCCCCTCTGCATATCCTGCAGAAGAAAGGGACAGTGGCTCAAGACCGGGGGCAGCCTTCTCCCTGAGAGAGCAGAGACAGACGCATTTTCTAGCTGGGATGGACAAAGATTAGTCTGAGCCCCAGCCTGGTGGGCTGTGGGGTCCAAAATCCCTAGGTTCCGGTCCTGGCCCCACTAACTACGAGCCATGGAGACCTGGTGCAGTTTCAAAGACTCTGAAGATCACTTCCCCACTGACGCAGTGGAAGTCACACTTGCTGCCCGAGGATGACACTGTCCGCACTGCAGATCACACAATGCCCCACGCGTGGGAGGCACTCAGGCAAGGGTGGGCTTCTCTGATCTGCAGTCCGTATTTTTATGACAATGACAGGGGTTGGCCATTCCCAAGGGGCAACCCCGAGGTGCCAGGCTGTGAATGAGATCAACCAAAACTTCAGGTCCTGACCCATTTGGCCTTCATTTGCTCACTCCGGGAGCATTCTAGGAGGGCCTGCTCGCGGCTACTCTGGGTTAGGCACCGCGCTGGCCGCTGGGAGCACGTGAACACACCTGGTCCCTTTCCTCGGGGAGAGAGGTCACAAACCAGTAACACACAAACAGCCACGTGCCAGGACTCTGAAGGGCAGGGGAGGAGCATGAGGGCAGAGGGGATGCTCAGAGGGATCCTCGGGAGCTCACACTTCACACACCACCTGAGACTTGAAGGAGAGAAGAGGCTGGCCATGCCGGGGTCGGGGGAGGCCACTCCATGCAGAGGCAGCAGCCAGGCCCTGCCCCTGGATCTGGAACTGGCCGTGAGGCTGGGAGGGGCACTGCGGCGGGGGGGGGGGGGGGGGGTCAGGTGACGAGACTGGGCCCCAATCTCCCCGGCAGGATCTGAATTATTATGCTGAGAACAAGGAACAGGCACAGAAGGGGCTTAGGCAGTGTGAGCAGCACAGCCAGGTTTACACTTCTGAACTAGGGGACTTACGGGTGGGTCAGATGTTGAAGTGGAGGAAAGAGGAGACTCTCAGGCCACTTCCAGCTGCCCCTGCCCAGTGGCTTCGTGGGAATTGGGAAGTGACCAGGAACACCCCTCTAGCCACACACCCAGCACACGGCGCCACCTGCAAGACCCTCACTCAGAGCTCCCGAGAAGAGAGACCCCCAGGTTTCTGCTTGAGCAACTTTGGATGTGCAAAGCCTGCCGTGCCTGTGGGAATCCAAGCAGAGCCCTGGGCTCTGCCCAGGGTTTGGGGACCATTTCAGCACAGTGATTCTGTGCAGGGAGGTTCCTTCCCTCCCTGCCCAGGCACCGGCCTTTTTACAGGGCTCACTGTGTTGTGTGCAGTTAGCCTTGTGAAGAAAAGCAATTTAAAAAACCCTGGAAGCCATGAGTTTCTAGGTGCAAGACCATTTAGTGCTTAAATAAATGCAAGTTCTAGAAGTCTGCAGCCGAAGCGAAAGTAAATAATGACAGAATGTGAGTCATGACTGCCCCGGCCTAGGAGTTTGCAAAGCTCGTAAACAAAGCTCCTCCCAAACTGAGAGCCAGGGCCTGGGAGTTGGGTATCAATTAATCAGCCCCCGACTCTGTAACACACAAAAGGACACATGTCCTCGCTAGCAGAGCTGTGAAGGGGAACTTAACTCACTGACTGTCACTCTGTTATCTGGAGTTCACCTGAGACCGAAAGAAAAAGCCTGTGTCCAGAAGAACAGAGTGCTTGCTTGTTTTTTGACAGAAATCACTTCACTGCCAGTGTTGACATGAAGCTTAACATCCTGATGTTTCGGGAAAGGCAAACCAACCCAGCTGTGTACTTCAAAGATGAGTTCAACCAGCCACACCATCAGACCCCAGCCCTGGGCTTCCCGGGGCCGTGTCCAGGCAGAGGATAGACCAAAAAAGGAGCTGGGTCCGGGGACAGAAGGTTTGGCTCCAGCCTCAGACCCTGCCACTCACAACCACATGCTCACATTAGTCATGTCATTTGTTTTGGTGTTCCCATCTCTAAAACGGGAGGAATAGCTGCTCCCCATTCTGGGAGGTTTTGTGTATGAAGCAATAGGCAAGGAGTGCTTGGGAAGGGGTTCTGCGGGTGTGAGCTGATTCCCATCACACCCAAAGGGGAGTTCTGCAGTTGAGAAGGCAGGACAATGTGGGGAGGAAACGGACCGCAACTTACTCTCAGAAAGCCAGGCAGGTCAGCAAAGTGGATTTGGAGGTATAATTAATGACTACAAAGTCACAGAGGACAAGGTCACCTAGGGTGTACTCTCTGCTTACATGAGAACTGGAGATCAGGGCACAAACTATGGAGCTAGCAGATAACATAAATATATGAGTGGCCTGCTATAAGGCAATAGGGAACAGTGGGGCCTGCGGCCAACTGGAGATTACACTCATGCTCTGTGTAAGGTATTTGCAATGAAAGATTGAAAACATATGCCCCATCAATGCAACAAAATGCATCTGTGGCCTACAGGCTAAAAGTCTGATGCCCCTACAGACTGTTGTATTAAGCATGTGATTTTATTTTGATGCTTTGACATCTGGGGCCTTGCTGATACAGGAGGGATTGCCTCTACTAAGGTAGCTAATTCCTAGGGATAGTAAACAACTGGCGTGCACCTTTCCTATGCAAACTCACCAATCCAGAGCATATAATCCAGATGCATTCTGGGCCACTATCCACCTGCCCCAATCACCCCAGAGCCAGGTACCAGACATCTAGGGACAGTCCCTATACCCCACGACGTGCTGAAAGTATTTAAACTAGCCAATCCTAAGCCTGTTTGCCTTTCCCGAGGAAACCACAATAAAGATTCCTGCCCACTTTGGCCCCTTATGCTGCCTGACCCTGCATGATGTGGTGTGGCCCCCTGTGTGGGACTGTGAGTGACAAACTGCCTTTCCAGTGGCAGTTTTCTCCTGGCCTGTTGTCCTCACTCAGCCCAAATAATAACAAAACCTACGTTTTAATATACCTGTAAACGCCACCGGAGCACAGGTCGTCACGGCTGCTTTGTTCCTCTCTGTGACTCTTGGCACCTACCACGATCCCTTGCACATGGCAGACACAATTTAAATGGTAATGGATGGATGGATGGATGGATGGATGGATAGACGATGGTGGACAGACAGAGGGATGAAAGCCGAGGGCTGGGTGGAAGCATCTATTTGGCTACATGGATTTCCTGCACGTCAGTCTCACTATTGCAACAGCCACAGGAAACTAAACTCGGTGTCTGTCTCGGCTCTGTGACTGGCGTGGACGTGGGGGGCGGTGGTGCAGGCCAGAGGAAGCGGCGCGAGGCCTTGCTGGCAGGAGTCGGCTGTGGTTAACCTGCGGCTCACCAGCCCCTCTGCATTCGGTTTTCCAGGTCACTCAAGTGAAAAAAAGGCTTTTCTTTCAATGGGGCAATTTTCTAGCTAAGTCTGGCTGTTTTTTTTTTTTTTTGAGACAGAGTCTCACTCTGTCACCCTGGGTAGAGTGCAGTGGTGTCATCATAGCTTACCACAACCTCAAACTTCTAGGCTCCAAAGATCCTCCCACCTCGGCATCCCGAGTAGCTGGGACTACGGGTGTGTGCCATGATGCCCAGCTAATTTTTCTATTTTTAGTTGAGATGGGGTCTCATCTCACTCAGGCTGGTCTCGAACTCCTGAGCTCAAGCAATCCTCCCGCCTCGGCCTCCCGAGGGCTGGGATGACAGGCGTGAGCCACCATGCTGCGCCTCTGTTTGCTGTTTCTGATGAACTCCCAGCTGGGGTCCTCAGTTCTCGGCAGTGAACAGCTCCCCAAAAGCCATCCCTTCCCCAGGCCCAAGACGGAAGGACAGGCTTCCACCACGGTGCACGGACAGGGAGGCTAGGGACGCTGGGGGACTGCCGAGAGCTCACCGGAGGGGAGGGCCGTCAGTAGAGTGACTATGCAAACTGGTTTACCCAGAACAGAACCAGTGTATGGTTTATAACAGGCATTGTCCCAGTGTAATTCTTAAACTCACCTCCTCTTCTCTCTCAAAAATGTCTTGGTTTGATAAATTATACAATCACCCTCAACATCAGGGATTTTGCAGGTGGGAGAGTCTGAGTCAGAGGCTACCAACCAACAGAGGCTGGTCACTTTGTGTGTACAAACAGGAGCTCAAGGCCCTGCACTCAGCCCTGCGGATGGCAGGGACAATTAGCCAAAAGGACCAGAGCCTGACCTTGGCCCTCAGGGACTCCACTCTAAATGAGGGATACCTGGGCTGGCAAGAGCAGCCTGGCCCCCATGTCCCTCATCCGCAGCCTCCCCACCCAAGAGTAGGCTCCAAGACCGCATTTCTTTCCCCTGTTGAAGTCTCAGGCCAGAGTTAACAAGTGCAGCTCAGGGGCGGAGCAGAGAGGAAAGGGTTAGGATTTGTGCCCAGATGGGCTTTGGGAAAAGGGGACCATCCCACCGACTCCATCCTTGGCACATGCCTTGTGCTACTGCCCTATTCAACGCCACCTCGTGCTGCCATGGGGACCCTGAACAATTTCCCATTTGTCTTTTTTTCCTTCCTGGTTGAGATTTTGTTTCTGTCGAGATGAACTATTTATCTGTGTTGCATGAAATGTCATGGACTTGGGCAAAAGCAGGACCCACCCACATCCAACAAATAATAACCCTTTGATGACACACACACAAGCTCCCTGAAGCTTTAGAGGCTGCCAGGGAATGACTGTCCTTCTCCAGCACTGAACTTGCTCTCGAGAAGTATTGAACCCAAAAGGCGACAGATAGGCAACACCCCCAGCGCCCGAGTTTGTCAGGTCCACGCACGCTGGGAGTCAATTTGCCAAGTGAATCTGTGGACATGTGCAACCACTCACCCAAGGTGGGGCAAAGACGTACGAGGTAAAAGGTGGCTACATGTTTCACCTTGTGGCCTCACAAGAAGTTTAATCAAGCTATAAAATGCTCCAAGTATCCAGTGTTGCAGGAATCTCTGTCTTGTGAACTAAAACGTCAAAGCTATTTGTTTTTATGTAAGATTATCCATCATGCAAAGCTTACTGGTGAAGCAGTTAATAAGATACACAGACCCCATTGAAGGGTTTTCTACATTTCAGTCCTTGCACATAATAAAGCAGTCATAAACCCTGCACGGTCCTGAGAGTAGGTTCCTTTGCTTCTTAAAGTTGCCAGTCCTGGCTCTTTGGGGGCTCAGGTGTTATAAATTCTGGAAGCTCCTTTATTTTATTTATTTATTTATTTATTTATTTATTTAGAGATGGAGTCTCGCTCTGTTGCCCAGGCTAGAGTGAGTGCCGTGGCGTCAGCCTAGCTCACAGCAACCTCAAACTCCTGGGCTCAAGTGATCCTCCTGCCTCAGCCTCCCCAGCAGCTGGGACTACAGGCATGGGCCACCATGCCTGGCTAATTTTTTTCTGTTTTTTTTAGTTGATTGGCTAATTTTTTTCTATTTTTAGTAGAGATAGGGTCTCGCCGCTCTTGCTCAGGCTGGTCTCGAACTCCTGACCTCAAGTGATCCTCTGCCTTGGCCTCCCAGAGTGCTAGCATTATAGGCGTGAGCCACCGCGCCCAGACCTGGAAGCTCTTTTAGCTGCAGTTTGCACATCGGGCAGGTCTTCTTCCTCTTCCTCGGTTCGCTTGTGTTTTAAAAACAAGTCAGATTTTAAGAAGCGGGTATAGCTGTCGTACTTCATGAGATTGAAGATCTAAGGAGGAAAAGAAAAAGAGCATGAAAGCTGAGGCTAACCCAGGCCATGAATCACCCTATCAAATATTTATTAAATACCTACTGTGTGCCAAAGTATACAAATGCGTACAAAGAACGCACAAAGAAAGCCATAAGTCAGTCATGTGCTAGGCAAGACAGATTTCCTGGATGTTTTGGGTCATTAGCAAGAATCTCAATGGAATCTATAGTTTAGAGAGTCACATGAACAAACATACGTTTATTTTCCACGGAAGTACAGATCCACCCAGCACTGATTCATACCCTCGCTTCCAGGGGTGCTTTAAGACTCTCCACTTTATTTGGACAAATAACACAAAGACTCACTTCTCCAAGAGCTTGGGACAGCAGAACAGAAACTGTTTCTGTAGACGGTGTAAAAAGATCCACGTCATGTCGCATGATGCCAATATTGTCACAACCCCGGTGCGTCTGGCATCCAAGATCTCAAACAAACCAATCATGTGCCAAGGATCAAAATGAGGCTTATTCAATGCATGGCAGGGAAGTGAAACTAGTCTTAGCAAAGAAGGATTCAGGAACAAGTCCCAGTGAAAGGGAACAGCAGGCGGCGGCAGAATGCAACCTGTGCAATCAGACAGGCTGAGGAGCAGAAAGATTCTAAGGTATGTGAAGTAGGTGAGGAGGGCCCCTGACAGAGGTGACGTCCTCTGGATTAGAGGGCTGCCCCCGGCTGGGATGGCAGGTACTCAAAGGGCTGTCCCCAGGCACAGACGCCTCCTCAGGCCTCCACGGAACCTCCCTTCTGGGCCTCCATCCCTGTCCCCAGTGACCCCTCTACCCTACTCCTGCCCAATCCTACGCCACCTGCCCTCCGCCCTCCTCCCTCACTGCACAAAAAGGCAGGGGAAGGAGAGGTAAGAAGCATTTTCCGGCTGTCGAGGGGCACAATCTCCTTCTCACCCTTCATCTCTCTCTCTCTCTGAGCTTTTGACTTAACTTCCAGGACATTCTGCAGACTAAAATGCTACGCAGTGCACGCACCTGGTACCTTCACTTACGGCACTGACACAGGCCCAACCAAGTGGAAAGTTCCAGCGGTGTCTAGAACACCACTCACTGCCAGGCGGGGGTTGTCAAGTGGGTGGTAAAACCCTGACATCTTTCAAACCCTCCCTCTGCCAACACAAGCACGAACTATTTTGTAAATTAAACATCTGATGGATTCAAAGGACTCAGAACATCTGCTTGGGGGATGGGAGGTGCCTCAGAAGCGGGGGTTGGGGTAGGCTAGGGCAGGAGTCGGGTAGAGGGGGTGCTGGGGACGGGGTGCTGGGGACGGGGACGGAGGCCTTTACACCTTCATTTTCCCAAGATGGCTTCAACCACAGCAGAACCGCCACAGTCATTTTGCTATGAGCAGAGTCCACAACTCAGGGAAAGACTTAGGACTTTGGCTTTTCTCTAAACCATTAAACTAGCGCCTGCCCATGCCCTGGTGCCCTGCCAGCCTTGCCCAAGCTCTCCAGCTGCTCAGGGAGACCCTGTCCCCTTAAGACCCCATCCTGTGTCTCTCTAGAACACTTATCTATTTTGTAGCAATCTTGTAATCCTAGCTGCGATTGCAATTTGCTGAGGTTTGGAGGAAAAAGAAATTTTTTTTAATCCCCAAAAACACAAAAATCATAGCCAGGGATGAGGCAGGCGGTGAGGAATACCTTTATCTTCTTGTGGCCTCCCACCAGCGTGCTAAGCAGGTGTCGCCATCCCTCACCACCTGCATTACTCAGCCCTTGCAGGCACAAGAGCCCCAAAGGGAACCTTTAGATGCCCACCTAGTTCAGCATCTGCAGCGGATGCTCCAAGTGTGACTAATGAAACCGGCCTCACGAGGGCCCCTCCTGGCGCCCAGCCCCGTGCCCACTACTCCCACACCAGGTCCTCAGCAGGTGGGACCCTCCGCTCCGTGCAGGATGCGGTACGACCCAGGCGTGTCGTGTGAGGGCTCCACGTGTGGGAGAGGAACATCCTGTTTGCCTGTCGTGGCTCTGAGGCTCAGACTTCAAAGGGGAGAAGAAAAAGACTGGCTGGAGGCACCTAGGGCAGGGGAGGAGGGGAGGAAGGAGGCTGCTTGGGGTGGGAGGATGGCTCGGGTCTGCAGCGGGGCTGAGAAGAGGGTGCAGGCTCCCCTTCCCACTCTCCCCGCCCAGCCAGCGGGAGGGCAGGGGGCTGGGAACTATTTAACAAGAGCATAAGGGCCACGCCCTGCCGTGGCAGGTGTGAAATGCCCCGGGAGGGCAGAAGTCCTTCAGGCTGGGGCTTCCTCCTCCAGGAGCCCTTCAGGGTCACCCGGAGGCAGCTGCGGCCATCAGACCCAGATAGACTTGAGGAGGGAAAGGATGTCACCCCCAGTGGCCTCATCCTCCTTGGCCGCGTGGGGCTGATGGCTCTACGCAGGGTGCACACGGCCGGCTTCCCACTGCCCCAGCACAGGGCCTGCTGGGTCCTGGCCTAGAAGCACAGGCAACGGGGTGCTCCCACCACAGAGCCCTCAGGGAATGGCAGCAGCAAAGATGCCTCAGAGGATGCAGAACGCGCCTAAGAACCTCTTCCAAGCGACTGGCCAACAATGGTGTACCCAGCTCCTGACAAGTCATTTACCATAGGACAAATGGCCACGACTGCGGTCTGATGAAAGTGTGCCAAGTGGGTGAACAGAAACCACAGCCTGCACAACAGCAGGGGGCGGGGAAACGACCCGGGGTCGCACCAATCAGCCTGCAAGGCCTTCGGCCCCAGGCTGACCAGCCAGAGGGCACTGGGTCCTCTCATCTCGGTCTCTCTCTCAGTCCCCACCACAGCCCTACGAAGACCCTGGCTCTGCAGAGAGGAAGCAGGAGCTCAGAGCTGCAGTTTCCTCTGGGTTCTGGAGGTCAAGGTGCCATCGGGGCTGGTTTCTTCCAAGGCCTGTCTCCGTGGCGTGTAGATGGCTGTCTCCTCCCTGTGTCCTCACAAGGGCTTCCCCCAGGCATGTGTGTCCTCATCTCCGCTTCTTATAAGGACACCAGCCACATTGGATTAGTGCCCACGCCAATGACCTCATTAAACGTTAATGACTCCTTTAAAGGTCCTGTTGCCACATAAGGTCACAGTCTGAGGCCCTGGGGGTTAGGACTTCAACATGTGCATTTGGGGAATGTGGGGGACAGTTCAGCCCATACAAGCGAGCAAGAGACAGGCGGGCGGCAGACCCTGGCAGGCTCTGGAGCCCACGCTCCTAACCACTGGGCTGTACTGCCCCTCAGACGGCCAGGCAATACGCCGTCATTACCAGCGGGGTCTACAAACAGAGTTTACCATGGAAAACTGTCCATGCATGTGACATGACTAATACTAAATTTTAAAAATGCACTAAAACTAAAAACAAGGATCTCAAATATGTTCTTTAAAAGAGCGTTTGTGTGTATAAATGGAAACTAAATACCCCTAAAGGTCGGCACTGGTTTGAATAGTGTCCCCACAAAACTGTCGTCCACCTGGAACCTCAGAATGTGACCCTATTGGGAAATAGGGTTGGTTAAGGATCTCAAAATGAAATCATCCTGCCTTTGGGGTGGGCCCTACATCGACAGCACACGGAGGGAGAAGGCCGTGCAGGGGCAGAGGCGGAGCTCAGGGGGAGGCAGCTGCAAACCAAGGACCGGCGAGGATGGCCGGCAGCCACCAGCCGTCCGGATGCTGAGAAGAGGGGCGCAAGGCTGCTCCCCTGGAGCCTTCGGGGGAGCACAGCCCTGCCAACACCTTGCTTTCAGATTTCTCACCGCCTGAACGGCGAGAGAGTAAGTTTCTGCTGCTTTAGGCCACTTGGGTTGTAGTCATTTGCTACGACAGCCCTGGGAAACGAACACGGTCGGCCTGTGGATTTCCACTCGCTCCTGCTCCACACAGAACCTGAGCTGGCCCCAGGGGTCCCAGACGGCTCTGCAAGCGCAGACTCCCCAGGACTGGGCTGCGACCAGCACCTGAACAACGTGGTCAGACGCCCTCAGTGTCTGCAGGGAAGGGAAAGAAGAAAAAGCCGTCGTCCGGGACAGGAGAAGGCTTGAGGTAGGTGGAAGGCGTCAGAGCACAGCTGAGCCAGATCCTCCCTCATCCTGAGGGACGGATGGGCCACTGACGAAGCGGAAACCTCAAGTTGGCAGCTGAACCACATTCTGCATTTTTTTTGTGGCCAAGACAGCTGTGGCTTAGCAAGGTTTCGGGTTTGGGCAGCCCCCACATCTGCAAGCTGCAGGCCTGGACTGTAAACTGTTTAGCGCCGTTGCCGTGGGACCCAGTCCTGTAGGCTGCTAGAGGTGGGGCTAGGAGGAAAGCGAGAAGGACCCGTCCTGCAGATGTGCAACGCCGCACAGTGTCCTGTGGCACAAGGTCATTACACCACCAAGGCACCTCTCCCTCTCCAGACCCCAGACCGTGCAGTGACTAATTAGGATCTGCCTTCCTGCGCAGAAAAATATCCAGCTTCAGACGGGTCAAACTTTGCTGCTGCAGGGAAGGACTTCCTCACTGAGCCACTCATCCGTGTGGACAGCGAGGAGCTTCACCAGCCTTGGAGGCCCCTGTGTGACCACTTTGTCACCATCTTGATTCGTTGCATTTCAAGCCTAATAAATGTTTTAACACTTCCCAGAAAACAAGTACCATTGAAGACCTAAACAGAACGTGCATCCTCTCTCCTCAAAACCCTCTGCTGTGTTATTTCGATTAGGTTCAAGGAGAAAAAAAAATAATCCTTTAAGGTAATGAAAATTGTATTGACGGGATTTCATATTTGCTTCAAGAACTTGGTTTAGTCTCTCTATGAACATTGCTGAACGAAGGCAGCACGCGCCACTGTGTCTGGACTGCAGCTCTAGAATGTGCTCTCTCTCCCCACGCACCTAGACTACAGACATGCTTTCGTACCCACACGAACAGGCAGAAATGGGAAGAAAGGAAGCTCCCGTCTCTCCAGCCCTGAGAATTGGCCAGGCATCGAAGACATAGGGATGTGCCCACACCCGAAGTGACGGCCACCTCCCATCTTCTCTAGCAGGAAAGGGGTGCACCCAGGAGAGCGTCTGGGGTCGGCTGGCAGAGAGCGGGAGAGAAGACACAGCAGCACAAGTCAGCCCTTGCCCCAAAGCACCAGGGAGGGCCACCCAGAAGGCTCTGTCGCCCTGGACAGCACTCCTGCTTTACAGACAGGACAGCCAGAGACGGTGGATGTGCCAGAGTGGGATCAGAACTCCAGAAGGAGGCTGGACACGGACAGAGCCAGAGACACCCTGCTTGGGGCAAAATCCCCTCACAGGCTCGGGGGTCCAGCGCTGTCGTGCACGTGGGGCCGTTTGCCCACTTCTTCCTGGAGCCCATACCACTCAAATTCTAGACTCAAATGGCACAACATGCTTTCTGATTGGAGAGAAGGCATTTTATTTTTGCCTTTTGCCATCAGAAGGGGAGTTACGTGCTCTTCTGGTACCTGCTCTTCCCTCCTCTTCCCCATTTTAAAGTTGTAAAAAAAATTTCTCTAAGTGTTTGCAATGCTGTCCTGCGTGCCCCACCCTCATAAGGCAGATGGCTACAGTAGACACGAAGAGCCAACTTTCCTTCCATTAGAACGAAAAACCACGACCTGCCTTTTCTAGCTTAGCATGCTGGAAAATACCCATTTCTGGCCCAGGTTTGATCTTTTGGAGCAAATGTCAGCTGGTGCCCATAAGCTGAGGCGTCCTGAATCCCTGGCTCTTGTCACCACCACAGCCCAGGACAGGGGACTGTGGCTGTGCAGGGAGCTCAGGCTGAGCTTGAGAAGTAAGGTGAAATGAGGGGCTGGAGGTGGAAACAGACCCCCAAATGACCCCTGTAGGCTGGCAGCCCCGCCCCCGCCCCGGGTCCTCACCAGCTGATCCACCCCTTCTTACGTGTGTCATGTGTCGGGAAAGGAAGCGTTTCTCACCTCTTGGCTTCTGGGGAAATTCAAAGAAACTACACTGCTAAAAAGGGGGCCCTATTTATGGTTCCTCTCTCTGTCAAGGATGTGGCTGGGAGCACTGACATCTCACGGAAATGTTTTTAAATTTTTTTTAAGCATCAGAGGTTGAGGACTTCCTTTTGAATGGTGAAAGCCGCCTCCCCTCTGCCCTTTCCAGACTGGGCTCTAGTGCCAGGCTGGTGAGGGCAGCCGGCGGCTCGCGAAACCTGCTTTTCCTGTAGGCACTGGGATCCCTGAAGTTTATGGGAGGATGAGCACCCCAGTCCCCAAACCTGCACCCTTCTCTTACACGCATGAGAAAGCAATGACTGAAGAAATGACCGTGTGCGATGATCCAGCCTTTCTGTCGTCACAGATCCCACCACTGTTCCAGACCACGCCGCACCGTGTGATTTAAACCAGAGGCTTCGGAGCAAGCAAGGTGTGTGAATTGGTGCTGAGAAACGTGTCGGAGCAGAAGTTTGTTTTAAATCTTTCACATGGCACTACTCTGAGTCACTGAGCAGGCTTCCAAGCGTCCCATTCTGAAATATTCTGGGCAGGGTCTGAAACGACCGACGACATAACGGATCTCCCACTGGGGAGAGAGAGGGAAGAGGCAGGACCTGGGGGGTTTTCACTTTTCACTTCATACCTTCCTGGATTACATGAATTTTGTTTTTCTTAACCATGAACATGTACTCATTGAACAATTTTAAGTAATTTTAAAAATTAACTTGTACAGAATCCTGCGTGACACAGTAACAGGCCCAATCCTGTGTGTGGTGACAGCTCATGCCAGCGCAGCTGGCTCCTGTGCTGGCTCCATCTGTGGAGTTTGCAGCCACGTGGGTTGGCAGGACACACGTGTTCAAACGCCACACTGGCCGGGCCAGCACAAACTGACGTTGTCATTTGTTTTTCAAAGAAAACCATGTCAGGTCCTGTGACTAACTGGATGGAAACGCTCTGGAATCAGCCAGGGCTAGAGGTACGGACAGCACGGGGAGCAAGGGACAGGAACGTGGGAGAGAGGAGGGGGACAGCGTCGGTCGTTAGGCTGAGGCCAACGCCGCCTGTCCCAGCTTCCATGAAAGGAAATGGCAGCAAATGCTAGAGGGGAGAAGTGAGAACTCAAAGGTGAGAAACTGTTTCCAGATGCTACTGCGTCCCATGAGAACGGTTCTCTTCGGGTGGTGGTTTGGTAGGAAGGGTCCGGCTGAACCAGACACCCTGGGCTCAAGTTCTGTCCCCTCCCCTCCCCACTGTGTGACCTTGGGCTGGTGACAGGGCCACCCACACCAGTGAACTCTCTCATCCCTACGCAGAGGCGCAAGGTCCACCTCCCACAAAACTACTTGAGAGTCAAATGAGATGCCAGGAAAACGTATCAAGTGAACTGCAAACTTAATGCTCTCCCGGAACTCGCTAAATTGTAGAAAACTGACAGATACGTCATTTGCTGCTTTTCAGGTGGGGACTCACAGCTCCGTGAGGGTGAGGTGCGTTCTGGAAACTCACATCCAGCCAGGGCTGCTCCCCCTCAGCACTTCTGGCATTTGGACCAGATGATTCCGTGTCTTGGCCGTCCCGACACCGCAGGGTGTCTAGCAGCTTCCCTGGCCTCAGTTCTGTGAAATCCTGTGACTCTAAACATGTTCCTCGCAGCTTCAATTTCTTTCGCTTGTGAAAACAGGGCTCTTGAGGGGCTTTGGGGGAGCAGAGAACCGTGGACTGTGCTGAGCACACACTTCGGCGTTTCCAGCAAGGCCCCTGAGTTGTCCAAAGTGAGCAGAGCCCAGGGGCCCTGCTTGGGGACCCGCTGTGAAATCAGCTCTGATTCCAAACACCTTCCTTCCACCCAGTTATGCCTCAGCGGGACAGTTAGTGCCCCCTTTCCCTCCTTCTCTTTCAAATAAATGATTTTTAACAACAGGGTATAACTTTCTTTACATTCTGCACATCTGTGTGTGTGCACAAACACAGCCATTATTATTATACCACATCTGTCATGTGTGTGTGCATGTGAGTATTTATACAAAAAAGATGGACAGTCTAGAGATCAAACGTTACTTAGCGGTTATCTCCAGGTGTGGAGTCATAAGGGAGTTTTTCCTCTTTATGCTGGTTTCCCAAGTTTCTTTTATTGAGCATGTGTGATGTTAAAAGTTAGTTAGATAAAAGATATTTTTAAAAATTGTCACTAAAATTAACAAACAAACAAACAAACAAAAAAACCCAGCCTCTGTCCCACGTGTTTCCTCTTTTTTGTGCCAGCTAAAGCTCCCAGTGTACGGCTTTAACGAGATGTACCTGGTCACAGAGGCCCGGCTCTGCTTTGAGATGTTCTGCAGGAGAGCTGGAGCCCGGGAGCCCGTGCTGCCTCTGCAGAGTCTCGCCAGCCTCTCTCACTCCTCGCTCCCACCTCGGCTCTGCCCCCTGGGAACCGGGACGGCCTGTGTGCACTCACACGGCCTTTCCAATCCCTCTGCTCCAGGGGCCTCAAGGGGCTTTGAGCAACAGCGAGAGGCTGGCCAGGAGCCTGGGGCACCAACACAGGTTTTGGGGTCCCTGGGGGAGTGCCTTGGAAGGCAGGTGGATGAGCATGAATCCAGCTTCCACACTTCCCACTACCTGCGTGACCTAACGCCAACAGACCACTCAGACTCCCTGAACCTTGCTTTTCTCATCAGCAAAATGGGAATAATAATACTCACTGGAGATTACATGAGACAATACACGCCAAGCGTGGCATCAGGCTCAAAAGGGCACCCTAAATGGCAGATACTGTTGTCATTATGGAGAATACCCAGACCACAGGGGCAGGTTCTCAACCCTGGCCCTACTTTAAAGTACCTTAGGGAGCTTTTAAAAGACTCTGAGGTCCAGGGCAGGACGATATCCCCACGTGAAATTGCCTTTGCACCGTACATTCCACTTCCTTTCCCTCCACAAATCCACATCTACGCTTCCTTCTCAGTGGCTCAAAACCACCACCTCCACGAAGCCCTCAGCAAGTCTTCCCTGAAAACTGGAGTTCCTTCAACAGCCACATCTGATTGAGAATTTATATGGAATATGTTGCCAAATGTTAAACTTTTCATTGTGACTCAAGGGCCACACTACAAACTAGCTTATAGCATTGGGCCACCAGAAACGGGTAGAGGTGTTTGAATATTTGCACAAATTTCCCTGGCACGTTCAGCCCTCATGCTTGCTTTCTAGATTTTTCTGTCTGTTCCTACCTTCAATAGTTACCACATGCTGCTTCCTCAGTGTGAGTTCCTCAAATAGCCCCAACCTCCTTTCTGATCTGGGTTGAGAAGGGAGATAACCCTGACTCCTGCGGGTTTTGACCCTGAACCTAGGATTCCAGCCCCTGCTCTTCACAACCGTGGCCCCTCCACGTGCATCCACTTGCCCAGCCGGATGTCCAGGGAGTCTCACATTTGGTGTTTTACTGAATTCTTCCAGGCCTGGAATAAATGCAGGTTTTCAAATCAAGGTGCAGGCATGGAAGTTGGGTTACCTGGTCCTGGAGTTTCTGGAACATCAGAGGATGCGGTTCTTCCAGGATCTTTTCATTGAGCTGAGACTGTCCCTCCACGTTGACTTGTGATGAGGCCTTGCTGGACAGAAAGGTCGTGTAGATCTCCTTTGCCTTTTCCTGCATCTGGAGGAGAAAGAGGGGGCCTGTTTGTCATCTGCAAGCACAGCCCTCCCAGCCTGAGCCCTGCTGTCCCCTCCAGCCAGGCCCAGGAGGAGCTGCCGTGGCAAGAGGGGGCCCTCACTGCCACCCCAGGGGGAAGCTCTGCCTGGGAGGGCTGGTGCAGCCTCTCCCCTGCCCCTCTGTGCGTCTGTGGGCACATGCCCTGTAATGACACTGCCACGCCAACCACGTAGAAATGACGGCAGAAAGAACCCTGGCCCACACCAAGCACACGGTACCATTCAGGACCATCCTGTGAATTCTCCAAATTGAGGGCTCATGGGAATAGCATTCAGTCATAAAACGAAGGAAGCACTGACACGTGCTACAACAGGGATAAACCCTGAAAACGTGATGTTCAGTAAAAGGAGCCTGACACACAGGGCCACATACGGTCTGATTCCATTTACACGAAACATCAAAATGGGCAGATCCACGGAGACAGACAGATTAATGGTTGCCAGGGGCTGGGGAGGGGGGAAGGGGGAGTGACCGCTAATGGCTAAGTGTGTTTCTGTTGGAGGTGATGAAAAGTGCTGGAACCGGATTGTAGCGATGGCTGCACAACATTGTGAATATACTTAATGCCACTGAATGGTATACTTTAAAATGGTTAAAATGGTAAAAAGAAGAGCACGCAAAAATAATTGAAATGGTGAATTTTATGTTATGTGTACTTAACTACAATAAAAAAAGTCAAGTTGAACCTTGTACACATATACCCTGGACATCCAGGAAAATGCCATTTTCCCATTAGTGCCCTTTCCTGATGAGGACACAGAGGTCAGGAGAGGTGACGCAGCTCGTTAGAGGAGCCCGCAGGGAGACTCAGGGCTGTCTGGCTCCAAAGCCTTTCCTTTCCGCTCACTTCCACCCCCTGGAGACACATTAGCCCCTCCAGGTTGTGCAGCCTGCCGGCCTTCCAGGGCAGGGTGTTTTCTCACTCTGGTAATGAGATACTGAGTGGAAGCAACGGCGAGAGCATCCGCTGCCCGCCCTGCGGTCCCAAGTGCAGCCCTGCTGGGAAGTGCGAGCCCTAAGTAGGTACCAGCTGCCTCCTGCACGGTGGGGGCAGAGTGGAAAGACGCCGCCCATCTGACTCGGGTTCCACCCAAACCAGCCTCGGCTGTCTCAGGAACACTCTGACAGGGAGGGGATGGACGTCACAGTAAGTACTTAGTCTTCAAAGCATCGTGCTTCGCGGAGGGGGCTGCAGACACAGGAGCCCGCTCCTCTGGGACTTCTCCTGACAGGTCTATTTTCTTTTAAAGAAAGGAGACTTCCTGTGCACGTACCTCTCTGGCAGCAGAGATGGGGGCTGATTCTCTAAACGTTAGCATCTAAAGCTTACCTTACCCTGCAGAGCAAGGCAGATGCCAAATGCCTCTGAGATGCAGCTGTACAGCTGGGGTGTGTGGGGAGAGGCCCGGGGGCCAGGAAAACTGCTCCTCTCTCCAGAGAGCCCACCTGGGGCTCTGCCTGTGCTGCAGAGCCTGGCTTAGGAAATCCCAGGCTCAGAAAACCTCCTGACCTTATGGAAACCACCAGAAAGCTTCGCTAACTGGTGCCTAAAAGCAGAGAAAAGTGGCCCTTTTTTGGTTCTGGGAACTGATGGCAAAAGACCCTAAGAGGTCACAGCCTGGTCATCTCCTGCTCTCCTGAGCAAGTGAGGCTTGCCAGTACTTGCAGGTAGCCTGCCCGGGGGGGACCAACACCCCAAGCTATGGTGTCCATTCTTTTTTGACCATGATCAGGAGTGATTAGTTGATGTCATCTGCTAGCAGTTATCAAGCACCGACTTGCTGCAGACATGGGCTAGGTGTGGTCCCATACCCTCAATTCCCTGGACATCCAGGAAAATGCCATTTCCTATTAGCGCCACTTTCCTGACGAGGACACAGAGGTCAGGAGAGGTGACGAGGCTCATTCGAGGAGCCTGCAGGGAGACTCAGGGCTGTCTGGCTCCAAAGCTTTTCCTCGAGCTCCTGGAGCCTCTTGAGATAAATGGGGCTGTCCCAGGAGACGGGTCTGGGCTCCATCAGTGATAGCCCGGTGGGGCTGCTGTCTGGGCCCGCTCGCCTCTCCAAGACCCATCAGCTCCACAAAGCTGTGAGCCCCCCACCCCCGCCCCCATCTGTCAGGAAGGAACATTTTTGGAAAACCACTTCCTGTTTGAAAGCTACTTCATGAAAGTAGAATTTCAGCCAGTCAGACGAGCAAACTCCATGCAGAGCTCTGCGGGCAGAAATCACTTTAGGCCTCCCTTCCTTTGAACGTTAACACACACACACACACACACGTGCACACACACACACATGTGCACACACATGTGCACGCCGACCAGCTGAATCCAGGCTGCTGTGAGTGGTTCAGAAACTGAGAAGTGTAATGAGTGTCTTGAGGCGTCGAGGTGGGGGTGGAAGGGGGAGAGGAAGTAGGTCTCAGGGGCCGCAGGTGGACGAGCCTCCGGGTGTCTTGCCAGCGTCTGAGGACAGTGTGGGTCCCGAAATGCCAGCTGCCCAGACACACGCCGGGGCGGCTGCAGCACAGAGCTTATCTCGGCCGGGCTAGGAAGCAGGACTGGAAAGGGAAACCCTGAGACTGCCGACCGCAAGCCAGTCACGGGAAGGCCTGCTGGTGTCCAGGCCGAAAACACTTAACAAAAAACAAGAACCAGTCTCTTGAGCTATTTTGGTAGATTTTTCCAGAGCTTTGTTAACCCTATTCTAGCTACTGTCAGGAAGGAACAGAACAGTGACCCACTGGTGGGGTCAGTCCTGGGTCTGTGACCTGGAAGGACAGCCGGGCCCGGCCAGGGCAGAGACCAAAGGGCCGCCCCTTCCCTCCAGAGACCAACAAGCCCAGCACCCAACCCGGCCCCAGCAGGTGCTGGAAAAGGACCTCCCCTGGGCCCATCAGCTCGGGGACTGCCCGTGGGAGCGTCGCACCCAGTGAGCTCCTTCCAGACGCCCCACAAGTCTGGGCCTTTCTTCCAGGCCTGGCAATGCCTCAGCGGTGAGGCCGCTCAGTCAGAAGTCAGCACTCGAACCTGCTCCCGATGGGCACGTGATCAGGAGAAGCAAACCCACCTTCCCGTCAGCCCCCCAAAACACACATCTGCGCAGACAACAGCAACGACGTAGCAGCCCAAAGCTCAGAAGAATGCCAGTTCCTCTCTCTCACCCAGTAAGCCACTTAAACTTGTCCTACTGGGTGAACAAAGCAAAACTCCCTTTGCCTCCACATCCCCCTATGTGGGGGCTAATGGCCTCCCCACCTCCAATTCTCTGTGGAGACACCAAGAGAAAAGCATGGCGGCTCCATCTTCCCTCCATCCACTCCTCAGCCCCCTGCCAGCGCGGCCCCTGCAGCTCCCTGCTCACCTCCATCCTCTTCCCACCCCCTCACTGCCAGGGCCCGGTCCTCTCAGGGTTCCCCAATACCTCCCAGGGTCTCCCTGTCTCCTTTACTGGCTCCTGTCCCTCTGTCCCCTCCATAAGTTCTGGGGTTTCCCAGAGTTCTGCCCTTGGCTGACGACTTTACACAGTCTCCCTGGACTTCAGCCCAACCCTCTTCCCCGAGCTCCTGACCCCAAAGCCGGCTGATTTCCAGCAGTGTGGACACAGATGTCCCACGGACACCTCCAGCTTAACACAGAGGAAAGGAGCGCCCCCCACCCCTGGGCCGCGGGTCCTGCAGCCTCTGCTCTGGGAAGCTGAGAGCCGCCATCCCCTCTAATGCCTGCTCACCTCGCATCCCGCCTGCCACCACGCTGCTCCCTCCCCTCCCAGCCCACCTCCCATCAGCCCGGTCCTCCGCATCCCAGTCCCCTGCCAGAGACGGGCGATGGGAGAGAGAACACCGGAGCAAATGAAAGGATCGAGCTGCTAACTGTGCTGATAACAGTTTGAGAAGGAGGATGAGGAAGAAAAAGTTATCAAATAAATGATATGAGAATATTTCCAAGAACAGGCCCAGGAAATGGGAAGCGGCTAGAGGAACAGCAGGTGACTGCAGACAGCAAGGAGGACAAACGCAGGCACCTGCCAGGGTGGGACGGGACTGCCAACGGGAGCCACGCCCAGAGATGGCAGGAACTGGGCGGGGGCGGGGGGCGCAGGGCAGGCGGGAGGGAAGAGCGAGGCCAGCGGCAGAGGGAGCCACTAGATCCCCGGGTCCTCCAGCCCACCCGACCCCGAGCTGCCAGGTGACCTCTCCAACAGGAGACTGGAGTTTTCTTTCCTAAAGACTCGGACTCAGGAAGGCTCCAGAACACAGGCGAGAAGGAGGGTGATGAGACGCCAAATTGAATAAAGGGACTCAGGGAAATTCCAGATGCGGACCCCCCAGCAAACCTCTCCCGACCCCAATACATTAGTTTATGAACGTATCAGGCTCGAGGCCCACCAGGGCGAAACCAGAGGGCCCTTATCTGGAAAAACAAAAAACAAAAGCAGAAAAAATTCAACAGAAGGATTTGAAGATAAAATTGAAAAATCTCCAAAAGCCAAAAAGACAAGAAAATAGGAAGGAAAAAAGATAAAATTAAAGGCTCAGTCCAGGGCTGAGGGGCCATCACTGGAAAAGAGACCAGAGAAAAGAGAAGGAAAAGAGCTACTACAATAATAACAATAACAGCAGCAACTTAGGAGCATGTCCCGGACCCGTGGCATCCAGACCCCAAGGCTCCACGGAACATGAGCCTCCCCTCCAAAGCCCCACTGTAGTTTTAGAACATCGGTGATGAAAAGAAGATCCTATGCTATTCCAGAGAGAACAAAAGCAAAACAAAACCATTTACCTATAAAACACCGATTTGTAACAAAAGTGACGGACGAGGAAACAATGTCTTCAACATTCCGAGTGGGTTTCCTCCTAGAATTCTGTGCTCCCTCGGGGTATCAATGAAGTGGGAAAGTAGGACAAAAACATTTTCACCCAACAAGGTCCCCGCAATTCTACCTGCCAGGTCCCCTTTCTCAGGAAGCTATTTCCTGCTGTCCTCCACCAATACGAGGGACCAACTGGGCACAGAAAAGGCCCCGGACCCAGGAAACGCCCATCTCCTGGTGGGGCAAAGGAAGACCTGGGCATGACCTAGCGGGAGCTGGGTCAGAGCGTTTGTTGTAGAAGATAGACATATTCATGGGGAAGAGGCACTTTGTAGACCAATTTTAAACCATAAAAAAATTGCAAAAGGAGAGAACTGCTTTGAAAGCTGATTGCTGAATAGGGACACCTGGAAGGTATAGCCACTGCAGGGACCCCAAGGCGGGGGTGGGATATGTCACCCTCCCAATGTCCTGAGTCTCCAGCATCCCTGCCATATATGCAGAGTGTCGAGACCCTCACAAACTCAGGGACAGCTTTTCCTGCCTGCCGGGAGGCAGTGCACAGACCAAGGATGACAATGAGGACACAGCGCTGTTCTGTTCTTTGGCACTTCTGAGGATAAAGCCCCCGCACAGAGGACGGCACACTCGTCCCTCAGTCCATGGCCACAGCTGGGCTGTGGCACAAGGTGAGGGTCCTACGTGACGAATCCTCAGGTGCCACCAGCCCGGGTGCAGGGAAGGCCCCCATCTTACCCAGAGGAGCGGAAGCCTGTGTGCCAGGCAGGGACTAGGCAGCGGGAAGATGACAAAGATGCCCCCACCTCTCGAAGCCCACGACAGAGGGAAGGACAGACAGCACGGGAGACGGATACACAAGTGATACAAGATATTTGCAGTCAGTGAGTGCTGGATAATCCAAGTAAGAGAATGAAAAAACAAACAGGTTCTATTTAAAACAATGGAGGCAAAAGTGGGATTCGCATCACCCCACAACGGCCTTCGCTGACTGCAGACAGAGGTAAGCCCTCCCCTCGTGCTGCAAGAGATGTGAGAGGTTTGACTGAAACTCAGCGAGGCGACTTCTCCCAGGGCCTGTGTCCCCCTCCCCTTGTGTAAGTTAGTAACTTAAGGTTTCTCCTGGTTTTACTTCCCAGGCAGCCAAACCCACTAGAGAAGGCCCGTCTGAATGCCGGCTCTGTCTGCACCTAGCCAGCGGCCTCGGGCAAGCGGCTGCTCGACCTCTCAGATCACACCCTGCACCAGTGAAAGGGGGACAGTCTCAAGGCACCGTCTGCCCCAAAGGGATCACCAGGCACGTTCCAGGCTTGCGACACAAACCTTTGCGGAGTCCTATGGTGGGTGTCAGGGGTGGGGTGCGGTGTGGAAAGGGGCTGCCCGATTCTGGAATCTCTCTCTGTAGGACGTGGACGGGGCAGGACAACCCAACACCGGACCTGCCTGACCTCAAAGGCTGGCAGAGGCAAAGCTGAAAGTTTTACCCTCCCCCAACCACCAGCGCACACCATGAAAGCCCTGCAGGGGCGTTCCCGACCTTCCCCACCTTGGCACCCGGGTCCCAGGTGCAGCCGCATGGCCCCAGCCTCAGGCACGGCAAGGCAGCCTGCCCCGCAAACACCGGTCCCTGCAGGTCTTCCCACCAGGCCCACCACCGCAGGCCCCCGCGCCATTGCCTCCCCCAGGAACACCACTCCCCCCCAACCCCCACACCAAGTCTCAGCAGAAAAGTCACTTCCCCTGGGGCCCTCCCCAACCGCCCACTGACTCGCTCCCACAGACGGACGGACCCGCACTTCCCATTTCTACGCTCGTCACGCTTGCCAGGGCCTGTCCCCTCACCTGGCTTGTCCCTGTGTCTCTGCAAGGATTTGGGGGATTCAGCTGAACAGAGGCTCACGGCAGCAGGGTGTGCAGGGAAACAACAGCACGACCTCAGAGTCCCAGCTCTGCCTCGCTTCCCTGTCTACACCGCAGGGCTGGGCCAGCCCACCTGCAGCCCCTTCCCAGCTCTAACACTCAAAAGAACAAGGCAGATGCATGAACATCTGTTCACCCGCTTCACTCCAAGCCAGGAGTTTACATTGAGGCTGGCCTCAGTGGCTGCTCAGCCCAGCACTTACTGATGGTTGTCCCTGGTCCCCGTCCTGGGTGCTGGGGACAGAGGAAAACAATGAGGTTCCTGCTCTGAAGGGCCTCAGCCCCAGTCCTCCCGTTACAAAGCAGGCCCACCTGCTCTCTCCCCACCCACGAGGCTCCAGCCAAGGTCAGCCAGATGGAGAAGCAGCCAGAAAGCCAGAGCCAGAGTCACGCCCAGCACAGCTTTCTAGGCGGGCCTGGGAAAGAAGGTGGGAGGGGGAGGGCAGGCTGCCCCACCCTGGGGAAGCTGCTGGACCCCTGGATTCCGGCTTTTGGAGACAGAGTCTCAGAAACTGGCAGCCCACCAGCCCCACCCACCCATGGAGATGTTTTGTTTGGCAGGCAAGTTTTGAAATTTTTAAAAAATTAGTTCCAACATTTAAAAATCAGATTGTTTCACATTAAGAATCCAAACGTCCAGATTCTCTAGAAAAACAGGCAGCACCGGGCTGAAGATGGGAGAAGATGCGTGTGAGGGAAGGGCCCTCAGGGTGAGGGGCCAGGGTGGGCACACAAAGACTGCACAGAGTCCCATCAGTGAGCTGGTGGAGACAACCCGAAGCAGGGGCAGCCCTGCCAGCCACAGGCCCTGAACAACCAGCTGCAGCCCCTGGAGGCCCCAGTCCCCACCACTCCCTGCAGCCTCACTCCCTGCAGAAGCCTCACTCTTTCACACTACTTACTGGCCCTTCGAAATGCACAGGCAGGGCCCTCATTCCCCTAATCTCATCCACCTCCCTCACACCCAACTTCCATGATGGAAAACCCCGCTGACATCAGGAATGAAAAGCTACCTCCATACCATGGAATACTACTCAACTACAAAAAACAGTGGTGAACTAGCACCTCTTATTTTACCCTGGATAGAGCTTGAGCCCATCCTTCAAAGTGAGGTATCACAAGAATGGAAAAGCAAGCACCACATGTGCTTGCCATCAAATTGGTACTAACTGATTAAGACTAAGGTGCTCACATGGTAGTAATATTCACTGGGTGCCGGTGGGGGGCAGGGGGGTAAACTTACAACTAATGGATGCAGAGCACACTGTATGGGGGAAGGGAAACCCTATAGACCTGGCTTGGGCGAGGCAAAGGCATTATATGTAACCAAAATGTTTGTACCCCCATAATATTCTGAAATTTAAAAAAAATGCAAAATGACAGCAAAAAAAAAAAAAAGGAAGAAAGAAAGAAAGAAAAGCTACATCCTAACCAGGCATAGTGGTTCATGCCTGTAATCCTAGCACTCTGGGAGGGTGAGGTAGGAGGATGGCTTGAGCTCAGGAGTTTAAGACCAGCCTGAGCAAAAATGAAACCCCGTCTCTACTAAATATAGAAAAATTAGCCAGGCATGGTGGCAAACACCTGTAGTCCCAGTTACTTAGGAGGTTGAGGCAGAAGGGTCATTTGAGCCCAGGAGTTTGAGGTTGCTGTGAGCTATGATGATGAAACTGCACTCTAGCCCAGAACAAGAGCAAGACTTTGTCTCAAAATAAGTTAATTAATTAATTAATTAATTTAAAAAAACAAAAGAAAGAAAAAAGACAAGCTACCTCCTGCAAAGAGCACACATCTACCAAAGAGAACAGTCAGAAACTTTCTTTGTAGGACGCCTGCCAACTGTGGGCTGCTTTGTAAAGACACATTGAATAATTGACATTCTATCTGATGTGTGTTGTACTTTTATCGTTACACATCTGCACACTGTTTTACAACATCCGAAAGTGCTAACATGTCAAACCCTGGGGGAAACATCCTCATAACTTATTCATGTGCACGATGATGAACTCTAAATCACATAAATCATTATTTTTATTTTAAACATTGGTCCATTTGAACCGTTCCATTTAAAAATGGATTAACTATTTTTAAAATTATTAATATTTGATCAACACCAGATACCTAATCTAAAGCTTAAATCTTCCCTCAAATCTCATATGATTCAGGTTTCTTTAGCAATTTCAAAATCTATTGGAAAGGCAGTTGTGACTTTACAAGGAAAGGAAAAAAAAATCATGAAGAAAGTGATTAGAGTGGAATAAATACCTGCTTCTTATCTTGTGTTTTCTTAAAATCTTCACATGCTAGCCAAAACAAAACATTTTCTTCACTGAATTCCTTTTTTAAAAATTCCTATGGATAAAAAGAAAAAAAAAATCACATAGTATTCTACTTTAAAAAGAAATGATATATTTCCCATCAAGAACTGATTTGGCAAAATCCAACAGATGAGTATGAGTTACCCTTTGAAAACCCCACCCTGAAAAACAAAGAGTATGTTCAATGTCAAAGCTAGAATTTCATATACATTTGACCTTAATGCCTTTGACATCATAAGGAAGAGTACAAATGAGGCAGGAATCTACTCATATTTCTAAGCTGACAATAAATTACCAAAAAGTAAATTAAAGTGGAAGATTTATTAGTTCCTTCCAGACAGTGTTTAAACAAAGTACATTCCTCTAAAATCAGGCCCATTATTTTTTTAAACAAAAGAAAAGAACACATTTTAAGCTTGCCTAAAAATGCCATAATGAAACTATGTTAAGTTGGAGGTGTGTTTTCTTTTCGCAGAACGTTGTGCAGTTAGTGGCACGGCCGCTATTCCGCTGCGCAGACACCTCCCTGAGATGTGGACGCTGATCACGGTGGCCTGGTGTCCAAGAGGCTGTAGCCCTGGTGTGACCCGCCACTCCCCACCCCCAGGAATCCGAACAGGAATCAACAGTGTGAGGGCTCATCCTGGCCTGACCCAAGACTTTACGACAGAAGTTGCTGGGACTCATTCTTGAAATTCACATGTGGTCCCCAACTGACACCTGGCGCTTCTGCTGGCCGAAAAAGTTATTTCCGGTGGCATCTGCACTTCCCCATCCACAAGCCCCTCCCTGAGAGATCCCCCACCAAGTGCACATCGCCAGCCTCACTCCCCGACAGTAATGCAGCCTGAGAATCCCCCGAGCACCAGACAACAAACCTCCACATCAGAGAGAGGCAGAGCTGGAAACTCTCTGTATCTCCCACCCAACTACACAAAAACCAGAACCAGACTGCACATGCCCCTCGTGCCTGTCCAGGGCTCTCTGTGAGAACACTGCCAACGCAGTCATGACAGGTGAGAAATTCTTACTCTCAAGGTGGGATGGATAGTGCGAAAGACTGGCCTATTTTCCCCCACATGCATCTAAGCCTCTCCACGTAGTGTATCAATCCCGATTAACAATGAAAAAGGCAAACCCTAAATCTCTTCACGCCTTCTGGGTCTTCCAGCAGATTCTCCAGGGAGGCCGCCCATTTGGCTGTGTTCTTGAGGCTCTGGCGGCTGCTGCTGGAACTACCGTCACTGTCATGGGTGTCTGCAAAACAAAGTTCAGACTGCGTACACGGCCCCAATATGCTGTCGTTTTTAAACATCTGTATGCAATGGTCACCGTCGCCACCACCACCAGGCCTAACCTGGTGATATGCCAGGCTCTATTCTAGGGGCTTCACACAATGGACTCACTCTACTCACAACAATCCTGTAAGGCAGGCGTTACTCTTTCCTCCATTTTACAGATGAGGAAAACTGAGGCTCAGAGTGATGAAGGGGCTTGCCATTTCCTGCCACATCCTTCTCCCACCTGTGTCCACTGGCCAACTTGAAGGAAGCCCTCAAGTCTCACTCAAACCCTCCTCCCAGAGAACTTTCACTCAAGAGCACCTGCTTCCCTGTCACACCTGTGCACAGGCTCACAGTCATCGTGCTATTTTGCACACCAACATTTTAGATACAGACAGGGTCGGTACCACTGATTTTCCCTTTTGCCTCGGGCTCCAACACAACTCTGCACCCCACTGTTACTTATCCTGACTTTATTTAAACTTTGGATATTTTGTTCATTGTGGATGTTTTTGCATTAGTTGTTATCTTTTAAACCATTGCATTAAATATCATTTACCTTGATGCCTGCGTTTTTTGTCACCCTCCCCTTACACTTTGGTGTGTAGAATGAATGGACAACGAGTCCTTGTATCTGCACATCTCCCACTGCACTCTGACTCAAGATGCTTAAAAGCTCTCCAGAGGTGACAGGGGGTCTTCAACTAACACACTTTGGCCACCTGCCTGAAGGAAGAAGTGACAAAACAAACATGCCTCCTTCTACAGAATTTGACCCTTTCCTGAGGTCAAGAGAAACCATGAAATGTCACCTTAGATGGACCGAGGTTCAAAACCCAGTTTGACCAACTCAAACTATAAGACCTTGGGCAAGATTCTTGTGCATATTTGAAGATAATCCCCTCTCTCCCAAGCCCATCAGGCACCTAGCAGTGTCCTTGGGTCATAGGAGACTCTCGACAAATGTTAGTTCCTTTCTCCCCTTCCCTAAAATAACAATTTATGAGTGAACTATTTTTATAGCTAATACTTTTTTCCCTATTAACATTTTTTTCAAAGCTAGAAACATGTTTCTATAAAGAAAAGTTTGAACCTAGAAGAAAATAAAGTTTTAATTAAGAAATCAGCAGAGCTAATCACTTTAAAAGGAGAAATTTTTAAAAGTCTTATAAATATAAATCGCCGCAAATACCTACAGGGCCACACAGCTAAAAATGTTTTTGGAAAAAATTCATATCAGAACACACTGAACTTACTTAACAGTAAGAGCTTCTATGATCTCTGATGTTCTATGGAGTGTGGGTGTCAAGATACACGTTAATCTCTTAATCGTCTGGGACTCCAAATCCAGCACCTGGGGAAACTACCTGGATTTTAGACATTCACTGGATGACTTGGGCTAAAGAAAATAAAGCAGAACCCAGAAACCCAGTGGGGACTGTGCTTCTGTACTCCCTGGTGACGGAGTATGTTAGAGAATTACCTGGGACAAATCCATTCCTCTAACTGAGAAGCAAACTTCCTCGAGCAAATGCACTTGAAGCTTTTCTAAAGCGACTCTTCAGTTCATGGATATTAAATTAGTTTCCTGCTCTTTTTACAAATGCCGAAATGGCAGGGTCCTGAACACTGAGTTTCTATCCAACAAAGTATAAATCCAATTAAAAGATCATTATTTCGAGAAATTTCTGCAGCAGGGTTCATTCTGCCAAGCATTCCACTAATTTACTCTTCTGCTCTTTACCCAGAGAACACAGTTTGACAGTTTACTCCATTTCCCCGGCAGATCTTCTCTTAAGTAAATAAATATAGAGACACAAGTTCACCATTCCAGGAACAATCTTAAGCGGCCACAAATTTCTCTTGCTGTGGCAGAACAACTACTTTGGCCATAAGTTTTCAACCTTGGTCTGAAAGAATTCCAAAACTCTTGACATCCTTTTCAATAATAAGCCTAACCACGTTTGGGTTTTCACTGCCACACTGTCTTGCAAATAAATACATGCGGCAGATTCCCATTTGGCCAATAGAGTGCTTAGAAAGCTGAGACAGTTGGCCCCACTATCAGACAATTGCTAATCTGCCCCCGTTTAGTTCCTGCTCTAATCATTTTTGCATGTTAGCTTTCTGTATCAGCTTTCATTTGAACAAAAAGTTTTACAACTCAAAACCCACTACTCTGGTCTAATCCTGCCCCTTATTTTGCAGCCTGGGAAACAAAAGTCCAGAAGAGAAAATGACCTATTCAAGGTGACACAGCTAAGGAATCATTAGATGGAACCAGGATGGGGACCTACGTGAAAGGGCAACTGTCCCCCCAGGACTGCGTGTAAAGAATCCCAGGGCTTGGCCGGGCGCGGTGGCTCACGCCTGTAATCCTAGCCCTCTGGGAGGCCGAGGCAGGTGGATCGCTCGAGGTCAGGAGTTTGAGACCAGCCTGAGCGAGACCTCGTCTTTACTAAAAAATAGAAATAAATTATCTGGACAACTAAAGTATATATAGAAAAAATTAGCCGGGCATGGTGGTGCATGCCTGTAGTCCCAGCTACCCGGGAGGCTGAGGCAGTAGGATCGCTTAAGCCCAGGAGTGTGAGGTTGCTGTGAGCTAGGCTGACGCCACGGCACTCACTCTAGCCTGGGCAACACAGCGAGACTCTGTCTCAAAAAAAAAAAAAAAAAAAAAAAGAATCCCAGGGCTCCTCGGAACACAGTCGGAAAACCGATGAGCCCTTCTGTTCGGTTCTCTCCTGGGCTACCATCTCCCTTGCACCAAATGTAATGAAATACATGTATGGCTGACACTCTTACAGAAGAATGTGGAGTTTTCAGAGATAGCTCAGAAAGTACATCAAGATGAAGCTACTCTCAATAGCCATGGTCATTGGTTTCCTGGCTTTGGTACCCTAGATAAAGAGAAATTCCTTCTCACCTTTTTGCCTACCTTCTGCCCCTATGTATGGTACATAGGATCCTTCTATCTGGGATATCTGCTCCCTATCAGTCACATGTTTTCATTTGTCCCAGAAATATTGGCTTGAATTCTTCTAAGACGTCTGATTATCTTTCAAGTTTGATTAAGGCTTTTGGCTACGCTCCAAGTTTGAGTCCGTCTTGATCAGTATCATTATAGACAGATCTTGATGGAGAACTCCGTTCACTCGGTGGCGTCTCTCTTTTCCAGGTCAGTATCCCCGACCTCCAATGAGACTAAGCAGAAGGCCACTCCACTTGGCACTGCCCACGGGATCGCCCTTGAACTCAGGCATTTCTGCTACTCAGGAGACCCACTAAGTAAGTGATTCCTAAACCATCTAAGTTCACTTCAAACGTTACAATCATCCCAGTAATGTACAGGAGAAATAAATAACCTTTCTCAATAACAAGCAGGTTTACTTCTGAACTTAATAATAAAGCAAACCCAAGATTTTCCAGCTGCCCAACTTCTGGCACTTGGATTCACAAAGTTCTAATACTCTTTTATTCTTTTTCATTGATATTAATAAAAGTTTCCATTTTAGATGGATTATACAAGAAAGTAGGCTTGGAATGCATAGGTGGAAAAAAAGTGTTAACCATGTTTTCTAGTAACTTTACGATCTCCCAAGTTAGTAAGGAGCTGTGTGATAATGTTTATTTGTTTCAATTTTGTCATGCTTGGCTTATTTTTTGTTCTTATTTAGCTTAACTGTAAAACATTTTCCCAATGAATCAAAAGTTTTTTGGTTTTTTGGTCTGTTTTAGCCCCTGGGCTCTCTAAAGCATTTTAGATCTTCAATTTGTTACATGAAAAAATACTTATTTTTCAGATTAATCTCTCATTAACTAATAATAACAGGTAAAACTTGCAAATTGTTTACAATGTGCTAGGTACTATTCCCAGCTTTTTACATGAGTTAAATCATGCAATTTTCACAATAACCCTCTGATATAGTTGGTATTAGCCCTTTACAGATGAAGAAACTGAGACACAATAACGTACAAGGGTCACCAGGAATGGGCAGCCTGGCTCCACACCACAAGGCTCTGCTGAACCTTACATTCACAAAGCCCAGAAGGCAACAGCCTTGGAAAGACTCATAACAACCGCACTACGGGGAAAAGACTGAGAAAAGTGGGTAACAGTCCAATTCCATGCAGATAAAAAGTCATGTAAGATTGGGGTAGAATCCTCTAGCACACAAACACAGTGTACATACATCTTCCACTTACATTTATACTGTTCCATGTGGTTCCTGGCTTCAGTAAAAGCCATTATTTCGCAGATGGGTGCAGCCCCACGGTGCAGATGTCTGGGGCTGGTTGCTTGCAGAGTATTTTATGATGCATTATTTATGGAGGCTATGATGTCATATCTAACAGAGACCTTCTCCAGACATTAATTCCTTGGAAATCCATATTCAAAAGGCATCTGTAACACTCAGAACTGAATGCTCACAGCATGGATTTCTGCTGTTAATCTGCAGGAAGTTCTGTGTAATGATCCTGCATATAGACAATTTCCCCAAGTCAAATAATACGTTAGTAATATCCCAACATCAGCTTCCTTGACATTGGAGTCAACGTAAACTCAAAGGGTTTGTCTTAGGTACCTCAAAACTCACAGCATATTAAATAAAACACAGTAAACATTGAAGTCCAGGAAAAGGCAGAGACATTAATCTTAAATTCTAGAGCGATTTGGTACAATGCACATGTACACACACTATACGCCTCTAAAATACTCTACTTTGCAATGAAGTTTCAAAGAAAGTACACACTCCACAGAACTTATTTAAACCCTCTTATCATCTAGACCACATCAAGCCTATTACATTTAAAAAAAAAAAAAGTCATCCCAGCCTAGAATCAGAGAGTTAGTTACCACTGGTAATCTGGGTAAGGCACCGGAGAAACCGGGTCATGGAAACACTGTATCTAAATATTACTTAAGTGTTTATCGCTCCAGTATCTGGCTTCTGAGAATAACTACTACCCTGCAGGCAGGCAATTCCCCTGCTGGGGAGATCTGATTGAACTGCAGTTAGCAGAAAATAATAATAAAAGTGAAAAAGTTTTAAAATAATCATCCTAACAGTCAGCATCCAAGACAGGAGCAGGAAAACAGGTTGCAGAGGGTTGGCTCGGCTCAGACAGGGCATGTGGCATTTTCACACAAGGGCTCAGTCCTCTAAGAAAGTCAGGTGCACACGGTGGTCCTCCCAAGGTCACCTGTGCACCTCTGCCTGCACAGCACACTTCCCTCAGCCCCCACCCGGCCCCAGGCCAGGGCCAAGGCCATGGGCAAGCTGAGGACATCTCCCGAAGGGGGTGAGGGGGCCATTCCTTACATTCCATGCTCAGGGGTCCACCAGAGAAAGTTTCACGCAGACCAAAAATCCGCTGCCTTCTCAGAGACGCTTTGTGCAAGAAAGACAGGGGCTGCCAGGCCTCCCGAGCACCCTTGGGTCCGAAGAAAAAACAAGTCTCAACATCCTCTTTTGAGTGGACCAAACAACAGATGGCCACTGGTTTCCAGTTTCTACCAGAGGGAAGGAAATAAGAACGCCGACCTGTTATTTGTAGCCTCCTCGGAATCTACTTGCCAGGCAGGGGCCCCGAAAAAAGAAAATGACCCAGGGGCCCTACCCTGAAAACAAAGACCCTGTCATCCATTTCCTCCTCTTCCCAGATGCCTGTGCTTCCTCCAGGGCCTGACACTTGTGCACAAATGTGCCCTCACTCTCCCACTCCACTCCACTCTCCTCCGCCCCTACCTTGAGGCAAAATTAAGTGACTTTTCCCTCCAGGATCAGCCACATGGAACGTGCATTGCTTCAGAGAAAGTGCTGTGTCCTCCTCTGGGCTGGCATAATGTCTCACGATCATGTACGTATTTTACAATAATAAATATTTTCCAAGGAGTGAACAAAGCCAGGCACTAGGCTAAGGGACAGAAGGCACCAGAAGGCGGACGACAGCTAATACAAATAGCTGACATTTACTGAGCACTTACTAGACCCCATCTAAACTTCACAAAAATCCTTGGAGGCTGGTCCCATCATTGGCCCCCTTTCTGGATGAGGACACGGAGGCACAGGGAGGCTCAGTAACTTGCTACAAAGAAGCAAGGAAGGGAACGGATGAGCTGGAATTGCACCAGGTTGTCCGGCTGCAGAGGCTGGAAAGGAAACAGGAAATGAAAAGATGCAAGAAATGAAAGGTGGGGCCCTTTTTCTCACGGAACTTAAAATGAATTGAGAAGACAAGACCAGGCGCGGCCAGGTGGCCACCTGCCCACAATGCCACAGCCTGGCGTGAAGCTTTCTTCACTGGTCCGGGAGGAAGGGAGAATGAGGATAAGGAAATGTTTACCAAGTGAGCTGTGTTGATAGAGTAGGGACAGTCTTGGGTTGCTTGTTTTGTTTTTGTTCTGAAATAGAATTGCATTCATTTCCATGGTTCACAATTCCAGAGATACAGAAAGGAGCACAGTGCTCTCCTCCGCCCTCACTGCCTCTCCATAGAAGCAACGTCTAGAAGATTCTTAAGTATCACGACAGTTCTTCAACTGAGACTGTATCTTTCCTACGATTTGGGGTGTTAATGTCCTTTCATTTGTGAAATGATAAAGATGGTTGATGATGGCTTTGTTTCTAATGTCCTGAACTGGAGAAAACAAGGAAGAAAAGTAGGAAGGAAGGAAGGCAGGGAGGGAGAGAGAACAGTTGTCAGCTCCATATCCATTCTGGAAATATATCTCAGCAAAGTGACTAAATGAATGCTGTGTGCAGGTAGCCCTGGACTTGGGTCTGAGACTTGAGTTCTCTGGTCTGGCCCTTCTGAAATGGGTGGCTCTAGACAAGTCCCTGCCCCTTGGTGGCCTCTGCAGCTCTCCAGGGAGACATGAAATAGTTCCCTCCTGATGGGACAGGCTGCACTATCCGGTGCAGAGGACTGGAGGTCATGGGTGAGCTGGCCTCCTGGAGCAGAGAGACCCAGGCGTTAAACCAGGACGGATGACACCCTGGGGCACAGAAGCGGGGTGTCCAGCATCCCCCAGGGGCAGAGTGTGGAGCAGGGGAATGGGACCCAGACAGAGGGCAGGCCAGATCAGGGGTCCCTGGCCACCAGGCAGCAGCAGGTCAGCAAGGCTGACCCAAGGGCATTTGGCAGGGCCTTTGACAGAAGGAACTGGCTTAGAAGGGAAATTTGTCCCCAGAAGTCTGCAAGAGACTGTTTCACTCCAGTGGACGCCTCCTGACAGCTCTTATCAAGGGGCTGCTGCTGTTGCCTGCCTGGGCCCCCTCTGCTCCCACCGCCACCCCCGGGCTACTGCGGCAGGGAGCTATCTGGGGGAAGCAGAAGAAACTCATGAGAGTAAATTTAGTACAATTTAAAAGGCAAGTTCCCAGAGCCCAGCTTCAGGGGGCAAGGGGTTTACTCGACCAAGCCCTAGGAAGTGGCCAAGCCAAGCAGGCATCTGCCTAGGTTTCCAGATGTTCTGACAACGAGGAAAGGAGACTACCAATCAGTGGAGGCAAATGAAGCACCAGAAGCACCTCACACCCACCAGCCGCAGGCTGCCCTTGGTGAAGGTCAGGGCGGGTCCTGCACACTTGGGGGCTGGTGGGCTGACCACAGCTGTATAAAGCAGTGCCCCTCGCCTGGCCCGGCCTCTCTGTCCCTGCAGGCCAGGCCCTGCCTTGCTCTCCCTGAACCCCTAGGCCTGGGCCAGGGAGGTTCTGCAGAGAAAGTTTCCCCAGCTGCCAAGACTGCCCTGCTGCCAGGTTGTTATTAATAAAACAAAGACATTAAATTGCTACATAGACTGTCATCTTTAAATGAAACTTAAGCCCAGCAATAAATTTGAAATAGTTCCCAAGGGTTTAATGGGATAATGCGCAACAGTCCTGGGGGACAGGGGGAGGGGGACACGGGGGGAGGCGGAGGCCCGCCTGGCAGGGTGGGAATTCCCCTGACAGGTCACCTTAGGTCTGGCTGCGAGTGGGGTGGCTTCCGCTTTGCTTTTCAAGTGGACACAGCCCGGATACCGTCAACAACGCCAGTTGTGAGGGGTCCTATTTCAGTGGCGTTAGAAGCATCCGGGCGCTCCCCAGCCCAGGACTCGTCCCCAGGACTGAACTGGCTGGTGTGGGGCAGGGCCTCGGAAGCCACATTTTATCAAGCCCCTCTTCACCCCCACGTGATTCGTGGAACACACTTTGAGAAAACTTGGAAAGGAAAGTAAGGGAATCCCACCTTGAACCTTGAAAGGAGGGGTTAGGAACTCAAGACCCTCAATTAAGACTTTGCTGAAAAGTAGGAAAGGTCTAAAGTGGAAGGTGCCTGGGGAGGCAGGACTGCAGCTGTGTCCAAACCAGGGGTCCTGCGGGGGGCGGGGGTCCAGCTTCTGCAGGGTCTGAAACTTACACTATTTGGGGAGCTTGTTAAAAAAAATAATTCAAAATTACAAAAAATAATGTGTGTGTGTGTGTGTGTCAGTGCAGGCTTCCCAAGGATCACTCGCCTGGCTCTCCAGTGTCTCAGCCTCTGGGCCCACATTCCCCTTCCCTTTCTCGCCAGACCCCTCTTCCCCCTAAGCTGGGTGTGATGACCAAGCAGGCAGGGGCTCAGGTCCTTTCCCAGTGGGGGGCAGACTTTAAACCTAAAATTCCCAAGGAAATTGGGCTCTTCAAGTCCAGGCATCCAAATTTTTTTTCCTTTTTTTAAATTTTTATTTCAGGGGCCATGCTAATCTTCTCTGTATCACTCCAATTTTAGTGTATGTGCTGCCAAAGTGAGCACCAGGCATCCACTATTGGCCCATGATGTTTAGTGGCTGATCCTTCTATCAGTGACATGGCCATATTTCATTAAATGTGGTTTAAAATGTGTTGCCCTGAAACAATTTGTTCCCTAAACCTGCCATCAGTCTTTTTGGGGTGCAACTTGGCCACATGCAAAAGCACCTCAAATCCACCTATCTTCCATGATTCGATGGTTCTATTCGTGAGTCTTCAACCCAAAAATGATCCACAGCAATAAGGAACCTGTACAGGGGCATTCACGGCAGCTCTATTTATAATAGGAACAGGGAGAAAAGATAAAAGCTAATAATTATTTCACTTTTATTATGTACCAGGCATTGTACTAGGGGCTTCGTGTGTTTTAGTATATTTAATCCCACAAGTCAATGACACCTACTTTACAGATAAGGAAACGGATGCAGAGGTGTGCTTGCTGGTATACCAATTCTCCTGGGGGGGGGGAAGCCTTCATTTTTAGCATTGCTGATTTCCATGATGAGAATATGATGTGAATATCCCACCATACCTAATTTCAAGTTACCTATGGTTTAGCAACCAGTTTCCTGAATATTTAGCAATTGGCTCTTGCAAGCCAGTCTGAGCCACCTCCAGCACATCATTGCAACAGAGGCACAGAGAAGCCAAGTAACTTGCCCAACGTTGCTGAATGACAAAGTCAAGGTTGGAACCAAGAATTTAACTCCAGAGTCTAGGTTCTGACCGCTGCTCCATAGGCCTGCGCCGATGATGGGGAATAGCTAACATTAACACCCACAAGGGAATCCTTTGACTCACATGCAACGCAGAAATGTTTACATGACCACTAACGCTAATGGAGTGCTTAAGGCGTGCTGGGCTACGATGTAAGATCTTTACAGTAACCCTATGAAGTCCTGCATTATTGGAGTTGTCCAAAATATTAAATGCAATGATTTGCAAAATTGGATAGGTGGGGGTCAAGCTCCAACTGAGTGCTTAAGGAAAGGGCTAGCTATTCCCATTCCCATTTTGCAGATCCTATTTTGCACAGAGGCACGGAGAGGTTCAGCAGTTAGTAAGCCGTGGAGGTGAGATTCTGACCCAGCCAGTCGGTTCCAGCCTCTTAGTCACAATGGCCCTCATAAAGCAGGATGTTAGGTGAAAAGAGAAAATACAGACCATTAGAACGAAGCTGAAGTGAATACTGGAGTGGGCAATGGAGGAGAGTCAGGCAAACATGTGTTTGACGGATTCTCCATCACCTATTAAGAGTGGCGGGGCACGTCACCTAAGCGCCGGCTTCCGTTACTTCCCTGCTCCCTCACGGGGCCGTCCTGAGGGTGAACATGGAATTCACAGAGCGCGGGGAGCAAAGCCCCCGGCCCACAGTAAGCGCTGGACAGGTCGTAACTATTATTACGAACAAAAAGGGCAAGAGGGCTGGAAGCAAGGACATGGTTTCATCCTCACCGTGGGTTCTTTGTCCTACCAAGTTGCCCCAAACTGTGGCTCCGGCTGGTCCAAGTGACAGCCAGAACTTCGCCGGCGCGGACCACAGATGTGCCCTTCTCCATCCTGGAGTTCGGCCACCTTCGCGGCCCCACCTTTGGGCTCCGCCGCGCAGAACTGAGGTCCCCGGCGCCCCAGGCCCGGCTGCCCAGCCCGGTGCCGAGGTCCCGCCGCGCGCCTACAACCGGCGCGCACGGGCATCGCTCCCACCCACGCCCGCCGCGTAGCGGAGCCCTCCAGGAGAGGGGCGAACCCGCCCGCCCCGCTGCTTTCGGATTCTGGATCCCACACTACCTCCAAAGTTTGGGGGTGTTTTGATCTCCTTTTCCTCCCAGACCGTCACTAAAAAGAAAACTGCTGCTGTTCCCCTTTTTAGCCAAACTTCCTCCCCGGGTTGCCTCCCGGGGCTCTGCGCTCCCTTGGCGGCGGGAAGCGCGGGGCGCGGGCGCAGCGGACAGAAGCAGCGCGCTCGGCCGGGCTCCCGTCGGGGCTGCATCGCCGCGCCGCGCCGCGCCCGCGCCCCGGAGGGCGGGGAGGATGCCCGGCGCCCGGCTTACCTGACGGAGGTCGCTTCCTGCTCAGCCGGCTCACGGCGCGGTTAAACATCGCCGCGGGCGCCCGGATAGGAAGGAGCAGCAGCCGGGCGGCGCGGCGGTTGAGCCGAAGGCAGGCGAGGAGGAGGAGGGCGAGGAGGAGGGGCCCGCGCAGCACCGCCCCGGCCCCCGCCCAGCCGCCCCTCCTCCCCGCCAGGCGCCGCGTGGCGCGCTCCGTGCGTCCTGCCCGCCCGCGCTGGTGGGGCCCTCGGTGCCCGGGCGGGGCGGGCGGGCTGCTCTCCAGTCGCCCCGAGCGGGCCCGGGGCTGCCGGGACTCGGGCGCCCGCCGAAGCGGTCCGCGGGCCCCGCCCCGCCTAGTTTCCACCTCCCGCACCCTCCCCGCAGCCCCGGGAGCGGGCTCGGCGCCGGGCGCACCTCCGCGGGGCGGCGGACAGAATCCCCGCCCCGATCACAGGCCGGGAAGCCGAGACCCCGCGGACCTGCCAAGTCAGTGCGCGGCCCGGCCGGTGGCCTTGGCCTCCTCGCCCCCGGGATCGGGATCCCTGCGCGCCCGGGCCTGCCCGCCCCAGACTCCGTGGGCGCTGGGCCTTCCCACGCCGCCAGTACGGGCGGGGCCCGCGAGCCGAGCCGCCGGTGGGCGCCCTCTCCCGGGCCAACACTCGGGCGCCTTCTCCCCCGTGCCCTTGAGGCTCCAGGGGCAGACCTCGGGGATTTCTGCAGGACCCCCCTCGGGTTCCAGCGCCGAGCGGTGCTCCGCCCCGCACACCTGCGCGCCCGGGGCACCTTCCTAACTTTGGGGGACACGTGGGTGCAGCCTCAACGACCGGAATCGCCCAGGTCCCCCGCTGCGCTCTCCTCTCCCACGGCCAGTCACCTGCCTGGCGCGCGTTCTTCTGTTATTTCATTTCTCCCACAGAACAGCCCAAGTGGGGTTGTCATTAGCCCCATTTTCTTGAACATTTGGTTTGCAAGGAATTGTCTTTCTGGCGAGTTTTATTTTTCTCCTTGTGTATCTGGCTTTGTCTCTAAATTGGTCTTTATTTTTAGCTGTACTAATTGCTATTTTCTAAACTGTTCCCAGTCGCCCCCCCCATCCTTGCGCAGTATTTTCACTAGTTGGCACTTTCTTTTGTATCTTCCATTCCGCGCTGCCCCGTTCCGCTCACTTTTCATCTCTCTCTACCGCCCCACATCCCACTTCCACCCCATGCCTGTCCTTCCCGCAGTCGCCTCTCCTTGGGCTCCCTCCTCCTCCCTTCTCAAAGTCATTTTCCTCAGAGGACTTCTAAGCACTCGCCCCTCAACTTCCAGGCTCCTGAGGGTTACACTCGCAGAGACCACGTGACCATGAACTGGGTTAAAACTAAACCCGAGCAGCTTGACTTTAAAAACGTTTCCTTCTGTTGTTGGCCTACTCCAGGGACAAGCTTCCACTTCGTTGTAATGGGATCAAGCTGTGATACTTGAACTATAAGCAGGAGTTTCACGTTCTGTAAGAGCAGGATTTTAAATGCTGGCAGAGTCCTGGATCCAAATGAGGTCACTGCATTCTCCTAACAGTAACAAGGGAATTCGTGCAGCACACCCACCCGGAAAACTTCCCCAACACCAAATTACAAGTCCTAACACAGGAAAAAAGGACACTGGCACAAAGGGGTCAAAGTTAGGCACAGCTAGCTAGATGTTACGCTAGTTTCCAGGTCCACCCTACTGTGTCCTGAAAAACCCTGGCTTAAGTCATGCTTATGAATCCTTCCAGAGCTAAGAACCCCAGGCCTCTCTTAAACAAAGGGAAATAAAACAGCGTCAAATCACTTTGTCCTATTAGAGTATCAGATAGTAATTACAAAAATAAAGACGCATGTAACCATGTCTTAGCAAGTTTAATGTACAAAGTTTAAAGTTTGTGTTTGGGACATTGAAAGACTGTCCTCATGAAATTGCTAAAACACCTGTTTTAAGTGACTAAAGATCAAAAAGCCAGTTTTCAACGTGTACTGTGCAGGAGACCAAGTATAAAAGTGTAAAGCCTCATAGCTCCCTAAAGTTTGTCCCCCCCCCCCCAACACACATGATTAAGTTCTGCCCGTGGTTTGCATTTGGATTGAAGGTGCTTTCCATCCAAATAGCATTGCCCCTGTAAGTCCAGCACCCACCTTCTGCACTGGTCTCAATCAAGCTTTCACAAACAAACCAGGGTAGGCAGTTTGCAGAAGGGAGAGGATGAGCAGTTTAGCACCATTCTCCCCCTGCTGGTCTCACCTTAGCTTTAACAACCTTCAGATCAGGCAAGAAGCAATAGCCCCAGGGGTCTTCCAGTAAAGCAGAATTCCAGCAGCATCACTGACTTTGGAGTTCAATATTTTCTATTCTACTTAGAAACTTCAAAATATTGGTAAGTTGTGAATACACTTTAGAGTCACTTTCTTATAACCAGAATATATATAACAAGACCTATTCTAGGCCATTGGAAGCAGATGATGATGCTTGTGATTAAGCAGCTGAGATTGGTCAATAGAGACAGGCCAATCCTCTTGCAAGGACAATGCTCAACCACATGTGGCACAAACAATGCTGCTCAAACTACAGCAGCTGGACTTGGAAACTCTGTCATCCACCGTGTTCACCAGACCTTGCACCAACTGACTACCACTTCTTCCAGGCTTTGGGCTGCTTCTTGCAAGGAAAAGTATTCACTTCCCAACAAGCTGTGGAAAACGCCTTTCAGGATTTCATCTCCGCTCGCTCTCCAGGCTTCTTTGCTGCTAGCATAAGCAAGCTACTGTTAAGATGGCAAAACTGTGTTGATAGTTTAGGCACAGACTTTGATTAATTGTACTGCTTCTTGTTTGAGATACAATAAACTAGTTTTGATTCAGAATCGGACATTTCATATTTAATGACCTAATATCAGTGTTATTTATGGTAGCTAAAAATGCTCATTAGGAGAATAAGTTACAACATTTCCTATAATGGAATATTTAACAGTGGTAAAAAAAGAGTGTGAGGAATCTTTGGTGACATTAGAACATGCTTATGTCAAGCTTTCATTGAAAAAATCAGGATACAAATATAGAGAAAAATTTCAGTGCAAAGGAAGAGGAGAAAATATAGTATAGTTACGTACACAAAGCTAGCAGTTAACTACACCAAAATACTACTAGAATTTATCTCTGAATGATATGAAAATGGATGATTTTAATTTTCATATTACGTTTTCCTGTTCGGCAAAATTTCTGCAGTGTATATGCTTTTAAATCGGGGGGGGGGGGCGGGGGGGGGATCAGTAATTAGAAACTGGTCGAAATGTCCACTGGGTGTAATGCTACCAATACGTAAGCCCTCATTTTACAACATTAGTTTTGCTTTCTTAAAACTAATTTCCCATGGAAGGAGCAAGCAGAGGCTGACTGCCTTTCCCATCTTTGATCTCTCTTGCACTTTAAGGCCCACATTCCTGGAATGTCACAGCTGGAGGGATCTTTGGAGATCAGCATGTTATGCTGCAGATCAGGAAACTGAGGCTCAGCAGCTGCACTTGGCTTGGCTGGGCGGCGATGCTAGGCGGGTGGTACTCCTGCTACTGCAGCCTCTACCTTATGTCACGCCGCATCCATGACGAGGCACCTGACAAGGAAGACCTTTAGGCAAGTCGTGGATTCTAATTAGGATTCCAGTTAAACAGGGCAGATCAATTATGTCAGCTTGCAGCCGTACTTATATTTCTCCAATCTCGAAACAAAAACCAATCAGCCATAAAAAAGGACATCCTGCCGCTTGTGACAACATGGATGAACCTGGTGGACATTATGCTAAGCAACATAAACCAGACACAGAGAGATAGATACTGCCTGATTCTACTTGCATAAGGTCTCTAAAATGGTCAGATTCATAGAAACAGAAAGCAGAACAGTGGTTTCCAGGGGATAGGGGGTGGGGGAAACGGGGAGATATTGATCAAAAGGTACAAACTTGCAGGTATAAGATGAACACGTTCTGGGGATCTCATACACAGCCTGGGCGGTGATGCAGGTGTTTGTTAGTTAATTTGATTGTAATAATCATGACACAATGTATACATATATCAAATTATTTTGTACACCTTGAATATATACAACTTTTATTTGTCAATTAAATATTTTTTAAATGAAATAAATAATAAAAATAAATTTAAAAACAAAACAAAACTCCTCCACTGCCCCATTTCACTACAGCACTTTTCAGCAAAGTGCCTCACGAGTTGGCTGCGCTCACTGTCTCCATTCCGTTCCCCTTGCTCTCCTAAACCCTCGCTGGGCTGACCTCCAACCCCATGAAACTTCTCTGGTCAGGGTCACCCATGCCTGCTGCCTGGGGAGACCTAGTGGTCAGTCCTCAGCCCCTGTCTGCCTCACCCATCCTCAGCACTGGACTCTGTGCCTGGCTCCCTCCCTCTTGAACCACGTTATTCCTTTGGCTTCTGGAATACCACATCCTCCTAGTTTTCCTTCTGCCACATCTGCTATTCCCACCCCCACTGCCCTTTCCTTTATTTATTTATCTATTTATTTGCCACAGGGTCTCGTTCCATCACCCAGGCTAGAGTGCCGTGGCATCATCATAGCTCACCGCAACCTCCAACTCCTGGGCTCAAGCGATCCTCCTGCCTCAGCCTCCCTAGTATCTGGGACTACAAGTGCACACTGCCTCGCCCAGCTAGCTTCTTTTTTTACATTTTTTGTAGAGACGGGGTCTTGCTGTGTTGCCCAGGCTGGTCTCAGACTCCTGGCCTCAAGTGATCCTCCCACCTTGGCCTCCCAAAATGCTAGGATCACAGATGTGAACCACTGTGCCTGGCCCCCTTCCTCTTAACGGTGGTGCACCACAGGCTTTGTCTTGGGAGCTCTTCTCTTCTCTTACACACTTCCTCCCTTGATCATCTCATCAAATTTCATGGCTTTAAATATCATTTTTAAAACAATAGATTTTATTTTGTAGAGCAATTTTAGGTTCACAGCAAAACTGAGCAGGAAGTGCAGAGAGTTCCCATGTGCCCCTCCCTCCCATTACGGACCTCCCACACCAAGGGGTATGTTTGTGACAATCGATGAACCTACACTGACACATCATTTTCACCCAAAGTCCATAGCAAATACCCTTTTTATGCCTCAGGACTCCCACATTTATATCTTCAGCCTGGACCTGCCTGCTTGGCACCTGCTGTTGGATGCCTAATAGGACGTCTAAGATGGAACGAGTCCCAAACAGAACTCTTCCTGCCCACACCTGCTCCATCTCAATTAAAAGCACATCCACCTTTCCAGTGGCTCAGTTATCTTAGTGTCATTTCTCACACCTCACATCTAGGCCATCAAGCTGTCCTTCGAAATGCAGACAGAATCCCACACACCTCGACATCTCCCCACCACTGTGCTCACCCTCCGGCCTGGATTGCTGCAGGAGCCTCCCTGTCCGACTTGCCCTCGTCTATTCCAAGCCCAGCAACCATTTCTCTGCGTCAACCCTCCACTGCACACTCTGTAGCGGCTCCCCATGCCGCCCAGAGAGGAAGCCATGACCACACAGAGACCTGCAAGGTCCAGCCTGCTCAGGCCTCTGTTCCCCAAACCTCCTCTCCTGGCCTCCCACTCCCTCATCTGCTCCTGCCACGTGGCCTCCTCCTCGTCCCACCCCATGACCTGTGCACGTTTCTTCTGTCCAGAACACTCCTTCCAGGTCCTTGCATGACATGTTCCCCCAGTTTCTTCAGGTCTTCATCCAGTGTCACCTTCGCAGTGAGGCCCCCCAGCCAACCTGTTTGAAACCGCAGCCCCTCTGCCTGCACCTCCATGCCTCTTTTTTCTCCATCCCTGCCACGCTTCTCCATAGCCACGTCCCTTCCTAACAGACAATGGTTCCTTCAGAGGCCCATTGTCTGCCTCTCCCTGCAGCCCCTGCAGCCCTGCATTACATCCTGCCTCGGATGTGGGCTCCATGGAGGCAGGGATTTTCCACTGTTTTGTTCACAGCACCTACAAGAGTGTCTGTTATAGAGGAAATGCTCAACAGAAATGTCTTGATGAATCAAGAGAAAAAATATTTATTTCTTCTCTCCCAAAATTCCACAAAGATGACAGAAAGTGCATTAAAAAGAAGGCATAAACCCACCTGGACAAGGTGTATGAAAAAGGAGGCAAAATGGAAGAGAGATGTGAAGCCATCTGAAAGGACTTGGAGAAGCAGAAACTGATTTAACAAGAGGAAGGAGCTGCAACCTACGCGCAGACAGAGGGTGCCAGTGAGAACAAGCCAGTTCACCTCGCAGAGCTCAGAGCTCCCGACCGATAGGCACAGACCGCAGAAGGCAGGGCAGACAAGGGCTGAAAAGGGGGATTGGATAAAAGTCTGTACAAGGAGGCTTCACGTCCCCACCCCCAGCCCAGCCAGGCAGCAGAGGTTATCTTGGGCAATACTGAGGCACGGAGGCTCTGGACTTAGGGACCACTGGCTGGGCTGAGGGTGCAGATGCGCTCTGGGCTTCCAACAGAGAGTTAGCTCAAGGTCTGCACACAGAATTGTGAGGCCCCTTCTCTTCCCAGGCCCCCTCCCCCGCAGCCAGGTGAACTACACAAATTTCATATCTCCCTCCAAAAAACTAAACAAAACAGAAATACAATGGATATTTTAAAAGTTAGCATTGCCCAATCACGGAGAAATACAGAGTCCACAAGCATCTTTCACATGCACAGAGCTCCCAAAGAGCTTTTGACACCTCCCTTTCAAATATGAGGGCCATCCAAGGATCACAGATATTTAAGGAATGCCTCTAACAGGAGAGAGAGAGAGAAAACAGAAAACAGGAATCCAGGGGAAGACAAGAGAGGGAATAGAAATAAATCTTTTTAAACATTGTAATTATCTTAGAGAGGGAGAGAGAGAAAAGCTATTTCACCCACAAAAGAAGAAAGTGGAATATAAAAATAAAGTGGAAACAAAACATTTCAATAAAGGGGTTTGAAGCTAAAGTCAAAGAAATCACCTAAAAATTAGAACAGATGAAGAAATGTACAATAGGAGAGAAGGACTGGAGAATCAATCCAAGTAATAAGAGCTCCAGAAAGACATGATAGAATATTGGAGGAGAAATTAAAGATATAACTCAAGAAAATTTCCCAAACTTAGCCAGGTGAGGTGGCGCAGGCCTGTAGTCCTAGCTACTCTGGAGGAGCCTGAGGTGGAGGATCACTTGAGCCCAGGAGTTTGGAGGTGTAGTGTGCTATGATCAGGCCTGTGAATAGCCACTGTAACATAGGGAGACCTCGTCTGCAAAAAAAAAAAAAAAAAGCCAGGTGCCATGGCTCACACCTGTAATCCTAGCACCTTGAGAGGCCAAGGCAGGAGGATCACTTAAGGCCAGGAGTTTGAGGTTGCAGTGAGCTATGATGATGCCACTGCACTCTAGCCAGGGCACAAGAGCAAGACTCTGTCTCAAAAAAACAACAAAACAAAAAACAGAAGAAGAAAAATGAAGAAAATTCATCTCCAAAGTGAAAAAGCCCATCAAGTGGCCACAATATCAGACCTACAACAAAGTACACCAGCATGAAATTTCAAAACATAAAGACAATTTCCAAAAAACTTACAAAAAAACACAGTGCTGGTAGAGATATTAAATGGTTCAACCACTTTTGGAAAGTGGTTTCGAAGTTTCTTAAAAAGTTAAACATACACCTATCATATAATCAAAACATTTCACTCCTAGGCATTTACTCAAGAAAAATGAAAGCATACGTGCAACAAAGACCAGTACATGAATGTTCATAGTAGCTTTATTTGTAATAGCCCTAAACTGAAACAACCCAGTGTCCATTAATAGCTGAATGAATAAACAAATCATGGTATATACATACAATAGAATACTACTTATCAACAAAAAAGAATGAATTATTGACATATTCAGTAACACAGATGAATCTCAAGTAATTAGTCCCAGTGCAAAAAGGAATACACACTATATGATTTCATTTACGTAAAATTCTAGAAAATGCAAACTCAACTGTAGTGACAGAGACAGATTAGCGACTGCTTGGAGATAATAGGGAACAGGGTTGGGGAAGTGGGGGGAAGGATGGATTTCAAAGGGGCATGAGGAACGTTTTGAGGTGATAGCTATATTATCTTGATTGTATCGATGGTTTCGTAGGAGTATACATATGTCAAAATGTAAAGTGTATAATTTAATATACGTACATTTCATTGTATATAATTATACCTCAATGACCCTGTTTGTAAAATTACGTATGTGTTGAGAATGTCAAACGGTGCAGCTCCTTTGGAAAACAGTTGAGCAGTTTCTCAAAGTTAAACATGGAATTACCAGATAACTCAGCAGTTCTCTATGTTGCCCAGGCTGGTCTCCAGCTCCTGGCTTCAAGCCATCGACCCCTCTCAGCCTCCCAAAGGGCTAGGATTACAGGCTTGAGCCACTGTGCCTGGCCTGCAATTATTAGGTCATTAAATGTAAAATGTCCAATTTTGAATCAAAAGTGTAGTTTATTATATCTCAAAGAAGCAGTACAATTAATCAAAGTCTGTGCCTAAACTATCAACACAGTTTTGCCATCTTAACGGTAGCTTGTTTATGCCAGCAGCAAAGCAGCCTGGAGAGCAAATGAAGATGAAATCATGAAAGGCGTTTTCCACAGCTTGTTGAGAAGTGAATATTTTTCCTTGCAAGAAGTGGCCCAAACCCTGGAAGAAGTGGTAGTCGGTGCAAAGTCTGGTGAATGCAATGGTTGACAGTGAGTTTCCAAGTCCAGCTGCTGTAGTTTGAGCAGCATTGTTTGTGCCACATGTGGTTGAGCATTGTCTTGCAAGAGGATTGGCCTGTCTCTATTGACCAATCTCAGCTGCTTAATCACAAGCATCCTCATCATTTCGTCCGTCTGGTTGCAGTAGACATCTGCTGTAATCGATTGACCAGGTTTCATGAAGCTGTAGTGGATAATACCAGCAGTGGACCATCAAACAGACATTAGCTTTTTTTGATGAATATTCAGTTTTGGACTGTGTTTCAGCACTTCATCTTTATGCAACGATTGTGCCAAATGCTTGCGATTATCAAAAAGAATCCATTTTTCATCACACATAACAATACAGTGTAAAAATGGTTTGCCTTTATGTTGTGACAGCAAAGAAAGGCAAGTTTTGAGACAATTTATCTTCTGACACTCACTTAATTCTTGCAGTACCCATCTATCCAGCTTCTTTACTTTGCTGATTTGTTTCAAATGATCCAATATTGTTGGAATACTAATGTCAAACCTTGCTGCTAATTCATGCTTAGGTTGAGGTGGATTTGCTTCCACTACAGCTTTCAGCTTATCATTATCTAACTTGGTTTCAGGTCACCCATATGGCTCATTTTGAAGATGAAAATCACAGAACAGAACTTCTCAAACTATCAGTGTACTGTGCATTCATTATCCACATCCTTCCCAAACACTTCATTGATATTTCGAGCTGTCTGCACTGCATTGGTTCCATGATGGAACTCATATTCAAAAATAACATGAATTTTTTACTTATCCATGGTTTCACAAAAATTGCTTTAAAAAAATTCGAAAGATAATCACAAGCTAAAACATGCATTTGCAAGCTGAGGACGTATTAATACCTTCACAATAAAAATAAAACAGAAGTGTTAAAGTGAAATGTCAGAGAGGATCAACTGTCAACCTTAATACTTAAGGAAATCAGACATTTCATACCTAATAACCTATTATTTTAATAAAAATAAAAAAATTAAAAAAATTCTAGTTTATAACAAAAGAGGGGAAACTTGGTGATATCACCAATAACAGTGAGAGCTAAATTTCACAGAGTACTTACTACATGCTTGGCATTGTTCCAAGTACTATTACTATTTTAAACACTGTTCTTATCAAACAACCCCTTGGAGGGGTCTTAGACTGCATCTAATGGCAAGTGGAAGACCAACTGCAAGTAAAATTATGGCTCTTCATGGATTGAAAAGCACAATTCACACTTTTTTTGATCTTCACCAAACTTTGTGATATAGGAATTTATGGATATAGAAACTGAGTCTCAGATTAAGAGAACTGCTCAGTGCCATCAGCAAAAGTGGGAAAGCAGGGTTAGAACTCAGGTCTCTCAGCTCCTGGTGCCAACTCTTTACACAACTCTACACAACTGCCCCCATCCCTATGAAAAAATGATTTTTAAAAAAACACTGTTTCAGGTGTCTCCTTTGTAAATTGTTCCCTTGTGCTATTTTTAAATGTTAAAGGAAAAAAGTTTGGAATTTCAGAGAATCTTAATTCAGTTCTTCCTTCAAATCTAGATATGAAAATGTACTCTGAAAAGCAAAAAAGAAAAAAAAAGGTTCATTTGTATATGCACACTTGCACACATACACATATAAGTTGTGAGTATAACATGTTAACTAACACTGTCCTGGGGGGTGGTTTAAATAGTCATATTGCAACACACACCTCCCAAAAAGTGTCCCATTCGATGTGATCACTCACACTCCACCGAGTCAACTGGGCACCCGCCACTGCTCAGGACTTCTCACAAACTTCTTTGGAATGTCATTTGCATTCTCTTGGGTATGTCTAGAACAATCTTTTGTGGACCTATGTGGTTTTTGGCAATTGCCAAAAGCTGTTTGATGAAAATTGGCAGAATGAGGTGGGTGATAACGGTTTTGAAACGCTGTGAGTGTGGGGAGGGGGAGGTAGGAGACAGGGCTATAATAGGTGGGGCCAATTTACTGGTGTGCCTTATAAACTGTGCTCAAAATGACTTCAAAAGAATCAGCATTTGGTAAGAGGTTTACAGATGGCTACTTTTTCAGAAAAACACACATTTCCCATTTAATCATTTTGGCATGATTAAAATAGGCTCACTTTATAAAAGCAGTAAGTTACATTAGTAAAGTTTATAGCCATCATAGAATATACCCAGAAATGTTCCTACCTAATAAAAACAATGGACATGTTGTGAACTAATAAGCCTCAATTTTTAAGAAAACATTTAAAAATCCATTTTTATCCTAAGCCTATTCATTCACATTTCTTTGATATTGAAAAATATGAAAGTGTTTGAAGATTTTTATTAAGTCTTCTGGTTATGGATCTGTGCTTATACACTAATCTCAAACTCTTTAAAAGCTTTTTAAAATCATAAACCCAACTGAGAACTAGAAAGTAATATTCAAAACATAGATCACTTATCAAAATGTTCTCATTTATGATTTCCAAATACCTTTTGATCAAATTTCAGCTACAGGCTATTGTACAACTGTTTCACATGTTGTTATAGAAAATATGCTCAAAAAGGTAGTAAACATGAGAAAATCATCAGACAAAAATGCAGAGACTAGATATCATGTTGTTCTTGCTTACATTTTAGCCAGCTGGAAACTTTCTGGAATCACTGATTCCTAGATATACGTTGCTTAAGTTCTCAGCAAATGTACTTTGGCTCACAAGCTTGATGTTTTTATCAGGTGTTAAAGGAACATGATATGTGTTCTTATTATTAATGACTCAGAGAATTTTGCACCCTAAAGAAAAAAAAGCTGAAATAATAAAGCCAAAATTCAGATTTTGAAGACATTTAAGAATGGAAAAATATGTGTATATGCACATATATGTGTATGTGCACACATACATGTGTATGTACACACATTTAAATGAGTCTGTAAGCAAGCTGAAAAGCAGTGAGGTTGCTGGCACAGCAGCTAGATGAGCACATTTTAGAGACAGTCTACACAGCTTACATCTCTCAAGACTCGCATTAATCCCCACATAGAGATCTGGCAATTGTCAGATGCAAAGTTTTAAGCCCAAAGACCTTTCCATAAAGAAATTGCCCCTAAGAGGAGTCAAATACCACAAATTTCTGGTTATCAGGATCATTATATGATCTCTATCAATAAATAGAGGAGACTCCATTAACGGTACATAGTTTCATATACTTCAGTCATAATTAGCAGAAGGCTTTCTTTAGTGACTGTTAAGTCCCACACATTTACATAATAAGACATAGAGCGCCATTTTGGATCCAGTCCACGTTTTGCACGGATTTATAGATACAGGTAAAATTTGTTGCCAGGCACTATTTATTAATACAAACTCAAACAACCTTTCCAGCCATTCTCAGCCACCACTACCCTCAACCTTTTTTAGTCAGGGTCACCGGCAAGTTTTTTCACCCTTAACACAAACAGCAGTAAATTCTCCAAATGTTCACATACTTGACTTTATACGCTAAATGGGGATGTGCAGTTGAGGAACAAAGATTGGTATCTGCTACACTTTGCAGGTATTTAGAACCTAATAGTATTGTTGAGGTTGCTGACCCACTGTATTTTTTCATGTCTAATATTTTTATGCCCTTAGCTGAAAAAAAAAAAAAAAGCCAGATTAAAATCACCTGAAAGCAATTTGAGTCAAGAGGAAATCCACCCCCTGCCGACTAGCTGAGACCTTAACTCACCTATGGTCTTAAATAACTAAGTTCTGTTTTACAGAATGACCACTTGATAAGGTAAAGATGTGGAAGAGTACTGTTTCTCAAAACGAAAAGTATTCAAGAACAGTCACCTAACAAAAAGAAAGCTGAGTAAATTTACATGGAGACTCTAATTCTGCCAGAGAGCAAATGAGAAGAATTTGGAAGGCAGTGACATATCTGAAAGGAGAATAGTATCGAGGCCCGAGGAGTAATGGTTCTGTTTAGAACTTTTTAAATGTGGTCTGTAAAACTTAAAAATTATGTACTTTTCTTCACTGTGGTAAAAAAAAAAAAAAAAAAAAAACCCACACAACATAAAATTTAATATCTTAACCACTTTTTAAAGCATACAGCTCAGTAGTGTTAAATATATTCACATTGTTGTGAAACAGATCTCCAGAAATTTATCTCACAAATCTGAAACTCTCTACCCATCAAACAACTCCCCTCTCCCCCTGCCTTCGGCCCCTGGCAACCACCACTCTACTTTTGGTTTCTATGAATTTTACTACTTTATAAGTTACATTTAAGTGGAATCACAGTGATTGTCTTTTTGTGACTGGCTAATGTCTTTTAGCATAAATAATGTCCTTAAAGTGCAGCAATATTGTAGCATGTATTAGAATTTCATTTCTTTTTAAGGCTGAATATTCCATTGTATGTATATACCACCTTTTGTTTATACATTTGTCTGTCAGACATTTGGGTTGCTTCTACCTCTTGGCTATTGTGAATAGTGTTGCTATAAACTGATGTGCAAATATCTCTGCAAGAACTTGCTTTCCATTCTTTTGGACATATACCCAGAAGTGGGGTTGCTGGATGATATGGTAGTTTTATTTTTATTTTTTTGAGAAATCTCCATTTTGTTTCCCACAGGAGTTGCACCAATTTACATTCCACCAACAGTAAACAAGGGTTCCAATATTTCCATACTCTTGTCAGTGCTTGTTAATTTCTGTGAAAATACTTTTTATAGTCATAGTAAATTTTCAGTTTAAAGTTATTGAAAATTGAAAAAAATTGGAGAAAATTATCTAAAATTTTCAAATATTTAAAAATGTATATAGTTGAAAAGATCACTTGTCCTAGAAGTTAAAATTTCTTAACTTCAAGATCTTTTTATTAAGTTTAGACTTCTACTTATTCTTTTTTAAAAGGTACTCAAATACATCAATTTAGTACGTTTTTCTATGCACACATCTGCTACTGCAAATTGAAACAACACATCAAAATTTCCTTTTATTCTAATTCAAATTTTTGAAGACCAGAAAATCTAATTATCTGCCCTAATTATGCTCTAGTCAAACTACCCAGTGTTTTCTTACATTCCTTCCCCACAAGTTACTTTGCTTCAAATTCTTGATGCTATGTTTCATCAGCTCACAGATTTGAGGCTTCTAAAAAGACACAGGAATACTTGAGACCTATTGGTACTTTTTTAGGTCAAATTAAAAAGTAGAAATAAGGTATACTGAAGTCATTCAAATACATCAAAATGACAAAGATTCCTTATAAATTACTGGTATCAAGGTAGGAAGAGATGCAAGAAGAGAAAGACATCACAGAACTCATCAGAGGTTATCAAAATTATTGGTATACAGGCTATCCTAGTGTAAAGTACCTTTCTCAACTAGCTGCATAAAATTACTGGCAAGAAAGAACAGTACAAGCAAGACTGAAGCTTATGGCTAAATTGGCTGTGTCATAATATTCTCCATTCTAGCACTCTCAGAAGGCTCCTGTCTATGATAAAGGCAGTAACTGCAGCCATATTTGAATGGCTCATTTCTTGATTCATTCCTAACTCCTTTAAGCCCAGGGTCTGTTAGTTCTCTTTCAATCTGAGAAAACTTGTTGAGTCAGTGGTATCTCAGTTTTGCCATCCTTTCTTTCCGCACGGGTAATAATCGAGGTCCTTACTCCTTTCCCGCTGTAGGGCAAGCCCTCTCTGATCTCCTGTAAAGATCTTTTCTGTCCTGCTGTTGAGCTCAACGTTCTGGTAGAGGGGAAGGGAATATGGTACCAAGGTTGAGAATAAAGTTTCTAAGGATCTTTATTAACATTTCTGAGCAGATGGGATGAGAGGTTGCTGAATCTTCCTGCAAAGTTTTTTTTTTTTTTTTTTTTTTTTTTTGAGACAGAGTCTCACTGTCACCCTGGGTAGAATGCATCGTCATAGCTCACTGCAACTTCAAACTCCTGGGCTCAAGTGATCATCCCGCCTCACCCTCCCAGAGTGCCGGGATTACAGGCGTGGGCCCCTGTGCCCAGCCAGGAATTTTCTTCAGTGGGCATCTGAGAAGACTCAGGGGTCCAGGTTGGGTTAAACTTTTGTGCTGGGTCCATTGGCAGTCTAGTCATAGCTCTAAGCTCCTCCTGGATCTTTGAGTCCCAGTAGAAGGTGATGCTGGACTCTCAAAATTCTACTTATTATCTCTTTTAAACACTCTGGCCTTATTCTATTCACTAATAACCCAACCTAGATATTCCTAATGAAAAGTCCATCAGGGAGCAGATGAGTCAGGGCCTGCTCATTTGGCAATAAACATGGTAGCAATTTGAGTGAACGACTTTGCACTAGTAGAGAAGTAGAAGGAGACAGGCATGATGGGGGAGAAGGAAAGCATTTGCACCCAGACTGGCTTCCCTCTTGGAGATTTCCTTCCTAACCTCCACCATAAGCTCCTTCAGGAGCCCCAACAGAAGCTCCTTAGAGGAAGCCAACTTGCCTGTTCCCCAAAACAGCTGAAAATTCAGCAGTTCCCACCCCCAGCAGTAGCTACCCTAGGCTGCCAGGAGACACTCTCAGTGGCCCACTTGACATAGGGAGATATCCAAGCCACAACATGGAAAATGCAGCAACTGTGCCTTGGAAAACAGAGTGATCGAATAAGGCTTCCTACACCAATGCATCTACCATAACAGATGTGACCAGACTGCTCATCCAATTTTTTTTTTTTTTTTGGAGACAGAATCTCACTGTTTTGCCCTGGCTCGAGTGCCGTGGCATCAGCCTAGCTCACAGCAACCTCAAACTCCTGGGCTCAAGTGATCTTCCTGCCTCAGCCTCCTGAGTAGCTGGGACTACAGGCATGTGCCACCATGCCCGGCTAATTTTTCTATATATATTTTTAGCTGTCCATATAATTTCTTTCTATTTTTAGTAGAGACAGGGTCTCGCTCTTGCTCAGGCTGGTCTCGAACTCCTGAGCTCAAACGATCTGCCCGCCTCGGCCTCCCAGAGTGCTAGGATTACAGGCGTGAGCCACCGCGCCCAGCCTGCTCATCCAATTTTGAACACAGTGTATCTATTTCCATTCTGGCCCCAGGCATACTTTATTTTTTATTTTTTGCTACTTATCTCTATGTGTTTGCAAATTTATCTCATGTATACTCATTTACTCACTTTACAACTTCATTAGGCATCTAATACGGAGGCACAAGGACTAGGCCATCAGTGGTAAATAACAGACAAAATCCCTAAAGCCCTGTGGAGTTTGCAGTCTGGTAGAATGTCATCAAGCATATAATCACACACATACATACAGCTACCATTTCAAGGGCCATAAAGAAAAACATGAAGAGATACTGAAAAGGGTAACTTGAGGGATTCTTAATTTAGATGAGATGGGCAGAGTCAGGGAAGACTTTTTGGAAAAAAAAAATGACAAGCTGATGAGAGTAGCTAGGTAGGTAGATGGTGGGAGAAGAGCTCTTCTCTAGGCTGAGAGCATAGGCAGGGGCCCTGAGCTGGGAAAGCTCAGTGAACAGAAGGAACCCACGGGAGCTTGTTCACAAAGGAGGAGATGGGGGAGAAAGGGCAGTTGGGTCGGGGTGGGGGTTCGCAGGCACCCAGCTGAGCAAGCTTGTAAAGCCCAGTCATGGACTTGGGGTTTTATGGTGGGGCAATGGGAAGTCACTGAGGAATTTTGGGGCTAGATGTGTTAGATTGATGTTTTTAAAGAATTAATGTAACTATTTATATTACAATGGCCAGTGAAGTTTCCTTCTCCTAAGTCAAAGCCGGGAAGAAGAAAAAAGGAATCCAGCCAATTAATTTTATTTGAGACTACCATCACTCGCAACCACGGAGACCCCACACCTGCATTTTAACAAGAACCTAATCTGATCAAGTTCTATTCAAGTAGAATGCCAGGTGGTGTTCCGGTTTTAAGAGGGAGCTAAAATACATGTTTACTTTCACTTCCTCAATCACATTCATGCATTCGACTTTTACTAAACATCTATCACATGCCAAGAGCTACCACATGCCTATAATTCTAGGGTTATAGGTCCTAGAATTAGTGTAGTTAACAAAAAGTCCCTGCCCCCAGACAACTTTCATTCTAAAACTGACATATACCAAAGATATAAAAATAATGAAGCAATCAGGGAAAGAAGTTATTCATGTTTAAAAATGAAATATACCCGAGTATAATTAATTAAATGTAGATTTAAAAGGTATTTTTAAAAGGTAGCATTTGCCTAACATTCTATTACACATGTAGAACCCACATTAGTAAATAAAAATATACTCTAAAGGAAACTGAAAAGAAACTATCAGGGCCATCTAACACCCAAGATATTGGTAATATTTTATTTTCAATAACCTGATGAGCCTCCTAGTCTTCTTGATAAAATGAGCATAGTCTTAAACCAGTAACATATTACATACCAACACCCAACACGATTATACATGCATGGCTCACTGCACCTGCTCAGGGCTGCCTAGTGGTCAGACTAGTCTCACGTCAATGTGCTCCTGAATCAGGGCTTTCCCCTCCTTCATTACCGAGTCACCACTCCTTTTCCAATCCGAAGCCTCATTAAACAAGATGTGAGCTGTGCCATATGCTAAAAATATTACCTAGCCAAAGAAAATTAGTTAGAAATGTTTTTCAAGTTTAGTCTTTTCAAAAGGAAGCGAACTAAGATTAAATGGGTAGTCTGGATATTTTTTTCTTAGCTAAGACTTATGCATTAGCTTTATTTTTGTGAGCAAAAGGCATCATATAAACCACATATGGAACAACTGAATTCACAACTCTTAACCATTAAAATGAACTGACGTGAAAACCTGAAGTTTATACAGTATCAATTCTCAGAACATGCACAGTTGCATATGGCTACATATTTCATGCCCATTTTGTCCAGATAATTTCAGACTTCTCTTCATTCCTATACTCAAACCTAAGGACGAAAGATAGAGGAACAAGGAGAAGAAAAAAAAAAAATCACAGTTGGGGAAGTTATGGTATCTATTGGCTGTATATAGCAAAATCTGTTTTACCTTAAAAATGCCACAATTCCACAGCACCACACGGTAACAGGCTTTTTGCAAAACTCTTGTCAGTTCACAAGAATGAAGGAAGGATAGTCAAAAGAGGTCCACAGGCAAGCTAAGCCCAGCTGCAAAATCAACACCTGGACAGCTCAATTCTGAGATTACTTTTCAGCATACAGTCACCCTGGCTGTCCTCTAACGGCTATCCAAAGGCACTTCAGTTTTATTCATGTTTGCAAACTTTCACAGCCAACTTCAAGACATTAGATGTGGATCACTTCCCCAGAGGAACATCTCAGAGAAACAATAGTTAGTGAATTTTTAAAAGTGCAACAAACTGGAAAAGTTAAAATATAAGATATGAGTTGGAATTAAAACACTAAGGAAATCATTTCTTTGATACACTCCTTTGTCAACTGTTAGTCTAATTGATATTTTTCTTTAAAAACCATCATAAAAGTTATGTAGATTAATCTCTTTCCCCAAACAAAAGCCTAATTGTATAAAAGGGTCAATTGCTATTAGGACCTTTTTCCCCTTAAGGTAAAAATAACAAATACAGTTCCCTCCAACCCTATTTCCTAGATATAAACTTAACTTCTTCCACATTTAGGTAATTCTAAAACCAAATGTCATTCTTGCCCCTAAAAAGAGATATTTGCACGAAGTACCTTATGAATTATAGCCTATCTGCACTATCTTTCAAAATAAGGTCAATTTAAGTAGAAAATGGGAGCCCAGTTTTCATACTAATATAGCATTTAAACACCATACTAACTTACTGCAATTTGGAACAACACAATTTTAGTCATAATTAGTCACATAATTTCCTTGTTTAAAAACAGAATAGATGGCAATCTAATTCACAGTAACCTATTTGATCATAATCATTAGGATACTTCACTACTACTAAACAGCAGAATACATATTTAAGCAAAACCTCCCTCATTTAGATCACTTAAGAGTGAAGGCTTATAAAAGTATTAAAAGTCTAAAAGAAATAGTTTTTGCATCATTCCATTGCGTACTAAAAATGCAGTCAATGATATAATGTATTAAGAAGCCCAAATACTGACTTTTAATTAATAGGGAAAATTAATTTGGGCATACCTATTAGAAAAGTGTCCAGACGTTTTATTAAGTTCTTTCTCTACTTTTTCCGTGTTTCTCAAGCATATAATCTCTACAGATACTACCAAAGATCAACCTAGACATGATAGTTTTCATATTTGAGTACTTCAAATTAATGAGATTTTACTATATTAATCTTCGATAAAGCATATTTTTAGAATACAAATTTCTACTTCTCCATATCCAGAGATTAAATTTTTTTTTTTTTTGAGACAGAGTCTCACTCTGTTGCCCAGGCTAGAGTGCCATGTTGTCAGCCTAGCTCATAGCAACCTCAAACTCCTGGGCTCAAGCAATCCTTCTGCCTCAGCCTCCCAAGTAGCTGGGACTACAGGCATGTGCCACCATGCCCAGCTAATTTTTTCTATATATTTTTAGCTGTCCAGATCATTTCTTTCTATTTTTAGTAGAGACAGGGTCTCGCTCTTGCTCAGGCTGGTCTCGAACTCGTGACCTTGAGCGATCCGCCTGCCTCGGCCAGAGTGCTAGGATTACAGGCGTGAGCCACAGCGCCCAGCCCAGAGCTTAAATTTTAATTCAACAAAGCAGGGGGTAAGGGAGGAAAAATTACCTATGGGGTACAATGTACACTATTTGGGTGATGAGTACATTAAAAGCCCAGACTTCACCACTATACAATATATACAGGTAACAGAACTCAACTTGTACCCCCTAAATCTACTAACATTTTTAAAAGAAAAAAAAATTATAATTCAACAAAGCTAATGGACTTTTAACACTTACATAGAACAGAAATAAGTCCTGAATATATACGTACTCCATATACCTTACTGATAAAAGAAAACCAAATTGCTTATTTCATGGCAGCCTGGAAGGAATAATTATGCAATAAACGACAATAAGAAAAAGCAACTTATAATATAGTCTAGTCTTTATTGAAAGACTTACTTCAACTGTGGTTTACAGCTTTGGCTTAAGTTGGCAAGTCATTTTAGCCTATCACTGCCGGCAGACATAAAAATCAAGTGGGAATGGCATGAGGGGGAAATGCTAGTAGAGAGATTATTAGAGCAAAGATGGCAGTCAGAAACACATCACCAAAATAATCTCAAAATAATTATGAAATAGGAAACATTTCCTTGTGTGCCAAAGAATCTCTGCTGCTGTTTTTAATGAACATGGAAGGGAAAAGGGAGAACGATTCTGAGGCTTAAATTGGATCAAGATAGCACTCACTTCATTTTTATTATAAAATTGTCTGTTTGACATATTTTTTAAATGGTGTATTTGGATAAGTAGCTTTATATTTTAAAAACCATTTAATATGAAATAACTTCCATTAACTGAACTCATAATGAAATCTTGTTCACTTTCAGATTAAGATGAAGGACACTTTAGTTGCATGTTCACTATAGCAATATAACTAGTCTGGGTAATTTTATTAAATCATAGAATACACAACCAGGAAACACTACAGCTATATTTAGCTGCTAGTTATCTCAGCAAGCTACTTAATTTACTGGCAGACCAAAAAAAGGCAAACTGAGAATTTAATAAGCTTTTATCAATTAAAAAAAAAGTCTTTAGTTGTTCAAGTTTCACATATATTCATGAAATTTTTAACTTGGGGGCATAATTAATATATAATTGCTTGAGTGTTCTCCCTATAAAATATATCCCCAAAGATACTATGAAAAGAAATAAGGGTATATTTTATAATAGAAGAGTGTAATAGATGACTCTTATGGTTAAAACTAAGGTCTCATAAAAAATTTGGCCCAAAGATGAAGAACTTCAGACCCCGTGAATGTTTACGTAGAATACATCTGGCTATATTTCCAAGTGGAGAAAGAAGAAAAGTAATACCAAAATTATTGTGGTCAGCAATTTATAAAACCATCATTACTTTAAAGCTAATTTTAAGACTTCAAAGGTTTAAAAAATAGTAATTTGTGGGTGCCAGTTACATCTTATTACTTAACTGTGAAAGGCTATTTTCTCATTTTGGTGCTCAGGCTAACAATATTTTGAATAGGTTGCCAAAACATTTGCACCCCCTAAGCTCTCACAATTCAAACACACAGGATTTTATCTATTTCACATTCCTGTTTGATAGAAATCTGAGACAGATTTTATCCATATAGCCTGAAAAATGCTTCAAAAGCAAACCTCAATCTTCTGCATCTTTCCAACTGATTAATTTACAAACTGCACACATACAACTTAAGCCTCTATTCATGCTTGTCATCCCATGCACACTACCCACAAAGAAAAAAATTAATTAAAAATAAAAGTCACAACTCTGTGTACTATTTAAATGGATTATCCAATTATAAATTGGTACACTGAACTGTCTAAATAAGATGTTTTAGCAATCTTGTTAAAAAAATTCTTGGGCAAAATATATCTAATTTTTATAAACACCCCAAGATTTTTAAAAAACACTTGTACTATACAACTTATATTAATAGCAACCTTGAAACTGGTTTACAAGGTTTTAATCAAGGTATTTACATACCAAGTAATGTAAAGCAAAAAAACCCCAAAACTAAAAACAAAGCCCCTAATTTCCAATGACATTTTAGAATGTACTAATGCATCAAGATTTGTATGAAATTAAAATTAAGGCTTTTTCTGCATAATTTGTGTAATTTTAATTTTACATAGTAGCCAACCTTGGAAATGTCAGTCTTCAACATTCTGAACAACACACTGCATTCAATGCAGTGAAGTGTATTAAGTGTTACTTCAAATAATTACATTGCTGCTACTTCTATGTTGAAGCATGCTTTTTAAACACTGTAGTTATTCAATATTTACAATGTATATCATTTAAACTTCATGTAAAAGCACAAGTATGCCTGTCTGACTTTAATACAAACACCATACTTGGAATTTCCCCCCCCAAATGAAATGTAATATACTACAATTTTAATAATCAACACTTTTGGAAGTTTTAAAAATATGTCTTAACGTGGACCACCAACATTGGCTCAAGTAACTCAGACAATGCTGATCCTTATTTAGGGTGCAAAATTTCAGTCTGGTTTCAGTTTCTTTAGCCATAAAGTAAATATTTCCTCCAAAGCGACTCCAAAATCATGCATTTCTTCTGAATATCACACTCTTTTCTGCTGACTTCAAATGTGGTCCACCTCAGGGTAGGGGAGGGGAGTATCAGGATTCAGGATGAACTTATATGTGATTCCCAGTTTTTCATGATCCTCCCTTTTTTGCTCTTTTAAAAACACAGTGAGTTAAAATACTGAACAGCAAGATAAAAATGGAATAGGATCTATAAGAATCAAAATGTATTACCCATTTCTCCTATTATATCAAAATTTGTAGTCAGAATTGTCTTTATTGACTTTATTTTAGTTTTTGTACACAAAGAAAAATCATGTTCATATCCATCATGAACAAAAACTTAAAAAGGCAGAACTAGAAGACATGTGTTCTTCACCAAAGCAAAGCTGTGCTAAAGGTTCCAAACATTTCAATTTTTAAAATAAATATTTTCATTTTCCGACGTCTACTTTCATGTCTTCAGAGTGTCACAGGAAATTGAAGCCTATCATGAATTACAATTTTTTTTTAGAGTCCCAGCTCACTGTGTTTGGTAACTTGCCATACCATATCCAGCTTGGTTAGGAGGAGGTATTACAGGGGGAGGAGCTTGTCCTTGGGGAGGCTGAGCACCAAATCCACCCATCCAAGCAGCAGAAGGTGATTGACTTGGAAGGAAAAAAAAAAAAATCTTCAGCAAACACAAGAAAAAAAAACATCTACACAGTTATCCAAAAATTAAGCAAAGCCTAACCACAGAATAGACAACTAGAAATCAACAAACCTACAACAAATAGATCAAATAAATGATACAAGTATAGAATACATACCCCACTATTAGTCTCAAATTTCTGTTAAGAACTTAGCACAATGACATCTCTGAAGAGTATGAAAACTGATTTTTAAAACAACGATAAATGCCTCAATATATCATCTACCCATCATATATTGTACACATGGTCTATCAACTTATAAGAAATTTTAAAAACACAAGATCGTGTTGGAAAGAGTCTCAAAAGAAGAAAGCAGTGAAAATAAAGGTCTGAGTTGGCCTAGGGCAAAAAATTACAAGGGACTAACCCACTCTAACAACAAAGGGGGTTGGGGGAAGCAAGTTATTTTGTATCACATAAATCTATGACATTTCTCACACATGCCAAACAGGCATAGAATTATCAAATTTCTGAACAAATCTAGACAAAGGTCTTTTACATGCAAAAAAAAAAAAAAGTGCATTGGAAATATAATTCTACCAACTGCTTGTAGGGATAGTAGGAGGCACCATACATTACCCCAACCCCCCTTTTCACTTAGGTAATGAGAAGTAATTTTTTAGCATCATAAATCACATTTCATTAGATTATTTCTACAATGCTTAAAATGCCAAATAAGTCAATGTGTATAATTTAAATAAATCTTCCCTAGGAAAATACACTTTTATCTCTTTTGTCAGAACTGTATCTGCTTCTATACTGAAAAAACTCAAACAACTTACTCTACTCCAAATCCTTGTTGATTCCATGGTTGCCCATATACTCCATAAGGCGGTACTTGCCAGCCATTTGCCATATACTGTCCATACTGTTGTGGGTTTCCATACACTTGGCTCCACTGGCCCCACTGACTATAGTCGACCTAGGAAAAAGCAAATTATCATTTTAGGGAACAAGTAAGAAACACCGTATTTGAAGAAAGAGTGGGAGACAAGGAAGAGAAAAACTAAGTAAGCACCCTTATGTGAATAGGACTCTGTTATTTATCATTGTCTAAGTTTATTGGGGTGGTGACACCTGTGAAAAGAAAGTATTAAGATTCAGTTAATACCGCAAAATAATCAATTTTGAAACAGCATTAATACAATCAACTGAAAGTAGCTATGTTTTATTTTATTTTATTGTTTATTTTACAGAGTTTCCAAAGCTTTTATGTAGATTTGTAAGATAGAACCTTAAAAAGTGCTGTGAAAAATCCAATTACCTGTTGGAAGTTTTTAGTCATATCAGGAGATTCTTTACCCCAATAGCATTTAACCACATGTCCTTCAATCGTAGTACCATTCACCGAAACAATGGCATGGGCCGCACTTTCATGGGTTGAGAATCTAAGAGAAAAAAAATCATAAGGTTTGTCTTTTATTTTTTAAGAACTTAACATAGTAAATAATACAGAAACTCATTAGTTTACACCTGTAAGTTGGTATTTTTCCTGAAGTACATTATGTATGTAAAATTCTACATTACAAAGTACCAAAATAACAAACTCAGATACCTTGGGGGTCAAATAAGAAATGAATCAAATGTAAGACTAATAATGATATTACAAGTAGGATATTACCTGACAAATGAATAGCCCTTTTCTGGAAATACTCTTATTTCCATAATTTGTCCAAATGGTGAGAATGTCTGTCTCATAAGCTGATCTAAAAAACAAAAACATGCAAATAAAATACTTAACACTGGTGTATATCATAAAATTCATACTAGATAGTGATGAAGTGCCACAGAGAAGGCAATTAGAAAACCAAACACAGTACCTGTTAACCCAGAAGCAATTCCTCCACAGTACACAGTACAATTTTTTGGACTTGACTGGTTTACTACATCTTCAAATCTCAACTGCTTAGTGTTATCTGTATGCAGAAAGAAAACAAAAATGCTGACTGTTATAAAGTTATTATAAAATTATCTTTTACTAATCACTATTACTATTAAGATATGCCTAAATGGGAGGAGAAAATATAAAATACTTATACCACAGCCCAATTATTTTCACATAATGAAATACAAAATAAAATGTCTTACAATACTAATTTAAATATTAAGAAATTAAGACTATACTAGTACATAATTTTGTGAAGAATCCGCACTTTTAACATATACAGCAGACAAATCTTACTTTCTTGTGTACTTTTAGGTGCAGGTGGTTTACGTGTGGCCCAATTGGTTCTGATTTGACGACCACCCAACCACTGACCTCCCATATGTACAATTGCATTTTCTGCATCCTATGGGAAAAAAAAGAGAAAGAAAGAACAATCACAAAGAAAACAGTGGTATGAAAGACCTGGCAAGATGAAATAAAATGCTGGCACTGCTGGATCCAATAAATTTCATCAGTAGATGAACTCACTAAACATCCTAAACAACACCAAACTATTACCAACTAGAAAATGTTTTGAACTTGAGTGACTCATAAAAACTATTATTTATAGATTTCAAAATGCCAACATTTAGTTCAAGTAAAGGGACATTATCATAATTCAAATATGTAAGGGAAAGTCACAATCTTACTGATTATCCAAAAAATTTTTTTAGTTTCTCAAACATACACGTTTGAAAAAGAAAAACAGAACTCACAAAAGACAGTCATTTTCAAATATCTTAATTTTGTGGTTGATTTGTAACTTTTGCTGAAGAATATATAAAAACTTTAATATTATGGTCTAAATTGCCTACTCCCCAAAATCTACATTCTTATCAGTAACGAATTATGACTATGACAAAAGATTTAAAACTCCTTTTAGGACAGAAAATTTTTCTGAATTATCATTTAGAATGCTATAAAATGACTGTTGATAAAAAATGAGTTTAGATTACCCAAACCAATGTGAATTTGCAATTAATCTAAGCAAAGACACTACAATTCTGGCCCTTTATCTTACCACTTCAATAAAATGCAGGCAATTTTAAGTTGCTGAAACTACTGTAAAATCAAAGCCCACTTTACTATTTAACATTACAGTTAATGCAAATGCTTAGATATTTTGGTACCTCTCTTAAAGAATACATGCAAAAATGAAGATGAATTGCTTAAATTTTCATTTACATAACTTGATATAGTCATTAACATCCCAGCTATAAAAGTATAAATAATAATTTAAAAGAAGAGTTAAAAATGAGATTTTTATGGTTATTAATAAAACTGAACATAATGTACCTACCACCCTCCAAATTCTCAGATTAGTTCATTTGTCCTAGAGTTGGGCTTTGCTTCCAATATATCTTACCTTCACCAATGCACAAATACAATTTTAATAATCACCCTATCTTTTCCCCAGCTATTTATTTCTAAGTTTATGAAAGAAGAATGAATTATACCCTATTATTAAAACATACACAAAATTACATAAAAGTTGTGTTTGTAGTTAACATCCAAGCACATTCAAGTTTCAGATTTAGTATATTAACTAATAACTAAATTCAGTATTAAAAAATTTAAATTGAGTTGGAAGAACATACCAGTTTGTTATAAAAAGATACAAAACCATAGCCTTTGGATTTTCCAGTTGCCATGTCTTTAACTACCCGGGCATCCCTGTGAAAAGAAGCACAGCTAAATGAGGGAAGTAAGAGTCACCCTCAAAATAAAAACTAAAAGGAACCACACACACTGTATTGTGAGCATTTTTAAAATAAAATTCCAGTTAGCCCTAATTAACTACAGCCATTCCTGAACTCTCCCTAATGCTTCTTTACCTGTTAGAAAAAAGCAGTAGGACAAAAACATGTAATAAACATGCAACCTAATCAAATAGCCTGTGCTTTCTAAATTAAATGCTCAAATTTGAAGATTAATAGGACAATAGTTTCCTTTTCTAATATTCTATTTGCTAGTGTCCTCTAAGGTTTACTGATTCTATAAATTACTGTAACAATGCTAACTACTTTACCATGCAATCTCTAAATAGTTAAATGTCTTCTGCCTAGTGATACAAAATATATGAAATATTAAAAAATTGAAAAAGAGGAAAAAATAGGAATTAAAAAGGCATACATGGCCTGTTAACAGATTTCTTTATTTTTCTTGGTCAATTCTCTACCATCATTTTGGAGTTTGGGCAGCTGTAAATTTTGAAAAATTGACATTTTCAGAAATTTAAGAAAGGAGAATAAAAAACTAACAACAATGCTAAGCACACCAGTACGAAAACAACAAATTTACACAGAAATTTTAGTGAGTAAGTTAAAATGATTGGAAATATAGAACTCCACTGAATATAGAATGTTAAAATGTAAATACTAAAATATGTATATATAAATAATGTATAATAAGAATAAATAGAAATGAGAAAAAAAATCTACAACTGAGTTCCAGTGTGCACAGTTCCTTGCAGTTAGCCTTCAAGATCCTGTCCATTCTTATGAGCAATTCTGCAAAATAACCAGAATGCTATTACTTTTAATTGTGACTTGGACTTTAGAAAAACTGCAGCTCTCAGGTATAAATAAAGATTGAAAACAGTAACCTGTATCATTTATAATACTGATTTTTAAAATAGTACTACTTACCATATTTAGATTAAAAAGCAAAGCAAATATTAAAACAGAAAATTAAGAATTAAATCTTTCAAATAAATTAAATCTATAGAACAACAAATTGTATAGAGAAAAAAATTGTTGTTCTTAGTTGAAACATACTCCTATAAAGTAGTACTAAAACGTTTAATTTAAATCTATAGGAAATATACAAAATAAACTGATTTTAATCATAAAGATAAATTGTGATAAGCATCTTATAAAACTTGTAAACACTTTCAGTATATATATATATATATACACATTCAGATCCAATATGTTTGATTAAGTTAGCAACAGTAAAATCTGGGCATTAAGTTTTGTTAAGAATCAAACCACATTTGCCCCTTAACTAGCAGAATCAAATATCACTAATAAAAAAACCTACTGATTAATTCCACATTTATGACTCAGACATTGAAACATTTTAATATAGTAATAGTACTACTTTTCACTTATAGCTACATTATCAAAACACATTTGTCACAATAAAACATGAACATTTCCAATTTAATCACAATATATCCAAGGATTTACCTACTTTTCCACATTCACAAATTTCTCAGTATAAATCACATTTACTTTTAATAAACAGTATAAATACATTTACTTTTGACTAACCCATTATCCTTAACCACAAAATTTTGAAAACATTTGACAAAAAGCTGTACTTTATAAGTTTTACCATTCAAACATCTGCTTCAAAGATAACAAACACAATCACTTAAAATCTTTTTTAACATATTATACACAGGATTAGATGAAAACAAGACCCCAAAACATTGAAATGACATTAACATTTTCAACAACATCTACTACTCAAAAAAGAAAACAAATTAAAAAAAAAAAAAAAAAAACAAAAAGAACAAAAACCGAAAAGAATCACACTAACTAGGGAAAGAAAATCTTAATTCATTACAGGTTAATCATATACAATTTTGCCTATCACTATTAAGTGTAGTACTGATTATGATACTTACGATATTTTACCAAAGGGGGCAAATGCTGATTTGATATCTTCTGTTGTAATTTCTGGACTCAAATCCCCAACAAACACATGGAAGTGATCTGAAATCAAAGCATTTGGTAATCAAATACTTAAGTCGTCAGCTACTAAACCTTTTTTAGGCAACACAAAAGGAGGAAAAAACCCTATTTAAGCTGGTGATGCTGCCAGGATAATTTCAGAACTCTTCCACAGTAAAATGCAGCAGGAGTACTTACTGGAAGTATCTTTTTTCTGGCTACTTGGTGTTGTTGCCCAGTTTACTTTGACCTCCTAAAAATAAAGATTATATTTAATAAAATTATTAGGCATGTCACGAGTTATAACACTTACCACTTATAAAATCATTTATAAAGCAGGATTATTTTTGAAAAAGCATTAGGCTGAATAAAGTAAAACCATCACTCAGCAGCTGAATATCTGTTTAAAAACTTGCTAAGAAAGAACACAAACTAATTTAACATGCAAATATGAATACTTATAAGGTACCATCATTCTATTATCTTACCTTTCCCAAAATTTTTCTCCCATTCATAGCAGCTAATGCAGCAGCTGCATCTCTGTGTTCATAAAATTCCACAAAGCAATATGGGTCATTGCTTGTATGCTGCAAAACAGAAAATCCAACAGAAGAGTTGACCCTTCTGCTATCGGGTTGCTGAGAAGAAAATCCAGGAAAAAACATTACTGATAGCTAGGAACGTACAAGGTGAGATTGCATAAGTTTATGAAAGCCTAACACTTTAAAAATAAGATTTAAAGCTAAACCTGACTTTGCACCTCAGAATTCTGTTGTACTCAATCAGAAATATAAAAGCAGTATAGAATCATGATTGCCAGTATTAAATGAAACCATAGCCAGACACGGTGGCTCACACCTGTAATCCTAGCACTTTGGGAGGCTGAGGTGGGAGGACTGCCGGAGGCCAGGAGTTCAACATCAGCCTGAGCAACATAGTGAGACCCCGTCTGTATGTTAAAAAATGAAAAAAATTAGCTGGGCATACGCCTGTAGTCCCAGCTACTCAGAAGGTGAGGCAAGAGGATAGCTTGAGCCCAGGAGTTCGAGGTTGCAGTGAGCTATGAATTGCCCCACTGCATTCCAGCCTAGGTGACAGAGCCAGACCCTGTCTCTGGAGGGGAAAAAAATGAAAGAAAGAAAAGAAAAGAAAGAAAGAAAAGAAAGGAAAGAAAGAAAGGAAAGAAAGAAAGGAAAGGAAAGGAAAGGAAAGGAAGGAAGGAAGGAAGGAAGGAAGGAAGGAAGGAAGGAAGGAAGGAAGGAAGGAAGGAAGGAAGAAAGAAATGAAAACACAGAATTCTGGCGAAGAATGTTAAATAAAAAATAGAAGCTTATATTAGACCAAACAAAACCTTAAACTCAGATTTGATGAGGACCACTCCTCATCACTGCTCCTCTTCCAACATTATTTTGAAAACAATAAATTCTACCTATGTATCATAATCCTTTATAAACTGTATCCCAGGATACAGAAATTCAGAATAAATCAACTTTTAAAAATGCAGAAATGAACGAGCTTTATAAAGTTTACTCTGAATCAAAACTAGAATTAGTACTACAAATGATGGTAATTTTGTACTGCTGCAAAGACTGGATTACATATCTTTTCTGGATAAGAAAAGAATAAGAATAAAAACAGGAAAGTTTAAGATTTATAACCAGCTACTGAAATGAATTCCTTATCTTCCAAAATAGTATAATGTATTAAAGATTCTATATACTTTGAATTTGGTCTTTCAAAGACCAGAGAAATACACTACTTTCAAGAGAAGAATTTCTGAAAATGGGTTTGAATAAAATATTCCAGGACAAAGCTACAATTTTACATCATAAAACCCAATATAAAAAATTTTTATTAAATATACTTTACAACACTATGCTAGATAGTAGTTGGCAAAAACATAATTATAAAGATGGTGAGAAGGTAGTTCTACCTAAGCTCTAACAACATTCTCACCCAACAACCAAACTGGAAATGAATTTTCATAAAACTATAACCTATACTGAATAGCTGCACAACTGTACAAATAAATTTTTTATGTAAGGTTAGAAACACTCATTACTGTTCAATGTAAAATTCCCTATAAGAATAATATTTAAAATGTGGAATTCTAGTCAGACTTCCAAGGGATAAAAATACCAGATAGAACAAAGATCTTTTCAACAACCACTGTTTTTCGTTCCAGGAAAGTTTCAGAAGAAAAGTCCAAAATAAGATGTCTAAACAATACTGGCGAAGCAATCAGAAGGCATTTCCTCGAGGGAAAAAAATGGGATCATTAATACTGACAAGAAAACTATGGGCTCGCATACAAAATCCTATTGCTATAGCCATGAAATGCTATTCTTAAGAGGTAGCGAAAGGAAATGAGGGGAAAGATTCCAAATAAAAATATACCACTTAAATTCCTCCTGTGAAAGAGTTAACATTTACCAGAAACATTCACTGAAGAAAGGACTTAAAAGAAGCTAAAATTGTGCTAGTCAATTTCCCCATTTACTCCTACCCCTTTTGCCCTCTAAGGGAAACATTGATAATTATAGCAAACCATACTGGGGTCTAATGGTAGATCTAAGATAATCATACATGCTTTAGGAAACTAGTCTACTCAGGCACACTGATTTCAAATTTATCTAATAGTAGGCCAGATTCCATTCAATGTATGTACAAATGCATGCACATGTGTTTGTGTGTACATATATATAAAAATATCCACATCACATATATTTATATATTCACATCATATTACATTTCCTCTAATTTAAGACCACTGATGTTTAAGTCACACCCCTACTGTCAGAGGTATTAAAGTATTTTTCAAGTTTGCCTTAGAATCAATATTGTACATTTGTTATATAAGAAAAGCTAGAATCTATTATAAATATCTAAAGTAAAAAAATCAGGGGGAAAAAGGATTTTTCATATACTGAAATGAAATTTTTCAAACAAAAATAAATGCCTAGATGCTAGATATTCCGTACTAGCATTCATGCCTTTGGAAACCTATTTATACCACCACCAAGTGACACTTTAAAAATCAATTATGTCATTACCTTAGTGTTGTCACCAATTTTTGTTGGGTGACATAAATGTCAAGATGGAGAAATAATGAGATTTTATAAGTTCAAATCTAGGACTTCTAGAATATGGATAACTTTTGAAAATTCATTTCAAGTACCTCCACCCCTCAAATGGCTGTATACACACATAGGTTTTTAAAAAATACTGTTAAAAATAAATCTTTGACAAATGTTTCTCAAAAACTTTCTAGTGACTCTTTTCACTTTCTCACATCCCATTCTCTCTTAAACCCACTCCTGTTGGCTTCTAAGCCAACCATGCCACTGAAACTTCATGTCAACCTCACCAATGACCTCTGCTACCTCTGTTATCCCTTCGCTGTCCTTGACCTACAAGCAGAATTCAAACCAGTTGACCACTACCCTCCTCCTTTAAACATTCTCTTCTTTTGATCCTACTACACTTTCTTGGTTTTCCTGTTTCCTCACTGAAGGATCTTTCCTTCTTGATGCAAACTCCAGATCTAACTCTAAATGTTAGCTGCTCCAGGGCTCAGCCTCAGTCCCTCCACTCTTCTCCCATCACTCTATCTAGTAGACCTCATCCAGTTCCATGGCTTCAAACACTACGCAAGCTTCAGCACTGGTCTCTCCAGAGTTCCAAACTAGTTTATCCAAATGCCTACATATAATGTCCATTTATTTATTTATTTGAGACAGAGTCTCACTCTGTTACCCGGGCTAGGGTGCCATGGCGTCAGCCTAGCTCACAGCAACCTCAAACTCCTGGGCTCAGGCGATCCTCCTGCCTCAGCCTCCCAAGTAGCTGGGACTACAGGCATGCACCAGCACACCTGGCTAATTTTTTATATATATTTTAAGTTGTCTAGCTAATTTCTTTCTATTTTTTTTAGTAGAGATGGGGGTCTCGCTCTTGCTCAGGCTGGTCTCCAACTCTTGAGCTCAAACGATCCACCCGCCTCGGCCTCCCAGAGTGCTAGGATTACAGGCGTGAGCCACCACACCCAGCCATAACGTCCATTTAGATGTCTAATGCGTACCTTAAATTTAACATTGCCAAAACAGGACTCCTGGTTCCCACCACTACCCCACTCATCTTGTGCCTCCCTGTTACCCCATTTTAGTAAATGGCATCACCACCCACACAATTGCGTTAACAAGACACTTAGGGGCTTTCCTATTTCTTCCTTTTCCTTATGTCCCACTGACAATCCAGTCCTATCAATTCTATCTCCAAAATATAATCCCAAATCTATCTACCTCTATTTCTTCAGCTACTACTCTAAAGAAAAAGCCCCCCTCATTTCTTACCTAGTGAAATAAACCCAGCTAGTTTCTCTCTTTCCATTTCTTGCTCCCACAATCCATTCTCCATACAACACTATCTACAAAGCAGTAATCTTAAAAATGCAAATCAGGGCACCTCAGGCCCCTGCTTAAGTTCCTCCACTGGTCTGCCACTACAACCAGAATATAAAACCTAAACTTTGTCATGGCCCACACTGCCCTGTGTGATTCTGAATCCTGCCAACTCATAAGTGGTTAGACTCATTTCTCACCACTCTCCTTCATCACTCAGCAGGCTCCAGCCATCCTGGTCTTTGGTTCCACAAACACAACAAGTTCATTACCAACTCAAGGCCTTTGCACCTGATGTTTCCTCTGCCTCTAGCTCTTAACATAAATGGTACCATCTTATTATTCCTGTCTCAGCTCAAAGAGATGACCCGTTCCCTCACCACCTAGTCTATATAGCACCAACCCTCTAGTTATCGCAGAACTGTTTTATCCTCTTCACGACTCTTATCCCTATTTGCTTGGGGACCACATTTGTCTGGCTCTCCATTCATTATATTCTTAGTACCTGAACAGTGCCTAGGGCAAAAGAACTTTTTCATTAATGAAAGAACGAATATATAATCAAAGACAGGAAGGAAAGAAGCAAAAATATGATATACCAGAACAGAATGATGATTGTCATTACTTAGGAGAGACGATCAAAAGGCCAGGTTTTTAACAATTCCTACCTCAGGATAAAACAAACTCCTTAGCATAGCTTCTAGCCCTTTTCAAACAGTCCTGCCTCATCTCCTGTCATCTCTTATGACTAACCTCATTTTAAACTCCATCCATGCTACAGCTTCTATTTTTCCCTCTTTCTCTCACAAGCACTTCTGCTCTACCAGCCTGGATCAATGTTCTTCTATATGGAATGCCTTCTTTCCCAAATTTCTTTCTAGTCACTTTCTATTACTATCCTTTTAGGTTTTAGTCTAGGCACTGACTCCTCCGAGCTGCCTCCCCTGACCTAAGACTGCACTGGATACATATGTGCTCCTACAGCACTTTAGGCTGTCTGCTTTCATAGCATTTATTATCCTATATCCTCAATGCCTGTTAACTTCTTTGTCTCTCCACCAGACTGTAAAATTTTATGGGGCTAACAACTATCTTATTCACCACTGTATCACTAGCACTTACCGTAGTTATCTGGTACATGGTAAATAGTATAAAAAAATGTTGAATAAATAAACAAAAAGACAAGGAAGAAAAGATCCACCAAAATATGAGTCATTGGGCAATGCTACATACAGAGTCTTACCCAGGAAAAGTATAAAAAGTAAGTTTTCTTTGAAAAGAAGACAACAAAATTCTTACTCCAACAATTTAAATGCCTATCTATCTGAAGTTGCTCAGTCCTTAGTATTTACTACAGACACACAAGATGCATGCTGCTGCACTGTGACAACAATAACCTAATGTTCTTTTTCAAACACCAATTCCTAAACTTTAAATGTGCACTCTCTAAATTGTTAACATTCTTATTGGAATTGTATGAAATACAATCAAGTTTTTCACCACTCTAAAATAAGCTGTAGCAACTTTTTAAAAAGCAGAATAACGTGAAGATAATTATATTATGAAGAATGACCATTTGAGATTAACAGCACAGAAACTTTGCCCTCTCAAATAAAACTCCATTCTAAGCCTAGTTTGTCCGCCAAATCAAACTAATAAGTCAACACAACAAACACAAATCTCTCCACCAGAATAACTTGAGGCTTAAAATGAATTTTTAAAATGCTGCAAATCTACCCATGTATCTTGAAATGTTAAACATCATGCTAACTGACAGGACATGTAACTGGGAAGATCTTACCTCTGTTATCATTTTACAGCTTTTACAGGGTCCAATCTGACTGAATAACTGAAGTATAAGGACTTCTGTCACATCTCTGGAGAGGTTACCTACGTATCTGTACAAGAAGAAAAAAAAAACCACATTATCAACAATTTTCCTTCAGCTCTAGCTCTAATGCATTATCATTTAATTCATCACCTTTTATTTCATTTTAACTTCCTCTGTCTTCAATAAAATTTTTCCAATTAAACCTGATCCTATGAAAGTAAGATTAACTCAATCAGGAAAGCAACCATTGTTCTTAGGCCACTGAAATACCACTTCAAAAGACATTATAAAGAACAAATCAATGTGACCTTGGATACCCCAATGGTATATTATTCTGTACCCTAGATATTTTCTCATCTTATTGTAATTGTTAAAAATTTAAACCAGTCTCAGTAACTATAGTTTCTAATTCTAAATAATTTATAACATACACACACACACACACACAAATACTGATTCATTAAAACACCTGATCATAATAGGATATTAGACATAAAGTGAGTTTATCTTAAGACTCCCAACCAAAGCAATTACATGAACAAAGAGCAGAATTAAAGTTACAGCAAAACACACAGAAGGTGGTGGGTTTATGTTGTTTTGTTTTTGGCTAAGTAAGATTGTTAGCAATGATGTCTTCATTGTTTTGTTTTAGGAGAGCAGAGTAAAATAATAAAATTCCCCAGTTTAAAAATGTATCAGAATCAACAACATACATCTTTATATATTTAACAAAGTAAATACAAAGATTTCTTTAGGAATTTGGAGAAAAATTAATATAAATCCAGATATACTTTCGACTATGGATATTTAAAGATTTGGGTTTTTTTCTTTAATTACAAACTGAATGTATGTGAAGATTTTAAATACAGTTAAGTTAAAAAAAGAAGAAAAAAGAAAAAACACTACTTCACTACTTAGAGATGACCACCTTGGTTTATGTCCTATATTATGAATTTATCTTAATTTATATCAATAAATTGCAAAATTTTAAGTCTTTCTGGTACTCAGAGTATAATTCCTCAAATTTGCATCTGTTGCGAACAACCTCATAAACCAAACAATATTTGTAAAAGTTAACATCGTTTCTTCTGGAAAATAAAAGATATAAGTTTTATTTTTCTAACTATAATATATAACATCTGGAAACTGAGCACTAAGAAGAAAATAAGCCTTGCAACATGGTTGCCATTTTAAATATATAACTGCTTTAAGATGGGACACTCTGAAAGGAAACAACTGCTTGAGAAAGCTAAGGTTAAGTAAAAAAACAAAAAGATCCAATTAAGAATGAGTAGCAATTTTCCAGTTAAGAATTTCATTCCAATGAGTACTAAGAATCTTAGTGTACACACTCTAAAATTGAAACAAATCCCCAATATTACTTAAATATAAGCATAAAGAAGGGACAAACTAGTTTAAATCCACTAGGCCAGCAGCATTGGTGGTTCAGTGGTAGAATTCTCGCCAGCCACTATGCCATCTTTTCCTCATAATTAAAGAACTGACCTGTCAGTAGGCCAGTGCAATGACACACTTTTTCTAGCAGTAGTGAAAGGTTATGGTATCATGAGCTAGCCATAGACGACTGTTAGTCCCTTCTTAACTCATAGGGGTCTGTGAGCCTGTTATCTATGCAATAATTTCTTTTTATACAGGGTAGACCTACTTATAAGAAAAATGGACAAGTAATCTTGGTCATCTACACATTATGCTCATCTTGCCTAAAGGACTAGTTAGCTCATTTCTAACATCCAAATTTCAGATTGCTTTTCCTTTACTCTCAGTTCTGTAACTCACACATTTACATGTGCCTTCATGTATCACAATACGTGATAGAGACACATTTTTATAGCTTTTAAAATACTGTACTATAGTATTTAAGTACCTTTACATTATCATAAAATAATCTGTCCCAAAATAAATACTAACAAAAATATTTAAGACAAAGGTCAATGCCGGGCCTAGTAAGAAGATCATCTTGTGGTAGTATATTGAAATACTTTTGATTTTTTCCCCCAAATTATAGTTTCTACACTTAACTCTCTGCTCGGGTTACGAAGTAGTCAACCTATTCTGAAGTTCCAAGTTTTTAAATATATAATTTCTACCTAAAGGACATATACCAAAAAAACAGAAAAAAAGACAAATGACTGGAATTCTTAGACTGAGAAGTCAATTCAGAGAGAGAACACTTAGGAAATTCCAAAACGATTTTTAAGTCAAGGAAAAAATAAAAAAAGAAAAGGCATACCTTAGAGTTTATTTTGTCTTCTAAGAACAGGAACTGTAGGAATGGATGCATTAAAAACTGAAAATGACACCTTTATCCCTAACATCAGGGTTAAAATCCAATTTGAAACTAGAAACTTAGCAGTTTCACAGGAGGCAAAAGTTCACATTGCCAAACTACTTCCTATGTCCAATTGGGCAGAATTTTAAGTTAAGAACATGTCTTTCAGAAAACTAATGATGCTTTTTCAAAACTGAATATGCTCTCACTCTGAAAAGAGTAGCCCTCCCAAGGCTGAAATTACCAACTCTGTTACACAAAACACTATGGCTAAATTTCCATAAAAGTAACATTTTTGCTTTTGTTTTTGACAAGTTCCTATATAAGAGGAGATTTTGCAACAATATCCTTCAATAGACCTCTAATTAATTGTTCAATTGTCAGTATAGTGCTTCATTTTAGGAAACAGGCAGGGTGGAGAAAAGGTACAGGAGGCACAACTGAGTTGATCAACTATATATTAATATATAGGAGATAGTCTCTCTCTCTCTCACACACACACACTCTTTAAGAAACACAAAATATGATTAAGTCAAATGAGGGGCTTGATTATAGCCACAATATAGCCAAATCCATGGTATAGCTAGTCAATTTTAAGGGATTTTATGGTATTTTTTTCTGCTTTGGTAGATGTTCGGCTTATACTCTATATCATTGGTATATTTCCTCCTTTTGACTATCAGGAAGAAAGAACTGCCTTAAAGGAAGGCATTGTGTAACATGGTATTATCCCAATTCCTATTGGTTTTGTTCTAGATAAATGAAGAAAATAAGATAAACTGCAATAGAAAACTACAATTTTTTCTTTCTTTTGTTTTTTTACCTGGTATGTAGCTAAAGAACACTGTTATAACTAATGCTGTATTGTAGATTCAGATATACCATGGATCAAATCACTGCACTACAAAGCTATACACAACACAAGCCTGAAGCGTGTGTCCCACAAGGCAGGTGTCAGGCAGTCCATTTTCAACACCAGTATTACACAGCATGATCTCATTTGTTTGTTTTTTTAGATCACAAGTTACCCAATACATAATACCCCAAAATAAATGTCAAATGAGATGAAGAACATCAGAAAACAGATCTTTAAAGCAGCTATACAACAAATAAAAATTTAGGCTCAACATCAAAGCAATTCTATACCACTTTAAATACCATTAAATAAATTAGTAATACTGTAGGTAATGAATATTTAAAGACCTACCTAGGCTATAAACACCATATTGTTTTCTGAAGATAGAACCATATGTCTTAGCTTGTGTGTGTCTGCAGGAAAAAAACCTCACTAGTAACACACAGGCATTTTAAGGAAACAATTTAAGATAAGCTTTGTTAAGAGTACATTCTTTTAAAACATCCTGGCCACTTGAAAACCTAATCCATAGATCACAATGCAATATACAGGATCTCCATAAACAAACAAACAAAACAAAACCATACTAGGTATCAACCTCTAAAATCATGTTCAAAGTTTTCGTCATGTTACTTGTAACTAAAAGAACCCTTTGGGGAGAAATATATAAAAGGTACACTTAAAAAAACTACTATGCATTATTTTTTATTAAACTCTATGATAAAAATCCCAATTGTGAAACATTTGCTCTTATCTCAAGATTTTTCATTTGAAGGTTTAAAAAAATATATAAAAATCAACAGACTGCAACATGTTTGACAGTAACGTCTGCCTATAATCATAATTCAATCAGAATTTTTAAAAAAGGTCTTAATATTAATTTAACAAAAGAAGTATAATCATTGTAAAAATATTTGAGTACCTCTATGTTCCAGGCAGTGAACTAAGTGCTGCAGGGGTAAGACCTAGGAAGATGTAGCAGTCCTTGTCTTAAGAAAACCCTTCCCATGGAGAAGAGTGGGAGAAGGAAAAAGGAAGACAATAGTAAACATGTACTGACATACAGAAACAACAGAGCTTAAGATGTTTATTTACTCACTCATTTACCTGTCACATTTTTAGACAATTGTAAACATAGAAAACAAGTGTTTCAAAGAAAAGAACAGGAGATTGGAGAAGACAGAGGTACGGAATGAGTAACAAAAAAGTTAGCTTATTAGTCTATTGGAGAAGATCTGATAGAGATGAAGACAAGGCAGATGCAAAGATAGATAAAGGATATTGGAAAAGCATATTATTTAGCATGACAAGACCAGAAATTCCTCTTTATAAAGAACAGATAGAAACAGTTAATGAGACAGGTGCCATGAGAATTTATCAATTATTCAGTAGCTATTATGATGCAATGATGACATTTCAGATTTTTAGATACAATGTAACTTTTATCTTTGTTAAATACATGCTAACTAGGCATTGAATCTGGCTTTCCCAGATTCATCAAAGTACACATTGCTAACTAAACAAGAAGCCTTGGCTTCAACAGATGTTTAAGAACAAATTTCAAGTGTGTCCCAAGTCTCTCCTTTCTTGGAAGAGAAGGCAGAAATGGAAGACAACATAAAACATAAATATAAAAAGCTCTATTAAGCACGCTTTTCATTGAAGCATTTGATGTGCTTAAGGTGGCCTTAAATTCTCAAAACAGGATAGCAAATACTTTAGTGAGAACATTAGAGAAATGGGAATAAAAAGAGTTCAAGGCTACAAAAAAATGTGTATTAATACTGAACATCTATCTTCTTTACTGAGCATACTGTCTTTGGTAGGAGTTATGGCCTGAGTGCCCATTCACCTTCCTTTATTCCCCAAAAAAGTAATTTCCCCATCAGATAGCAGAGCCAAGTGAACTATGAGCCTATCAATACCAGTAGAGGCAAGAGAAACAAAGCAACGATCTGACTCCTTGTGCTTAAGGTAGGACTGCTGAGCCTCGAGAGGCTGGGAAAACTGAAGGTGCCCAATTTAAACATTTAATTAGAAATTACTCAGACTTAAAAAAAATGCAAGAGAAAGAAAGGAGTGCCACACTATCCGGAAAGGAATGCAAATGCTGAGTCATCACTCTTCATTGGGAAAGGATGGAAACTCGAATTAAGTGGTTGGAAGATGAAATTCATTCATTAGATTGGGCTTCAGGTAAAAAGCAACAGTAACACAGGAGGAAAAGCGCCCAAAAGACACACATCGAATAGCAGATGAAGACATCATTTCAGCCAACTCTGAAGGTTTCGACGCACAAACAGATTAGGAAGAGGCAACACCAAGAGAGCAAAAGGAGTTTAACAACTGGTTGTCAGTTTAGTGTAGGGAGCGCTCAAAGTAAACTTCGTTATCCAAGAAGGAAAAGATGCTCAGGCGGCAAGAGGCATCTCTTTTGCACTTTAAAAGTAGCGGGCGCTAGGCGGGTTTTCCTGACAGCGTGGGCGGGGGCACGTGGGGCAGAAAGAGAAAAGGGGTGGTGGAAAAGTGGTGGAAGAGTGCCTGGCTTCCTTGGAGAGCTTAGCCTGGGTGAAGAGTTGGGAGCAACCCGAGCTGTGGACGTGGAGGGTGTGAGTGCTAATTCCTCGGGCCCGCAGGGGATGCAGCCGCAGTCCCACCCCCAGTCCCACCCCCACCAGGCCCAGCCCCCTTAGGGACCAGCAGCTCCGGGCCCAGCCCAGGGCCGCCCCCCCCCAAAGCAAAGGGGGAGCAGGAGCTCTCCTGGGCCTGACAGCCTCAGCCGTGCAGAAACCCGGCCTAGGGAAGGTGTGCAAAGAAAGGCTAGAGAGAAAAAGGTCGAGACAAGCCCCAGACCCCAGGAAGTGACTGTTTGGGGGAAGGGAGGGCTTCCTTCCCAAGGAAAAGGGGACAGATGAGGAATGCACTTAGCGTCCACGCCACCCTGGCCAGGGAGCCGCCTAGAGTCCCGGGTTTGGCCCACTCTCTCCTGCTCCCTCCCTTAGCGTCCCACGGTGCCCGGGCCTCTCGGCGCTTGGCACCCCCAGTCTCGGGTACTCACAGAGTCCGGGGCTGCCCGTCGTCTTCCATCATGGTGGGTGCGACGGAGCGATCCCGGGACAAGAGGGAGGGCAGGGCTGGGGAGGGGAGGGGGTGGGGAGGAAGGGGAGGGGGGCTCCGGGCACCGGCTGGGGACAGAGGAAAAGGTACCGAACCCTGCTCTCGGGCTCTCTCCCCCCAGCCCGCTCCGGACACTGCGCTCCAACCAGGAGGAGCAGGAGGAGGAGGAGGATGAACAAAATGGCCGCCGCCACCAGCCAGGCAGGAAACGGGGCAGAGCGCAGGCGCGGCCCGCCAGGTCACCGCTCAGGCCGGCCGCGACGGCCTGCGAGGGGGATAAGTGAGGGGAGACAAAAACGGGCCGGCGAGGAAACCCTGTGCCTGGTCACGACGGGCCACGTCGTCGCCGTGGGCCTGCTGGCCAGCCGGAGCCCAGCCAGCTCCAGAAGAGATCGGGTAAAAGGAGAAACGCCGGGAAGCCGAAGTCTCTGGGAATTGTGGTCCTGGAAGTGAGAGAAGGAAGCACTTCTCCAGAGGACTACTGGGAACTGTAGTCCAAAGTAGGCGGCCGGCGCCCGCCCGCGCCGGGACGCGAAGAAGAGACTTCTGGGTAGTGTAGGCGTACGGGAAGACGTGCGGCGACCGGGAAGTCGGCGTGTGGGAGGGAAGGGAAGAATAAAGGCGACGTTGAAAGGCGGGGAGACGAAGTGGGGGAGGCGCCGTCGGGAAGTAAACTACAAGTCCCAGAGTGCCTCGCGCTGGGGGGCTGTCGTAGGACTGCTCCAGGCATTTTAAGGCTCTTCTGTTGGCTCAGCCTGAGTTTCTGCTCCGCCTCCGTCCAGCCCAAGAGCGGTTTCTTCAACTGCGGCTCTGGCAGTGTTCGGCCTCCGCGTGGTGTCCGAGCGAGTAGGCCTTTCCAGTCCTCCTCTGTTAATCCGAACGGCCGGCCCGCGGTCATCAACCGCCGCCTCGCGCTGCGGGCGGGAGAGAGGCTGGCCCGGCGGGGACCCGGAGGGGCTGGGGCGGACCTCGGGCCAAGGGCCGGCTGTTATCTTTTGGGCGCTTTCCCCCCGCAAATAGGTATTCGTAGCCTAGCTACCCTGCTTGTAAATTGCTTTGTAAGTTTCAGAGGTTTCCCTGTCCATTATCTCATCGGATAAGGGGGTAAAAAGAGCAGTCCTCCATTTAAGTGACTTGCAGGCTGGGCGCGGTGGTTCACGCCTGTAATCCCAGCACTTTGGGAGGATCGGGGAAGCCCAGGAGTTAGAGACCAGCCTGAGCAACATACCCAGACTCGTCTTTACAAAACAAACATTTTAATTAGCGGGGCGTGGTGGCGCAGACCTGTAGTCCCAGCTACTCCGGAGGCTGGAGTGGGAGGATCACTTGAGCCCAGAAGTTTGAGGTTACTGTGAGCTATGAGCGAGACCTGTTTCCAGGAAAAAAAAAAAAAAAAAGACTTCCCCTCCTACGCTTACCCCCTTATTTAATTCTTAGAGTTAAAAAAAAATCGTTGGGCAGAAACATGCATAGATTTAAGTTTGCACTTACATCAATCATGTGGAGGGGGAATGCAGTTTTGCATGAAGATGTAGAAAGCCAAACTAGCTCTGCAGCCCTGCAGAATGTGTTAAACTGCCCCCACCAAAGAGTTCCTGGTGTGCTTTCCCGCCCCCCCCCCCCGAAGCACCTTGAGGAGAACATTATTGAACTCGTACTTGCTCTTGTAGCTTGGTGAAGGGTGGTGGGGAAGAAAGATCTTCCAGCCTATTGCCAGAGTTTAACAGCCCCAGTTAGCAATGCCTTATGAGGTGGTTCTGCAAACGTGCTGGGGACCTACCCTGCAAGTGGCTATGCAGCGGGTACTACTGAATCCAATTTTGTAGGCTCAGTCAACCATCCACCAGGAGGTTTAATGTCAATTTGTCGGGGAGGAGATTTCAACCTGGAAGACCATGGAGACTATGGCAAGGAGTTGAGCCCCGTAAGAGTCGGTGGGAACAGTAAAAGGGTTCAGAAGACAGGAGCCATGGCTAAAAGGTATGGGGCGAAGGGGGTGCAACTAGGGGACAGCGTGGAATAGGTGTCTTGAGAGCCAAAGCTAGACAGGTGGACCTGGGCCTTGTAAAACTACGTTGTCAAGGGTCTATATCATTCTGAAGGGTTTCAGTTTTATCTTCTAGACAGTGAGGAACGATTCAATGAGGTTTTACCTGTTTTTTTTTAATTGGACCTAGATGTGCCACTGGATTTAATCACAATCCAATTCATTGATCTATACCTGGACCACTATGTTAGTTTACTGTTGCAGCTGTAACAAATTACTGCAAACTTAGAGGCTTAAAACAACATGAATTTATGATCTTACCATTTTTTTTTGAGACAAAGTCTCATGCTATTGCCCTTGGTAGAGAACAGTGGCGTCATCGTAGCTCACTGCAACCTCAAACTGCTGAGCTCAAATGATCCTCCTGCCTCAGCCTCCCAAGTAGCTGAGACTATGGGGCACACCACGACACCCAGCTAATTTTTCTATGTTTAGTAGAGATGGGGTCTCACTCTTGCTCAGGCTGGTGTTGAACTCCTGAGCTCGATTGATCCTCCTGCCTTGTCACGTGAGCCACCACACCAGGCCTCAAAATTCTTAATCACGTCTGTAAAGTTCCTTTACCATAACATAATATTCATAAGTTCTGAGGCTTAGGACATAGACATCTTTAGTGGGTCATTGTCCAGTTTACCTCACCCACCTTTATTAATTTAGTTACTTTTAACATTGTAGTAATAACTATAAACCCACCACCCTAAAAACATTATAATGACAGCAGTTTACATATATGGTATGCCTCCTATACACATTAACTCATCTTCCTGCCTCCTCTCATCTGGGGTAACCATCATCTTGAATCCTGTCTTCACTATTTCTTGGTTTTCCTTTACAAAGTTTTATTCCACATATATATAGCCCTAAACAGTGTGTGTAGTATACACATGTACATTTGAATTTTGTAACTTAATAAAAAGAATATGCCCACTACACACCTATTAGAATGGCTGAAATCCAGAATACTGGCAACACCATATGCTGATGAGGATGTAAAGCAACAGGAACTCTCATTCATTGCTGGTGGGAGTGCAAAATGGTACAGCCACTCTGGAAGACAATTTGGCAGTTTCTTACAAAGCTAGACATAACTCCTAGGTATTTAGCCAAATGAGTTGAAAACCTATGTTTACATAAAAACCTACACACAAATGTTTACAGCAGTTTTATTCATAATTGCCCCAAATTCAAGGAGCAATTGATTCAGATCAAGCAACCAAGATATCCCTGATTAAGTGAATGGATAAACTGTACTACAAAGTGGTACATCCATACAATGGATAAAAAGAAATGAGCTATCAAGCCACAATAAGACATGGAATAATCTCAAAAGCCTATTACTAGCCGGGTTCGGTGGCACACGCCTGTAATCCTAACACTCTGGGAGGCCGAGGCGGGAGGATCGTTTGAGATCAGGAGTTTGAGACCACCCTGAGCAAGAGCGAGACCCCCTGTCTCTACTAAAAATAGAAAGAAATTAGCCAGACAACTAAAAATATATAGAAAAAAAATTAGCCAGGCGTGGCGGTGCATGCCTGTAGTCCCAGCTACTTAGGAGGCTGAAGCAGAAGGATTGCTTGAGCCCAGGGGTTTGAGGTTGCTGTGAGCTAGGCTGACGCCACAGCACTAGAGCCCAGGCAACAGAGTGAGACTCCGTCTCAAAAAAAAAAAAAAAAAAAAAAAAGGCAATTACTAAGTGAAAGAAGCTGGTCTGAAAAGGCTACCTACTCTGTGATTCGAACTGTATAACATTCTGGAAAAGGCAAAACTATGGACAATAAAAAGATCAGTGGTGCCAGGCATTCCATGGTAGGAGGAGGGATGAATAGGGGGAGCACAGGGAGCTTTTAGGGCAGTGAAACTATTCTGTATGATACTGTAACGATGGGTACATGACATTATGCATTTGTCAAAACCCATAGAACTGTGCAACATAGAGTGCATCTTAGTGTAAATTGTTAATAATAATGTATCAATATTGATTCATCAATTGCAACAAATGTACTACACTAACGTAAAATGGTAATAATAGGGGAAACAATGTTTGTAGTGGAGGAGTGTGTACACAGGAAGTCTACTTTCTGCACAACTGTTCTGTAAACCTAAAACTAAAATATAGAGTCTATTACAAAGACAAATTATGCCTTTGTAATCTTTTGAGACTTTTTTCTCATGAAACATGAATAAGATTCAACTATATTTTATGTATATAGTTCATTCATTTTTACTATTATATGATATTTCAGTGTGTGAATATACCACACTTTGCCTGATTTCTCATTGATGGACGTTTGGGTTGCTTCCAGGTTTTTACTATTGTGAATAATGCTGCTATGAACATTTTCGTACCCGTCTTCAGTTATAGATGTGCAAGAGCTTTTCTTTAGTGTATTTGGGTCTATACCTAAAAGTGAAATTGTCAGATCACAAGATATTTGAATATTCAATTTTAGTGGGTAACGTCAAACTGTTTTCCCCAAAGTGGATACATGGATTTGTACTCTCAGCGGCATTGTTTAGGAAGTTCTATAAGTGGATCCACATTCTCTTTAACGCTTGGTTTTGTCAGGCTGTTTACATTTTTATCAGTCAAAGTGTTAGCTCAATGTGGTCTTAATTTGCATTTACCTAATCAATGAACTTGAACATCTCCTCATATTTTAGTATCCATATGTGTTTCCTCTTCTGAAAAATGCCTGTTGATATCTTTTCCCTATTTTTCTATTAGGTTATATGTGCTTTACATGTTGATTTGTAGAAATTTGTTGGTTTTTTTTTTTTTTTTGAAACAGAGTCTCACTCTGTTGCCTTGAGTAGAGTGCTGTGGCATCAGCCTAGCTCACAGCAACCTCAAACTCCTGGGCTCAAGCGATCCTCTGCCTCAGCCTCCTCAGTAGCTGGGACTACAGGTACACGCCACAATGCCCGGCTAATTTTTCTATTTTTATTTTTGGAGACAGAGTCTCACTCTGTTGCCCGGCCTAGAGTGCCATGGTGTCAGCCCAGCTCACAGCAACCTCCTGGGCTCAAGCAATCCTTCTGCCCCAGCCTGCCGAGTAGCTGGGACTACAGGCATGCACCACCCTGCCTGGCTAATTTTTTCTATATATTTTTTAGTTGTCCAGCTAATTTTTTTTCTATTTTTGGTAGAGATGGGGTCTCACTCTTGCTCAGGCTCGTCTCGAACTCCTGAGCTCAAGTGATCCTTCTACCCCAGCCTCCCAGAGTGCTGGGATTACAGGCATGAGCCACCAAGCCTGGCCAGTTTGTAGGAATTCTTTTTTTTTTTTTTTTTGAGACAGAGTCTCACTCTGTTGCCCAGGCTAGAGTGCCGTGGCGTCAGCCTAGCTCACAGCAACCTCAAACTCCTGGGCTCAAGCAATCCTTCTGCCTCAGCCTCCCAAGCAGCTGGGACTATAGGCATGCGCCACCATACCCGGCTAATTTTTTCTGTATTTTTCTATATTTTTAGTTGTCCATATAAGTTCTTTCTATTTTTAGTAGAGACAGGGTCTCGCTCTTGCTCAGGCTGGTCTCGAACTCCTGAGCTCAAAGGATCCGCCTGCCTTGGCCTCCCAGAGTGCTAGGATTACAGGCGTGAGCCACCGCACCCGGCCTGTAACTCTATTTATTGAACACCTGCCCCTTCCCAATTGATCTGACATGGTCTCTGCATGAATGCTGCCGTGGGTGTGAAGAGGCAGCACTCAGAGGCTGTCCGCTAACTACACCCCTTGCGTCAGGTTCTGAGCAGCACAGCTTTATGGCCACCAGAGTCACGTATCACAGTTTGTGCAGGTTTGTTTCTGGGCTCTCTATTCTACTCCATCGGCCAACTTGTCTGTGCCTGTACCAATATCAAACCATATCTTTGTAACATCCTGCTCTTCTTTAGGAGTGTGCTGGCTGTTCTTAGTCCCTTACTCTTCCATACATAGTCAGGGGTTTCAAGCAGAGGAGTTACACCAGATCTGTATAGTAATGGGATAACTCGAGCAGTAGTATGGAGTATTATAGGGATCAAAGCTTTCAGGCTGAGAGAGCTACTGGGACATAATTTCAATAGTCTAGGCAAGAAAGAAGGAGGTATATATTGAGTGGATTTAGGCAGTGGCAACGAGAAGAAACAGAAGGTTATGGATACAAGATGACAGGGCCGAAGGATGGGAGAAAGGGAAAGTAAGAGACTCCTATGTTAATGGCTTGGCTGGCTGCCCAGATCATGAGACCTTTCCGTGACTCAGGGAATATGAGAGAAAGACCAGAGTGTAGGGAAAGTTGGTTTGGTTTGCTACTGGCTGATGGGGTATGTATTTAAAGCTGCCCAATGTATAAATGGATATAGAAGTGTGGAGCTCACACAGAGGCCCAGACAGGTCTTGGCAGTAATAAAACTCTAGGTGTAGTTAAGTCTCAGTATTAGAGAAAGTTTCCCCTGGGGTGGGCATAAAAGAGAAAAGGACTGAGAACCTTAGGGAACACCAACATGTAAGAAGTCAGAGGAAAAGGAACTACCTGAAAAAAATTGATAAGGAACAACCAAAAGGAAAGAGCATCACACCCATCGGGATGGCTACAATCCAAAACACAGAAAATAACAAGTGTTGGTGAGGATGTGGGGAAATGAGACCCCTTGTGCACTGATGGTGGGAATGTGAAATGGTGCAGCTGCTGTGGGAAAGAGTATGACAATTCCTCAAAAAGTTAAAAATGTAATTACCATATGATCCAGCAATTCCACTTCTAGATATATACCCAAAAAAATTGAAAGCAGGGTTGCAATGAGATATTTGTACACCTGTTGCTATGGTCTGAATGTGTCTTCCCAAAATTCTTATGTTGAAACCTAATCATCACGGTGATAGTATTAGATGGTGAAGCCTTTGGGAGGTGATTGGGTCATGAGTGGAGTCCTCATGAACTCTGTCTCAAAACAAGAAAAAAAAATCACAAGTTTCTGATCTACATGACAAGTAGAGCCCTCAAATCTGTTGGCCATGATAGTTGAGGACTGGGAATCTGCGAAATCCTTGGAAGGTCTTAATCATCTTTTTTCCTATAGACTTTCAGCTCCTCCCTGATCTCTGTCTGTTAGGCCAGGACCCTAACACAGTGGTCAGTTAAGCTCTCACTGGCTGCCTGAATTTCCCACCCCTTATTCTTTACCGCAAATCCTAACCTTAGATTTTTTTTTTTCCCACTTCTTTGCACTGGCTATCAAGGACTGCAAGAGGAAAATGGGATAACCTTGCCAATTGGCATCATTACAAACCTGTCAGTTTCTGATCTCACCGGGGCCCTGAAAGCTGCATGGCATTTCTTCAGTCCCTCAGTTTTCTCTCCTGTCACATATATCCTACAACAACACAGCAGGATTGTTGTGAAAATTCAATGCCATGATACGCTTGGTCCAGGGTCTGGTACAGGGTGAGGAATGGATGTCATTACTGTACACAAATTATTCTCTAGTCTGTCTCCATTGCCTGAGCTATACATTTGGACTTTGAATAGTCCCCTTGGCTCCTCAGCCCCTCAGTATTCCACCCAGGCATGCCCTGTCCTGATAAATGAGAGATTCTCACAAACTAGGAGCATCGGCCGTCTCCACCGGCGCCCTCCTCTCTGCATTTGATCAAAGTTCTGCCCAATTCCACCTTCACTTATCACGTAAATCTATCCTTTCTCCACCTTTACTTCTACCACTTTGCTTCATAATTTTCATTGATTATTCGAATGCCTTTCCTTCCTGTAATTATTCTCTCCCCATTCCAATGCAGTATCCATATTGCCACTAATATTTCTTTTTTCTTTTTTTTTAAAAATAAAATTGGACTTCAAGTGCACAAAATTGGATTTATCATAATACTTGGTTTGCAATATACTGTCATGATTGGTCCATGTGTGGCCCTTTTATTTCATTCAAGTTTTAATGAAATAGTGAACAACCATGATCTTACCACCTAACCCAGAAACTAGTACATTAATAATTATTTATATATATTTATAGGTTTCTTTTATTTCTCATTCCTCTACCTTCTCCTCATCAATAGACATAAGCCCTATTCTGAATTTTCAGTTTATGATTCCTTTATCTTTTAAAATAAAATTTTATTTATTTTATTTTTCCCTTTTTTCTTTTTTTGTTTTGTAAAAAATAGAATTTTAATGTATATATGTATTAGTTTTCATTTTTGTAACTAGAAAAAAGTGTATAATGCTATATGTAGTCTTGCTTTTTTCACTCTCTCATACCTATTACCTTGGCTAAAATTAAGAAAAAAAAACTAAGGAAAAAAATGCCTTCCTGGCTAATTTTTCTATTTTTAGTACAGATGGTCTCACTGTTGCTCAGGCTGGTCTCGAACTCCTGAGCTCAAGGGATCCTCCCACCTTGGCCTCCCAGAGTACTATGCTAGGATTACAGGTGTGAGGCACTATGCTCAGACAAAAAAGAAAAAAAAAATCTGACAATACCAAGTGGTGGTGAAGATGGGAGCAACTGGAATTCTCATATCTTACTGATAGAAACGCAAAATGGCACAACCACTTTGGAGAAGTTTGGCAGTTACTTACAGAATTAAGCATACACTTACTATATGACCCAGCAATTCTACTCCAAGTTATTTACCCAAGTGAAAGAAAACCTGTACAGGAATGTTTATAGCAGCTGTATTCATATTCACCCCAAACTGGAAATATCCCGTGCTCATTAATTTTAGGCCACAATTTGGCTAGGCTATGGTACCCAGTTGTTTGGTCAAACTAGTGTCTAGATGTTGCTGTGAAAGTATTTTTAGATGTGAGTAACACTTACAGTGAGTTGACTTTAAGTAAAGGGCATTACCCTTAATAATAAGGGTGTGCTTCATCCAATCAGTCGCAGGTGTTAAGAATGAAAACTAAGGTTTCCCAGAGAAGAAGGAATTCTGCCTCAAAACTGAAATATAGAAATGCTCCCTGAGTTACCAGCTTGCTGGGCTGCTCCGCAGCTCCACAGGTTCTCAACCTACCAGCTGCCACAAACACAGGAGCCAATTCCTTAAAATAAATTCACTCATTCATTCATTCTAGATAGATAGATAGAGCCTCTAGAGAACCCTGACTGATACATATTCCAAATGCCCTTAAACCTCTGAATGGACAAAGAAACTATGGTATGTCATCCACAATGCAATAATACTTAGCAACGAAAAGGAATGAAATATTGATGCATGCAACAAAAAATGCACTATGCTAAGTGAAATAGGCAAGACTCAAAGGGCTACATACTGTAGGATTTCATTTAGGTGAAATTCTGAAACAGGAAAAACGGTAGGGATAGAAAACAGATCAGTGGTTTCCAGGGACTGAGGACTGGGGGAGGAGGTAACCACAAAGGGGTCTAAGGAAATTTAGGGTTATGATGGAACTGTTTTGTAGTTAGATTTTGTGATAGTTACATGACCATATGTGTATTATACCTTCATAAAAATATACTAAAAAATGAACAGGAAAACAAAATAAATGAGCCAGTCATGTAAAGATTATTTTACTTAATTATTTGAAAAGAAACACCAAAGTCAAGAATACAGCTGCCTATATAAATACATTAACTACATATACAGATTGAAAATAATTCCATGATATAGTAATTATCTTAAAGTTATGTATCTATCAAATTCTAATTATGTACCTTAAATAAATTAAATATGATTTGATTTTTAGATTTTATTGTCATTTAAGAAATTTATACCAAATAATACCCCAATAAACTGAGACTAATTAATTAAAAACAAAAAATCCACGTTGTTGCATATGGCTGTAGTTGATTTTCATTGCTGTATAATATTCCATCACATAAACAATATAACTTATTTATTCTTCTGTTAATCTGTATTTGGGCTGTTTCCAGTTTTGTGCTATTATGAATAATGTTGCTATGCATATTAAATAAACTATTTTATTAATCCCTTTCCTGAAAATCTTTGATTATCCCTATTGCCTATAGGATAACTCAATGTGACTTACGTGGCTGCATCTTACACTTTGGCTTTTGTCTGGGCTCAGCCAATGGGAGGACCAGCTAGGTTTGCCAGATAGAATATAGGGCTCCCCGCTAAATTTGAATTTCAGGAAAACCTCAATAAGTTTTTAGTGTAAGTATTTTCCATGTAATCAACCCTAATCCTGGCAGGAAGGAGGAAAAAGAGAGAAGACAGACAATAAATGCCCCAGCTTCCTGCCTTTGGGGAGGCCACAGTGGGCTGGCTGTGCACCCAAGTCACCACCTCTGCCAGGCAGCCTTCACCATACAGCTCAGCAGGTCCTATTATCCATCAGCCTAACAGAGTTAGGCTCAGTCAGCCCTAAGAGTGGTAGTTAATAGCTTCCAGCTATCACTAGTCCCAGAGTACGGTGCTAGCCCTTCCACGTTGCTGTTATTCAACCATGCCCACACTTTGGTGAGTAGATCCTTGATTAAATTATTTTCAGTTCCCCAGTTCAGGTGTGCTGCCTGTGTCCTGCTGGATACAGATGAGGCTCCTCCTGGCTCTGAGACAGAGGTGCAGGTCTTTCTTTCCCTGGTAGTCCCACAGCAGTTCGTGCATGCCCTCAGGACTCCTTGAGGGGGCAGAGTGTGGGACCCTCCTGCAGGCCCAGCATCTCCAATCCAGGTAAGTCCCTCTGACACTTTCCTTCCTGCCGGTTGGTGATCACTACTATCTTCTTTGGGGCAGGAGAAAGCTGTTCCCAGGACCTCATGCCTTCCTTTCTACTCTGTGCAGATGATACAAACTCTGTACTCCCGACCCTCCAGGTTCCTGCAGTTACTGTCTGCAACCTCCAAACACCTGCAGTCCCTTCAGTCCTCCAACACGTGCTTAACAATTTCCCCCACATTCTCTCTGTTACATCAACTACACGTGGTTCCCCCATTTAAGATTTTTCAACTTTACAGTGGTGCAAAAGTGATAGCATTCAGTATGCTCCTTGATTTATGACAGGGTTATGGTCCAGATAAACCCAGCTGAAAATTTCGACTGAGGATATTTTCATTTTACGATGGGTTTATTGGAAGGTAGCCCCATGATAAGTGGAGGAGCATCTGTTCTGTAATTTCTGTTTTTCTCACTGGACCCTGACTGATATACAGCATTATTGTATCCACTTTAAAGAGGCGATAACTGGGGCTCAGAGAGACTAACAAGTATGCCCGCAGGCCAGGAGTTTGAGAGCCCTCGCCACACTCCATATCAGCGTTGTTCATCTACAGCAACTGGCAATTGTCCTAGGTGGTAAACAGGTTGTTGTAGATTGTTAGGACAAGAAGTTGAAGTTGCTCAGCGTCCTGGAGGCTCTAGCTCGTGGGCCAGCAGAGGGAGCTCCGTCCCTAAGGAGCCGCCACCAGCCGGCTGACCACCGGAATCAGGGCACCACCACCCCTGTCTGCTGTGATGACCGAGAGGTCTGGGAAACACTGCATCCTGGGGGTGGTGGCCCTGAGGGGAGGGGAGGGCAAGGGAAGCAACACCTGCTAAGCCCCAGGAACTGTGTTAATTTAATTTTGAAAATATGAAACTGGAGCTGCCTTGTTTGGAGCAGCCTGTCCTTCCAAAGGAATTCAGGGTCCCTTCCTGTCCTCCTCCCAACCCACACCTGATTTCACCCCAAGGTGAAGGAGGAGCGTCTCTGTGGTGGGCTACATTTGCCAGTGGACAGAGTTACTGAGTAAAAGGGACCTTTGATAAGGACGTGGCTCTTTCCTGATCCCCACCACCTGCTAGGAGTAGGGGGTCGGGCAGCCTGCTCTCTCCCTGGATGATGCTGGACCACCCTGCCTTTCCTCCTCTTGCCCCTCTCTCCTGAGACCTGCGCCAACTCTGCACTGGGCTCTAGGGGCTCTCTTGCTCTTGCTCTTTGGGTCCATTCTCCCTGATGTGATGAGTCTGTGTGAAACTGACTTTTCCTCTCATATCACAGCAACAAAACCTGAAATTCAAGTCTGAGCATTGGGGAAGTAAACACTAGACCTTGGAACCTGTACACAGGCTTCGTGGCCCAATCCACTTGGACACAAAGGGCACCCATAGGTCCAGCCCAGCTTATCCACTCTCTCTGCACTGGGCTTTGGAGGGAATGGTCAAGAACTCCATCTACCTGCCATTGCCCCTCTGTACATGCATCTGCGTTAGAAATAGGTCTAGGTAGAAGTGATAGGCCAAAGGTAGAAATTGAGCATTTCTTTTTTTGTTGTTGCTTTTGTTTTGTTTTGTTTTGAGCCAGGGTCTTGCTCTGTTGCCCAGTCTAGAGTGAAGTGGTGTCATGATAGCTCACTGCAACCTCAAACTCCTGGGCTCAAGGGATCCTCCTGCCTCACCCTCTTAAGTAGCTGGGACTACAGGCCTGCGCCACCATGCCCGGCTAATTTTTCTATTTTTTTTTGTAGAGACGGGGTCTTGCTATGTTATTCAAGCTGGTCTCAAATTCCTGACCTCAAGCAATCTTCCTGCCTCAGCCTCCCAAAGTGCTAGGATTACAGGTGTAAGCCACCGTGCCTGGCCAAATTTGGGCATTTCTGATTCCCTTAGCCAAAATGTCTTTTAAAAACATGATGTAAAAAGAAACAAAAACAAAAGCATGATGTAATCCATAACTCATACTAAAAACATATATATAACATCTGACGTTGTCAAGAACAAAATAAGGCCGGGCGTGGTGGCTCACGCCTGTAATCCTAGCACTCTGGGAGGCCGAGGTGGGCGGATCGTTGGAGCTCAGGAGTTTGAGACCAGCCTGAGCAAGAGCGAGACCCTGTCTCTACTAAAAATAGAAAGAAATTATATGAACAGTTAAAAATATATATAGAAAAAATTAGCCGGGCATGGTGGCACATGCCTGTAGTCCCAGCTACTCGGGAGGCTGAGGCAGAAGGATAGCTTGAGCCCAGGAGTTTGAGGTTGCTGTGAGCTAAGCTGATGCCACGACACTCATTCTAGCCTGGGCAACAGAGTGAGACTCTGTCTCAAAGAAAAAAAAAACAAAACAAAATAAACCTGTAGGAACCCACCACACCACCTAAGAATAAATGCATCACCCACACCCAGTACCCATCTATCTAATGCTCCTCTCATCGTCTCCCCTCCAGCGGTAACATAATGAGGCTGACTTCGTGCTCCTATTCTTCTTTAAAACACAAATTTATTGCATTGTATTAATCCTTTAATTACATGAGCACTTATTAAAAGTTCAGACCCTCAATTTGGATTTGTCTTGTTTCCTCATAATTAGATTCAGGGTAAATATTTTTGGTAGGAATACTGTCCAGGTGACCTCGTGTCCTCAGTTCATCACATTAGAAGCCCCGTGATGTTGGATTGTCCCATTGTTGGTGATGTTAAGTTTGATCACTTGGTTGAAATGATGCCCACCAGATTTCTCCTTTGGAAGGATAACTTGTACCCTTTGTTATTAGTAAGTAACCTGTGAGGTAAACATTTAGTGCATGCAAATATTGTTTTTCCCACATTATTTCGTTAATGGTTTTGGTATCTATTTGGTATCTTGCCTACAGCAATTACTACTATTGTGGTTACAAAATTTTCTAGTAACCTCTCTGTTCACCCACCCTTCCACTTCCCTAATATTTGATTTGATGTAATATCCTTTTATTCCCAGTTATTAACCGTAAGTCAATCAAAAAGCTTATTTTCTCAGTTCACCTGCTTCCTCTGGCTCTAGTGCCTGTGGTCACCAATGCCTGAGACCTGGCATCTTACCATTTGTCATGTGGGGGGTTTGGTCTCCCCGGTGAGTCAGGCGTCTGTCTTAATGTGTCCCATAACCCGTACCGCACCAGGCGTTTGCCTCCGTACTGAGCAAATGTCCAGTAGGTAACTGCTGAGCGAGTCAGCTGGGAATCCCTGGAGAACGTCTGTGCTCTGACCTGCTCAAGGGGGTTGAGAACTAAGCTGAGCATCTGCTGCTGTAGCTACTGCCTTCACCAGCGTCACTGTTTGCGAGGGAAACTGCAGCCTCCTTCTCCGTTGGTCTCCATCCTTTCAGTGCATTTTCCACACAGCAGCCAAGTCTCTTTTTGAAAAGATAGGAATCAGACTATACCACTGTTGGCTTAAAATCATCTGTGGCCTTTCATAGCGTTTAAAATGAAATCCAAACTCCTTGCTGTGGTCTAGACAGCCCTGCAACTTATAGCTACTCTTGGCTTAGCTTCTTCTCCTCTTCCTCACTGTAGCCCAGCCTCTGGGGCTTTTCTCAGTTCATCAAATATACCACGCTCTTTCCCAGCCCAGGGCCTTTGCTCTTGTTCTCCCTTTTGCCTTCATTTTCCCAGAGTCGGGCCCTTCTTATCTGATAAATTGCAGCTCATGGGTCCCCTCCCTAGTCTCCTAGGGAAAGTAGATTTTCCTAGTTACTCTCTATGCATCACCCTATTTCCTTCATGGTACTAACTACAAGCTCTATTTGTTTTTGTTTGCTTGCCTGTTTGTGTCAGTGTCCCCAGCTAGAATCTAAGGTCCACCAGGGCAGGCACCCATAGACAACTTATCCCATTGTCCACTGTGTCTCTAGCTCCCAGCACAGTGTCTGGTGTAGTCAGTAGGCTTTGTAGTTACTGGTGGAAGGCAAGCCAGGGGGTATCCGACCTAGGCCCCTGCACCCTGTAGCACAACTCATTTCTTGTGTTCCAGTGGAACCCAAAACTCTGCAGAATCACCAGAGCTGCACCTCTGACCCAGTCCAGCTCAGCTCCCAACATCCAGTCTACTGTCGAAATTTCAATTGGCCCCAAGAGCCAAAAGGAGTCGAACCGCAGAGCTAGCAACAGTTTACCTCCATAAATTCGACTCCCTGTTGCTCCTGGTATTAACTCTGGTTTCAGGCACTTCCACTTCAATTAAGACTTGGCACATTTCAAAATACCTCTGAACAGCAGGACACTGATTTAATTCGAGGTACTGGGAAGCCAAATGGAAAATATAATAGTAAAACCACTGGTCCTTTTATATTGTAGTTAAAAGCTTGAACAAACAACTATTACATCTCCTTTAATGTTCCATTCTGTTCCAAATTAATCTGGAATAAGTATAGTAAACTACACTGCTTTTAACCTGCCCCATGAGGCATGTCCATTGCGGCCCATAGTGCTCTCGGTCTGAGGTTCCAGTTTGTCTCTCAGTAGCACTGGCTGTACATAATGTGGGTCAAGTTTACCAAATTTGTAAATTTTGAAAATGCGTTTGAGTTCTTCAAATGGTTGTTTATATGCACTTGCAAATATAAAATCACTGAACAAATATGTCACTATGCATTTTATTTTTGTTTATTTTATTTTTCATTTAAAAATTTTTAAAATTTTATTTACTTATTTTCATAGAGATGGGGGGTCTCACTATATTGTCCAGGCTGGTTTTGAACTCCTGGCCCCAAGCAATCCTTCTCCCTCAGCTTCCCAAAGTACTGGGATTGCAGGCGTGAGACACTGCATCCAGCCATAATTATATATTTTAAATGTTCCCCTTAGGTCATATAAATTATGGTACATACATTCAACAAAATCCTGCCCAGTCATTTAAAAAGAATGTAGGGAATCCACATGCATTAATATGGAAACATTCTCAAAATTATTGTTAAGTAAAAACAGCAAGTTGCAGAGCATTAAGTGTAACATGTCTCTGTGTGCATGTATGTGTAAATGTATTTTCTCATAAGCACAGCATATTTCTGAAAGAGACTCTAAGTCATCTCTGGAGGTACAATGGCCATAATGATAATTGCTAACATATATCAGGTGCTTGTTCTCTGCCAAGCATTGCACCAAGCACTTTTCCTATGCCTCCATTTAATCTCCACAGTAACCCGAAGAAGATATTATCTCTCATTTACAGACAAGGAAACTGAGGCCAGGGGAAGCAAAATAACTCAACTTCAGTGTCCTATACCATTTGGAGTGGGGCTTTTCTTAAACCTTGAATCTGCATTACCTCTGTCATAAAGAACAAACTCTTAAATATTTACAAACCTTTCCCTCTTCTGGGATTTTGAAACCAAGAGGAGCAACGAGAATGTTCAGGACCAACTTCTGTTATGGCAGTGAATGCAAACCCAGGGTTGTCACTGCTAGCCAGGGCGCTTTCTCCCACAGCCTTGCGGAGAAGGAGGTCAGGAATCCCCCAGCCCCACAGGCAGAGCTCTGCAGCAGCAGGAAGTGGGAAAGGCTGGTCAGAGGCCTCAGGAACAGCTGACTCTGGTTTTCCTAAGGGCGTGATTATGGGCAGGCTGACCCCGCTGCCCACCATGATGACATTAAGGGAAGCCTCCAAATTGAAGGGCAGCACTGCCCCCCATGTAGCCTGAAAAATTCAAGATTAGCCTCTAGCTGCAGCCTTTTATCCAATAGCACCTGGATAAAACCTGTTATTATTAAACACTCATTGTGATGCCAGACCTCACACGAACATTCATTTGATACCCACAACAACCCTTAAGCTTGATTGTCCCCGTGTTAACAGCAAAGAATTTGGCACTTTGTGAAATTAAGTGATGTAAGTCCCACAGACAACCGCAAGATCAGGACTTACTTGACCTCAGGTCTGCCTGGCTCTCTACTAATTCCCATGCTGGGGCCACTGTCGGTGAGCTGATGGTGGCCAGAGGTTGCAGGTTGCAATGTTGAGCCCTCCCTTATTAAGCATCCTTCACCCACATCGTGGAGCACATAAGAAATGGGCCGGGCGCGGTGGCTCACGCCTGTAATCCTAGCCCTCTGGGAGGCCGAGGCGGGTGGATCGCTCGAGGTCAGGAGTTCAAGACCAACCTGAGCGAGACTCTGTCTCTACTAAAAATAGAAATAAAAAAATTATCTGGACAACTAAAAATATATATAGAAAAAATTGGCCGGGCATAGTGGCGCATGCCTGTGGTCCCAGCTACTCAGGAGGCTGAGGCAGTAGGATCGCTTGAGCCCAGGAGTTTGAGGTTGCTGTGAGCTAGGCTGATGCCACGGCACTCACTCTAGCCCGGGCAGCGGAGTGGGACTCTGTCTCAAAAAAAAAAAAAGAAGAAATGAACAAGTACAGCCTCCTGCTTCATGAACCAAAAGAGCCTCTCTTCTCATTCCCACACTGGGGGAGCATCTGCCGTCAGATCACCCATTGCCACCTCCCTAATGACCTCTGAAACCACCCTGAGACTCGAGACCTTCCGGGATTGACTGCTGTGTCCCGAAGTCTCCCCCTGGGCTCTGTTTTCTCAGTCTCTGTGGACTGGCTGTTCTCCCCACCCCTTTACTGGACCCAAATTCTATTACTGAGGCCGCATTGCAATCTAAAGATGGAGCTTGGAAATGTAAAGGCCTGGCCTGTGCAAATCTTGGGAGGACTCGTTGGGCTCTGAATCTCGTGCCCTAGAAATCTGGTGTTTTGAACACAAGATCCTGGGGCCGTTTTTCAAGGACTTTCTGATGCTAAAAATGAAAGTGAAGGGCAAAGGTCTACCAGGCTAGTCTTCCTGGCACTCCCTTCTTTGCACTTGAATAGTGGGCTGGCTGGGATAGCATGTGTGTTTGCACATGTGTGCAAGTGTACACACACACACACCCTGTTTTATATCTTTGGGGCTTTACTTTCTCTCTCCCCTGCTTGAAATACCGTTCCTACCCATCTTCTCACAGCTGTTACTTAATCATGGAGATTCGGCTCAGGGGTCACTTCCTCAACCCCGAGCTGAGCTAAAGCTTTCACAGCACTGGGGTTTAGCGCCATCCTCGACTATTACATGGAACTGACCTGGTAAGGCATCTCCCCCATTGGACCATAAGTCTTTAAGGATGGGGGCCACGTTTGGCTCCCCTGTGGTTCTGAGTCTCACCAGGTGTTTGTCATGCTGCAGGCGTTCAGGCAGGTACGCAGCTCTGTCCAGCAATGGTGCTCTCAGCCTCCAGGTGGCCTCGTCCTGTGTCAGGGCCAGCCTCCCATTGTGCAGACTCATGACATCAGTGCCAGGGCTTGTAGATTTGCCGTTTATCTGAAGTTCATCTGAAAGAAGCTGCAATTGAAACAGCTTCCAGAATGGAAAAAACACTTCTAGAATTTAATTTCCAAGCTTGCAGCCTGGATCATTCAAACTGATTACAGGAAATGGTTGTAGCACTGATGCTCCCTGTGCCGAATCCAGATGGGCATGTTTACTAGACTGAGAAATGTTAATCCTGTCTTTGGCCCAGAAATGTCTGGCACGCACTTTGGAGGAAATTAGAAAAATAGGGTAGTACATCTAGCTAGGCTCAGTTATATTTCTCTTAAAGAATGCTATTTTTTTTTTTTTCAAAACAAGATGGGGGGGTGTCTGCTAATTCTTTTTTTTTTTTTTTTTTTCTTTTTCTTTTTCTTTAGAGATAGGTCTTTCTCTGTCACCCAGGCTGGAGCGCAGTGGTGAGATCATGGCTCACTATAACTCGAACTCTTGGGCTCAAGCGATCTTCCCGCCTTGGCCTCCCAAAGTGCTGGGATTATAGGCATAAACCACCATGCCTGGCCCACTTTTACAACCTTAAATGTTTTTTAAAACCCCCTATATGTTGGCAACGCACCCGGACCAGTTGGCAGGGTGGCCCCTCCTGTCCTGTGTAGTAAGGACCCGAGCTCCTCCAGCAGGTGCTCCCTAGGCAGCAGGGCAGGGGGCCCTTTTGTCCCTAAACATTGCTTCCATGCAGTGCTCAACACCTCAAGACAGCAAAGACAGCAGATTCATGAACTCAGTGAGTGACCAGCCACCTGCCTGTCCTGTTGGAGCTCTCTGAGATTCTGTCGTCGGTTGTGAGTACAGTGAGCAGCCAGAGAAAGAAGTGGGGCTTTTGGAAGCCATGTGCCCCTGGCATGCAATTCTGGGCCTCCCTCACCACTTTCCCATGGATGCTAGGGAGATGGCAAGGAGGGAAGAGTCTCTCTTTGCCAGTCAAGAGTGCCACCTTGTGATGCTGGTGCAGGGGAGAGGAATGAGCACCCTTCTGGCCCCTGGTTCAGCCCTGTGAATCAGCCCCACACCCCCTGCCTTGCAGTAGGCTCTGTTTGCAGTGCTCTGTAATTAGTTAATGAACTATCTGAATGATATTTCTGTAGTCATTCAACTAGCCCATCCTCAGGGTGCTAATTGTATTTGAGGTTATTTAAAAACATTATTGTACCTAAATAGAGTTTACATCAGCAGACAGCATGATTCGTAATCCTGCTGTCCCTGGTGTTTCTAAATTGTGCTATAAACTGCCTGGTGAGTCGTGCAAAGATGGCCACACCAACAGCGAGTCTATCTCCCCCATCCCAGTGGGGGTTCTCTGCCAGAAACAACCAACCTTCGAAGAGGCAAAGTGATAAAAGCAACTTGTGGCTGGAATCCAGTTGGCCTTGGTTTAGAACAGACTGTTTTCAAGAGGTTGTCCACTCATTTGATCATCATCTTTAATGTGAACTAACTTCTTCTTTATCTTTACTTTACAAGAACATACTTGGACACCAATCTTGGTCTGCCTTCCTTTGCCACCTTTTTTGGAGATATTAGAGTGACACAGTTAAAAGCATGGTCATGGCTTAGTGACCTCCATTTCTCCAAGCCTCCATTTGTTTGTCTGTAAAATGGGAATCGCTATAGAGACAGTAATGAATTGATCATGTGTCTGGCACTGTTCTAAGTGTTTTACATGAATCATCTCATGACATCCTCATGATAACTCTGTGAGATACAATTATTAGGCACCATAACTAGGTACTTTTTATTTTTTTAGAGACAGAGTCTCACTCTGTTGCCTGGGCTAGAGTATGATGGCTAACTGTAACCTCAAACTCCTGGGCTCAAGTGATCATCCTGCCTCAGCCTCCCAAGTGGCTGGGACTACAGGCATGTGTCACCATGCCCAGCTAAATTTTTAAATTTTTTGTAGAGATGGGATCTGGCTGTGTTGCCCAGGCGGGTCTTGAACTCCTGGCCTCAAGTGATCCTTCTGTCTTGGCCTCCCAAAGTGCTGTGATTAGGCGTGAGCCACCACAGCCAGCTAAGGTACTACTATTATCCACATTTTTCATGTCTGAAAACTGAGTCACAGAGACAGTAAATTTTTCCACAATCACTTCCCAGCAAGTTACAGAGGCAAGATCCAGATCCAGGAGAGGGATTCTAGAACCTGCACACTAACCACTCTGCTTTCCTCATAAGGTTGTTGTGAGGATACAATGAGATTCATTAAACAAATGTTAACTGCATGCCAAACGTAAGAAAATGTGCCAAATACAGCTCCGAGTGTTGGAGTTAAGGACAAATCCCTGCCCTCATGGGTATCAGATTGTAGCAGGGAAGATTATCCACGTAAAGCTTTTAGTACAACAGCCAGAACAAGGCCAATTCTCAGTCGCAAGTGTTAAGGATTTCAACATTTCTGCATAGCATTTTAGTTATTCATGGGCATGCTTTAATGTTCCTACTAAATTATAAATTCTTTGAAGGTAAGATTAATTTCTGCTTTCTTTCTGTGTCTTCATACTTCCTATACATAGTAGGAACTCAGTATTTGTTGAATAAATGAACCTATTGATCCTATATACAAGTGAAAGAACTGCAAAATGTGCTTTATTCCTGCATTAATGCAAAAGTTCTCAATGTAAAGTTAATCTATAACTGTGAATACATCTGAGATCTAGAACAATATAACTATGTCAATTGCTAAGAGAGTCAAGTGACGTGCCTGAAAAGCTCTTCAAAAATGATAACACAGCAAACATACAAGGGCTGTCTGGAAAGTATCCAGCCATTGTATCCGTGTATCCGGACAGCCCTCATATGTAACGCGTTACTGGGGTACATAATACAGAGAGAGAGAGATTTCTTCCTCTCTGTGCATCTAGTGGAGCAGTTACTAATTCCAGGGCATTAAACTGCCCCTAGTATGTAGATGGGCCAGCAACCACATGAGACAATAGTGAATAAATAGCAAGTGGTTGCACACAAGCTAATACAAGGAATTTTTGTTGTAACGGAAAAAAAAAAAGTACATTAGTTATCTGAGGCTGCCTAACACTTTACCCCAAAACTTAGTGGCAGACATTTATTATCTCATACAGCTAGGTCAGGAATTTGCAAGCAGTTTAGCTGGGCTAGATGTGTCATGCAGTCAAGACGTCAGCCAGGTCTGCATTCATCAAAGGCTTGACTGGGGCAGGTGGATCCACTTCCAAGGTGGTTCACTCACACGCTTGCTAAGTCAGTGCTGGTTGCTTTCCAATGTGGGTCTCTTCAAAAGGCTGCTCGAGCGTCTTCACCACGTGGCGACTGGCTTCCCCCAGAGGCAGTGATTCAAGAGACTAAGGCAGAATCTGCAATGTCTCTTATGGTCTACCTTGGAAGTCACAACCATCCCTTTTGCAATATCCTGTTGGTCACACAAGGAGGAGGAGCCACGGCAGCCCTGGGTACTTTAGCGCCAGGCAACCCCAAGTTCACACCTGTTCTATCCTCTTCATGTGACTCAGCCACACCCCTCCTGTCTGCTCCTGCCAGCTCTTCCCATGTTTCTTAGTTCACATTCCTAAAAGCAGGTCCTGGTGGCTTGGTTCATCTTTTTTCTCAAGTCATCACAGGTCACATGCCAAAGCCAATGTTGGCTTCCAAGGATCCACTCCCAGCCCGGACATGGGGGAGGCAAAGTTCACATGGTTTGAAACATAGGCACCTTAGCTCAGGGCTACAGTCAGGACAGTCTTGCTAAGATGAGACAGCAGGTGGGACAGAGCTCAGGAAGTATGGCTACCGCTCACTAGGCGTTGTGCTGGATGGAGGGGCCACAGGTGGGGAGAGGAAAGAAAAATGAAGGCACATAACTTGATCCCTGGCCTCTCCATTTAGAGAGGAAGGTACCGATAACCAAATAATTTGTGCACAATAAGGCTACCCTAGAAGTACACCCATGGCACTATGGGAGGGGTTGACTCCCTCTCCCTGGGGCAGATGGAGGAGTCCCCCCAAGAAGACTTCTGGCAGGTGTTGAGGGGTGAGATGGAGTTTACAGATGAACAGAAGGGAGAAGGGCAGGAACCTGCACAGGGTATTTGTGGGGAAGGCGAGGTCTGTGGGTGGGACTGCAGGGCAGGGCGGAGAGAAGGAAGCTGGCAAGGCCAGCTGGGGTGCACTGCGACGGGCTCGGTGGGCTCTGGGAAGAGCTTGGGCCCTACCCAGGAGCAGTGGGGACACCTTGAAGGATCTGAAATGAGGGCTGAGGTATCTCCAGGGGCCAAGCCAACAGAAACTCAGGAAGGGGGGCCGGGTCCCAGGCTTCACTGGACAGGGGAGCACAGGCGCATCCTTCCCTCCTCAGACTCTAGCATGCAAGGGGCCGTCTGTGACTTTTCCAAAAGCTGTATTCTCCATCACGGAAAGATCCCAGCTTATGAGGAATTAACGACTGTTTCTCCATGGGTTTCCTTTAATAGCAATCCCTCCAAATATAATTTCACAGGCGTCCAAATTAAGCAAAGCTTTATTAGGCACCAAGAAGGCCACATCTGCATAATGAAAAGATTTAATCGGAACCCTGAGAAAAGTCTCCCTGTGGACTCCTCATTAAATAATTCCTCATCCTCCTACGAACAACCTCCCAACAGATTCAGAAAATGACGTCTGGAAAACATACCCTTTCCCCAGTTCAGGCAGCACCAACAAGCAGCTTACAGCGGGCTGGGGATTTCTACACAGGGCAGTGACGTCTGAACATGCCAGCCTGTAGGCTTTGGTATTTAAATGTCGTCGGCCAATTTTTTGTCTCACTGACCACATTTATAGAGCGACTTCAGAAGCAAAAATAAGCTCCTGGGCTTTCACTCAGAGAAATGAGTTGCTCTGGTGAGGCCTGGCCTAGGTAGGCGGATCATGACATTGCAGAAGGCCCTGGAAGCAGGGTGGCTGGTGGCTTTCCTGGGCTTATTATATCCTCCCTCTGACACTTCCTGCTGTGTGACCTTGAGCAAGTTCCTCGAGCTCTCGTTACCTCAGTTTCCTCGTCTGTGAAATGGGGATAATAACAACAGCACCTCCTTCTTAGAATTCTTGTGAGGATTAAGTGAATCCTCTAGAGATTAAGCTCTTAGAAGAGCTTTATGTGCCTAGAAAGTTCTGTGTGTTTTCTGTTATTATCATTACCTTCGTGTAAATTAATTGATCTGCAACTTCTCTCTCATTAAGCTGCACCTACAACCATTTTTCATTTTGAGTTCGCTGTCCCAGTGAGAACAAGTGGAACTAATCGCCTAGTTGGGCTCGTGGGAGAAACTGTCCAATCTATCACCAAGTTCTGTTGCCTCTTACTCTGAAGTATGTTTTGAGTCTATCTCGTTCTCTCCAGTATAGGTGGTGGGGGTACTGTTATATGTGGCAATTAAGCTCCCAAGTTCAAATCTTGGCTCTCCACTAACCAATTGCATGACCCTGGGCAAGTTTCTTAACTTCTCTGAGCCTCGATGTTCTCTATAAACCAACAATCCTAATGGTCCATCTGCTAGGTGTTTGTGAGGACTGAATAGATCGTGCAGGCAAAATGCTGAGGACAGCGCCTGGCACTTACCTGCACGGTCTGTCACACCTAGTTTTCATTACTGTTATCCTTATTCTAATCCCAGCCACACCATCTCTCACTTGAACACATGTAGTGTCCTCTCACCTGGCCTCCAAACTTACACAGGGACCCGAATCTGTTTCCAATCTTACCCTCCTGCAAGGCATTCTCCATACAGCAGCCGAATGATTTCCTAAAAACACAAAACTGATCATGTCACTCTTCTGCTTAAAATTCTGCAAATGATCCCCATTACCCTTGGGATAAAATACCCATACCCCTCTGGAGGATTCCCTGGCCCCACCTGCTCCACCCAGCCTACTTTATCAGCCAGAGCCCCACTTTTCAGCATGCCCCGACTTCATAGCGTCATCTCCTTCCGGAAGGTTCCTTAACACAGACCCTCCACATGCTGTGGAGTGGTTCCTCCCCACACTCTCCAGCCCAGCTAACTCCTTTTCATCCAACAAGGCCCAGTGTATGGGTGACTTCCTGACTAGGATGGTTTCCTCCCTGATTACTTTCTCAAGGCATCTTATTCTGCTCCTTCTTGCTGTTAATGCGTGTGATTAAATTTTCACCTATACAATTGTAATGTCCCTGTAGGAACTTGGTCTAGGGTTTGTGCTGTTCACAGAACATCCCCAGAGCATGGTGTGGTGTCCAGCCCATAGTAGGCACTCGATAAATATTTAAAGATTTGAAGATTGAGTGGATGAATGAATGAACAAATGAATTAACGAACAAACAGATAATTCCCTCCCTGGGATCTACAACCTTCTTCTGCAAATGCCACTCTGCAGAGCCCTGCTTCACTCTGCCCTCCCCTGCTCTGTGGTGGTGGTGGCCAGGGGGGAAGTGCTTGCTGTTTAGAACCCAGCAGGCTGAGGACAGGCTGTCCCTCTCTCAAAAATCAGAGCCAGAAATCGTTAGAGAGGCTGATCATCCGGTCCTCTGATCTGTTAATACTGCCAGTGACCAGGAGCTCACTCCTAATTGTCAGCAAGTTCTTCCTGATATCAACCTTAACCCTATCTCCCTAAAAGTTCCCACCAGAGCATTGCTTGAGTCCAGGAGTTAATACAGCCTGGGCAACATAGCGAGACCCCGTCTCTAAAAAATACATAAGTAAAAATCAGCTGGATGTGGTGTACACCTGTTGTCCCAGCTACTTGGGAAGCTGAGACAGGAAGATCACTTGAGCCCAGGAGGTGAAGGCTGCAGTGAGCTATAATCACGGCATTGTGCTCCACCAGCCTGGAACAATACCCTGTCTTTTAAAAAAAAAGTTCCCACCCATTTGTGAGATTTTTATTTTCTGCTGTGGCTTCTGTGTTTTCCAACTTTGATAGAGCATATGTAAATTGCTTTTGTAATTAGAGAGAAAACAATAAATTTTTAAAGATTCTAACCACCAAATCTGGTTTTTCCCTTTATGTTAACAAGAAAGGAAAGAAAAAAGAGAAAGACCTAAATCACTGCCTCCTCTCCCACGTTAAGTTGGTGACTGAGCCCAGCACAAGTGTGACTTGGCCTTGTTATTTGCACGTACGGCGAGCTGGCACTAACCAGTGAATGCTTTTCCCAACTTTCAAAATGTGCTTTTACCAGCCTCTGTTGGGGCCTGGAGTAGTCTCTAGGCTACCCGGCTTTTCCCAGAGGGTACAGAGATTATAGAACCCTCGAGGGCAAAGACTGCTTGCTCAGTTCATGGGTAGAGCTTGGTATCCTGTGGCCAATCAGCAATACAGGATAGCTGGATGGGTAACCCACAGGTTTTGAATAAAATAAATCTGGGAAACAGGAACTTCGGGAACTCATAACAAGTTTTCCCCAGGTGCAAGCAGATTAAGCTCCATGTCTAGACCCTGTGAACAACCCTATAAGATCCTATAAGAACAACTTGAGGATGCAAAAAAAAAAAAAAGGCCAGATCAAGACTTGTTGGATGAAATGCTTCCTTTACACAATTGTTTAAAATTTTAAATACATTTTCAAACAAGCATATGTTTTATATATTATTTAAAAATTGTAACATTTAAAAAAATCCAAGCATAAACAAGGAAAATGCTGTTAAATATTCCTTTCTACTTACTAATAACAATGCTTCTTTTTATTAGTGAAGAGTAATAAAACTAAACCAGTTTGCCTGTTAGTGTGAATAGTTGCTTCCCGGTAAAAGAATGTGCTCTTTAGACACAACAACAACTTAAAAAAAATCATTAAACTAAGGAGGCTGAGTTTCCAGAAAGGTCTAAGGGAAGCAATATCAAGAGCCCTTCAAAATTTAACAACCTATTTTGTATAAAATGGAAATGGCTTTGGAGAAATGTTTTAAGAGGTTTATTTACCACAGCTTGGGTAAGGAAAAATGTGCTTTCAAGCACAGCAACAATAGGAGTGTATGGGGCCGGGCGCGGTGGCTCACACCTGTAATCCTAGCACTCTGGGAAGCCGAGGCGGGTGGATCGTTCGAGGTCAGGAGTTCGAGACCAGCCTGAGCAAGAGCGAGACCCCGTCTCTACTAAAAAATAGAAACAAATTATCTGGCCAACTAAAAAAAAATACATATAGAAAAAATTAGCCGGGCATGGTGGCGCATGCCTATAGTCCCAACTACTCGGGAGGCTGAGGCAGAAGGATTGCTTGAGCCCAGGAGTTTGAGGTTGCTGTGAGCCAGGTTGACGCCACAGCACTCACTCTAGTCTGGGCAGCAGAGCAAGACTCTGTCTCAAAAAAAAAAAAAAAAAAGAGTGCATATCCAGTAGCCAAGAAATGACCCAGAAACACCAGAGTCTGTAAACCTTTCTCTAATCAACTGAAAACTTTCAGAAGACAGGGATGGATGCCCTCTGACTATCTTGTTTACCTTTGTGTTTCAGACCCTACACTGGCTAACACACAGCAAGTGCTCCATAAATATGAGAGTCTTGGTTCAAAAACAAGGAAAGATCTGAAAATGTGACAATAGGCCAGGCACGGTGGCTCATGCCTGTAATCCTAGCACTATGGGAGGCTGAGGCGGCAGGATCGATTGATGTCAGGAGTTCAAGACCAGCCTGAGCAAGAGTGAGACCCTATCTCTACTAAAAATAGAAAAAAATTAGCCGGGTATGGTAGTGTGTGCCTGTAGTTCCAGCTACTGGGGAGGCTGAGGCAGGAGGATCACTTGAGCCCAGGAGTTTGAGGTTGCTGTGAGGTAGGCTGATGTCACTGTACTCTACCCAAGGTGACAGAGCGAGACTTTGTCTCAAAAAAAAAAAGTGACAATAATAACATTTTACAGCCAATGGTGATTTAACATTATTTCATTTGCATCTCATCTCTGGGCAAGGGGACTACAGATGTTCTACTTTATATTTTTTATGCATTGCCTGAATTATTTATGAGTACATATTTTGAATAGAAAGAAATAAAATTGTCTCCCCACTAGGAAAAAGCAATTCTTATAATCATCATTGCCAGTTTCTTGACACCTTTTAGAACAGGGTAGAGAATTAATTCTGCCATAGATTATATAATTCACTAGGAGGGCAAAGTGAATTCATTCATTCCACAATATTTATTCAACACCAACTTGTGCTAAGAATGGAACTAAGTAGGCACCTCGGAATGTATATGTGCAAAAAATACCAGTGTATTGTCTAAAGACAGAGATACAGGCATGGAACACATACTGCCACCAGCAAGTGTCCAGTTGCAACTGTGACAGCTGCCATGGAGGAGGTACCAGTGCTAGGAACACCGGTGACCCCCAAGATTGGTCTCCTGCTTGGGCCTAGCTCCATAAATTTGCCTTTACGAACATGTTTCCCCACTTAGAAGTCCCTTACTCCTTCCTCCACCCAGTCAAACTTGACTTTGCTTTGGAATCCTGCTCAAGTCTCCAGTCCGGTTCCTGTTCAAGGTCTCTCTGATTGGAAGCTTCCCTTAGTTGGAATCTCTCTCATCCTGATGTTACATCAGATATCACCTTGAGTAGGGGTCCCCAACCTATGGTGAGTTGTATAATTATTTCATTATATATTACAATGTAATAACAATAAAAATAAAGTGCACAATAAATGTAATGTGCTTGAATCATCCCAAAACCATCCTCCCTCCCTCCGGTCCGTGGAAAAATTAAATTTTCTTCCATGAAAACGGTCCTTGGTGCCAAAAAGTTTGGGGACCACTGATCTTGAGGGTCATGTAACCCATTAGTAGTTGCATGAACCAGGGTTCTCCAGAGAAACAGGACCAATGGGATGTGTAAATACATAGAGAGATTTATTGTGAGGAATTGACTCCCAAGATTGCAGAGGTGCAAGTCCAAAATCTGCAGGATAGGCTGGCAAGCTAGAGCCTCAGGGAAGAGTGTCCAAAGGTAATCTGATGTGGGGAGCGCGGACGCCATTACAAGATGGCGCCGATTTCCGGTGGCTTGGCTGAGGTAAACAAGTGTGGCGCATGCGTAGTACATCTGTAGGTCTGTTACATAAGTATGCATATGAGGTTTTCTGACTCGGCCTATTGGTGACCGCTTGTGATTGACTTTGACCTATCTCTGTTACTTCCTGTTTCCCTGAGGGTATATTACTGTGTGAAAGCTTGTGCTCAGGGTCTTCCGCATCTTGAAGCTTAGAGGGATCCCCAGTAAAGCACTGTAGAAGAACTCCTGTTGCCGCGTCTTCCTTGCTGGCGAGGCGGGCGCGACAAGTGGTGCTGAAACCCGGGAACTGTACCACCAGGGCACCAGCGGAGACGACCTCTTGTGAGGTGAGTTCAGAACTACAGTGTGGGACGGCCAATTTCCCCGCCCCCAAGAGAGACATGGGCAACATACCACTACGCAGGTTCCTGTGGCCTCTGAAAACTCTGCTTGCTGAAAATAAAATCCATGTTGACGATCATGACCTAAAGAGATTGTTGAGGGAGGTGGACCGGGTATCCCCTTGGTTCCTAGCTTCCGGCTCGCTCACCATACCATCTTGGAGGAAGGTGGGCCATGATCTACGCGAGGCGTTAGATTTAAGGCCTGGCGTCTTGATACTTCATAGGTTAGTTATGGATTGCCTAAAGTGCGATCCGCAGGGTTCGCGGAGCGCGGCAGAACAGCTTGCGGAAGTGCAGTCTCAGCTCTCAGAAGGAGGGAGAGGGGAAGGAGTTGCAACGGTTAAGGACGATCAGTCATGTCAGGTAGAGAACCGGTGAACGGGTGACGACCCGCTGTTGCCAGAATTTGCAGATTTGCATGTGTCCGAGGCGGAAGGTGAATCGTCCGCCTCGGAGGGGGAAGAAGCTACCCCCTCTTTTCAGCAGTTGAGAAAGGAAATACGGGGACTTAAAAAACAGGATGTGGTCCAGCCGAGAAGGCAGGCTCGATATAGAGACCTGGCCTCCCCCGTATTCCCTGCCCCCACCTACAGCGCCCCTCGTTGGGCCCGCACCGGGGGGTGGAGCGTCTCTCCTCCCCCCAGAAGCGCGGAGAGAGCTAGGATTTGCTTTCCCTGTGTATGTGGACAACAATAATCAGAGATATTGGCAACCTGTGGACCATAAGCAATTAAAGGAATTTGCAGAGGCGGTCCGCAACTGGGGGCATAGCGCAGCCTACACTTTAGTACTGCTGGAGAGGCTTGCCGCTAGTGCCCTAACGCCCACGGATTGGCAGCAGGTGGTGCGCGCGGCGCTATCCACGGGCCAATATCTAGACTGGAAGTCCATGTATCATGACGGGTGTGCCGCGCAGGCCCGTGCGAATGCAGCCCAGGGAGGCGGCAGAGCAGCGTGGACTTTTGACATGCTCACCGGACAGGGACAGTGGGCCAATAATCAAACGGCCTACCTGGAGGAGGTGTATGTCCAGGTAAATCAGATAGCCATTAAGGCTTGGAAGTGTTTGCCCAAACGGGGGGAGGTGCGTGGCAATCTGACAAAAATTGTCCAGGCTCCAGCTGAGCCGTTTGCGGATTTTGTGGCCTGCATGATGGATGCCGCAGGAAAGATTTTTGAGGACGTAGACACGGCCTTGCCGTTGGTTGAGCAACTGGTTTTTGAGCAGGCCACTTCGGAATGTAGGAATGCTATTACGCCATGGAAAAGTAAAGGATTAAATGCATGGCTGAAGGCTTGCAGGGAGATTGGGGGTCCTCTGACTAATCAAGGCCTGGCGGCCGCGGTCATAGCAGCACAAGCCCAGCAACAACGCTGTTGCTACAACTGCGGCAAGCCCGGTCACTTGAGAAGACAGTGCCGAGCGCCAAGTAAGGTGAAGCAATCATCTTCACAGCCGGGGGTTTGCCCCGTGTGCCAGAAAGGTCGGCACTGGGCCGCAGAGTGCCGATCCGTTAAAGACAAGGAAGGCCGGCCCATCTCCCGAGGGCCTAGCGGCAGCATGGTTGCACTGCCAAAAAACGGGAGGCGGGGCCCACGACCCCAGGGCCCGCAAACATATGGGGCGATGCTGGCGCAGGACAGCCCCCAGGGGCCCCCGGGCCCATCTCTGCTGACCCCGGGGACTCGTCCCTCCTTGAATCCGGCGCTACCGGGGGGGAACCTAGGAGGGCCACCCCCGGTTTCGCAGGATTGGACCTCCGTGCCACCACCCTCACAGTTTTGACACCTGGGTTAGGATGTCAACCTATCCCTTCAGACTTTAAAGGACCTCTGCCCAATCATACTGTGGGATTAGTGCTTGGGAGGTCATCGGCTACCTTAAAAGGGCTGATTGTCCACCCGGGGGTTATAGACTCAGACTTCCAGGGGCCAATAAAGGTCATGTGCTCATCACCTCGGGGAATTATCTCCATCCACCCCGAGACCGATTTGCTCAGCTTCTGCTCCTCCCTAGCCTTCACGCTTGGTTCCCCAGCAAGCAGGAGCCACGTGGTAGTAAGGCGTTCGGGTCGTCCGGAGGCACTTGTACCTTTCTGTCTTTGGATTTAAACACCCGTCCGACCCTTGTATTGACTGTTAAGGGAATAAAATTTGAGGGTTTGCTGGATACGGGAGCAGACACTAGTATCATATCTGAGCGATGGTGGCCTAAAGGCTGGCCGCTCACCCGCTCAGAGACTACTTTACAAGGCCTGGGCTACGCTTCGGCCCCAGCCGTGAGTGCCCGAACCCTGTCTTGGAGTGATATCGAAGGCAGTAGGGGTAGTTTTAAGCCTTTTGTTCTCCCCTTGCCAGTGAATCTCTGGGGCAGAGACGTCCTGAGACAGTTAAACCTTAAGTTAACAAATGAGTATTCTGCTCAGAGCCAAGACATGATGAGTACCATGGGATGGGTCCCGGGTAAGGGCTTAGGAAAGAATTTGCAAGGCAGGTCAACACCACTTATGCCTACTCCCAATCCCGGTAGACAGGGGCTGGGTTTTTCCTAGGGGCCGCTGACACTGCCTTGCCCATTCCCTGGGTTTCGGAGGACCCGGTGTGGGTGTCTCAGTGGCCATTGCCCTCCGACAAACTGCTTGCAGCCCGTGAGTTGGTACAGGAACAGCTCACTCTTGGGCACCTTGAACCCTCTCACTCGCCTTGGAACACCCCTATTTTTGTGATTAAGAAAAGGTCAGGAAAGTGGCGCTTACTGCAGGACTTAAGGGCGGTCAACGCCCAGATGCGCCTTATGGGGCCTGTCCAGCGAGGGTTGCCCCTTCTTTCTGCCTTGCCCAAGCATTGGAACCTGATCATTTTGGATATTAAAGACTGTTTTTTCTCTATTCCCCTTCACTCATCTGACAAAATTAGATTTGCATTTACACTCCCTTCCATGAACCATGAGCAGCCTGATGAAAGGTACCACTGGCGGGTCCTGCCTCAGGGCATGGCTAACAGTCCCACTCTATGCCAGATTTACGTGAGCGCGGCTCTCCAGCCTGTTCGACAGAGGTACCCTAAGGTAAGAATCATCCATTACATGGATGACATTCTACTATGCCATCGGGATGCCCAGTTGTTGATTCAGGTCTTTGCCTTCCTTCACGCTCAGTTAAAGGAAAGGGGGCTGTCCATAGCTCCCGATAAAGTGCAGGAAGGGGCGGTGGGCTCATTTCTTGGCAGTAGCATCCTTCCCGATAAAATTGTACCTCAAAGGCTGTCCATTCGAAGAGATGCTTTGAGAACTTTAAATGATTTCCAGCGATTATTAGGAGACATCAATTGGCTTCGGCCTTTTCTGGGTCTTACCACCGCTGAACTAAAACCTTTATTTCAGATTCTTGAGGGAGACCCTCATATCACATCCCCTAGAACCTTGACTCCGGAAGCCCTAGAGGTCTTACATAGGGTTGAAGAAGCCATTAAGAATGCGCATCTGGTACGCATTCGTCACCAGGACCCTTTTCTTCTATGTCTGCTCCCCTCTCCTACCCTTCCTACAGCAGTGCTTTGGCAGGATGGTCCCCTTCTCTGGGTACATCCTCAAGCCTCTCCAGGAAAGGTGATTGGTCACTACCTGACCTGTGTAGCTGACCTCGCATTAAAGGGCCTTCACATGGCTCTCTCCCACTTCGGGCGCTACCCAGAGAGCCTCATCTGTCCATACACTTCTAACCAGATAGACACCTTATGTGCCACTCTTGATGCATGGGCGGTGCTGCGGTGCGCTTTCCCAGGAGGCATTGATAATCACTACCCCAAACATCCCCTATTGCAATTTGCTATGAGGAATGACCTCATTTTCCCGAAGATGACTTTGGCACACCCGCTGCCAAATGCCCTGGATGTCTATACTGATGGCTCTAAAACAGGCATTGGGAGTTATGTTGTCCGGGACCAGGTGTTTACTAAGCAATTCCCTTACGCCTCCCCTCAGCTGGTGGAGTGTGCAATAGTTGGTCTGGTTCTCAGCACCATCACCGATCCCATTAATATCATCTCAGACTCTTGCTACGTGGTTAACGCAGTGAAGGTTTTGGAAACTTCCCCTTATATCCTTCCTAAAAGTACAGTTTTCTCCTTATTCACGGACCTCAGAAGCATCATCCTGAGTAGGACCAACCCATTCTCTATTCAGCATATCAGAGCACACTCCCTCCTGCCTGGACCCCTGGCGGCGGGAAATGCAATGGCAGACCAGGCCACCCGCACTCTTTGGGTGGCTGATAACCTTGCTGCCGCCAAAGATTTTCATACACTTTACCATGTGCCAGCTGAGACCTTGCGTCTCCGATTTCACATCTCGTGTGCCGAGGCGCGTGAGATTGTCTTGCAGTGCCACGCTTGTGCTCCTTTTCGCAATGTCGCGCATACGGGAGTAAATCCCAGGGGTCTGCGACCATTACAATTGTGGCAAATGGACGTCACTCATATTCCCTCTCTGGGAAAAACTCAGTTTGTTCATGTCTCCATAGATACCTGTTCTGGTGTCCTCCACGCCACGCCACTAACGGGGGAAAAAGCCAGTCATGTCATCATCCATTGCTTGGAGGCTTGGGCTGCCTGGGGCAAGCCAAGTACTATTAAAACAGACAATGGCCCCGCTTATACCTCCAGAGTTTTCCAACAATTTTGTGCTCGCCTCGGAGTCAAACACCTCACTGGCCTCCCCTACAATCCTCAGGCACAAGGCATTGTGGAGCGTGCCCATGGCACGCTCAAGGCTTATCTACAAAAACAGAAAGGGGGAGATGCCCTGGAGGCCATACAGAGGTCCCCTAAAGGTACCATTTCCCTTGCCCTTTTTACCTTAAATTTTTTGACTTTGGATGTGTCCGGCCGCTCTGCGGCAGAGAGACACACGTCCCCCCCCCGGTGGCTCACCGCGAGGCGGTAAAATGGAAGGACGTCTTAACGAGCCAGTGGAGAGGCCCGGATCCGGTTATAGCCAGGTCCAGGGGAGCTGTTTGTGTTTTCCCGCAGGATCACGAGGACCCTATTTGGGTTCCGACGCGCTTGACCCGCTCGGTGCACACCACGGCTGAGGAGGACGAGCGTCCGGCGGGCCAGGATGGCGTCACTGCAGATACTGATGCTGGCGGGAGTCCTAACGACGGCGACGGCGGTACCGGAAGCGCGCTGGGCCCTGATGGATGTCTTCCCTCTGCCGATGCCCGTCCGGCATGACGCCACAGTTTTTCCCCGCTTTTTTACCACCAACGAGTCTCTAGAACTACCTTTCCTCCCGTTTGATATCCCTGTGGAGGCACCCTCGGCCACGATGCTGTATCGGCAGCGACGCGACTTTGGCATCACCGCAGCCATAGTTGCCGCCGTAGCGGCCGCGGTGGCTGCCGCGGCGACGGCTGCAGTTGCGCTCACCACTTCGGTGCAGACGGCCACCGCCTTGAACAACTTATCGTCGGGGGTGGCGACCGCCCTGGCGACCCAATCAAACGTCAACGCTCAGCTGAAAGGAGGCATCATGATTCTCAACCAAAGAGTGGACTTGGTTCAAGAACAAGTGGACTTGTTGATGCAGGTCATGCAGCTCGGATGCGAGTGGCGCCTGCCTGGCATGTGTGTCACCTCTATCCCTTTTCAGAACGCTTCCCGGGCAGCTAACCTATCACGAACCCTGTCACAGCAGTTGTTGGGTGCATGGTCCAGTGAGTTTGAGACTCTGATGGAACAGCTGCAGGCTAGTATAGTTCACGTCAACTCTACGCGAGTCGACGTGGACTTTGCCCAAGGACTGTCGGATTGGGTGTGGCAAGTGGCTAACCATGTGAAAGAGTGGGCGGGAATGGGCTGTTTGTTAGCCTTGCTCGCGACTGTGGCCCTGGTAGGATTTGTGGCCCTTACCCGTATGGCGCGCCGCACTCAGCGCAACCAACTGTTGATGCAACAAGCCTTTGCCGCACTGCAACTCGGCCAGGACCCCCACGTGTGGTTGGCCGGGTTGTAGGCGTTCCGCGACTTGCCTGCTCTCCCCCTCTCTCGGCTGTAAGGTACCTCCATGACGGGAATGCGTGGGTCCCGCGCCTGGAGGCACACCAGTTGGTGCCAGGCCGGGAGGCAGCCCGCGTAGCCTAAGACAGAGGCCTTACCCACGGCCGCCTTTATAACCGGCCTCTGCACGTCTCCGAGTTCGCTCATTGCACGAGACGAGGCGGTTTCCAGTCTGGCAGGCCTTCTTAAATAATAAAGTAGGGGGAGATGTGGGGAGCGCGGACGCCATTACAAGATGGCGCCGATTTCCGGTGGCTTGGCTGAGGTAAACAAGTGTGGCGCATGCGTAGTACATCTGTAGGTCTGTTACATAAGTATGCATATGAGGTTTTCTGACTCGGCCTATTGGTGACCGCTTGTGATTGACTTTGACCTATCTCTGTTACTTCCTGTTTCCCTGAGGGTATATTACTGTGTGAAAGCTTGTGCTCAGGGTCTTCCGCATCTTGAAGCTTAGAGGGATCCCCAGTAAAGCACTGTAGAAGAACTCCTGTTGCCGCGTCTTCCTTGCTGGCGAGGCGGGCGCGACAATCTGCTGAAAGAGTTCCTTCTTGCTCAGGGAGGTCAGTTTTTCTTCTGTAAAAGGCCTTCCACTGATTGGATGCGGCCCACCCATATGTGGAGAACAGTCTGCTTTACTCAAAGTCCACAGATTTTTTCCCCCTTATTAAATCCTTCATTGGAATCAAAGTCCATGGATTTAAATGTCAATCTCATCCAAAAACCATCTTCACAGAAATATCCAGAATAATGTTTGACCAAATACCTGGGCACTGTGGCACAGCCTAATCTAGTCCTACCTCCTCGACTAGAGTCTATCATCTTAAAGTCACGGATCAGCTCTTGCACGTCCTTAAAACTTTCCATGGAGCTTAGCTGAGGGATTATTGTCAGGAGGTGTTCAATAAATCCCTGAAGAGTACAAGAATATAACAATGAGGTCTAACAGACCCTCTGGAAGCAACTTCATTTACCTTCTGGAAACAATAGAGAATGTGTCACCAATAACTGCTTAAACCGCAGAGTGCAAACCATGTGCCGACAGAGACCCCAAAAGCACATCCCTGATCCTTCCTCCATCCTGAAAACAACTCTTCAGCCACGCACGTTCATACTTTCCAATATAATAATAACAGATTTAGACAGAAATGTCTGTCCATTTGAGTTTGAACTAAGCCCAGCCCTAGCCAGTAAAGACAAAAGAACAATGTAACAGAATATTTTGGCCTAGGGAGAAATTCCTTACACTGGTCTCTGACCATCATTTTATGCCATATGCACCTGTTTCAATCTTCGTCTTTCTCCCAAGCCTGTCCCTAAGTCATGCTACAAGCTCCTACCTCTCATTTCCCTCCATCCCCAGCCAAGATTAAATCATCCCCCTGGAGGTAAACCAGGCTTGGAGGAGGGGCCTAGTGGTTTCTCAGCCAATTTACATTCCAAGCTCAAATCTTTCTAAACCCAGAGTTTAATTTCCAGGCTTCCTCTTAGTTCCAGAGCTGGCTGCTGCTTAGCCAGGAGGAGAAGCAGGGGAGTCCTAGGTCAGAAATCTCAAGCCCCTGGAGCCCAGGTAGAACTACTCAGACCACTTTTCAGTGCCAGGCCCCGTTGTCCTGTGCCCTGCAATGATCTAGTGTCTCTGTTTTATCCCTTTTTTTGCATCTGTAAAACTCCTTTTCATTCCTTCTCAGTCCCAGTAGAAAACTGGGCAAAGGATAGGTACAGAGTATTCACAGAAAAGGAATCCAAATGTCTCTTGAACACATGAAAAGATGCTGAATTACACTCATAAGATAGAAATTCAGATTAAAAGCACAAGGGGAATATATCAGATTGGCAAATATATCACACAGTCCAGTATGTTCATGGGGAATATGCACTCTGAACAATGCTGGTGCAAAGCTGACCTTCTTTGATTTCCTTGGAGAGGATTTTGGCAAAATAACTCAAATTTTAAAATGCACTGGCCCGATGATCAAACACTTCCACTCTCGGGTGTTAATAGATGTACTCATAGATTCATGCAAAATAATGTGTGCACAAGAATGTACATTGCAGCATTGTTTGTAATAGAAGAATACCAGGAACCATCTGTATGTCTATTAACAGGGGATCAGTTCAATAAATTGTGGAGTACTATACAGCCACTTAAAGGAATAAGGAAGCTCTGCATGGACTGATACGGAAAAATTTCACAAGGATATTGTTTTTTGTTTTGTTTTATTTATTTATTTATTTTTTTTTTTGAGACAGAGTCTCACTCTGTCACTCCGGCTAGAGTGCCGTGGTGTCTTTGTAGCCCACTGGAACCTCAAACTCCTGGGCTCAAGCGATCCTCTTGCCTCCGTCTCCCAAGTAGCTGGGACTACAGGCACACGCCACCACTCTTGGTTAATTTTTCTGTTTTTAGTAGAGATGGGGTCTTGCTCCTGCTCAGGCTGGTCTCAAACTCCTGAGCTCAAGCGATCCCCCTGCCTTGGGTTCCCAGAGTGCTAGGATTATAGGCATGAGCCACCACGCCCAGCCCTCACAGGGATATTGTTAAGTAAAAGGAGTAAGGTAGACACCAGTGCACATAGTGTGCTATCATGTATGAGGGAAGAATGTGCACACGTATGTTGATAAATGAAAAGACCCCTGGAACAACACCCAGTAAGCTGGGGACATTTGTCACCTCTAAAGCAGGGAACTGGGGAACATCAGAGGAAGGGAGGCTTATTTTGCACTGAGTACCTATTGTGGGTTGGACTGTGTCCCCCTCAAATTTATGTTGAAGCCCTGACCTCCAGGACCTCACAATATGGCATTATTTGGAAATAGGGTCATTGTAGATGTGGTTAGTTAAGGTGAGGTCAAATTGGAGTAGGGCGAGCCCCTAATCCAGTATGACTTGTGCTGGGATCCTTAGAAAAAGGGGGATATTTGGACACAGGCAGGCACACAGGGCGAATGCCATGAGACGATGAAGGCAGGGACAGGGGTGATGCCCAGCAAACCACTAGAAGCGGGAGAAAGGCACAGAATGGATTTTTCCCTTGCAGCCCTTAGAAGGCGCTAACCTTGCTGACACCTTGATCTTGGACTTTTAGTCTCCAGAACTGTGAGACAATAAATTGCTGTTGTTCTAAGCCACTCAGTTTGTGGTACTTTGCTACAGTTGCCCTGGTGAACTAACGCCTATGAACACTACACTTTAGCACCTTCAGTTCTGTATCCTGTGCGCGTATTACTGATTGAAACATTTTTTCAACACAAATTTCCATTCCTCCCTGAAGCCTTCCCAGATGCTCCAGGCTGAATTTCTGTCTTTTTATCTGTATCTCTGCTACAGCATTTACCAGGTTGTAAGGTAATTTAACTGTTCATAGGGTTCTCACCTCCAAAAAAATCATTAAAGGGGCTAAGCCTGTGTTTCGTTCACCACTGTAATCCCAGAGCCCGGCCTCAAATGTTTGCTGGAGGGAATGAATAAATGGGTAACTAGACATTGTTCACTACCTTCCTACATTTCTGAAATTATTTTGGTTTTGGCTTGACAAGCTATCCTTTCATTTATGTTTAGTCAGGGTGACAGAACTGAAACCTCACGCTAAGATTTGGATGATCTTAATAGGTAGAAGGAAAAAAACTCATTTAAAAGCAAATTTAAGAGCTTCATTTCAAATGAGCTGAGAATTTAGTACTGTTCAGGGGATACAGTTATTCAAATGGGAAGAGGGTTAATTTTTGCCTGGTAGAGAGATGAAGAATCAAGAAAGTTGCCCACTGGACTGCTGCACTTGATGAAAATGAGACAATTTGTCAATCATGCTCCTTTCAACGGAGGGCTCTTCTATGATCACAGAAGTGACATTGGAATTGGGCAATAAAGATTGCTAGTATGGCTGCTATATTCATTTCCTAGGGCTGCTGTAACAAGGTACTACAAGCCGAGTGGCTTAAAGCAATAGAAAGGTATTATCTCAAAGTCCTGGAGGCCAGAAGTCAGAAATCAATGAGTGGGCAGGGCCATGCTGTCCTGGGAGACTGGAGGGGAGACTCCTACTTGCCTCTTCCATCTTCTGGTGGTTGCCAGTGATCCTTGGCGATCCTTGGCGATTCTTGGCTTGGAGAAGCATCACTCCGCTCTCTGCCTCCATCGTCACATGGTGTTCTCCCCTGTATCTGTGTCTCTGTCCAAATTTCCTCTTCTTGTAAGAACACCAGTCACTGGATATGGGCCCACCCTAATTCATTATGACCTCACCTGAATTTGATCACATCTGCAAAGTAAGGTCACATTCTGAGTTTTTGGCTGGGCATGAATTTGCAGGGGACACTATTTAATCCAGTACCGCTGCTCAGCGAGGGCTCACTGAGGAAGAAGAAGCAGCCACAGGCAGGGGGCTGTAGCTTGTGGTTAAGCATAGGCCATGGAATCAGACAGACCTGGTTTCAAATCCTGGTTCTACCTACTGGTCAGCTGAACTTGGGCAAGGCAGTCAACATCTCTAAACTTGTTTCTGCAACCATGCAAAGGGTTTAGTAAAAGCCCATGTCTCCTAGGGTTGCTGGGCAGATAAATGACATCAGGACCTGACAGTGCCCAACATTCAAAAAAAATTAACTTTTAATGCTGAAGTCCCCAGTTCCACTGCTCCTGCTATCCTTTCAGGGAAGAAAGTAGATAGTAAAATAGCAAAACAGAATAGTTTATGATTAAAGGCCCAGATGCTTGTTACAGGATGTACCTGCCACACAAGGTCAGAGAGTACAGGGAGGCTGGGCTGCAGCAGACACAGACTTTAACTTTTAATAACAAACAGATGCAAAATTAGTGCTGCAGTCTGAAACTCTGCCCCTAAGCCATATTGATTTTCCCTCTCCACCTCCACCAGGGTGTATTTATAGAGCTTATCATTGAAGTCCCCACAGGATAACCAGACCTATACCCCTTGGTGTTAACACCTACTACCTTGGCCCCTGTCTCCAGATATGCTTGGCTATGACCTCCATCCAGGTGGCCCTGGCCTCCCCTTATCTATGCTGCCCCCAGTGGAAGGACGCCCTGGGAGGGGATGGCTGGTGAAGGTGTGCGTGGCTGCATTTGCTGATTTCTGGCAACATTCCAAAGGCGAATGGAAAGGATTTGGGATGATCAACGTTTTGTACAGATTGGGGAGAACTGGCTGTTCTCCGATGCCAGCTCATGTGTTCCATTAGAAATGAATTAAATCATCCAGACTTGGGGAACTTTTGGGTGACATTTTCATTTTAAATTCACCATTATAGCTTGACTCCCTCATCTGTGACCTGTGCAATGAGTCAGCCAGGCTCAGAGACGTCACTGATAGTGCTGATTTATGACCTTCTACAGCAGCTGGCTGCGGCTCTTGTTTCCTTCACATTGAGAAAAATCATGTGCACAAAGCTTTGTTTCTCAATTACAGCTTTTTACATTTTTTCCTCGGTGACTAGTGGGACTAACGCATCGATTTACTTATCACGTTTATTGAGTGCCTGGCTAATAGCGTGGGCTCCAACGTCAATTGCCTCAATTCAAATCCCACCTCCACAAATCAAGAGCTTTGTGTCAGCTCTAAACCGCAGTTCCTTTGTCTGTAAAAGGCGAGTCACAATAACGCCCACCCAGAAGGGTGCTGAGAACATTGTTCCAGGTTTGTTCCCAGAAAGCAGACTCTGAGAGTGAGCAAACAGGACCTCAGCAGGGAATTCTCTCAGGAGCAGCACAGGAAGCAGGACTGGGCTGGGGGAGAAGTTGAGCTGTGATCCATCCCACAGGAAGCAGCAGCAACTCCAGGGAGTGCACAGGAGTTATGATAGCCTGTTAGCCCCATCCTGAGTAGGACCAAAGGGGCTGGGCCCTTATGCCCCTTGGTAGATCAGTCACTCCCTCCAGGTTGTCCCTGGAAGGGGGTGTGACCTTGGGCAAGGTAGTTTTCTTCAGCTGGGATAGTCCCCAAGGATGGCCTAGATTGGCCTTCCTGCAGCACTCCCAGCAGTGGAAATTAGTCCCTCATTCATGAAAGGGGATCTGGGCAATAGGTCACAGCCTCCACCACAAAGATGAAATGCCATAATCCATGTAAAGCCTTTAACATGGTACCTGGCATGCAGTAAATGCTCAATAAATGGCAACCATTACAATTGCTGTTATTGTTCTAATAATGATTATTTGTCAGGCATTGTACTAGAGGCTGGGGACACAGTGGCCATTGAGATTCTGCTTCTGCCCTGAAGAAACTCAATCCACGATCACCTCAGACCATCAGACAAGTAATTACAATGCAGTGCAATTGACAGGGTGGCACAGGATGTGGATGGGAGCACATAGAAGAGACACATGACCCAGACCAGGAGGACAAAGGGGAGTGATGTCAAAGGTAACACCTGCCGATGAAAGGGAGTCAGCAGGCAAGGGGAGTGGGAGAGGGCTGGAGGTGGGCGAGAAGGGCTGTCCAGGCAGAGGTGGCAGAGTGTGCAGAGGCAGGGAAGGCTGCATCAGCGTGCACATGGTACAGCTCAGCAAGGCAGGCCAGAGTGTGCACCAGGGCAAGGGGAGGGAGGGCCAAAGAGTGTGGAGGCAAGAAGGCATTATGGGAAGCCAGCCAGAGAAAGGGCAAGGTCTATTTGTGCTTAAAAAGGTCACTCTGGGCCGGGCCCAGTGGCTCACACTTGTAGCCCTAGCACTCTGGGAGGCCGAGGCGGGCAGATTGTTTGAGTTCAGGAGTTCGAGACCAGCCTGAGCAAGAGTGAGACCTGTCTCTACTAGAAAAAATAGAAAGAAATTATATGGACAGCTAAAAGTATATATAGAAAAAATTGTCCGGGCATGGTGGCGCATGCCTGTGGTCCCAGCTACTCGGGAGGCTGACGCAGGAGGATTGCTTGAGCCCAGGAGTTTGAGGTTGCTGTGAGCTAGGCTGACGCCATGGCACTCTAGCCTGGGCAACAGAGTGAGACTCTGTGTCAAAAAAAAAAAAAAAAAAAAGGTCACTCTGGCTGCTACGTGGGCAATGGATTGGAGATGGACAATGTTAGAAGCTGGGAGATGCCTTAGGAGGCTATTGCCAGGCTCCAGATAGAGACAAGGGTGACCTGGACAGGTTGGTGGCACTGAAGGCAGACAAGAGTGCGCAGAGTCAAGGAATATCTAGGAAGTGGAATCCACAGACTTGATGATGACTGAATGGTGAGTGGGAAAGGGACATTCAGGGTCATGCTTAAGCTTTGGACCTGGGCAAATGCACACCAGGAGGCCTACAGGACAAGTGTCCGAAGGCCGTGTGAAGAAACTCCACGAAGGATGGACATGCTACTTGTTAGTTAGCATGGTTTGAAGGAGCTTCGTCCAGCCAGCTCTCCAAGATGTGTGGCTCCATTCTGGACAAACCCCCTGGAAGTCCCTGGTGGAGCAGAGCCATCATAAGCAGCTATGTTAATCCCAGAGGAGCCTGCTTTCTGCCTGACTTGTCTATAGGGGGGGAAATGGCCAGCAAAGAGCACTCCCAGTGTTGAAACTGCAGGTGTAGTTGAAAGCAAACTGAGCAAGGAAGAAGATAGAAATAAAAATTCACTTTGGATTTAATCTTCAAGAAACATCATTTATTGAATATGGACTTTGGGTCCAGTTCTGTGCTCAGGGCTTCAGATATAAGGAAGGATAAGACAGACACTGACCAGTGAACTTGGTTGGGTTCCAGTTCCTTCCACAGTAATATTCTTCACATAGTAAATTAGTTCACTGGCATTCAGGTTTATACACTAGTCTCTTGTGTGTTTGGTGACCTGAGTCAGTCCCTGGGGCCCAATCACCTTTGTGTTTTTACAAAACTGAATGTTTGTACTTCAAAGCTGATATGTAGACCTTTGTAAGTGGGGATCATTCCATTGGAAATGATTGGCAGGCCTCTCTCCAGAAGGAGAAATCTGAGGGCAGAAAGAGGCTGGAGGGTTCCAGGATATTCTCTGAATCTGAGTTGGAAAACTCAGCCCAATATTATTCCAAAGTGTTTCAGGGTCTCACTCTGTCACCCAGGCTGAAGTGAAGAGCAGTGGCACCATCATAGCTCACTGCAGCCACCTCCAACTCCTGGGCTCAAGCAGTCCACCCACCTCAGCCTCCTGAGTAACTGGGACTACAGGCACCCTCCACCAAACTCAGTTAATTTTTTTTAGAGATGGGGTCTTGCTATGTTGCCCAGGCTGGTCTCAAATTCCTGGACACAAGCCATCTCCCCACCTTGGCCTCCTAAAGTGCTGGGATTATAAGTATGAGCCACAGCACCCAGCCAGCCCAAAGTGTTTCTGAAGAAGGGAATGGATCAGCATTTTAACTAAAGATTTAAAATGGAACCTCCTAAACTTCTCTTTCTATAGTACATTGTCTCTCTTCCAGGGGAATTGAGGTGCTCACTAACGTTTGCTAAATTATAAAAATTATAGGAGGCTACTGTTTTGGACTAAGCTCCTGCACTAGGCCCCAACAGATCAGATTAAAAATCAAAATAAAGGTACTCATGCTAAAGTTCCATGTTACCAAACCATGTTATTTGACCTAAGAAATCTGGAAAGAGAGATAACTGCCTAACTTATTATCCTAACCAACACACCACCAACCTCCTCCCTGCTCTGCAGTTGAAAATCTGTGTATAATCTTTGACTCCCCCCAAACTTAACTACTAATAGCCTGCTATTGACCAGAAGCTTTGCAGATAACAGTTAACATATATTTTGCATGTTGTATGTATTATACACTGTATTCTCAATAATAAAGTAAGCTAGAAAAAAGAAAAGAAAATGTTATTAACAAAACCATAAAGAAAATATATTTACTATTCATCTTTTTAAAGAGATTGGTGGGGGGGCAGGGGGTACGAGTCTCATTATGTTGCCCAGACTGGTCTTGAACTCCTGTCCTCAAGTAATCCTCCTGCTTCAGCCACTGAAATAGCTGGGGTTACAGGCACGAGCCATTGCACCCAGTTTATTTACTATTCATGAAGTGGAAGCGAGTCATCATAAAGGTCTTTATCGTTGTCGTCTTCACATTGAGTAGGCTGAGGAGAAGGAGCAGAAAGAGGAGGGGTTGGTCTTGCTGTCTCAGGGGTGGCAGAGGCTGAAGAGGTGGAGGAGGAAGAAGCGGAAGCAGGAGAGGTGAGCACACTTGGTGTAACTTTTATTGAAAAAAAAATTCACATATAAGTGGACCTGCGCAGGTCAAACCTTGCATTGTTCAAGGGTCCACTGTATAATCTTAAATATGTAACCTGATGTTAACCAACCAGTTCTTTTCCTATTATTCTGTCTCCCTGGCCCCTCCTTACAAGGAAAGTAACTTTTGAAAGGACCCATCTACTCTTCTTTGTTTCTGCTTTCTTCAGCCCTTGTCTGTCTATAAAACCAACCTCTTCTGCTCAGTTCATGGAACACTTATTCTATTTCATGGAATCAGGTGTTGCTGGATTCCAGAACTGCAAATAAAGTCAATTAAGATCTTTAAACTAAATTTATTGTAATTTTGTCCTTTGACAGGTTGCAAGTGCAAATGACATTGAATCAACCAAACAAAAAAATTTCATGGTTGGGTTTGGTTCCTAATTCTCAAAGGAAGGTCAAGATTTAGGAAGAACCAACCTCTACCATAAAAAAAGATTCAAACCCAAAAGAATGTGATTTTTCTTTAAAGCTGTTCATTGCAATGAAAGTTTCTATATTTGAGATATGAGGTTCGAGGAGAATAAAACCATCAACTGACGCAAGCTCTCTTTTTTTCTTTAAGTTTCCAGAGAAAGGAGAGTGAGTTTCCACTGCACTTCCATTTTCCACTGGCTTCCTCGTGGTGTCAGATGAGCGTTCCAGAGCGCCTCTGGGATAGCCCTCCAGCACAGGGAAGAAAGTGATTAAAATGTAACTCTCGGAGTAGCAGTATATGCGAGAGAAGGGGTGGGGTGGGCGAGACTCCTCCAGCTCTAAGACAACTTTGTTTCTTAGGAAGGAGGCGTAGCGGGCACTTGGCGCCGGGCTCCCAGCCCCGGGAACGCCCACGCGGCGCCAAGGAGTGGGAACTAGTCCGAAAGCCGAAACCCGCCCCGGGCGCACGCGGGAAGCTCCCGAGCCCGCGCGTCCCGCCGCACACCCGCAGGCGCGTCCCGCGCACCGGGGCGACTTCTCCCGGGACGCCCACCGGACAGCTGCGGCGCCCGAGGCTCTAAAGCGGAAGGAGGAGGGAGGTGGGGGAGGGGCCCGCCAGGCCCCGCCCCTCCCGGCCCCCGGCCCCGCCCCGCCCTGGCCCCGCCCCGCGCGCCAGGAGCGCCCGATTATAGCCGATGACTCAGGGCGGAGCTCCGCATCCAACCCGCGGCCGCGGCCAACTTCTCTGGTTGGGACCAGAAGTTTCTAGCCGGCCAGTTGCTACCTCCCTTTATCTCCTCCTTCCCCTTTGGCAGCGAGGAGGCTATTTCCAGACACTTCCAGCCCTCTCCGGCCACGTCACCCCCTCCTTTAATTCATAAAGGTGCCCCGCGCCGGCTTCCCGGACACGTCGGCGGCGCGCAGGGCTCTCGCTCCCGCGGCGAGGAGGTGCCCGCGGCGGCCCGGCTAGCGACTCGGCGCCCGAGGCCCGCGCCCCACACCCCGCACCCGCCTTCCCGGGCCGACCCCGACCCAGCATGAGCGCTGCCACCCACTCGCCCATGATGCAGATGGCGTCCGGCAACGCCGCCGGCGACCGCGACCCCCTGCCCCCCGGCTGGGAGATCAAGATCGACCCGCAGACCGGCTGGCCCTTCTTCGTGGACCACAACAGCCGCACCACGACGTGGAACGACCCGCGCGTGCCCCCTGAGGGCCCCAAGGTGAGCCGCGCCCTCGACGGTCGGCGGGGAGCAGGCCCGGGCCGGGGCCGGCTGGACTGGGCCGGGCTGGGGTCACGCGAGGCCCGGTCCCCGGGGGTCGGCGCAGGCCACCTCCCGGGGGACACTGGCGCCACCCCACACACACCGGGGGTGGGCCGGCCGGTCCCGAGCGCGTCCTGCCGCGCCCCAACGAGTCTCCCCGCGGACCCGCCCTTGACAGGCGTTGAGGCGAGACGAGGCGCCCGGCGGGGGTGGCTCGGGACGTGCGACCCGCGTGGTGGCACCGGGTCCTGTCCACCGACTCGGTGCGGGGGGGCGGAGGGCCGGGGGACAAGAGCTGGCCCGGTGCTCCGGGCGCGCAGGGGGACGGCCGGCCTGGTCAGCACGGGAGGCCCGGAGTCCCCGGCCGCGGCCTCTGCCGCCCGCCCGGCCCCGGGGCCGGAGCCCCTGGTCTGACCCGCTGCTCGGCGGACGCGAGGGCGCCACCCGCACGCTTGGGCGGTGGTCCCTGGGGAATGTTTACTAACTCTTCAAGTTGCACAATTTGGCTGAGGGGACTTTACTCGCCTGTCTGAGGCATTGAGTGACTCAAGAGGCTGGTGTAAAAACATTTTTTCCTTTCTGTATTTGAAATTGAAATTGTGTTATTATTTGAAACTGCTTTCAATAAGAGAGTTTTCTGGTGTGACTTGTAAAGTAAAAAACAGGGTGCTTTTCTCCTAGTTTCTAGGTTAAAGATGAGACTGTCTCTCATAGTTGGCCATTGCTTTACACTGCTGAGAAGAATGAGATATACGTGTGTGTATATATATATATACACACATACACATATATATGTATGTATATGTTTGTAATGGCATAAGTTTCTTTCCTTGTTATGGTATTAAAATACTTAGGATTTGTTTCCAGTTTACAAATAACTGGGTAGTGATACTCTTGTGAATACAGAAGTATGCCTCATTTACATATACTCAAGGATGTATACTTCCTAACACTCAGGAGCGTGAGAATTTGAAAATATAAATTTGGAACGAGTCTGTTAATTTAAAAAATTATAATTAGCAGTACTACTCTTGCAATTTTCTATAAATTTGGGCTCTTTCAAATTAAGAGTTTGGAAAAATAAATATACTTAAAGTAACTGTTACTGCTGTGTGGGCAAAATAATCAATGCAGTAAAGAGCTGGTAAATTATTTTGAAGATTTAAAAACTCACCAAATTAAAAGTGCTTTATAAACATTTTAGAAGAAAGACCCTGTATTATCTCCCTTCATCTTTATTCACTTTTTTTTAAAAAAAATATTTTTAAAACTGGTGCCCAACAGTGAGATATTGTACATTCAAGCAGTTTACATTTACAAGAAATTGATTATGTATTTATTCCTGAGCTAGTACAAAAGGCTATGTAATTAGCTGGGATGGGCACAATTTTATATATATACATTTTTGTGTTCTGTTCAGTCCATTATTGGGTGAAACCTAAGCTCGTTTCAAACCATCCTTACTGCAGTCTGCATGGATTGTAGACAATCATTAGTGTGGTTTTACAACTATTATTTTAAGGCCGCCTTCCTGTAGACACAGAGACAGTCAGAATCTGCTGTCACCCTTTGTTGTGAGTGAAGATCAAGTTTGAACATAAACATTACTAGCACTTGTCAATATGAAACTTACCCAACAAGTTGGGATCTTTCTGTACCCACCTGGTAGATGGGTTAGTCTGTGGTTTCGTAAACCTTATTAAGGGGAAAAAAACAGGTTGAATTACTAATGTTGTTCTCAACAAACAGAAATTAAGAAATACTAAATCAGAAGTTTGATGCTGAAAAAGTTAATTTGAAAATATAACAGTCAACATTTTAAAGTTGAAAGGCCCTTAAAGATCTTTTAGTTCAGCTTTTTTTTTTTTTTTTAGAGACAGGAAAGTCCCTGCTTCCCCTTCCCTCCCCAACCCCCTCCCCCCGCCCTTTTTTTTTTTTGCAACAGGGTCTGGCTCTGTCACCCAGGCTGGATGGAGTGCAGTGGCAGCTCAGTCATAGTTCACTGCAGCCTCAAACTCCTGGGCTCAAGCCCTCCTGCCTCAGCCTCCTGAGCATCTGGGACTACAGGTGCACACCACCATGTCTGGCTACTTTTTAAATTTTTTGTAGCAGTGAGGAGGTCTTGCTGTGTTGCCCAGGCTGGTCTTGAACTCCTGGGCTCAAGTGATCCTCCTGCCTTGGCCTTCCAAAGTGCTGGGATTATAGCCACGAGCCACCACGCCAGGCCAGCTTCTTTATTTTTTGATAAAGAAACCCAGAGAGTTCAAGTGTGTTTCTGAAGGGCACCCAGGTAGTACCAAAGGCAAGGAGAGAGTTAATATAAGGAAAGTCCTAATAAGAAGCCAAGTACCTGTGTAGAAGTTAGAAGTGGCTTGAATGTTTTATGATACTGTGAAGCATGCAGGCTGGAATACTTGATTATCTTTGTGTCCTCCTGGTCACCAAGGTATTGGGTCACTGACCTCTGTGCTGTGGTTGCTTGGATTTTGATGACTTAGTGTGATCAAATCAAGAAAAGAGTTCTCTTTACCACATTAACTACTTGAGATTTATCAGCTTGGCACAAAAACGTAAGGAGAAAATTAACATTCAGTCCATGAGCTGTTTGGGCTTCATTGCCTTCAACCTGTGCTTTGATCCACACAGAATATCTGGATGACTAATTCACTTTCACATATATGAATTACATCTGACTCCAGACTATAGTGGAAAATCCTGCAATATTATTTTACATTAGAAAGTGGCTTCCTGAGACATAATGAGGAAAGGGCCCTGTCGTAAAACAAAGGGCGATTTTGGAAGAGCTGAGCTGAGGCCCTTCCAAGCAGCCTCATCTTCAAGAGGCAATGCTGTCAGTCACTAAAGCGCTGTTCATTGAGCGTGAAAACAAGAGAAGCCTCTTCCTTTGGGGAGGACTCAGCTCAGGATGTTTACTATCTAACCGTGTTAGTAAATAAGTGGCCCTTGTGGAAAGAAGAAAAAGACTAGAACTATGTGTTTTATTTAGTCTTATACTCTTTCATCTCACAGTTGATGCTCTGCTTTCCCCTGAAGTGGTTAGAGCAATTCTTTTATCCCCATTTTTACAGGGGGAGCAAGTGAAAGCGAGTGTCTTACAGTCATTGCAGAGACAGGACAGCTACAGGCAAAGATGTTGGGTGTCATCCAGCACCATTCTAAGCAGCTGGACCTCCCCACCTGCAGTCTTCTTGGATTTTGATTTTCTGCACTCTTGCACGCCCCACTAATCTGGCAAGTTCATACCAGTCCAGGCCCCTTCCTGGCAGAGGCTAGCATTCACTTTGGCGTCAGGAGATGCACAGTTCCAGTGCAGCTTCTCCTCCCTGAGTAAACAGAGACAGATCCTCTGGAGTATTGTTCTCTGACAAACCTCCCTGAGATGGGAGACCCTCCTCCCTCACCGAGCAGGGCTGTTCTAGCTCTGTGCTTATGGAAGGTCACCAGCCTGTCAGTCTCCAGGGGAGTCTCTTAAGAACACAGATTGCAGCTGTGTTGCACACTCACCCTCCCGCCCATCCCCATATTAAATCTGAATTGCTCAGGGTAGGGCCCAGAAATCCACAAGTCTAGAAAGCTTTTCTGGTGGTTCTGATTGTGCCAGACTGGCATTGGGAGCTACAGATGGCCTGTGGTCCCACCTTGGGGAGGGGGAACTGCAGCTTAGCCTACCTGTAGGCCCTGGAATCCCTCGAGAAGTGCCTGCTTGACATTTAACCTGCAGAGCCTTTCCCCAGCCTCCATTGTGTTTTTTTTTCCTTGGGGAAACTCTCTCAAATGCCTGGGCTTCTGGAGGTGTGAATGGGGGGGTAACATGGGAGGGAGTGGACACAGCACCATGTGAGTCTGGCAGAGTGGCAGTACAAGAGTGGGGGAGGTGGTCAGACTCAGGGCAATCCCAAGACCCTCCTATACCCCAGGAAGAAGCAAGCCAGAGCCTTTTGTCTTGCTCTCCCTGCAGAATCTTACCATAGTAATTTGACAGATTATACTTAGGTGCTGTGAGAGGGAGGTAGAAACATCCTTTCAGAGAAAATTGGAAATGTTTTAAGTTACGATTGAAGTAGAGAGACCCATTTATTCTGCTTCAGGTTCAACAGAGCCTCCTGAATTTTCTTGAAGATGAGATCATTTTGCTCTTCCAGATCGATTGTAAGCTATTGTGCCTCTTAACAGAGTCAGAGCATAATCAGGAAATGAGTGGCCATTCTCTCCTTCATATTTCCAGCAAGTTGCAGTAATGGCTGAGCAAATTCCTTTGCAACTGGATGAACAGTGATTTGCTGGGGGGAGGAGGGGGGAGGCAGATGAGGAGCATGGCCAGATGCCTTAGGAGTCTGGCTCACCCAGGCCTTCATTTTCCCTCTGAAGAACAGCCTGTGTCTGGCTCGTATAAGAACCGACTGCACCTCTGAGAACATAATTTGTCCCCTGTTTTGTAGAGTAGATTTGCCCTTTATGAGAGAAGAGTCAGTACACAGGAACTGTGGCGGTGTTTGACGTTAGCCAGGGCTGGGAAGGCTTAGCTGTTGGATGCTATCGGGGCTGGTTGTGAGTCAGAAAGCTTCATACCACCCGAGAGGCTTGATTAGCGCCGTCCTCTTTTCTGGAATGACACACAGTTGCCTTATATAAACCACTCTACATGTTTATTACTTTTTATTGACATTTAAAAATGATATTCTGATGCTTATCATCTAAAATAGGAAGCCATACATAATCCACACCTACTCTTTCTCTAAGTTTTCCTGTTTTAATATTGCTCTTAGACATTTAAGAGACCTTACGTAGGAAAACTGAGAGCTCAAGATGAAGGCCTTGCTTATTAGGAATCTCTGGGACCCTCTAGTACTGACGAACCCTGTGAATCATCTTGTCACTCTTGACTGTTATTCTCCAGGCTCTCTCTGGCTCCTCATTGTCGTGAATCGAGTCCACACCCCTGATCTGCCTTTGCCTCAGAACATAGACTCACAGCGGGACTTTGAGGCTCGGCTCCACAGCCCCTCATTTTGCAGGTGCACGGGTTGATCTCTGTCCCTCATGTGGCACTTAAGATACTATGTGAGATATTTGGTGGTATTAAGTCTTCACATATTTCAATGACGATATCTTTGGGACCTTGGCAGCTTTTTAGGAAGCCAGGCACCTTGCAAAAGCTTAATCAGAAAGAGTTTCTTTGGGAAGGAACGAATGTAACATTTTTTTGTCTGTCAACATATATATATGTGCCAGATATGGGTAGGTGCTTTTATGAACTGTATCTCTTTAAATCCTCAAAACAGCTCTCTGAGATAGAAACTATTAGGTGTGTCTTACTCATGAGGAAACAGACTTGGAGAGATAATGTCCTGGCCTATGGCAAAACAGAAAGACTTTTGTGGCTTTAACCCTACCTGGGTTCCTGAAGGGGTGCCAGGCAGACTTGCTCTCAGGAGGCCGGGCTCTTCCTACTCAGGCTCCCCAGGCACGACCCTAAGTAACAAACAGCACTGAGTTCATCTTTGTACAGTTAAGCAGAAATTTTGGCCCATTTCCTGAGCCTGGGTCTGAACTTAGGAGATGGGCCGGAGTCTCTACTCACTCATTCATCCCATCTGAAATGTACTGAGTGCCCACAGTGTGCAAGTCACAGTGGTAAACACCATGTGGAGGACAACTCTGCCCCCTTGGAATGCTGTTCGCCACAAAGGACGTCCTACTTCTCTCTGGTCAGAAGCAGGCTATCCTGCTCTGGATCCTTGTTACTTTAAGTTGAATCTTTTTTCAAAGCTCAGCACTTCCCTGCTTTGCTTTGGGGTCCTGTCCCTTTTGGGAGCTCTGGAGGCAGAGTCTGTCTGTTTCATCTCTCTGTCTCTCAGTGCCTGGCAGGGTCTACAGGCTCAGAAAAAATTGAACAAATGATTCTGTGTGGAGAAGGGTAAAACGTGGGCCTGGGCCCCGGAGTATACAGGCTGGTTAAAGAATAGCTGCCTTTCCAGGCACAGTGGCTCAGGCCTATAATCCCAGCACTTTTGGAGGCTGAGGCAGGAGGATCACTTGAGCCCAGGGGTTTGAGGTTGCAGTGAGCTATGATGATGCCACTGCACTCTAGCCCAGGTGACAGTGAGAACCTGTCTCAAAAAAATCAAAAATAAATAAAAAAAAGTTGCCTTTAATGAGTGTAGATGGATGTGTGTCACAGGAAACCTTCTATTGGTTCCTAAGACTGCAGTGTTATCCTGGGCTCCTGAATGTCCCCCAGAGACCTGTTCCCTTTTGTCATTTTCTGAATGGCCTTTTCTGCACAAAGGACTTCAGTATTGATTCCCTAAGTTCATCCTTATGGGTCTGGAGAAGCTCTCTTTGGTTTCCACCAGTGACGCAGCATCTTCGAGCAGGCCTGCGGGAGAGGCTGGGAGCTGGCAGCAGCCAGACACCGCTGATCCGTAGCCACAGACAGCAGCCCCCAGTGCTGGGAAAGGAGTCTCTTTAAAGATGTTTTCTTCGTGTGGCTGGCAGTAAGATCAGACACTGTATGCATGAAGCTTCTTATTCACTCTCAATTCAAAAAATCCTAGAATTGCAGATTGCTCACTGCCTGCGTCAGGAGCCTGTGAAGAGCTCAGCTGCCCAAGAGCTCCCAGCACAGAGCTGTGCCCTTAGTGAGTTGAGGTGAGACTTTCCACTGAAAATTCCTTAGCATCCTGCCGGAGAACAAACATTTCCTATTTCAAAATAACTTCCTCAGTGTTCATTAAAGTAGAATAATAAATTTTTTCAGTTATTTAAAAATTTCTTCTTTGACAATGAATAAATGAATGAATGGTTTAAATATCCAAACAGTGGGAGAGTAGGAAACCACCTACATGTGCAGAAAAAGGCAGCCACTTCCCTGGTCGAACCTTGTGGATCAGTGCAGCAGACCCTCAGCATCTGAGTGGGGCCAGCTCTCCTATGTGACTTGAACGGGGTCTTCTCCCTTCAGAGGCTCCATTCTGACAGTGTCCCCATGCTGGGTGTGGGTGCAGTCTCGAGGCTGTGGTGACTCAGATTGGAGCCGAGTGCCCTCACTCTCGCTTGCCCTGCCTTGGCTGGGCCGATGAGTCAGCACAGAGCGCTGTGCTGGCTCCCTGACCCAGAGTACACTTGAACTGAATGTTCCAGGTCTGAGCCTCAGCTCAGCTTGGCTGGGCAAAATGAAATGCTTTCCTCGCTGCTGCATTTTACCCTGGGAAGATGAAGGTTTTGAAGACGTTAGTCTCACAGATGTTATCACACAGCGTACAGGTGTGACAAGAGTAGCAAGAAGGTTAGCATATACCTGGCCTTATCATCAGAGAAGCCTGGGTTCTAGAGATCTTAGGTAAATCAGTCACCCTCCCTGAGCCTCGGTCTGTCCTCCTATAAAATAGGCATAGCAACAGTCCTGTCCAGCAGGGTTCTGAGAATCAGGGGAGATGGTGCGGGGGAGGCTCTTAGTCCAAGGCCTGAGCTGAAGCATGTGTGCAGCCCCTGGAAACATAGCCACCGCTGTGGAATGGAAAGGGGTTGGTGGATAGGTGTTTGTCTTCCCCGCACAGTGTGCCGTGCAGGCTGTAATGGATCTTGCAGTTCTCAGATAGAAGTCTTATTTCTTAGAAGCTAGGCCTCCTGTTGTCCCCGTTGTACCTAGGTTAACTGACTCCCCTTGACCAGTGTTCACATGGCCCTCAGAAGCCCTCCCTGGGGCTTCCTGTGCCCCTTACGAGTGTAGAGTGTAGATGGGCAGTAACACACACACGGGCATCAGATGAAGGCTGTGGGCCTTCTGGACCCTGATCAGGCCCCAGCCCCATCCTCTGCCCAGGACGGGCCGGGGGGACTGTGTTTCCTGCACTGTGCTATATGGAGTGCTGTGTTTGCCCTCTACTCCAACTCCTTCTAAGAAACAAGTCTTCAGGCCTATCTGAGAGCTGCAAGATCCATGTAGAGCCTGAACAGCCCACTGTGTGGGGAAGCCAAGGAGTTGGGGAGGCGGGTGGTCTCTCACCCATGGCTATACAGCCCTAAGAACAGTACCAGGCAGGGCCTAGGTTCCCAGTCTGTGTTGGGGGGAAGCCAGGCTGCCATAATGAGGGGCTGGTCATCTGCACAGCTGTTCTGGACCCAGCTCTAAGGGTTATAAATGTCACCACAGGTGGAAGGAGAGGGAGGGGTTTTCTAATTGCCACCACCGCTCTTGGGGGGAATATGGCGGTTGTGGGAGAAATGCATTGAGAAGCTGCTTGGAGTGGAGGCAGGAGTCCCCCCAGGAATTCCCCCCAAAGGTCTCATCATCATTCAGAGAGGGTACCCTTGCCTGAACTGCAGCTGATGAATTGGAGGTTTTTTCCTTTTGGACAATTGTATTTTGTACAAAATGCATACCTACTGATGCCCTACACACTGATACCTCACAAACACTTGGGTGGTTGGTGTCTAGCAGATGGAATAGCCAAGTGATTGGCCAGTGTTTTCGCTTCTAGTATGAGACAAATCCTTGGAAAGGTACCAGATGGGGAGAATCTCTTCCTGGGCTCTATCTAAAATCAGACAGAGTTTGCTTCCTGGTATGGAAATTTCAGGTACTTTTCCATCTGTGGGTTGTGGCTTTGGATTGATTAAAGCAGGTGGCCCTGCTTTTCTTTTTTTCTTTCTTTCTTTTTTTTCTCTGAAGAGGTGGCAGGTCGGTTCTACTTTGCCTGTGCACTCACTTCCTGTGTGACCTTGGCCCACATCCCAGTTCCCACCTCTGCTGCAAGGGATCCTTGAGGAGGGCTGCAGGGTGGGGCCTGTGAAGAGGCTGGATGCTGACTGGAGTCCCCAGCATGCCCCCAGCAGGGGAAATACCCAGCAGCTGCTACGGTGCCTGGCCTGGGGACCACTTGCATGTCCCTTAGAGGATGTTGAGGAGACACCAGCAGGTGTTCTGCTGCCAGGCAGATCCTCCTGTGCCCCAGCCTGGCCTGGCTTTTCTCCCCTAGGTCTGGGCCGGGGGGATGTGCGAGGAACTATAATCGGTGCAGTTGGGTGTTGCTTCTCAGAGGTGGGTTTGTCTGAGGTGCAGGCCTCTTCTTCAGAGCAGCTGATGAGCCTGTTTGAGTGAGAGGGCAGTTCAGGGCTCAGTTCCTTGAGTTGTTTTTGGCTGTGTTTGCTTCCAGGTTGTGAAACTTCAGGTATAGTCCTCAGTAGAGAAAGTGGCATCCTTGCTAATTCGTGCTCTTAAGGCTCTCAGATAAAGGGGCTTTAACTCTAACCAGCTTATAACCAACTTAGTGAGAACCACTGAAGAATTAGGCTTTGTAAACAATAAGCCCAACTAACTACTGCTCCAGAAAAGCTGGGTCTGTTAATAACTATTTGTGGAATGAAGGAGCATGATTGTCTAGAGCACGGAGCAGCTCAGAATTTACAAAGACTCGTGCCTTATTTCACTTAACATCTTGCAAAAATCTCTGGGAGTCGTGGGGATTCTTACAGCTGGGGAAGCTGAACCCTAGTAGCAGGGAGTCGTGTCTGAGTCCACGTAGCTGGTGAGCCCAGGGAGGGACTGGAACCCAGGGTAGCAACTCAGAGACCAGGGCTCATGCTGGTTTGTCCCAGTTCATTTGGACTTAGCTGCAAAGAGAAGAAGCAGTGTTCGTTTTATCTTCTAAAAAAAGTTTTCTCCAGTAGAAACACATAGGGACATCCATCTCATTAATCCCAGGATAAAATTTATGTGTTTTGATAACAGGCATATGAGATAAAGCCTCCAATAACCTGTGACTTGTGATTGCTTACAGAGTTTGTGGTTAGCACAGACCTCCGGTCTCACCAGGAGTCTCATGACAAAACCTAACTCCTTGGATGTGCTATAAATGGACTTTGGTGGAATGTGGACTTAGCTTATTTTTCAGAATTTGCCCAGAGTCTGTTATGAGCCCAAAACAGTGCTGGGGGTGGGGCTGGGGGAGACTGTATATCACAATCCAGTGGGAACTGAAGGAATTTTGACTTTGGCTGTAGGGATGCAAATGGCTATTTATTTATTTATTTATTTATTTTTTTTTGAGACAGAGTCTCACTTTGTTGCCCGGGCTAGAGTGAGTGCCGTGGCATCAGCCTAGCTCACAGCAACCTCAGACTCCTGGGCTTAAGCGATCCTACTGCCTCAGCCTCCCGAGTAGCTGGGACTACAGGCATGAGCCACCATGCCCGGCTAATTTTTTTGTATATATATTTTTAGTTGGCCAGATAATTTCTTTCTATTTTTAGTAGAGACGGGGTCTCGCTCTTGCTCAGGCTGGTCTCGAACTCCTGACCTTGAGCGATCCACCCGCCTCGGCCTCCCAGAGCTAGGATTACAGGCGTGAGCCACCGCGCCCGGCCCATATTTATTTATGTATCAAATGGGCAATAATACTTAATTCACTCATGGCCCGTCATAGCAAGCAGAAAGTTTCGTAGGGTGTTGAAGCTCAATTCTATTTGTGCTTTAGAAGAAAGTTCGTTTTGTTTGTTTCCTCCCTGATAGAACTGAACCAACCCACCTGTTTTTGCTCCGGATCCTGGCCATATGCAAGTTCCAAGATTCCTATTTTCCTCCATCTTTTTTCTTTGTTTTAGACATTTTGAAGTATTGCTAGTAAAACTCAACATCTGACCCTGTGAAGGCTCTTCTGGCCTAAAAACCCAGTTAATAGAATCTGTGTCCTACTTAAGAGTCCAGGGCTGTCGAGTCGGAAGTGCTGCGGGACAGCCCTCAGAGTTGCCTTTGTTACTCTTACCCTTAATTCAGACCACAGTGAGGGGAGCTGCGGATTGTAGATGTTGAGCCCACTTTTCAAAGAGTGTTGTGCCATTGAGCCAAGATTGGGGGAGGCCACTCTGTACAGGGGACCAGTTGTGGGTGGGTCAAGGCACACCCTTGTCCACGGTGGTCCCGTGAATGTGCATGTGCCCAGTGTATACCTAGCTAGGCAGACACCTAGCAGGTCCTGCTGTGCTCTAAAGGCACGGGGGTTGGGGTCAGCAGCTTCCTCTTTATTTGGGACATGAAACTTTGGCGTATGTTGGATTCCAGCAATTTCTGATATGATTTGAGTACAGTTAAAAGTGGTCATTTTTAGATTTCTGTGACATTAACTTTTTCTTGTTTGGGGGCCTTGTGTAAATGTTTAGCTAGATGGGACCTTGGAAATCAGGCCATGGAGAGTGTCGGAGCTGGAAGAACTTTGGATCACCATTTCTCAGTGCAGTTCTGTGGGCTTCGTCACACACCTGCTGAATCAGGGTTTCCTGGAGTTGGGCTTAGAGTCTGCCTTTCTTTTTTGCATTTCCTGGATGCTCCAATGCCCTTTGGAATTTGAGAACCACTGCTTTGTAGAACATTTTTGGGCCTCCCCTTCATTTTACAGGTGAGAAAACCAAGGTCCAGAGAGGGAATGCCAGCTACTTACATAACACTCATATTTAGGGACAGAGCCAGGGTTAGGACCAAGTGCAGCCTCTTCCCAGGTCTCCTGTCTGTCCCCGTGGCACCCATGTTGCTGTTAAAAACAAGTCACACAGTTGAGGCGTGCTCTTGAGCAAACAAGCCCAACAGCTCACCATGCTCAAAACCTGACCTCAGGTTTTCTCTAATAATAATATCTTGCACTTAATAGGGCAAATTTTGGTTCATCTCCGGTAATTTTTTCGTTTTTATCTTGGCCATCTCATGGAGTTGTTTGGCGCCCTGAGATGCACCTCAGAGGATTTTTATGCAATGCACAAACAAGGAGGTAGAATTAACCAATTGATTTTATGAATTAATGAATGTAGTGAGATAAGCAGTGGAAGTCAAGATTTAGCCCTTGGGCTCTTATTTCCTAATTGGATTTTATATTATAGGTATTCCTGACGTCTTTACCCAGAGATAAGGATAATGAGCTGAGCTGCTGCTGCTGTGATTAGGTGGCGGCAGAGATCTGCTTGATTACTGTGACTATGCCCCTGTCCCTGTCACACAGTCACATAGAGCTGCCCCCACCCTGAGGGAGCGGATTCCCAGCTCCCCCAAAGTCACAATGGGGCAAGTGGTGGAGTCTTACCACAAAGATGCTGATGTAACCAAGCATCTGGACTCGTGTTTGAACTTGAGAGCACTTAATAGACTAAAGAAACATGCTTTAGTCACATTCTAGGGGAATTATAAATATTACACATTTTTTCTTTTACTTTTTTCATTTAAAAAATGGGTTTTTTTGCTAGATTGTGATGAAACACCATAAAAGAGAGAAAGGGCAATTTAATTCTTCCAGGCAGTGTTTTTTACTTAGTAAAAACAGAAGCATTTGCTGTCATGACTCTAGTGATAGTGGAGTAGGGACATTAGAAGGTGGGGCCTGTATTTCCAGTACAGACCTTGTTGTGGATGGGAGTTTAATTTTTGTTTTAAATAATTCATTCACATGGAAGTGTTTAATTGCCTGTTTTGCAAAATTCATGTTTTTTTTTAACTTACCTAAACAGTGTTTTTCTAAACAAAACCCCACCAGAGTGGAAGGAGAACTTCTTTTAGATGCAGTGCTTACAGTGAGACACATGGGACACATTTTATTATATGACATAGTGGGTCATTAATTCACAGGGACCCAGGAGTCCAGATCTCAGGATTGTAGGAAGAACATCCCAGGCCACCCATGCCCAGCCTCACCATCCCTGCCCTCCAGCTTGTGCCTACTGGCAGTGGCAGGTCTCAGTGGACCCCACGCTCAGACATGAGTCTTGTGGAGGCCTCCTTGCCCACTTGTCTTCCTGGGGGCCCCTTCCCTTCAACGTCCTCAGCCCTGCTTCACCCTCACTGCCTGGTGTGTTTTAGTTCTCCTCTCCATGCCCTCCCACCTTGCTGGGGCATCTCTTGTAGCGGTCAAAACACTCGGGAGGGTGGATGTTGGGCCCCTGGGGCCTCCAGCCCGATCTCCAGCTCAGTGCTGACTTTCAAGCTCGGCTTCTGGCTGCTGCTCTGACAGCACTGCCCCGTCCCTCCAGCGACCACGTTCTCTGTTCACTGACCCAGACATGGCACTGGAAAGACCCAGGCTGAATATGGTTCCAGGAAGAGGCTTGGCTGGCACAGTTCCTCGTGCAGGCAGGGTTGTTCTTTCCTCTCCTTTTCCTTTCTTCTTCCCTTTTCTCTTTCAATTGAGGCACAAAATGGATTCAGTGAGATGCATAAAATGCACAGCTCTTGGCAGGCTGGCTCCAGCGCCTTCTGGATCCAAGACTCTCCCTGGGAGGAGCCAAGCCTCAGCCAGGCCTGTCCAAGGGTTCCAGGCCCTGGAAGGATCTGGCTGCCAGGGAGATGGACTTGTGTTTAAAGCTGTCTCCAGTTAAAACCGGATAGTGTGGGTGGGTGTGGCAGGGGATGGGTGGTGTGGGGCCCGGGGAAGTGTGCAGTTTGATGGGCTTTACAGAGGTGTGCACCCATTTACCACCACCCAGAGAGAATATTTCCATCACCTCAGAGGGTCCTTTCAAGACCCTCCCTAGCCACCCCCATCTCCTCCAGAGGTGATCACCGTTCTGACTTTTGTCACCATTGATTAACTTTGTCTTTCACTTTTGATTCCTTTGGCACTTTGGAGTCTAAAGAGCATAATTTTGTGCCTTGTAAGGGAGGAAACTCGCATTTGTTGCCAGCCTTCCAGGCTGCCCTCTTGCTGTGCTCTTACAAAACTTCCCAACATTTCTGCAGGGCTGGTGTTGCCAGCTCTATTTTCTAGAAAAGGAAATAAAGGCTTACAGAAGTGAGAGAGTTACCCAGGCTCACAGAAGCATTCCCAGCAGGGGTAAGAGTGGAGCTGAGACCCTATCTAGGCCAGCCTCCACCCTTCCCCGGACCTCAGCGCCCCGCGCCCCCTTCACGCATCCTTGAGCCTTCTCACAAGCCCCTTGTTGGCAGGGAGCGTGCCTTGCTGGTTGGGTAGCCTCGTGGGACTCACCCGCGCAGAGGCAGGATGTGCGCGCAGGGCGGTCGGTAGATGAGAGTTTGCTAACTGCTCGGTCCGCTAGGTGGGGTGTGCAGATGGCCGGGAAGAAACAACAGGCCCAGGGCAGCCAGCAAAGGTGACACGAAAGGACTTATACAGGCCCCGATTTCGCCTAGAAGGAAGGGTGCCCAGTGAGTGGACAAAATGCCCCAAGGCATGTTTTGACTCAACGCTGAGTAGCAAAGGGTTTCTTCAGTACCTCTTGCTGGAGGCCTCCTAGTGTGTCTGTCTTATAGCAGGAATTTGGTTCTGAATGTGAGGCCTGGACCCACTCCCGGCCCTTGGGTGACCTGAAAGTTAAGCAAGCTAACATAATGCTGCCACCCTAAGCACGTGGGTATTCTAATCTGAGAATGCCTGTCTGCCCATGTCCCCAAGGACACGGTGACACCCTTGCCTTTCCTGTGAGCTGGAGGCCCTCCAAGGGGCAGGGTCTCAGCAGGAGGGAGGCAGTTGATGGGCCCAAAAGGACTAAGTTCCAGGGTCAGCCACCTGGTGCCCACGCCTGCACACAAATAGAAACATCACAAAATCAGTGGTCTGTTTACTCAAAATGCAGATCAGCCTTCAGTGTCCTTACTTTTGGCCAATTTTGCAGCAGCAGAAATTGTACCCTGCAGGCTCATAGATTCTTTGCCTTTGGTGTTTGCTGTTCAGAGAGATGCCTCCTTAAGGAAGGATCACTCTCCTTAATACTGACCTACTCAGATATGTACAAGTGACACAGATCAATAGGTCCCCTCCTCTGCAAAAGGACCCTCTAGTGTTCAGGAGACAGGGCTTCTGTTGCGTGGCCTCTGCTTGGTGAGAGATGGCATTGCCCAGTGAGTGACTGGCCAGCCCTGTTGTCTGAAATAAGATCTTTCCCTGTGGTACATCTGGAACTTGGCCTTCTCAAGGGTCCCAAAATAGCCAGGCCACTGAAGGGAGAACTTCATGAGAGGATATAAGAGGGGGACCCCAACTGTTTCTCTCCCAAACAGGCTTTGTTGTGTTAAAGAAACAAATTATTCAGTGATGCTTGTTAAAGCGTGCTAATGAAGACTTGGCTTAGAACCACTGAGATTGGTTTAGGGATCCCCTCAATGGAGACTGGCAGTGGGGGAGAGAGATTGGGCTCAACTCCGAATACAGCGTGGACAAGTGGGGATTTACAGCCAAGGAGCAGGGTGGGGTCAGTGGATGGAAAATTACTAAGAGGAAACATAAGGGGTGAGGAGGATTCTGGCTAAACTGACTTAACAGGATTCTTGCCGAAGACAGGCCAGGGTGACCAGACATCACCTAGGGGTTGGTGGAGGATGAGCAACCTGATCGGATATCCAGACTGTTTGGGCCCAATACAAATCTGTGTTGTTGGGAAACGTGAGGGCCTTTTTGGAAACAGAGCCTGCTGTCATTCAGTAGTTGGGATTGAACCCTGCTCCTGGGGATCACCTTCTGATCTGGGTCAGTGAGGATTTGGGGGACAGTCAGCGACTCTCCTACATACACTGCTGCCCTTTGTCACCCAGAAAAGAGACCTGTCCTACCAGTTTGGGAAATTGGGAGCTCTCTGTGCTCAACAGATACCTTGGCTCACCTGCCTTCTCCTGATGCCCCTGATTCTTAGCTGCCAGCCAAGCAGCAGCCTCCGTGGGGGCGTGGGTGGGAGGCTTGGCAAGAGCAGGGGCTGTGGAGCAGCCGGGCTCCCTGTGCTTGGCCGTCCTGGCTGACTGTGGGGCCCAAATCACTCTGGAAGAGTGTCACACTCTCCTCTGCCAGGGGTGTTTTTTTCCCAGTCTTCCCAAAGAAACCGGTCTGAAATTTCTCCTCTTTTTATTTTAGGAAACTGCGTCCTCTGCCAATGGCCCTTCCCGGGAGGGCTCCAGGCTGCTGCTCACTAGGGAAGGCCACCCTGTGTACCCCCAGCTCCGACCAGGCTACATTCCCATTCCCGTCCTCCACGAAGGTGCTGAGAACCGGCAGCCACACCCTTTCCACGCCTATCCCCAGCCTGGGACGCAGCGATTCCGAACGGAGGCGGCAGCGGCGGCTCCTCAGAGGTCCCAATCACCTCTGCGAGGCATGCCAGAAGCCACCCAGCCAGACAAACAGTGTGGACAGGTGGCAGCAGCTGCGGCAGCCCAGGCAGCCCAGCCCCCAGCCTCGCATGGACCTGAGGTAAGGCGGGCCTGCCCGGGGGTGGGAGCGAGTTGCTGTGCTGCTTAGGCTGGGTCCCCGCCCCTGAGGACAGTGTCCTGGGCCAGGCACCTGTTAACATGCAGGGCATCTGGGCCTGGCCTGCAGCGTCAGAGGTCACCCAGCAAAGACAGGTGGACAGTCCCACATTATCCCCCAACGTTTCATAGGCGTGTTTTTCAGGTGGGCAAGGCAGGAATTACATGGCTTATTTTCATAGTTACGGAAGGGTAAACTGTAAACTGCTTGGTTCAAATGCACACTGGTGGGAGTAGCAGGGACCAGAAACCTGGCCTTCTGGCTCCTGATTTCACTGCTCCTTATTCACACTGGGCTTTCTATTTCAGAAACACGGAGATAGCTGTATATTATTTTGTTCAGTTCAGTACTTATGGATGGATAAAGCTTAGCTTCCTATGTTGATGTGAAAATGAGACTCCATACCTGCCCTCACAGTGTACCACATTTAAAAAGGAAGTTCAAACTAAGGAGTCATCAGCCTGAGCAAGAGCAAGATCTGTCTCTACTAAAAATAGAAAAAAATTAGCCAGGTGTGGTCGTGTGCACCTGTAGTCCCAGCTACTAGGGAGTCTGAGGCGGGAGGATCATTTGAGCCAGGAGTTTGAGGTTGCAGTGAGCTGTGATGATGCCACTGCACTCTAGCCCAAGTGACAGAGTGAGACCCTGATGCAAAAAAGAAAAAGAAAAAAACAAAAAATGAGTCAGGAAGGCAGCTGCTTTAAGATGGGGTTTTAATCCTGAAACCAAACACTTCAGGGTGTGGTGATGGATTCAGTGCATTAATAGCTAAAAAATAGTTCTTAATCTGGTTCTTAGCAGAGATTTGAGGAGTCCCTAATAGGATTCCTGAGCAGTAAGTCCTCTTCATTTTCCTGTCTGCAGATCATGCCTGCAGTTGTGTTTACTGGCATTGTTCTCCAGCACGAATTTTCATTTCCTATCTGCACCCAGAGTCATGATTGCCTTTCGGCTCTGCTCTGAATCTGTTCAGTTTCACAGCCTGCTTGGGAATGAACAGTCATAGTTAATGTGGGATACTGGGAGGCTTTTTTGCTTTCTTGGAGAAAGCAGTGCCTGTATTTGTAGTGTTTTTACTGTAAAAAATCAATGTGACACATCAATCAGAGAAATCTTAGCAAATGTAAGCTAACAAAGTCCTTAAAAACCAGCTGGAGAAATGGCTTTTTCATTTTCTAGGTGAATAGAAGGTGGCACAGAAGGAAAAGGGGCTTGACCTGCATCGGGCCACACAGGGAGGGTGGGGGGTGCAGCAGCTCCCACTCACTCAGCTGAGTTCTCTGCAGATTAGTAGAGAAAGGGTTAAGGAACAAGGAAATGAGATGACATCTAATAACAACAAATGCAATGTACTGTGCACTTCCTGTGTGTTGGACTCATGCTCAGGCAGGTACACAGGGGATTTTACTTAATCTTCACAGCAGCCCAATGAGGAAGGAGGGGTACTCTTTTCCTATATCAAAGGAGGCTCAGAAAAGCTACAGAGCTACTAAGAATTTGAACCTCTCGGGTTTTTTTGTTTGTTTGTTTTTTCTCTTTTTTGAGACAGAGTCTTGCTCTATTGCCTGGGCTAGAGTGCCGTGGCATCAGGCTAGGTCACAGCAACCTCAAACTCCTGGGCTCAAGAGATCCTTCTGTCTCAGCCTCCTAAGTAGCTAGGACTACAGGCATGTGCCACCACGCCTGGATAATTTTTTGTATATATTTTTTGTTGCTCAGCTAATTTCTTTCTATTTTCAGTAGAGCTGGGGTCTCACTCTTGCTCAGGCTGGTCTTGAACTCCTGACCTTGAGCGATCCTCCCGCCTTGGCCTCCCAGAGTGCCAGGATTACAGGCGTGAGCCACCACGCCCAGCCTGAACCTCTCAGTCTTAACCGCATGTGTTGAAAATTGAAATATTTACTGATGGCAGGTCTTAGGAAATGTGTTCCCCTGAGCAGGTGCACAGTGGAAGGCGCAGCTGGAATGCCAAGGCAGAGGGGTTGTTCATGGGGCCATGCCCTCTACCTTTTGTCTCTTGCAGAGGTCCCAGTCTCCAGCTGCCTCTGACTGCTCGTCCTCGTCCTCTTCCGCCAGCCTGCCCTCCTCTGGCAGGAGCAGCCTGGGCAGTCACCAGCTCCCCCGGGGCTACATCCCTATCCCTGTGATACATGAGCAGAACGTCGCCCGGCCAGCAGCTCAGCCCTCCTTCCATCAAGCCCAGAAGACCCACTACCCAGCGCAGCAGGGTGAATACCAGACCCACCAGCCTGTGTACCACAAGATCCAGGGGGATGACTGGGAGCCCCGGCCTCTGCGGGCAGCGTCCCCGTTCAGGTCACCTGTCCGGGGCGCATCAAGCCGGGAGGGCTCGCCAGCCAGGGGCAGCACACCGGTGCACTCCCCGTCGCCCATCCGTGTGCACACCGTGGTCGACAGGCCTCAGGTACGGAAGTTAGGTGTCAGCAGACTGGCTACAGTGGCATCTCTCCAGGGGCCGAGGAGCTCTGCTGTGCCCTGGATTCCCACGTAGCTGTGCCTGTGTGTAACTGGAGGAAAGTGAGATTTGGGAAATTGCTGGTCATCAACAGAAATGCAGGATGAGGACTCTGAGCCCTCGGCACTTTCTGCAGTTTTTGCTTGGCTGATCATTTTCCATTGCAGCGGCCATAGGGGCAGAGGAAAAGGCTCAGCAGAACTTACACACCTGGGACCAGGTTCCTTAGTGCCCACTACATTCTCTCAGGGTTCCTCCTGCCCGATGCATGTTCCAGCCACAGTCTCTTCTCTGGTTCCTTCCTCACTGTTACCCCTCCACTCTGAAAGTTCGTTCTGCTCGTTCCCCGCTCTGTGTCTTTGATTATGCTCAACCACTCCCTGAAATGCTCACACAATCCAAGTTCACCCTGTCCTCCTCCAAGGGACAAGCCAGTTTTGTCTCTTTCATGGAGCCTTCTTATCTTTCTCAGGATGCCTTATATGAGTTCCTTGTGGTTCAGCATGTGATTATTCTGTGCATTTCAAAAGTATTCATCTTATCTCTTCAGCTCAGCACTGAGCCTGACCACAGGGACCATGTCTTCTACTTTTCGCCTCCCTTTGCAGTTGGGTACCATGTTGCCTGGCTGATGCTTCAGCTGGCTGTGGTGACAGGGAAGCCATCCTGGCCTGGTGAAGGTTGTGGGCACGGGTCTGCTTATTCTCCAGTGGAGACGTGGGATGCTGGTTCCTGGAGGAGGAAGTCATTTAGTTTGAGCAGCTTAGCGGCAGAACATTCGGCAGCCCTGGGCCCCCTCTGGCTGCAACTTGAGCAGCTGAATTAACTCTTTGCCCCAGTTTTTAAAAGGAAATCCTTGTGAACCAGTGTAGGGTATCACTACAAACACTGATACTGTCCAGGGCCCTGGATCAGAGCACCTCCTTTTAAAAATGTTTAAGCTTTTTTATTTGGAAATAATTTCAACCTTAGAGTTGTAGGAATCATACAAAGAAGTCGTCCCATATACCTTTCACGCAGTTCACTGTTTGTTAACATTTTGCTGCATTTGCTTTGTCATTTCTTCTCTGTTCGCTGTGTATTTTAACTATTTGGGAGTTAGTTGCAGATGACATGTCCCCTTACCCCTAAATACTTCAGCACATACTTTCCTAAGAAAAAGACATTCTCATTCATAACCACAGTAGAATTATTAGATTCAGGAAATTTAACACTCTTAAAATATTATTATGTGATACACAGTCCATTTTCTTTTTCTGTTTTTTTTTTTTTTTTTTTTTTTTTTTTGGAGACAGAGTCTTACTTTTTTGCCTTGGCTAGAGTGCCGTGGCGTCAGCCTAGCTCACAGCAACCTCAGACTCCTGGGCTCAGGCCATCCTCCTGCCTCAGCCTCCCGAGTAGCTGGGACTACAGGCATGCGCCACCATGACCAGCTAATTTTTTCTATATATTTTTAGTTGTCCAGATAATATCTTTCTATTTTTTAGTAGAGACAGGGTCTCACTCTTGCTCAGGCTAGTCTCGAACTCCTGACCTCGAGCGATCCTCCTGCCTCAGCCTCCCAGAGTGCTAGGATTACAGGCGTGAGCCACTGCGCCCGGCCACAGTCCATTTTCAAATCTCCATTACTGCAGTTTTTCCCATTCCAAGATCTAATCCAGGCCGGGCTCAGTGGCTCACGCCTGTAATCCTAGCACTCTGGGAGGCCGAGGCGGGTGGATCGCTCTAGGTCAGGAGTTTGAGACCAGCCTGAGCAAGAGTGAGACCCCGTCTCTACTAAAAATAGAAAGAAATGATTTGGACAGCTAAAAATCTATATAGAAAAAATTAGCCGGGCATGGTGGCGCATGCCTGTAGTCCCAGCTACTCGGGAGGCTGAGGCAGTAGGATCGCTTAAGCCCAGGAGTTTGAGGTTGCTGTGAGCTAGGCTGATGCCACGGCACTCACTCTAGCCCGGGCAACAAAGCGAGACTCTGTCTCCAAAAAAAAAAAAGGATCTAATCCAGGGTCATGAGCACTGCATTTAGATATCGCTTCTCTTTAGTCTTCCTACAGTCTGGAACGGTCCCTTGGCCTTTCTGTGCTTCTATGGCTTTGATGTTTTTAAAGAGCTCAGGCCATAGGGCACCGTCTCTTAAGTGTTTCTGAAGTCACTTCTTACACAGCCATTGTTTGTAAACCCCAAGGAAGGGTAGTGTGATTGGTTTGTCAGTGGTGACAGCCAAAGTTGGGGACATCTGATTGGCAAAAGAGATTTGATGGAAGGGGAGGTTGCTTGTGTTTAGATAGCAAAGGATCATACCATGTCCATACTTGTGTTCTGTGATCCTAGGAAGAAAGTGCTATTTGTAGAGATAGAGCTATTTTCCCACATATTATTCTCATAATCAATGAAAGAATATTTAATACTACTTTTACGCCCATTAACCTTGTTTATAGTAACGTCCCTTTTATAGCTTGCTCAAAGATCCCTTTTGGGAAGCTTTCAAGGACTTGTGACCTAACTGAACATTATAGTGGAATTTAGTATTTCAAACTGGGAGTACTTTAGAAGTAATATAGTCTGACTCTTTCCCAGTTGATGAAATTAGGGCATGTGAGATTTTTAAAGAGGTTTTAGATATTCCCTGATATGCTAGAAGAGCCAAGATATTTTTGTTTTGAGTATAGCTCATTTAAAAAACAGTCACGTGGGAAACTGCAGCCAGAGGTCAGCACAGAGATGCTGCATCATAGCTGAGTGTTAGGCTCTGGCACAAACGTGCTGAAGCAAAATTCTTACAGTATTAACTATTTTGAGCATCTTGCTTATTCTCAAAAAATACATGAGTCTGGGCCTAATTTCTGAAACAGGAGATGAGAAGGTCAGACCATGAGCAGAGACTGTCTACGCAGCGTAAGGAGGGAGGACCAGTGTCAGCCAGTCCATGGCTGCATCACCTGAGGGCTGGAGTCACTCGGGACTCTGCTCTGAGCTAACCTAGTTCAGTAGTCAGCATGACTTTTTGTTATTTCCATTTTTGAAAATTGTATTGGTTTTCTTTTCATTGCCTTAAGGATACTATCTATAGAGAAATTTGGTGAGAGGTAACAAACTGGTACCCAAGGTGATCAGTGGAAGCCTAACTAATGGTTTGGTCACCTACCTAATTAATATGGTTTTATTTTGTAACAGCCCGTTGGTTGACTTTGAAAACCTTTATACTGTTAAGCTTTTTAAAAAAAATCCATTTTTCCGGTTTTCTTTCTAATCTGTATTAGCTACAAACAACTATCTGTGACTTTCAGCCACTTATTAAAAATATCTTTGTGTCTCAGCAGCCCATGACCCATCGAGACTCTCCACCTGTTCCCCAACCTGAAACCAAACCAGAAAGTAAGCCAGGCCCAGTTGGACCAGATCTCCATCCTGGACACATCCCGATTCAAGTGATCCGCAAGGAGGTGGATTCTAAACCTGCTTCTCAGAAGCCCCCACCTCCCTCTGAGAAGGTGGAAGTAAAGCTTCCCTCTGTTCCAGTTCCTTGTCCTCCTCCCAGCCCTGGCCCTTCTGCTGTCCCCTCTTCCCCCAAGAATGTGGTTGCAGAAGAGAGGGCAGCCCCAAGCCCTGCCCCTGCAGAAGCTATACCCCTAAAACCAGCAGAAGCTGAGGCCACCCCAAAACACCCAGGTGTGCTGAAAGTAGAAGCCATCCTGGAGAAAGTGCAAGGGCTGGAGCAGGCTGTAGACAACTTCGAAGGCAAGAAGACTGACAAAAAGTACCTGATGATCGAAGAGTATTTGACCAAAGAGCTGTTGGCCCTGGATTCGGTGGACCCTGAAGGACGAGCTGATGTGCGTCAGGCCAGGAGAGATGGTGTCAGGAAGGTCCAGACCATCTTGGAAAAACTTGAACAGAAAGCAATTGATGTCCCAGGTCAAGTGCAGGTTTATGAACTCCAGCCCAGCAACCTTGGAACCGATCAGCCGCTGCAGGCGATCATAGAGATGGCAACAGACAAGAGGGAGAAAAGTGCCGGAAGCGGAGAAGGTCCCCAAGCGGAAACCCAGCAGCCAGAAGCCAAAGCAGCAGCAACTTCAAACCCCAGCAGCACGACAGACACAGCTGGTAACCCAGCAGCACCATAGTCTCTGCGCCATACAAATGAGACTCGGAGACTTGGAACTGATGTGTGCTTTAGGGAATTTTAAGTTGCATGTATTTCAGGGACTTGAAGTCAGTTGGATTTTGTTATTTGTAGGTTGATACACAGTAACTTGGGTGGAGGCAAAACACACTAATAAAAGGGCTAAAAGGAAAATGATGCTTTTCTTCTGTATTCTGTACAAATAAAGAAGTTGCTTGTTGTTTCAGAAGTTAAACTCCATTGCTTATTGTTCTGGGGCCCTCTCTGTACATGGGCACATGGTAGCTGTGGCGTTTTTCGGGGGATTAGATGGGGAGTCAGTTTCCCATCACATAAATATGAAACTTATTTTTCAGAAATGTTGCTATTTAGTGGGATGATTTTCTTCATCTCATAATTAAAATACCTAACTTTAGCTAGAACACAATGTGTAAGGAGCCATAGGAATTATCTGTATGTTGGATGACTTTAATGCTACATTTAAAAAAAGGAAAATAAAGTAATGCTGTAACTCAAAATGTGTTTTGTGGTTTCTAAACCTTTGAAAACAGTGGTAGCATTGAGATTGTCTGTGCCTGGCTTCAGTCAGAATAAATGGCAGATGAATTTACAAGCCTGCTCTGGGATTCGTGACATCTCTACCAGCCTGGCTCATGAGAGTATTTGTCTTGGCCACTTTTCAGTCTCAGATTACAGCTGGAACCTGGGAAGGCTTGGGGCTGTGCACGCAGGTATGGGAACGTGCCTGCTGCACCCCTTCAGACTGCCCCACCGACAGCCAAGGTGCCACTTAGGCAGCATCTCTGCCCACCTGGCCTTGGGCTACCCTCAGGGCTCACCAGGAGGCTGGAGTAATGGGAGGCCAGTTCCTCCTATTGCCCGAGACTGACCAAAGTCTTCCCTGGAGTCCAGGTCACTGAGGGTTGGAAATGTGCTCTAAGAGTCTTGGGGTCATCTTTATCTGACACCTCTGAGTCACCAAACCAGACCAGCACCAGGTTTGTCTTCCCATTTGGGTTCCTAGAAGCCTTCGGGGTTAGGGACCAGATGCACTCAGAAGTTACTGAGTAGAAGAAGATCTTTGTTTCTGTGCCAGTGATTTTTTAAAGCTTGGGAAGAACCTCAGCCCCAAAATGTGGAGATGTGCTGGATTTTGGTTTTTTTAACTGCTTGCCAAAGGAAGTGGAAAAGAAAAGGCCTGAGACCTTGGAAGTCCCAGTGAGAGTGCTGACTTAAAAGCCACTAAGCTGAATTTCTCATGACTGTACTGAGTTTAATATTGGTGCCTGACGATGCTGCACAAAAATACCCACTGGTGTACTTGCTGCTCTTAGCTTGCTGAGAAAGGCTGAAGTCATTCCGATGGGAGTCTGCCAACATCATTCCTGGGTGAACTCATTTGGGGAATACAAGCCGACATGCCACTAATTCTAGAAATGTGAACATGTAAATAGAAAAAAAAAGTCCTACTGGACTATTTTTAAAATGAACCAAAGATAATGTAACCACTTCTTTTTGGGACTTGGGCATCTATTCTCAATGGACCTCAAACAACGTTAGAGTTCCTTGAGTGGTTACTGAATTAGGCTGATAGTATTTTTATCACTAAACATCATATCACTAAACATCAATAAGTCGCTCTTTAACATAGTTGGAATATTTTCAAAAATCCACATTAGATGTAGCCTGGGCAGCAGGGCAGGAGTTACCTGGCCTGTGTTGGTGGTCCCTGGGCCTTGCATGGGGGCAGGGCATAGAGTAGCTGCAAGGCTCTACTTACTAACGTAACTCTTGGCCCCTCAGGAGTTGGGGGGCCAGATACCTACTGAGTATCAGAGGTTCTGTGATCCTTCACTAGCCCTCCCTACCAGTGTGTCCAGATCTGCCCCAACTTGGGGCCACCTTTTTGTGAGATTTCTCCCATTTGAACCAAATTCCTTCTCAGACTTTTCCTTTCCCAAAACTGCCGGTGCCCTTCCATCTGCCAGCGCTCTCAACATCCTTCGTCACTTCCTCAGCAAGACTGTAAATCCCCGGAGGGTGGCAGGGCCATCCCCAGCAAGCCTCATTCCCACAGTGTCGGCCAGACCTGGGCACCCAGGCACCCAGAATGGCCAGGAGGCTCCTAAAAGTCCTCCTCACTTAAGATGTTACTTCCTTCAGAAATAAATACCCATCGTCAGGAAATGAGAGTTTAGGGGCAGCTCTTTCACCAACTTCCTCTTGTAATTCCTGGATACCTAATTTGGGGCAAGTTGTTTCCTCTCTCTGGGCCTTTCCCCTCCCATCTATGAAAGGTGGGCATTGACCAAGGCCCCTCTTGGTGGTCTGGATGATTCTGGTAAGTTGTGTTTGTTACTGTTGTGGTCTCTGCCCGTGGTATTTCTTCCTTATGCCCGGCCAGGAAGCATAGCAGGGACTCCATTGTGGGCTGTGTGTCCTGTGAGCCCCGGGTGAGTGTGGCCCGTCTGCCCACTGTCCTGTAACATTATACAAGTGTAATCATATGCCAACGGACGGCATCCAGGGTTGCAGTTATTTTGGGATGTGCAGGAGCCTGTGGGAAAATGCTGGAACATGTCTTAGTCACTTGGGCAAATACCTTTCTTTCTGTGTTCCAGGATGTTTTGAACTCTCAGGCAGCACAAAAAAAGCTCCGGCAGGCACACCCCCCTTTGTGACTGCGCGTGCTCTTCCTGAGCGGCTGTCCCGGTCTCGCCCGAGCACCACCTCCTCTGGGCTCTGGGAAGCGAGTGTGCGGAGCGGGGAGAACAGGGCTGGAGAAGCCCCTGGAGGCCTGACGTGGGAAAAAACTCTGGTGCCACTATCGATATGTAAATCAAAATAGTAATCCAGAAAAGAAGTGTAAGGAAGATCTGAATTTCCTATGTCATACTTTGTTGCTTTTTAAAAAATTTAGGGCCGAGTGCAGTGGCTCACGCCTGTAATCCTAGCACCCTGGGAGGCCGAGGCGGGTGGATCGCTCGAGGTCAGGAGTTCGAGACCAGCCTGAGCAAGAGTGAGACCCCGTCTCTACTAAAAATAGAAAGAAATGATCTGGCCAACTAAAATATATATAGGAAAAAAAATTAGCCGGGCATGGTGGCGCATGCCTGTAGACCCAGCTACTCGGGAGGCTGAGGCAGTAGGATCGCTTAAGCCCAGGAGTGTGAGGTTGCTGTGAGCTAGGCTGACGCCATGGCACTCACTCTAGCCAGCGCAACAAAGTGACACTCTGTCTCAAAAAAAAAAAAAAAAAAAATTTAAAAACTTCTCCAGTTATGTGATTCCTCCAGTCATGGGCATGTCCCTGCTTTCCTGGTACTGTTGCCCAGCGCTGCCCAGTAAGAACCAGTGGAGACCGGGAAGAGCTGCGTCAGTCCCAGGGGAGGACCACAGGAGAGCGCAGCAGAAGCCTGCCACGCTGCCATTCCACCCTCAGTAGAGGGGACGAAGAGGAGGCCACAGGTCCTCCCGATAGGAGTCATCCCAAGACAAGGAGGGCCAGAGTTCATGGTGCACTTGGAAGCCAGAAGCCTGAAGGATGTGCGGAGGGAGTTGGAAAAAGCATTCCAGGTAGAAAGGGCCTTTTTCTAGAACACTCCTTTTCCTGTCCTTGCATCCCTAGCCAGAGCTTGCCCTGAGGACCTGGCTGGCCATGTGGAGGGAAGAAGGCCTCCTCTAGTCGGAAGAAGCGAGATCCTGCCCCTTGCTTGTTCCTTGCACGTCATCTCTTTCTCTCTCAACCGGCCCCTTCCTTCTCCTTAGCATACAAGAAGCATGAACCGAAAAAAACCAGTTCCTTCTCACACCTCCCAGCCTACCCACTTTGTTATCAGACATGGAGAAACAGCCAGCTAGGCCCCCTTGCCACCTGCTGTGACCCACGCCATCGCCCCTGCCGAAACCTCCCGTGGGCAGGCACATTGCTGCAGTCCGTACACAATTTCCCCAGCTCTCCTCCCATCAGACCCCTTGGACTCCCCTCTTTCCTGCCTTTCTTAAAAGGTCTCTCAGATTCCTCCCTCACCCCACTGCACTCACCACTGTGTGATGATTCATGTTATATGTCAGCTTAGCTGGGCCAGAGTATCTAGCTATTTAATCAAACACTAGCTATTTAATCAAATACTAGATGCTACCATGCAGGTATTTTGTAGACCTAGTTAACATCTACAATCAGTTGACTTTAAGTAAAGGAGATTAATTACGCTTCATGGTGTGGGTGGGCTGCATCCAATCAGTTGAAGGCATTAAGAGCAAAAACAGGTTTCCCGGTGGAGAAGAAATTCTGCCTCTTCCTCAAGACTGCAGCATGGGCTCCCACCGGAGTTTCTAGCCTGCTGCTCTGCCCTACAGACTTCCAGCTTGCCTGTTTCCACAGTCGCCTAAGCCAATTCCTTACCAAAAGCCACATGCACAGAGTATAGGTACGTTCTGTTTCTCTGGAGAAGCCTGACTGATATGTGCTGTTCACACTCTCACTGGTTCCCCAGCTTCCTCCTCCCAGACCCCAGTCACCACCCGGTCTATGTTTCTGGAACCCTCTTTCTCCCAAGCACCAAACTTAATGCACAGTTGCCTGCAGGGCACACGGAAAGGTGAGCATGCACCTGATAGCCTCCAGGAAGCTAGAATTCAAATCCTGGGGTTCCCTCGGGGTTTCCCCAGCAGCCAGTCAGCTCTAGCCCAGTGCAAGCCTTCCACGGGGTGCAATCTCGAGGCTCACAGAGGCCAGCCAGATGGAGGAGTGACAGAGCCAGCTGTCACAAGTGGGGGTGGGATGGCGGCAGACATGACACCCAGCCCCAGCTGGTGGGACATGTGGGGACAGAGGTCTAGTGTTGTAGGAGCTTTCCAATCTTCAAGAAAGACCAGAAATCTGTTCCTGTGAAATCTCTCAATTTTTAAATATTTTTAAATGTTTTTTAAAACAAGGCGGGCCCAACCAAAACCCATCTGCAGGCCAGACTCAGCCTCCGGGCTGCCAGTTAGCAAGTTCCAAGTCCCACTGAGCTATAAATATTTAATTCTGTCTCCAGTCCCTCCTGTGCTTCCTGCTACCCCTGGGAGTGTTGTGAGGGCAAGGGCTGTGACTTGGGCTTCTTTGACTCTGCTGTACCCCGCTTGGGCGGTGGGAGGGGGCAGGTACGGATAAAGGACTGTGAAAAAAGGCAGCAGGGAGAGGCAGCACCCCTCCCTCTGGCTGCAACCCTTTTCTGTCCCCAAACCCCCACCCAAGGCCTTCATCCTGCTCAAAGATCTCCAGCAGCACTCTGTTGCAGCTCGTTTGGAGTCCCCAGCCCTGACTCCTCTATTCTAAAGAAGTCAGCGGGCTGCCTGAAGGATCCTCTGGTGTAAACAAAACTCACCTTGCAACCCTCATGCTCTTTTTGCTGGCCTGTTCATCGCAGGAATTTTAAGGGTACTGGTTGAGGTTGGCTCTGGAGTCAGGTAGGCCGGGTTTCAATCCCAGTTTCCAGCTTCCTCATTCAATGATTGTGCGACCTTGGGGGAGGTTCTTAACCTTTTTGATCCTTGGTTTCTCCCTTAGTTAAATGGCGACAGTAAGAGTACTTTACATGAAGTAACACATTTAATTTTGAGTACACTCACTTGCCCAAAACAGTCAATAACTGGGAGTGTTGTTTCTACAACTCTTCCCTTCACACCACCCCATGACCAGGAGAAAGGGGCAAGAAGCAGGCCCAGAGCTCTCCAACAAGGTGGCATCTGGGCAGGTCCGGGGCAGGGGTAATGGCACATCACTCTGGTTTCTTCTCCCCACCTCTGTAACCCCCACTCCAGTCTGCATGGAATCTTCTTACAGTGGGCTAGGCAGGGATCTTGTGGCTGGAATGAGCAGGGACAGAGACCCACTTAAAGGACTTCAATCAGTGGGGTTCATTACAAAAATCTCTGGGCCCTGGAATCCAGGAAACTCCCAGGACAGGCCTCGAGGGGAGAGGAATTGAAGAGAGAGAGGGCAGCGCCAGGGAGGCCAAGGAGCCACCATCAAACTGAGCCTCCAGCTCTTCCTGAAGTTGCTCTTCTCTCCCAACCATGATTAGGACATCAGAATCAGGGCACATCATGCCATCAGGGAAGCACTCAAATTGGCAAATCACTAGCCATTCCCACGAGATGGGGCTTTAGGGAGAATGACCTCAGCAAAGGGAGGCCAGGAAGCAGCATGGTTTCTGGGAGCTGGAACCTGCTGTTAGTACAACAAAGAAATATTGAGATGGGGGCTGGACGAGCACACTGGCCCTTAATGTCCCTTGCATTTGGTACCTATCCATGGCAGTCACCTTTGGGGCCCTCAACATTGTATAGGTGGAAGCCTAATGATTAAGGAGGCCAGTCCAATTCCAAAATAAAGGCACAAACAGGTGCCCTTTTATAGATAGCTAGATAAAATTTAAGACAATTCAACTGAAGGTGGCGGGGTGTTGGGCTAGACAGAGCAGATTCAAGGGCCAGCTCCTGCCCTAGCGACTCAAAATCACATGTGCTCAGTCCCACAAAACCCCAGATGCTCACGCACCTTCCTACCACGCTCCTACAGGAAGGGTATAACAATATCACAGTACCTGTGCCTGTACAAACTTCTAGCAAAAAGGACTAGGTTGGAAATCAGTTCCATGGAAATTCCCAGCAGACAAGTTCCAGGAATGTCTATCATGTGGCTCTTTATGAGCTATAGATTCTTGGAACTGCTTAGCTTCAAATGACCACTGCAATGTGCACATAAAGTGAACAGTGCTGTTAACTCTTAAGCTGGATGTCGTTGATGCTGATTTCTTGCATTCTGCAGGACAAGGATGTGTTTCAGCTGGCTTGCAGCTGTGTGAGGCAGAGTTCTGGAAGGTCATAGAAGAGCCTTTTAGAGATGGTGGCAACTGCATTGGTCATAAAATTAGACAGGTTTAGAAGACCTTTCCACCTGCCTCGCCTTCAATCCCTCCCTAGAGGTACAGCTTCTGTCTACTAGGAACTTTGGCTTACACAGGCTCTTTATAGTGCACAATTCAGGACATTGGTACTTTGAGACGGGAGTCTGCCAACCTCCTCATTTGCTGGCAAATTACTAAACTCTTCTTTCCTTCTCCTCAAACCACTTATCCTCATTCTTCTAATGCAGCCTCAGAGACAAGTGCCAAACATTCGGTAACAGAATTTGGCGTCCCTCGGTGGGACCCATCAGCACCCCAGTGGGATGGCAGCCTGCAACTGCTGGAAGAGGCAGGGAGCAGCCCCGGATCAAAGCTGTGAGTCTTCACATGTGGCAGCAACTTCTTTTCGAGGTGAGGATAGCAAGAGACAGTCCCAGCAGCTGCCGGAGTCTGTTTTAGCTCCCAGGAACTCCTGTCTCTGTCTCCCTGAAGCAGATGCAGCTCCCTGCAATCTGAACTGAGTTGAGGAGAAAGAAATGGATTTAGGAAGTGTCCAGATGCCAGGCCATTTGTTGGGACAGAGGGATAACTCCTTAGTGAGGATTTCCCTGGGCTATCACCTCTTCTGTTGATCTATTTTACTGCTGGGTTTCCAGCAGCATCACCAGGCATCTTGAGATGATTTGTGCAAGCATTGACCAAATAGCTGATTCCAAGTCCCCGTTTCCTAGGAATTCAGACTTCCTCTTGACAAATGATGGATGGGCCATCTTAATCCTGTTTGGCTAAGGATCATACAATTGAGGTGAGAAGGGAGCTGGCTTCTAGAATGTGAGAGAAATAACACTGTCCAGTCAAGTCCCTTCACCAGGAACTTTTAAACAGAATAATCGATGTCTGTAAGAATAAATCTCTATAACAAAATAGAAATAAAGTGTACAATTCAATGGTTTTTGGTATATTCATGGAGTTGTGCAACCATCACCACGACCAATTTTAGAACATTTTCAACACCCAAAAAGAAACTCAGTAGCATTTACTTCCCATGTTCCTCTAACCCTCCCTGCACCTCCAGCCCCTGAAAACCACTAATTTACTTTCTCTTTATATAGAATTGCCTATTCTGGACATTTCATATGAATGGAATCACATAATATTAATAATCTTGCCTCATGACTGGCTTCTTCCACTAAACGAATGTTTTCAAGGTTCATATATGTTGCATCATGTGGCAGTACTTCATTTCTTTTTATTGTTGAATAACATTTACTGTATGGGTGTACCACATTTTATTTACCCATTCATCAGTTGATAGACTTTTGGATTCCTTCTACTCTTTGGCTGTTATAAATAATGCTGCTATGAGCATTCATGTACAGGTTTTTGTACAGACGTATGTTTTCATTTCATTTGGGTATGTACCCAGGAGTGGAATTGCTAGGTCATGTGGTAACTGTGTTTAACCTTTTGAGAAACTGCCAGACTGTTTTCCAAAGTGGCTGCACCATTTTACATTCCCACCAGTAGTACAGGAAGGTTCTAATTTTTTCACATCTCATTTTCTACATATTTTAGTTAAATATTTAAAAACCTAGATGTAACTGACAACTCACTTCTTAGCGGCAGGTGCTAGAGTTCACTGACTAGCTCATGGATTGCCTGCCTTGGGGCCGGTACTCACCCCTGGTCCAGTCAGCTAGGGCCAGAGTGACACAGCAGAGTCATGTGGCACAAAACATGGCTACTGAACGCCTGTCCCTCTAGCAGAGCCCGTGGAGATGAGAAGAGGTCTGAACAACACGATTCGCTGAAGGCAGAGCACTTGACAATGATGCCAGCTTCATTTCAGGGCCATGTGCACAAGGAGGGCAGCTGACCAAAAAAAGAAAATGATATATGGCTTTTCTTGGGACTCTAAATAAGGCAAATTAGGAGACCTGGTAACTAGTTTGATCTGCTTCAACCAACACTTTGGGGCCAACTTACAGTCAGGTCTCTAAATTTTCCAATGAATTGCTGCAGTATCTACATGACCTCATTAGCAAGAAGTCTAGTGCCTTTATCCGAAGGTCTCTCCCTTCCTCCCTGAACTGTCCAAGAACTTCAGGAGCTCACTCAGGTCCATGGGAATCAATCCTGCTGCAGGTGCCAGTAGAGAGAGAATGGAAGGTTCTCATTGGTTCACCAGCCAGTGCTCTGGAAGCACCCACAGTGTTGCTGTTGAATGCTGGCCCTTCTTTGTCGGATGGACACTCCTTGCCCCTTTGGCATTGACCTGGCTTGGATCCTTAAGGCCACCAACCTGGGGCTACTTTCCAGGGTCTGAGTTCAGCACCCTCTTGGACCACACTGATACATTCAGCAGTCGGATCCAGAGCTCCCTCCTCAGCCATATGCGGTGCTGGAACCAGCAAGTACTCCCCATGAAGACTGAGGCCAGGCTTGAGGTCCAAGAATAACAGACATGGATCCTTCCAGTTCACTGGGTTGCCAACTCACACACCTGTGAGTATAAGCAAATAAGCAGTTTACTTAGCATAAAGAATATGGCTGCTGAGAGAGGTGAGAGAATGTTCTGCTAACATCAGAGCCTGCAAATTCACAGAACATGGAATGTGGAAAACCCAGGAGTGGCACTGAGAAGCCTCCACTGGGCTGCATATGGATCATCTGCATTCTCTCCCAGGTGCGATGCAAATGAGGTGCTTATCACCATAACAAGCCTCTTCTGAACACCTTCACCTGTACAGAAGTCTTAGCCAACTTTAACAGAACACAGCCGAATGCAGTCAACTAATTCTTACCTATGGCCATCCACTCTTGGGCTTACAGGTATGTCCTCCCGTTAAACCCCCTGCCATCTTCCCACCCCTACCCCCAACACCGCTGGTTCCATTTCAGACCTCTCGCACAGCTCCCCTTGGGGCCTTTGCGTTCTTTCCCATCAGTGATCCCTCATCCATCCCACAAGTTTCTCTGTCTTTGAATCTCAGTGAGCAAAACCTGGGATCCACAGATTTTGCCCTCCGGAGGCTCCTAGACTGTTAGACAAGTTCAAACTCTTTTCCCTGACAATAAGCTTTGCTCATCAAGAGGTATTAAAGGAGGGACAGGCTTCATCAACACTTTTAAAAAAATTTTATTTCAGTTTTCAGTCAGGGCAACGAGTGCCAGCTTGCCCTAAGTTTTCAAAACGAAAAGAATCCACACAAAGGCTCTTGGCCGAATAATAAAAGCTCTAAGATGACTCTATGTCTACCTTCTGAGCAGAAGCAGCTGGCATAATTTTAAAATGTCTCCCAATAGGTGCCCAGTTACATTAACATTTTTTGGAGATAATTTTGACTAATTATTGGGTCACAAATTTCTTTCAGACAAAAAAGACAAAGAGATCTTTATCCCAAATATATACCTTGTAAACTCTCAGGATTTAAAAACATTAAAAACATGGTAATGCCTCCATTTTGATTTTTCATTCATTATATTTCACCCTAATGATCAAGATATCAGAAAATATATAGTGGTGATGGGTATCTCAATTACCATGATTTGATCATTATGAATTGTATATATGTATCAAAATATCACAGATACCCCCAAAATATTCACAACTGTGAGATACCAATAAAAAATTTAAAATTAAAGAAATTAATAAAAGAAAATATATAGTTTTAAAATAAAATTACATATAACCATTGCATGAACAATTTTAAGGGTAAAGTTTCAGATTAGAATGGAAGAGAGCGCACATGTGGTACAAATAAGAACATGAGGCCCAAGAGTAACTTACTAATTACTATAAAATGTAAATGGTTGATTTGGGATAAATGTCATTTGTTGTTTTGTTTTGTTTTGTTTTTGTGATCCACTGGAATGTGAAACTCAAAATCTTTCTTTAGAGCTAAGGCTTTCCCAAAGCTAGTTGAAGGTTTGAAATCTCCAGGGGGATTGATTTGTGAGTACAGGGTAAGGCTACTTCGGACCTTGGTAGACGGTAGCTGTTACATTAGGCCCTGGAGTGCTGAGATACGGCTTTTCATCCCAGCCTCCCCAGTAAGCAACTTGTTTTAGCAAGCCGCTTCCCCTTGGATTAATGAAATTCTGCTTCAGTGCTATGATTCTTAACAAAGAATTCAACAGCAATTATTACAGTCTGCAGTGAGGGATTTCACCCCATTGACCAGTAGGGGGCGAGTCATGACTGCTCCTTCTATTTTCAGCCCTTCCCGGAGGAATGAATCCTTTCCTGCTTTCCCGAGAAGCCGGTCGTGGGCTCCATTTTAGGATGAATCACCTCAAGAAGTATATCTTTCATTGTTTTGTATTTCTTATAATACAAGGGATACGCTAACAAAGACTAAGACTTTATTTGAAAACCAAGTAAAGCAAAGACGGGACGTGGTGCTGGTCTGGTCAGGTGTTGATCTTAGCTGATCAGAACGCAGCCAAGCATTCCTTCACTCCTCCATTCCAAGAATAAATGAGACACCCTCATTTTCTAAAATTGGGGAAATTTGTGAGTCAGAAATAATCGAATCCACACCCATCTGAGATCTGGCCCAGTCACCTCGGGGCTGGTTTTCTAGCAATGTAAGTCAGGCTTTGGGGGGAAAGGCCAATGTTCTCAGCGCTTTAATGCCATGTTTATTCTTTCCTAAGGAGTGGGACCAAAATAATGTTAGAGGAAAAATGTGATTCTTTGTATGAGAAAGGAAAAACTAAGGAAGAGGCACGTTTGTTTCTTAGATAACTAATGAAAACCCGCGCCTCCCTCACCCCGTAGCTCTTGCTGGTGGCAGTAACTATTGGAAATGAGAATCATCTCTCCTCTTGGGACTAGAGCCGCCCCTCCATGCAGAATGGCACAGTATGAACAGAGCAGAAACTCAGCATCACAGTAGGGCTGAAGCCTGCATATTTGAAAGCCTCAAAAAGAGACTAAGAGGAAACCTCTTCCTGCTGTGGAGATTGGCAGATCAGCCCTTGTATAGAGAACAGCTGGAAAAGCGGGCGAAACAAGGTGAGCTACCAAGGGGATTTGAAGGCCAAGACCTTGGAGAGAAAGGTTAGCAGAGCTTTGAACTTTGGGGCATTTGCCCAGCTTAAGAGGCAGGTAAACTTCCAGCAGTCTCGTGGTAAGGGGACAAGGAGGGCCCCCAAGGAGGAAGAGCCCAAGTAATCCCCTCAGGCTTTCATCTGGGACTTCCACAGGGCTACACTCAAGGAGTGGGATTGAAAATAGAGAAATCCTCATGAAGACTGAAGCCCAGCTTCTAATCATCTTAATTTTTTTTTATTTTTACTTTTTGGTGAGGCAGGGTCTCACTCCATTGCCCAGGGTGGAGTGCAGTGGCATGATCACAGCTCACTGCAACCTCCAACTAACAGGCTCAAGTGATCCTCCTCCCTCAGCCTCCCAAGTAGCTAGGACTACAGGCATGTGCGACCACTCCTGGCTAATTATTTATTTATTTTTTTAGAGATAAGGTCTCACTGTGTTGCCCAGGCTAGTCTTGAACTCCTAGCCTCAAGCAATCCTCCCACCTTGGCCTCCCAAAATGGTGGGATTATAGGCATGAGCCCACCATGCCCGGCCTAAAAAATATTTTTTTAAGAGCAGTTTTTTTAAGAGTGCCCGTAGTGCTATGATGATGCCACTGTACTCTAGCCCAGGTGACAAAGTGAGACCTTGTCTCAAACAAATAAACAAACAAATACATAAATAAAATCTTTTTTAAAAAAAGAGGTAATTAAGGTTAAGTGAGGTCATAAGGATGGGGCCGTAATCTAATAGAACCAGTGTCCTCATAAGAAGACAAAGAGACATCAGTAATGTGCCCACACAGAGAGAAGGCCATCTGCAAGCCAAGGAGAGAGGCCTCAGGAGAAACCAAATCTGCCATACCTTAATGTTGGACTTCCAGGCTCCAGAACTGTGAGAAAATAGATTCCTGCCCAGTCGATAATATTTTGTTATGGCAGCCCTAGCAAACTAAAACAATCTCCAATCCAGCTGTTTCTTTAAGAAAGCAAGAGGTAGGCAATCATATCATCTATAATAATGATAATTTCATCATATCTCTTCTAATTGTTATGCCTCCTATTCTTTTTTTATTGTGTTCTTACACTGTCTAGCAAGAATGCTAATAACATCAGGGATAACAGACTTCCTTGTCCTGTTCCTTAACTTAATGAGAATGCCCCTGGCAATTCATGGGTAAATATGCTGTTTGCTGGGAGTTTCTGGTAGCCACCCTTTTTCACATTAATCAGTCTTGACAAATCATCTGGTCCCTGCCCACCTGCTTAGACACCTCTCCTGTTGTCCCCTCCATGCACTGACTATGCTGCAGACAAAATAAATTACAGACTATTTTCTGGAATTGCCATCATCATTTGTGGCTTCCTGTCTTTGTACATCCTTCTCTTCATTCCAGGAACATCCTCCCAACTTTCAAATGTCTGGCAGCTGAAAGAAAACTAGATAAAATTTAATTTCTGTTAAGACCTTGGACATAGGGAAAAAGATTCCTACTTCTCTTCCCATTTGGGAGAATATTGGAGGCAATACTTTCATCATCCTTCTCTTTCCTGTAGTTGCTCTCTCCCAGGGAGAGGTGGAAGGTCTGACTGCATCACTCTCATCAGTGGGTGGGGTACCTGGTCTTAGAGGCAAGCCCCAGGTCCCACCTTTCTCGCACTTCCTGAGCCCAGATATGGTGCTCCTGTGGGGGTGGCATCGCTTCCCAGGGCCACCTCTGGAGGAGGAGGAAGCAGGGATCTGCCTTTCTCTTTTTTCCAACTTCTTCACTGTGACTGGATGGGTAGGTCCAGTGACCCCTGCCCTGTGAGTCCTGCTCTATTCAGTTCAGTAGAGAGGGAGGACTACATCTCCCTTGGGTCTAGGTTTAAGCCACCTTCAAATCCAGCTTTTACTAGAGCTTTGCATTAAGGTTGGTTTTCAGTTTCCCATTTGCGTAGAGATCCTTGGACATATTATCTATTGGTATGAATCATGGAGTCGGGGAAGGGTGAGTGAGAGACCCTTAATGCTGGCACTGAGTATGTGTTCTCAACAAACATCTGCTGGATAAATGAATGAACTGCTGTATGTACCCCAGCCTTTCCCACCTTTAATAATAGCTACCATTGACTGAGTTCCTTCCATGAGCCAGGTGCTATTATCTCACTGCATCCTCCAACAACCCTATCAAATAAGTATTATCATTTTCATTTTATAAAAAGGATATCCCTCAGCCTGAGCAAGAGTGAGACCCCATCTCTACCAAAAAAGTGAAAGAAATTAGCTGGGCATGGTGGCGAGCGCCTGTAGTCCCAGCTACTCGGGAGGCTGAGGCAGGAGGATTGCTTGAGCCCAGGAGTTTGAGGTTGCAGTGAGTTATGATGATGATGATGAAACCACTGTAACTCTACTCTGGGCAACTCTGTCTCAAAAAATAAGGGGGAGAGGGAGGAGGGATATCCTGTAGACCTCTACCGTATTATCTATCCTAAAGCAATCTCTGCCTTAAAAAGGTAGCAGCTCCCCACTCTTCACAGTCTGGCCCCATCTCCGGTTGATCTTCATTCTGGCCCACTCGTCGACGTGCCTCTGTATCAGCCGTACGCATTACTGATCTTGCTGAAACATGCACTTTTCCTTAGTTTCTGCATTCATTCAGCCACACTATTTATGGAGCAACTACTGTATGCTGGGTACTGAGCCAGGTGCTGGGGATATGGCAGGTGATCAAGACAGATACAGTCCCTGCTCTGAAGGAACTTTCCCTTGCCTGGGGATCAACAGAATTGAACGAGTGCAGTGAATTCTACAAGGGAGAATTGCTGGCTGACGTGGGAGTGAGACAGAAGGACATAACCTGATTTGGGGGGCCAGGGAAGACCTTCCTGAAAAAGGGATCGATTTAAGCTGAGGTCTTCGTGTGCCTACTAGGGCCCCATGTAGGCTGGAATGTCTTTTCTGCTGATTTTCTCTGGCCTCCAGCCATCATTCAACATCCAGAGCCTGCAAAATCTCCTGAAGTCTGTCCTTGGTCTTTTTGTTAAAATATAAAATAAGAAGATGCTAGCAAGTTAAAAAAAAAAAAAAAACCTTTAGAAATCATTTCATCATGTGGGTAGAGACTGTTCATTGTCCCCAATATCCTTTCTCTTCTTCTTCCTTGGTAGTAGAAACCTAAATTTTAGCTGGACCCTTGGCACCCAGAATAAAGACAGCATTTCCCAGCTTCCCTTGCATCTGGGCTTGGCTATGGGATGCAGGGGAAAGTGGGGGATACTATTGCCAAGATATATCTATCCTTAAAAAGAGAGGGTGGGCTCGTTCTTCTCTCCTTCCCATCCTAATGCTTGATGAAGACTGGAGATTCATCTTGGATTATGAGGATGAGAGCCACCTTGCAGGGACAGTGGACAGGAAGCTGGAAGCAGCCTGGGTCCCAGATGCCTGGGAAGCCACTGCATTAGTGTCCTAGTGTCACTATAACAAATTACCATGAACCAGGTGGCTCAAAACAATGGAAACTTATTGTCTCACAGTTCTGGAGGCTCAGAGTCTGAAATCAAGGTGTCAGCAAGTCTGTGCTCCCTCCAAAGGCTCTAGGGAAGAATCTTTCCTGTTTCTTCCAGCTTTCAGTGGCCCTAAGCACTCCTTGGCTTGTGGCAGCAAAACTGCAATCTCTGCCTCCCTCTTTAATTTACATGGCCTTCTTCTCTGTGTGTCTTCTCCTTTTCTTATAAAGACAGGGGCCCACCCTAAGTTAAGGATGATTTCATCTTAAGATCCTTAACTAATTATATCTGCATCTGCAAGGATCCTATTTCCAAATAAGGTCACATTCTTCTTCATCTTCTCTTTTTTTTAGAGATAGGGTATCACTCTGTCACCCAGGTTGGAGTGCATTGGTGCAATCATAGCTCACCATAACCTCAAACTCCTGGGCTTAAGCAATTCTCCTGAGTAGCTGGGACAACAGGCACGCACTACCATGCCGGGTAATTTTTAAAATTTTTTATGGAGATGGGGTCTCACTATGCTGCCTGGACTGGTCTTGAAATCCTGGCCTCATGTGATCTTCCAGCTTCAGCCTTCCAAAGTGCTGGGATTACAGGCATGAGCCACTGTGACTGGGCCTTTCTTTTCTTTTTTCTTTTTCTTTTTGGTAAATGGGGTCTCACTCTGTCACCCAGTCTGGAGTGCAGTGGCATGATCATAACTCGCTGCAGCCTAAAACTCCTGGGCTCAAGTGATTCTCCTGCCTCAGCCTCCTAAGTAGCTGGGACTATAGGCATGCACCACCGTGCCAGGCTAAAGTCACATTCTGAGGTCCTAGGTGGATATGAATTTTTGGGAGATACTATGTAACCCACTATAACCACCACACAGGTTCTAAGCTGCCTACATACTGCTGTTCAAGGGAGGAAAAAAAAGACTATTCTCCCTTATTTATGCCATTATTATTTGGGAATCTCTGAACCCCAATCCTAACCCAGAGAGTCATTCTGGAGGGCTAGCCTTGTGGGGTCTGCAGGGGACTGTTGGGTGACTATGTGCCTCACTCACAGCAGGAGCTGCAGGGTGGCAGGACCCTCCTCTAGTGACCACATTGTTAGACCACAAATGGACACTTGACTCAAGCTAAGGAAATGATATTCTCTCCCCAGGCGACTGAGACTTTAGGGAATTAGACTGGGAGACAACCAATATCTGAACCTGTCTATTCAATGGAGGAAAAATTAATTTATGGGTTGTGGACTAATTACCTTCTGTTTATCATGTGGAGAGAGAGGCAGAGAAAACTGGTCTCTATGTGGGGAAAAAAATAAAGCAGATGTTCAAAGAGAGGAAGAGATGTGAGTGTGACAGGGAGTCTGGATGGTTCTCACTCTTGGTTCCAGGGCTGATAGGAAGAGGCTTGGCTGCATTTGGGCGAGTTAAAGATAAAACGAGCTCAGCATGGACCAGAGCCGAGTGCTTTACCTGTGCTATCTGGTACTGGTCGGATATCTGCCCTAGTTTCTGCCACGATTCAGTGGCTTAACCCAACACAAGTTTATTTCTTGTCTCACCTGAAGTCCTCGATGCTCAGGCAACCCCTTCTAGCTTGTACCTCTGTCATCTGGGATAGGTGGCCTACATGCCTGCTGGTGTAGAGGATGAGAGAGAGAGAGGTGGTGTAGTCACTCCTTTTCTTTTTTTGAGATTGCTTATTTTATTTTATAATTATATAAAATAACTACACAGTTTCAAAATCTAATCTACAGAGCAAAGTACATTCAAATACATTCAGCTTGTTTGCCTTTCTTTTCTACTCTATTTCCTCTTTCCTGCTAAAGTTAACAATTAAAATTTATATTTATTTTTATTTTAAAAATATAAGTAATTGTATATATGGATTCCTCTCCTTCCTTACTCAATACTATTCAAATTTTCTCTACCTTGCTTTTTTCTTTCTTTTTTTTTTTATTGTGGTAAAATATGTATAACATGAAATTTACCTTCTTAGCCTTTTTTTGTTGTGTTTTTGAGACAGAGTCTTGCTCTGTTTCCTGGGCTAGAATACAGTGGCATCCGCATAGCTCACTGAAAACTCAAACTCCTGGGCTCAAGTGATCCTCCTGGTTTAGCTTCCTGAGTAGTTGGGACTCCAGGCATGCACCACCATGTTGGGCTAATTTTTGTACTATTTTTGGTAGAGATATGGTCTCATTCAGTTGTTCAGGTTGTTCTTGAACTCCTGGCAGCAAGCAATCCTCCCACCTTGACCTCTCAAAGTGCTAGGATTAGAGGGATGAGCCACCGTGCTAGGCCATTGTAACCATTTTTAAGTGTACAGTTCAGTGCTATTAAGTACATGTACACTGTTGTGCAACCATCACCACCATCTGTCTCCAGAACTTTTTGATCTTCCCAAACTGAAATTCTGTACCCATTAAATACTTATTCCCTGATCTCCCCTTCTCCCAGGCCCTGGCAACCATCTTTCTGCTTTCTGTCTCTTTTGAATTTGATTACTGCAGGTACCTCATGTAAGTGGAATCATACAATATTTGTGCTTTTGTGACTGGCTTAGCATCTCACTTAGCATAATGTCTTCAAGGGGGTACAGTCACTCTTCACTGCCTCAACCCCAGAGTGACACACAGTGCAATCTATTGGCTAGATCTAGTCACATGGCCCCAAACGAACTGCAAGGGAGGTTGAGAAATACAGGGAGTGCATGGAAGGTTTGTGATCATGAGGTCCCATGAGACACATTTTTGTCATGTGATAAATCCTCTTTTTGCTTATGTTAGGTTGAGTTGGTTGCTGTTACTTGCAACCAAGGAATTCAAATCATACCCATTCTACACATGCATCTCAACATCTAGTAAATGGGGGAAGCTCAGAACTAAGGATTCTTTATTACTAACTAGTAATATTCTTGTGCTGCTTTTCCAGATTAGAATTATGGAATGTTGGCATTAAAAGAACCCTGAATCCAGAGTGGAACCAATCTCCTAATTAAACTTTCTGTAGATGCCATATCTACATAAGTCAACATTTTTTAGACAGAGTGCACTGAGCACTGAGGATGCATTGAGAACTGTGAGAACTGTGGGGACACAACATTGAAGAAAATTTGGCCCCATTCTAGTTAGTGGGAAACATTGTCTTTCCTCTGTTGATTATAATTACTTGTTTGACCTATGACCCAAATGTTTTATTTTTAGATTGTGCTCCTGACTGAAATCTATGAGTATACCTACCATGAGCATATTTTTGAGTTGTAGAATTTCACTTCCTTTTTCTTTCTCAACACTTTTACTATTGTATCAAAATTTCCCCTATTCTTTGCATTTCTCTTTTTTGTAAAGTTAAATAATAAGGATGCCATGTTTCACAAACTTTTAGGAAATCTTCTACCACCTACTTAGAAAAATGATTCCCGCAAAATTTTAAGCACCAGAATAACTCTTCTAAATCTATACTTGATGACCCAGAGCCTAGGATTTGACGCTGTTGTGTAGCACAAGAGATCAGCAAGAATGGCAGGGAGATGACGGGTTCTTACATGAATGTGGCAGTGGGTACAAAGAAGGAATTGGGGCTGTGTTCAGGTAATCAAGACACCTGGGTTCTAGTGCAGGTCCTCCCACAAACTAACTGCATTATTTTGGGAAAATACCTTAAATTCCCTAAACCTTTTAGCTCCTCATCTGTAAAATGATGCTGCTAAACTAACCAAAAATCTCTTTTCACCTTAAATTTCTACACATTTATGATTCTAGAGAGAACCATAGGAAGAGAGAGTCAGGCAGCTGGGATAATTAGGAAACCAAAGAAAGAAAAAGAAATTGGGAGCAAAGGAAAGTTCCAGGGACAAAGAAGGCAATAAAAATAACCCAGAACGGTAGAAAGTAAGGGAGTAAAGTAAGGTTAACAGGGAGGAAATGAAAGAGCGAATGTTTTCTTGGAAGTGCAAATGTAAATCATATGGAGTTTCATTTTTCAGCCTGAAGAGCAAGAAATCTGGTTATTTGTCTTTCTCTTGCATTAAGAGGAAATCTTCTGGAATTATTATGACTTGCTTCTCTAGGGTTTAACAATTCTAAAGAAAAAAAAGAGACCTATATCTACTGCTACTCTGAGCTGTCAGCTTATTAAAACTAGCACATAGTAGTTATTGAGTGAATAAATGCTTTTTAAGGAGAAGGTGGAAGAAGAATGTTATGGCATGAAAGGAGATAATTGGGGTCACTCAGGAATGAATCATTCAATTATGTTGGATTTCCTCCAGACTTGGAAAGAATGCTTACATTTTGTGATTTCATGCAGCCTCGAAACAATGCATGGGACAGATCAGGAGGATAATGCTTAGCTCTCATCCACCTGACTTACATGACAATGGGTCCCTGTTGTAGGGGGTTGTATGAGTGGCTTATTCTGATTCTGTTGGTTGGTCAAAAATTTGCTGAGATGCCAGAGGCAACAGTGCACACACAGAAACAGGAGTTTCTACACAAACCGCTGCTTCATACAGAGGAGAGGAAGGAAGCTTCTATTCTGGGCCTTTCCCATTGCATCCTCTCTGCCCATCTCACTAGTTGTCTTGCTCTTGGGGTCATAAGTAGGGTGTACCTGTCCGTGGCTCACCCTTTACCCTCTTAGGGCCTTTGAGACTGTGGCAGGTTCCTTTTGTGCTCTGCCTCTCTTTGCCACATCCCTAAATGGGACTGGTCGTGTAGATTGTGTCAAACAGACTGATGGTGCCTTCCACAGTCTTACACAGAATGGAAGCTCAAAATGTTGCACATTTTTTTCCCCTATGGACATCCCTCTCCTTTCCCTCTAAAGGTTAGATGAATTGTTTAGAACAGACCTCCCATTTCGGGAGAAGTTTCCTGTGAAAAACGCTGTTTCAAGCTTCAGGGATGGAAATGTGAAAATTTTGTGATGGAAAAGTCATGTAAGACGTTATAGATAGAGTCTGTGGGACAGTAAGTTTCAAATCATAGAAGTATGAGTCTTCAAGATGGGAAGAACTCCTAGAGAGCTTATTCAGAAAGAGATTCGGGGCTATTTCGCCAGTAAACACGATGCTCTCTCTCTTTTTTTCTGGAAAGTCGTGGCCTTCGGTACTTTAAGTGTATTTACCACTGGGTAGCAATATCTTGTTTTTAAACTGATTGCTGTGGGTTGAGTTATGTCCCCACAAAAGATACGTTCGATTCCTGACTCTTGGTCCCTGTGAATGTGACCTTATTTAGAAATAGGTCCTTTGTAGATCTAAAAAAGTTAAAATGAGGTTATACTGGAGCCCTAACCCAATGACTGATGTCTTTATGAGAATAGAGAAACTTGGACACAGACACAGGTGCACAGGCAGGATGCCCTGTGACAATGAGGCAGAAGTTGGACTGATGCATGGGTAAGCCACGGAACTGTAGGCAACCACAGAAGCTGGAAGAGGCAAGGGAAGATCTTCTCCAGAGCCTTCAGAGGGAGGATGGTCCTGCCAACACCTTGACTTTGGGCTTCTAGTCCAGTTGATGGTGACAGCAGCCCTGGAAAGCTAATATACTGACCAGATGACCACATCTCTTCTTCCCATCTCTTATTTTAATCAATAGGACTAATCCTTGCCCTCAACAGCTTTGAGATTTATGATGGAAATTTTAACATAGTTATTAAAAGTCTATATTTATATTAAAATAATATATATTTGGACTGGGGGAACTTTCTGATGACTGAGTGCGTAAGCTGCTAGGAAAGAGAGAGAAACTCCCTCTCCAGATCCCCTCCTTGCGGCCAGATGCTGCAGGGAGGACATAGGACCACCCAAAGGTGTGGAGCTTTTAGTTTCACCATCTGTAAACGCTGCTGATATTTACTTCGTGCTACCTCAGCATAAAAATACATCTTTAAAGTATTTTGAGCTCTATGGAGGCTACAGTAGAAAATTAAAAATAGCATGATTATCTTCCTTCGCCTCTTCTTCTTTTTTTGGACTGATTTTCCTTCCTCCAAACTTGTTATTTACATCTTTTCCTCAAGATATCTTCTCCTCAGTACATGATGATAATTCTTATTCATGTCATGGGTGATTCCACACCTAAGCAAAGGTGTTGTTTTGCATTCTATGAGGAACTCGGCTATGTATTTCAATCCATTCATAGACTTGTAGCAGAGAAAGATATTTCGGTTGAATGTATTCCTTTACTTGTTAGGTTGTAAAGATGAGTGTAAATGAAATGCATGCCTAGCACTGTTTTTGTTTGCAATATGTGAAAATGATGTAAACCCGGCTGACCTCCTGTTTTTTACACCTCCCACTACTAATGAGTCAGACAGAATCGGGAACTGACACTAAGCTGATGACCTGAAAAGGGATCTATTGCTTAATTATACCATCATTAGCGAGAAGCTCCCTGATCTCCTACTTTCTAATTCCAAAAAGGTTCTATTTTGCCTGTTGTAAGAGAAATCCTTTGTCCTAGCGCTAGGGATGTTTTTGTGTGCTCACTTTCTGGCTTCAGGCTTAACCCTTTTCTACAGCATTACAAATGCTTCTTTTTCCTCATGCCCTAAAGGAAAATTTGAATAGCTATTTGGTTTTATTTTTTCAACACATATAACCTTTGGGCTCTCCTTCTGTCTCTAAAATGTAGAGTTTTATTATTAGCCATTGTTCACCTTTTTAAAAAATATGTTTGAAGAGGATGATGCTTTCCCGGATGAGCTGTTGATTATGATTGAGGATTTTATGATTTTTTTCAAAAACCCTGTGATTATTCTCAGTGAGCTTACTCATTCAGAGAGTCTTAGTGTTATTTTTAGCACCCAGCAAACCTGTTGTTTTAGATGAGAATAATAATGAAATTAAATCAGTTTCTTGATTATATATTTTTTCCATTTTCTCAGTTAAATTTTTTTTTTTTTAAAGATGTTTCTAAAAGGATTGGTTTTAATAGGTACTCTCATTGTCCACCTTACAGAGTGTATTGGTCACGGATAGGTGGTTTCACGTATTTCATATTGTGCATAGAGAAAGGATTCCACATTTCATACGGCAATTCGGATGGGCCTCAAGAGTGGACAGGGGATGGTGGGGGGGGTGGTAGGAGTAGGTGAGCCGATGACGAGTTTTGGGCTGAATTGTGTTCCCCCAAACTCATACGGTGAAGTCCTAACCCCCTGTCCCTCAGACTGTGACTGTGTTTGGAGAAAGGGCCTTTAAAGAGCTGATTAAGGTATTATATTAATAAAATGAGGTCAGTAGGGTGGGCCCTAATACCATATGGCTTGTGTCCTTTTGGAAGAGGAGATCAGGACACATACAATACATAACCTGAGAGACAACCATGTGAGGACGTAGCAAGAAGGGGCCCACCCAAGCCAAGGAGAGAGGCCTCAGAAAAAATCAGCTGTGCTGACAGCTTGATCTTGGCCTTCCAGCCTCCAGAGCTGTGAGGAATAAATTGCTGTAAGCCTCCTGGCCTGTGGCACTTTGTCATGGCAGCCCGAGCAGCCTAAGACAGCTGGGTCCTGGCCACACGCTCCAGGGTGGGGAGGAGGAGGACGAATGGCAGAGCCATCGATTTGGGCATCTGCTCAGTACGGCTTTGAAGGCTCCGAGTAAGTCATCACACACAAGCTGGCTGGCAGAGATGGACCCCTCTTGAGGGTAGGGAAGGGGGCAGAGAGTGAGGGTAGCAACACGTGCAAGCAGGCTGGGCGGAGGGAGATGGCTGCAGATGTTAACGCTTTAATAATTTAATTGCCGTCACACTCCATTCCCTGATGGCTGATGTTTTACTTTTCCTTAAGAGTAAATAGATCCATACTCTCTAAAAATAGAAGGAAATAATATAATTACTTTATACAGGCTGCTATTACTCTCTCTCTCTCTTTTTTTTTTTTTCCAAATGTTCTCCCAGCAGAATCAAGCTTTGATTCCTCTCTCTATGGCTTTTTCTTTCTGAGTGACATAAAGAATCAGTGTATTAAAAGGGGCAGTAAAAGAAAATCAATCTGTCTCCCCAAAGCTACAAATCTCCCTTGGCCATGTGATCTGGGTTAAATAGCATCCCCCCAAAAATTCATGTCCACCAGGACACTGGGGATGTGACCTTATTTGGAAATAGGGCTTTTTACACACATAATTAGTTGTTAAGATGAGGTCCTACTAGATTAGGGTGGGCCCTAAATCCAATATGACTAGTGCCCTTGTAAGAAGAGGAGTACTGAGAGAGACACGTGAAGACAAAAGAGGAGGAGAAAGGCCTGTGACAATGGAGGCAGACATTGGAGTGACATGATGCATGCTAAGGAACACCAAGGATTGCCAGAGCCACCAGATGTTAGGAAGAGGCAAGGGAGGACCTTCCCCGATGGCCTTCAGAGAGAGCATGGCCCTGCCAACACCTTCATTTCAGACCTCTGGCCTCCAGAACTGTGAGAGAATAGATTCTGGTGTTTTGAGCCACCCAGTTTGTGGCACCTTGTTTTGGCAGCCCAAGGGAACTACTGCAGGGAGCAGCTCAGGGACTAGCACGGTGCTTGACAAGTGCTTGTTGCTTTATGACTGTCACACAGTGGCTGCAGCTCTATATGACAGAGATTTCAGACCTGTGCTAGGATTATGCCAGCGGTGAAGCATCTAGCATAGACCGACAGACATGGCTCCCTTCCCTGTGAAACACACTAGGAGATGAGTGGAAACCGTGCTGAAACCCCTGGAGGACATCTCCTGAGGGTATGACACGTGCAAAGGGCTTTAGGACCAGGGAACACATCACAAAGTGTGAGGCAATGATTTTTCCTCCAGCGTAAAGAAACTTCTATACCCTGAAACGTCAGGATACCTACTTAGGGATGTAAATTCAGCTAAATTTAGAGAAATTTTTCTCTTTATGAGAAGGAATCATCATTCAGCAACAGATACGGGAAGGTAAACATTGGAATTGCAATGTTTTCTGAAATCTTTCAGATGTAAACTTCAAGTATGAAGCCCATGTGTAGCATATGGTATGCTCGCCTTTTCTGCCAAGAGGGGTTGTGTGAAGATTGGCAAGGTACACATTTGAAATTGATTTTTAGAGGAAACAGCATTGTTCCTAGGTGGGGGATGACCTGAGAGGCTGGGTGGTGTGATGGAAATCAGGCCGGGTCAGGAGTTCTGAGGTTGGTTTCTACAAGGCCTGATGTCAGAAATTTGCTGCCTGATTGTAAGCAAGTTAATGCCATTTGCTGAGTCTTCATTAAGCTAGGTAGGTGACTGCTGGAGTTCTCTGTCCTTCCTACACTGAGTGTGTGTGTATGGGGACATTAGCCCCTGTGGTGAGTTGAATAGTGCCCTCCCAAGAGATATGTCCATGTCCTAACTCTTAGTACTTGTGAGTGTGACTTTATTGGGAAATAGGGTCTTTGCAGATACAATTAATCTAAAGATCCCAGGATATGGTCATCCTGGGTTAGGGTGGGCCCTAAATACAAACAGATCTGTGTCCTCATAAGAGACAGAAAAGGAGATGACACAGAAGCACAGGGAGGAGGCCATGTGAGGATCTGTGTGAAGATGGAGGCAGAGACCAGAATGATGCACCTCAAGCCAAGGATCGCAGAAGCCACTAGAAGGCAGGAGAGAGGCATGGAAAGGATATCTCTCAGAGCTTCTAGAAGAAACCAATCCTGCTAACACCTTGACTTTGGACTCCTGGCCTCCAGAACTGTGAGAGAATAAATTTCCGTTGTTTTAAGCCACCAAGTTTGTGGTCATTTGTACGGCAGCCCTAGCAAATTAATACAGTCCCCTATGGGTTAGGAGGGCCCTGGCACAATAGGCCCCATCCACTAGCCACCCACAGGTAACCACCACCACGTCTGGTGACGAGACGCTAGACCAAACACACCGAGAATTCCGACAGGGGTTGTATTCGTTTCCCCTGGCTGCTGTACAAATTGGGACGAACTTGGAGGCTTAAAACAACACACTTTTATACTCTTATAGTTCTGGAGCTCAGAAGTCCACAATCAGTCTCACAGGGCCAAAATCAAGGTGTCAGCAGTGGCCTGCTCCCTTCAGAGGCTCCAGGTGAAAATCAGCTCCTTGTCTTTTCTGGCTTCTGGTGGCTGCCAGCATGGCTTGGCTTGTGGCAGCATCATGCCCATCTTAAAGACCTGTACCTTAATGTCTCTCTCAGCTGTCTTCACGTCACCTTCTCTGGGTGTAAAATACCCCTCTGCCTCCTTCTTATACCAATACACGTGATTGCATTTAGGGCCCACCTGGATAATTCAGGATAAGATCTTTAATCACCTCTGCAAAGACTCTTTTTCCATATAACAGTTTCCTGTTACAGGTTCCTGATATCTTTTTTTTTTTTTTTTTCTTTTTTGAGACAGGGTCTTGCTCTGTCTCCTGGGCTTGAGTGCATACAACCTTACTGCGACCTCAAACTCCTGGGCTTGAGTGATCCTCCTGCCTCGGCCTCCCGAGTACCTGGAACTACAAGCATGCACCACCACACCTGGTTAATTTTTCTGTTTTTTTTGTAGAGATGGGGTCTTACTCTTGCTGAGGCTGGTCTTGAACTCCTGGCCTCAAGTGATCCTCCCGCCTCGGCCTCCCAAAATGCTAGGATTACAGGCATGAGCCACCATGCTTAGCCAATAGGTTCCTAATATCTTTGAGAGCTGCTACTCAGCTGACTACAGGAGTTTAGACTGGGCTTTTATTGAAATGTCAGAGAAGTAGCCTAAAGCCATCCATAGTAGGGCTGGAAGCTGTACCTTCACCTAACTCACTCTTCTGCTCGTACCACCCAGTGTGGGAATAGGGTGGGGCCTTCAGTTTAGGCCTTCAGAGAATATGCTGAATGGATACTACCTGTTTCCTCAGTTCTAGCTCCCTGATTTTTCATTGTCTCCCACCCTTAACACCCCCCTTAATCCACCTCCCAGTGTGACATCTCCCAATCCCTACCTTGGAAATTCCAACCTTTCCCACAGGTTCAGACCTGCTCTTTAGCTCCCCAAGTATCCTGCAATCTCCACCACTCCAGCTCTGGTGGCTCTGGACAGCGTGGTAGTGAGCTTGGATTTCTGTGTATTGGAGGATTGTAGTTAGCACCTTGCTGCTTCTAGGCGGTGCCTTGACCAGGAATGGCTGTGGCCAGGTTTCTCCTGAGCCACCCAAGGGAAAGCATATCTTGCCACTGAGCGTGACCTTTCCTCCTCAGACAACCCTGTCTAACATCACAAGATGAAAACTCTCCTCCTGTTAATAGTACTTTTGAATCCACTCCTGGAAAATCTATAACCCTGGCATTATGAATCGGGGATTCTTCCTAGCTATATTTGGAATATAAGGGCTCCATAGGAACTGGGAATAGCTCTGTCTGAGTCATTGGGATGAATGGTGCCATCCTTGAACATAGTTTCCAATCTCTAAATTTATCACCTAACAAGTGTGTGTAGATGCGTGTGTAGATGTGTGTGTGTGTGTGTGTGTGTGTGTGTGTGTGTGTATGTGTGTTAATCCAGCTACATGATTGTTAGTGGGTCAGAGAATTAGAGGGAGCAGAAAGTATATGGGAGCTCAGAAACGTGGGAGGGACTGAAATGATCCATGAGAATGATCAAAGCAGGGAGGACAATCAAGAGAAGACGACGACGAGTGGGCACAAAATCCTCCTTTTATGTTCTTTTATACTAGTGGTGGGGGCAAGGATTGTGGCGCCTGAAGCTTTTTCACATAAGGAGAGACCTCTTTAGAAAGAATACAAAATAATGAATACAGAATTAGGGCTTTGGATGAAATCAAGAAGTCTGGAATCTTAAGCTTCTTTAGCCTCAGGGGAAATCCTCTGTCTCTGGTTGGGGATCCAGGCGATATTCACCTTATGGTTGTGTGATTGATGCCTGTTACTGCTACTGCCCAGTGATGTGTCTGAGCTGTATATGTACACATACATGATTCAAATGTTTTTTAACTATGCATATATAACATGTACATATATGTTAACATTATAGATATAGTGTTAGGGATCTGTCAACTAATGAATCTGGAGGGGAAAATTTTATACATAAAGCAGATTTAAGAAAAAAAGTATAAAATAACATTTCTGTAACACTTTATAGTTTAGGACACCTTGTCCAAGACTTTACTTCATTTAATCCTGACAACCACCTTGCGAGGAAGATTTTATATTTTATACCCACTTTACACACACATACACACACACACTTCTATTAGGAGATAAATTTAGAGATCAGAAACTATGTAAAGGGGGAAACTGACCTTGGAGAGTTGGGAGGTTTGCCTAAGCATATCTCACTGGTTAATAGGGAGGTGGGCTGGGACCCAGGTGACGGTGGCCAGCGTTGACAGGGGTGTAAACACAATTGGCAAGCACTTCTGCTTACCAAGGCTGAGAGGTGGCTAAGGAGAACAAGACCACAGGGGCCACGTCGGCTGCCTGCCTCTGCACTGATCCTGCTTACCTGTCTCTCTCCACCCACCTGTATTTCTCAATTCCGAGCTCCACAGGCGGAACAGTAAGTAATTTTCTCCAAATAGGCCAGGTCAGCAGTAAACTAGGGACTGGTGAGGCTCTGGGGAATCACTTTGGACCTAGTGTTTGTCCATCTCTGAAGGTGGACACCAGCCCCTGAAACTTGCTGTCCTCCTCCAAACTGTCTAGTTCCAATCAGGAAATCACAAGGGAAGAAAAGTCCAGAGACTTGCCTGCAACCTTTAAAAGTAAAGACCCCAAATAAAATTGTTTACAGCCATATTTTGTTATCATTCAAAATGGAAATATTCTTACTGAATCCCAAGGGGGAGAATCTGTTCATGCTGGAGTGATGGGCTTAACTTTGTTAATGTCTGAGTGTTTCCAGCCTTCCCCTATTCCCCACAGCTAGAGTGTTTTCTGGCTTAGCTCTGTGCTGTTTGTTCCCCTTTCCCTGCCTCTGAAGAAAGCCTGGCTTTGCCTGGGAAAAATAGCCCTGAGTGCTTTGCTGAGATCTCACAACAAAGAGCTGGAAATGAGTCAGGAGAGAGAAAGCCTTGGTGGAGCTTTGCAAGGAGTGATATGGGAGTAATTGTGTTCTACAAGGACAAAGAAATAAGAAATAAGATTTTTAAAAACTTGCAGAGGACATTATATAATAGTATTTGAGAAATACATAGAACTTGAGTTTTCTCAAATTGTTTTTAATTGTGTAGACTGGATTTTTTTTTTTAACTTCAAGGCTGGCCTAGAATGAACTCCTTGGGTTGTAGCTTCATAAACATCTTACTACAAGTTAGAATCCCTGCTTGATTAAATAGTAATGAGAAAGGCCACAAGAAATGATGTGCTCCCTGGGGGTAACTTGACTGTCCGTCTCTTGCCATATCTAAGAAGCACCACAGCACTCTAATCCTGAAATTAGAGTGAGGGCCAAATTTTGAAAATATATTTGCCACATTTTTCCAGCTGGTCTCTGATTACCCATCATACTTAAAATCACCATCTTGGAAACTTGCAAGTCACGTTCCACTTTTCACTCTTCCCGCCTCTGTACCCCCTCTGCCTCTGCTCCTGTAGGCAGGAACCATCCAAACACCCCAACCCCTCAACACACCCCCCTTCGCTGTACTTCTTCAAGCTCATTGAAGGATTACTGTAGAATTGAGGGGAAAGAATGGAGCAGTATTAGGAACACCCAAACCCCATATTTCCTTGTCACTAAGTGCTACTCTTATGAAATAGTAAAACACTGTAAGATGTTATTATTTTCTGTAACCAGGAGAAGAAGCAATAGGTTCAAAATTCACTGGTCAGCTTTTCCAAGGATGTACCAGCTTTCTATGGCAGTAATTTCCTCCCCCGCACTGTCCGCCCCCCATGTTTTCTGGTGCAATGCAAAGCATTGTTCAAAAAATCTCCAGCATGGTTATCTAACAGAAGGCATTTTTGACAATTATTATTGACTTGTGATAGGAACAGGCCCCAACAGGACATCGGCCTGCTTGGGAATTACAATTGGCAGAGAAGCAAAACAAGTCACAGCTATTAGCTTAGAAAAATTTAGAAAATGGGGTAAGGAGGTAAGAAAAAACGGTTTCTTATACTCCATTTAAAAGTATACAGTATGCAAAGGTAGCTTATATACTTAAGTGCATCTCTCTTTGACAGCATGTAAGGTTTTAGGGAGGCCCAAAAATATTAAGCAGAGTATGAAGAATTAGTAAAAAGAGCTGTGCCCCTGGACTCCCAGCTTGCCGAGGCAGAAGGCTCTAGATCCTTAGGCAATAAGCTGCCTAATAATATGTTTTTGTGTGTGGTGAAGGAATGATTTTTAGACACACACATATACACACTTAACTAGGTTTTTTTAAGATTTAAGACATTAAAAGCACATGGTTTTAAAAAATCAAAACAGTGTACAGTAATATAAAGTGAAAAGGTTCTTCCTTCCCTCCTACATGCCTGATTCCCTTTCGTACCCCTCCCCCATGATTTCTATCCTGCAGAGGTGACTACATGTTGTGTTTTGTTTCAGAAATGTCCTGGGCTTATAAAAATATAATCTCTCTTCCATTCCCTCCTTTGAAAAACCCCAATGGGATACTATAAAATACTATTCTACAACTGGGACTTTTTCTGTCTAACAGTGTATCTTGGACTTTTTTTTCTCAAATTATTTAGAACTACCTGATTTTTTTTTAAAACCATCTTTTTGTTTTGTTTTGTTTTGTTTTTTGGTTTGGTTTTTAATTGAAAAGTAAATGCATAACAGAAAGGAAGTGAGAGACAGCTGGCTTTAGACAAATATGAAATTATTACTGTAAAAGGCTAATTATCTTGCCTCTGCAAGGAGAGAGAAGAAATATTAGATGCAGGAAATACATTCTTTCTCTCTCTCACACACACACACACACACACACACACACACACATACACACGAAAGAATAATTATAGCTAGTTTAAACAATAACTTGGGTCCTTGGCAATTTTATCAGGCCATAAAAAAGCCGGGTACTTATTTTTTTTGTTTGTTTGTTTTGAGACAGAGTCTCACTCTGTTGCCCAGGCTAGAGTGCCGTGGCGTTAGCCTAGCTCACAGCAACCTCACACTCCTGGGCTCAAGCGATCCTTCTACCTCAGCCTCTTGAGTAGCTGGGGCTACAGGCATGTGCCATCATGCCCGGCTAATTTTTTCTATATATTTTTAGTTGTCCAGCTAATTTCTATTTTTTTAGTAGAGATGGCGTCTCGCGCTTGCTCAGGCTGGTCTCAAACTCTTGAGCTCAAATGATATGCCTGCCTTGGTCTCCCAGAGTGCTAAGAGTACAGGCACGAGCCACCTCACCTGGCCAAAAGCTTGTACTTATTAACCTCCAAAGTATGGAAGTGAAGAAGAGGTGGTCTTCTACCTTAGACAAAGTGATCTCCCTTTCTTTTAGACCAACATGATAGTCTCCTTATGAGGGAGTTTCCTCCTTTTTCTTCTATGGTACTTCTCAACTGAACAGCTTTATATATGTCAATGTGCTCCACAATAGTCATTACAATTTCTGGTTGTCCTTGATGAGGTTATGTGAGGAGGTAGCACAAGTTTACTGGTAGACAAACTCATGGGAAATTGGCTGAGATTGGTCAAATGTAATCATTTGGCTTGTATCTTAGTCTGTTTGGGCTGACAACAAAATACCATAGACTGGGTGGCTTACAAACAACAGAAATTTATTTCTGACAGTTCTGGAGAAGTACAAGATCAAGGTGCTGGCAGACTCGGTGTCTGATGAGGGCCTGCTCTCTGGTTCATAGATGGACATTTGTTTTCTTGTTGTGTCCTCACATAGTGGAGGGGGCAAGGTACCTCACTGCAGTCTCTTTTGTAAGGGCACTAATGAACTAATCACCTCCCAAGGGCCCTACCTCCTAATACCATTGCCTTGTCAGTTAGGATTTCAACATATGAATTTGAAGGGGACATAAATATTCAGCCCTTTGTATTCTGTCCCTATGGTTCTCCAGAGAAACAAAACCAGTAGAATAGATATAGATACATAGAAGGAAATTTATTATGAAGGATTGGCTCATGAGATTATGGAGGCTAAGAAGTCCCACAATCTGCCTTCTACAAGCTGGAGAACCAGAAAAGCCTGTGGGATAGTTAGTTCCAGTCCAACCTGAAGGCCCCAGATCCAGGGAGGCCAGTGGTGTAAGCCCCAGTCCAAGTCTGCAGTCTTGAGAACCAGGAGCTCAGCTGTCTGAGGACAAGAGACGAACGTCCCAGCGCTGAACAAATGTGCCGGTCCTCTGCCTTTTTGTTCTATTCTGGCCCTCAAGGATTGGGCGATGCTCACCCTCACTGGTGAGGGCAATCTCCTTTATTCAGTCTACCAATTCAAACGCCAATCTCTTCTGGAAATACCCTCACACATATACCCAGAAGTAACATTTAACTAACTCTCTGGGCAGCCCTTAGCCTAGTGCACTTGACAAAACTAATCATCACAGTTTGTGACTGTCTTAGGCCCTTACCCCTAAAGTTAAGCCATCCTGACTGCTGACCTGAGAAATCAGCAGCCTCCTGGTAGGTGGAAAAAAAAATTTATATGTAAAATCTCTCCTTAGGGAGATTTCTCATACACAGACACGACTGAAGAAAGTTCTTATAGACAAACAACATAGAAGACTGTGGACAGGTAGAAGACGGGAGATGATGTTAAAAGTCAAATTTCACCAGAGTACACCAAAGTCTAATCAAAACCCCAATATCTCAGAGAGAAATAATGAACCTGACATTGAAAGGCCAAATCGATAATCAATGGTAATCGATATTTACCGTTGTTATTTGTGTAGGTCTAACTATGTGAACACATTTCCTCACATTCATTGATTTCACCACTGGCAGAACACTTAGTGATCATCTCTTTTAATAAATAAGGAAACTGAGACTAAAAGAGATTAAGTGAATTGATCACACAGAACTGGCTAGAACCTGACTCCTTAGTGAATATACTTAAATTAGTGTAAATATGCCATACATGTAAAAGAAGATATATAATTTGTACCATGGTCATCCATGTTTAAAAAACAGAGCAGCATCACATGAACTTTCTACTATAACCTGGGGGACACCAGGGTGGGAGGACCTTGAATTAGGAAGCTGGAAGAGGGTGATGAAGGCTGGCAGGTAGCCACAGGCCAAGGATGGAGCTGTCAGCCAGGGAGTGGAGAAGCTGTAGGGTCCAAGGTTCGGCAAGTCCCCATCGGGAGTAAGGCAGGGCAGCTGTGGCAGGGGACTGGGGATGTGATGTTTGCAGGGGACAGAGAGCATCACTCACTCTGCTCAGCCAGGCGAGGGCTCTGCCTACCTCAAAGCAGAGCATCTGTTTGATGCCCGAGGGGGAGAGCAGTGTGCATTTGGGTCAGATGGATTACAGGAACACCTTCCCTCCATGTTTTCCTCTTTCCTAAGGACTTTGCTTGTTAACTCTGGATTTACAGGTAACAACCCCATACAATGGTATTAATGACTGACTGCTGTTTTCTTCTAAGCTGCAATCAGGCAGGTTTTTCTAATTAATTTCATTTAAAACAGTGGTGCTCAACCCTGGCTACACATTAGACTCATCTGGGGAGCTTAGGAAAAAAATACGGATGCCAGAGCTCCATCCCAACTAAATTCTGGTTTAATTGGTCTGAGGTCTGAGTATCGTATGGTTGGAAAAACTACCCGACTGTTTCTACTAGGTAACCAGGGTTGGATCCACTGATCTGAAACATCAGGGAAAGTTTCAATCAACTAATTAATTGTTTTAAAACAGTTGCAACAGGATTGCTTTCTTCACATCCGACAATGTGATTCATTAAAACTATAATGAAATAACTTGCAGGACATTCTGTCTTTGTAGGATTTCTCGTTACTCATTTTTGCTAAGGAAAGTCAACATATGGCTGAATTCAACAATAAATCTGAAACTGATAGTTCCACTGAACCTTATCTTTATTGTCTTTGTCCAAATCACAACACAAAGGTTTAGTATAATAACCACCCCCTGTATGTTGAGATGTCTGGACACCCCAGAAGGCATGGTACTTATCAAAAAAGATTCCAGGACATTTTGTTGTCATGGGACTTTCTGTGCTATGGCAATTCAATAATGAAATCACTGTGGGCTGGAATAATTAGTAATGTGGAACTCCTTCCTGCTTTTGGGCCCTCTCACTTTTATTTGAGGAGGTTTAAAAAGTACTGCCTCCTTGCTGGCCATAGTGGCTCACACCTATAATCCCAGCGCTTTAAGAGGCTGAGTCAGGAGGACTGTTTGAGGCCAGGAGTTCCAGACCAGCCTGGGCAACATAGCAGATCCTGTCTCTACAAAAAAAAAAAAATTAGCCAGGCATCGTGGTGGGTGCCTGCAGCCCCAGCTATTCCAGAGGCTGGCAGGAGGACTGCTTAAGACCAGGAGTTCCAGGCTGTGAGCTGTGATCCGGCCAATGCACTTTAGCCTGGGCAACAGAGAGAGAGAGAGAGACTCTGTCACTACAAAAAAAAAAAAATATTGCCTCCCTTTTCTTGTCTCCTACCTCTTGTCTTTTTCTCTTATTTCTGCTTCAGGCATTAGAGACCACAGGAGATAGGACTACAAAGACTCACTGATTTATAGAACCGGGAGTGTAATTAAAGGTCATTAGTTAAACGCCACCTGAGGCCAAGGAACTAGATCACACAGCTGGATAGAACCCGAACTGGGCCTGGAACTGGGGGCCTCATTCCCCAAACCCATTCTGTTCAAGATACCAACTGGTTTTTCAAGATAGGCTGAGCTCAAGAGATGCTTGGGGGAGCCTCCTTCCACAAGTTTTCCGTTCATCTTATCCTCGCCAAGCTGTGTCCCTTCCACTTCATTCGCTGCCTCGTTTTGTGAAGTCTTCTCAGACGCATCCCGCTTAATTCGGAACACAATAGCACCTGTACTTTCCTCCTCTCTATTTAGCCCCGTGCTGCCAAGTCTCGTGTATTTTCTATTGTTACATGCTCCCCTCGTGCATTTATTGAATGTCTGCTGTTGTCAAAAGTCTGTTCTAGTAGGAAATACCACAACAGAAGACGCCTGCGCTCGGCGGAGAGCGTGGCTGGGGAGGAACCCCTGGACCCAGCCCGGTGGGTCGCATTTTCCAGCTCTCGGGTGCGGGTCTCTGCGGGCAGCCGAGGCCCGCGGGAGGAGGGGCTGTCGGGCTGGGTGTGGGGGCTCGGCCTGGGTTCCGTCGGGGCTGGTGAAAGGCAGGAGTAGCCTGCCGGCATGGGAGGAGGGGACACCCACACCAGTGGGCGTCTGCCCCGAGACCGCGCTGAGGACCGCGGCCAGCCCAGCCACCCTCAGCCAGGCTCAGGGTCTGCCCGCGGGCGCCGCGGGCGGGAAGGCGGGCCGGCCGGGGGAGGGGCTTGCGGGAGAGCGGGAGGCGGGCTGAAGGAGGAGACGGAAGAGAAAGCGGGAGAGACCGGAGGAAAGAGCAGGAAGGGAGAGGGAAACGAAAGGAGAAAGAGGCGGGAAAGAGAGGGAACCGGGGGCGGAGCCGAGACTCGGGGCGGAGTCGGGGCGGAGCCAGTGGCCAGGGCTGGATCGGGGAGGGGCCAGGGAAGGGGAGGAGCCGGGGGAGAGGCCTTTACGGCCGCCGCGGCGCCGGGGCGCGTCTCCGCCGGCGGGTCGGGCCCCCGGGGCGTTCCCTCGCAGCGGCTACCCCGCGCCGTCCCTCCTAGCTGCTCCCGGGACGCGGGCTGTGGCGGCCGCGGCCGACGGGGACGCCCCGTGCGCTCCCCGCGGGCCGCCGCCTCCCTCGGCGCGCGGGGCCGGCATGGAGCTCTTCCAAGCCAAGGACCACTACATCCTGCAGCAGGGCGAGCGCGCGCTGTGGTGCAGCCGCCGCGACGGCGGCCTCCAGCTCCGACCCGGTGAGGCTGGGGGCGCGCTGGGCCCGGGCGGGGAGTGGAGGGGGCGCGGCCGGGCGCCTCCGCCGTGAGAAGCCGCCTGCCGGCCTGGCGAGGCGGGGCCGCGCGGCTGTCAGGATTTCCTGACAGGGGAGAGCCCCGGCCTTGCCCCGAGGGCATCGCCGAGCCGCTGCCCCTCTGCCATGCTGGAAGGGCTGACGACCCGAGTCCCTCCCGGCGCGCTTCCGCGCCACGCGCCCTTAGTTGGGGTCGGGGACCCCGGGGCCCAAGCCAAGGGTAGGGGTGTGGGGGTGTGGGGGTCCGCCTTCAGCAGAAAATTCCAGCCAGGTGAGCTTGGCCTGAAAGGCCTCTTTCACCCTGGAGGATCTTCTTACATGTCCTTCGCGAGAAGTTCTGGGTTCCAATTCTGACCTCAAGGGATTGTGCCAGTTCGGTCGAGTGCTCTGCTGGACACGCACTCCCTGCTCACCAGGTCTTCCTGGTCTCATTATTACAGGTGTAACTTTGTTATGGTTACCTCAGAGGCAGCCAACTTAAGGCACTTGTTTTTGATTTTAATATTGCAGTACAATGAAATTTTGTAAAATTTTGAGATTTTTGTGTGACTCGGTATTGTGCGATACAAAATTATTACCCATGTTTGGGAGTCATGTAAGCTGTTAGGAGAGGCCTAAGGCTACAGCAGTTAGCTTGCTTTAGGGAACTTTGTTTGCAGTTGTGGTTCAAACAGAGCAGTCCTGCCCTCAGAGAGCCATCAGTCCGGTTTCCTGTAGGAGGGGACTGAGTGGCATCTCCCCCTTTTAGCTTGTCAGTCCTCTTCCGTAATCATTCAGAGATCCTTCACTTTAAAGAAATAGCCAGAGCATTTCTAATTTACTTGTGATTCTTATATGCAATCTAGACAAAAGAATTACGCGGTATGAACTGAAAAGTATAAAAGGTTTCAGGTGAGCTTTTCAGATCACAGCTGGTCACCTTTTATAGAGTGGCTTCCAAGAACAGGCCATTTAATGTGATTCCCAATCCCCACAACAACCTTACAGAACAGGTGGTGAGGATACCTTCCTTTTCAGGTGAGGAGAAAGGTGTGAGCAATTGAGTAACTTGCCTGAGGTCACAGAGCAGAGTTGGGACACTGACATAGGGCAGTTCTTTGACCTCCAGAACACTTTTTGGCCTGCCCCATTGCTTTTTTATGAAGGCCTGCTCATTGCTTTGCTAGAGCAGTGAAGGAGAACTTATTTTTTTCCTAGGCTGTGGTTGTATTTATTTTCTTGCTGTTACATTTTAGTTTCTCTTTTGAGAATGCAGGAGAAACTATTGTGCCCAGATATAAGGTTCTTGATCTTAGGACAGAAGTTGTTGAAGATAGGCTAATTTTGGGCAGTCTCTTGTCATTCTCTTCTGTTTTTCCTGCTTTGACCATTTGCTTGGCTATTTTCCCCCTACCCCCCAAAGTTTGGGTAAAGCTTCAGTGCAGCTTGAAGTAGGTTGCAAACTTCCCAGGCTGTCAAAAGAGCTAACTTTTTGGATTCTGAACTTGAGATCATCTCCAACTTATCTGATAGAACAAACTTTTCTGCACCTCAGTTTCCTCAACTATGAAGGGTAACCTGGGCCTAGATTTTGGATTAAGCTTTGTGGTTTGGATTACTGTTTATTTGTCCAAAGTCCGTATCAGAAGGCAAACTTAAAACTTTTTTTCTGAATAAAATGGCCATAGCCTTTGCAATTAAGTTTATTTCACTTCTTAGTATATAGTGGACCACAGACTAAGGTAGACCAGAAATCTAGAGGAAGGAAGAGGCCATTATGTTTCAGAAGTAACAACCAGTTTTGATCTTTAAGTGTTTAAGTCTTGCAAATTAATAAAGATCCCATGCACTTGACTTTACCGTAGTTTATCCTGTCTAGGACTGAAGATCCTTTCTAAATAATGGCTATTTAATAATGATATTTGAAGTGTTACAGCTGTTTTAGAATTTGTCTAGCAGGTTTTCCGGTCCTCACCGGAAAACCCCCTACGCATTAAAAAAAAATATATATTTGAATTGAATAAGTACTTCTTAGATCTTTTTCTATATTTGGAATCATTTAACATTCTCTTTATTGGACTTTCCCCATCTGCTTTTATGGCAAGTTTTGCTATTGTTTGTAGTGACAGCATTTAAAATCTTTCACTGTTTCCTGTTGGTTCTTCAACTGAATAGATAATGACCAAGTCCTTTTCTTTTCCAAAGAGCAGTATTATAAGACCAAAAAAGCTTGTGGGCATTGTGGTTTTTCATTTGTGGCTATTGAACAACCTGATACAAGAGTTTTCTTTTTCCTAGAGACATCAGAAGAATCAGAAATGATGCTGTTTAAGGTTAAAATGACCATTTCCTTAGCTTGGAATGTCTGCTACTGTGAGCCACTTTTCCTGCCTAGTTTCATTCTGCAAGACACTCCTCAGATGCCAATCTGAGCACCCAACCCTGTGCTCACCCAGCATTTATCCCTGGGGTGGGATTATTGGCCACCTTTATTGTGTTTCCAGCTACTTTCTACACTAAGTACACGCTTCAGTTGTAGCCCTTACTGTGTCATGTAATAGTAGTTTGTCTACTTTTTCCCCAGTAGACAGTGTTTTCCTCAAGGCGAGGACCATTCTTTACTCATCTTGGTGTCTCTAGGCTTTAGAGTGCTTAGGACATGGAAGGCGTTTTGGTCGAGTTGAGCTGAATTAAATGTAAGTCCAAGTTTTCTCTCAGTAATATCCTTGCCTTAAAAATAAATGTCATTATGCTTATTATACATTTAGTCCCTGTTTGGAATAACTTTTAATTGGGGCTGAAAATCTCTGTCCAGTTGGGTGAAGAAACAGGAAATGTGCACTACCACTTGTGTTATATTTCTGTCTGATGTAGCATCATCTTTTTCTTTTAATCTTTGTGGTAGTAGTCCTTGTTATGTTCATCTTGAATATTGTTTAAATTTTTCAGTTTTTTTCTTCTAGCAAAACAACTGAGTATTGTTATTTTTCTGGTGTTTCCATTTTTTTTTAAAGGGTATTTAGTAGTCTGCATTCATACATAGCACTGCTTTTTGATAGATGTTTATGTCTATTGTAAGGTAATGATCACTAGAGACAGATATTTAGGTTATTTTATTTTCTAGCAGGGAAAATGAAAAAGCTCTGTGTAAACATTCCATAATCTCCTGAGAGTAGAGTTTAATATCTAAGGATAAGAATTGTAATTTAAAGACTTAAAAAGAAATATAATACAATCCACTTTTGGAGAATGGTAATATGGTCTTATTTCTTCAGTCTTAAAATTGCTTCCACTAGTCCTTGTGGCTTTGTCTGATATGACAGTGTTATGTAATTTATTGCCATGTGTTACCTCATTCTATTCTGAGACTGACCACGAAGAGATCTCAAAGCATCTGTCATACATATAACATTATAAGCATATAATCTATATATAGAAAGGTGATACTCTGAATGATGAATAATACTAGGTGAACATTTTTTGTTTTGGGAGGGGATAATAGCTATCAGAATTCATAGAAATGTAAAAAAATTTTCCTGTTCTTAAAGTTAATTTTTGATAATGAAATTATTTTTACTGTGTCATATGAAGTTAACTTTTTTTGAATGAGAAATCATCATTATGGAATTGAAATCCACAGAGTATTTCTTTTTTGAGGAATCATTTTTATGAAACTGTATTCAGTTTAGAGTTTTTGTCATTTGGCATTTACTTTTAAAAAAGGATTTTTAACTTTTCTTTTTTTAAAATTGAGTTTGCTAAAAATTCACACATTACCATGACAAAATGTGAGAGGCTATTTTAATTAAAAAAATCAATTACTACCACCAAAAGAAATTACCTAGTATATATTTTAAATCTTTCTAACCATTTTTGTTATTGTTGAATAACCAGGTTTTTTCTTAGTGTCTTTAGTCTTCAGTTTCTTTAGAATGGCTTGCCAGTTTTATATCTTACACTACTTTTTACCCCATGTTTCATATTAATAAGAGGCTAGCAGTTGGGTTGAATAGATCTGTATATTCATTTTTATTCATCTACATATTGTATGAATGTGCATTTATTTCCTATTTTAAGATAGGAAAGACTTATCTGCCCTTTAGCGTTAAAAAATAAAAGACAGGGTCTTTGTTTTTTTTTTTTTTTTTTGAGACAGAGTCTCACTTTGTTGCCCGGGCTAGAGTGAGTGCCGTGGCATCAGCCTAGCTCACAGCAACCTCAAACTCCTGGGCTTAAGCGATCCTACTGCCTCAGCCTCCCGAGTAGCTGGGACTACAGGCATGCACCACCATGCCCGGCTAATTTTTTCTATATATATTTTTAGTTGTCCAGATAATTTATTTCTATTTTTAGTAGAGACGGCGTCTCGCTTAGGCTGGTCTCGAACTCCTGACCTCAAGCGATCCACCCACCTCGGCCTCCCAGAGGGCTAGGATTACAGGCGTGAGCCACCTCGCCCGGCAAAAGACAGGGTCTTTGTAAGGTGACTGACAATTTTTGGAATCAGATTTTACAGACTGAGGGAAGTTTTTGTGCATATTTTGTTGTCTACACTGTCAGCTGACATGAAGAGTAGCTAAGAGTGGCTTTTGAGTATTTTTCGGAACCAGATACTGTTCTAAGCCCTTTGTATGTATTATTTCATTTCATCCCCACAGTAAACCTCAGGAAGGAGGGTTTCATTATCATCTTCATTTTACAGGTGAGGAAACTGAAGCACAGATAAGTAATTTGCTCAAGTTCGTAGAGTAAGAGGGAGAGCCAGGCTTAGCCAGTATCTGACGCCAAGGCCAAGTTTTCCTCAGTTTTGACAAAAATGTTTTATAAACCTTTTTACCTCCTTGACTACAAAAGTTATAGGATTTATATTTTCATGGGTAATAGCTGAAATGTATCTTAGCTATCCTAATCAATAAGTGTAGCCTATATAGAGAATAAAATAGCCTCTCAATGTCAAAGCAAGCACATCGGAGAAGGATCTACACAGAATGAAAAGACTGATAATAGGGTAATAGGTTTGTTCTTTGACCTTGTGTCTGCCCTGGCTCCTTTCTTATAAAATTAGTTTATATAGTTACGGGGAGTGTGCCTATGTAGTAGATTGACTAGTAGCAGATTTTCCAGCTATGGTCAGTTTATCAGGTTTCTCTTCTTAAATTTTTAGAACATCTGCAGTTTGGGAAGGGAATAGATATAGGGTAGATCTTTGAGCAGGAACATTGATATGTACTCTGTGGGAACTATTTCTTCCAGTGATAAGCAACCTGAAGCCTTTCTCAGTCTAGCTTTGCAAGAACTCTAGATCCAATTTCATGGGCATCCTTTCAGAGCATATCAAGCAGAGATGGAGTGGAGGAAAAAAAGCCTTTAGGGGAACCACCTTCAAAGAAGGGAGGAACCTTTGTAGAATCACTGGTTCCTGGACATGTGTGTTCTGGCCAGGCCATGCCCAGCAGAGGCCAGGGGACAGAGGAGAGGTAGTATCAAGCCCTTCTAGGGTAGATCATGCAGGTGCCAGAAACCAAGGTGCCTGGACAGCTTGGTCTTTTGGGAACCTGGCTGTATTGGTGCAGGTTCCCCCTTGTCCCACCTGCCCAGCCTAACACAGCCCTAGCAGAGGGAAAAAGAAGATGTCAGGGAGGGATCCCTAGCACCTAGTCCACAGCAGGTCTTCTGTAAAAGTTTTATTGAATAAATTGAAATATTTCTAGTCCCTGGTCTACCTTGTATGGTTTGAGTAACAAAGGAGTTGTTGGGAGGATTAAATGGAGAATATAAAAACAAAAGACTAGAACTTACTGCCTTTCTTGCCACCTAAAAATGTCATGCTAATTTCTCATTGTCATTTTATTCAGTGAAGGGGGAAATCTAACCTTTAAGCCTGCAGGATTCAATAAATCTTTTTGAATGAAAATAAATGAGATCCATAGGCATCTTTATTTTTCCCAAACTGGCCCTTGTGCAAAAAAAGATTGCTGTTGCTAATTTTGGTCTCTGTGATTTATGATGGGATTGGTTGATGTATTTTCAGATAGATCTAGACTATTGGAAAATCAAACTAGTTTGGCTGTGCTATTGATTCAGTACATTCTCAGCATCTTAGTCTAACCTCATTTTGGCGTGGTTTTATGGGGATTTAAATGCGTTAGATCTTTACAAGCTGTTACTATTTCTCTGTGTGTCTTTTTGTAAACTGTTCTATTCCTGTTCAAATATGTTTTAAAACATAACCTTTTAAAAAATCTAGCCTGGCAAATGCAAGTCTGAGAAGTAACAGCAGTTTCACAGAGCCTCTAACAAATAATTATTCATTAGCTGATCTAAGTCCTAATCATTATGTGACAACTGACCATAATTGAACTGAGAACATTTGAATCAGTATGTTTAACCAAATAGGGAAATAATTTTAAAAATTATCAATAGCTGTTGATAATACATTAAGTAATATATAAAGAGTATTTTTAAAGTGAGGATAAACACTGAACGTTTAGCATTATGGTACTATCATAAGACATACTGGTAGTATCTTAGTTAAATTGTGTGTTATGTTAGAATGACTTATCTTCTGCTCTCTGTAGACCCTTAAGGGAGCTGCTTCCATTCACAAAAAAGCATCCGCTCCTGCTTTCTTTGGTAGGTCTGGCTGAGTGAAATACAGGTTGATTTTAGGTCAGTGTTCATTGACCGTTTTTATTTTAAGTTATTTTCTTTTAATTTCAGGTTCTTCAAGTTTACTCTTGCATTTCTTTAACTTGGTAGTGGGACACTTTAAAGTGCTGTGCTGATTTTCTTTATGAATCTCATTCTTTGAAACAGCTTTTCACTTTTTTACACTGAAATTTCAAATTTCATAATTCTGCAAGGTCAATATGTAAAATTTGAGGCAGTTATCTAACTGAAATGTTAGGAAATTTTAAACATGCCATAATGCTTTCAATTTTAGTAGTTTGTGTGTATAATATTATTGTTTCACACTATCATTATATATTGTTTTTATGCCAGATATGAAGTTATTCTCCCTGTTTGCAGCTTAAGATATCTTCCTTCCCCCAGGGGACAGCTGTGGTGAGTGGGCCAAAGTGTTCAGCAGAATAGTAGTTTGCTGGTCTCTCTTCTAGGCGTTTGTACTTACTAACTTCCAGGATTCATCCCTAGTAGCTGTGCCAGTCATTCATTCCCATTTGCACCTTTCATACTCCCTTATCTTGAAGAAGCAGTGCATGCACCGCCCCCTCAATTAATTTAGTATTATATTTCTTTCTCCTAACAAATTACGTTGTCTGAAATTCTGTGAAGTCATTTATTTATTCCTTCAACAAACATTTTTTGAAGACCTGTCTGCTAGTCAGTGGCAAAGTAACAGATGGATAAAACACTGTCTTTACCCTAGTGGAGGGTGTAGTCCAATGGAAGAGAGACACACACATGATTCTATTGCGACAAATACTGTGATAGAGCTCTAACACACAGTTCTGTAGATTTGAGCTGGGTCTTGAGGTTTAAGGTCTAGAGGTTTTTTTCAAAGATGGTGGAAATCTCTTTTCTTTCCTAATAAAGTGGGAAGAAAGGGGTTCTTTGATTCTATGAAGTTCCTTCCAGCTGTAAATAGTCTGTGATTATATTGCTCTATAAGAGTGGAAAGCCCTGGAAAACACTGGTGTCCCATGCACTGATAGACTCTTACTCTTAAGGACTTTTTGTTTGTCTTGCCAGAAATAACACTTTGTATGTATAATGCCTTTCTTCTAATTGGGTGTTAAAAAAAAAAGTTTGAGGATAAATAGTGCCTACTAGGCCAAACTATAAGAAATAGTACATGTTTTCCCTTCCTCCCCACTCCCCCAGGACACTATGCTGTGGCCTTTGTTTGATCTGGAAGCAGTTTTTCATTGGAGGCCAAATAAAATGGCAAATCCTAGAACTGATGATGGGTTTGAAGGCAGAGCTTTTTGTTAGTGAGGACTTTGGTGGCAGAATGACTGTGCAAACAATCTTAGAAGGGAGAGAGTAAATTAATTTTGAACAAAACTTTCAGGAAAAGCTAGGAAATTATTTAAAACACCAGCTGGGAGAAAGGTTACATCTATTTAATGATGGAAGTGCTAATTTTACACATCTGTTAATCACTTTAAAATGAGGAAAGGAAAATACCAATTCTTAGCTCATCTGTGCTTTGATTTAGCTCTCAGAATCCTGTTTCTGAAAGTGATACCAAAGGATAATTTTTGGAAGAGCAGAAGGTGAGGGGTATATCCCAACACATTGCTTTGTTTCTTGGGTGATACTTTATGAACTTATGATCCATGGATTTATCTAATTTTTGTTCAAATTCAGGTTCTTAAGGTCATGAGTTTGGAAAGTTACAATTTAAGCTGTACTTCCTTTCATTTATTTCTAAACCATGACTTTTAAACGTGTAGGTCTCCTATACTGGTGTTCTGTACTGTTAAGTCTATGCCTTTCACAATTTTATACATTTCTATCAGGTCCTCCTGGACTGAAAAGTCCTAATTACATTGACCTTTCATGAAAATCCTTTTCTTTAGTTCTCTGTTCTTTGAGTTGCATTGGATCTTTTCTTGAGATGTAACAATTAGGACTTTATGCTTCATATCTAGAATCATAACAATTTAGTGTTTGGACATTGTAGAGTTTAAGAAACAATTTCTAATTCCCATCAAGATGATCAAGACTTTGTGGCCTTCTTGTTGCACTGTAACTGGATCCCTATTTTCATAGGAATGCCTAGAAATCCTTAGGTCCCTTTCTTGGGTGGTATCTCTCATCATTTAAGTATTCCTGGGGTTATTTTTTGAGGTTTATTTCCTTCTGATAGCTTAGACCAGCTTTTATGCCGACTCACTGTATTATGAGACCTTTATATAATTTATGACACTTTACTACATGACAGTTTAAAATTGTGCATGCCACAGGCATCATCTTTTATTAGACTGATAGGATAAGACTGAGTTGCTAATACAGATTCTTCCCAGTGACCTATAATCATGTAGGCCAGTAATTCTCAAGGTGGCTATACATTAGAATCACCTGGGAGACATTTGCAAAAAGAACCTATGCCAAGGCCCCACCCCAACCAATTGAGACAATCTCTGAGAAGTGGAGCCCAGGCATTAGTATTTTATAAAACTTCTAGATGATAATAATGAGCAGCCGAATTGACAACCATTGAGATAGATGTCACACTGGGAAATCACCAGCTGCTAGAACTTCTAATTGGATTAGCTCTTTAGCTTGCTGAATGCTGGAGAATAATTACCATTAGAGATTTCAAGGAAATGTATATCAAACTTTGCATTTATAAGATGTTACCTGAATCAAATTAATCCTTAACCTGTTTTCCTGGCCTAATTAAATTCTGAGAATTAAAGCATTGAGGAGCTAACAATTGGTTCTTTCAGTTCCTCATTCTAAAAACCCTTTTCCTCATCTATTTGACTTTGGTGTTGGGATTGTCTTTTCAGAGCAGTAATATCCTTTGTCTTTAGCAGGAAATGAAACATGGTTCTGATTATGCACACCCTGGCACCTTTTTTGTTTTGTTTTTTTTTTTAAAGACACAGTGAAAGTGCCTATAAACTTTAGCAGCTGTGCAGAACCCAGGCTTGTTCTCGGGTTGAGGGAGTGCCTTCACTCTATGATCTTGGAATGAATGACTCATGCTGTCTATAGACACACTACTTAATCACTTGTTTTCTGTGTACCGGAAAGAGGAGGGCATATGAAAACAAGCCATATACCACCAAATACATCTGAAATAAGAGTGGAAATGTTAACCTAATGGATCAAACAATTGAGCTTATTACACATACGTATGACTTTGGGCATATATCACTTTATTATTTCACTAGTTAAATTTTGGCGTTATTTCTAAAATGCTATACTTTTGTAATTTATAAGCAACTCTGCTCCTTACTAGATAACTTTGATAATCTTCAATTTTAAAACTTATTTGTGAATTTGAAATGTTTCTCTTTTGAATTTGTATGGCACTTTAAAGTATACCTTCTGAAGGAAAGATTAGAAAACAGTATGTTTGTTGGAGCAGTTCAGTTAGGTGGTGGTTCTTTGTGGAAGGGTAGTATAAGTCCACTGGCCATTTTCTTTGCCATTCCAATGCCTTCTGCCCCCAGAGTAGCCATTAATATGGGCCACTGGGTATCCACTACTAAGTGTAGTTGCTGCATATGCCTAGACTGATACTGTCTGCACATGTCCTCTATACAAGCAGATTCTGCTAATGCCAAATTGTTTTATTTCCTTAGTGAGGAGTAACAGATTAAAAACATGTATATGTACACACACATACACACACCTTTGAAGTGTCTCTTGTGTGCCAGGCGCTGTACCAGGCAGCAAAGTCATGGGCTTCAGCAAGACACACTGAGCTGCCTCCTTGTTTTAGACACAATGCCTGCTTCTGGCCTTCCTCTATTGTCTTGTGTCTCTTGTCTCTGTATTGGTATAGGAAGCTGTGTGCATCTGCTAGAGACTTTAAGATAATTTCAAGATTGCAAGATAATTTAAAAGTTGCCCAGGATTTTTAGGTAAGTCTTTCATTGTGAGAAATCACATGTTCATCATTTATAATATTTATTGAAAGATAAATGCTTTTATTAAAAGCACCTGTATAGCAAAGACTGGTATTTTGGGGCTAACTTTAAAAACATTAAAAATTTAAGATATTAGTCTTATTACAAGTCAATGAAAATAAGCAATTGGTAGGAGAAATCTATTTTTACTCTTTGCTTATTTTTATCCATTTATTTGGTTCAATAACTACTGAATGAGTGCCTGTTATGGTAGGCGACAGGTATACTGTGGTCAACTAGATAGCCAGAGAATTAAATAAACTGATAGAGGCGTTGAGACTTTATCTTTTAATTGGTTAGTTGAAACTGTTTACATTTGTTATAATTATTAACATATTAGGAGTTATTTCCATCTTTTACTTTTGTTTTCTATTTATCATGCTTTTTAATTTTTTTTCCTCTGCCATCTTGCCATATTTTCTATTGGATAGCTCAAATTTTCTCAGGTGTCTTTCTGTTGCTGATTAAAAGTTACACATTCCATTAATATACATATTCTTCTGTGATTTCCCGAAACTTAGAACCCAGTACTTATTTTATGAATGTAACTGAAGTTTACCAATATCTGTGTCTTTCCCAAGCATTTTTTTTTTTTTTTTTTTGGTAGAGACAGCGTCTTGCTATGTTGCCAAGGCTAGCCTCGAACTCCTAGTCTCAAGCGATCCTCCTGCCTCAGCCTCTCAAAGTGCTGGGCTTGCAGTTGTATGCCACCAAGCCTGGCCCCAAGCATGTTTTTACCTCCCTTGAGACTCCACCTTTTCTAGATTCTTCTTCTTTCCCATGTATGTAGAGGGTTTGGAGGAGGAAGAAGGCAGTCATGCTTGATTTGCCATTTAGACCAGAATTAGGTTGTTGGGACTGAGACTAGATTGCTCAGTTTTGAGCTGCAACAGAGCTGCAGATCAATGTTTCATATTCTGAGGAAACAGAATTCTGGGTCCTATCTAGGCAGTAAGATTTCCATAAAACATTTATTACTGAGAGGGTTTTCAGGAATTATGGCCCTACCATGAGGTTTAATAATTAAAAAACATACTGAAGTTGGTTTTTTCTTTTACATTTTTTTCTTTTAAGCCATATGTAGACCTTTAAAATAAAAATTTGTGGAAAGATCATTGAGCCATAGGAACCTAGAGTTTTAAAAACATAGACATTTCTAACTTGAGGTGAAAGTTATAAACATTTATTATGTGACAGATGCTGTGCTAGGCACTTTCACCTAATTGATTTAATCCTCATGAAAGCCCTAGAAGTTAGATGGAATTCCCATTTGCAAAAGAGGACACTGAAGCTGAGAGAGGTTCAGAAACTATAGTAGAGCTGAGGTTCCTTACCTGGGACAACAAATGCAGTCTATGTCCATGTCACATCCAAATATCTGGATTCTGTTCAGCCTTCCATTTCTGGAATCTGCCCAAGGTCACCCTTGTACAATCTTATCTGTCACCTGGGTCTCTGGCTTTGGGCTTGCCCTTTCATGTCCATCCTCTACACACTTGTCCTAATGTTCTATCTCACATGCAGATCTGCCCTGCCTAGAGTAAATGACTCCTCAGTTTACCATCTTTTGTCCTCCTCAGTGGGTCCCTGTTTAGTTCTTCAGCCTTATTATTAAAGCTCCCTGCCTTACACCTGTGGCCCAGCAGTACCACTATTAATATTTAGAGTCCTCCTTGTATTCAATAAATATTTGAGTGCCTGTTATGTCGTAAGCCGCCCGCTAGAAACTGACAGCAACTTTAAAAATGATCCAGATGGGCCGCGCGCGGTGGCTCACGCCTGTAATCCTAGCACTCTGGGAGGCCGAGGCAGGTGGATCGCTCGAGGTCAGGAGTTTGAGACCAACCTGAGCAAGAGCGAGACCCCGTCTCTACTAAAAATAGCAAGAAAATTATATGGACAACTAAAAATATATACAGAAAAAATTAGCCGGGCATGGTGGCACATGCCTGTAGTCCCAGCTACTTGGGAGGCTGAGGCAGTAGGATCGCTTAAGCCCAGGAGTTTGAGGTTGCTGTGAGCTAGGCTGACGCCACAGCACTCACTCTAGCCCGGGCAACAGAGCGAGACTCTGTCTCAAAAAAAAAAAAAAAAAAAAGATGCAGATGGTGAAGGTTTCGGCTCTGGACAAGGATAGTGGCATTAGGGGTGGAGAAAAGTGAAAGGTTCATCAGATGTTGAGGGGTAGAATCAATAGGACTTGGTGAGAAAGGAGGGCATTTTGGATGTCTCCTAGGTTCTGGCTTGGACACCTGGGGTGATGGTGGTGAGCTGAAAGCCCCAAACAAATATGAGAGTATTATACCAGAGAAAATTTGGTAGGGAAACTTAGGTGTTAGAAGTATGTTAGAAAGAGCACTGGACTGAGAGTAGGAAACTGTGGTCTGATGTTAGCAAGCTATGTAGTGTTGGGCAGTCACTTTACCTCTGTCAGCCTTGATGTCATTACTTGAAATAGACCAGATGACTCTAACTTTTGTCACTTTAGTGAATCCTTCCTATGTGACTCCATGCAAATTCTGACTTCAACTTGCCTCACCTTTCCATGTCATATGTTCCCCCATCCACTTTGGAGCCTGCTGTGTACCATGCACTGGAAACATAAGCTAAAGGAGGCTAGGTCTCAGCGAGCTTCCTGTTCTTCATGAATTCCTGTTCAGCTAAGGAGATAGGCAAGTCAGTGATTACATGCACTAAACGCAAATAAGGTGCCATGAGGGGAATATATGCGGGGTTCAGGGGAGCCTGGTCAGTTCTACTGGGTGGGTGGAGTGGGCAATGTGTCTGGGAAGAGCAGTGACCCTTGTTCTGAGTCTGGAATGAAGGGCAGGCAGAAGTGGGTGGGGAGCAGCATTCCAGGCCTAGCCTGTGCATAGTTCAGGACGATTGAAGGTCATGGTGCTGGGGCTGGGTTGACTGGACCAGTCTATGCAGGGTCTCTGTGGGGAGTAGGAGAAATAATTAGCAATGTTCATATTTATTTCTTTTTAATGCCTAATGTATTTATTTCTTTAACAATATTTATGTTAAACTAGACTTTAGGGCAAAGAGTATTATTTGAAATAAAAGCAGTTATTATATCCTGATAAACAGAGCAGTTCACCAGGAAGATTGTAACCCTGAATCTGTATATGCTTGACAACTAGTCTCAAAAGATATAAAGCAAAAATAAAGAAGGAAAAAAATACACAAAACGTGAGACTAAAAAAAAATAAGGCTTCTCTAAAACTAATAGGTTAAGCAGTCAGAAAAATTAGGAGGTACTCAGAGGAGTTGAACAAAATAATTTACCCGGTTGACATAATGAACCCTCACCCACAAGTTAAATAGTGTTTCAATTGCTAGAGGTTTATAGTAAATACTTTTTTACATCCTGACCTAGTGAACACGTGCATATATGTACGTACCAGAAACAAGTTTCATGAAGCAATATTTCTCCTTATGCTGCAATTTTTCTATTTTGTTATATCTCATTGCTGTTAATGCTGATCTCATTATACAAAATTAAATTCTTGATCCACTAGTGGATTGAAACCCTTTTTCTTGAAAACAGAGTTAAAAAAAAAAAACCATGCTTTTCAAGCACAATAGAACATTTTCAAATTGGCTTTCCAAATTCCCCTCTGTCCTTCCCCTTGCTAAAACAAAGACGACTTTGACTTCTATTTTTACTGAAAGGCCATCTGATACACTCATCTGCTTCTCTTCTCCATTTCTATATTTAGTCTTTCATCTTTTCCTCCAGACTTAGAAGAAAAAAAACATAGTATCTCTTCCTTTCCAAGGTTAACTTTTACCACCTGTATTTTTGATTTCATCATCTGTTTCTTTTCCTCCTTTGGTATCTCCTCTTGTTCTTAGACCTAGGCATTCCTTCTTGACCATCCATTATGAACTCAGCCTCAGTGGGTTTACCTGGTTCTCATTCTGGACTTCAAAGATTATCAGTGACTATTATTTTTAGCCATCAGACCACTACACAGTCATCTTTATAGTTTTTTTCAGTTTATTTTTTTAAGTTAAAATCTTATTTTCTTAAATGAGTGATGTATGCACATGGTTCAAAATGCCAAAGATGCGAAAGGGTATTTGAGCTAGGAGGTTCTTACCTGCCTTTTTTCCAGCTGCTGTTGACCCTGTCCTTTCTGCCTTGCTCCCTCTTACTCTTTTTTTGCCTGTGTCCTCATCATTTCCCGGTCAGGAGAGAATAGATGTTTCAGTGTCATCTTTGATTTATTTTCTTCCTGTCCGCCACGTAGCTTCCTCTGAGGGCTTTTGTGTTACTCTCCTCCTGTGCATGCTTCACCCACTGCCAGCCCACTCTCCCATGCTCACTTGTCATTACCTCCTGTGTCACTTCACGCCAAGACTTTTGCAGTATCCTCCTGGCTGGGTTCCCTACTACCAATCTCCACCTCCTTTCAAATATCATTTTGTGAAACTTTTGTTTCCGATACATACATATATGTGTGTTCATGGGTCATGACATAAAAACTATTTCTTATGATGGATCTCAAACAATCGAGAATGCTATTTAACTTTTGGGTGAGTGTTCATTATATCAACCTTGTAATACAGTCCTGGCTGTAATCTTGTTTTACTTATGTCATTATCTGCTTGCCATGGTCTCCAGGAAGCCCAGGCTCATTATCTTTTATTCAGATCTCTCCACAATTGGCCTCAGTTTATTTTTCTTTTCTTTTCCTTTTTTTCTTTGCCATTGCAAAGCTTTGGCAGTATATTTACAGCAACAGATTACCAGGTGAAAAAAATCATAAGCAATAACAACAGTGAGGATTGACTAGGCAAAATGGACTGTTGCCTTGTGCACAACGTCTGATACAGGGCTGGATTAGAAAAGAAACATGGGACCTCTGAGTGCAGAGCTATTAGTTGCACCTTGTGGGTGATCTGAGAGACCGGCTTCTGCAAAATCAGAAATCGTATGCAGCACTGAACAAGGGTTAGGATGACAACTCAGCAGCAAGACCCATCAACAGAAGAGGCAATAGCCTGGGGAAACCCTCACTAAGGCATTGTCTCTCCATCCTACAGACAGAACAAATAATCAAACATTAGCAAAACTATCAACAGTTTTATTTTTCCCTTTTCCTTTAACAGATGCTTTAGATTACCTAAAGGCTGGCCTCTCCGCTGGGGGCTTGGGTCCTCCTCTTCCATGGGACACCTCTTTACTCTGGTATGAGGGATCCAAAGTTTTCATTTCTGACAATTTCAATGAAGTGTGAGCTGTTAGAGGCACTTTACAGGGTCTCTCTCACTTATTTGTTTCTAACTGGGGTAGAGACCTGAAAGAGGCAAACTCATGCATAGTGGTTAGGACCTGACACACTCATTTGACATACTGTTTAATTCTATTTAACTTGTGGTTACATCAGGTTTTAGTATGAAAATGTCTGTTCTTGTCACACCCGTGGTCAAAGAATGACGAGACACACCAAAGTAAGGCAAGCACAAAAACGAGGTTTATTTAGGGGAGAAAGATAGGATTATAGACCAAGAGCAAGATATAGTTTTACAGAGCATGATACATATGCCACAGATGATGGCCAGACCCACTGTCACAACAAAGACAGCAAAAGGAAAGGTGCAAAAAGGTCCTGGTCCTGGTCTGCATCCTGCTTTATAGTGTCTGGATTGGGACCTCCCTCGTGGTTCAGAGGTCACCGTGGAACCACTTTGGACAGTTTGGAGTTGCATTACTACACTTGCTGGTTCTAGGTCAATTTCCAGACTCTATGGTATTTGTGCTGCTTGGCCCGTGGGCTAGAGTCTCCTCTGCATTCTTCTGCAGCTGGCACGAGAAGTTATGATTGGCCAATTCATAGGGTATTCCCTCCTCCCCAGGTATGGCAGTCACTTGGGAGATTTGGGTTGGGCAGAACCAATATGGGGGCCTTCTTCCCAGGTGGGGCAATTGCATCAAAGCAACAGCACCCACTTTGGTCCCTAGGAGACCCGGAATTCCTATCTACCTGTTATATTACCATACTTACCTCCGAGTGCTAGGAAAGGTCTCTCATAAAAATTTCTTAGGGGCTTAACTTAAGCCTGCTTCTAAAGGGCTACCCTTATCCAGAGAAGGGCAAGCAGCAATAGCTTATCCCATGTTAGATGGGTTTCCTGCATTAATTTCAGGGCTTTGTTTACATGCTGGATTGCCTCTGCCGTAAAGGAGGGTCCGTTATCACTCTTGTGGCATGCCCAGGGCTCTGTGGAGTGTGTTTCTGGGTCCTGTTGACAATGGGGTGTCTGTTGACATCCTAACTATAGGAGGAGGAGCTGTTGAGCCATCTCTGCAGCTGTATGTCCATCACCAGCATGTCATTATCTGCTTTGCCTCTTTTTCTGGATTGCTGATGCCTGTTATCCCATCATCCTCTGAGGCCTGCTTCTGTTTCACACTGGCGTGTATGTGCAGGAACTCAGCGAAGGCCCTATCTCAGGTCCTGATAGGAGCCCATCTCGGAACCTTAGATGTTCTCTCTGTTTGGGTAGGACAAACCTCTACCCAGCTTGAAAAGGTATTTACAAATACAAGCTTGGGCATCTGAGTAAAGCTGCCAATTATCGAAAGGCTGGACCCCCACATGTTGGGCTTCCTGTGTAGTGGGTCATCTTCCTATCCTTGGACCACCCCAAGCACATAAACAGTTAGTTGCAAACAGGGACCTCTTAAATGAGGTCCCACCACATTGATTAAGGCATCGTGCCCCTAATGTGTGCATTCATGTAGGTGCCTCATGAGAGGCCAAACCAAAACTTCGGGTAGGAGAACGAGTTCACGAGAATTCCGCCTCCACTTAACTGTGCCATCCCAAATGTCAGAGTCTCCATCTTTAGTTTTAAAGGGGATCTAAATCTAGCTGGGGGTGTCAAGGCTCTGAGGAACCGATCGCTTCCAGTGGCCTCCTTAGCAGCTCTACCAGTGGCCTGACTTCTTTTTGCCATGCTGGCCACCTGCGAGGGCTCAGCCATGGCCTGTATCGAGGCCATTATCTCAGTGGCATACTTAATATTCTTATTTCCTGCCGTCAGGAGACCCCTTTTCTTTCAGTTGGCACTATGAGCATGTACAATCATAAAAGCATATTTAGAATCCATATAAATGTTTACCTTTTCCCTCTGGATACATAAATTGTCCTCTGGTTATGAGAACTCTCTGGCCAAATTGAATTTGCTGTCAGGAAAGACCATTCTGAACCCCAAATCATAACTTACTGGGCATGGGACTGGTGCCAAGATGGCGGCGGTGGCAGACGTTCCTTCCCCCTTCCCCCTTGCTGCATGATGGTGGTGGGCCAAGTGCGTGTGACACCGATTCCCCACCTCCCGCTGGGTACGCACCCAGTGCTTCGCCCTGGCCAGCTGCAGGGGTTTTGGTGGGGGTGAGAGGACCTCATTTATCAAAAATCATATAAACACAGATCATTGTGTATACCATAAACAATGAGTTTATCTCAAGCAGAGAGCTTGAGACTCAACATTTTAACTCTGTAGTGGCAGGTCAACCATTTGAGCTCTGAATTTTCCTTGATATAGTCTGCCCTTTAGTAAAAACTTGTGCGCAAGAATTGGTCATCTTAGAAAACCTGACATGCCTTTGAACCTTCTCGTTTATATAAATACTTGCAAGTAGAGGTGCCATAAACCAACTGGGGTTCTCCAAGGGAGTTGTTCTCCTTGTCTTTCCTTATTTTTAAAGAATTTGTTTCCCATTCTTTAAAAGAAGCAACTGGGCTGTGGTCTAGGGTTTAGTGTAGTGGGTCACAGCCTGTTGATTGTGGGTGGGACTCTACACAGTGTTTCATCACTGAGTCGTTCCCACCCTCTTATGTGTAACTCAGGCTCTTATTTATCTACAAACAAGGCAATTTGGTTTCCTCTTGCAAAAGCACAGAACAGCTAATTGAAATTAACTTTTGGGAGGCAGAGGCAATGGAGAAGACCCTTTAGAATGTACCTCCAAATCAAAATTAGGATTCAAACAACAAATTCCTGGGAATTCCCAACACAAACAATCTAAAATGCCATGGCCTACTGATTAAATAGGAATTTTCATTTGACAGCCATTTCTCCTCACACTCCAGCATGTACATTGGCATCCAATGTTTTTTCCCAAGGGACTTTGCTTCCTGATGTTGCAACAAAACTCACAAAAACAAACACAAATACAGAAAATTCTCAACACAAAATGCCATGGCCGACCAAAGGGGAACCATGCAAATGAGAACCAAATTCTCAAGTGAGAACCAACATCTCCCAATCCCCTGGGTTTCCTGGGAACCACCGCACATAAGCTCCAAATTCAAACCTGCTTCACTAGTTCCACTCAACCTCTTGTCTTCCACCCCCAAACTGGCACCTCAAAACAAATCCAACAGGGTGGTGTGGAACCTCCCCATATGGGTGGAAACAGGGTCTCGGCATCCCAGGGAACTTCACTTACAATTTCAAGGAAGTGTGAACTGTTAGAGGCACTTCGTAGGGTCTCTTTCACTTATTTGTTTCTAACTGGGGTAGAGACCTGAAAGAGGCAAACTCATGCATAGTGGCTGTGGCTGTCATGATGCTTCCCAAATCTGTTTCCTTCTCAACTCAGTTCAGGTTATGAGGAGCTACGTCTACTTTGGCTAGAAAGAGACGGGAGTTCCCTGGAGTTAACAGGCTCCCGCAACTGCTGGGGCCATCCCTTGCTCTCTCACTTTGAAAAGAAGCCACTCTTGCCAGTGCAGACCCACGGCTTGTCCCGGGGCTGCTCCCTGCTTCCTCCAGTAGTCACGGGATGCTGATCCACTGGAGAGCGGATGAGGCCCCGTACCCAGGGATGCCAAATTCTGTTACCGAAAGTTCGGCACTTGTCCCTGAGGCCACATCAGAAGAATGAGAACGAATGGTTTGAGGAGAAGGAAAGAAGAGTTTATTAATTCGACAGCAAATGAGGAGGTTGGCAGACTCCCGTCTCAAAGTACCAGTGTCCTCAGTTTGCTTTTCAATTCAAACCCCCAGTGTACTTGCTGGTCCTGTGTTATCTAGACTGTTTGCTCCTTTATTTTGTGTCATCTTAACCTGATACAGTGCCTGGTTCTGACACGTGTTGGTTTCCAGCAATAGGACAAATTCCAGACCAAATCTTGTACTTTCTTTCCTCTATTTTTTCTTGCTGCTTTCCCTATGCATGAAGTTTCACTTCTATGTGACTCTTCCTGATGACTACATTAGCTCTAACTTCCTTCTCCGTATTCCTAGAGCTCATTTGGTACCCACAGACTGTGACATCCAGAGTCTTACAATGTGGTCCATTCGTCTGAGGTCAGGCTGGCAAGATTATGGATAGCTAGAGCTCTTTCCTTAGCAGGAGCATCTGTGTTGGCAGATGTTGAGATGTGGCCCGCCTAACAGAGGGATTGCAACTCACTATTTGGAAATAAATCAGGGTGTCTTTATTCCAGTGGAGTTAAATATTTAAAAATTAACAAAGATAAAATCAGTAAATACATACAGTAATTGATATTAAGTAAGGAATAACTTTTTAAGCCTAAAGTTAATGAAAATGCTAAATTTGTATAAAAATTAAAAACTGAAAATATTTGCAAATATGTCAGAGTTAAAGTCCTTAATACAAGTAGAACTCGTGAGTCAATAAGGACTATAAAGAAAAATTGTTAGAAGATTGGAACAAGAAAATCATAGTAGAAGAAACATAAGCAGCCAGTTTTATAATCGAGTGTTTAATCCTACCAGCAACTGAAAGAAAGTAAACATAATGTTAGGAAGTAGAGGCCATCCAATTAGCAAAATTGAAAAAGAAATTCTAAATGCTGGCAAGAATACTTTATTTTTTAAATTTTTTATAATTTTTTTTGGAGATAAGGTCTTTGTTACCTGGGCATGAGGGCAGTGGCATGATCATAGCTCACTGTAACCTTAATCTCCTCGGCTCAAGTGATCCTCCTGTCTCAGCCTTCCCAGTAGTTGGGACTACGTGCCATCACACCTGGCTAATTTTTCTGTTTTTGTAGAGATGGGGGTCTCACTATGTTGCTTAGGCTAGTCTTAAACTCCTGGCCTCGAGCCATCCTCCCACCTCGGCCTCCTAAAGTGCTAGGCCTTCAAGAATACTTTAAAACAAGCATTTTCATATGCTTCTTGCAGAAATCTAACTTGGTATAACCTTTGTATAAAGTAATTTGCTAAATATTTGAGAGCTTCACATTTTTTAATGTTTCAACCTACTAATTTCCTTCCTTAGGAATCTGTCCGAAAGCTATTAATTAGGGAGGCAAATAAAATATTTGCATAATGTTCATCATTTATGACAGTGTTTTTGTCATAGGGGAAAGACTAGAAATTACTTAACTGCTTTCTTTGAGGAAGTACTTCCTTAAGTGGAAAATTGTGCCACTATGAAGCTATAATTTTGAAGAATATTTTAAAGAAGAAAATAACTCATGAAATGTTAGGAGAAAAAAATTACTATATAATGCTGTTTTTATATTACTGCAGTTTGGTATGCATAAAAACATATTACCTGAAATGTAGGAAAATATCTATGGGTGGTGAGATGGGGTGATATATTTGTTTTCCAATTTTACAGTTTTATAATAATGCATATTATTTAAAAATTATTGTCTTACTGATTAGTTCCACATATAGTTTCTGAGGGAGGCAGTGTAACAGGATGGTTTAGAGCACAGGCTGTGAACCAGGCAGGCTTGGCTACTGATTGTAGTCCTCTGATTCATGTATGACTTGGCCATGTTTCTTTTCTAAGTCCATTTCCTTGTCTGTAAAATGGGACTCCTAATACCTAACTCAGAGTTGTCAAAATCAGAAATGTTAATGTGTATATATAATAGCCTTTTTCTAAAAAAAATTCCTGATTCTTGCAATCAAAACAAATAAGTCGTTTTGGCCGCCCATTGAATATATCATAACAACAAAGATATTCAAGATACAATAGTCAAAATGCAAATGGATTTGGAGGCTAAACTATTAATTGTATAATTATCCCCTGAGTTATTTATTGAGTATAAGTTTCACTAAAATAACATTTAAATGGTAATAAATTGTAACTTTAATTGTCTGCCAAGGGAAATACTGTTTTCATTCTTCCTAATCTTTTTCAGCTGTTGAACTACCACAAATGTTATGTTTATCACCATGTGTACAACAGCCTTTTGCAACTTGAGTTCCACGAGAGAATTAAGTCCTCTTGTCCTTAGGCATCTGTTGTGTGTAATGAACTTGTTTTTCTCCTGTGCATCTAGAATGGTACCAGCTATGTGCCTGCCATCTTATTTCTCGTATGGCAGAAATGAGAACACAGTCACTCAAATCGCTGTCTGGTCTGTGGCTCAGTGAAGAACCCTGATTGAGATGCCTGGCACATAGAAGGCACTTGATAAACGGAAATACTGTCTATTGTTTTTGCCCTTGGCTTTCATGATTTCTTTGCTTGGTGTAAGCATCTTTAGGAAAAGATATTTTCCAGAGTGTGATCCAGTAAGTGGATGGCTCTATGGCAATTTCCCAGGCCTTCTCTTTGGATCTGGGACTGGCTCTGTGCTGTAGGAATGTGGATAATTCCTCAGTTTGCTGCCTTGTAATGTACCAGCCTCTTTCCTCCACTGTAGGGCGCCAAGGTACCACTTCCCATCTGGGTATAGTTTCTGCATGTCAGTTCTCCCCCCATACCTGTCCTTGTATCAGAAGTCTTATTCAGGCCTCAGATTTAATGCCTTGTCATAAATTGCTTTATGGCAATATAAGCAGGTGTGGATGTTCATACTGCTTTTTGGGGATCTTGATCATTTTTTAATACACTGCTAAGGATACTGTTTTATTCCTGAAACTGGGTAATGTAAAAAAATAATAAAATAAAAAATATATTGTTTTAATATGTTTTTTGGGGAATGTTTTCTCATGACTGCTTCTTTTATTTTAGCTACTGATCTACTACTTGCCTGGAATCCCATTTGTTTGGGGTTGGTAGAAGGTGTTATTGGGAAAATTCAACTTCATTCAGGTATGTTTCTATAAACTCCTTACACTTGTCAAACTTAATGTGGCATTCTGTGAAGTTTTCCTTTCTGAGGATACATGTAGATTCTGTTAGGACTGTTGTTCTTTTGTCTTAATTTTGGGTCTGCTCAAAATGGGTATATTTCTGTATAAGTTTAATGAAATAAAAACAAAGTTTTAGAGAAAAGGAGGCATATTATTATCCTTTCTTCCTTTTACTAAAAAAAAACTTCTTGAATGCCTACTGTGTTTCAGAAATTGTGTTGGTTGGTAGAACACAATAGTGAGCAAAAACTGACTTGTTTTTACCCTCGTGAATCTTATAGTTTAGGAGGAGAGACAAATATCAATGAATAATCACTGAAAAAACGGGTAATTATTTTACAATTATGGCAGATGCCATGAAGGAAAGATATAGCAGGTGCATTGATTTAAGGGGGAGACCAGTAGGAATAAAGCTCCAGAGGTAGGCAGGTGGCAGACCAGGATTGGTTGGCTTTGGGTCAGCTGTTCATTCCTGATACAGTCAAGTCTGGCCAGGAAAGAACAGGGCCTTTAGTCTGCAGTGTGGTCCTATTGGGGACCCCTACCCAGTGCAGACAAATTCATGGGAAGTCTAGTTCATTCATTAGGCCCTTACATGGAGGGACAGAGGGAATTTTGTTGTGAGAAAACATAGCTGGTATTATATAGGCAGGTCCCAAAAACTAACTGAAAAGGTCTAAATGAAATATTTTAAGCACTATATTTAAATAAATATTTTTCCTTTGGTAACAATTTTAATGAGTTATGAACTGTAGGAGGTTTTGTCATTGTTTCTATGTAATTGGGAGTATATCTCTGTAGTGTGTCCTTTTTTATTCTTTTAAAATAAAATTATGGAGCATGTGGAAACTAGTTTGATTTTTGTGTATTAGAAAACATGTATTGTGGGACAATCTAATTTTCCTTTGCTAGTTTCTTTGTTTTTTTAAGTGTACTTTTATCGTGAACTACTTTATAAATACAAAAAGCTGTTTATCACAGATACGTGGTATAGGTTGTTGTATAATACACACATAGGTCTGCCACCCAGATTAAGAAATGAAATATGACCAATGTCTTTAGAGCCCTTTCTGTACCTTTCTCCAAGTGTTTCTGTTTCTTTTCCCTTAAAGGAACCTGCCATTTCAAATTTTGTACTTATCATTCCCTTGATTTTCATTATTGCTTTTATTACATGTGTATTCCTAAACAATATATTGCTAAGGCTTGTGTTTTGGGGATTTTATATAAATGATATTAAGCTGTTTGTGTTCTTTCACTTTTTATTATATTTTTGGAATTTATCCATGTTGATGCATGAAACTGTGGTTTCTTATTTTTACTATTGTATGAATATATCATGATTTGTCCTTTTTTCTGTCATTGGGTGGTCGAATTATTTGTTTCCTCTTTTTTTTTTTTCAGTTATTAGAAATAATACTGCTGTGAACATAGTTGTATATTCTGTCTTTGGTAGGTTTTAAAAAAATGCCTGCAACACAGGAGAAAAGCATTTAGTCATTGTGTAATCATGCTAAGTATTTTAATAACACTCTCCTACCTGTCCACATTTACATATGTATATTTTTAATTCATTTACATGCTGACAGGATAATTTCACAGTTGGGTGTTCTCAGCTAAAATTCGTTTTCTATTATTTAAATGACATGTGTGAAACTTTTGAGTTATTTTTCTTCAATTTCAGTCATATCTTAGAATGGTGAATAAATCACTGAAATTAGTCAGGAGACCTGAATGCAAGTTCTGTTTATTTGCTTTGAGATATAGGAGAGGTTACCTAACATCTGTCTCATTTATCTGTTGTTGTGTTATAAGCCATCCCAAGGGTTAATGGCTTAAAACAACAATAGAATGTAACATTTTACGTTCAGTGAGTTGACCAAGCAGCTCTTCTGCTCTTGTCTTCTGTTGGCTGGGGTCATTCCTGTGGCAGCATTCACCTGGGAGTTTGCCTGGGTTCCCTCAGTTTCCCTTCATGTGGCCTCACTCTTCTGTGTCTCATCTCACAGAGCTTCTCCTTGGGTTCTCTTCTGTCTCCTGGATAGCCTGGATGTCCTTTCACAGTGGTGGCTGGGTGCCAAGAAGACAAGTTCCAATATATATGTAAGGGCCTCTACTTCTTAAGCTATAATATAAAAAAAGAGTAAAAGTAACTAGTCTCTTTATTTCTATAGGGTATTGTGAGTCCATGAGATAATATGCCTGAAGGTGCTTAGTAAATTGTAAATCACTGTTTTATCTTTTGGTTGCAAATACAAACCTACCACTTTATGCAAAAACAAATACATTTTTATGAGGAACTCAAGAGACCAAAACCAAGAAATGGATGTTGTACAGGATCTGAGATTACTTTCTTGGGCAGATTGTCTCTGATGACCAGTTCTCCCTCTCTCCTTCATTCATTCATTCTTCTTATTATTTTTTTTGCTTTCTCTGTGTGTGTGTAGGACGAAGTTTCTGCCTTTAAAACAGCACCCTCAGCCTTCAAACCTACAGACATCTCATGGTCCCTGTCATCACTAGAGACTGACCAGCAATCAAAAAGGATTGAGCAGTTAGTCTAGTTCAGACTCCTAGGAAAGAGACTTACTGGCCCAGTTTGGGCCTGGGGCCTCCCCTGGTCAAATAAGTCAAACATGCTTCAGAAGCCCACTCCCCTAGGTGGGAGGGGCAGTCAAAGCAGGAGGATTTGGACTTGGCAGACAATCTAAAAGTTGCCTTCTAGAAACAATGTACAAATATAAGTTAGTGGCTGATGAGTTTATGGTGCAGTGAGAGTGTGGTTATCAGGGGTCAGCCTTGTTGATATGTACTTTCCATCCTTGTCTTTCTCTGGCCCCCAAACAGGTGGTTGATAGGCGGTGGGAATACCCATGATAGAGGATATTTTGGAAGAGGCAGAGGTGGGGAATAGAGTGAACTGGAGAAAGAAAGTCTAAAAAAAGAATGAAGGGCAGGGAAAAACTCTTAATTTTTCACTATCCTAATCCTTGAACTTTTTTTTTTTTTTTCTTCTTGTCACATCACTTAGAAGGTTTGGGCCTTAAGAAAGGGAGTGGAGTTGGGAGGAGCCACGGAAAACCTTTCCTGGGACCTGCTGTTCTTCCTTCCCTCCCAACCCTGTGTGTGTCACTCCGCCCCCGGCTCCTGCCTGTGAACATCATCTTACTCTCCTTGTCTGTCCTGGGGGATGCTTCCCCACCTCCTCTCTCTGGGCCCCACTGAAGCTCTCTCTGGGTCAGATGGGCAGGAAGGGAGGGGAGGAAGGGAAGGAAGGGAGGAAGGGAAGGGAGCTGAGTTTGGTAGAGCTGAGATGATCACTTCAGGGCATTTCCCCATGGGAACATCTCATCTTTGGGGGTAGTGGATGAGGGGAATAAAATGTCTGTACTTAAACTCTTTCTCACTCTTGTTTCCCTCCTACTTATTCTCTGCATATTAATGCATGAATTTTTTTTCCTGCCTAGTGAGATGGGAACATAAATTTATTTGAACAGATGTCATTGACAGTCTCAAAATGGCGTGGGTGAGCCATGCCACTGTAACTGACTGTCACTGAACTCTGAGCGCCAGGGAATGTAGCAAGCTCTCGTGACAGGAACCGTATTAGTTTGCTAGGGCTGCCGCAGAGAAGTTACCACAGGCTGGGTGGTTTAAACAATAGAATTTTGTTTTCTCACAATTCTGGAAGCCAGAAGTCCGAGGTCAGGTGTTCGTGGAGTTGGTTTCTTCCGAGGCCACTTTTCCTGGGCTGTAAATGGTCACCTTCCTTCCCCTTGTGCTTTCCCTTGGTCTTCCTTCTGTAACTGTGTATCCAAATTTCTTCCTCTTATAGTGATACCAGTCCTACTGGATTAGAGCCCACCCTAAGGAACTCATTTTAACTTAATTACCTCTGTAAAGACCCTATCTTCAAATACAGTTGCAGTCTGGGGTGCTGGGGGTGAGGGCTTCAGCATATGCATTTTGAGGGGATACAGTTTAGCCCATAACAGGAACTTAATGTCCAGGAACATGCTTATCATGAAGCATGTCTAAGAAAATTCCCTCTAGTCCAATATTGCTGTTTCCTGCCATTACCCTTTATTTCAGGGTGTGATAGGCCATTTCCTAAATATCATTGACTAGGCACTACCCCAGAGGTAGAATAATTCAGAAAGATCACGCAATTGCCTTGGGTCAGGTCACTTCATGTAAGCCTCCATTGCCATCTATAAGGCAAAGATGATAACACCTCCTTGATATTGTTGTTGTGAAGATTTAATAAAACTCATGTAAAGTGAGTTCTTGGTAATAGTAAGCATTCAATATGTACTGTAATTTTTTTTCCTTAAGGGTTAACACATTTTAAACTTAGACTATTTTTCTAATGTTAATATTTGTTGATATTAACGAGTCACTAAAAGACTACATTGTAAGAATCTATAAAAATGTTTTTAGTAGTAAAATATTAGCATTAGTGAAAGCTATATTTTATAATCCACATGTCCCTTTTAAAAAATATATGATGGAGGAATTTCAAAGTATTTTTTGGTTGTGGTATCCCTTATTAGTAATTGCCCACCCTTTCAGCAAGCTCTGCCAAAACATTGTTCTATTAAACCTAGTGCCTAGAAAATATCTGTTTACAACCATTAGCCTGTTTTCAAGTTGGAAGGCTTATTCCCTAGACATTTGCAGGCAGGTGGACTTTGAGCCAGTGTATAATACAGTTGATAACTTGAACATGTCTCATTTTGGTTTGACCAGCTGAGATTTATTAGTATGAGGAACAGAAAGTAGGAGGGATGAGTAATGTGTCAGACAGATAAAAGTATAGCTCCATGAAAAATCAAGTTTTTTGTTCATTGTGGTATCCACCAGGAAATGATGATGATATTCAAATCTTATCATGATTATAATTACATGTTAATTTTTTGTTTTCTTTTTTTGTCTGTCCCCTCTGTGGAGGATAAGCTCCAAGAAAGCAGCGGCTGGGGCTGTTTTGCTCACCTGCTACGTCCCTGTGTGCTGGCCCACAACAGGGACTATTCAAAAATGTTTTAACAAGTGCTTATTGATTTAACACATATTTATGGAGTACCTACTGTGTGCTGAGGAACCTGAAGCTTCCTCGAACATAGACTCAGAATCTGAGTGATAGACATTAATGTGTCAATTGCACAGTTTTATCATTACAAACTTAGGCTTCTGAAGAAAAGTATGGGGTGTTGTGGAGTATATGATGGAGGGGCCTGACTGTGCGGGGCTGGGGTTCCTGGGTGGAAAGCATCTCATATGGACAGGGCCGGGGTGTGAGGAGTGGTGGGGAGTGGAGGAGAGATGGCCGTTGGCAGAGCAAGCCACTGTGCACGAAGCCCATGTGAGCGATGTGTTTCATTTCTCCATTTTCTGTATAATGTCTGGGGTACAGCCATATATTCACACAGACATCCATGAAAAAATTGCTTTAGGCTGGAGATTTTAATGGATCACAAAAGCTCTTCAAGTTAAAATGTATTTTCAAGATTGAGAAGAGGATAAGCTCAATTAGGGTAAGAAGTATCTGAATGTAAAAAGCAAAATGATATATTCGGAAATAGTTTGAAGAGAAAATTGTCAGGAGTGTTGATTAATGGGGCAATAAAGGCTCTTTGTTTAGTAATTGAGGGAATTGCTACTCATAGTACTGAACAATCACAGACGAAATTCACTCAAGTAGATCTCATTCATTAAAATACTACTCACCATCTGCTGTTCCTCCACTTTTGAAGTGGTGAAGATGTCTCAGTCATTAAGATGGTAAAATGCATTATGCATATGATTTTAAAACTGATTTTAGTCTTCTCTTTATGGAGACTTCCTTGGTATGGCACTAATGACATGAAATGTTTTATATATTTTAGTGATGAATGAATTGAGTGTCGGCCGGGCGCAGTGGCTCATGCCTGTAATCCTAGCACTCTGGGAGGCCGAGGTGGGAGGATCGCTCGAGGTCAGGAGTTCGAGACCAGCCTGAGCAAGAGTGAGACCCTGTCTCTGCTAAAAATAGAAAGAAATTATACAGACAACTAGAAATATATATAGAAAAATTAGCCGGGCATGGTGGCACATGCCTGTAGTCCCAGCTACTCGGGAAACTGAGGCAGAAGGATTGCTCAAGCCCAGGAGTTTGAGGTTGATGTGAGCTAGGCTGATGCCATGGCACTCTAGCCAGGGCAAAAGAGCGAGACTATGTCTCCAAAAAAAAGAAAAAAAATGAATTGAGTGTCACTAGATTGTTTTAGTACTTGCCTAAAAAAACCACTGGAAGACTCCACTCCTTCAAGGCATTGGAGAGAAACAAAGAAAAGCCTGGCAGGGGCCTCTGCTGGAGGCCTGGTTCCTGGGACAAGCCTTGTGGATATTGCTTTTGTTTAAATATGAGTTTAATTGTGTACAACTATTGTGTGGGAGAAGTAGCTTGTTTTTTTGTCTACTAACAACTCACGTTATTAAAACATAGGTATTCTGATGATTGCATAACTGAATTTTATTAAAATCACTGAGTTATGTACTTACAATGGGTGAATTTTATGGTATATAAATTATATCTTAATAAAACTATTAAAAACATGTAAGTCAGAGGTAGCTTTTATTGTAGCCTGTTGTCATTACTCCTGATTTTTTCTTAATTTAAAAAATGAAATCTCTAATTTAATATCTTATAGGTGACTTTTTTTCATGTGCTAAAGTTTCTTCAGAATACTTTCCTCAAGTACTATCTTGGGTAGATTAAAAAAAAAATTCTTTCCTCAAAGCAACAATTTTATTGGTAATATGACATCTCTACCAAAATATAAATTATCTAAAATGTAATTCAAATCGTCGTTTTATATTCATTTTCTAATTCATGAAGATCTCAGAATTATTTATTTTACAGGTGACTAGGTTCCTGGTTAGCCCTTAAGAGATTCTTTAATTGTACTTTAGCTAACCCATTCAGTGAATAGCCTTAAGTCTTGGAAGCAGGCAGCTAAGTGTCTGAGAGGATTCCATTCTTTGCATCTTCTCATCTGTCCTGTATTTGTTTCCCTCCTATTCCATTTCCTTTCTCCCCAGGTACCTTGGTGCTGAATGGTCCATCCTTCTCTCTTTGCTCCGCTCAGCTTGTTCCATCATCTTATGCTTCAGAATTTCCCACCCCTCTTATCTGAGCTCAAGGCTCCTTGGAACAGTCCACCTCCCTGGTAGAAACAGTGCTTGAACTAGTCCTGTGAACGGGACCCATAATTCTGAGCTCTCCAGAGGGTCTTTAAACAGGTGTGCTGCTTATTCCTGAGCATATCTAAGTGGCGTGAGAGATTTTTATATTTTCAGGCAGATGTTCGAGAGGCAGGCCAGCCTAGCCTCAGATGTTAGCCCACTGTCATTCCTTTTTCTAGCCACAAACCTATTTGTTCTTAAACTCCAGTTGTTTTCCTCAGTGATATGTATGGCAGTGATATTAAAAGTTTGATTTTTAGCCTCAGAAAGAGAGGATTGTTAAGGTAAAAATGACTTATATGGGCCACCTATAAGGAAAAATACTTCCTATATGTATTCCCTCCTTATATTATTTTTGGACTTTTTTTCTTATTGAACATTTTTAAATAGTTCCAGTCAAATTATTGTCAGGGCTGATTTTTTAAGAAAGGGGATTCTTGATAAACGTAATAAGTTCTCATTTACTTGGCCAGTAACAACCAGCAAGAGCAAAATATGAAGACTATTTAATGTACTTGGTTATCAGGTTTGTTAACAGCCTATGGGCTTGAGTCCCTTTGTGTAGGGACCAATCACCTCCAACCTGGAAGCATTCTTATGCCACTTTTCAAAGCAATAATTTATCTTCATGATAAATTTGCTTCTTGAATAAAATCCTGATTATCTTTAGTACACTGGAGTTTAATAGACGGAAAATTATGTAATATATTAAAGTTTTCAATAAACATAAGAAAACATCTTAGCACTTTAGTGGGATAAGCTATAATTATCTGAAAAAATATACTATTATATAGAAAAATCATTTTGCCTAATGGTACTTTGTAAGTTAGGCTTTTCTAGTTTCCTAAGACTTTTCCATTTTTGTAGGTACAAAAGAGTTTATAGAATATAATAGATTATTTCAAGATTATTTCATTTCATGGAAGATCTTTATTAGGGATTTTACTTCAGTCCTAAGCTTCACAGGCTAAGCTGAATATGCTTCTAATTGCACCATTTGGTGCTTTTGAAATAGAGCCTATTAAAAATGTTTCTTGCCCTAGATGCTGTGCCTATGAGTCATTGTCAATTTTCTATAAACTCTGACTTAGGAAACTTTAGTAAGCAACAGAGCAACAGTCAAAAAACATTGAATAGTTACTATGTTTAGAAGATGAACAAATTAATAATTAGCTCTTTAGTCACTGAGCATTAAAAGCCTAATGTAATGTACTTTAGCTACCAGGTACCTGACATTGAAAAAACCAGCACTGGTGTGGTAGCATTACTTGTTATTCCACTTACTTGATGTATGGTGCTTCCTGAAATATATTTAGGGATATGTGGTACCCCATTTCCATTAGAGGAAGAAAAAGCATTTTCTCTTAATGTAGTTCAAAAAAATTGAAATGACTATAAATATAAAACAAAAAAGTTATTAAACATACCACAAATTGATATCTTTAGTAGAAATTTAAATTCATGCATCAATGTGTATAATACCTGCTTTCTATACTCAGGCTTATATTCGTTTAAAAGTGCTAAATGGCCAATTAATAGCTTATGTAACAGGTATCAATGAAGTAGCTTTTATGGACACTTAGGACTGAATTTAAGTTCTTACCAAAGATTTGCAAATAAGTCTGAATCTTTCAAATTGGAACATAATTTGCCTTGGGATTTAAGATATTTTCCCAATTATTAGATTCTCTTAGAATGTATTGCATGTTAATATATATAGTTCAGTAGTCCCTCAGTATAGGGGGAGGAATTAATTCCAGGACCACCTGCATATACCAAAATCCTTGCATACGCAAATCCCACAGTCAGCCCTGTGGAACCACATATACAAAAAGTAAGCCCTTTGTTGTGTGGGTTTCGAATTCCTCAAATACTGTATTTTCGATCTGCATTTGGTTGAAAAAAATCTAAGTGGACTCATGCAGTTCAAACCTGTTTTTTTCCAAGGGTCAACTGTATGTAATATTTCTATTTTAGTCTATTTGGGCTGTTATTAGAGAATACCATAGTCTGGGTGGCTTATAAATAACAGAAATGTATTTCTCACAGTTCTGGGGGCTGGGTAGTCCAAGGTCAAAGCTCTAGCAGATTCAGTGTTCAGTGAGGGCCCACTTCCTGGTTCATGGATGGCCTCTTCTCACTGAGTTCTGATGTGGCAGAAGGGATGAGGAAGCTCTCCTGGGTTTCTTTTGTAAGGTTACTAATGCCATTTGTGAGGGTGGAGCACTCATAACCTAATACCACAGGCCCCACTTCATAATACCATAACCATTGGGGGTTAGGATTTCAACAGACAGTCAGCCCTCTGTATCTGTGGGTCTTGCACACACAGATTCAACCAACCTTGGGTTGAAAATATTCAGGAAAAAAACCAATAAAAATAACAATACAATAGTAAAATTAAATCAAACAATACAGGATTAACAACTATCTACATAGCATTTACATTATATTAGTATAAGTATTATATAATATTGGTATTGTATAAGTAATCAAGAGATGATTTAAAGTATACAGGAAGATGTGTGTAGGTTATATGGAAATACTATGCAGTTTTATATAAGGGACTTGAACGTTTGTGGATTTTCGTATCTGCAGGGGTGAGGGGTCCTGGAATCGGTCCCCCATGGATAGTGAGGAATACTATATGAATTTTGGAGGGACACAAACATTTAGCCTATAGTAGTCTGCCCTTACCCCCTGCCCCAATTTATGTCCTCACATGCAAAATACATTTATTACATCCCACATCCCGATAGGCCCAAAAGTTTTAACTTGTTCTAGATCAGCTCTGAAGTCTAAAATCCAAAGTCTCATCTAAATATCATCTAAAGCAGATATGGGTGAGACTCAAGGTATGATTCATCCTGAGGGAAATTGCTTTTCATCTGCCAGCCTGAAAAACCAAACAAATTATGTACTTTCAAACTGCAGTGGTGCAATAGGCACAGAAGAGACACTTCTATTTCAAAAGAGAGAAATAGGAAAGATGAAAGGGATAATGGAGCCCAAGTAAGTCCAACCTGAGAATGCTCCTTTTTGGGTCATTGTTCTGCACTCTAAGCCCACTGGCGTAGAGATTCTGTATTCCAGACCCACTGAGATGGGGGTCCTGCCTCCACAGCTCTACCCAGCAAGAGTTGTTCCCCTAGGGCTCTGCTGGGTGGCTCTGTCCTGATGGTTTTGGGCAAAGGCCATCTCACCTGTTGAAAGCAAGGAAATGGCCCCCCTTTTGAAGCCAAGGAGGCAGCCTTGACAATCTCTGAATCACTTTCTGAAGGGTCATTCTTCCCTTGTCTTGAAGAGTGCACATGCTTAGCCAAATAGCTCTATGGTCCTGTCATGTGAAATCTAAGAAGTCTCACAGCCATCCTGCATTCTCCCCACTGCTTTCCCTTCAGCTCAAATTGGCAGTTCTGCTGGGGTAGCCTATGAAGTCCATGGTCTGCACCCATACTGATCTCCTTATCAAAGGAGCACTTGTCCACACCCTTAGTGTTCTCCCCTAAACACTCTGATGCTTTTCAGTATGGATAGAATTTTTCAAATCTTTAAGTTCTGCTTCCTCTTTGCCTAACAATTCTGTCTTTAAGTCATATCTCTCTTTTCACATTTTACTATAATCAGTCAGGAGCCAAACTGTACCTTTGACATTTTTCCTAGAAATAGCTTCAGCTTAAATATCCAATTTTATCACTCTTAAGTTCTACTTTCCATAAAATGCTAGAACATGAACACACTTCAAGTTCTTTGCCACTTTATAGCAAGGATCACGTTCTCTCCATTGTCCAGTGACTTCCTTATTTCCATCTAAGTCTTCATCAGAATGGCCGTTACTGTCCATATTTCTACTAACATTCTGTTCAGGATTACATATTCTCTGAGAAGATTGAGGCTTTCTCTACAGCTCTCTTCTCATCTTTCTGAGCCCTCATCAGAATTGTCTTTAAAGGTTCATTCTTGGTAATGTAGACCTTTTCTAGCATGCACCTTCAAACTCTCTTCAGCCACTTCCAAAGCTCCTTCCACTCTTTAGTGTTCGTTATAGCAGAACTCCCGCTTCTTGGTACCAAAATCTGTATTAGGGCTTTTCAGAACCTGTGTGTCTGTGTGTGTGTGTGTGTGTGTGTGTGTGTGTGTGTGTGTACAGTTGACCCTTGAATAGATGGTTTTGAACTATGTGGGTCTGCTTACATGTGGATTTTCTTCCACCTCTGAGACAGCAACACCAGCCCCTCTTCCTCCTCCTCCTCCTGCTTCTCTTCCACCTACTCAATGTGAAGACAATGAGGATGAAGACCTTTATGATGATCCACTTCTACTTAATGAATAGTAAATATATTTTTTCTTCCTTATGATTTTATTAACATTTTCCTTTTTTCTAGCTTACTTCATTGTAAGAATATAGTGTAAAATACATATAACACAAAATATGTGTCAATCAACTATTTATGTTATTGGTAAGGCTTCCCCCCAACAGTAGGCTATTAGTAGTTTTTGGAGAGACAAAAGTTATACCTGGATTTTTTACTTCCAGTGGGAAGAGGGCGTCAACACCCTTAACCTTTGCATTGTTCAAAGATTAACTGTATATACCAATTGTATTTATATAAAGAGATTTAGTATATATAGAGATTATTATATAAAGAGATTTATTATGGGGGATTGGCTTATGTGATTATGGAGGCTGAGAGGTCCCAGGATCTGCCATCTGTAAGTGGGTGACCAAGAAAGCTGATGGCATAGTTCCAGTTTAAACTCAAAGGCTTGTGAACTAGAAGTGCTGATACCTGAGTGCTGTAGAAAATGATGTCCCAGCTCAGACAGACAGGCAGCTTTTCCCTCTGCCTTTTTCTTCTATTCTGGCCCTCAATAGATTGCGTGACACCTATCCACGTTGGTGAGGGCAGTCTTTACTCAGTTTACCAGTTCAAATGCTAATCTCTCTGGAAACACCCTCACATATACCCAGAAACAATGTTTTACTAAGCTATCTGGGCATCAGCCCAGTGAAGGTGACACAGAAAATTAACCATCACAGGGTCATTTAAAGATATTTCACACACTTTAAAAAAGATCAAGATTAGTCAGAGATTCTGTTCATGACAGCAACAGACTAGCAGTATTTGATGAGAATAATGGCTAAGAGTTTTCCAAAACCAACTATAATTATAAATACAAGCCACAGATGGGAGTACTTGGAACCCCAAGGGGAAAAATATAAAAAAAACCATATTCAGGTACCTCATAGTATAACTAATGAAAACTACAGACAAAGAGGACATCCTAAAAGCAACCAAAGAAGAAACACATTAAATTCAAAGGCAAGTAGTAAGCTGTAGAAATAATGCAAGCCAGAAGATAATGGAATGACAATGACATCTTCAAGGTGGCTGTCTAGAATTTTATACCTTCAAAAAGCAAGGAAAATAGACATTTTGAGATAAAAACTGAACTTGTCACCGGCAGTCTCTGCACTAAAAGAAATACTAAAGAGAGTTCCTCGGGCAAAAGGAAAATGATTCCAGATGGGAGTGTAGAGACGTAGGAAGGAATGAAGAGCAATGGAAAGGGGAAATAAGTTGGTATATTTAAATGAATTTTGCATCATATGGGGTTTAAATTTAATGTAGAATTAAAATGCACAGCAATAATAATAAGGAGATAGAAGGGTTGGTATTCTAAGTCCTTTCATTGTCCAGGAACTGGTAAAAGTATGAATTTACGTTAGGCTTTGATGAGTTGGGGTTTGTGTTGTCATCCCCTACTGTATAACCACTAACAGAATAAAATTTAATACAAAATAATAAAAAGCTAATAAAGGGGAGAAATGGAATAATAATGATTTAAAAACTTAATCCAAAAGAAGGCAAAAAAGGTATACATGGAACAGATAGGACAAATAGATGGTATATCGATTCCTAAATATATCAGTAATTACATGTGAATAGACGTGATGCTCCAACTAAAAACCAAAGATTTCCTACTGGGAAAACAGTAAAATCCATCTACATGCAGCTTTCAAGATAAAAACTTAGATGCATGTGTACAGAAAGATTGAAAATTGCACAAACATTAACCATGAAAACTGACGTAGCTATGCTGATATCAAAGTAGACTGTAAGGCAAGAAGCATAGAGAGAAACATTTCAAAAATATCAAAATGTTCAAGTCACCAGAAGGATATGACAATATAAAATTTGTATGCACCTCAGCATAACCTCAAAGTATATAAAGAACAGTGAGTCATTTGGCTTACGTTTTTTTGTTTAGACCGTCAACTTCAAACGACAGAGAAATACGTGCGTATTCTTGTTAGTAGCTTCAAAGAGAAGAAAGGAAAGGTGAGCAGACCTTTCCAGAATTCTTTTTCCTTCTTTACTAACATATCTCCATCCTCTGACATACCTGATGCAAACGTAGATTCTTCTATGGCTCTTTGAGCATAATCTGCAACAACCCTTCAAGAAAAATATTTATATTTGAATATCCTTACAAAAGATTCTGTAGTATCCATCTCTGTCTTTGGGTTAGTATTTATTGCTATGTCTATATAATTAAAAATTCTTGCTGGGTGAGGTGATGCGTGCCTGTAATCCCAGCTACTGGGAGACTGAGGTGGAAGGATCACTTGAGCCCAGGAGTTCTGGGCTCTAGTGTACTCTGTCCATCCGGTGTCCACATCCAAAGTGGGCATTAATATTGTGACTTCTTGGGAGTGGGGGACCACCAGGTTGCCTAAGGAGGGGGTAAACCAGCTTTGGCTGGAAACAGAGCAGGTCAAAACTCCCATGCAGATCAGTGGTGGGATTGTACCTGTGAACAGCCACTGCACTCCAGCCTGGGCAACACAGCGAGATCCCATCTCTAGGGGGGAGGGTGGTAAAAAAAAGAAAGAAAGAAAAAATAATTATCAGTTTCCCTGTGCTGGCTCCTTGAGTCATTGCACAACTATGTGAGTGCTAAGGCAGCCGCATGCTTCCTGTTTTGTCATTTCCCAGCGTGTCTTCCGTGGATGTTCTAGAAGTGGACCTAGAAGGGGTAACTCTTTGTCCTCAGGAATATAGTCTGCAGTATTGGGGCTTGCAAGGAGGTAAACACATGACAATCATTATTAGCAAATGTACCTTCTCTTCATCTTTACCTTTGTTCTTCACATGAATGTTTGTAGAGAGATAAATTGGAAAGCATCCAAAAGAGCAGTGAAAATAGAATCCACAAAATAAATTACAGCTGCATGCTATGAACATAAGTCATTTTTAAGCTCTCAAGTAAAATGAAAAGGACTAATGCCAAGAATGGTAACCAGTACTTTCTATCTCTGCAGGTCTCCTTATATGAGAGAACTAACACAGCAGGGTTTGGATTAGATTTGAAGAATTTCCATAAGAGTGGGGGAGATTAGTCAAAGGGAGCTTTAGTTCTCCTGTAATATTTAACCTTATAAAAAATGGGAATATATTCATATATTCCCTCTATAATTTTAATAAAAAATAAAAAAGATTGCTAGATGTGCATTGTTTTGGAAATGTCTTTTCTATATGTCAGTAGGGTGGTTCGCCAAATCTAGAAATACGTAGATGCAGGACTCCGTAGTGGTAAGGTCATGAGTAGGGTGATGTAATGGTTAACTTTATGTGGCAACTTGACTAGGAAGGGATGCCCAGGTAGCTGGTAAAACATTTCTGGTGTGTCTGTGAGGGTGTTTCCAGAAGAGATTAGCATTTGAATCAGTAGACTGAGTAAAGAGGATCCACCCTCACCAATGTTGGTGGGTACCATCCAATCCATGGAAGGCTGGAATGAAACAAAAAGGTGGAGGAAGGGTGAATTTGCTATCTCTGTTTGAACCTGGACATCTATCATTTTCTGCCCTCAGACATCAGTGCTGGTTCTCGGGCGTCTGACTCAGACTGGTACTTAAATCATCAACTGCTCAGCTTTCAGTCCTTGGACTGGAATTTATACTGTTGACTCCCCTGGACTTGCACTGAATGACACCACAGGCTTTCCTGGTACTCAAGCTTGCAGATGGCAGATTGTGGGACTTCTTGGCTTTCATAATCACTTGAGCAATTCCTATAATAATTCTCCTCTTATATGTATATATCTTATTGGTTCTGTTTCTCTGGAGAACCCTAATGCAGAAGAAAGTATTTTTTTCTAAAGTTGAATGAAAGTCTGTATCTTGTGGCTGGACACAGTGGCTCATGACTATAGTCCCAGCACTTTGGGAGGCCGAGGTGGAGGATTGTTTGAGTCCAGGAGTTCAAGACTGGCCTGGGCAACATAACGAGATCCCATCTCTACCAAAAAAAAAAAAAGTTAAAATCTGTATTCTGCAATTACTCATTCTCTTTTAAATGAGCCACTTAATTGTATAGAGCAGACAGTTGAATCTTTTCCAGGATGTTGTTCTAGCTTGCCCTACTGGTCATCCTTTTCAAGATAATCACTTCCTAATCAGTTTTCTTATCGTGTGGGGAAGTCAGGTTTCCTTGTTTCTCTTTTCCTGGAGGATCCAGGGTTACAAAATTGACTTCCTCCTACCCTCAATCCCGTTTAAAAAGTTGGGAAAAAAAAAAATCTTTGTGCTATTAGACCTTGCTAGATTAAATCAGCTTTTGATTCCTTGTTACACTGTACATCCTGATCTCAACATGGCAGCTTTAATTGAACCAAAGCTCTTTTCCCCTGGTGGGTACGATAGCCTGATTTGGTGCTTTTAAAAAATTTTATTCTAAAATTATGCCTGATGGATGCTGGGGTTGTTCAACAATAGTGATATATTTTTACATTTGTCTTGTTTTAAAACTCTTAGTATAAAAAATATTATTTAGATCATTTAACTTTGTAACTCAATATACACATTTCTGCTGGTCTTCTCAGACTTTTGTGTGTTAGTGGTTTTGTTTTGTTTCACCTAAAGCCAACTAATTACAGGAATAGAGATTGCTATTATTTTCCTTGACTGGTTTTTGTTTTTGTTTTGTTGTCTAGAGTGAATGATTTTTCCTGGAAATAGCTCAGTGTTGAGGTCATAATTTTTCTATTCTTTTCACTGTGATAATTTTGATTATTCCTTTGAACACTACTTGAGACAGCTACGTCTTTTTACAAATGTTGACATATTTTGAGAATTAATAGGCTGTACTATCATAACCTCCATTTTTGGCAGAAAATACACTTTTTAGTTTTATAGTCCTTTCTTTAGTATATAGGACTCCTAACAAGTCCGTGGCCCCCACACTCCCTGCTGCTAAATTATTTCAAAGCAGATGCTAGGTATCATATTTATCTGCACAAATACTTCAGTGTGTATCTCTAAATATGAAGGGTTTTCTTCTTTAGCATAACTACAATCCTATTACATCTTAAAAAATTATTTCATATTCAAAGTTCACTTAGTGTCTCAAAAGTGCTACTAAAAATTCATATATGTATATTTCCAACTTCTCCAAATAATTCTATAGAATAAATTTCTAGGAGAGGAACAGATTGGATAAAACATCTACAGTTTGAATTTTGATGCATCCCCAACACTGAGTATTATCTTCACCAGAGATTTCTTTTTGATAGTTTTTTTTTTTTTTTTTTGAGACAGTCTCACTGTGTCACTCGGGCTAGAGTGCAGTGGCATCATCATAGCTCATTGCAGCCTCAGACTCCTGGGCTGGGCTCAAGCGATCCTCCTGCCTCAGCGTCCCAAGTAGCTGGGACTACAGATGTGTGTCACAATACCTGGCTGATTTTTCTATTTTTGTACAGATGGGGGTCTCACTATGTTGCTCAGGCTGCTCTCAAACTTGTGGTCTCGAGTGATCCTCCTGCCTGGGTCTCCCAGAGTCCTGAGATTATAGGCTTGAGCCACTGCACCGGGCCTTCTTTTTGACAATTTGATAAAGTGATCTTCCTATTTTAATGTGTATTTAATTATTGCTGAGCTTAATTATGTGTTTTATGTTTGTCTGTACTCCTTCCATAAAGTCCAGATTTATATCTTTTTTACTATTGGGATATCACCTTTTACTTATTGATTGATAAGGCTCTTTATATTTTATAGATACTAACCTTTAGTGTGCCATATGTGTTGCAGATAATTTCCTATTTGTCATTTGCTTTTCATTTTGTTTACAGTGTCATTTACCATCCAGATATGTTTTATTTTCATATGATCAAATCAGTCCATTTTGTGATTTCTGGATTATGTAGCATGCTTCCCAAAGGTCCTTCTCCTCTAAGATTATAAAATGTCTCCTATATTCTCTACTAATGTTTTGTTTTTTTCTGTTTGTATTTTTAGCATTAGCCCATCTATAATTAATTTTTGGGTATGGTTTGCAGAAGGAATTTAACTTTTTTCCATATGGAGAACCAGTGATTTCAACACCATTTGCTGACAGACCAACCTTTCCTCATCCTTATCATCATTTATTAGATGCCCATGTTCACATGGGTCTGTGTCTGGCTTCTCTATTCTAGTAATTCATTCATGCATTCCTTTACCAGTATCACACTGTTTTATTTACTGTAGTTTTAGAGTACATTTTGCTATCTGGGAAGGCAAATATTTTCTCAATTTCTTTTTGTAAGTGTTACTGGATATTTTCACACATTTAAGTCTTTCAAGTGAAATTCAAAATAGATTTAAATTTCACTAAAAGTCTCACTGGAATTTTGACTTAAATTGCTTGAAATTTCAAGATTAATTTGAGAGATACCAGCAACTTTGAAATACTGAGTAATACTGAGACTGCCCATCCAGACATATTGTGATTTCATTTATTTAATTTTTTGCATGCTATAAACAAAGGTTCTGTGGTACTTTTCATATAGGTATTAGAGATTTCTAATTGGAATTATTACCAGAAATTATATTTCTCCTGTTGCTAATGTTTTGAGACCTTTTTCTATTATATATGAAGTGGCTTATATTAATGCTTATTGTATGTTTATGTCTGTGGACTCTCTTCTTTATTATTATTGGTTTCTCAAGGTTTTAAAAATTTTCCAAGTATATAATGTGGTTTCATTTCTTGACCATATGTATTCTTTGACCTTTGGTATTGCATCTGGAGCCCATGCTTTTTCCCAGAGGCCAAGGTTTAGAAAATGGAAAATGATCTAGCACATGGTAAAGGGTTGATGTTAGTTTCCTCCCTTATTCTTTTCAGTCTCACAGTTGATCAAAAAGAAAAAGCTGAAGTAAAATTCGTAAGGAAATAGATATTTACTAGTTATAATCTAAGTAATTAATCTACCTTAATTTCTCTCTTTGGAAAATGGTATGATAGGTGGCTGGAATTTTTTTCTCTCTCAACTTTCCTTTAAATTTACTTGGAAAAAAAAATAAAAGAAAAATATTGGTACATATGATTATGGTAGAACCAAAAACCTTTTTTGCCATTTATTTTTTGAAGAAACTGGATTCTCAAATAGGATTGTGACTCAGGCATTTAACCAAAGCTCATGGGGTTCCTTCTTTATTTTCCAGATTTGAATTTTTTTTTTCAATTAAAAGAGAGGTACAGAGTCATGAGGGAAAAAAAAAGTTGAACGTCATAGAAGACTGTGAGTCATACATTGATGAGTATTGAGCCTGAGTGCTGGGTGAATTTGGATTTATTGTTCCCTGTACTTTTGTGTATGTTTGAAAATGTCTATAATGGAAAATTTTTGAAAATCCTATCTGGCCAGTTACCAGCTCTGTTGCCTGGGGCAGGTTATTTGAATGTTTTTAATTTTTCAACTGTCAGATGGAAATAGCATCTACTACCAGGGTGTTGTGTTACGAAGTATCGGTAAATTACCTTGTGATACTTACCTTATCGTAGATGTTCAGTAAACATTAACTCTTAGGAATAATAACATGAATTATAAAAATTAATCCTCATAGCTACTCTCCAAAGTAGGGAGTTTTATCCCATTTTTCAGATGAGAAAACTGAAATTTGGAGCAGTTACATACTATGCTGTGAAGTACACAGGAAATAAGTAATGGAACTAAAACTTGAGTCTGAATTCTGACCTCAAAGTCCAGGACATTTGGAGCCTCCTTGAAAAGGGAAGACTGCTATTTATGAAATTTTGTTTCTGTTATTTGAGATCATTTACGGTGTAATTTCTCAGATTTACTCTTCTTCATAACTCTAAGGCATACCGAATGTCAGTCTGTAGCATTTTTTTAAAGAAGCACCTCAATTTTTCACATTTTTGTGTATAAGTAGTTAAGTCTAAAAATATGCATATTTTGAGTTTGTAAGTTGAGTTTAAATATTGGCAGTACCAATGTTTTTGTTGAGAAAGGATGCCTTTTGTTTTTCCAAGTGAGTTTGGGTATGGGGTAAAACCTCTGTCTGAAAGTTAAAATGTTGATATTTTTGGTATTATACCATTATATGGTTTATTGGAAAGATTTATTATATTTGATATAATGCATATTGTTTTCGTCATTGCTGAATTTATTAAAATCACAATTTACAGTATTATGAAATGAATCCAGAGGAAATCAGGGCAAGAAGATGCAAACTAGGAAGAAAGCTTTGTCTTGGCTTGTCTGGTCAACTGCAGACTCTGAATTGCTCACTATAAAATACAGATTATTCCTGTGAGGTTAAGAGACCTATTGTAAGAATTTCCTTTTATTCAACAAAATTTATTGACATGCAACAGGTTATTACATGCTATGTGCTGTATTATATGCTATGTGTTAGGTTTATTATAAGTTAGGTGCTTGGTAACTTCTCTCCATGCCCAGTGAATTTCCCAGCACATGATAGGTCCTCAGTTAATGTTTTGGGATAATGAATAATGAAATGGCCTGTAAAAGCCTTGAAACTTTGGAGTAAATTTCTACCCTACTTTTCTTTAAAAGATTATGAAATGTTCTAAACTTTTGCATTTATGAAATGCTTAAAGCATATCTTTAAAGCACTGTCCTTAAAATGAGGGTTGATTCATATTTGGGGGGAAACTAGGGGAAGTTGAAATACTATATATCTTTTTAAAAGTGTTTTTTTCATATGGGAAATATATATCATGTTATTTTTCTATAATTCTCGAAACACTATTCAATAATTTCTGATTTTCGACGTAGTGTTTTTTTTTAACAGTATAGCCTCATAAACTGAAAAATTGCTTTTTTCATAGACTACTTTTCATTTAATTAAAAATCTTTTGTTAGAAGTAGAAATTTGGATTGGAAAGATAACCATTGGGCCTTTGGGTGTTTGCTTCTTTCTCTCTGGTATTTATTAAAGATTTTTTTCATTTGTTTTACCATTTTCCCCACATTCTCCTCAATGTTTACTTATCTGCTCAATCCTAATGTACACATAAAGTAGTTTTGGAATTGCCAACTCATATCTTTCTGAAAAATAAATTTACTAACCAGAGTACAACACTGCATACAGTTCTTTTGTCTTTATCCTTACAAAATACTGTCTTCCAACCAGAATACTATATTGCATACAGTTCTTTTTGTCTTTATCCTTACAAAATACTGTTTTCTAAAGTTATTTAGAAAATAAATAACTTTCTTGCTTGTCTCCTTACAGTATGGTTTGATTTTCAATTTGTAATAGAGTGGCGTTTGTGTTTTGTTTTGAGTTCCCCCTGCATTTCTTTATTTTAGGGGATATATGAAACGTTACCATTGTTATAAGAGTCCGAGCTATACTGGGAGACCAGTCATTTGCCAGGGTATCCTCAGAGAACTGTCATTTCCCTCATCCCTTCTATCCCATTTCCATTTCTTCCTCCTTCCTACCTCATTTCCACCTGCTCCCTCTAGGTGACCAATCTCATCAACGTCTGGCATATCTCTCCTCTTTCATTTTTGGTACAAATGAGCCAGATATATATGGTCATGCATCACTTAATGATGGGGATACTTAATCATGGGGATGAGAAATGTGTCATTAGGTGATTTCATCACACAGGAACATCATAGAGTGCACTTACATTATAGATGGTGTAGCCTACTACACACCTAGGCTATATGGTATGGCCTTTTGCTCCTAGGCTACAAACCTGTACAGCCTGTTACTGTACTGAATACTGTAGGCAATTGTAACACAATGGTATTTGTATATCTAAACATATCTAAATGTAGAAAAGGTACAGTATAAATACTGTGTAAAAGATAAAAAATGGTATACCTGCATTGGGGACTTAGCATGAATGGAGCTTACAGGACTGGAAGTTGCTCTGGGTCAGTCAGGGAGTGAGTGGTGAGTGAATGTGAAGGCCTAGGACATTCCTGTACACTACTATAGACTTTATAAACACTGTACACTCAGATTACACTAAATTTATATAAACATATTTTTCTTCAATAATTCTTTTGGAATACCTCCTGAGGGACCTGCCTGAGACTGTTTTACAGTTAATTATTTTTTAATAAGTAGAAGGAGTATACTCTAAAATAATAGTAAGTACAGCATAGTAAATGTATAAACCAGTAACATAGTCATTTATTACCAAGTGTTATGTAGTGCACATAATTGGATGTGCTATACCTTTATACGACTGGCAGCACAGTACATTTGTGTACACCAGCATCACCACAAACACATGAATAATGCATTGTGTTACCATGCTTATGATGCCACTAGGCTATAGGAATTTTTAAGCTCCATTATAATCTTGTGGGACCACTGTTGGGTACGCAGTCTGTCATTGACCAAAACATCTTATATGGTGCATATCCCTCCCTCTCTCTCTTTCACTCCATAACCTCATATTTTCTTTCTTACTTGAAAGGTAGCACACTAGAGATATTCTTTTGTGCTTTGATTTAATAATATATTTTATTATATTATTATAATACGGCCTTATTATATACAGTCTGCCTCTGTGTTGTGGGTTTTGCATCTATGGATTCAACCAAACAGGGATTGAAAATACTTTTAAGAAGTGTATGGTTGTATCTGTACTGAACATGTACAGACTTTTTTCCTTTTCATTATCCCTAAAATAATACAGAATGACAACTGTTTACATAGCATTTAGATTGTATTAGGTATTATAAGCAATTTAGAGATGATTTAAAGTACACACGGGAAGACGTACATAGGTTATATGTAAATTCTACACCGTTTTATGGAAGGGATGCCTGCATCTGTGGATTTTGGTATCTGGAGGGGGGATTCTAGAACCAGTCCCCCACAGATACCAAAGGATGACTGTATATTAATAATATATCCAATTTATCCACTTATTGCATCCAGGAATCATTCCTTATTAGTTCATAGAACAGTTCTAATTCTTTTTTTTACAGTTGCATAGTATCCCGTTGCATGGATGTGTCATAGTTTATTCAACCACTCCTGTGTTTGGGCATTTATATTCTTTTTAGCATTTTGCAGTTATAAACTGCTGCAATGAATAGGCTTGAATATATATACTTTTGTTTTTGAGGTAAATCTTCAGAGTAAATTCTTAAGAGTGAGATTGCTGTATTAAAAGGTTAGTACATATGTTGTATTGTTAGGTATTGCTAAATTTCTCTGTAAAAGGTTATATGTGATGAACTGTTTTTTAATTTGTTACTGTTGTTAGGTTATTCACCTGCAACTTGCCAGAACAACAGCACTCTATAAATACCAGACATTAATGTAGCTTTTCTTTTACAGATCTTCCATGGTGGCTTATTCTAATTCGCCAGAAAGCATTGGTGGGCAAACTCCCAGGAGACCATGAGGTCTGTAAAGTTACCAAAATTGCTGTGCTGTCACTTTCTGAAATGGAACCTCAGGATCTTGAGCTAGAGGTAAAGTGAAATAAAAGGAAATTTTATGGAAACCTGATATAAATGTAATAGCAAAAATGTGAGGATTTGGTTCAATATGCCAGAAACATGCATTTTTAGAGCTGGATAATATCTTTAAAATAATTTAATCCTGTAGTTTTCAAGTTTCATTTTAGGGCCGGGCGTGGTGGCTCACACCTGTAATCCTAGCACTCTGGGAGGCCGAGGCGGGTGGATTGCTCGAGGTCAGGAGTTCAAGACCAGCCTGACCAAGAGTGAGACCCCGTCTCTACTAAAAATATAAATAAATTATCTGGACAACTAAAACTATATATATATGGAAAAAATTAGCCGGGCATGGTGGCACATGTCTGTAGTCCCAGCTACTCGGATCGCTTGAGCCCAGGAGTTTGAGGTTGCTGTGAGCTGGGCTGATGCCACGGCACTCAACCCTGGGCAACAGAGCAAGACTCTGTCTCAAAAAAAAAAAAAAAAAAATTTCATTTTAGTAGTGGAACTCTTGTTTCAAAATCTGTGAAATTCAGTATATCAGACACACAAAAGCAGGGCTGCTCTGGTTGAGGTGGTCTTGGTGGGTAGGGCCTGGGGGCTCCTTGGGACCCTGTCCAATTGGTCTCTCCTGAGGAAGCCACCTTCTGCTTCCAGGGAGCCCTAGGGCTTTGCACGGTATAGTTTGAAAACTCCTGATTTGGGAGAAACCGTAGAGTCAAAATGGAGAGATTTAACTTTTATTATATCCTTTTTTTTTTTTTTTTTTTTAGACAAAGTTTCACTCCGCCACCCAGTGCAATGGTGAGATCACAGCTCACTGCAGCTTTGAACTCCTGGGCTCAAGAGATCCTCCCACCTCAGCCTCCCAAGTAGCAGGGACTACAGGCATGCCACCACGCCTGGCTAATTTTTTTGTCCTTGTTAGAGACCAGGTCTCCGTGTGTTGCGCAGGCTGATCTTAAACTTCTAGCCTCAAGCAATCCCTAAAGTGCTGGGATTATAGGCATGAACCATAGTGCCTGGCCTGTATCCTCTTTTATCTATATTTCTTGAAATTTTTCTAAAGCATGTATTTCTCTTGTAATTTTTTTTTAAAGTTTTTTTTAAAGAAAGAAAACTACTGATCTAGTGTAATTTTTTCATTTTACAGGGAAGGGCTTAAGCCCCCAAGTTAGAGTGACTTAAGGCCAAAATAATAATAATTTTTTAATAATCTTATTATTTTATTAAATGATTTTTTTTTTTTTTACCACAAGGTGCTGCCTCCCAGTAGAAGTAAGCCGTGAAACCATTTATATCCTGTCTGCTATGGGTGTGGGGATTTGACATCTAGAGATTGTCATCTCTCTGACATAGCCTGTTTTGTTCACTATGTGATGTGCCAGGCAGGCCCTGTGTGTTACATGGATCATTACATTTAGTCCCTAGGACCACCCTATGGGGTGGGCACTGTTACAGATTAAGTCGCACAGCTGGCACAAGACGGGTCTGGATCTGGACTCAACCAGTCTGGGCCTGTATCACTCTGCTGAGCTGCCTCCCTGTCGCCTGAACAGCAGGTAACAAATAAGAAAGCACATACGGCCTCACAACCCAATACGTGTTTTTCCGTGCTCAATTCTTGGGGAAGATGTTTGGGGACAGGGTTAAATTGCTTTAAAAAAAAAAAAAGTAAAAATATTGTTATTTTTATGCTTTAGATTTCACTGGAAGTTTGATGATCTAATTTTAAGAAACTAAAATGAATTTAAGAGGACCCTGATATTAACTATTTGTTACAGGAATCAAAAGATTAGAGTACTTCTCCTTTTAGTACTAGTGCTAGCATACCATTTAACTAATTCGCTGTTGCTGATCCAGAGACAAAGAATTTAGGTGGCCATTAATTAGGCCTGTTAAAAGCAGATATTTGCAGTTTTTGTTTGCATTTTATTTTGGGGAGGAGCAGCCAGACTAACAAAAATTGTATTCGTTTCCTAAGCCAGTAAATTTGTCATCAGTGTCTTTTGAATGGCTTTGCTGATGGATTGAAAGATCAGCGTCACTTCCAGTCACCAACCTTTCCCACTGGGCCGGCACACAGTTTGAGAGCATCAAGCCTGGGGTCTCCGGCAGTTCGATGGAGAGCAGGGAGCAGACTTGTCCAGCACTTTGTCCACCCCTGGTCATCGATTTGCATATTTGGCACTCCCAGCCCTGGGGAAATTAAATGTGAGGCCTCATCCAGAGAAGGTTGGGGCCTTTGTTGGACTTTTCAAGGAGATTTTCTGCCGTCCTTCATGGCCACCAATCTAATATTTTTTATTGAGACTAGTACCTGACTATAGGATAAATGGGGGGGGGGGGAAGAAAACAACTTTAGGAATAACATTTACTTGTAATTTTTAAACAAAAATGGGAATACTATGAAAGCTTTAAGAATTTTTTTATTCTTCAGACTTTTCCTTTTCTCTCCCTATAGGCTCAGGACAAGAGGTTATCTTCCAATAGAAAGGAAAATAAGATTTCCCCGCATGACATAGTTGAGTATTTTTGTAGCTATGGGCTGTACAGTGTAAACCGCAGCACTTATCAGGGTACCAAAGATTATGGTCCGTGGAGAGAGTTGGATCTACGTAATCACTCTTGCTATTAGGGGTAAAAGTAACTGGAGAAAGCATTTCTGCATCCTATCTCAGTGAATAGGTTGGTACATCTTTCTCTCAAGAGATTATAATTTTAGAAATTTGTACTTGTGCCTCTTTAAATCCTGTTTTATAGTAAAGGAACTTTGTAGCAGTGAATAATAAGGACAAAGAACAGCTATGTTGAAAATCATGAATTTCTTATTTTTCTTCTAACATGTTCATTTAAATTGTGCTGTCCTTATTTCAGTTTCCAAATCACTCCATTTAAAAGGAGCTTTTGAAAGCTTAATCGTTTTTATGTTTCTCTGATTATACAGTAAATTGTAAAGGAGAAGGAAAAAATCCCACCGCCTAGCAACAATCATTGTCAGTGTTCTAGGGAGTCTTAGTGGTTGTTTCCATTTGCCCCCAAGCTCTTTGGAGGAACAATATTGTTTTTAAGTTTTTCAGAACAGTTTTTATATTTTGCATTTTTGCATATTTTTTCCTACTTTACTCCTATTTTTAGGAACAGACATATGCACATAAAAAGACTTTGTTAAACAAAATTAGTTGTTTTGTCTTCTTTGTATGTCTTTATGATTTGGGTGTCTGTGTAGCACGTTGAATAATCAGCTGCTTTTATTCTCTCCAGCAGCACCCTTGGGCTCTTTATTGTGGTCAGTGTTCTCAGATTTGCTAAAGCCTTGTCTGTCCTCTGCAACTCAAGCAGAAGCAATTGTATTTCAGAGTCTGGTGTTAATAGAGTTTCTAGTTTTCTGCCTCAGTTGCCTTTTTACCTCATGTGTATGCTTTATTTGTTTGCCAGATTTTTTTTTTCTGTAATTCACATACCATATTGCTTACCCATTTAAAGTATATAATTCAGTGGTTTTTAGTATATTCAGAGTCATGTGACCATCACCACAATCAATTTTAGAACATTTTTGTCACCACCCCCGAAAACCCTATCCTCGTTAATAGTCATTCCTCATTTCCCTGCAAACCCAAGCTCCCCCAGCCCTCCTCAACCACAAATCTTTCTGTCTCTCTAAATTCATCTGTTATAGACATCTCTTATAAATGGAATCATACAGTATGTGGCCTTTGTGACTGACTTCTTTCACTTAGCACAACATTTTCAAGGTTCATGCTTGTTGTAGCATGTATCAGTACTTTATTCTTTTTTATTGTCATATAATATTCCATCGTATGGGTATACCGTATTGTATCCATCCATCACTTGATGGACATTTGAGTTGTTTCCACTTTTTTGCTGTTATGAATAATATGACTGTCAACAATTTTGCATACAAGCCTTTGGTGGACATTTGCTTTCATCTCTCTTGGGTATATACCTAGGAATGGAATTGTGGGATCATATGGTAACTGTTTAGCCTTTTGAGGAACTACCAGTTTTTCAAAACAAGGTGCCATTTTTTAAAAAATGATCTATACAAAACTATGAAGAATCTGTAGGGTTCAAATAAATGAAAACATAGGTGTTCTTTCTTTTGAAAAAATACCCTTTAAAATTTTATAGGCTTCTGTTCCATGTCGGCATATCTTATTTGCTATATCTCATTGCTTTAATAGATAACGGTATCATTTTCCATATTTAATTTCTCATCAGACATCTGTTTGAAATTTTAGCTCCAGATGGATATAGATACCAACTTTTAAAGCAAAATCATTTATTTTCCTTTTCTGAGATAGCAGCAGCAATATCAAGCCTTAATCTTGGCTGTGAAACGTAAGTTGCAAGAGTAATAGAAAAACTAGGGGAGTTCCATAGAGCTGGTGGTAGTGGTTTTCTTTTTGAGACCGTGTATATTGAAGTTGTGATAAGGGCCTAACCACACACCACACAGAACTGGCCAGGCCTCTGGAAAAAGGAAGGTGATCTGCTGTTAACGCTCTGTGTTGTAATCCCAAGGGCTCTGTCTAAACAAAATATCTTAGGACTGGAAGGGATCCCAAGAAGTAATTTTCTCTATCCCTGTTTTTTGGCAGGACTGAATTTAACCATTTCAGGAAGATAGTGGTCTATAGTACTTTCTCTTCTAAAGATGATTTAAAATACTCATTGGAAATGTTTGTGTTTACAGTGATGTAAAATGTTCATTTAGAAAAATCAGTTTTGAGGGAGAGAAGGCCTTCCAGTGAAGGTGGTTCAGTGAGTTTGTGCTTTGTCATACAGACTCATGATCCTTTTCCAAACACTTTGGGGCCTTATTGGTTTTAGAATTCAGGTTTTGGGGGGTTTTCAAAAGTTTATTCCACATATTCTTTACACTCCCAGGGGTCTGGAGCATTATCTCCAATACAGCACGTTAATATTTCTTAAAGAATCGTGTGAATATTCATATGAAGGGAGGTAAATGATGACTGTTGATATCCTCATATCTGTTCAGGGCATGTTTTGCCATTAACTGTGAGTTTTTAACAAACTTAAAAAAATAAACTTTCAGGTTTCACAGTTTTCTGGATTTTGGAATTGTGGATAAGGAAGTTAAGAGATGATGTGCCTATATCAACTTTGTTCCATGCCTGAGATATGAGGGTAGATAAAAGAAAGAAAAATAGGAAAACAAAGAAGACATTGCCAGGCTTTTTAAGAAGCATCTTCATAGACTGTAAATGGAACAGTAGATCGAACTAAAGTCTGGCCTTCTGGGTCTAGGTCCAGAAGCCAGCAGTAGCAGGTGGAAATTTGGCCCCCACACAGTAAAGGGGACGAAAAGGGGTTCATGGGAGTGGGAGCCTGGAGCCATGCTTAGTACCTGAAGCTTGGTGCTCAGGTAGAGCTCCCAGATCATGAGAGGTGGTTGTCAGACTGTCTGCACTGAGTAGGATAAACCTGGGTAAAGAATCCCCCGTCTGCTGTGCCAGGAGCACTTCCATTGAGAAGCGCTGGTCTGGCCAAAAGATAAAGATCTGAATTAACACAGTAGCAGTGGGCATGAAGTGGTTGGGGTTGGTAGGAGAACTTAAGGAGAATAATGGAAGATGACTCCAAGTTTTCTTGCTTAAGTGGTCCAGTGGGTGATGTAGTCAGTACCTGAGAGAGGGCATACTAGAAAGAGGACAAGATTTGGGAAACAGATTTCGGTCAGTTTTGGAGATGCTGCGTTGGAGGGACTAGCGTGTCTCAGTGAGAGGGAGGTGTCATATATAAGGCTCTCAAGCTCAGAATGAACAAGTGGGGTTAACAAGCATAGTACTAGTTAAAATGAGGAAAGAAGGTGACATTTTCTAGACAGAGCAGGGAGAATGACAAGAGAGCTGAAGATAGATGGTTGGGAACACCATCACGTTTAGAGACAGAAAGACATCAACAGAGGAAACAGGAGGAGCAGGTACAGGTGGGGGAAGAACTTTCCCTGAGATGGGTGTCGTGGAGACCAGAGGAGGAGACAAAAGGGGGAGTGGTCATCAGTGCCCTACGTTTAAGTTTGTCTCTTTTTCTGAGTTGAGGAGGCCTGAGCCATTTTCTTGGAGCCTTCACTCTTTGAGCTCTCTCAGTCCCACTATAGTCCTCAGAATTCCAGGAACTGTGACAGTGTTTGTATCCTGCTGACTCTCGGAGTAGATTCCAGGATTGAGGAATGGATCTAAACAAAACATTCTGGCATATGTAAACATGTCAGTAGGTGTTAGGAAAGGAGCTGTTAGAAGGAGAGAGGCTGGGGGAGGAGAAAGGGGTGAATGAATGATGAGGCAAGGTCCTGACCCTCGAGAACGGACTCGTCCTTCCAAGGGTGAGGATGTGGGTGCAGACCTGGCGTGCCGCTGCAGGTATACTTCAGGATAGCTGAGTTCTGGTGTATTCCTGGTGGGGAGTTTTGCTGCCTTGAATGCTCTTAAGGAATAACTATGTCTGACAACTGCATAATATCCTGCTTTGAATATTAAAATTGCAATAATGTATAACTAGGTTTAGGGCATGTTTTCAGATATTTAAAAGAAAGTGTTGTTAATGACTAAATAATTTCCAACATTCTATATAAAAATTACTATCCAACAATTGCTTAGTGCCACAAGCAAAGCAGCAGCAGGGACTAAAGGGAGAGCATCTTTTAAAAACTGCTTCTCTGCTGCCACAGTGATGCCACACCAAGGAGGGTGGGGTGTGTACCATGTGGTCCTGGGAGCAGGGGAGTGATGATTTCCGCAGGACTACTGTGTGCCCCATATGTGGATATGGTGTTCCACTTGTGTTTGTATTAATAGCATCAGAGCCCGTTCATTCATTTAACAAATATTTATTGAAACCTCCAATGCCAAACACTGCTAAGGCACTGGAGATATTAGTCCACAGAACAAAGATCCCTGCCATTATGGAGCTTATTTATAGAAAGGGGAGACAGCTCATAAACATCAACATGATAATTACATAGCATGTTAGAAAGTAACACATGCTAATGGAAATAGAAGTTGAGCACAGTGAGGGTAGTGGAGGGGGAGTGCCCAGGAGTGGAGACTGTGGCAAGATATCTGGGGGGAGAGGGCATTTGGGCAGAAAGAACAGCGACCCTGGGGTGGGAGCATCCTGGCACGCTGAGGAGTAGCAGGGAGGCCAGTGTGGGTGGAGTGAGAGCACGGGAGGGCAGGGAGGAGGTGAGGGTGGTGGAGGTGAAGGTTTGGTCTTGGATATACTGACCGGGTCAGGTCTTGAGACATAATGAGTTTGAGATGCCTGGTAGAAATCCAAGTGGAAACACTGGGATATGTGAGGCTGGAGTTTTGGGAGCGAACTGGGCTGGAAATACACATTTGGGAGGGAGGGGTTGGCACATGGGTGGTATTTGAAGCCACGAGACTGAATGAAGTCACTGAAGGAGTGAATGCAAATGGAGAAAGGGACCAAGGACTGAACCTTGGGGAGCCTGGACATCAAGAAGTCAGGTGGTTGGAAAGGATCGAGTTGTGAAGAGATAGAGGAGCCCCCAGTGGAAGCCAAATGCAGCCGTGTATCAGAGGACGAGGGAGTGAGGAGCCATGAGATGCTACTGAGAGGTTAAGATAAGAACCAAGAGCTGACCGTTGGGTTTAGAAGTGGAGGTCATTGATCACGCTGAAGATAGCAGCTTGAGAGAGTGGTGTGGGGGCCCAAAGCCAGATTGGAGTGGGCTGGGGAGAGAAAACAGGGCGAGTGGGGCTGGAGGTGGCAGGGAGTACAAAGTGAGGGGCTGCTGGCCAGCTGAGGAAGAGGCCGCGTGGAGGTGTGGAGAGGTGAGCAACGCCCACCTGTGTGCTGGCCAGACAGATCAGGGCAGGGCAAGGAGGGGCTTGGTTCTTTACTCCTTCTTCCCCTTCAGCTCAAGATCGTGTTAGTTTTGCTTATTTGGAGGAAAATTAAGTTAGCTCAGTTTTGGCAGTAGGACTATAAATCTTTTCTGCCTCATCTTTAGTTCCTTTGTCTTTAATGGTAGGGTAGTAGCAGTTTACAGCTGCATGAAACCCGTGTGAATGGCTTTTAGTTTTTGATAGCCGTCATTTTGAAAGGCATAAATTTAGCTGGAGATTCTATTGCATCTGAAAACTTGGTCCTGTTATTTGTCTCTACTTTTAAATTTGATAAAACAGGGATGATCTCTCTGTTTTTTTAATAATCAAAACTTGAACTAGCTTTTGTTCTCCTCATTTATCATCTGTTAATAGTTATCTTGTAAGTAAAACACTAGTAATAAACATTTAGTAACTATTAGCTCTTGCTAGGAGTCTGCCTCTTAGTGTAGCAGTAAAGTTAGTTTGTTGACAAAAATGGAATTGGTCTGTGTATTTTTAATAGACTTCTTGTGTACCTTTGAGAATATTTGCTTTGTGTGTTGAGCCACATGAAATTATATGTGAAACCCTTGACTTTCTTTAGAGCCCTCCATGGGTTCTCTTAACATAGCCATGTTCCCATCGTCTTCCTCACCTCTGTCAGTGGGCCTGCACATTTCCTGCAGCCCCCAATTACTGCTGCTTCAAATTTAACTACTCTCTGGACCCAGAGCTTGTGTTACAAGCTGATTTCATTAGTGAGGATGGGAGGAGAGCGAGTGGTTGAAATGTCCAGCTTTTGAGATTCCCCTAGAGCAGACTCTTAAGACATCTTCTCAACCAGAACACTCAGTTAATTAGCATGAATGAATATTTAGCACAGATACCTGTAAAGTGATGACCCTGAAGCACAGCAAATGTGTATTTTCAACATTTTTATTCTTAGATGCTAATTTTCAAAGCCTTAGTAACCTCAACCAGAACATTTTATTCTTCAGTTACATTAGATAAGAACTTATCATTGTGATCCTAACCTGAATTTTCCACCTCTAAATCCTAAGTATATCCTGCCCTGTATTTTTGTGTCTTATGCTCTACAGTGGCTTTCTGGTATGGAAACCACAGCTGCGTTTTCCATCAGTTGTCTACTAGGTCATTTTAATCAAATGCATGAGTAGTAGCATTCACTTCTGCACTCCAACTTGAACACTTAACAAGCAGATATAAGTAATAACAAATCATCTTTCTCTTCCTAATTATTTAGCTCTGTAAGAAGCATCACTTTGGAATTAACAAACCAGAGAAGATTATACCATCTCCCGATGACTCGAAGTTTCTACTGAAGACCTTTACACATATTAAATCCAATGTGTCTGCTCCTAATAAAAAGAAAGTAAGAATTTCATTTATACAGGCTTTGAATTTATCTTTAATTTTAAATCGAGGAGTAATTTTCCTCTCAGTAAATTTATTTTCAAACCATTTGTTATATCGAAGTACTGTCTGCTCATGTCCTTGGGATTATTTTCACTTCTCTCCTTGGAAGTCACGTATTATCCACAAAATACTTTCCATTTAATTCCTACAGTAATAGATTCATTTCTTATAGGTTAAGGAAAGTAAAGAAAAAGAAAAGTTGGAGAGAAGATTACTTGAGGAGTTGCTGAAGATGTTCATGGACTCGGAATCCTTTTACTACAGCTTGACCTATGACCTGACCAATTCGGTACAGAGACAGAGCGCTGGGGAGAGGGACGGCCGGCCCCTTTGGCAGAAGGTACCACTCACAGCTCAAAGAACAGGATTTACCCTCTGGAACAAATGATGGCCTGTTTTGGCTTTTATGGGAAAACTGAAATACTGTGTTTCTGAGCTGCTTTTTCTCTACCTTTTCTAGGTTGATGATCGATTTTTTTGGAATAAATATATGATACAAGATCTTACTGAGATTGGTGTGAGTAGTTGTCTTTAAAATGTCCTAAATTTATAGTTGTTAAGTGAGTGTTTTTTAATTGTATTAAGATAAATTCTATTTATCTTTTTACTTATATTTTAATTTTTTAGAGACAAGGCCTCACTCTGTTGCCCATAGCTCACTGCAGCCTCAAACTCCTGGGCCCAAGTGATCCTCCCATCTCAGCCTCCCAAGTAGCTGGGACTATAGGTGCGCACCACCATGCCCAGCTATTTTTTTTCTTTTATAAAATAAATTTTAAAATCTCACTGGAATGTTTTCGCCTATAGAATGGGAATCATTTAGCTAGGGAAAACCAAGGCATTATTTTAAGGCACTTTACAGTTCCATGGCCTACCCATAGGCCTATCTTTTTAGCAGGTTCCTATAGGTTAGGAGTGGTTTAAGACTGGGGGGCTAATGTCTGTAGCATTTCCTGTAAGAGGTATTTTGTTCTGGGGATGTTGAAGTCCAGTTTTCCTATAATGATACCAGTCATTTAACTTCCCTGACCTCTGTTTTCTTACCTGGGAATGGGAGTAGACAAATCTCTAAGGCCATTCCAGTGCTGCTAGTATTCAATTCAGGGAAGACACAAAATATGGTGACATTATTGCATGAAATTGCTTCTGGTTTGATGATTACTTTCTTCCTCAGCTCCATCGCATATGTTGGAAAATTATGACTGTCCAAAGACAGTTCGTTCATCCGATCAATATATTTATGGAAGGCCTGCTGTGTGCCACTTACTGTTCTGGACACTTAAACAGAGCAGGCAAATAGCTGAACAGGATGATGTATTTTTTTCTTAACCTTTCAGAAATTTCAAAGCTTCTTTCTTGCTATTTCTCCCCCTTAGTGGTGGTTAGCATAAATGATTTTTACTTTATCTAGCAGTGTCTGCCACCAGATATCTATCATGTCTCTATTGAGAATGAGTCATGAGATTGTTTCACTTCTGTTTATGATGCTGATCAAACTATGACACCAAAACCCAGTGATAGAGGAGAAAATAAGGGCACCTGTAATGAGCATTTGTCCTGCATGCCGACAGTATTGAGCTCTAAAAACATTTTGCAGAGTTTTTGTCAGAATGCTTTTTCCATTACCATTTAAAACTGACAACTTGAAATAAAGGTGACATACATTTCAACATACATTTCTCTGTTCTGTCAAGAGCTTTGCATTTATTGCTAGAACAAAAATATAAATAATGGCAGTGGTGATAAGAAAAATGAATGCAGATAGTCCCTTCACCTCACTATTTTCAACTCTAGCAGCCTTCCTGAGATCCTATCTGCAGGCCTCAGAAAACAAAACAAAACTGTGAGATAGGACCTGGAGTAGCTGGTGATGGAAGAGGATGTGGATTTGGAGTTAATGCTGAGATTAAGGCTGGGTACTGCTTATGGAGATAGGAGGAAAAGCAGGACTCCAGAGCGACTGTCTGGAGCATTTTTTATCCTGTTCTCTCTGTGCGTGCCATCAGTTGAGAAATCTGAGTATTCTGAGTCTGAAAGACACAGAAGAGGAAATCTTTAACTTTAATCAATACTCTCCTAATTATATTGGATGGCATTTTAAAATAAGACATTTATGGAAAGGAGCTTTTTTTTCTGGTTCATGTACTACTTAGATTTTAGCTTGTTTTAGCTTGTGAAGCAAGTTTTTTTCTACACTAGAAAATAAAGTAGACCTATGTGTTTCATAATAAAGTGATCAGAGTTGGCTGTATTTTATTAAAGGCTTAATACAAGTGGGAGTTGAGAATCAGTCTTTAAGCTTTATTTTCCTATACACGATAGCTACATTAGTTAAATACCATGTGGCAGGCACTGTGCTAAACACTTGATGTGTATTATCCATTTAATCTTCCCAACAACCTTGTGAGGTAGCTGTTATTTCTATCTCACAGAGGACAGCGAGGCACAGTGAGGGTGGTTCCCCTCGGTGAGTTAATCAGTGGTGGAGCTTTCTATGCTGTGTTCCCTCTCAGCTCTTTTTGAATTATCACCACAAAGAAAAGGAGAGACCCTCCCTCCTTCCCTGCCTTTCATAGTGTTCTCCAATAAGCAGAAAATATGGTTGAAGGATAGAAGGTTTCTGCTTCTAATAAACTGACAAACATGTGCTGGCTACTGTTTGGATTTAAGAAAGTGGCAGTGCTGTACAGAATAGAAACAATATATTAATATTATTTTCAGACACCAGATGTGGACTTTTGGATTATCCCCATTATCCAAGGTTTTGTGCAGATTGAAGAACTTGTGGTTAATTATAATGAATCGTCTGATGATGAGAAAAGCAGTCCAGAGACCCCCCCTCAGGAGTCCACCTGTGTAGATGACATTCACCCACGATTTCTAGTGGCTCTCATTTCACGCCGAAGTAGGCACAGAGCAGGTGAGTAGAGGGCTGTAATAGCATGCAAATCAAATCCTGGCAAGAATGGAAGAGCTGCAGATGTGTTGAAATGCTAATGACAGTAATGGATTTGGAAGCATAGTTGGCCTCAGAGTGCTTGGTGAGTCTAAATACTGTGCAGTAATTGGAGACTAATTTTTGAGGAGGGGTGAATAGGGAAGTGTTAGCAAAATAAGAAAGAAAAGGAGGTACATAGTAAATATAGAGAGAGAAGAGAAGAAAATCACTTGGGATGTGCTTCTGCATACCAGCATTCCAACTGACAGCCTGTATCACAGTGATAAATCCTTCCTGAGTGCTAATACCTTTGGGAAAACTCTTCTCTTTTAGTTCAGAGGAACTATCTTAGCTTCAACTTGTTAAAAACGATGATGCATACAGTTGTGATTTTGGGTAAGTTGATACTGCTCTGCTTGGCAGTTGCACATTTAATCCCCAAGGCTTTCCTAGAAGATACACATTTGATTAGGAAGCGTAATCCAGTCAGACTAAATAAATTTTTTAACATGTTGCTGAATTCTGTTTTAAATTTTTTCAGGAATGCGTTACAAACGAAGAGGTGTGGATAAAAATGGAAATGTTGCAAATTATGTGGAGACAGAGCAGTTAATTCACGTTCATAACCATACTCTGTCATTTGTTCAAACACGAGGCTCTGTGCCTGTCTTTTGGAGCCAAGTTGGGTATCGATATAATCCAAGACCTCGTCTGGACAGAAGTAAGCATGTCAAATATTTGGTTTGCAAATGATGATTTCAAATAGAAGATTTTTTAAAAAATTAGATACCTGATAGGTTTGGATTTGCTTTGCCAGATATTTCATTCAAAATAATAATTTGTATTGGGAAATGTAATAATCACTGGAGTAATAATTGACTAAGTCATTTATTTAACAGTAAAAAATTTCTTTAATAAAGCAAAATAACTTATTTCACAGATTTAAATTGCTCTTGCTTTAAAGAATACTCTGTTGAATGTTCAACTTTGGAAAAGAGTAAATATAGAAAATATTTGTAGAAGCAGGAAATGTCTTAAAATGGAATCTACCAAAAATCAATAAGATGGCTTTACTCAAATATTTCTTCATAACAGTTGTTTGTTTTTAAAAAATATTGAGCATTTAATTTCTTCCAGTATTTTAACTTTAGTATTGGAATAGCTAAATCATTTAAATCTAATAAGATTACTAAATGAAGTTGATTTTTAAAAATAGTTATATTTGTCTCTCAAAACTCAATTTGTATTTGCAAGAGTTCAGTATAACTTTATTTTTTAAAATGTTTTATTGGGGTTTTTATTCTTATAAGCCACCTAAAACCTTTTTGGAGAAGTAGACTGATACATAATCTCATAATTTCAAAGTTTGCACTTTCAGATATGTTTTAGTTTAGTCTAATAGGGAAAAAAATCAGATCTTTGGCTTAGCATTTGACTTTAAAATGATGGTTTTAAGACAATTTTCTTACATTTGGGCTGTCAATAAATTATTTAAAAGTAAGAGTAAAGATGGAATAGACAATGATATCTGTTTTAAACATGGGAAGGAAAAAAAGATTTTGTATCACTTCTTTGTAGGTGAAAAGGAAACTGTTGCCTATTTCTGTGCCCATTTCGAAGAACAACTGAAAATTTACAAAAAACAGGTGGGCTTTGATCTGTAGTAGTAAATGTTCCTTAATATTTAGAAATGACTGTGTATCTCTTTAAATTTCATGAAAATAACATGTACTATTCATAATCAAAATAGCATTTATCATGAAGTTAAAAAACACATAAGCTAAGAGTATTCTTAATATTCTTTAAGAATAATCATTGAGTCAGATACTTTAGACTGTGTTTGGATAACATAAAGAAATTAGACTGTTATCAATTAATTATTACAATCCAAGAAGTATCTAGACTAAGAATTGAAAGTCATCCCTCAGTACCACCTATAGTTCTACCTCCTGGAAATAACAATTTGATGTGTATCTTTCAATATCTTTTTTTCTCTGCCCATATGTATTCATACACTCAATATAGGAATGCAATCATATAAACCGAAATCAGTTGAAAACTGTTAGGTGAAATACAAGTTCAATCATTTCCATACAAGGTTAATATGTAACAGTCAGTAACACTCTTATCCATTAGTGATGACCAGTCTGAATGTGTAATGCCATGGAATGTATAATGAATGTGTAATGTATTTTTCTTACAGCAACAGAAATAAAACAGGAAGAAGTAGCCTAAAATGTAATAAACTTACAAAAAAATACCATGTATATGGAGAAGAAAAACAAATAAGAATTACTGAAGAACACAAAAGAAAACCTGACTTAAATGGAGAGGAAATACCATGTTTCCTGGAAGGGAAGACTCAATATTGAATAGATTTCAGTTCTTCCCAAATTAATATATAGATTTTATGCAATCCCAAACAAAATCTCAGCAGGGAAATAGAAAGCAAACCCTCAGACTTAAGACATTTATGAAGTCTGATAATAAGAGATAAAGGCAGACATTTGAGTTTCAAAAGGAGAATTTCATGTTGTTAGAAAGAGCATAAGTTGGTACAGCCATTTTTGTATAGCATTATCAATTAAATTAAACATGCTTATACTGTTTAACCCAGTGATTTTACTTTTTGAAAACTATCCTACATGTCCTTTACAAAAATCAGTTGAGATGGATTATGGATTTAAATGTGAAAGGTTAAACAATAAAGCTTTTAGAGGAAAATATAGAACATCTTTTTGACCTTGAGTCTTAAATAGAACTTAAGAAAGCACTATTGTCCCACGTTTTTAATGTATTGTTATTTATCACATATTTTATTAGTTGTTTAATAAAGGGTAATGCCCATTTAGGAAATAGTTTTTGTTTTAAAAACAATAACACTATAATGAAAAAATTGATTTTTTTCATTTATTTATTTTTATTAAATTTATTTTTATTAAAACTTTATTATTTATTAAAACTATTTAATTTTAAATATTTAAATACTATAAATGTTATTTATTAAAACTTTGTTAAAATTAAATAGGGCTTTAGCCATGATGAAGAAAATTGATAAGTTTGACTTTATTAAAATAAGGAACTGCTGTTTATTAAAAGACATCATTTAGAGAATGGAAAGGTAGTTCACAAAGTAAGAAGATATTTAAGATTTTTGGTTGCCTATATGTGACAACGATCTCATATCTAGAGTATATTTTTTAAAACTTTAAATCCATTTAAAAATATGTGCAACCCAAAAGAAGACTGTACAAAAGAACTGAGCAGATTCTTCATGAACAATTATATCCAGAAAGCCAATAAACGTATGAAAAGATGTTCTACTTCAGTAATTTTCAGAGAAATGCAAATTAAAACCACCACTCACACAATGGAATGGCTAAAATAAAAAAGATGGGAAATACCAAGTTTTGGCAAGGATGTGGAGCAACTCGAACTTTAATAGATAAAAATTTTAATTTATCCAAGAGAAACGTGTCCAATCAAGGAGGCATGTGCAAGAACATGCATTGTAGCATGGAAATAACCACATTGTTCATCTGGAAAACAGTGGGTAAATAAAGTATTGCATATCTCAAGGATTGATTATAAATGCGTAAAAAGAATGAGGTAGATCTATGTGTACTTACATGGAAAGATCTTAAATCACATTTTGGAGTGAGAAGAGAAAATGCTATAATGACATATGGTATGTTAACCACTTAAAAAAAATCCCACAAAACAAAATCGTGTCATTTTTACATGTATGTGGTTATCTTCCATTTATTCCATCTGTGTCTACACACATATGGCATGCACATTTACATAGAGATGCATTATGTGAGCTGAAAGAGCACACACCCAGCTGATAAGAGGAGTTACCTCCAGGGAGGGCTATGGGATTGGGTTGTGGTCAGGAGGGATTTTACCTTATTCTACATTTGAATTTCTTTCAATGTGAATAAATTAGTGTAATTAGCAATATGTGTAATTTTAAGTGTTAATAGTTACATTTAAAATGTAGTTTATTCTTTGTATCACACAATCTTAAAAATGAGACAGTAGTAAGGTGTATAAGCATAGGAAATAACCACTTCCCACGCTTGTCCCTGTTCCCTGTTGACTTTCACATCAATTTTGTAGGTGTGTGTATTGAGCAGACACTTTCTGATTTCTAACAGTACCCCAGCAGTGTTCATTTATCTACCTTCTCCTGGCTGATTACTTTCCAGGGCGCTGGGCCCATGGTTGGTCTGACTCAGCCGTGGTGACACCATTGCTCTTGCCGGTGATTGGTTTAGGCGAGGGCCTGTGTGTGTTCACTGGGGATTTGGCCAGTGAAGTATGATGTGGGGGAACTGTCCCATAGGAGGCTTCTGGGGAAAGGTTTCTGTGAAGGAACAAGCCCCAGGATAAACAGTGAGCTGGCAGAATAAATGTACTGTGAACCACTGAATTAAGCCATTCTAGAACATGCTACCTCCAGACTTGTTCTGAGATTTGAGGCAATTATTTGTCATTTGCAGGAAAAAACACCTTGACACGTGCATATAAACAATTCAAAATAGAAATAAAAAGAGGGCTTTACCATGTATACTATTTTGCACCTATTTTCACTTAAGATCTAATGGCTGTTATTTAATCATTTCTCCATTGGTAGACCTTTAGGATATACTAGTTATTTTTGCTATTGTAAAAATTATTCAGAACACATCTTTTATTTATTTTGGGACCCAAGTGTCCCAAAATAAATACATTTCTGGAAATGACATTGCTGGATCAAATAGTATATATATTTAAAGTTGATACCTACCACTCTGTTGCTCCCAAAAAGATCAAACCGGTTTTTACTCCCAGCAACAGTAGTTCCCCACATATACACCAATGCTGTCTGTATTTAGTATTCACATTTGCCTGTGTAGAGGTGAAAACTAGTTTTCTGTTTTAAAATTTGCATTCCTTTGACTATTAAAAAACTTGTAGTTTCGTGTTTATTGGCTGTTTGTATATTTTCTCATGTGAATCTCCTGTATCCTTTGTCTGCTTTTTTCCCTTATTGAATTTATAGCACTCTTTATATATTATTGGTTTTTCTGTTGCAGATATATTCTGCTGGGTGTTACTTTGATTTTTTTTTTTAACCTTTGCTTATACTGTCATTTGGTACACAGGCTTAAAATTTTTATATTATCACATCTGCCCCTCTTTTCCTTTATGCCCTCTGAGTGTTATGCTTAGAAAGTCTTGTCCCACCCTGCAATTAAGGAAACATTTAAATTTTCTTCTAGCTCTTTTATAACTTGAAGAAAAAATATTTAGATCATTAATGCATCTAGAATTTTGTACATAATTAATGAGATGTTAGGAGCTGATGTAAGCTACTCCCCATATAGATAATTATCCCAATACCATTTATAGAATAGTCCATGTTTGCCTCCACAGTGGTCTTGTTAGCATACCTTAGATTCCTCAGTGTACATAGATTTGTCTCTGGGCCATCAGTCCTGTTCTACTGAGTCATTTATCTATTTCTACACTAGTACCACAGTTTCAGTTGCTATAGATTTAGAGTATATTTTGCTCTCCAGTGGGGTAAGTCATCCCCCTTTATTATTATTAGTTTCCAAATTTTTTCCAGATATTTACTCTTACAGATGAACTTTAGAATTAACTTGTCAAGTTCATAAAAAGATCCTGATTGAATTTTGGTTGGGATTGTTGAGTGTATAGATTAATTTGGGGAAACTTGACATCTTTACAATATTGAATCTTGCCATCCATCAACATGGTATGTATTTCCATTTATTCAGATTTTCTTTTATGTATTTCAGCAAAGTTTTATAGTGTTCAGTATGTAGGTTTTATATATTTTTAAATTATTCTGGATATTTAAAATATTTCCTGTTATAAATGACCGTGTTTTCATTATGTATTCTAGCTGGTTTATTACAGATATATAGAAAAACTATTAATGCTACTGATGTAAGCAATTCTAGTAAACTTAAATTTATGAAACGAAAATTTAATTTTATAGGGAAAAATTGATGCTGAGTGGATTACTTTCTAAGCATGGCTATAAAATATTTCTAACATATAATTCCAAATAAATCATTTAAAAATCACACTAATGATTCTAATGTCTAATTAAATTTAATTTTTTCTTTTTGTTTACTCTTACAGGTTATTGTTAACTTGGTAGACCAGGCAGGAAGAGAGAAAATTATTGGTGACGCTTACCTGAAGCAAGTGTTGCTCTTTAACAACTCACACCTCACTTATGTTTCATTTGACTTCCATGAGCACTGGTAAGATCACTTCTGAGATGAGTTTTGATCAGTTACAATGTTTGTGGTAGATGCTGCCCCAGGGACCTTAGCTTTAGCTTCTCTTCTCTGCTGGGAAGAAAAAATTTTTTCTCCTCGTTGTTAGAAAGGGAAGTGTAGCATTTATTTACGTAGTCTTAATTTTCATATGGGCTATATTTTGGCTCAAATTTTGAGTTACTTGTTCCCAAAATATTTAGTCTTTCTCTTCCAAAATGACGTGGAGACTTATAGTTCTGTTTTTACTTTGGTCACACCAGTTAAAGAACTTCTGGTGCATTTCCTTTCTGCTTGAGTCTGAGCAGAAGTAATAGAGTTTCCTTACTTAAAAATTACCCAGCTGGCTCGTCTTCATGCTCTGTTAGTAATATTTCTTTCCCTGTGGATAAACTGCACTAGAGTTTGCTCTGGAAAAACAATAATCTGTGAATCACTTTGATGGTGCTTTTAACTTGTGTGTATTCTGAGAACAAGTTTCTTTTGTCATAATCCTGACTCTAATTTGGGTTAATTTACCTAGGTATTAGAAATTTGATGGGGAAAGAAGCTTTTGATATCTGTAATAATACGTTTCAATGTATTCTTAAGCGTGCTTTTTTCCATAATGCAGAATAATTAAAAACATTTATACAATTGTCCATACAACATATAGTAGTAATAACCTCATATACATACTGTAATAATTCTTAATTTTTCCAAGCTACCTTAAATGTCATATCTTAAGTAAGTTTTCAAAAAATAATTCTGTCATCATATTAAAGATTTTTTTCTTTCCTTTGGCATGCGCTTTAGCCGAGGGATGAAGTTTGAGAATGTTCAAACACTCACAGATGCCATTTATGACATTATTCTGGACATGAAGTGGTGTTGGTGGGTATTTCCTAACAAGTCATTTTGACAAACTCTTGGTCTGTGAAATATGTGTATTTGTCTAGTACCACTAAGCATTAAAATAATAGCAGCATGCTGAGAAAGGTTTGTTTGCTTTGCCTCCCAGTTCCTATTCTTCTTTTCGAGAGAATGTCATTGATCATAGGCGTGTTAGCTTTGAACAGCGAGAAGGTGTCATGCAGTCGGGCAAAATGAAGTGAAATGCTCTGGGGCCGTTCTTTAAGGACCTAAATTTATTTCTTCTCTTGCTCTGTGGTCCACGTTTTATCTTTCTCCTCTTTCTCACCATCCCTAAGATGGAAGGCTTAGAGGTACTTAGTCTCAGTTTTTAGGCATTTCAAAATTATCAGAAAAGGGAAATGATTCTCAGACTACAGGAGGTATAAATTGGCTTAAAGGACAGGAGAGAACATTCGATTAGATTTTAAGACTATGCGGGTGGCCAGAGAAATTAGATGAGCAAGGCATGCTGCATGACTCCTCCCTGGGTGGTAAAGCAAATTAGTCTTTCAGATAGTTGAGATGCATTTCTACTTTGAGTCAAAAGGAACAAGATGTGTATTAAAGTACCTTCTGGTTTTTAAGTGTGTAGGAAAGCATAATTTGGGGTCGTGTCAGCTCTGCCTGGTAGTTGTAGGACTTGGGAAAAGTCACTCTTTCTTCCCCTCAGTTGTGTGTTTTTTTTTTCAAGTGGGGATAATAATATATTCCTTGTCAAGTTATGATGTAAATTAACAATAATGTCTATAAAGGATTCAGTAATGCCTGGCACATAATGATATTCTAACCAAATTGATAGCTAGTGCTGCTGTTATTATTGTTATACTTTAAAGAACTGTCTTTTGAAAAACATATTAAAGTATTTTATATTGTTAAATAATCCATACTATTTTTGAAAAGGGTTGACGAAGCCGGGGTAATATGTAAACAAGAAGGGATTTTTCGCGTTAATTGTATGGACTGCCTGGATCGCACCAATGTGGTTCAAGCTGCCATTTCAAGAGTGGTCATGGAACAGCAGGTAATTTAGAGTCCGTTGGATTGTAGATACTCATTTAATAAATGCTCTTCCTCACGAGTACCCAAATAACGAGAATCTTATTCTTTCTCTTTTTTCCCAATGCTTGCAGTATGAGAACTTTTTCAAAAATCAAATGATCTGTAGAACATTTATATAACCATCCTTATTGCATTAAAACTTGGAAATAACAATATTCATTAGAAATAAGATAAACAAAGTGGCATTTTTTTAATTATTTCAAAAATGTGAGGGCCAACATTTTAAAATCTGTTGGATGACATTGTGTGTTCATTTACCTTTTTCCTCTCACCGCCAAACTCACCCTTCCTGTCTTTGGGACTGGGAGTCTGCACACACTTCTGCTTAGACAGCTGGCTCTGCCAATAGGGGCCGCCAAAGGAAGACCATGAGGCAAGAGGAGGAAAAAGGCACAAGCTCCTTCACCTGTGCTATTCCTGTCCGCAGCTTGTTGGTTCCTTTGACACCACAAAACCAGCCTCTTCCCTTTGTGCCCCAGCCCTAGGGGTGACAGCTGCTTCCTTCATTGGCTTCCATCATCTCTGTTACCTTAGTGTCCCCTTTTAGATTTTTCAGCCCTCCAACATCTGGATGACGAAGTCCCTGTATTAAATTCCCAAGGTAGAAATACCTAGCATGGTTTCCAGTTTTGTTTCTCATAAAACCTTGTGACTATTCTTTGAGGGCATGAATCTGTTCCTCTAATGTAGCATTTAAGCAGCCAGGTTTGAGTTCAAGCCCTGGCTCTATCGTGTACTAGGTGTTGACTCTGTACAAAGAACTGAACCTCTCTAAACCTCAGTCTCATCATCTTTAAAATGGGAGGTAATAATGGGATTGATTGTGTAGGGTTGTTGTGATGATTAAAAGAGATAATTTATGTAAAAGCTTTGGCACAGAGTTAACATTTACTGGGCACTTGACTACTCTGCTACTATTAACATTATTGTTTCTTGTTTTTCAATCATGCTATGGTCAGGTAATATTATTGTTTCTATGTGCTTTTTTGATAGATTCACTACATAGGTGAATTTAAAACAAAGACAAAATATAATAGTATGATCCTACACATTAAAATGTATATGAAAACAGTATATTTCATTATATTTATTCAGCTGTAGCATTTCATAAAGGTGTCTTTCAAGCAGTGCTTAATTTTTAAAAAGTATGAAAAGACCATTTTTTTAAAATTTAAGGGTCCTGAATTATATATGAATATGTTTCCTTTTTCTGCAGTACATGTTTTATGCTATGGTTTCCTGACCCATATATAGTTAACCCACCAATGTGTTCAATTTAGTTGAAAAAATTAGGTGTGATGCCCCCGGAGCAGCCATTACCTGTGAAATGTAATCGGATCTACCAGATAATGTGGGCCAACAACGGTGACTCCATTAGCAGACAGTACGCTGGGACAGCTGCTCTGAAGGTAAATACCTGCAGCAAGCATTTGTGGATCATTTTGTAGGACACAGGGTTAAAAAGGTACATGGGCTACAGGTGTTAGGTCTGGGTAGTTGACTCCTTTCTGGAATGTTTCGCTAAAGTGGGGGTCAGGGGCCAGGTAATGTGACTCCAGCAGGACACCCATTAGATCAGAGGGAGAAGGGGGGCTGTGTGGACCCGAGGAGGAGCATATGCTGTCTTGGAAGGGGCCAGTTTGCTGTTTCTTGTGAGGTCTTGTGTTGTCAGATCTTCCAGTTTTACAAGGGGGTCTGGAAATTGAGAATTTTATGTGAAATGATTAGTTTTTAAAATTGTATACAGGCAAAACATGTCTACTGGTGGGATTAGGCCCCCAGTATGATACTTTGTCTTCTCTGAGTTTGTGTCCCAACCCTGCCTCTTACCAGCTCTGTGACCTGGGACTAGTTGCTTATCCTGTCTCATTTGTCAAATGGGAGTAATACTAGGCCTAGTTCAAAAGATTGTCAGGGAATTATATTTATTAATGCATCATAGTAAATGCTGAAGAAATGTGGGTTATAATAACAAAAAATATTGTTATTGTAAATAAAGTCTTTTGAAGATCCTGCAGAGCCAGTCTTCACAGAATTTTAAGTTAAATGTAAAATATAGTCCCTAGTAACTAAATAATCCCTCTGAGGGCATTGCCCTTGGTGGGCAATAGGAAGTGGTTAAATTAGTTTAAATTAGGTTTATATTAATCATTCTTTAAGGTAATGGTTCATTTCAGAATATATCTTATAATAAATTGTACCATCAAGGACTCAGTGGGCATCAGATAGTCTCTCTTTTTGGTTGAGTGATAAATATCAAAAGCATTTTATTAAATAAGGAAAGTGAACTTTAGAAGTCCTTGTACAAGTTATTGTTTAATAAGAGAAATACTTTTTTTTCCCTTTGAATTTAAACTTATTTGGGATCAGCATTCATGCCTCTCTCTTCTGTAATAGATACTCGTTGCTACACTAATATTCCCTGTGAATGGCCTAATTGGCAGCATGTTCTTCCTAAACTGTCAGATTTAGAATAAGGCCTGAGATTGCCTTGGGTAGAAATAGTGGGGTTGGAATGAGGAAAAAGAGAGACTGTACCTTCCTTGCCTCAAGTTTAAGTCACCACCTCTCTAGGGACTTTCTCTGACACCTTTGTTGTGAAAAGTAAGGGAAACAAAACAATTTAAATCTTCATTGGATTGTTCTACAGGTGATTGTAATATTCAGTGAGGTATGGAAACCCCTGGTCTTGCTCTCTGTCTACATCTACACGTACACACAGGTTAAAGCCTCTTATAATAAACTCTAGGGAACTGTCCACATTGCGTACATCAAAAATTTGGTTTTTGAATATTATACCAATTTGAGGCTTGAAATCTTTATTGTTTTTGTTTGTTATATAATTGGTTTTGACCTGTAAATTCTAGAAATTCTACAATTTGCCAAAAATGGCTTTACCCTAAAGCACTAACTGTGAAGACCTGATGTCACAAATAACATGTTTAATTATTTGACATACTTGGATCAGAGTCAAATACTAGTAGATATTTTAACTATACTATTTGAAAATTATAAAAGTTATAGTTTGGAAATTATAAAAGCCTGTAGAATTCCAGTCTTGAACTGAAAGCCCACAACTGATTTTGGGAGAACATTCTTGTGTTTGAATAAATGGTCAAAATGCCTTTTTGTTTGACAGGGTGACTTTACAAGGACAGGAGAAAGGAAGTTAGCAGGAGTTATGAAAGATGGAGTTAACTCAGCAAATAGGTATTATCTCAATCGATTTAAGGATGCTTATAGGCAAGCTGTTATAGGTAAGGAACAGAAATGTTTTTCTTTCCTCAAAATTTATTATTCCTTCTGTGACTAACATTTTACAGAAACCAACTTCATTAACATAACTTATGTTTTGTAATATACTTTTGTCTCTATATTGGGCATCTTACCCAATAAATCAAATTCAAGTTTTTACAAGATTAGAATTGGAAATATTTTTGACTGGAGCAACAGAAGAAGCCATTTCCATACATGATTATCAGTTTGCTACTCATGTAATGGAAAGCAGGATTGGAAGCTCCTGGGGTGTGGAATAAGTGCCCTAAACCACAATAACTAAGAACTTCATATTCTGTTTGCTTTCCTGTTATGCAAGGGTAAGAAAACCGGATGGTTTTTCTCTTCCTGTGTGCCATTTATCCGATGTTCTTGATGTGGACAAATCCACTATCCTTTTCCATAGCATGGTTTAACAGGATTTTAGGGTACCAGATTTAGAGATTATCCTAACCAACTTATCATTTTTTAGAAGAAATGGAAGAGTAGATGATCCAGTAGAGTTTATGCATTGACATGTTTTTAATTTAATTTCCATGAAAATATTACCTTATAGGATTAAAGTTAATGGAGAATATCCTAGATTAGAACCAAATGTAACAGCTGATCTGCGGTCCCCAGGAATCTTTTTAAAATCCCATTTTTTACCTGATTATTTAGCATACACATTAGTCTGATAGGGCCTAGGTACAAGCCACTTAGGGATTTCTGATGTAAAGAAGACGTTTGATTTATTTGCCAGAGATGGGGAGGTGGTGGTGCGTGCTATTGATGACAGAAATAGCACAGGGTTTAGCAGTTTATTTAAGGAAAAAATAAGATACCTTGCTTCCATTGGTTGATCTAGCAACTGAATTTTGTCACTGAGGACCCTAGGTTCTCAGTTGTCCTCCCCCCAATTCAGCCATCCATAGCGTCAGCTTCTTCCTGATCCTCCCCTGAAGCTGCTCTCAAGGTTGAGAGAGAAGGAAGTAGCAGTCTGGGCTCATCACTTCCCTTTGTAGGGCCAGTGGTTGGCAGTTCTTTCCCAGAAGCCTCCTTGAGTCTCATTGTCCCGAGTAACTCTGCTGGGAAAGGGAGTATAATGATTTATTATATTAAGGCCTGAGCTGCATGCCCCCCCAAGAAGAACTTATTAATAGCTTGTCTATTCACATCTTTAGCTCATATTTTAAATTGGCTTTTTATTATTGAATTGTAGGAGTTCTTTCTATATTCTGGATACAAGTCCCTTACCCGATAAATGAGTTGTAAATATTTTCTCCTGTGGGTTATCTTTTCGGTTTTGTGATGGTGCCCTGTGAAACACAAAAGTTGTTAATTTTGATGATGTCTAGTTTGTCTATTTTTCCTTTTGTTGCTTATGATTTTAGTGTCACATCTAGAAAGTTATGCCTAATCCAATGTCACAAAGATTTGTGTGTGTGTTTTCTTCTAGGGGCTTTATAATTTTAGGTCTTATGTTCTCTTTTGTTTTTTAAAAATATGTTAGTAAACCAAGATGATGGTAGATATTAACACTTCTACCCTAGATTTGATGCAAGGCATTCCAGTGACAGAAGATCTTTATTCCATATTCACCAAGGAGAAAGAGCATGAAGCTTTGCATAAGGAAAACCAGAGAAGCCACCAGGAACTAATCAGCCAGGTCTTACAGAATTACATGAAGTTACTATTGCCTGATGATGAAAAGTTCCACGGGGGCTGGGCCCTCATTGACTGTGACCCCAGGTGAGTCAGACTTGTTTCCTGATGACTAATTTGCTTAATTTCTGATGTTGTAAGTTGTCATGATTAACGCTAGCAGTTGTCCATAAAGCTGTGGGCATGGATGCATGGTGTGTGGCAATTTCCAATACGGGCCTGGTACTAAGGCAAGCTGACCGAGGCACTCGCCATGCGTACATAATTAAGGGGGTGCTAAAAACTCAGTAATGAAGGGAAATATTTTAAGGCAATATTTGATTTTTTGAAATTCAAATTGGCAAACTACAGCCTGCAGCTGGCTGTGTGAGTCCACCTCCTCCCCTGTACTTCTAGACTCTAGGTTTATTGTAGTAACGTACTGCACGTAAGTGAGTGCAGCAAGAGGTACAGCAACGCTGGCTATTTTTATCAGTTAGGAAGTGGTCCTGGCCTTTCATAAAATAAAAAGGCCAACAAATATTTAACATTTCTTTTTTTTTTTTTTAAAAACAAAAGGCATCCAGTTTCAAGTGGTTCTTCCAAATATCAGTGAACAGAGTCATCTAAACTTATCCACCAGATTGAATGCTTGCCTTCAGGCTGAAATCTACAAGACAGGCACTTTAACCAACTAAGCCATGGAGCCCACTTAGGCTGAAATCTAAAATGATGATCTTCAATATTAAGAAACATTTCAGGCCATGAAGGGGTCCATTTAGCCGGTGGTGGTGGGAGGGGGGTGAGTCTTAAAATTTTATTTTTGGCTGGGCGCGGTGGCTCACGCCTGTAATCCTAGCACTCTGGGAGGCCGAGGTGGGTGGATTGCTCGAGGTCAGGAGTTTGAGACCAGCCTGAGCAAGAGTGAGACCCCGTCTCTACTAAAAATAGAAAGAAATTACCTGGCCAACCAAAAAAAATCTATATAGAAAAAATTAGCCGGGCATGGTGGCGCATGCCTGTAGTCCCAGGTACTCCGGAGGCTGAGGCAGGAGGATCCCTTAAGCCCAGGAGTTTGAGGTTGCTGTGAGCTAGGCTGATGCCACGGCAAAAGAGCGAGACTCTGTCTCAAAAAAATAAATAAATAAATAAATTTTAGTTTAGTTTACAGCAGGAAAACCTCTGACTTTATTAACAACGAGAAAGGAGTCTGGAATTGGAAGGGAATCGGGTACTGCACCGGTGGCCCGGTAGCATCTACATAAAGCCAGCTTGCTTAGTCAACTTCTTGCAACTTTTCATCCCCTGAAGTCAGATGCCCCTTTGGACTTGGGGTAGCTGAGTGGCCAGGCGCTTAGCATCCACTGTCCCTTAGGCATGTGGTGGTGCACGGGATGGACACTCCGCCGTGGTGCCCCCGCTAGCCCTCCACTGTCCCTCGATCCCCAGCATTCCCTCAAGGCATCTCCTCAAGGGGTGAACACGGTCCCGTGTGAAGGCAAAGGCGGGAACGAATTCTCGCGGGAGCCGGCCACCTGGCTGGACGAGGGATCCGTAGCCTCCTTAGAGGGCGTGGGACGCGGATGCGCGATGCGCATGCGCACGGTGCCAGCCGCAACCGGAAGCGGGGGCTGGAAGATAGACTCGTCCCCTGGGCGTGACTTGGCGCGGCCGCTTCGCAGTTGCTGCGTTCACCGCATTCGCTTGCAGGGGAGAGGTTGGGAGTGACTGTCTGACGGACTGACGATGCCGCGCTCCCACAGGCCGCCTACCGGGCAGCGGGCGGCGGCGGCGGCTGCCGCGGAGCCCAAGTCTGACAGTGTCCTGGCTATGACTTTCAAGATTTTTCTCCTTTTTGCAGGACTTATGGTTAAAGTTCCTGTCGGGTTATATTTTTCCTGCAAACTACTTCTTTTCCAAAGTCTCATGTTAATGTCCCCTGAAGACAGCGCCTTTTACGCCACTATTGTGGCAGTGGTCGGTCTCCACGTGGTGCTGGCAATATTTGTTTTCATCGTGTGGAAGGAGGGCTTGCCTCAGTGGCGGGAAAACAAAAACGAATAGAGCAGCTTTCTTACAAAGCTGCAAACCTGGGGTGGGGGGAGTACCTAAAGGGTTTTTTCTTTTTGCTCAACTTGTTCGTATTAAGCGTGCTTTTTTTTTTTTTTTTTTTTTTAAGGGGAAGGGTGATTGGGGAGGGAAATTAAGTATTTACTGTGGTTAAGACTAAAGTAAAAATGGGGGGGCGGGGAGGGCTGACATTTTTCGACATGATGTTTTTGACTATCATATTTAGCTGATATAAATATTAATGCCGAAATAGGAAACTAGGAAAAAGTATTACTGTAATTAGAAACAATAGAATTTATTTCATAGTAAAATATGTGTCGTGACGTAAGTTTTATGACTTGGCTAAAGCAACAATTTTCAGAGTAAGTATCAATGCACAAAACTAGATTTCGTTTTACGGTGTTCTTAAACTTGTAGTTTTCTTCCTGTTGATTAATTGGTTGGTGCTCAAATTTTGGCTTCTAGAATCCAGCTGTGTGTTATTGGGTTTTGGCGTCTTATCTCATTCATTGCATTTTTCAGTATATGATTTTACATGAAAATTGAGGTGAATTTGTTATTTTAGATTAAGATTCTGTTAGACTTAAGCTGCAACAAGGTGCCACTGATGTAGAAAACTGCAGTTGAAGATTTTGGTAAATCCTTACCTGCGGTACCCGTGAAGCAGTGACCTCAATCTTATGCAGATTAAGTATGTGGTTTAAGTTTCATCTACAAATGATTTTTTTCACCATCATCTTGTTTTTTAGTAGCATTTTGATAAGGTCTAGGGAATAGGTATGAAATCCTAAGGCAGAAATATTGGTGGTTCTTACAGTGGCATTTGGAGATCAGTATAAAAATGTAGATTAATCTCCACCTTTTAACAGAAAGAAGCTGTTATTATGAATCTTAAAAGTTTCATTTTAATTCACATTCTGCCTATTTGTTGATTATTTGTAGATTTTATACATTGACTGTTTTCTTACTAGTAATTTTACAAGGATGTACATTTTACTGTAGATTTGATTTAATGGTTCATCAACACTCAATCTAGTTTCTAAGTCTTCATTTGATCTTTGATTTTAGAGTGGGTATAAATATGGTAAAGTGGACTTAGAGTAAGAAAATGTTTGCTTGTTCTTTGAAAGCCAAGTAAATTAATTTGTAGTGAGAAAAATGCAGAAGTAGCCCAAGCTACTTCGTTACATTTTTGCACATAAATGTTATTTTTATGTAAAATTCTTTCAATAGATGGATACTGCGTGAGTGTAAAAATATCCTAAGTATGTAGTCTGTTATTTTTAAGAATAGATAATGCCTTCTCAGTCTCATGTTTTCCTTTCTTCCCAATAACTGACTCTCGCCAGTCCCCCTCCCACATTATCTTGTTTCTCCTGAGCCCCCTCTCTCCCCTTTGGCTCCCTACCTTCCCCTCAGCTCCAGCCTTTCCTTCCACTTCCCCCACTTCCCACATCTGGTTTTTGTTGTTTTTTAAAAGATTTTCCAAATGGATAGATTGTATCATGTTTAACTTCAGAAGTAGAACTCACTGATTATTTGATTTTCTTTTTTTTTTTTTCCCCTTGGCCAACCTTTTGTCCTGAGTGGTTCTGCTCTAGAAATATTCTTGGCAAAAAACGCAGATGAAAATGAAAATATTTAATTCCCTGTGTCATGTTTGTTTAGCCTCATTGATGCTACTCACAGAGATGTGGATGTGCTCTTACTGCTTTCTAACTCTGCCTACTACGTGGCCTAGTAAGTTGCTTATTGATTTAAAGCTTTTGATTTTTTTAAACTTGAGTAAATTTCCTTCCTAGAATTTAGTAGAAAAAATGTAAGAATCTGGTTTTATTGTATATTTTATGAAACCTCATTGAACCCCTTTACTTTTTTATAACTGTTAATATCATTCTGACCTCCTTTTATGGTTTGAAAATGATTTTAAAGTTAAAATCATTGTTTATATACTAATGTGTTCTTTTAGCATTTAGTATTTTTCCTATATATCTCCCAGGTTTTGATGTACTCCATATATTTTTGTCATTAATGGCCATATATCATTGTTTGTATTACTATAATGTATTTCCCATTGTTAGGTATTGAATTACTTCCAATTTTTTGTTATTATGAACGATGCAGCTATCTTTATGCAGATAACTTGTATGTGTGTGTACACACATGCATGCTTCTCTTTGGTCACAAGGGTATGATGAATTATATGACTTTTGTGATTTGTTGTCAGATTTATCTTCAGAAAGACTACTGAGTAACAGTGCCACTAGCAAAATACAAGTACTTGTTTCCCCATACCTTACACCAGAATTGAGTTTTATATTTTCTAAGTAAATATTCACTTTATTTTGGATTCGTATGAACTGTCATTTTTTTAGTCATTGGCCCAGATGCCTGTTGGCATAGATCACATGGATTTTTCATTCTTGATTTTGGATATCAAATTTATCTGCTGTATTATTCCCAAATAGTTGTGTGTGTTTTGCCTTTTAGATGAGGTTTTAGGTTCATTTTCACTTTATACAGGTTTTTATAAAACTGAAATTATTTTTACCTTGTAATTGATTGTGTTTACTAGAAGAGCTACAAACTGATGTTTCTTTAGCCGTTTTGAACTATATATGTTCTTGTTTAATCAAATTTTTAAAATAGTTCTTATGTTTAACTCTTCAACAGGTATGTATTGTGCTGTGGAAGATTGTTATCTTAACTGCATATGATACTTTGCTAGTATTATATACCTCAGGTGACAAGCCAAATATGCTTTTTGATTTTAACCCTCTTTTTTTCCATTTATCTAGTTATGATGATGAAGTTGATAAAGTAAACCAGTATCAACGACTAAGTCTAGAAGACCTGGAAAAAATAGAAATAGGTAAATTTTAACATACTAACAAAGTGTCATAGAAAGCAAATGGTGTTGCTTCTGAGTGGCTCAAATTATTTAAGCAACTGGTATACCATCTGTTAGAAACCAGAAAGGGCTATTCCAAGCCATCTATTTCTTAGGACTTCCTTTCTATTTTTAGAGGTTAGTGACAGATATGTGGTTTAATGATAATAACTGTATTCCTTTTATTATTTACCTTGTGAAGATTAGTTTAAATAATTGAAACAGTTTTTATAGCCTCATCAAACCAAATGATCATGATAAGCTCATATTTTTTGTGCTCTCATTTAGATATGAAGAAAAATGGGTTAAATACCTAATTGGTGAATGTGTATTGGTCTTTTGAAGATATAGAAGAAAGCAAATGTTACGTGAACGATATAACTGCACACATTCATTTGGGTTTTTAGGTCCTGAACCCACTCTTTTTGGTAAGCCAAAGTTCTCCTGCATGCGATTGCACTACAGATACAAAGAAGCAAGTGGTTATTTCCACACACTGAGAGCTGTAATGCGAAATCCAGAAGAGGATGGAAAAGGTAAAAAGAGGAAAAGATGAAAGTATGCAGTGATAACTTTGTATCTGCTCTTATAAGGCTAAATAGAACTGGGGACATTTTATACTGTAACCTACTGGAATGAGAACTGATCCAGGGAATAGCGGCTGTTTCATGGTCTCACATCCCAAAGCTGTTTCCAGCAGTGCAGGGAGATGATTTGAATGGATTATGTGTTTTTTGGCAAGGGGACTCTACAGTGGGGATTCTCAGTGTGTTTGGCCTCGTCAGAAGCCATATAGGTGTCAGGGCTTTTCCTACCTCATGCTTCTCTTGCAGGTAGTAGTCAGGACTTGTTTATAGTTCTTGCCTTGGCATCTAGCAAAGTGCAAACACACTTTTAATTCCAGTTTTTTTAGTTCTTTTGTTCTTTGCTTTTCTGTTAAAATTTTAGAACATTTTGAATTAGTTGGGGGATTAGTGAACAGGTAGTAATTTTCTATAAATTGTAGCAAATAAATGTGTATTATACAACCACAGATTTTATTCCAGGTTGTATGAATTAGAACTATTTTTTTTAGTATGTTTTTGGAGAAATTGGCAAGCAATTATCTCTGGGTTTCAGATACCCTTCAGTGCATTGCAGAGATGCTGCAGATCACCAAGCAAGCTATGGGATTGGATGTACCTATAATTGAGAAAAAACTTGAGAGGTGAGTATACTAAGTCTCTCAAGATTTTCTTTGGGATTGTCTCTCAAGAATAAAGATGTTATTATCCAAGGTCTTACTTCTTTAAAAGTAGTTGCAGCAGGAAGTTGGAGGGGATCACATTAGGGTAATGTGTTGATATTTAGAGAGGTAAGTATCAAATATATTTGGATCAAAGAATGACATTTTGTTTAAATTCTCTATGTAGTTTTCACATAATTTTTAGACTTACAGAGAGTTGCACAGATAGTTCAGAGTGTTTCCATTTACCCTTCATTCAGCTTTCCTTTATGTTACCATCTTACATAACCATAGGACATTTATCAAAACTAAGAATTTAACTTCAGCATGATACTATCAACGAAAGTACAGAACTTATTAGGATTTCACCAGTGTTTCCACTCATGTCCTTTTTCCATTCCAGGATCCCACATTGCATTTAGTTGTCTCCATACTTTTATTTAATTTGTTAGTTCCTCAATCTTTCCTTGTCTTTTATAACTTAGTATTCCTTTACTTCCACTTGTTATCTACAAGGTAAGATAACAAAGTCTGTGTTAGAGTTGCATGGATTGAATGATAATGCACTTAGAATAACACCTGGCACACAGCTGTTAAACCTAGTTGGTGAAAATTTTGGTTGCTGCAGGCTTTTTTTCCTTGTATAAAAAGGTCATAACAGCTATCTTTATAATGTATTTTTTCGTGTTTAGGATAATTTCCTGAGAATAGCATCCCAAAATTGGGAATCCAATTTAAAAGGTGTGAATAGTGATTGTTGTTCATCAATTAGCAATGCATTGTTTTCAACAAATTAGAACCAATTTCTTGAAATAAGCAAAGTGTTTTCACTTCATATTAATAATTGGAACTGGTATGTTGGATTCCATGGGGAATTAACTATTTTTCTGTTCTAATTTGTAGGAAGAGCAGTAAACCTCACGAAGACATCATTGGTATCAGATCTCAAAACCAAGGCTCTTTGGCCCAGGGAAAAAATTTTTTAATGAGCAAATTTTCATCTCTAAATCAAAAAGTGAAGCAAACCAAATCCAATGTAAATATTGGCAACCTACGAAAGCTAGGAAACTTCACAAAACCTGAAATGAAAGTTAACTTTCTAAAACCAAACTTAAAAGTAAATCTTTGGAAATCAGATAATAGTCTTGAAACCATGGAAAACACAGGAGTGATGGACAGTAAGGTCCAGGCAGAGTCTGATGGGGACGTATCTTCAGATAATGACTCATACCACTCTGATGAATTCCTTACCAATTCCAAGTCTGATGAAGACAGGCAGCTAGCTAATTCTTTAGAAAGTGTAGGGCCGATAGATTATGTTCTTCCTAGCTGTGGTATTATTGCTTCAGCACCTCGATTAGGTAGTCGATCCCAGTCTATTAGCAGCAATGATATTAGCATCCTTGCTCCTTCAGAGATTACTGTTGTTCATGGGAGTGGGTATGGAAAAGGCCAGGAGTCTCCTTTGACAAAAAGTCCTTCTGCTGACAACATACACATAGTGACTAGCTTTGCCAAGCCTGTGGATATTTACTGCCGCAGATTTGTGCAAGATGCACAAAACAAAATGACCCAGCTGTCAGAGTCCAGATCTGTATCTCAGCAGGCTAGTGAGGAAGGGAATCAAATGACCAATCAAGTTTCCAATGAAGAAACACAATCTGAATCAACGGAACAGACACCTTCCCGACCATCTCAATTAGATGTGTCTTTTTCTGCAACAGGTCCACAGTTTTTGTCAGTTGAACCAATACATTCAGTCGTATCTCAAAAGACCCCCAGCTCTGGTTCCAGTATGCTTGAACTTGAGACAGGGCTTCATGTAACTCCTCCTTCAGAGAGCAGTAGCAGAGCAGTCTCTCCTTTTGCCAAGATTCGAAGTTCCATGGTCCAGGTTGCTAGTATTACCCAAGCTGGATTAACCCAGGGGATAAACTTTGCAGTGGCAAAAGTTCAAAAGAGTCCTGCAGAACCTGAAGTGGTTAATGAAGTCCAGCAAAAGGAACTTAAAAATATGTTTACACAATGCCAGACACGTATAATTCAGATTTAGTTTTTAGCCACAAAGAATCCTTCCACGGTTATTTAAAAATTCAAAAAGTTTTCACATATTAGGGTATGTAAACTTGTACTGTCTGAATCTAGGCGTCACAAATTTGTTTTTGGGGGAAGGGTTTTAAAAGGTGTTTGAACCTGAGCAGATTTCCAGATTTGAGAGCAAAGGACTGCAGGCATACATCACCGGCGAATGCGCAGACCTGAGTAGCTTCTACACTACAGAGCACTTTGCTCACTTGAAAGTAATTCAGGAACAGGTCGCTTTGGGATATAACCTGAACCTTTGTTGGAGTGGGGTGAGTGGAGTATATGAAGTAGACACATAAAGTATGGAGAGACTTAAGGGAATTGTGTTTTTCATAATTTGTTCTGTTTATTAGTTCATTCCTGTGTCTTACCTCTACAGGGTAAATTGTACACTTAAGTTTTTTGTGATTTTAAAGTGTTAACTAGTATGGAGAAGCATTTGAATATAAAAAGCTATTTTAGTTTTGATGGCTTAACCATTCCCTATGAGTTGATTGACACTAAAGTCAAGAAATGTATTTTCATTTGATCCTAACTTCCCCCATATTCTACCTTTTACAAATTTAAAATATTCTGCTGCCTTTATGTCCAAAAATCTAGGAGCATTAAGACTTGTCATAAATCTGATAGGAATGTGAATACTAGCACCTATTAAATTCCATTTTGCTCTGGTTTTAGAAATATAAGAATGTTTAGAAGTCTTAACAGTTTTAACTTTCCCCAGTGGGGCATTCCTCAACATACTGTCTACAGACTCTACAACTACTGAAAATTTGGTCTGGAGCACAATTGTGCTAAAACCAGTTTTAGGACTATTACCCGGGCCACCTCTGTAACCCACGTAGTAGGAAAGTTGGAGTATTTCAACAAGTACCGGTTTGTCTGGTGTCTTTAGAGCCTTACTATGTTGAAGTGATTCTCGGCTGAACATTTATGTCTGCTGTAACTTTGATAAGCATTCCACTTTTGTTATTTATTAGTGGTACCTTTTTTTTGAAGTGTCAAATCTTGTGACTATTAAAGTACCATTGTAATTGAAAGTGATAGTGTATGTTAGAATTCCTTGCATAATAAAGATGTGGATTTGATTTTAAATCAAAGAATTCATAAATGATAAATTTGTCATAACTCATCACTTGGTCTGAGCTGTTCCACATATTTTAATCCTTTGAAGTATTGTCATGATCTCAAAAATGATGACATGGATCACAAACTATTTTAAAATCAAAACACTCTAAACTGAATGCTTTACTCTGTTGCTGCCAACTTTTCTTCTGTGTCTTGAAAATATTGAGTATTCCCAACAAAGAAAGTAAAAGAAAGTAAAAGCCAATGTTGAGTGATAAAATATCCATGGTTAAGCTCCACCAGAATTAGTTCCAAAGAGATTTTTCAAAACTAAAACTTACCTTAAGGCAGTGTTCAGTTCCAAACAGGGTTATATACATGTCTGTTCGGTTTCCTGGTCATTCATATAGGACTAACATCTTGCCTTAAATCACAGCAACAAACATGACTGTCCACACCTATAGGCAAGGGAGAACAGAGTTCCACTGTGCTGCCTGGGTGGGCCTTGAGTAGGAGGGCATCTCCTTCCACACTTCCATGTAGCTCTGTCATGTTTTTCCACCAAGAGACCATGATCTTTTTCACATAAGATTACATGGGATGTAATCTTACAGTTCATGAAGAAGAGCCCAATGTACTGGTAATTTGGGAAGTTTTATTTATTGGAAAGAGGGTTCTTTCAAGGGAACTTTTCTCCAAGACCAAGCAAATTACGTATTTTTCTTTGGTGAATTACAATTTACATTGGCACAATAAACACACGGTAACTAATCTACTTTGTTCTAGGACAATTAAAGAAAATGTATTTCATTCTCAAATCCAGTTAAGCTTTCATTTTATTTCTAAAAGTTTAAGGAAGGTCTAGTCTACCAGTTATAAAAATGAAAACCAGTTAGAATTCTAATATAAACATTATTTACACATTAGTTTATAAAAATAAATTTGAATTTAGGAAAAGTTGATATTGAACTAGTAATTTTTACTTCAGTTCATTAGGCATGAATTCCTTGATTTTTCAAGGCTGACCCTGTTTCCTTGGTTAACAATGTCAATTTAGGCCTTACTGGAAAAATTTTAAGGGATCATTTATTTGATCTGTTTCCAACTAGGTAAGTTACTTACTAGAAGAAATTAATCTTTATACATACCATTCATAGCTTAAAGTAACATTCTAACCTTTCTGAAGATCCTTATTGCCCCAATTATACTACTTATAGTAATTTGCTGATATTTTTGTTCCTTTAAAAGTTGGATATTAAAACTAATTGGTCTGGGGAAAACCTACCTGCAGTTCTATCAGGCCGTTACTGGAGTAGCAGATATTAGTTGATTTAAAAAGCTAAAAATCTAATACAGTCAACCAAAGTAAATGAGACATTAGGAAGATAATTAGAAACCATTCTTTCTAAAGAGGTACTATTTTGTTTTCATACTTGGGTAAAACTTTGTGGGGCAGCATTCCCTTAAGTGTGGTTCCCAAATGCACTGGATGTAATGAGAAGAATAAGGACAATGTAGTGGGGTTTATCTCGTGTTCTGAGATTGTCCTTTTATGAAAAAAAGTGATAATGCAGTTATTTCTTTTACGTTACTTGGTAAAATAAATTGGTAACTCTATAGTCCCCAAACATTTTGGGAATATTACTGACCCATGAATTCCAAAAGTTTAGGAACCACTGCCATGCAAAAGACTAGTTTTGCAGGCTGTTAATAAGTGTTAAGTGGGGAAAAGTTTCTGTGGCCAAGTGCCTGGGAAATGACAAGACAGTTTCACATGGTCTTGTGAATCAATGGCAATCACAGCCGAGTCCCATAACTTGGACTACTGAGCACACCCAGCCCCGCCGTTAACTAGAAAGACAAATATGAAGTGCACAACTCTCATATGAAATTAACATCAGCAATTCAACAGAGTCTGGCCTATGACTTACCTGAAGCTAAGGAAATGGTATAATCAGCAACATTAGTCAATATTAAACTTTTAATATCAAATATTTTTACATCATTACTAATTTATATAATTATAAAACAAACTTGAAAAGCTCCATAAAACCAGTAAGGTAAAAGCCCTTACTGAGTATCATATAAACTTCAGGTGTTACCGGCTTAATTTCAGGAAAAATCATTGGTTTGTGATACAAATCATCTATAAAACAATGTGGTATAAATGATACTTGAATTTTACAATAATGCAACTACAATTTGCCCATTATTCTTCATAGGCCTCCTCCCATCTTTAAAGTTCATTTCCATTCACACACTTTTGCTGCTGAAGCCTGGTTCTTCTTAGAGACTCCAGCTGCTTTGCCCTTAGCCATCGTTCCCTTGACAGTGTCGTCTGACCAGCACTGAGAGACAGACACCTGGTGTGAAATACAGAAACAAATTTAAGTCTAGAGTTAGCATAGTAAGTTTTTAATTTTTTCTAAGACCTAGGAATACTTTTTTTTTTGAAACAGAGTCTCGCTTTGTTGCGCTGGCTAGAGTGAGTGCCGTGGCATCAGCCTAGCTCACAGCAACCTCAAACTCCTGGGCTTAAGTGATCCTACTGCCTCAGCCTCCCGGGTAGGTGGGACTACAGGCATGCGCCACCATGCCCAGCTAATTTTTTTTTCTCTATATATTTTAGTTGGCCAGATAATTTCTTTCTGTTTTTAGTAGAGACGGGATCTCGCTCTTGCTCAGGCTGGTCTCGAACTCCTGACCTCGAGCGATCCACCCGCCTTGGCCTCCCAGAGTGCCAGGATTACAGGCATGAGCCACCGCGCCCAGCCCCTAGGAATACTTTTTAAATGTAACAGTCCATGTTAGGAGACAAGACTGTCTGGTAGCTACACACAAGTCAACAGCAAGTTATACTTCTACAAAGGCATCTTGGGTGGTTCGCTCTTTGAAACGCAGAGAACAAGCAGCGTGCCTGTTTCACTGAAGAGATCACCAGGCAAACACAGTTCCTCCTCAATGAGCCCTTTTATGCGGTGTTACTAAAACGAAAAGTTCGTTTCCGTTTTTAGAAGTCTGCCTCAGTTAATGCTGAATAAATCAGGAGACTTACACTCAGCTTACTGAAAGAGCAATTACGGACATGCACTACTTACCGAGCCACCACAAGTAGCTGGTGGAGATCGTCAGCAGTGATGCTCTGAGGGTCATTCTTACGCATTTCCACAAAGTCATCCTCAACTGCCTTTATCAAAAGAGTAAATGGACTTTAAAACTACCTCTTAATGAACAGTTTTAAGAAGAAATGACATTTGTGGTGTTGTAAAGGTTAAGGAAAGTAACATGGTCCCTTGACTGCTTTAAAAATGAGGATGTCAGCCTTGCCTTAGACAAAAGGAGACAATATGGGTGAAAACACTGAGAACCAAAACTTTATACTGATAAATAATGCTATTGCTGAAAATATTTTAAACAAAATAATGAAACTCAGATTAATTTGAAAAGGTCACACAAACATATAAATCAGCAACTAGCACAGCAAACATGATGCTTTTCAACAAAGGGAAGAGTGACATTAGTGAAATGGCAGAGCAAGGACCTCTAAAATTTGTCTCCACCATTAAAGCAACAAGAACACTGATCAAAACTAACTTCTGGAAATAAACCACACACTTCCAGCAATCCAGACAGCATTTGTGCAAGAAAACCAGGTGATTCTTGGTAAGAATGTTGACCTTTGTGGCATTTTACCTTGCCCTATTCCCACGTTCCAGCCCCTGTCCCACTGCGTGAGACCCTTGAAAACCAACAGCCTGGCAACCACCAGAGAGGGCAGAACAGGGCTGGAGCTCCTTCGAAGTGCCATTCCCAGAGTGGTCCCCTGGAAGAACCCACTTGTAAGGTTGTCTTTCTTTAACCTGACTTGAAGCCTACACAGGAGGACAGCCTCTTTCCCCAGGGTATTTATCAAAAACAATCAGAAGAAATTATTGATCCTCTTGGCTGCCTCAGACATTGGGTAATAGTTGTGGCAAATGACAGGCTAACCAAAACCCTTAAATAGAAAAGCTGGGGAATGAGATGTCCACAGAGGGCTTTGAAAACCTCATAGGCCTTCTAGGAATTTAGAAGGCCACACGCATGCTCAGAGACTTTAAGCTCACACCCTCCGGATAACCTCATGGCTCTGTGTAAGCAGGAAATGAAGGATAAGGCCAGGTTGTAAACTGTATGGCTAACTGCTGAAAGCATGCACCAACATGTATATGGAGCTCCTCACCCTTAGACTGGGAGACTTACTACTTCCAGGCATTTAAGAAAATTTTTGTCCAATAATTAACCACAAAACTAGCAGCAGAGACTTCAGTGCCCACATGCAATGAAGCAGACTCATTAGTGCAAAAGAGTCACTAAACCACCAACCAACAACAAACTCTAGGGAGGTTTAATGTCCAGAATCTGATTTCTAGAGCAGAGTCGTGATATTATTATACTTAAAATGTCTGATTTTGAACAAAAAAATGAGACATAGAAAGAAACAAGAAGGTATGGCCCACAATTTGGGAAAAAAGGAATCAAAAAACTTTCCCTGAGGAAACCCGAATATCAGGGTTCCAGGATAAAGACTTTAAACTGGCTCTTTTAATATATTCAAATATATTCAAATATATTCAAAGAGCTAAAGGAAGCTACATATAAAGAACTGAAAGAAAATATGAGAATGATGTCACACCAAATAGAGAATATCAATAAAAATACATAAATAATTTTTTAAAAGAAGCAAATAGAAATTCTGGAGTTGAGGCCGGCCGCAGTGGCTCATGCCTATAATCCTAGCACTCTGGGGTGCCAAGGTGGGAGGATCGCTTGAACTCAGGAGTTCGGAGACCAGTCTAAGGAAGAGTGAGACCCCATCTCTACTAAAAATAGAAAAAATTAGCCAGGTGTGGTGACGTGTCCCAGCTACTTGGGAAGTTGAGGCAGGAGGAGCACCTGAGCCCAGGAGTCTGAGGTTGCTGTGAGCTAGGCTGACGCCACTGCACTCTAGCCCAGTCAACAGAGCAAGACTGGGTCTCCAAAAAAAAAAAAAAAAAAAAAAACTGGAGTTGAGAAATACAGTAACTGATAAAAAAAAAAATTCACTAGAGATATTTAGCAGTTTGAGCAGGAAGAAAGAATCAGTAAACTTGATGACAGGTTGACTGACATTATCTGGTCTATGAAACAGTAAGAAAAAAGAATGAGAAAAAATGAACAGACGTCCTGTAGGATACATCAAATGCACCAACATACATATCATGGGAGTGCCAGAGGGAGAGGAGAGAAATGGGCAGAAAGAATTTAAATAAATAATGGCCAAAACCTTCCCAAATTTGTTGAAAACTTCCCCCAAATGTACGTTAATCTAATACCTCCAAGCTCAACAAACTCCATACAGGATAAATTCAAAGATATACATACCTAAACACATCAGTCAAAACTGTCAAAAGTCAAAGAGAGAATCTTGAAAGCATCAAGAGAAAAATGACTCTGTATATAAAAAAATCTTCTCATCAGAATTAGCTGATTTCTCATTAGAAACCAGAGGCCAGAAAGGAGTCAGAAGACATATTCAAAGTGATAAGAAGACTATAAACCACAAATTCTACATCCCAGGCTTTAAGGAGAAATTAAGGAATTCCAGATAAAAACTTTAACAGGAACCCACATAAAGAATGCTGGTAAACGTAACTACATAGATAAATACAAAAAAAAGTATAAATGCATTTTTTGTTTACGATTCTTTTTTTCTGATTTAAAGACAACTGTAAAAGCAGTAATTATAAATGTGTTGATGGGCATACAATGTATAAAGGTGTAACTTGTATGACAAAAACAGCACAAAGGAGAAGAAATGGACTTATAAAGGAGCAAAGTCTTTGTATATTGTAATTAAACTGGCCTTAATTTGTAACAGATTGTTATAGTTAACACATTAATTTTAGCCCTCAGGGCAACCACTAAGAAAGTAACTTTAAAAATGTTGTAAGGGAAACTTCAAGCAAATTAAAAGGGACAATAGAAAATATCTACTTCAAACAAAAAAAGACAATGAAGTAATAGAGAAACAAAAAAGATACGACATAGAAAACAAACAGCAAAATTATGTTATCAACAATTACAGCAAATGTAAATTAGTTAAACACTACAATTCAACACAGGGAAATCTTTTATTTTAACCCAAACATACCTTGGTTATTTCATCAGATATGCTATAATCCAGGAATCTCAAAAGGGTTAGATAAATGCGAAATTTGTTCAGCACAGAAGGCAGCACCGCTGAGAGAAGGCTGTTCATGTACTCCTCCATGTTTGGTGGAATTAGCTGGGGTTGTAAGTGAATCTGGCAGTCTGCCTGAAAAGAGAAAACAGTACACAGTATTTTTCAAGTTCCTAAATTAATCTACATACATTTTTAAGGAGATGCATCATCTCCATCAGCCCCTAGAGGAATTAGAAAATATAGCACTGATTACTTAGGACGAAGGAAGAATCAATTTGTAATAGTAATTTACATGCTCTCTATAACTACATCTTAGCAACAATTACAAAAGTTAGCTTTTTCTTGATTACTTATGTTTCCTCAGCAGTATCAGTAAGCATACCAAAAAAATAGCCAACCTCTAAAGAGCAGCAAATTAAAATGTTTATCACACTTTCCCACAGAAAACTTACCAATGAGCCATTTCATTCTTAGTCAAAGACTGTTTCTCATCAATCACAGGTGAACACTATTATACAGAGAAACTATACACCTTTTAAACAAGTGGGAGTATTTCTCATCATCCTCAGAATTAAAAGATCTCTTTATCTTCGCCATAAAGCATAAAAATAATTACCAAGTGATTAGGGACACTTTAAAAGGAACTAAAATATCTGTCACATAAGATTGGCAGAAAACAACAGGTCAAAGGCAACAAGAGGGCCAGGCGTGGTGGCTCACGCCTGTAATCCTAGCACTCTGGGAGGCCAAGGCCGGTGGATCGCTCAAGGTCAGGAGTTCGAGACCAGCCTGAGCGAGACCCCGTCTCTACTAAAAATAGAAAGAAATTATCTGGCCAACTAAAATATATATAGAAAAAATTAGCCGGGCATGGTGGTGCATGCCTGTAGTCCCAGCTACTCGGGAGGCTGAGGCAGTAGGATTGCTTAAGCCCAGGAGTTTGAGGTTGCTGTGAGCGAGGCAGACGCCACGGCACTCATTCTAGCCCGGGCAACAGAGTGAGACTCTGTCTCAAAAAAAAAAAAAAAAAAAAGGCAACAAGAATATACGTCTAGAAGTTAATCAGACTATTTATAGACAACTACTTTCTATGCTTACATGTGGGAGTTTCTGCTGCCAACAGCTTTGCTCCTCTAGTGATATGCTGAGTTTTCATCCCATGGCAGTACAAAATAATCAACTCCCTGAATAATCAGCAGTCAAGTCACAATTTTTTTTAAACAATTATAACTTATTAATAATAACGAGCACCAAGAAACAACATAAATGTAGATATCTTTCCAATATCAACCTCCCTCCATTTAAAAATGACTCATCATACCGGGAGGAGTGACCTGCCCTCCGAAGTAATAAAAACATTAATATTGCAGGGGAATTCCATCTGGTGGTAACTGAAGTCATAATCCACCTTTTGCCAAGTTATTAGGTTGCTCAGGGCAGTCACATTGTGAACACCTACAAAAGAAAATTTTCAGTCATTTGACTTTAATCACCTAAACAAATTAGTTTTGCTGACATTGATTATAAGAGGTTTCTACTGCTTTAATGAAGGACATGAGGTTATTAAGCTAAACCACTAAGCTAAATGTTCACTAGGTAATAGTCTTCACAGACAGTACTAGTTAAGCTAGAACTTTCTGAGGCTAACATTTCCCAAAATCTAATACCTAGCACCCGGTATGCAACCAGACATAAAATAGGTTCCCCACTAAGTATGATCACTTTCTAGGTGTGTTCACAGGGCTAAAATAAGATGGTAGGACTAAAGCTATTTTTATACACAGATAAAAGTGAACTTTACTGATTTTATACCTTTGCCTCAAATGTGCCCATTATTTTTTCTATCTTTACCTCTTTAATTTATCACCAGCAGTGTCTTCTTAATTCTCTTCATTTGACAAAGCAATCTGCTTCTTGTAATTTTATAACATGTACCATAATTCAGGTTATTTCAAATCATCTGATTTATTAAATATTTTTTCAGTGATTTTCTGAAAAATGTTTAAAACTTCATAATGGAAAATAAAAAACATTTTATTATATATATATCTTTTCTACACTTCTCTTTGGGGGTAACAGATGACTAAAGACAAAACTTCCTCCCATTTCAGTCTTTAAAAAACTATTTGTTCTACGGTACGATTTCCAAAATACTATGACAAAAAACAGTTGTGGTGCATAATTTAATTAGTTTTTAATATATGCATTAATCAAACTGATGTCAAGCCTTTATCTTAAATATTTGTTAAATGTGAATTTGTCTTTGTCCACAGACATTCTTCTAAAAAGTCATTACTAGAGCTGGCTTCAGCAGGAGGGAATTTAGAAATGGGAGGGAAACGTCTATGTATCTACCTGGGGTGTCCAGCTGCCCTTGCTCCAGAAGAGTCTCATCAATCACAAGTGAAGTATTGTTCGGTAGCTGGAGAAGTCCACTGACCAACCGATTGGCTGTGTAGTCTTTGTGGGGAATGAATTTCAAATGGTTCATGTTCTCTATAGTCATCTGTAGACGAAAAGACTGCAAAGAAACATTTTTTAGTAAGTATCTAAGTTTCCTTGTTTTAAGAAAATATACATTTATAGTTAAGCACTGTGCTTTATATGGAAAAAATGGTAAGTTTCCAAGGGACTAGTGATATGGTTTCTTGAATTCTTGGAAGCAAAAACAATATCTATATCATACATTAGAATTTCATTTATCCTATGAGCTGCTTTATTCCCAATTCTTGTTTAATATTCTTGAAGAATAATTTTTATCACCAATGAAGATGGTAGACAACTGACATACAAATATTGGATATCCAGAAGCTTAACTTCTTTTACGTAATACAAACTAGCAAAAAAAAAAAAAGTTTATTTTATTCATCAAGATAGGGAGAGAATTTAATTTTCCTCTAAGCTCTTTGAGTTATATTCATTCATCATAAACTACTACAGACCTTTTTGAACAAACTTTTCAGTAAAAAATCAAGGAGCACAGCACACCAAGCTGTGGTGAGGTGCTGCAGTTCTCATGACTTATGCCACCCGGGCTGTGTGCCACCTTCTCATCCAGTCCAACACACTATCTACCCAACCCAGCGACACCTCCTCCTCCAGCACCCCGAGCCCGCCACTCTCAACACCCTCGTCACTGCTTCATATGCCAGCCCACTCTCCTACCACTCTAGCTGAGAAAGGACGTGTGGTGGGGGTGGACATGGAGGTTGAGGGGGCCGGGGAAGAGACCACATTACAGATACAAATGAACAGCCCCTAAAGAAGCAGGGCCTGTGGGTGGAGTCCAGCCTCGGCTCTGCCATATAAGCACAAGCAGGTCACTCCTGCTTAACCTGTTGTGAAAACTAAATAAAATATTAGAGGCAAGTGTTTTGAAAAAGTTCACAGTGCTAGCCAGACATAAACACAGGAGTGATGTGAGGGAATGAGATATAGTAAAAGTTAAAAAGTAAACAAATCCACTGCAAAGTGATATAGAATCAAAAGGAAATACCTTATCATGTTATAACCTTTAGTACCTTCCTCAGAAAACCATTTCACACTTAAAAATATAATTCATATCCTGATAATGTGTGTGCTACTTAAATCTTAGCCTCACAGAGTGAGTGGCCCCAGGCTGCCGCTCCAACCTCACCTTCCCCATTCTCACCAGTGCTTATCCTACACCTGCTACGCTGGCCTCTCTGGGGCACTTCTCAAACACGCCAAGCACACTGCTGCCTCGGTGCCTTTGCATTTGTTCTCTCTGCATAGGATGGACACTTCCCAGCAGCCATCAGTCTGGCTTGCTTCTGTACTTCCATGAAGTCTCTCCTGAATACTACCCTGTCGGCAAGGCCTTCCCTGTCTCCACCGTACACACTGGCAGCTGCCCCGGGGCCCACTGTCAGCACTCCTCTCACCTTCCTGGGGCTTTATTGTTCTTCAGGGCATTTAAATGACATAGTATATATATATTATTTGTTGGTCTTCCACCACAAAAATTTAAACTCTGTAAGTGTGCAGGATCTGACAATTTTAGTAATTCTTAAAATGTGGTCTAAAGAAGCCTCAGGGACTTGCTGAAACCCTTTTATGGGGTTAATCAGGTCAAAATCATGCATGGATAAAAGATCCTTTCAATGTGCAATATAGATCAATGAATTTTACTATAGCAGAGTACGAAAAGTTTCAGACTGGGCATGGTGGCTCATGCCTATAATCCCAGAACTCTGGGAGATGGAGGAGGAAGGATCATTTGAGGCCAGGAGTTTGAGACCAGCCTGGGCAACACATCCAGATCCCATCTCTATAAAAATTTTAAAAATTAGCAAGGCATACGCCTATAGTCCCAGCTACTCAGAAGGCTGAAGCAGGAAGACTATTAGAGCCCAGGAGTTTGAGGCTGTAGTGAGCTATGATTGTACCACTGCACTCCAGCCTGGGTGAGAGAGTGAGACCCTATCCTCCGCCAAAAAAAAAAAAAAGATTTTAGATTCCACACTTCAATTATATTTAAGAAAATGCCATGTGGACATCTTTGGTCTAATATCAAAAAGGAATATCCACAGTTGTATGAAAAGGTTATTAAAACAGTCTTTCCTTTACCAACTATTTTTCCATCTATGTAAGGCCAGCTTTCCTTCATATACTTCAATCAAAACACCATATTAAAACAGACTGAATGCAGAAGCAAATATGAGAATCCAATTGACTCTTATTAATCTAGACATTAAAAACATTTGCAGAAATGTTAAACAATGTCACTTTTATCACTAATTTCTTTTGGTTTTGGAAAAGTTGCTTTTGTAAAACTGTTTATGTCTACATGTAATCAATTTATTCTTTTGATTTTGTTTTAATTTCCAATGTGGTAAATTAATGATAAATATAACCCACATAAAAAAATAACTCTTTGAATCCTCAATACTTTTTTCAGAATGTAAAGTAAATCTAAGGAAAGTAAGAATTGCTGGTCTACTCTGGTCCACTGCTGCGAGAGCCTGGAGGAGAGCTAGCACTCAGAGACACAAAACATTTCACTCAGTGAATGATCTAGTGCAACCTCTTAAATTTCCAAAGAAGTGATCTGTATTTTTAGCCACACAACTAATCAGAAGCAATTCCCCTTTTCCCAAGATCTTACCACCACACAAATACTGTATTCCAGAAGGCCTGGCAAATAAAGTTAGCTCAACTTTCCAAACAGGAATCAAAGTTGAGGCAATGGAGATAAAGATCTTTATAACCTCAGCTAAAAGAATTATGCTCCTATAATTTAGAGTTTATTTAGATTTAAGATTTTAACACAAAGGATACCAAATTGCACAAAAAATTGGCATCAACAGAGTATAATTTTAAAGCAATTATTATAATTGTGTTAATTGTTAGACTTACAGAAATTTGTGTTAAGGCAATTAAAAAGTGAAATGTTTAGGGGAGAGATTTTAAATTACGTAATGTTGGCAGGCTTTGTTTCCCCTTAAATGAGATCTACTAAAATTCAAAGTTAAATATTTAGGTTGAATAAAAGGCAATTAGATAGATGTGTTAAGTGTGCTTAGGTTTATAATACATATTTATATTGATCTTACAGCTGGCACAAGGTGTTGAATAATTCGATATAAGTGTTCTGTGAAAGTACTATTCCGTGGGCAACCACTCAAGTTAACTGTAAATTTTCCTAGTGGAAGAACATCTCTTCTTGAATATCTAGGGGGAAAAAAAAGAAATCAATAAGATACGGAAGTTATTTCTTGATTTCCATTGAAAAGCAAATAAAATTAGCTTAATATTATCATTAAAAATAAAGAACATTCTGACCAGTTATTTATCAGAATAACAGCAATACAAATCATAGCCAATACTTATAAGTGCTGATCATGTGCCATGGATGGTTCTGAAGTCTTAAGTGTTTTCTCATTTAATCCCCAAAGATTTTGAGGTAGGTACTATTATCTTCATTTTACAGATGGGAAATCTGAGGCACAGAGATTTTATGTAACATGTTCTGCCACCCAGGGAGTGACAGGATTTGAACCCAAGTAGTTTGGTTGCAGAATCTGTACTCTCAACCATTATGCACTACTGCCTCGGATCCCATCTGAGGATGTTACTGCAGTGTTATTTACAACAGAGAAAAACTAGGAAAACCTAACATCTAAGGAAATGGTTATAGTATGGTACAACTATATAATGAAATACAAAGTTCACGAAGTGTTACGGCGGGAAAATGTTTAATATATACTAAATGCTAAAAACAAGTTATAGGTCTGTGCTTAGAGTATAACTGAGCTCTGTGCAGATTTGTACACAGAAAGAAAACAAAGATGAACATGTACCCAAAATGTTAACTGGGATTATCTTTAAGTAGTGAGATTACAGATGATTTCTATTTTCTTCTATATGTTCTTGAAACTTGTCAAAGCAGAACATTAGTTTTCAAATCAGAAAACAAAGAAATATCACGGAGGGAGAGGGCAAGGTGCTAGTGTCAAAGGATATGTTAAATGTGCACGCGATGTACCCTTGTTGACTGTTTTTTAGAAGCAGAGCCTTGGGATGTATATAAACAGAGAATTCAGAATGTAAAAAGAATAAAATAGCTCATTTTATTCATCAGCTAGGTTCTTTATCTGATTTTGGCTCTAATATTTAAGAGGACATAATCAAAACGCTAAATGTGAAACTGTGAGAAAAGGTGAAAAAAGGAATTTGTTTACAATTTGGTCTAACACTTGTTACACTGAACAAATAAAAACCACTTGATGAGGCCTAATAAACTAAAACATACAAATTACATCATAAATTGTCCTGCTCTTTTCCACTTTCTACACACATCAAACTCCCTGAATTCCCACCAGGAATATAGCACTTACACTGTAGAGATGAGATGTAATATAAGGTATTCAGCAGCCAAACTATCCCCCAAAAGGGCATGAGTGAGGAACCCAAGCAGTTCTGCCCTGACTGGAGACAACTCGGACATGAAACTTGAAACAACTGGAGGAGGAAGGGAGACCAGATTCAGAATACACACACCAGTTCCTTGCAAGTGTCTTGTGGTAAAAAATAACTATGTGAACAAAGTACAATTCAGTAGATGACTAGTATAGACTTGAAATACTGATCAATAAGTGATGCCAATCTTAAAAGTATGACAGCTTTGTATACTCTTTTTCCAGCCTAATTTTTTTTTTCTTTCCCCGCAATCGATCAGAACACAGATCAAGTGGCCTAATTTCAATGAAGACAATTAAGAGGAAAATGGGGGAAAGAAACAGAGATTACTGGAAAAACTTATTCTGACAAACGAAGACCTGACTTTCGATTCCACTATAAGAACGTTACAGGCAGCTCCCGACACACGCTGAGGCTAACAGTCACTAGTTCTCTAGGCTTTAACACTTACACTTACAGGTTTTGCTCTCCTCTTTGTTAAGGCAAGCAGGCAATAATGGGTTGATGTGTTGCAACTTCTGGGCTAAAATCACATGAATTCTTGGCACTAATGAAGCAGGAGGACTGTGTACTCTCTGCTCTTCTGCTGTGTCTGTGCACTCCATTGGATCCAGCAGTGCAGAGGCATCCCTGTGGAGAGACACTAAGGCTTCAATTTGGAGATATATCAACTGTACAGATGTAAAAATAATATGCATCTCTGAAGACAAAATTAGAATTCAAGCCAAGAATATTTCTACCTGTACATCTCCTGTAAGAAGAGAAAGTGGCTTCTCACTGGAAAATGTTATATCACATAGATTTCAAGCTAGTTAGGTCATATTATGATATAATATATTTATTCCATTCTTTAAGAACAATAATATTTCTTATTCAGTATGCTATCACTGCAATAAATGGGATCCAGGATGTTACTCATTTTAAGGTTATTTCAAAATACAGATACTCTTTCTTTAACTATCAGCTGAGATATCAAACACTTCACAGCACATTTCAAAAACTGGGGTCTTCAAAGGAAAAAAAGACATTCTATAATAAAGACATCTGCACTCAAAGGTTTATGGCAGCACAATTCACAATAGCAAAGATCTGGAAACAACCCAAGTGCTCATCAATACATGAGTGAATTAATAAAATGTGGTATGTGTATACCATGGAGTTCTACTCAGCCACACACAAAAAAATGTTGACCTAGCACCTGTTGTATTATCCTGGATAGAGCCTGAGCCCATCCTTTGAAGTGAGGTATCATAAGAATGGAAAAAGAAGCACCACATGTACTCCCCATCAAATTGGTACTAACGGATCAACACTAAGGTGCTCACATGGTAGTAATATTCACTGGGTGCTGGTCAGGTGGGAGGAGGCTGGTAGGGGTGGCAAACTCACAACTAACGGATGCGGAGTGCACTGTATGGGGGAAGGGCATACTTGTAGCCCTGGCTCGGACGAGGCAAAGGCATTATATGTAACTAAAATGTTTGTACCCCCATAACAGTCTGGAAAAAAAAACAACCAAAAAAAACAAAAAACCTGGGGTCTTTTTCCCAAATGCAATCTGGTATCTATTATTCATTGTGTGGAGAATCTATTCATCTCTATCTTGCTAATTATTTTTCCTAAATTTTATTCTTGCATGATACTTTCCTTGAATAGTGAGTGGACAAGCTATGAAGATAAAGGTGAAATTTTTCAGATTTGCTAAATAAATTAGCAGATGATAGATTTATTGTGAGATGACTGAAACAAATGACTAAAATGTTTTCAGATCTTCAGACTTTTATAGATTCTACAGACTCTAGAGTAATAAATTCATACGACTATTTCCCTCTACTACAAGAATGACAACCTTTTACACAGTACATAACACATGATGGGCAACAGTCAACGCTTTACATACATAAATTCATTAAAACCTCACAATTACCCTTATTTATAATGAGGAAACCAAGCTGAAGGTCACACAGCTAGTAAGTGGCCAAATAAGGATTCCAACCCAAGGCTATCTGCCTGTCTGTGCTCTTAACCTCTAAACTAAACTGCCTCAATAATAAAGTAACTAAAGCAAGAAAGTCATCATAACCAGAAATTGCCAATATCAGCAATTGTATATACTATTATTAAGGGATTGTTATTCAAGTTTATTAAAGTTGCTTAAAATTTTTATTTTGCAACATTTTAGTATGAAAAATGTAAAGTTCTTCCTATGCAGAAATCAAGACTAATATCCAGTATTCAATAAGGGAAGTCTATTGTAGAGCAGGAACATCAGTCCTTTCTCTTGGCAACCTCAGAACAAAAGAGCATAAGAAAGATCTAGATTTCCCAGATATACTGTGTTCAGTGAAAAAACAAAACAAAACACAAAGTATAGGTGGAACACGGTGGCTCATGCCTGTAATCCCAGCCCTCTGGGAGGCTGAAGTAGGAGGATTGCTTGAACTCAGCTTAAGCAAGAGTGAGACCCGTCTCTATTAAAAATAGAAAAATCGTGCCATGCACCTGTAGTCCCAGCTACTCGGGAGGCTGAGGCAGGAGGATCCCTTCAGCCCAGGAGTTTGAGGTTGCAGTGAGCTATGATGACACCACTGCACTCTACCGAGGGTGACAGAGTGAAACTGTCTCAAAAAAAAAAAAAAAAGGAAATTGAACCTCACTACCTCCCCCCTTTCCTATCCTTATTAAAGTATAAAAGAGCACATATCCTATGCCACCTTTTATAGAAGAAAATGGTGGGGACAGAATATACACAGATCCGCCTATTTTTGCAAAAAAGAAATACACGAAGGATAAATGAGAAACCGAGAATAAAGGTTCCCTAAGGAGGCTGGGTGGGAATAGACAAGCAGGAATGGGGATAGCAGGGAATAGTACTCCTGACAGCTTTCTGTATAGTTTTGATTTGGCAACAATGTTAACATTTCCTACACTTAAAACAAAAATCAAAACAATAGGGGTGGAGAAAAAACTCTGAAGTGAAACACAATCAGACCCAAATGAACCTCTATAAAACATATAATTGAATCATACTGAAGGAGGTGGAAAGTTAACCAAGTAACCTTGGAACACAGTACTCTGACTATACAGCCTCCTACCAAAATAAAAATGAGGCCAGGCACAATGGCTGCCCTGGAAATAAATGTAGAAGGAATGCCAGAAAATAAATGCAGAAGGAATGACTGAGTTAGACAAGTGCCATCATGGCAATAACTGATTCAAATAAGAATCATCAATCCCAGCACTTTGGGAGGCCAAGGCAGGAGGATCACTTGAGGCCAGGAGTTCCGAGGCCAGCCTGGGCAACACAGCAAGACCTCATCTCTACAAAAAATAAGAAAAATTAGCTAGGCATGTGCCTGTAGTCCGAGCTATTCAGGAGGCTGAGGCAGAAGGATTGCTTGAGCCCAGGAGTTCGAGGCTGCAGTGAGCTATGATCGTAACACTGCACTCCAGTTGCATGACAGATCACATCTTAAAAAAAAAAAAAAAACCAAAACAGAAATAAACATTGAACTCTAGTTACTAGGTTTGTGTTTTCTAGGGCTACCAATTCTGAAATTCTCTTCTGTGCACTGTAGAAACGAGCAGATGATAGATATACTGTGGATAATGAGAGTCAAGTTTCTGTTAGAAAAGACAGTTACAAATATGGAAAGGAGGACAATGAGAATGGCTTCTCTGGTGTTGAACTGGAATCACAGGTGTAGTATGAACTCATGCTTTTTCATTGATGTAGAAATATATGAAGACATATGTATATGTAAGCATATATGTGTGTGTAAATGTGTATATACATATATGGATATATGTGTATGTATCCCAGCTCTGTCCACTAAAAGGGCATAGAAGCAAAGCTAATGCAGTACCAATGATCACACCTGGCACTCAGATCTTGATTTTTAAAACAATTCCCCACTTAAAGAAACTGGTACTTTTTGAAAAAAATGGCTAACATTGGGGCTGGCACATGGAAAGTACAAGATAAGGCTGAAACAGCTGAATGGGCCAGAAAAATAAAGGTGTTAAAAAATGATAAGGTCATCTCAAAAAAAGGACTCAGAGCCTGCTTAAAATGGCTTGTACTAGCCAAATCTGAGAAAATTTGAGTCTCAAAATAATGATACTAACACTGAATAAAATAAGAATCAGTCCAGACTGATATAAGAAAATAAATTACCTGAATAAACAAGTGGAAATCTCTCTTACAGTAGAATGCCAGAAAATAAACATAGAAAGAATGATTAAGTTAGACAATTGCCAACATAGCAATAATTGATTCAAGCAAGAATGATCAATGGATGCTAAAATAACTTGGTAAACGTTTAATGAGAAATGAGATATTTACATAGTCTGAAAGTATCTTCCTCTAATTTACTTGTTAACTACAAAGCAAAAAACAGTAACTTTACAGGAGAGACACCTGGTAGACACTACCTTAACCAAGTGAGCAAAATTTACATCACCAGTAAGGGGACAAACTGACATCATGTGCCTCCTACTGTAATGCACTGAGGACACCTCACTTCATGTTCTTTTTTGTAAGAACATGGGTATTCCTGCCCAAAATGCATAACCTGAATCTAATCATGATGAAAACATCAGACACACAAACTGAGAAACATTCTACAAAATAACTGGCTTATCCTCTAAAAAAGTGTCAAGGTTCTCTGTTCTCCACCATATCGGAAGGCAGCCATCTGCAAACCAGGAAATGGGTGGGCCCTTGCTAGACAACAGATCTGCTGGTGCCTTGATATTGGGCTTTCCAGCCTCCAGGACTGTGAGACATAAATCTCTGTTGTTTAAGCCCACCCCTCTCTCCCCAAATAGTGTCAAGGCCATGAAAGACAAAGAAAGGCTGAAGACTGTTTCAGATGCATACAATGAGTGAGCCTGTAGATCTTGGACCAAAAGTAAGGAGTGGGGAGTACAAAAAAGAACATGATTGAGACAATTAGCAAAAGTAAGTATGGATTGTGGATTAGTGTATCATGTGTTTAAGATAAATTTCCTAATTTTGATACCTATACTCTGATTATATATGAGAAAGTCATTGTTCTTAGGAAATACTGACTCAAGTATTTAGGGATAAAAGGGTTTGATGTCTGCAATGTACTTTTAAGTGTTTCAGAAAAACATGTACATATAGCCTGTAATCCTAGCACTCAGGGAGGCCGAGCTGGGAGGATCATTTAAGGTCAGGAGTTTGAGACCAGCTGAGCAAGAGCGAGACCCTGTCTCTACTAAAAATAGACAAAAAATTAGCCAGGCAACTAAAAGTAGAAAAAAAAAAAAAATATATATATATATATATTAGCCAGGCGTGGTGGTGCACGCCTGTAGTTCAAGCTACTTGGGAGGCTGAGGCAGGAGGATGGCTTGAGTCCAGGAGTTTGAGGTTGCAGTGAGCTAGGCTGATGCCATGGCACTCTAGCCCAGGCAACAGAACAAGACTATGTCTCAAAAAAAAAAAAAAAAAAAAAAAAAAAGTGTACACAGAGAGCACCAATGAATGAGAAAGTATATGGGGCATAAGTGTTAATAATTGGTAAATCTGGGTAATGCGGACAAAGGGAATTCTTGATAACTGTCCTGCAACTTTCCTCAAAGTCTGGAATTACAGCAAAATAAAAAATAACCAAAAAGAGCAAACAGACTCACCTGTCATCATTATTCAGTATACTTAGCACAGGATCCACAGATAGTATGCCATATAGCTCAAGAATGTCATTTACTTTGAAACAATCCCAATCTTCATAAACCTAACAAGAAACCCACAGGAAATCACATTGTTAGGGCTAACACAAAAAAGGCTAAGCTATTAGTCTTGAAGTAACATTAATAATATTATCTTAGAATTTCAGATCAGGAAATGGACCTTAAAGCAACTCCTTTACTTCATAAATTGAGACCAAAAGAAGGAAGGTACCTGTCTAAAGTCATTCTGCTAGTTACCAAGTAAGTTTAAAATTATAACACAGGATTCCTAACTCCTAGATCAATGTCTGATTTCAATATACCACACTACTTCAAAGAAACGACTTTTCCCAAGGCTGATGGTCAATTCAAACTACAAACACACATCATCTCAAAACTTGTTAACCATACCAACGGAAGGGAAAAAAAAAAAACCCAAGATTATTAACTTCGGGCTTATTCATAAACTATGCAACATTGGAAGGATTAACACAAAATTTAAACTGGCTAGAAGATTTTTCACAATTAAAAAAAAAACTTTCAAAATTGTCTGTCATGATGGACATTAGTAACTGTCAAAGCTTCCTACTGGTGAGACCTGACAGAAGTATGGCAGGGGAAAAAGTGGAAATTCCAGCCCCTGTGCTATATCACTGAAGGGCTATTTAAATGAAAACCACCAAGAATAAGAATGGAAATTGTCAATGACCATTTTTGAAACTTTTATCACTTGTTCAATTATCAGGATCAAAAAACCATTAATGGTTTTCTTCTTCTATTTTATTTTAAATACAAGTGCAAAATGAGTTTTGCTAAGAGAAAGATGAATGGTAAAAATGAAGAAGATATTATGAAGTTAGAAATGATATAGGAAGGAAGTAGACATAAATTAAAATGTTGTTCCACTTCTACATTTAAAATATTCAACTCTTTAAGAACGCTGTGTAGCCAGAATAAGGGTCTACCCAAAGATGTCTACAATCTAATCTCAGAACTTGTGAATATTACCTTACATGCAAAAGGAACTTGTAGGTGTGATTAAATTAAGGACCTCGAGAACAGGAGATTATCCTGGATTATCAATGTAATTACACACAGGTCCTTAAAATCGCGGAACCTTTCCTGGCTATGGTCAGATGAGATATGATCATAAAAAAATGGTTAGACAGATGTAACGTTGCTGGCTGTGAATAAGGAGGAATGGGCCACAAACCAAGGCAAGCAGGCGGCCTCTAGAAGGCAGAGAAGGTAAACAAAACAAAACAAAAAATAAACAAACAAAAAAATCCCAACCCAGATTCTCCCCTAAGTCCTCCAGAAGGAATGTAGCCCTGCTGGCACCTTGATTTTACCCTAGGGAGATCCATATCAGGCTTCTGACCTAAAGCCTGTAAGATAATACATTTGTATTGCTTTAGGCTACTAAGTTTGTAGTGATTCATTATAGCAACAAAAGAATACAAATACTAAGTTTTCCATTTTAATTTCTGAGACATATAACATGTCCATGTCAGATCTATGAAAGGTTTTTATTACCTTCACAAGGCATGCAGGGCCCTTTTCTCCTGGCAATGGAAAATTCAGATCAAAAGGAGAAGAGAGGTTCAGGGAGTTCAGCTGTTGCCCAGTAGAAGCTTCAGTTTCTAAACGCTTTGGCTCTCCACACCACTGGAGTCCACCAACATTCCCTAAATTCAAAGGATAGCATTGCACTTAGTCATTTCTAAGGCCTCCCGGAGAAAAAGAACATTCCATAACTGCCTTTCAAGTTTGATATAAATGATGCTTGAGAGCTCACAAAGTTCAGGTTGTTACAGTTTTTAAGAAAACGGCACATACTAACGAAGTTCTCTGTTTGACCTATAAGAGAACAAAGATAAATATGAAGATCTGAAAATTTTAATATTTTTCCTACTATAAAATGGCAACAAATTCCTCCCATCAAATCATGTCTAAGTACTTTCAAAAGTTAATATTAGGCGGGGGGCAGTGGCTCATGCCTGTAATTCTAACACTCTGAGAGGCCAAGGTGGGAGGATCACTTGAGGTCAGGAGTTCGAGTATAGCCTGAGCAAGAGCAAGACCCCATCTCTACCAAAAGTAGAAAAAAAAGCCAGGCATGGTGGCCTGTGCCTGTAGTCCCAGCTAGTCGGAAGGCTGAGGCAGGAGGATTGCTTGAGCCCAGGAGTTGGAGGTTGCAGTGAGCTATGATGATGCCACTGCCCTCTACCCAGGCAACAGAGTGAGATGCTGTCTCCAAAAAAAAAAAAAAAAAAAACCAAAAAAAAACTGAACCCCCATCCTCACTCACACATAAAAAAAGTGAATTCTGAATAAGGTTGACAGATTATATCAATGTCCATTTCTTGGTTGATATTCTATTATAATTATGTAATATGTCACCATTGGGGGAAAGTAGGAGAAGCGCATATAGGGTCTCTCTATAGTTTCTTATAACTGCATGTGAATCTACATTTATCTTAAAATAAAAAGGTTAAACATATGTATAGCCTAAAAGACTGACGAGAAATCAACAAGTTGAACTTTACATAATTAAAGTACTCAAAGGTATAAAAAGCCTAAACAAAAAGGGTAAGAAACAGAAGGTGGCATCAACTACTTAAATGATAAGAAAGAGAATTACCATATTTCCTGGACTTGAATACATCACTTATTATTATGATATACCATTAATTTTAATACACTTTGGGTGTGGGTGGAGAAAAAGAATACTACCTCATTTGTATGTATTCACTGTAAAACATTCCAATTTTAAAAACATTAAAATATGTCTTATAAGTTAATAAAGTAGAATATATGGTTCCATGAAATTCATTAGCAATTTTTGTTTACCATTGATTGTTAAATTTGCCTTCTTAACCCATTCTTGCAGATAGTAAATGACCAGATCCATTTGTTTTACCTCCTTTCCTTCTGATCAAAGGTGTTAAAGGGAAGTGACTGGTAGATAAAAGGAGAAATAAAGACAAACTTATCTACCTGCCATAACAAAGAAATTCACTGCTTATAAAAGCTGTAATTGAAATCAATAATAATATATAGCAATTCTGAAATTCTTTGGTTCCAATAGTTCCTTTTACGAAAAAAGAAAGAAAGAAAGAAAGAAATTAATTCTCTCATGTTCTCAGGAAATTTCAACTTCTGGTCTGTTTGTTTTAATCAGAAATAGTGCTTTAAGTATATTTTAAAAAATAAACCACTACAAACACCTCTGGTACATCACAATTCTGTTTTCCTTGATGTTTTTAGTTCTACAAAATAAAATAAAAGTACCAATATTCTAAAAAAAAAATGAGAAAGGATGTTTTCTAATATAAATAAGTAACTTTTAGGGTAAAGTACCATATTTCCACATTACTTAAGAGTTGGGGAAAAAAATAAGATTGAAAATACCTTGTCCAGCTAACCACTTGAGACTCTAAAAACATACATTTAGAGCAGTCAATTCTCACTAAGTGATGTCTAATTGCTCAGTTACAAACCATAGTCTGACCAAAGAGTACTGTAAAAACTCTCAAAACTGTCTATAATAGTGATAAACTTGAAGTAAGGTTGCCACATCATCACCAACACCGAAATTTATTTATTCTGTGTTATGAAACAATTTATTCTGAAAACCAATTGACTGTGAGCGAGCAGAGGTCTACAGGAAGCGTGTTGGCAGACACTACCTGCTTGTCTGGCACCTGCATGTTGGTCTTTCTGTTTATTGGGCTGTAGGTCCATATCTTCATCATCTTCGTAACTCCTCTTGTGACGACTGGGAGTGTAGGATGTTGAGGGACTGACTCGAGCTTGGTTTGCATTAACATAGGCGTTAAATGAAAGGTTAAGAAAAGACTACCACGAACTGAGGAATATCCTAAATTTTATGCTAATTGTGACTTATAAACAATTCAGTTAAATGGGAATGTATTTTTAAAAGGAGGCTAGACTGCTAGTTTTTGGTTATGAGAGTAATAGGTAACAACAGTATTCCGCCATCTCTGCTGTAAACAACTATGTAACTGGACAAAATAAATGAAGCAATTCTTTTCAGTCACTGGACAACTGGAAGCATAAGGCTATGATCCTCGAAGGAGGAGAAACACACCAGGTAAACTTCACATTCTTCCAGCTCTCTCGGAGGCACTTTCCAAACTGCAACAAAAAGAAGCAGACACCCTGCTCTTGCTGGTGGAGAAAAAAGAGTGCTTAGCTCAGCTATTGAAGCAACTGGAATGTGCAGAAAAGTATTAGGAAGGAAGCATTTGCATATGGAAGAAGACCAGAAATCTGTGCAGGTTCTGTTTGGATCTTTGGCCAAATACTAAGCTGTGGATGCATAAGTCAAGACTCCTTGAAGCCTAGCAGAGAACACCTGTTGTTTGGCCAAAAGTTAGAGACTCTGGAAGTAGTACAGTACTAGAACTGGACTTTGCCAAGAATCCCAGGCATTTAGGTAAGACCTGGAAAGAGCATACCTCATGAATAAGGACTATGTCTTATACAGGAAGTGCTGCTCTACACCAACCGTAACAGATCTCAAAACCAGGCCTTGATAAGATCAAAGTGATCCAATAAAGTATATGTCAGAACAAAATGCAACATTCTTGAAAAGAATATAAAAAAAACTAAACTCTCTACAATGCTGTAAATCTACATACAATAAAACATTAATTAGTTATGTGAAGAAGCAGGAAAATACGATCTATAATCGAGATTACAATCAGTCAATAGAAACAAATCCAGAAAATGACCCAGACATTGGGATTAGTGGACAAGGACACTAAAACACAATTACAAAATTCAGAATTTTAAAAGAAAAGATGGATATAATTAGTCAACAGATGAAGAATATTAGCAGAGAAATGGAAACAATGAAAAAACAAAACGAAAAATCTAGAACTGAAAAATAAAATACCTGAAATGAAAAAAAAATCACCTAGTAGGCTTGACAGCAGATTGGAGGTGACAGAAAAAAAAGTTAGTGAGCTTGAACACAGGTCAATAATAGCTATCCAAACTGAAGCAAAGGGAGAAAAGGGACAAAAAACAAACAAAAATGAACAGAGCCTGGGTCACCTAGAGAACAATAACAAGTAGACTTAAAATCCTATGATTGAAGTTCCAGAAAATGATGAGAGTTTGGGACAGAAAAAGTATTTAAATAAATAATGACTTGAAATTTCCCAAATTTTCTAAAAAATATCAACCCACAGATCCAAAAATTTCAACAAAACCCAAGAGAAACACATTAAAAAAACCATACTTAGGTGCATCATAGTCAAAGTGCTGAAAACTGAAGAGAAAGAATATTAAAAGTGGCCAGAGGAAAACAAGACATATCACATACAGCGGAACAGTAAGAATGATGGCTAACCTTTTATCAAAAAACAGTGAAGGCCAGAAGACAATGGCACAATATCATTTAAGTACTGGCAAGGGGAAGTATCTGTTAATCAAGAATTCTATATCCAGTGGATATGTATTTCAAAAATGAAAGTGAAATAAAGACATTTTCAGCTGAACAGAAACGGATAGAATTCATCTCCAACAAATCTGTACTTAAAAAGAAAAAAAAAAAGCTAAGGGAAATAATTCCATATAAAAAACAAAGAAGAAAGAGAGCTAGAAATGGTAAATATGTACATAAATATAAAAGATGCATTTTTTCCCCATTTCTTAATTTATGCAGAAGACAACTGACAGTTTAAATCAAAAATAGTAATAATATATCATGAGCTCCACAATGAAATATACGACAACAGTACAAAGAATGGAAGTATACTGTTAGAAGAGTCAAGTTAAAAGAAGAAAAATTTTAGATCAATGACCTGGGCATCCACCTTAAGTAGTCAGAAAGAGACAAATTAAAACCAAACTAAAAGGAAAGGAAATAGTAAGAGCAGAAATCAATGAAACAGAAAACAGTCAAACAGAGAAAATTAGAATAAAAAGTTGGTTGATAATCCCTAGCAACACTAATCAAAAAAAGAGAAAAATAAATTAACACTATCGGGAATGAAAGAGATCAATGCTAGACATCCCACAGACATTAAAAGGAAAATAAAGAAATACTACGAAAAGCTTCGTCAATAAATTCAACAACTGAATTTAAATGACTTTGAAAGATTCCTTGAAAGATACAATTTATCACAATTGACTTAAAATGTCTGTTAAAAAACAAAACAAAACTGATTAACTTAAAACCATCTCACAAAGAAAATGCCAGGCTCAAAAGTGGAAAAAAAATGTGCTTATCCATCAGAGACTAACACTCAGCAATAAAAAGGAATGAACCACTGATACACACAACATGGATCACTCTCAATTGCAGAAGTCAGACACAATACTATATGATTCAATTTATGGGACACTCAAGAATAGGTGAAACTAAGCTATGGTGAAAGAATTCAGGATGGTGATTACAGAAGGAAGTGGTGACTGAAAAATGGCCCAAAGGAATTTTCAAGCGCAAGTTCTTTACTTTGACTGGGGTATAAATTATATAACTGTATGGATTTACCCAAATCACTGAAGTGTATCCTTAAAATCTGTGCATTTCAGTGTATGTCAACCACACCTTTAAAAATTACTAGCTAAAATTAATTAATTTTAAAAAAAGGAGACTGAGATCTTTCCACAATCTCCTCTCAAAAGAACCAACATGTTGTTTTCCCTTAAGAAAATCAGAATGAATTCTAGTTTGAAACTATTTTTTTTAACTTATCATGATTACTCTCTTTTTCAGTACCTTTACATCTACCTCAATCTTTTTAACACTATTTCATTATCAACATGTGCCACAATTTTAGTATTTCTCAGGGATGAATATTTAGGTTGTTTTATAGGTTTTCCTGTTTAGGACAAATGAAACACATTTAAGTAAAATAGAGCCAAGCTTTGTAAATGAAGAATAATTTATAATTTTTTTCCAGCAAGTTAGGATAAAAAGACTAAGTTTTTAGAAACTCTAAGTCTGAACTGTGGTCTTTTTCATTAAAAAAATAATTAGGAACCATTCAATACATAAGAAGTTTCACATAAAGGATATTTCCTTTACCCATGAAGATTCCCCAGGCACTGGAACACAATAGAAAGTCTGTCTTTCCAAAGTGGTAGTTCTTGGAGAGTTTAAATCCAATTCTTGTTGAGGCTATGATGTACACAAAAAGTATTTTTAAAATACGTTAAGAGAAATCTTAAAACAATATTAAATTAGCAACCACATTTTCACATTATAACACCACAGCAAATACTACATAGTTAATTTAATTAACAAGCAACTCCAAATTAACATTTTAAAAAGAAAACTGATATAAAATCATTTCAAATGCAATAATCAAAACACTATGTCTCAAATCCCTAATACACAGTACCCTAGGTTACAAAATTAAATCCTTTTTAATCCTTTCAAAGACAAAGCACATGGTAATCCCACTGCCTCTTTTATAGAAAAGTATCAGAATCAGCCTATTACAATACAGGAATTTAATGACCTATTTCTCATTAAGTAGCTCTAGATGAGATTTAAAAGTCAGATATTACTCCTTAGGAAAGGCATATTCTCTATTTCAAATATACATAGAAAACTCTAAGAGGAAGAAAGGACCCAAGAGACATCAAGTTTGAGCCTGAGATAATGCATACAAGCTGGGGTTTTTGTTTCCTTCCTTCTTTCTAGGCCCAAGGTCCCCTTTTCCTGAAATGCGGCTTTTATTCTTAACTCTTCAGCAACATAGATATAGATTAAGTATGAAATGTCTGATTTCCTTAACTACTAAGTTTGATAGTTGATATCTCTGACATTTCACTTTGATACTTATTTTATTGTGAAGGTATATCCACAGTCTGCAAACGCACTTTGCGGCTTGTGATTATCTTTCAAGTTTTTTTTTTAAGAGCAATTTTAGTTAAAATATGGATAAGTCAAAAAATTGTGTTATTTTCAAATGAGTTACATCATGGAACCAGTGCAGCTCAGACAGATTGAAACATCAATGAAGAGTTTGTGAAGGATGTGGCTAATGAACATACAGTACATTGATGGTTTGAGAAGTTCTGTTCTGGTGATTTTCATCTTGAAAATGAGCCACATGGGTGACCTGAGAACAAGGTGGATAATGATGAGCTGAAAGCTGCAGTGGAAGTGAATCCATCTCAACCCACAGGTGCATTAGCAGCAAGGTTTGACCAAATGGTCCAAAAATGTTGGACCATTTGAAACAAGTCGGCAAGGTAAAGCAGCTGGATACATGCAAATTAAATAAGCATCAGCAGAGAAATTGTCTCTAAGCTTGCCTTTCTTGCTGTCACAACATAAAGGCGAACCATTTCTACACCGTATTGTTATGTGTGATGAAAAATGGATTCTTTTGATAATTGCAAGCATTTGGCCCAACGGTTGGATAAAGATGAAGTGCCAAAACACAGTCCAAAAGCACATATTCATCAAAAAAAGCTAATGGTGTCTGTTTGGTGGTCCAGCGCTAGTATTATCCACTACAGCTTCACGAAACCTGGTCAATCGATTACACTGTATCTCTGCTGCAACCAACTGGATGAAATGACGAAGATGCTCGTGAAGAAGCAGCTGAGATTGGTCAATAGAGACAGCCCAATCCTCTTACAAGACAATGCTCGACCACATGTCGCACGAACAATGCTGCTCAAGCTATAGAAGCTGGACTTGGAAACTCTCTGTCATCCACCATATTCACTGGACCTTGCATCAACTGACTACCATGTCTTCCAGGCTTTGGACCACTTCTTCCAAGGAAAAATATTCAATTCTCAACAAGCTGTAGGAAACGCCTTTCACGATTTCATTGCCACTGGCTCTCCAGGATTCTTTGCTGCTAGCATAAACGAGCTACTGTTAAGATGGCAAAACTGTGTCGCCAGTTTAGGTGCATACTTTGCTTAATGTACTGCTTGTTTGAGATACAATAAACTACCTTTTTGATTTGAAATTGGACATTTAATATTTAATGACCTAATATAAACTCTGTCTTAGCCTTTGGTACTATTACAAATGGACAGTCTCATCTATTTCACTGGCCCATTTTCAAATGCTGAGATTACTGAGCTACATTATTGTGTACTAGAAAAACTTATGTATTGATATATTACCCTAATGTATTAGGGCTCCTTAAATAAAGGATACAGTAAGCATTTATAAAGTTGATCCATTAGACCTGGAACAATATTTATCTTATGGAAACACTCTAAAAGAAAAAAGACATTGGGACACCTAAAGTGCCATCTTTCATATGACTTCATTACTCTAAATAATTGTTGGAAGTTACATTTTTGTTTAATATAATCTTTGCAGTAACCTTCCAAATTAGGGCTGCCCTTCTGTCCAGATCTGCCCACTGATCTAGAATACTTTATTCAATCAGGAACAACTTTTACTGTGAATTTAACAGGCTAATATTAGGGTTTGATATATTCATCTCTTGAGGTTTCAGTAAGCAGGAGTTAGATTCCGAGGACCAGATAACCTGATAAACTAAGATTCAGGATTCACAAAGCAAAGAACTAGATCCAGAATGTAGGTAACTCCCCAAAGGTCCCACTTTTCTACTGGGCCCCTGCCTAGTCAATCTCCACCTGTGGTACTTGTTTTCTTTCCAACAGTCGAAAATCAGGGTCTGTGTTTCAACAGAAACACCTGAAAAACAAATAGAAAACTATGGGAGACATTTTTGGTGATAACATATTTATTTTGACATGATGATATAACTGTTTTTACTATTTTTTTTTCCTATTTTTTGTAGAGATAGGGTCTTGCTCTTGCTCAGGCTTGTCCTGAACTCCTGGCCTCAAGCAATCCTCCCACCTTGGCCTCCCAAAGTGCTAGGATTACAGGCATGAGCCACCGCACCTGGCCTCTTTTTTACTACTAAACTAGAAATGAGTATGAAATCTTCCCCAGCTATAGCACTAGGCATGTTGAAGAGGTGTCAGAATAAAATCCTCTTTAATTCTGCATATTGTTCCCCTGTATCAGAGAAACAATGCAAACAAAATGCAGATACACTGTGGTTCCTCTACATCTGCTCCTTTAGTAAGTTTCTTAAGACTACCCCTTTCAGAATTATAATTATATCCAATGTTCTGCTTTCTTCCCTCCCATTATTGAGATGTAAGAGTTTCTATTACTGTTTAAGTTCATTAAAAAGATTTTTTCTCCCAGGAAAAAAGGGCAGGACTTAATTATATTTAATCACGCAAGTGTTAAACCCTAAGTTAATATTCTACTTTCATTTCTTTTTTAGAGACAGGGTCTCACTCTGCTGCCTGGGCTGGAGTGCAGTGGCTTGAGCATAGCTCACTGTAACCTCAAACTCCTGGACTCAAATGATCCTCTCACCTTGGCCTCCCAAGTAGCTGGGACTACAGGCATGCACCACCACACCCAGCTAACTTTTTTATTTTTTGTAGAGATGGGGTCTTACTATGTTGCTCAGGTTGGTCTCAAACTCCTGGCCTCAAGCAATCCTCCCACTCTGGCCACCCAAAGTGCTGGGATTATAGGCATGAGCCACCATGCCTGGCCTACTTTCATTTTAAAAGAATTGATCATAACCTGTGAAATTTTTTAACCAAGTATATAGATATCAGAAAAAGAAATTTATTTTATCATTTACAATATTCCCTCTTCCAAAAAGATCTTTGGAAGATAAAAAAAAATCATATCAGAAAAACTCTTAAAGCCAAATGAAGAAAACATTTCACATGATTTCTTAAAACTTATTTACTCACAAGATAAATTTAAGATCAAATGAATAAATTCTCTGCTTAGCAAAAAATTCTTATTAAAAATGTTTTATATATCTTAAAGATACATACCCCACACTCTGCTACATCTCTGTATTTTCCAAAATGAAGAACCTGTGACCCAAAATATAGGATAACAGTATTATATCAATATACTAGAATCAACAATACTATAAACAAAGAACAAAATTAATACCACAAATCATAAGCAGAAAGTTTCATGAAAAAAGCAATACATACTCGTGCTTTTGTGTTTTGGTTAACTGTTTCATAAACTCCCATGTAAAACTCAGGGTCAAACATATCCTGAATCATGCAACGAAATTTCACAAAACTGTTAGGTTTCAAATAATGAAGGGGAACTTCATTCAATGATGGTACCTTAAAGGAAAACAAATAAGAAAATATCCTGTCTATAAAACATTAAGCATATATAATAGACTCAAAGTGGTACACACACACATCATTGGCTCCATTAGGGAGCCACATAGTCTCAATGGTCAACATAACATAATTGTTGGGACAAAAGTACTTTCCAGGTTCTTATAAGTTTGTAAGATAACATTTGACCATAAGGTAAAAGGATGCTTTTCCTTCAGAATATACTTTTCAGTTAGCAAAAAGGCATTTATTCTGTTGAGCTCTTCTCTTAAAAATAGTACATGCCAATTCTTTTAAAATGAAGGTAATAAAATGAAGGTAATCGAAGCTCTCGCAATTTAAGATTTGCCTTAAGAAGTAATGTGGTCATTTACTGCCACCTAGAGGCACAATATAGAAGCATTTAACTGTTTGGACTTAAGTTGCAAAGGACCAAAATCTTTTAATATTATACAAATGTACTTAAAGCAGAAGTACACAGTAATTTATGTATTTGTAAACTACATGTGGATTACTACTCTACTGAGAGAAACTATAGTCTGCCCAACCCTCTCCCCCAAAACAGCAATAAGCTTACCCATTTAGGAGCATTATTTTCTTTCAGCTTTTCCTTAAAATAGTCAATTACTTTCTTCTCCCAGTCAGGATTAACTCCATTTTGGGCTGAAAGAGAAATATTTTTTGTTTCAAAGCTAAAAGGTACAATATATAATGACAGACTATAATCAGGTGGATCACACATTAGTTTAGCCAGTTCAAAACTGAACTAAAATTTGCTACTACAATAGAACAAATTTTAGACAGAATGATGAATTTTATACTTCAGTGTGTCTGAAGCAGTACATGAGACACTCAAGAAGCTGCCCTACTGGGGGTTGGATATTATAAATCAGGAGGACGCTGACCTCCTGCAAGCTCCCTGGAGCTAACAAGCTAGCTGAGGACATGAGCTACCTAGACTAAGCAGCATATGAGCCAGCATTTGTAAAACACTCTATTTTTTCAAAACATTTTTTAGGTAGGTTTTTTTTTTTTTTTTTTTTTTTGAGTCAGAGTCTCACTTTGTTGCCCGGGCTAGAGTGCCGTGGCGTCTGCCTAGCTCACAGCAACCTCAAACTCCTGGGCTTAAGCGATCCTACTGCCTCAGCCTCCCGAGTAGCTGGGACTACAGGCATGTGCCACCATGCCCGGCTAATTTTTTCTATATATATTTTTAGTTGTCCAGATAATTTCCTTCTATGTTTAGTAGAGACGGGGTCTCGCTCAGGCTGGTCTCGAACTCCTGACCTTGAGCGATCCACCCGCCTCGGCCTCCCAGAGTGCTAGGATTACAGGCGTGAGCCACCGCACCCGGCCTTTAGGTAGGTTTTAAAAAATCTTTTCAACTACCCTGAAATGAAGAGCAGAGGGTGTATGGTTTTTGTTTTTTTTTTAATTTTTAATTCGAGAATAATCTCAAAGTTGCAAAGAACACCTGTATCCATGTCCCATTTGCTCTATCTCTCATATATATTTTTCTGATCCATTTAATATTAAGTTCACTATTATACATTATTTTACCTCTCCATATTCCAATTTGTCACATGATCTAGTCCTGTCCTCTACTGCAGTGGTCCCCAACTTTTTTGGCACCAGGCATCAGTTTCATGGAAGACAATTTTTCCACAGACGGGGGTGGGGATGGGGGGTGGTTTCAGGACGATTCAAGTGCATTACATATATTGTGCAGTCAAACCTTTCTGCTAATGATAATCTGTATTTGCAGCCGTTCCCCAGCACTAGCATCACCCCCTCAGCTCCACCTCAGATCATCAGGCATTAGATTCTCATAGGAGTGTGAATCCTACTATAAAATGCATGTGCGAGGGATCTATGTTGTGCACTCCTTATGAGAATCTAATGCTGCTGCTGACCTGACAGGAGGTGGAACTTATGCTGTGATGCGAGTCATGGGGAATGGCTATAAATACAGATGAAGCTTCCCTTGCTTGCCTGCTGCTCACCTCCTGCTGTGACTAGTTCCTAACAGGCCACTGACCAGTACCGGTCCGCAGCCCAGGGGTTGGAGAATGCAGATCTACAGTACTTTTTTCCCTTCAGTACACGGACCCAGTTTAGGATCATATATTGCATTTAGCTATCACATCTCTTTAATTTCCTTTAATCTGGAATAGCTTCTCAATCTTTATCTTTTATGATATTGCTATTTAAGAATAATACAGGTCCTTTAATAAAAAAATAGAATGCGTCTCATTTTGGATTTGTCCAATTCCTTATAATTAGATAGATTCCAGTCAAGTATGACCATTCAGACTATTATATAAGTGATGTTGTGTCCTTCTAAAGGTATGGTATCTGGAGAGACATGATATCCATCTTTCCCTCTTTGGTAATGGTAATTTTGATCACCCAGTCAAAGTGACAGTTAATTTCTGCACTGTATAGCTACTATTTATCCCTTACAATTAATAAACAATCTGCAGGAGGCACTTAAAGGAATTGGCCAAGACCCCAAAGAGTGAGTTATTCATGGAATACAGATGAACTAAAACCACCAAACCACACAGTTGGCCAATCCTGCCACCATTCATATTTATCACACAGGTGCTATGGAGATGTGGAGTAAAAAAAATTTGTCCACATTTGTTACGGAGCTGATTCTGTTAGAAATGCTCATAAAATCCTGCTAACACCATGCTTTAGCAGAGCTTCCAAACAATTTTTACTTAACTGGACAAAGACCAGTTCTCAAAATTAAGTGGGAGAGTGGGGGCTTCCTCAGGTGATTCTGACGCATGAGGATTAAACCCACTAGTAAACTGGTCCTCAAAGCCTGTTTCCTGACCAGTATCATTAGTATCCCCTGAGTACTTGTTAGAAATGCAAATTATTCAGCCAATCCCAAACCTAGTGAATCAGAAACCCTTGGGGTGGAGCCTCACGACTCATGTTTTAAAAAGCCTTTTAGGTGACTCTACTGAAGTTTAAGAATCACTGCTCTACTAGACGTGTACCAATAAATGATCAATGAATCAGGGGGAAAAAGGAGTATTTCTGCATGTAGCCAAAATGGATGTTTAAAGACTTATACCCAGCCATGACTGTGACCTCAACAATACTATTCTGACTGCATTTCTGTAAGAAACACGAGCATACCAGGTAACGGGTGATGGAGCTACATTAAACAGTAATTGGGGGCCCCAGACTGTACCCTAGCACTCACTCTGGGGGCCTGAGGTGGGAAGATCAGCTGAGGTCAGGAGTTCGAGACCAGCCTGAGCAAGAACAAGACTCTGTCTCTACCAAAAATAGAAAAAATTAGCTGGGCATTGTGGTGCACACCTGTAGTCCCAGCTACTCATGAGGCTGAGGCAGGAGTATCGATTGAGCCCAGAAGTTTGAGGTTGCAGTGAGCTATGATGACACCAGTGCACTCAAGCCCGGGTGACAGAGTGAGACTCTGTCTTCAAAAAAAAAAAGAGCAGTAATTGGGGAGCAGTAAGTTACTTCTAAGTAACTTGCAGGTATACCAACACAATTGTCTAAAGTAAAGGCCAACTTAGAAGTATCTGGTACTGCTGGACAATTAAAGGAATAGATAATTCCCCCAAAATCAAGAGTGCAGCAATAACTGTTCATTATTTATTAAGCCTACTGTTTGCCCAGCACTCTGCCAGGTGCTACAAGGATATTTAGAGCTAAAATAACCTATGAATAGAATAATGGCTTAAAAGCAAAGAAGAAAAACTAAGATGGATCAAAGAATCTCAGAGAGGGTTTCTGAAAGCGATGGTATTTGAGCCAGGCCTTGAAAGAGGTGTAGACATGAAACATGCTTCCCTGAGGGAAGAATAATGGTAATCCAAGGACAAGATTGGGCACTACTAGAAAGTCAAGTACTTGGAGTACTAAGTGCTTGTAAGAGAATAAAACCAATGAACAAAAACTAAACGAGGCCATACATATCAAGTTTTCAATACCAGCCCACAAATTTGCTCTCTATTCACAATTAACCTTCATGTCCCCAGGAACTAGCAAAGACTGGGACATAAGAGCTACCAAGGAATTAATGTTGTGAAAATATGTTTTTTTTGCAAGACTAGCTTCCATTCCCCACCTTTTGTCACGTACTTTCTTTATGAGGGAGCAACCACTGCACCCTCACTTCCAGTCCAAGGTTGTACCTGACCTAGGCCTCACAATGATTCTGGTGTTTGGTTTCGGGATGAATGAATCAAAGACAATTCCAGGAATAGGTTTAGTAATGGGGGTTGCAATACTGATAGGTTATAATCCTGAAGCTACATGTGGCCACTGCGACCAAAATCTGTCTAAAGACTAAGCCATCACAGAGGAAAGCAGAGTAAAGAGGCAAATCCTGCAGACATCATTTACGTACTTGTTTTTAAGTGAGCCTGACAACAGCCCACCCATGAACCAATGTATTCATCTTTTGGTTTAAGTAAGACCAAGTTGGGTCATTTGCAACCAAAAATCCTGCTTAGCACACTTGCATATCACACTATCATATATCACTGTATGTCCAGAGTTCTACAAAGAGCACCATGAATTCTTAGCCATCTAAATTTGAGCACCACTGCACTCAATCTTGCCCTAGTTTAAGTAGTTAGGGGAACCGAGACACAATATACAGACTTTTATAGTCTCACGCATAGTGTACAAGGGTTCCAGTTGTTCTACCTCATCAACACTTGGTCTTGTCAATCTTTTTAACTCTAGTCATTATGCTGGGTACGCAGTGGTGTCTCACTGTGGTCTTAATATGCATTTTCCTAATGACTAATGATGTTGTATACTTTTTCAGATGTTTACTGACGATTCTAATAAATCCTTTTGTGAATGGCCTACTCACAATTTTGCCCATTTTCAAAAACTGGTTTTGTTGTGGCATCACTAATTTCTACAAATTCTTTTATGTATTCTGGATGCAAGCCTTTTATCAGATATATGTAGTACAAATATTTTCTCCTCATCTGTAGGTTGCCTTTTGACATTCTTAACCGTGTCTTTTTTTTTTTTTTTTTGAGACAGAGTCTCACTCCGTTGCCCGGGCTAGATTGCCATGGCGTCAGCCTAGCTCACAGCAACCTCAAACTCCTGGGCTTAAGCAATCCTTCTGCTTCAGCCTCCCGAGTAGCTGGCATGTGCCACCATGCCCGGCTAATTTTTCTGTATATATTTCTAGCTGTTTAGATAATTTCTTTCTCTTTTTAGTAGAGACAGGGGTCTCGCTCTTGCTCAGGCTGGTCTGAAACTCCTGACTTCGAGTGATCCTCCTGGCTTGGCCTCCCAGAGTGCTAGGATTACAGGCATGAGCCACCGGGCCCGGCCTTAACCATGTCTTTTGATGAGAATTTTTTCATTTATCAATTAATCTGTCAATTTTTTTTCTTTTATGGTTACTGATCCTAAGGTCATGAAGATATTCTGTGTTTTTTATTTTTCACATTTAGGGCCATAATTAATCCATGTGAAATAAATGTTTTTGTTTATAGTGCAAAATAAGGGTCAAAGCTCATTTTTTTCCAAACAGATATCTACTTGTTCTACAACTATTAAAAGATTTTCCTTCCAGCTTTGGCAATTCAGTCAAAAATCAACTCACTATGTTAGTCTATTTCTAGATTCTCTATTTGTCTATCCTTATGCCAATACTATACTGTCTGAATCACTGTAGCTTGATAGTATTAAGTCTTAAAATCAGATAATTAAGGTATTCAACTTTGTTCTTCAAGTTTTTGTCTTGATTATTCTAGATCCTCAATATTTCTATATAATTGAGGATCAACTTGTCAACTTCTATGTAAAAAGTCTGCTAAAATTTTAATTAAGGTTGTGTTGAATCTATAAATTAATTTGAGAAATGACATCTCATATCAAGTCTTTGATCCATGAACTCTCCCATGGGAGAGAGCAATAAGGAAGACTACACCTGGATTCTTCCAGACTCCATCTGTGTCTTTCTCCCTTATGATCCCACTGTGTATCCTTACTACATAGCTGTAATAAGTCTTAGGGGTACAACTATATAACGAGTCACATACTCCTTCCACTAAATCCTTGAACACAGGGCTGGTTTTGGGATACCTCCCAAACACATGCTTAAATCAACACTTCATTTCTTTTTATTGCTAAGTATTATTTCACTGTATAGCTGAACCAAAATTTGTTTAAACATTCACTTGCTGAAGGACATTTAGATTCCAGGTTTTGATACCTATTAACAAAACAACTATAAACACATGTGTATGTATAGCTTTTTTTATATGAACATAATCTTTCATTTCTTTAGGTAAATATCTAGATAAGGCACAGTTAAGAATTAAGAAAATGTGTTAGCCCCACCAGTGGTATGATTTGGTAGTTACCTCCCTTGTGTCTTTTGTGACATTTCAATTTTATTAAAATTTACTTACTAGTTACCACTTATATAAAATGTTATATAAGTGGTAACTAGTAAGCAAATATTATATAAGTTATATAACTATAACTAAGAGACCAAAATTCAAACTACTAGGTAGCTATAAATACTGTGGGGGAGGGAAGGAATGTCTGGGTCTATTTTGAAATATGTAATACCTCCAGCATTGCGTACAACTCCATTTTATAATTATTACTGAAAATAATTCTGTACTATAGAGAAGGCAGGTGTTAAAAACTGATCCATTCAGACAGTCAAATACCCTGGGTATGGCCCTGGAGTTAAGAAGCAGTCTAGCTCTAGAGCCCATTAAATCTATGCTCAAAAGCACCCCAGATTCAATGCAATCCCAATCAAAAATCCAACTGCCTATTTTGCAGAAACAGACATGCTGATCCTAAAATTCATATGGAAATGCCAGGGACCCTGAGTAGCCAAAACAATCTTTAAAAAGAAGAATGAACTTCCTGATTTCAAAACTCAGTACAAAGCTACAGTAATCAAGACAACATGGTACCGGCATAAGAACAGACATACAGGCCATGAAATGGAACTGTTAGTTCATAAATAAAGCTACACATCTATGATCAATTGATTTTAAAAAAGGTGCCAAGACCATTCAACAAGCAAAGAATAGTCTTTTCAACAAATCTGGGACAACTGGATATCTATGTGCAAAAGAATGAATTTGGACCTCTACATCATACCATATACAAAAATTAATTCAAAATGGATCAAATCCTAAATGTAAGAGCTAAAACTAAAATTCTTAGAAGGAACATAGGCATAAATGTTAGAGACCTTGGATTAGGCAATGTTTTTTTTTAAATATGGCACCAAAAGCATAAGGAAAAATAAAATGAACTTCATCAAAATTAAAAACTTTCATGCAAAGGAATACTATCAAGAACACGAAAAGAACCCACAAAGTGGGAGAGAATATTTGCAAATTATGTATCTGGTAAAGGTCTAAAATTCAGAATATATAAAAAATTCTTATAACAATAAAAAAAAATCAAAAAATTTGCAAAGAATTTGAACAGACATTTCTCTAAGAAAGCTCTATGTTAAAAATGGTCAATGTGCACAATAAGATGCTGATATCACTAATTATTAGGCAGATGAAACTTAAAAATGAGATACCACCTCACACCCAGTAGAATGGCTACAACTAACAAAACAGCAGAAAATAACAAGTGTTGGAGAGAAGATGGAGAAACCGTAGAGGATATGGATTGCTAGTGGAAATGGAAAATGGTGCAGCCACTATGGAAAAGACTGGCAGTTCCTCAAAAAGTTAAACATAAAATTATCATATGATACAGCAATCCCAACCCTAGGTAAATTCCAGAGAGAACTGAAAACATATATTCACACAAAAACTTGTACACGAATATTTATAGCAGCACTATTCACAATAGCTAAAAAGTGGAAATAGGCCAGGTGCTGTGGCTCACATCTGTAATTCCAGCACTTTGGGAGGCTGAGGCAGGAGGATCGCATGACCCAAGAGCTCGAGATCAGCCTGGGCAATATCAAGATCTCATCTCTACAAAAAATAAAAAACATTACTTTGGGAGGCTGAGGCAGGAGGACTGCTTCAGGCCAGGAGGTTCAAGACTAGCTTGAGTGACATAGTGAGACCCTGTCTCTACAAAAAAATTTTAAAAATTAGCAGGCATGGCGGCACGTACCTGTAGTCCTAGGGACGCTAAGATAGGAGGATTCCCTGATGCAGTTGGAGGCTGCAGTGAACTATGATTGTGCCACTGTACTCAAGCCTGGGTGACAGAGTGAGACTCTGCAACCAAAAAAAGGAAAAAAAGCAAAAACTGGAAATAACCCAAGTGTCCAACAGCGAATGAATAAACAAAATGCGGTATATAAACATAAAACAGAATATTATGTTCAGTCATTAAAAAAAAAATGAGGCCGGGCATGGTGGCTCACACCTGTAATCCTAGCACTTTGGGAGGCCAAGGCAGGAGGATCGCATGACCCAGGAGTTCGAGATCAGCCTGGGCAATAGCAAGATCTCATCTCTACAAAAAATAAAAAATATTAGCTAGGCGTGGTGGTATGTGCCTGCAGTCCCAGCTCCTTGGGACGCTGAGGCAGGAGGATCCCTTGAGCCCACGAGTTTGAGGTTGCAGTAAGCTATGATGATGTCCCCTGTCTCAAAAAAAAAAAAAAAAGATAAAGATGCTAGCTAATGTGGATTGGAACTGAGAATGAGTGAATTTGGTAGCTACAGAATGGATAAAGACAAAGTTAGGCCGGGTGCAGTGGCTCATGCCTGTAATCCTAGCACTCTGGGAGGCCGAGACGGGAGGATTGTTTGAGCTCAGGAGTTCGAGACCAGCCTGAGCTGGTCTAAAAATAGAAAGAAATTAGCTGGACAACTAAAAATATATAGAAAAAATTAGCTGGGCATGGTGGCGCATGCCCGTAGTCCCAGCTACTTGGGAGGCTGAGGCAGTAGGATTGCTTGAGCCCAAGAGTTTGAGGTTGCTGTGAGCTAGGCTGACACCATGGCACTCTAGCCCAGGCAACAGAGTGAGAATCTGTTTCAAAAAAAAAAGAGAAAGTTAGTGTGCAGAGATGAATGTAGCTTAAGAGAAAAACTGAGAAGAGTTGCTTGGATTCCTGCTAGCTTTCCAGTCCTGAGTCCACTCAGTCTCTTAGAATACCCAACCACTCTCTCTGCCTTTGGGGTCTGTAGTCTTAATATAAATTACTTTTTTGAGCCAGATGCAGTGGCTTACATCTGTAATCCCAGCTACTCAGGACGCTGAGGCAGGAGAATCACTTGCGCTCAGGAGTTTGAGACCAGCCTGGGCAACATAGTGACGCCTGTTTCTAAAAAATAAAACTTTAAAAAATTAATAAATTACTTTTTTCAGTGGCCTATCAAGGACAGGGTGGTAGGAGAGATCAAAGCTGGACACATACAACAAGGGTGTGAATTTGATAATACAAAGCAGACCGACTTTTAGTTCATTTTATTATTGCTTTAAATTTTCTAAAATGCTGGTGATAAAATACTCCACCCTGCCCTCCTCCACACAACGCTGTGTTTTTGCATGAGCTAATCTAGTTCTATCAGATATAACCAAAGAACTTTAAATACAACTAAAAATAATCATTTTGGTCCAACCAACATCCAAAAGAGAAAACAGTGAAAGAAATCAGTTGATAAACACTCCTACTTCTGAATTAAAATCAGTTATTGATTGAAGTTATTAATTCAAAGAAAGAAAATTTCCTTTTTTAGGTGAAAAAAACGATGAAAAGAAAAAGTAGAGTACGAATTTTTTTTTTTAATTTAAGGTTCCTACATTTATTTAAGGGAAGCAATTTGATATGGGTCAGTAAATGAACAATCACTGTGAGGACTGAGCCATTAACACTATACACATAATAGAGCCCAATAAAGATCTGCTAAACTGAAGTAAGTATTCCTAAAACTTAAGCCCTTGGACCTCAATGTTCTATATATAAAATCAGTTAGAAAATAGAACTGAAACATTAGAGGCATTCTATAAAGGTTTACAGGAAAAATTTTACACAAGAACAACTGTAACATGACAGATATAAATTCAAAACACAGACTGGTTCACAAAGATGAATTATGATTCATAGAGTTAGGATTGGCCACCTGCAGAATTTCAAAGTTTCTTATCTGAACCAAGAAGACAGAATTAGGATTTACATGTTAAAGTAACTCATGGCCGGTATGATCATATTCTCTGAACCAACATAAGGCCCACCAGGAGTGTCCTAAACTTAAGATTTGTGGTCACAGTAACCATCCCAATTTACAACATTTCTGATTAATCAGTCTTTCCACTGCCTCTGTTCAACAAGTGTCCACTGAGCACTTTCAATGTACAAGGCATATTCTAGGCAATGAGGATATAATGGTGAATCATGCAGATTCTGGCCCTGAATTCTCAGAGTCAAAATTTAGCAAAGGGACCCAAGAAACAAAGAAATTCAACAATGCACTCTACAGGTTTATTTCCAGGGACACACAAGATCCTGCAGGAACACAGAGCAAGGGGTACCCACCTTGGTACGTAACTTAGGCTCCCAAAGGAAAAGTTACGATTTAGCCAGTGGAGCAAACATGGGATGGTAGGGAGAACCAGGCAAAAGCAGCAGCAGGTGCAAAAGGCCTACACATGAGATTCAAAATCAAAGAACTGAACGAGTTCAGTATGGCTGGGATGGAGAATATGAGGGAGAATCCAGGGATGAAGTCTGAGAGGTAGGCAAGGATGGAGCCAAAAAGGGCTTCATAAACCACTTTAAAAGGCCTGGATCAGATATTAAGGGCAACAAGAAGTCATCAAAGGACTTGATTCCAGTGTGCAGAGTGGAAGAAAGAAGCAAGACTAGAGGCAAGAGACCAGTTAAGAGGCTCTTCCAGTCATTCAAGAAAGAGACTAAAATGGCCTGATTTATGACAGTAGCATTGGAGATGAATGTCTCTGGACAGATTCAAGAGATACTTAAGAACTAGAACTGATAACATATAACAGAATTCAGAACCTAAAAGAGAAAGAAGAGTTGGTAAACAGGTGGTTAGCAAAAAAAACTAGCATCACATACTAAACTAGAAAGTACTCTAGATCAGCACTGCACAACAGGACTGATAGAAATATTCTGTATCTGTACTGTCCAACAGCATCCTATCCACATGTAACTACTGAACACTTGAAATGTGGTAACACTGAGGAAATGAACTTTTAATTTTGTATAATTTTAATTAATTTAAATTTAAATAGCCACAAGTGGCTACTGTATTAGACAGCTCAGCTCTAGACTGAGACATCTAACCTAAAATAATATGACAGGGTTAATAAGTTTACATGACAGTCTATGACAGAGACAATAAGAATGTGAAAAATATCCCCTCAGTTGTAAAGATGTTCAAGATGTATTAACAAATGTATATTTTAGAATAATATACACAGCTAAATTGCATTTTTCAGTTCAAAAAAACCTGTCTAAATATATGCAAAGAAAATAAATTGGACAACCATGAAGCAAACAGTAGTTATCTTTAAAAGGAAGGATTATAGAGGCCTTTTGTATTCTGTTACATGTTACTGATTTTTTTTGTACAACAAACATGCATTACCTTTCTATCTGGGGAAAAACAGATTTAAAATAATTTCCCACTAAACCAAAAAGTGTCTACAAATTTAACTTACTTATCGCACAAATACTTATAATGCCATTACAAGCTATCTGGTATAGTCACAGTGATAGGAAAATACAGCAAAAATTTATACTGTACTTCAGAATAGCTTCTAACAAAAACATTATGACTTCTCTGTAAGACACAACCTGAGAATATGACATTCTGGGGAGAAACATATCAATAAGCTTCAGGTTCCCATAACAATATGCAGAACTTATAAAATACTATAAAGCCAGTATTTTGTAACCAAATTATACTTTTCTGTACTATGAGATATGCCCCTTAGGATCATACACATAGGAGACAAAATCGGACACAAATACATTTGTATCTATATCAAATATAAAATGATCTCATTTATCCAAGACCAGGATATGGGGTATTTCTCATAAATAAATTCTGTAATATCAGTAATTTAATCCTTTAAGCACCAACCCTTTTTACTTTGGAAGAATTTTTCCTAAAAAGTATCTACGTGTTTGTACCCTCTTAAACCAATACAATTTAATCTTTACTTGACATTTAGGGGCCATTTCTTGAACATCAATTATCAGTTCCACATTATTATGAACATCAATTACCAGGATTTAGTGGAGGAATATATGCCACTTTCCCAAAGAACCCTTGACTGCTATATAGTGAATCTGCCTGTTTTTGTTTTGTTTTTTAATACATACATAACTTTTTACTTCCTCTACCAGGTTGCCAGTGTTTACTGGCTACAATCTGGATGCCTAACCAGGCTTTCTTCTAACATGTGCTGCCTTTAGTTTCAGCCTGAGAAACCATGTAAATACACAAATTAGAATCACAGGTTAAATGAATAAAGAGTTGCTGAGTGAGCACTAGAGGCTTACCTACAAGAAACAAGATGTATTTTATGCCATCGGTTTCAGGTGCTGAGGACTATTTGGCTTTTTACTAACTTTTCTCCCTAGTATTAACGAGTTAAGGCCCCTCTACAACTCTAATTAAACTCCAGACAAGTCAGGTGCTGGCGATCTAACACAGTGATTTCTGGTTGGGTCTGTCTCCACCACTCCTAATTGCAAAAAGACATCAGGGAAGGGGGGAGGGGTGGTCATAATGTCCAGTTAAGTTTTTCCTCATGTACCCTCAGCAGAAAAGTAGCAGTAACAATTGCAACCTTCCCCATAGCCATGGTAATGTAAAAAATCAAAAAAGAGAAGAAAACAAACAATTGCCACTAAAATTTACTAAACTAGCCTGTCGCATTCTCAGCTCTTTCTGTGTAGAAACTCATTTCAGTAGTTCATTTCTTGCTAGCTCTGGCACAGAAGCAGATACAGGCTAGACGGGTTCTTAAAGTCATCCCAGCATAAAAATTAAGCTACAACATGAAATCTTATCTCTAAAACAGAGGACGTGTGTAATACCGGAGTTAGAGCTAACTTCTGTGCAAGCCAGCGAGCACTCCCCCGACACACCGGAAGTTTTGAAATATCCTGTAGGTTCCCACAGGCACAGTGGTTTTCCCTCCCCACGGCTCCGCGAGCCCTCCCCAAGGTTCAAGGACCTCTCCGAGTTTGCGCTACTCGGGGCTCGGGCCCCCGGCTGAGCCACGACCCCGGGGCGAGGCCGTCAATCACAGCCTGGTCCTCGCGACCTAACCTTGGGCGCCGCGAGCTGCGACTCGGGCAGGTGGGAGGCACCTGCAGCCGCGGCCCGGGCAGGGCTGTCCCAGCTCCGGCTGACGCAGGCCCCGGGAACCGTCTGGGGCCGCGCAAGCCCGCGAGACGGTCCCGCGCGGCGGGGCCAGGCCCTGGGGCTCGGCAAACTCGGCGGCCCGCGGGCCCGCCCCCGACGCCGCCACTCACCGAAGAAACCCTGCACGATCCCAAGCGGGTGGCTGAGCCAGTCCTCCCCACAGGGCATCTCGCCGGGGGCCGGGGTCGGCGCGGCCCGGGTGGCCGGTGCCCAGCTTCTCCTCAGGGGCTCGGCCGCTCCTCGCCCGCACCCTCCCACGCACAGCGGGGCGCGGGCCGCCGGGCCTCCGCGTGCCTCAGGGAGCAGCGGCTGCGGCGGCGGCCAAGCTGCCCGAGGCCGTCAGGCGCAGCGCGTGCAGCCCCCAGCCTCCACTTCGCACAATGGCGGGAAACAGCCGCCGCCGACCGCGCTGCTTGCGACCTGGGTGGAGCTCGTGTGGGGAGGGGCTGCGGGAGCGCGCTGCGCGGCCCCGCGCGGCGAGGAGGCGGGGCGGGCCGGCTGGCTCGGGGGCGGGGCCGCGACGCAACGGTCGCCATCTTAGAGACGGGCAGTAGGAAGGGCAAGCGCCTCTGCGGGGAGGCTGTCCGCGCGGAGACTGGCGTCGCGCACCGGAGTGGGCGTGTTGCTGTTTGTCATCCTTTGCAGGCGTGGAAGGGGAAACTCCTGTAGTCGGCTTATTAATTCATAGTGCGAGTTCTTGCACAACAGCCAAAAAGCAAAAACTCAAAGAAAGAGTCCTCCGCGTCCTCTCTGGGCACTATTACTGGGTGAAGTCGCCTTTGGTGTCCACCCACCTCTTCGTGCCTTTTTTTTTTCTTCTGGTGGCAACTCTTTTATATGGCGCCCTGCCGATACCCCCTGTGGTGACTTTCCCTCAGCTGGATAAGATCTCTCTGAGGGAGGTATATATACATTTAGATAAAGGGAACTTTTAGAGCCCCCACGCCCCCTTTGCAGTCGCGTCGGGCACCGTGGCAGAGGACTGGTTCCCAATTGCGAGGCGAGCGCTCGTAGACTCGCCGCTGGCCCAGCCCTGTGCTGCTGACGGCGAAAACACACCCCGGCCTGCGTCTGCCCAGAAGTGGCAACTGTGGAGGAGCAGCGGCAGGTACCTCCACAACGTGCGGACCAGGATACCCTCGAGAATGAACATGGGACAGGTCAACCCTACAGCAACCTTTTGCTGAGGAAATTTGGGAAGTTTCCAAGTCCCCAAAATGAAACTCTTTCTGCTGGGCCTGCAATGTACCTAAGAAAACCCCAGTCTCATCAGCTGTATCTACTCAGCTGGAAAAAGGGCACGTTAACAGAAGGGAGATGATCTGAATGCCATCTAGAAAGTGGGGAGCTGAAGAACGAGCACTGAACCTGCATCTCAAGCCCTCCTTGAGGGAAGAAGGGAGAGGAAAAATCCTACTCTTCTAGGGTTTCCACTGGGGAGCCCTTAAAACAAAGGCAGACATCAAGAGGAAAACAAACAGAAGTTTAGTAACATGCACATCCCAGATATACACGGGAAAAACTCAAGGAAGAGTAAATCAAAGAGGTAGCTTACAATTTGGGTTTATACAGCATCTTCAACAAAGAACAATACATTTGTAGAGAAATGACGGGACAAAGGAATGCAGTTTTAGGCTTCCGAAAGCGGCAAACTGTGGGAAGGTAAAGATACTGGGAAACTAATGGTAGACACCGAGGCTAGTTAGTAAAGTTTGGTGTGTGGATTCTTCTGGTGCCATCTGTGGGCTGATAAGGGTCTAAAGTTATTTCTGATGATTAATTTTTTTCTATTTTTTTAGAGACAGAGTCTTGCTATGTTGCCCAGGCTGGCTGGAAACTCCTATGCTCAAGTGATTCTACTCCCGCAGCCTCCCAACTAGCCAAGACTACAGGCAAAAGCCACTGCTTCCATTGGTGATTAACTTTTGTCCTTCCTGGTAGAGAGAGGAGGAGGGACACCTTTGAAAATTTATGTCCTGCTTTTAAGCAGATAGTGAAAGGGCAAGGAGCTTTTCTTGTACAGATGCTTCTCAACATATGATGGGGTGACACCCCAGTAAACCTCACCTACCAAACATCACACCTTATCCTAGCCTACCTTAAATGTGCTCAGAACACTTATATTAGCCAAATGTTGAGCCAAATCATCTAATGTAAAGCCTAAAGTATTGAATATTTCATGTAATTTATTGAATACTGTACTGAAAGTGAAAAATAGAATGGTTGTACTAAATGGTTATTCGTTCCACACCATCATGAAGTCAAAACATCTTAAATAGAATCATTGTTAAGTTAGGGACCATCTGTATCTACTTCTTCTCAATTGCCTTCAGCTCTATTAATAATTTTTATGCCAAAGTGGCATATTTTGTGGTGACATTGTGGTTTATTTCAGGGCAGAATAGAATAGCTTGTGTTTCTCATTGTAAATTAATTATTATCTTTCTTTTTTTTTTTTTTTGTTTGAGACAGAGTCACACTTTGTTGCCTGGGCTCGAGTGCCGTGGCATCAGCCTAGCTCACAGCAACCTCAAACTCCTGGGCTCAAGCGATCCTACTGCCTCAGCCTCCCGAGTAGCTGGGACTACAGGCATGCGCCACCATGCCTGGCTAATTTTTTATACACACACACACACACACACACACACACACATATATATATATATTTAGTTGTCCAGCTAATTTTTTTCTATTTTTTTTAGTAGAGATGGGGTTTTGCTCTCACTCAGGCTGGTCTCGAACTCCTGAGCCCAAACGATCTGCCTGCCTCGGCCTCCCAGAGTGCTAGGATTACAGGCATGAGCCACCATGCCCGGCCTCATTGTAAATTAATTAACTGGCACACTAAATTGTGCATCTGGTTCTTATAAGTTTAGGTGAGTTGAGAAAACAGAGTTTCAAATCCAGGACATTACCACCATTCCATTTATTCATTCATTTTAGCAGAGAGGGTTGCCAAGTTCCTGGTATTGTACAGGGAAATCCTGTGTTTTAGCTTCATGGCTAGTAACAGGCAAATTAAATGTATGACATGAAAATGCTTTTAAATCATCATAATTTCAGATTTGCTTTATCTAAATTGCAGATTGATACCAATTCAGCAGTGGCTAGTGTAGGGGAGGAAAAATATCTTTTCCTTCTACTCTATGCTGAAGCCCCTGTAACAAAAGACAGATTAACAAGAGAAAAGCATAAAAATTTATTTCATATAAGCTTTACAAGAAATCAGAGCCTTCATAAGGAAATGAAGATCTGAAGAAGTGGTTAAGGCTGAGTGCTTTTATGTTAGGTTTGATGAGGAGTAGAGCGTCGTGGAAGAATGTGATAGGAGAAAAGGTGTGAGCTAAGAGTAGTAAACTGGGGAAAACTTAGCAAGGCCTGTGCATTAGATTACTCTTTGTGTCCCTTCATCTTCAGAGATGAGGATGCTCCAATTCTCTTAGAGAGGGCACTTCTTACATGAGGGTTTTATAACATGCTTCAGGTGAAGAGAGCCCTTTCTGCACATGCTATTTCTCAAATTCCTTCAGCTTAAAATATCTAACATGCCAAAGTGCCATTTTCTGGGGTAGCATGTCCTGAACTCCATCACTCGGAACACTTCACCTTTTTGATTCTTCTTTAATGTGTTTTATAAACAAACAGGTGCTCAGATTTTACTTAAAGAGATGCTGTAATCCTTCTGAAATATAATTATTTTATAATGTGAATAATTTCACCCTCTAAGTTTTCTGTGGCAAGATGTTTTGATACTATTAATAATAAGTAGATACGAAAATGTAGAGAGCCAGGGGAGGGTTCATGATGGTATATCTCTTTGGCAAGATTTTTTTTTTCCCCCACGACCAGTAACCACACTTCTGCTTCCAACCCAAGCCTGTATTTTTAAGGAGGGCATTAAGTGACCCTGACTATAAGGAATTACTGAGAGCACTGGAAATACTGGGGTAAAAAAAGGAGATTCCATCCCTGCCCTCGTGGAACACACACTCCATTAAGGAGACTTATAACTAAATAATTATCCATTTACAATAGCTGCTGGCTGAGAATAAGCGAAGTTCTGTAAGAGGAACAAACAGAGGCATCTATGCTACTGAGCGGGTGCTACGGCTTGAATGTGTCCACCAAAGCTCATGTGTTGGAATCCCCAATGCAACAGTGTTAAGAGGTGGAACCTTTAAGAGGTGATTAGGTCATGGGGGCTCTGCCCTCATGAATGCATTAATTCATTCGATCCATAGGAGCGGATTGGTTATCGTGAGAGTGGGTTTGTTATAAAAGTGAGCTCAGTTCTTTCTCCCTCTCTTTTTTGACGACGCAGCAAGAAGCCCCTTGTCAGATGCTGACACCTCGATATTGAACTTCCCAGCCTCCAGAACCGTCAGAAATAAATTTCTTTTCTTTATAAATTACCCAGTCTGTGATATTCTGTTACAGCAATACATCTACAGCCATATACCACTCTGAACGTGCCCAATCTCGTCTGTTACAGCAACACAAAATAGACTAAGACCAACCAAGAGGCTGTGGTGTGAGAGGGACGGATGCTTCAAGGCTTCTCTGAAAATGTGACATTACACTAAAACTTGAAAACAAAAACTTGTACAAAAAAATTAAAATAATCACAATTTACTACATGACTTGTCTATTAATAGTCATAATAAAGTTAAAATTTAAATATTGATCTAACCAACATTATAATTATACTATATTGGGAGTCTAGGGGGCTGAGAAGCATTCACATGTGATAAGGATGAAGAAGATCAAAAATAGCAAAATCCTCATCTTTCATCTGGGAAGTCAACAGATAACGAACGCAAAGCGGAAGAAAAAGGAAAAATCGGAAGTGACAATGGAATCATGTTAATTTAGAAATATAGAAATACTGAAAGAATCAGCCAAAAGAGTTCAAAGTAGTTGCCCCCACCTTGGGCCAAATGTTTCTTTTAAACATTTGCTAGTTTTCCATTTACTTATCACTAAATCAATCCCAGGTGCACTAGAATTTCCACTAGATTGTAAGATTCGTGGGCACGTGCAATGGCTCACTCCTGTAATCCCAGAGACTTGGGAGGCTGAGGTGGGGGTATCATTTAAGCCCGGGAGTTTGAGACCAGCTTGGCCAACATGGCAAGACCCCCCAACACTTCTGAAAAAAAAAATGAAAAAATGTTAACTGGGCATGGTGGTACATGCTGTAGTCCCAGCTACTGGGTAGGCTGAGGTGAGAGGATCTCTTTAGCCCAGGAGTTCAAGGCTGCCGTGAGCTATGATCATGCCACTGCACTCCAGCCTGGGGAACAGAGCGAGACCCTGTCTCTAAAAAAAATATCTACTCCGTTATCCATCTATTTTAAGAAAATAATAAAAAGAGATCCTTGAAGCAGTGATTTTTGTGTTTATATGCTGTTTTTGCCCCAACACCTAGAGTAGTGCCTGACATATAACAGGTGCTCAATAAGTCATTGCTGAATAAATAATGCACACCTACCATAAACTGCCTAAGTGTCATTTCTAGACATCTAGACACATAACTTACATCTATTTCCTTTTGTTGGACATCTTTTCCAGAGCCTTTTGACCTATTTCAAAGGTCAAAAGTAAGGTTGCCCTTACTTACAGTCCAAAATTGTCTTCCTGGGATCTCCTACCACCATTATCCTAAAGATAGTCTTTTCCTCTTTTTTCTTCTTATTGATATTTCAAAAAAAAAATCCGTTCTCCTCTTCTTCCATACTTATAGATAAGTTTCCCAATGAAGAACTGCATTTCCCAGCTATAGAGATATAGCTGAGGTTGGTTGCCCAGTGAGGGACCACATTTCCCAGCCTTCTTTGCAGCTAGGTAGGGCTGTGTCATTAGGTTCTTACCAACGAACTGTGAATGAGTGAGATGCCTGGAACATCTACTTCCATTTCTTAGGGGAAGAGATTTGGCCCTGGATATGTTCTTTCCTATTTCCTGATGCATGGGCTATTGATGGCTAGAATGACATGTGTTAAAGACATCTGGATTTTTATATGACTATTTCATTCTGAGGTCTTTTTATACAGCTGCTAGCATTACTCTAAACAATTTATGAATTGGTATCAGAAGTGGAGTGCTATCATAACAAACAGAAAGTGTGGCTCTAGTTTAGTGGTTGAATAGTGGGTGGGTGATATGTGGAAGAAAAAATGCCCCAGACAATTAAAGAGATGACTTTATTCAGGCTGTTGCAATAGGGAGAGCATTTGTTCGGGAACATCTCGAAGAGGAGGGTTAATATTTGAGGTTTTATAAAATAAGCATGTCATAGAGGAAGGGTAGAGTTCGGTCTTATGTTGGAACATGAAAGAACAAAGTGGTCCTTTGCTGTTAATACTTTCTCAAGGAACACAAAAAGTTGGGGGAATTTCTTAACTATTTCTGTTTTTTTTTTGTGGGGAGAGGTGCAAAAAATAGGGAAGTTGGTGCTCATTGACCAATTACTGACCTTTCCAGGCCAATTGCTACCAAGATTGTGGGTCAGAGTTTGATTGTTAAATATAGTCTAGCCATTGTCTGTTTGTATATTCAGTTTCTCAGAAACATTATGTAAGCCTCATATGTAATTTAAAAGTTTTCAGTAGTCACATTTTAAAAAGATAAACTAGTAACATTAATTTTAATATTTAACCCAGCTGGACATTGTAGCTCATGCCTGTAAATCCCAGCACTTTGGGAGGCTGAAAGTGGAGGATCACTTGAGGCGAGGAGTTTGAGACAAGCCAGGGCAACATAGTGAGACCCTGTCACTAAAAAAAGAAAAAGAAAAGAAAAGAAAAAGAAAACAATTAGCGGGGGGCATGGTGACATGCTACTGTGGTCTTTCGCTACTTGGGAGGCTGAAGTGGGAGGATCGCTTGAGCCCAGGATTTTGATGTTGCAGTGAACTGTGGTCATACCACTGTAGTCCAGCCTGGATGACAGAATGAGGCCTTGTCTCTTAAAATAAAAATTATTAATAAGATATCAGGCAGGATACAGTGGCTCACCTGTAATCCTAGCACTCTGGGAGGCTGAGGCAGGAGGATTACTTGAGGTCAGGAGTTCCAGACCAGGCTGAGCAAGAGCGAGATCCCATCTCTACAAAAAAAAAAAAAAATAGAAAAAGTTAGCTGGGTGTGGTGGTGAGCACCTGTAGTCCCAGCTACTTGGGAGGCTGAGGCAGGAGAATTGCTTGAGCCCAGGAGTTTAAGGTTGCAGTGAATTCTGATGACACCACTGCACTCTAACCCTAGGGACAGGGCAAGACCCTGTCTCAAAAAAAAAAAAAAAAAGATGCACATTTTTTTTACTAAGTAAGTCTTTGAAATCCTGTGTGTATTTTATACTTACCTCTCAATTCAGATAGTTACATTTCTAGGGCTCAATAGCTACAGGTAGCTACCAGGTTGGACAGCACAGGAGAAATCGGAGCCTTACAGGATGGGAAAAGCCAGTCAATTTAGCATTTAAACCATAGGAAGTAAAATTTCTTGCTCAAAGGCATTTCCAAGGGTCCTTTGAGACTTCTCAGGTAATATGAAGAATCCAGCCTTGTGGCAAAGATTAGATCAAGGATGTTGCTCTCCCACCAGAGCCTATTGTTTTAAATGGCCTTAAGTTAACCTTCCATTAGGCTGAGAAAAATGATCTTCAATCAGACGGGGAAGTAAAGAACTTGGAACTCACTGGAAATAAAACACTAGGAGTCTTGCCTGAAAAAGCCAGCAACTGTTCAAGCCTTAAAGCAAGTCCTAGGCCCCAAACTTGTACCAGTAGGAACTGGGCTGTGAAAACCGTACGGCCCCCAAAGAGGACATGCTTCCTAATATTGCTTTAGATACGGCTATGGAAGATCACGGATCAGGAACCCACCCCCTACCCCCAGGGCAAAGCTGGGGCCTCAGAGGACTGAGGACTGGGAGTTATCTCCATGGGGCCAACCAGAAGCAGCCAAGACTAACCATGAAAATTCTCCACCGTCAGAGCAGGGGGCATTTTCAGTTCACGCCTAGCAGGATTTAATCATTTCTATGGAAGTGACTGCTGTTTTCCATTCTTCCTTTTTTCCAACGGAGGTCTTCATGGCAGTTACTCTGCTCTTGCTCCACTGTAGTCTATTGGGCGTCTTATAGTTCAACAGACCACAATGGGCCACATCCATATCCAATGGAAAGAGGTGAGCTATAGCAAAGATCCTGGACTTTTAAGCTGGATGCAGCTGGGTGCATCCTCTGGGAAAAGACACAGACATAGGTTCTATGCCTGGGAAGGGTTGGGTATCCAGTTGCCAGATGGGCAGACTTTGGTGGCAATTGCCATTTGCCCAGCAAGTCTTCTTCCCTCCATAGTTATATGTGGTTAGAATGTGGCCACCCAGGTGGGGACTGTATTTCCCAGCTCTTCTTGTACCTAGAAGTGCCTTCTGTTGAAGTTCTCACTGGTGGAATGTGAACAGAAGTGATGTGTGCAACTTCTTCCCTCCTTGTTAAGATGAAACATTTGTCCCTGAACTTCTCTGACCCTTCCTGCTGGCTTGGATGTCAACAACTGGAGTAGTCTTGGAAGCCCTTGTTGAAGACAAAAAGTTGGTCACCAACATGTACTCTTATGTGAGTGAAGAATGAATTTCTATTTTGTTTGAGCCATTACATTTTGGGGTCTTTTTGTTACAATAGCTTGCAGTCCCCTATGATACCTGTGTTGGATATCATGTTTCTGGTATCCCACATAGAAAGATTTTTCTTAGTTTGTTCCTTTATTTTGGTAACACACTTCTTCTAATTGCTTTCATAGAAAGCATCTTTGAGAGGTAAATATTTTGGAAGTGTTTGACCAGTTTTTGTCCTGCTGAGACCTTTAAGATCTTCTCTTTGTTCCAGTGCTCTGGTGTGGGTCCACTTTCAACTACTGTGCTGGGTACTCAATGCTTTCAGTCTGGAAAATGGTATCCTCCATTTCTAGATATAAAAACTATTTTTTTCTTTGATGATTCTCTCCCTTGCATTTTTCTCTGTCTCTATTCTTAGCAGAACTCTTAATATTCTGATATTGGATTTCCCTGCCTGGTATTCCAATTTTCTTATGTTTTTTTTCCTCCTAGTTTCCATCTGTTTATCTTTCTGCTTTACTTTTTGGAAAATTTTCTCATATTTACTTTCTTTCTACTGAGTTTTAACTTTCTGTTACCTTCCTTTTTTGTTCCTTGTATATTTCTTTCTTTTATTATTTTATTATTTATTTTTTTTGTTGCCTTGGTAGAGTGCTGTGGCATCATCATAGCTCACTGCAACCTCAAATTCCTGGGCTCAAACAATCTCCTGCCTCAGCCTCCCAAGTAGCTGGGACTACAGGCACAGGCCACCACACCTGGCTAATTTTTTCTATTTCTGGTATAGAGACAGGGTCTTAGTCTTGCTCAGGCTGGTCTTGAGCAATTCTCCCTCCTCGGTCTCTCAGAGTGCTAGGGTTACAGGCATGAGCCACCAAGCCCAGCCATTCTTTCTTTCTTTCTTTTCCCTTTCCTTTCATTTCCTTCCTTTCTTTCAGTAGCACATGATTTTGTTTCTTTGTTCCAAATCTTCTTATCTCTCTGAAGATTTTATTTTTTTTTTAGCTTTTTTTTCTTCCTGCTGTGTCCTGCATGTTTGCATTCCCCTAAAATCTGTGTGTTGAAATTCTCATCCCCAAGTGATGGTATCAGAAGGTGGGACCTTAGGGAGGTGATCACATTATGAAGGGGACACTCTCATGAATCGTATTTGTGCCCTTATATAAAGGGCTGGAGATAGATCTCTTGCCCCTTCCACCATATGAGGCCACAGTGAGAAGGTGCTGTCTATGAACCAGGAAGGAAACAGATTCTCCCTCACCAGACACTGAATCTGCTGGTGCCTTAATCTTGGACTTCCCAGTATATAGAACTAAATTTCTTTCATTTTCTTTTTATTTTTTGTTGAAACAGGATCTTGCTCTGTCATCCAGGCTGGATTGCAGTGGCACAATCTTAGTTCACGACTGCCTCAAACTCCTGGGCTCAAGTGATCCCCCTGCCTCAGCCTTCCAAGTAGCTGGGACTACAGGTGTGTGCCACCATTCCTGGCTAATTTTTAAATTTTTTGTAGAGACACGGTCTCACTATGTTGTCCAGGCTAGTCTGGAACTCCTGGCCTTGAAGGATCTTCCTCCCTCAGCCTCCTATAGTGCTGGGATTATACAAGTGAGCCACTGCACCCAGCACCTCTTGGTAATTCTATGGTATAAATCAAGTTGACTTTGGGCTTTTTCTTCTGCTGCTTTGCTAAATCAGACTACTTGTCCATCATTTTTGCTGCTTCCAAAATCTTTTTGCTGTCAAATTCTCTCTCCCATTCTCTGCATCCTTATGGGTTTATGCTTAAAAACAAAAACTATTTGTGCTTTCAACAGAGTTTCAGGAGGAAGCAAATGATGATGCATCTGTTCAATCTGACATCCTTCCCAGAAATTAGTCCTATTTCTGTTCATACCTACTGCAATCACCATAATTTGAGCCACCATCATTGCTCACCTGGTTCATTGCAACAGCCTGCCAACTGTTCTTCCGACCTCCAGGCTTGCTCTTTCCTTAACTATTTTATTAGTTCAGAGTGAACTTTCTACAGAACAAATATTTCTCCATCCTTCTTTAAACCCTTGTTTGATTTCCCTTTTCTCTTAACCTGTAAAACCCTCCATCAACTGGCCTTTGTCTGCTTTTCATCTTCGTCTCCCAACTTCCTCCTGTTGCTTGCGGGGCTTCAGCCTTACTGTAACCTCTGTTTCTCTAAACATCCCAACTTGGCATCTCAGATTTCCAACATACTGTTCCTTAATGTGAAATCGTCTCTAGTGCTTCTTCCCACCTCAGCCTTCCCCAGGCTTCTCCAGTTAACTTGAACTCATTGTTTCTCAAGTCTCAATTTTAATTCTTCTTCTTCAGGGAAGCCTTTCACATCACTCCAGACTAGGTTAAGTCATTTGTTGATGGTCTGAAGGTTTGAAATATTTGCTCTCTCTCCCCATGAAAGGGTTGTACCTCCCTCCCCAATGATGTCCATGTTCCATGTAACACATTTTGGGAAATTCTGCATTATAACATCCATCACACTTCAGTTTATTGTTATTATGTGTTTAGTTGTCTATCTTCATGATCAGACCCTAAACTTCAAGAAGGAAAGGTCCTGTATTTACCCTGTACACCACTGTATCCCTGGTGGTTAGTATAAGGCCTTGCCCACCCATGATAATGACAAAGACTCTCTCCTTGACCAAACTCCAGCATGGCTTCTAGTATCCTAAGGCCATGTATCTAGGATGACCCCGACCCTCCTTAAAATGCCTGCTGGAGAAAGCTCAACACTGCCATGAGAATTTACTGTTTGTTCCAGCCAAAACCTGGCCATAGGCAGATAGGCCCCTGAACCCTCTCTCACAACAGTTACTTTAGAAATCTTGCAATTATAAATCTTTCCCCTGCTCCTTTGAGATGTAAATCTTTAACCTGGGGAACTGTCTTCCCAAGGGCCTGAGAGCCACTTCTTTGAAATGCAAACATTCAAAGAAATATAATAGTTCTCATTCTCCCGGTTCCTGCTGCTGCCTTGCTCTAACTTACACCACTGCCTGTCATGAAGATGGGACAATTACATGTCTCTTCTGGATAAGCACCAATTAACAAACTCCTAGTCATGGGGACCAACCTCCCTTCACAGGCCTCAGTGCCTTTCCTTTAGCACACTACAGCCTTTAAAGTCTCCAACCTTTTGTTTTAGAAAAGTTGAGCTCAGTTCATGCTGGACCCTCTTCCCGACTGCAACAGTTATTACTAAATAAAATCTATCTTACTGCTTTCAGTAGTGTTCAGCTTTTTAAAAAATCTTTGACAGTAAGCATATTAGCTATTGAATTAATTAATAAACTTAGTTTTTATATAGGTGTAAACAGCTGGGAGGAGGAGCCCCCTCCCTCCTGGCGGCACTCTGCTACCTGCTCCCGGGGGCTTCCGCTGTTCCTCCAAAATCTTTGCTGGTAAAACTACCCCGTGTGTACTTTTAAGAATACCATAGCGGCCCCCGCACCACCTGTTTAAGCGTCAATTCCTGCTCCGATCCCGAACCCGCCCCGGCAGCTCCTCCACGCTGCCACCCCGGCTTTGGCCCCGAGCGTCCCGCCACGCCTGCGCAGCCGCAGACGGTGTCACGTGCTAGCTTCGGGCGTGAAGCCAGCGCCGCCATGTTGATTTTTGGCGGCAGGCACCGGCTAGGGGAAGGGGGAGGGCAGCTGACCAGCCTCCAGTAGTTCCGGCTCCCATGCGCAAGTGCGGAAGTGTGCTGGCCCCGACGGTGAGCGGTTTCCGGTCCGTGGTGTCTCACCGGCTGCCCGGAGACGTGTAACGGACGGTAGGCCGCCGCCATGGCCGAAAGAAAACCTAATGGTGGCAGCGGTGGCGCCTCCGCCTCCTCGTCGGGCACGAACTTACTTTTCTCCTCCTCGGCCACGGAGTTCAGTTTCAACGTGCCCTTCATCCCGGTCACCCAAGCTGCCGCTGCCTCGGCCTCCCTGCTTTTGCCCGGAGGTAGTAAGGGGAGGGCGGTCCCGCCAGGCGAGTGTGTGTGGGACGGCGGGCGGGGGTCGGGGGTGACAAGGCCCAGACAGGCGGTTTTTCTTCTGCATCGACCCACCCTCTGGGTAGCTTGGCAGGACCTCCAGTGGCCAGGTTTGAGTGGGCCAGGGCTTTGGGATCTTGGAGGTGGGGACCCGGTGATGAGGCTTGCTCTTCGTCAAAGAATCCATCTTTTCCCAGTTGTCCAGAGTCTGGACACTGGTGTACTGGCATTTTGCAAGTCCTTGTTGAACATTAGTGTGCCAGCTGCAGGCAGGGGATGGAGATAAATTAGACAGTGGTCCTCTCCTAGGTTACAGTAGGCTACTCCCACTAGGAGATTCCTACGATACAATAGGATCTCTCCCAGGGAACAGTAAGATGTCTCCTAGGATGGACAGTGGCCCTCTGCCAGGGTACAGTAGACCATCTCCTACTAGAAGACTCCTGGACTACAGTAGGATATCTCTTAGGCTACAGTAAGCTATCTCCTAGGATCGACCTGTAATGTTTCCATAGTAGAGGTATAGAATGCATTCGTTGTCTTTCAAGACAGTCCATCATTTCCTCTAAGAAGGTTTTTTTTTGTTCTCTTAGGCACCCACTCCTGTGTGCTCCCCTAGCTTTTTGTTCATATTTATATTATTGTCCGGGGAGATTGCTTTTTGATGTTTATGTAGGCGTAACCCAGAGCATGGTGTTTAGGAGCACAGACGGTCTGTGTTCCAGTCCTGACCCTGCCGGTAACTTGCTGTGTGACCACAGACATGTTACTTTACCTCTGTGTGCTTCAGTTTCTGTATATGTACAGCTTCTTAGGATTGTAATGAGAAGTGTGTCAATTTTTCTAAAGCACCAAGTATAGAACCTGGTATACAGTGTGATATAATGTTTGTGAAGTAAACATATCTCCCTCTCCATTTGGACTGCGGGCTTCTTGAAGTTTGCAGCTATGTCTTAATTACCTTTTTATTTCCAGGATCTTGGTTAGTGCCTAATACATAGATCCCCATTAAATGCTGATTTTTTTCCCAGTGAATAATTTATTCTTGCTTCAAGAGCTAAGGAAAGTTTTATCGAGAAGTGAAGGAGGACATACTGGAAGCAGGTGTACATGAAAGTTCTCCTTCCCTTATGTTATGTTTTTTCTTGGTGCTCATCACCTGAACACTTACACATATTTGTTTGTTCTACCCCACTAGAATGTAAGCTCCATGAAAGCAAGGACTTAGCTTTATTCACTATTATAACCCCAGTGCCTAAAATAGTGCCTGGTATGCAGTAGACCGGTCACTCAGTAGATATTTGTTGAATTAATGAAAGGATGGGAGTTACACATACAAACGATGTATGTCTCGTTTTGACAATGGGGTTGAAAGGTTAGGCATTGCCATCTTTGGTGAAGAACCAGCGTGACTGGAGCAGGATGCTGTGGGATGATGCAAGAATAAATAAGGTCATACGTGGGGTTTTATGTCATCTTTTGCTTTATGAATGTTGTTTGGTTCATGTTCATCATCCTTGCTATATTGTATTTGGTTTGTGTGTGTCACTATCAATTAATGCTAAACATTTTCATTGTTAAATATAGGGTAAGTACACCTGTCTTTAAAACTCTTGTTTCTTGGAGACAGAGTTGGTTTTTTTTTTTTTTTTGGTAAGAACATTAATAATTTTTAGAACTAAAATTCTGTAATAAGTATTTTTCTACTTCTAAAAAAAGATTGCATAGTTAGAAACCCATCTGGAGAATTTCCAGAGACAAAAGAAGAACCTGTCTCCTTAGAAGCAGCAATCACATCAGTGAAAGAGATACATAGGAAGCAATTTTGTGCACTCAACAAACATAGATTCTGTTCCAGATATCAGGGAGACACAGAAGAGCAGACAGCTCTGCCCTCAGTGACTGCACAGTGTATGTGTGTACACAAATACCCATCCGTGTAAGCGATGGTGATACAGGTTTAGAACAGTTAGAAAGAGGGCTTGGTAGGCTGGTGTGAATGCTGTGGGTCTCAGGCTGACTGAGTGAGGAGTGGATATCCATTAGGCTCAGGCCCTCATAGATGAGGTGATGCTTGAGCTGAGGTTGAAGGGTGAAATGAGGGATTCTCGAGAGACGTGCATATGTAAAAGTCTGGAGGCGTGAGAAAATCTGCAGATTTGGCAGGAGTTGGTGATGGGTGGTATGGGACAGGGATGGAGCTGTCTGTCCTCTGTCTCCTCTCTCTTCTTTCCTCTTCCCATTCTCCTCTCCCCCCAACCCCCACCCCCACCCCAAGAAGGTCACTGTGACTGGAGTGTCTACAGGGGAGTGGCTCCAGTGGTCTATAGACCTCATACACCACACTCAGGAGTTTGTAGTTCATCCTGTAGGGTGTGGGGGTGCCTTTGAAGGATTTTAAACAAGGGAGTGAAATTAGAGGTTTGTTTCAGAAACACTAGAGTTTTCTCTGGTTGCACTGGAATAAAGCTGACTATAGCAAGAAGGGTCAGTATGGAGGCCATAGTGCAAGAGTCAGGCAGGAGTGGATGGCAGTCTAGCCCAAGTCAGCCACGTGGGGTATGAAGAGTGGGGAGCAGATGTGACAGATTTTTAGACTATACAATTGTAGGGATTTAGTGACTCACAGGAGGCCAGACCGTCAGTTCTGTCTGTCTGCACCCAGGCCCATTCTTGTTCAGTTTTAATTTTTTTTTTTTTAAGAGAGGTCTTGCTTTGTCACCCAGGCTGGAGCACAGTGGCACGATCATAGCTCTCTACAGCCTTGATCTGCTAGGCTTAAGCGATCCTTCCACCTCAGCCTCCCAAGTTGCTGGCACTACAGGCATGAGCTTGTTCAGTTTTAGATGAAGCTTTGTGCGTGGCACATAATGGGTCCTATCTAAATATTTCTCAAATGAGTGTTTGAATGATTAAATGAGGGGTATGAGAGAGAGGAAGGGCCGTGTGTGGGAGTCTTGAAGTTTCTGGTTTGATGTCTGGATGGATGTAGGCAGACTTCTATTGAGATGGTGAGATATGGTAAAAGGAGCACAGGAATAGTTAAGAGAATAAATTTAGTTTTAGGCTTACTAAGTTTGAGGCATATGTGGATGAGTCTGCTAAAAGTATTTTGAGGAAATTGTTGGAAAATAGATTCTGGAACACATGAGAACAGTTTGGGTTTGAGATGGAGTTGAGAGTGTCACAAGTGTACCAGTGCCTATTAAAGTTATGGCTCTGGATGCTATATGTGTCTGTATTAAAGTAGACAATGCCCCTGAGGTGAGGCTAGCAGTGGTGGAGATCAGCATTTCATTTGTAATTGGTGCTAATCGGAAATAAGTTTCTTGGACTAGGTCAATCTTGAGTTTTCTTAAAGTTGCGGTCCCTAACCCCCTGTCCGAGGACCAGTCCATGGCCTGTTAGGGACCAGCTGTCAGATCTCCGCTCCCTACCCACCTTGTCTTCCATGAAACCACAGCAGGAAGTGAGGAGGTGAGCTGTGGCCCCGGGGGCAGGAGCAGACCGAGGGAACCTTCATTTGTATTTATAGCTGCTCTCCATGGCTCACATCACCACCTGAGCTCCACACCCCCTCCCCTCCCAGTCTGGTAGAAAAATTGTCTTCCATGAAATTGGTCCCTGGTGCCAAAAAGGTTGGGGACCTCTGTCTTAAAGGATGAAAGGTACCAGTGAGGTTTTTTTCCATGGTTTGAATTGTTGGTAAATGAACTAAGAAGGACTTGAAAAGGGGTGGGAACTGAAAGTATATCAGAGAAATGGAATGATACAAGCAAAGGGCTTGTATAGGAAGTGATATTTTATTTTTAGTTACAAAAACTAGTGAGAGGAGTATTTTGAATAGTGAGGTATCTTAGTTAAATTGACATGTGTGAATTATAACTGGTGCAGCCTAGAAGCTAAAGCCTGAATCTGTGAGCCCGGTAGCCTCCTTTAGTAGACATCAGGAAGGAGTCCAGGGCTTGGAAGAAGGCTGCCCTTTCACAGGTGTTCAAGGGCAGGGACCAAAGTATGCCTGTGTGCTGAGAGTGGGTCCATCCCTCTCATGGACTCCATGCTTCCAGCAGTGAGATAAGAGGGAATGGGACAGGAGCAAGAAGATTAGGAGGAGAAAGATGAAAGCTGTAAGCTAAGGTTGCATAAAAGTTCAGTAAGGAAGAGTAAGGCAGACTGTTGAGGGAAAATGCTTTTGTTTTACAACTTGGTAGTAGAACAGAAGATAAATTGTTTGGAGTTGTTAATACCCACAGTGAATATCAAACTGGGCAAAGGCAAGTGAGGAGAACTTTCCTTGGTTGGAAGGTGACTTTTCTACCAATTTGGTATTCTGTAATGATACATGGTGTGGTACTGCATGATTTTGGGGATGGCAATCCCCAAGTTGACCTACTTTTCCTTGGGAAAACAGATGCCTCGTGTTCATTTGCACAGTAAGTGCTTTGTAGGTAAGAGCCTTGACACACCCCTTCTTGTCAACAGAGTTAATATCTGTGCTTTAGTTTCTCATCATGACTATAGAAATAAAATTATATGTATTTGGATACTGGAGTAACATTTGAATTATTTCTTACCAAGAAAAGAAGATTAAAAATAATATGTAAAAGTCATAAGTATAAATTTTATTTTTATTTTCAAAAACTTCTCTTAGATACAAATATATACTTACAAAATAAATAATAAATACCTTTATTTAAAAATTAATGGAATGGTATGTACCAAAACGTTAACAGTGTTAACAGTGATTGTCTCTGGGAGGTGGGCTTGTGAATGAAGTATAGTTTTTCCCTCTTTTTGCTTTTTTTAAATTCATATTTCCTAGTTTTTCATTTCAAAGAAACAAGCTTTCAAAGAAAAAGTTCTTTTCTATAATGCAGAAATATAAGTTTGAATAACAAATTAAGAAGTACAATTGCTAGCTCTTCCTTGTGTAATCATACCTGCAGAATGATAGAGTACCTTTAAGCCATTTGCGCTCCTGTTCTATTTCAGAGGATTCCACAGATGTTGGTGAGGAGGACAGCTTCCTTGGTCAGACTTCGATTCACACGTCTACCCCACAGACATTTAGTTACTTCTCTCAGGTATCAAGCAGTAGTGATCCTTTTGGCAATATTGGACAGTCACCGTTAACAACTGCAGCAACATCAGTTGGACAGTCAACATTCTCCAAGCCCCCGACTGCACACCCTTTTATACCTGGATCCCAAGATGTGTCAAATGCGTTTTCACCATCCATTTTGAAGGCTCAACATGGTGCTCTACCTTCCTCACCAATGGGAGTAAATACTTATCTGCCTTCTCAACCGAGTAGTCTCCCTCATTCGAATTTTGGGAGCCCACCCCAAGGAACCCCCCAACCAGGACACAATCCGTATCGCCATACCCCTGTCAGCAGCAGGGCTAATCCTTACATTGCACCACCCCAGCTGCAGCAGTGCCAAACACCAGGCCACCCCACCCATCCTCCACCCTCTGGACCCTCTGTTCAGATGTACCAGATGCCTCCGGGATCTTTGCCACCGGTATGGAGACATGTTTTTATGTCCTACTTACAGACTCTGATTTCTTCTCTTTCTCTCTCACCTTAGCTTATATTTTAGAAAACATTTTGCAGTTTATAATCAATATGATGACAAGTTATTTTCAGAGGGTATTCTTTGTAAGCTTCATGCCTTGAAGTTAACATTGTTTTAGAGGTAGCTCACTGGATACCTCATATTTTAGTGTATAGAACCTGTTTACTGAAGTGATAATTGATTTTTGTGAATTGGCTATATGCCAGTATTTCCAGATTTTAGTGTAAGATACCAGTAATAAATGTCATCTGGGGACATGTGAGAGGTGAAGCAATTATTGTCTAACAGACTGCCAGATTCTCATCTTTTAACTATACAAGTCAATCAAAGCACTCAATTATAGGGACTAAAATTAACTATTCCAATAAATTTCTTTTTTTCATAGAGTTTGGATCTAGACAGTCAACCTCTGTCTCAAGGGGGGGGGTGATGGAATAACTTTTGTCTTGGGTAAATTTTTGTGACATTCTCTTGTGGTTTTTTTCCCAACTAATTCAACTGACTTCCAGAGAAAAAGCAACCAGATAAAAAACAAAAGAAGTGGGGAGATGATTAAAAAGAACTGAGAACCCAATCCAGTGTGGTAGTGATAACAGTATTGTGATCAAAGTATAGCCTAAGTTCTCTCTTGGAAGAGGAGAATGGGTTCTGTTTTTATCATTTAATTTAAATCATACTAATTATACAAATTCTTGATCATGTTGGATTTTAGCATATTGGAAAGTAACCAGATTTATAGCATGTGGTATAGTTAGTATTTTTGCTAACTATAGCAAACTAATTACAGTTTACTGATTAAATTTTTTAAAGTTTTTAAATTAAGAATTAGAAAAGATAATTTCAGCCAGGCATGGTGGCACACATCTATAAGTCCTAGTTAATCCGGAAGCTAAAGCAGGAAGATCATTTGAACCTGGGAGTTTGAGGCCAGCCTGGGCAATGTAGCAGACCCTGTCTCCAAAAAAAAAAAGAAAAATTCAAATTTAAGGAAAAAATTACAAAACTAAAAATAGCACAGAGAACACTTCAATATCCTTCACCCAGATTTACCTATCATTAACATTTTATTTCTCTCTCTTTTTTTGTTTCCTAAGACAGAGTCTTGCTCTGTTTCCCAGGCTGAAGTGCAGTGGTGTCATCATAGCTCACTGCAGCCTCAAACTTCTGGGCTCAAGCAATCCTTCTGCCATAGGCCGAGTAGCTGGGACTGCAGGTGTGTGCCACCAAGCCCAGCTAATTTTTATGTAGATTTTTTGTGGAGACAGGTCTTGTCCCCAGGCTGGTGTTGAACTCCTGGCCTCAAGCACTCCTCCTGGCTTGGCTTCCCAAATGCTAGGATTATGGTCATGAGCCCCCCAAACCCGGCCTGTTTGTTTTTAGTTTGTGTATGTGCACACTCTAATGTGTTTGAGCCCTCCCCCACTTCCCCTTTTTTCCCATATTCCCGTTCCTCCTTCCCTCCCTGCCTTTTCTCTTTCATCTTCCCTCTGTATGTATATATGTGATTTTTGGGTGGTGTGTTTGAAGGCTATTTAAATATATTATGACTCTTTACTCCTAGGTACTTTACTGTATATTTCCTAAGAAAAGGGATATTCTTTTACATAACTACAGTACAGCTGTCAGCTTTAGTAAATTTAAGGTTGATACAATGCTTCAAAATCATTAATTAAAAATTTTAAAAATAATTGTGTTCTGATTTTAAAAGCATTTTCATTGTAGAAAATTTGAAAAATACAGAATAACCAAATTAATAAAAATTGTCTGTAGACAACCACTGTTTCCATTTTGATATGTGTCTTTGTTATCTTTTTTCTAGGCAAACATCATATAGTACCTGTTTTTTTTGGGGGGGGGGACAGAGTCTCACTTTGTTGCCCGGGCTAGATTGCCGTGACGTCAGCCTAGCTCACAGCAACCTCAAACTCCTGGGCTCAAGCAATCCTTCTGCCTCAGCCTCCTGAGTAGCTGGGACTACAGGCACGCAACACCATGCCTGGCTAATTTTTTGTATATATTTTAGTTGTCCAGCTAATTTCTTTCTATTTTTAGGAGAAATGGGGTCTCACTCTTGCTCAGGCTGGTCTCGAACTCCTGAGCTCAAACGATCCTCCTGCCTCGGCCTCCCAGAGTACTAGGATTACAGGTGTGAGCCACCTCGCCCGGCCTAGTACCTGTATTTTTTATAATCTTTTTTTCTATGAAATACTTTAGATGTTATTAAGATTTTTTCAAAAACATTTTTAATGACTCTAGAGAATCTAGCATTTGAGTGAAGTATAGTTTATTTAATCAGATTTCCATTAGACATTTAGATTATTTCCTGTGATTTTCTGTTATAAATGACCCTTTGGTATACATCCTTGTGGGTAAATTTTTACTTGTTTTTATAATTATATCTGTAGGATAACTTGTTAGAAATGGAATGGCTGGGTTAGGGAATATGCACATTTTAAAGGTTAAGTAAAATCATAGATGTATTGCTGGATTGATTTCTGTGAAGGTGTTAGTTTACCTTCAGTGTGAAAAACTCTAGTTCATCTTGCAACTGATTTTGGGTTTGATTAGATGAAAACTATTTTTTGACTGCTTTGGGGTCTAGTTATTACACTAAATAATTATCTAGAAATACATGTAGGATAATTATTACTTGTGTCAGTTTGGATCTGAAGCATAAACAAAATTATTCTTTTGGACAAGAGTGACAGTCTTAACTTTGCTTTCCAGATTCCTCCTTCAGTGCAGTCACCAACACAGCAGCAGGTACTTGCTAGACCTGGGGGTCCCTCTGTGCATGTGCCACCTCCTTTTCTCCTTCAAAACCAATATGAACCTATTCAGCCTCACTGGTTTTACTGTAAGGAGGTAGAATACAAACAACTGTGGCTGCCTTTCAGTGTGTTTGACTCTTTGAATCTTGAAGAAATCTATAATTCAGGTAAGTACCGGTCATATATCACTCATATCTTATTTTAGGAAGAGAAGAAATGAAGAGTATTTATCCATGGCCTACTTTTGGTGAATGTCAAATACTTGAATCCTTGTAGACCCCACCAGACTCTATACCTTAAGACAGTGATACTAATATAAGTCCTGAGTTAGCTGAGCGAGGTATTTGAAGAAATATTGTAGCAATATCCCTTGTTTAAAGGTGTTTTATATCAGAGAAGCTGAGTAGTTCGTATAATCCAGATTTCAATTTTCCTATTTCCCTTATTCATTTGTAGTTACGGGGGCATTTATAAAGTATTTTCTGTGGAATTCTTGATCCTGGAGATGCTCGGTGAAAAAAGTTTTAGAAATGCTGCTCACTATGTCCTCCTCTTGAGAGTGATGGTGTGCAGGAATGTGTTAATGCTCTCAGAAGCCTTGCAGGGTAGAAATATATTTCTTTGTTTATCTTGATGTTATTTGATCATGTAACTTAAAAAATCACCTATTTTATCCTTTAGAAACATATTCCATGGAGCATTCCTGTATGTAGATGTTACTGCTTTGATTTAAAAAAAAAAACCCGTACCAGTTATTTGAACTATTTTATGATCAGATGTTTAAAGTTTGCCCTGGCTGTTTCTTTTTTTTTTTTTTAGACAGGGTCTCACTCTGTTGTCCTGGGTTGAGTGCAGTGCGTCATGGGAGCTTACTGCAACCTCACACTCCTGGGTTCAAGCAAGCAATCCTCCTGCCTCAGCCTCCCAAGTAGCTGGGACTACAGGCGTGCACCACCATACCCGGCTAATTTTTTTCTATTTTTAGTAGAGATGGGGTCTTGCTCAGGCTGGTCTCAAACTCCTGGCCTCAAGTGTTCCTCCTTCCTCAGCTTCCCAGAGTGCTAGGATTACAGGCGTGAGCTAACACGCCCAGCCTGTCCTTGCTGTTTCTTTTTCACCTTAGAGGAGTCATAATTTTGAGCAGCACTGATTAATCCTAATCTTCTATTTTTAAATAAAAATGAGTTTAGTTCTTTGTCTTTAAGTATTGACTAGATACCATATTCATTATGTATTATTTTTAAATATTCCTTTAACAGTCAGGTAAAGTGTTGATTTTGTTCTTTAGTGCAGCCAGACCCTGAGAATGTGGTCTTAGGGACGGATGGAGGGCGCTACGACGTGTACCTCTATGACCGTATGAGGAAAGCTGTATACTGGGAAGAGGAGCCGGCTGAAGTGAGACGCTGTACGTGGTTTTACAAGGGGGACACAGATAGCAGATTTATTCCCTATACAGAGGAGTTCAGTGAAAAACTAGAGGTATGAGTGCTTTATTCCTTTATACTTTTCTTTAAAAAACGTAGTGCTTATTCCTTGGTACTTTTCTTTAAAAAACATTGAGCCTTATGTAACATCACTCACATTGGAACTGACTTTATTTGCAAGACAGCCTGTCTTGGTGCTGTTCACAAAGATGGCTTTTTAAATGGTGCTGTTGTTCATGGGGTACTAATTGTGGCCTCCGTGTCCAAAGATAGAATATGGTTTTCAGAGGTATAGCACAAATTTAATAAGGTACTTATGTCAAACCTTCAAAAGAACTTAGACTGCTGGGATATGTTGTTGACAATAGATGCCAAGCATATGGATATTTTCAAATTATGTTTAGTAAAAGGTTTGAAATTAACCTCTGATTTGTGAAAATAAATAAAAAACAGAATTGGAAGCAGTGTCATGAGATTTATTAGTCGTCTTAAAACTGGGGCAGTTAATGTTTTATATAATTATTTTATGTAATTATGTTAATTTCTTGTGATAATGCTACTTAACAGTTGAGTATTAGATGTTGAAGTTAAATGAATTCACTTGCATACATGGGAAATGAGATAGAGAATATTTTCGTTAACTGTTTTTTAATGTAATAATTCTTTAGATTTCTTGAAATAACTCTAACATTAATATTAAAAGGAGTTTCTAAAATGTTAATCGTCCCTAGATTCATATTTTGAATAACTTCAAGTAAGGACTACTCCTTATGTTCTGTTTAGGAGCTGACAGTTCAAATATCACTATTAATTACTAAATTTTTTTCCCTTGAGGAACATATAATTAATAGGAATAAAAAATTCAATTATAGTCTTCTTTCAAATCAAAATCTACGTGTAAAAATATTTTTTAGACTGTACTTTATCCATATACATATTTTTCCTAGCAATTATAGATTTTTTGTGGGATATTTTGCTTTTTAAAAAAAAAATTTTATAAATGCAGTTCTTAGACATTATCAGTTATGCCTACTCTGAAAGTATTAAGCTCTATAGTAGTGACTCTAAAATACCGTTCTATAACCAAATCAATACCAAAATGTAAGTGTTGGCCTAAAATAAGACAGTTTAGTTGGGGTTAAGAAAATTGGAAAAGAGTCTTGTTGAGAGAGAAGCTTCAAACATTTTTAATTTCATCTCATAGTAAGAAACACAATTTTTTATTTTTTAAGAGACAGGATCTTCCTATGTTGCCTGAGTTGGACTCAGACTTCTGGGCTCAAGCCATCCTCTGCTTCAGCCTCTCAAGTAGCTGGGACTACAGGCGTGTGCCACCAAGAAGTACCTTTTATGTTGAGATTTAGTACACACACTTTACACACACATATATATATGTATATTTATTTATCAGAAACAGTGGTGTTCTGGTAAACTAGCCTGGGTGAAAAAGTGAGACCTGGTCTCTTTAAAAAAAAATAATTCAGGAAAATAAAACATAATGATATGACAATAAAATAACATAAATAAAGAGTACAGTGTAACAACTAGTTACAGAACATTTACATTATCATAGGTATTATAAGTAATCTAGAGACGATTTAAAGTATATGGGAGGGGGGATGTATGTAGGTTTTATGCAAATACCATGCCATTTTATATAAGGGACTTGAGTATCTAGAGATTTTGGTATCCGTGAGGAGTCCTGGAACCAGTCCCCTGAGAATACCAAGGAAAGACTATATATCTAGAGGAAGAGTAAGAAGATGGTTGGACAGTCAAGATTTTGAAGTCAGAAAGTTCTGAGTGGCAGTGAACCACAATTCTGCCATTGCTGCTTTCCAGTTGTGTAATTGTGTGCAACTGTGTACAGTGCTTAAGATGTCTGTTAAGGGTTGAATTGTCTCTCCTCCCGTCCCCCTAAGTATGTTGAAGTACTAATCCTCAGTACCTCAGAATGTGACCTTGTTTGGAAATAGGGTCATTGCAGATATAGTTAGTTAAGATGAGGTCATCCTGGAGTAGGGTGGGCCCCAATCCAGTATGACTGGTGTCCTTATAAGAAGACAGCCATGTTAAGACAGATACACAGAGAGAATGCCATGTGATGATGAAGGCAGAGATTGCCAGCAACCAACCAGAAGCCAGGAAAAGGCAAGGAGGATTTCCTTGTATGTTTCAGAGGGCCTATGGCCCCGCCAACACCTTGATTTTGGACTTAGAGCCTTCAGAATTATGGAACAATAAATTTCTGTTTTAAGACATCCAGGTTATTGTACCCTAGGAAACTGAAATCATGGTTTTCTTTATATAGTGGGGAGCATATTATTTAGAAGTGATTGAGAGGAATTAGTTAAATAAGATAATATAATTTAAGGTGATTTTAAAGAAGTATGGTAACAATCAGTAAATGAGAGCTGCTATTACTGGTATTTTTATCATCATTCTAGTTATCATTTTTCTCCACACTCTTTCTCAGTGTGATATAGACTTGTCATATTGGATTATGTGTTGTTTCCATTGTTGTAGGCCGAATATAAAAAAGCTGTTACTACGAATCAGTGGCACCGAAGATTAGAGTTTCCAAGTGGAGAGACAATTGTTATGCACAATCCAAAGGTAATGATACTGTTTAAGATATTAAAGTGATAGGTTCATTTTAATAATTATTTTGCTGTATGTGTTTCATAAATGTTCATTTTTAGTAACTTCTACAGTGGGGATAGATACATTTGTAACAAGTGTGTTGCTTTTAAAATAGTTCACATTGATCATGGAAACAAAAACACAATTTAACTTCTCATGGAGTTTCTCTGTATGGCAGTATGTTAATTGAAGTTTAGTATACACTGTAGAAGTTACTTGATACATTTTTTCATTTGATCACAGTTGGCCAACTTTTTCTTTAAAGGGACAGAGAGTAAATATTTTAGGTTTTGTAGGCCATTTGTTCACTGTTACAGCTACCATTTTTGCCATTGTAATGTGAATGCAGCTAAAGATAATAGATAACGTAATGAGTGTGATATTTTCAATAAAACTTTATTTACAAAAACAGATGGTGGGCCAGATTTGTCCTGTAGGCCATAGTTTGCCTACCTGCACTTAATGATGGTTTGTTTTAATCTTTCAAGTAAAAATATGTTCTTTTTCTTTTTATTTGTATTGTTTCTATGAACTTTTTTTTAAAAAAAATATTGATTGGTAGTAGTGTTCAGATTCTTTGATTTACCATCTTTAATTTCTCTGAGCTCCAAATTCCTCACCTGCAATAATATTTACCTCCAAGGGTCATATTTTTGATTAAGTGAGGTAATTTATGCGAAAGTATCTATCATAGGGCTTGGCACACAGTAGTTTCTGAGAAGTAGGCATTTTATTTATCTATTTTTACATGAAAGTATAAAAGAAAACAAAAATTCAGTCTGACCACTTCTGTAGTCCTTATTGATATTAAAATAATTAAATAAAAACATCCATATGCCAAAAAAGTTTAAACAGTTTAAAAAGGAATTAAGTGAAAAATAAAAGCCTTCTACCTCTGCCCTGCTCATTGTCCTCTCAGTGGTAGCCACTCGTAATCTTTTGCTTTTTTATACAAACAAAACCATTTTGCATACTATCATTTTTTTTTTTTTTTTTGGAGACAGAGTCTCACTCTGTTGCCCGGGCTAGAGTGCCGTGGCATCAGCCTAGCTCACAGCAACCTCAAACTCCTAGGCTCAAGCAATCCTTCTGCCTCGGCCTCCCGAGTAGCTGGGACTACAGGCACGAGCCACCATGCCCGGCTAATTTTTTCTATATATTTTTAGTTGTCCAGCTAATTTCTTTCTATTTTTAGTAGAGACGGGGGTCTTGCTCTTGCTCAGGCTGGGCTCGAACTCCTGAGCTCAAATGATCCTCCCGCCTCGGCCTCCCAGATTGCTAGGATTACAGGCATGAGCCACCTTGCCTGGCCTCATACTATCATTTATATGTATTTTTTTTTTAAATTTCTGTATGACACAAGGCTGAATTTAATACAGTTGATTGAACAGAATAGATTTTTTTCCTAAAAAGTGGTGAGTTTTTGTCATTGAAATTGAATTTGTAAATTAACTGGGAATCTTGCCATTTAAAGGATTTTGCTTTGTATTTTTAATAAAACAAAGATGACTCAACCGCAGGTAACTTGTCCTTGATATGTGTAAGCCTGGAGTTGTGTGTTAGATTTTTAAGTTAAGTATACTCCTGATTTAGCTGTATGATTTTCCAATATTAATTTTGATGATAATTAACACTAGCAGGACTCTTACAAAATTGGTTTTGAGGAAACAGTACTAATACTTGATTTATAAGCTGTCCACACTATGAAGTATAGTTTATCATGTATTAAAATAAATTACTTAGCCTGGAGTGGAAAAGAATTTCATAATGAGCTCTGTCACAATCCTGTTGTATCTTGAAGGTTATTGTTCAGTTCCAGCCTTCCTCAGTGCCAGATGAATGGGGGACCACACAAGATGGACAGACAAGGCCTCGAGTTGTAAAGCGTGGGATTGATGATAACCTTGATGAAATTCCTAACGGTGTGTGACTGAGGTCTTTTTTAGTCATCTCTATTTTAACATCATTCTTTAGAATGATAAAAAAAGAAACATAATTATTAGGATTACCTGACATAGTTTGCAGAAATCAGCTAGTTTGGCACATATCTTTCTTTTTGATTTTATTATTTTTATATCCTCATTTTTTATTTATTTTTATTTTATTTTTTTAAGCATGAAAATGAGGTTTATTGAGGAGAGAAAGATAGGACTATGGAACAAGAGCCAGATATAGGTTTATAGAGTGAGCGAAGTATATTTTGCCACAGATGATGAATGTACCCCTTGTCATAACAAAAAGGGCCTATTTTTTAATTGCTACATAATTATACATATTTATGGGTTATATGTGATATTTTGATACATGCAAACAGTGCATACAAGCATGATCAAATCAGGGTAATCAGGATATCCATTACCTCAAACATTTACCATTTCTTTGTGTTGGGAACGTTTCACATTTTCTAGCTACTTTGAAATATGAAATAAACTAACTGTAGTCAGTAGGGTTGACTGTAGTCACCCTACTCTGCTGTTGAACACTAGGACTTACTCCTTCTGTGTACATGGATTTTTGTATCCATTAACCAATCTCTCTTCCTCCCCCTCCAGCCTCTGGTAACTATCATTGTCCTCTCTACTGCAGTGAGATCAACTTTTTTTTTTTAGCTCCTTCATATGAGTGAGAACACGCATATATCGTTATTTTAAAATCTGGAATTCTGTTGGAGATATGCAGACCACATAATGTGGATTTTAAAATATGTTTTGTTAGGAAAAAGCACTTTGCTTGTTGGAACTAAGCTTTGGCAATACTTTTGGGCTTATGTTTTCATTCCTCACTGGTTTGTATTACTCTAGTGCAGGGGTTGGCAGACTTTTTCTATAAAGGGCCAGATAGCTAGTATTTTAGGCTTTGCAGGCCATATAGACTCTGTTGAAACTAATTAGCTTTTCCATTGTAGTGTGAAAGCAGCTGTAGACTGTATGTAAACAGGCATAGCCGTGTTCCATTAAAATTTTATCTGTATTAGTAAAAAAAGGTAGTGGGTAGGATTTGGCCTATGGGCCTTAGTTTGCCAACCCCTGCTCTAGTGTATGTACTTTGTTTTCTCCTATTATACCATTTAAGAATGGATTTAATTTTGACAATTACATATACTTCATGATTGTTTCATTGTCTTATAAAATCATAAAATAGGTACACATATTATGGAATCTGAAGTATTAGAGTAGAAGAAATAGCATATGAATCTAACATCAAGGGGAAGGATTTTGAGAAAAGATTATTAAAGTTTTATGCTGACAAATTGCTTCTCCATGTGGGGCTTAGTGCCTTGGGGAGTTCTGAAGCAATCACAAGGTTATGGAGCCTTCATAGGTACAAAGATGCTGATCATCCTATGCTGATAGCCACTGGGGACAGAGAGAGCCTGTTTCCTCCACCTCTTGTTCTAGTTTGCTCTTATTGTGAAGATGGACAAATTGTTCTTCTGATTTGGTGTAGAGGATAATGAGGCTTATTCACTTGGAAGGGTCATGAATTTCTTTGGCAAGTTTGTAATGACAAAAGGGATATTTAGAATATTGCTGTTGAATTAGGAAAACCCAAATAAATTCCCAGCTTTTATGTATGTATATGTGTATTTTTTTTAATAGGGGAAATGCCTCAGGTTGACCATTTGGTGTTCATGGTGCATGGAATTGGACCTGTGTGTGACTTGCGCTTTAGAAGCATTATCGAATGTGGTAAGTGTTTGTCATATTTTATTTCATGGGATGATCTGAGAAGTAATCATTTTTAGTTTATTTCCCAGCTGTGTACTACTTGCTGAGAGGCTGTAAGGGGAGATTTAAATGATTGGTGGGAAATATTAATTTGTGCTTGATTTGCTCTTATGACATACATAACTCATAAAATCTTAGAGTCTGAAGAATTAGAAGGGATCTTGGAAATAATTTAGACTTTCTGACAGATGGCTTCTGCCTAAGCACTTCCAGCAACTAGGAGCACCTGTGCATTGAACTGATTTTTAGTGAGTTGTAAGAGGTTATTTAAGGAAACCATGAATCTGTCTAGTTGGCTTAAATTTTTTTTTTTTTTTTTTTGAGACAGAGTCTCACTCTGTTGCCTGGGCTAGAGTGCTGTGGCATCAGCCTAGCTCACAGCAACCTCAGACTCCTGGGCTTAAGTGATCCTACTGCCTCAGCCTTCCGAGTAGCTGGAACTACAGGCATGTGCCACCATGCCCGGCTAATTTTTTTTTTTCTATATATATATTTTTAGTTGTCCAGCTCATTTCTTTCTATTTTTAGTAGAGACGGAGTCTTGCACTTGCTCAGGCTGGTCTCGAACTCCTGACCTCGAGCGATCCACCCGCTTCGGCCTCCCAGAGTGCTCGGATTACAGGCGTGAGCCACCGCGCCTGGCCTAGTTGGCTTAAATTTGAAGTTTTATTTTTATGTCTGTATAATAATAGTTCATATTTGTTGAATACTTTGTATGTGCCAAGTACTTTGTATGTATTGTCATTTAACCATCACAAATAAACCTTTGGGGTATAGGTACTATGGCTGTTATCCCCATTATTAGGGGCCCAGGGGTGAGTGAAACTCTCCCTTTTAGTCAGTAGGTCCTGAAGCCCTGATCCTATAGCAGGTAGTTTGATTCCAGGGTCTTTACCCAGGGTTCCATGCTGCCTCTAGTAGTGGTAGTTAACCTGATGTTTCTCAGGCATTTATACATTCCTCTAAAATAATGAAATGCTAAAAAGAGCTTTCTAGGAGTTGGCTGTTCTTTTTCTTTTATTAATTTTGTTATCCTCATTTTTTTCTTTTAAAAATGTATCTTTATGTTATAAAAATACTGGCATGTTTGAGGTAATTGCTAACTAGCTATCCAGCTAGGACACTTTAATCAATTTAATTTATCTTCCGTCATTTTCTTTTTTTTGAAGTGGATGATTTTAGAGTGGTGTCTCTCAAATTGCTGCAGACACATTTCAAGAAATCTCTAGATGATGGGAAAATAAGCAGAGTGGAGTTCCTTCCGGTTCATTGGCACAGTTCCTTGGGTGGCGATGCCACAGGTGTTGACAGGTTTGTGGATTTTGATAACTTGTTTTTCAGATTAGTCAAATTAAATGCAAAATTTAAACCATAATATGAAATAGTTTATTATGCCTTCAAGTATATTTTTAAAAATTTTATACTTGCTCTGACATATGATTAAATATTGGCTGTAAAATTTACATGCTACATTTCTGTATGTGTGTGTGTTGTATGTATGTATTCCTATTGTAAATATTTAAGAGAATATAAGATATTTTAGGTGGTTTTAAAATACTATTCTAATCTCTATAGTTGTTGCTTAGCGGCCTCTCCACCCACTAGATTACAGTAGCATGCCCTTTCCCCACAATGTGACAACCAGAAATGTCTCTAGAAATTGCCAAATGACTCTTGGGGGTTAAAATAGCTCCTGGCTGAGAACCACTCATTCGGAGTGTTATTTCCCAGTGGAGATGCTCTTGGCAGGACAGTTCTTTGCTGCATAAGGATGTAGACATCCTTAACCTGATGGCCACTAAATAGTAGCAGTGCTCACCATGTACTGTGACAGCTAATAATACTCTATTCAATTTTAAATACTCCCAATTGAGAACCACAAATATAGGTAATATTTATGCTGGCACACAGGGCTAATAACATGTCTGGATTTTAGTGAACATCATAATGTTCATGGCGCATGGTTTAATAGAACAAATTCTACAAACAACATTCTGTCTATGTTAGGCCCCATCATGAGGGTGTTTTCTTTCTCTGTGGATATTCATGAACTTTATTTTGGTCATTCTCAAATCAAGAAAAGTTTTCATTCCATCTAGCACCTTTTTTTTTCCATGTGACATTCTCTTTTGTGCTTTCCACCCACAATTTTTGTACATGTCCAGATTTCCAGTTAACTGAAAGAAAAATGGAAGTTTCCCTCTCTAAAAATAAAATTAAAATCTTTGCATGTGACATTTTATATACCAACTCCTGAGAGAATCCCAAAATTCATAGTATAGTTAGTCATAAATAACTCTTTTTTGCTTTATCTTGATTTATAACTCTATCTAGAGAATCAAGTCGTATTTAGTCTATAGGGTTTCTTGTATTTTTGGGAATCAAAATCTAAACTTTTAAAAGTTGGTAGATTTAAGGTGGATACTGATTGAACATACTTTTTTTTTTTTTCTTTTTAAACAGGAATATCAAAAAAATCACCTTATCCAGTATTGGTCGGTTTCGTCACTTTACCAATGAAACATTGCTAGATATTTTATTTTATAATAGCCCTACCTACTGTCAGACAATTGTGGAAAAAGTAGGACTGGAGATAAACCGTCTGTATGCACTCTTTATGAGTCGGAACCCAGACTTCAAAGGAGGAGTCTCCGTTGCTGGTCACAGTTTAGGTAACATTTTAAACATAATTTTTGTTGAGTCATCACTGCTTTCAGTGTAGATGACATTGTTAGTACAAAATTTAGAATTACAGATCTTAAGTTTTATAAAGGGTAGAAATGAATGCTTTGAGTTTAGATTTTGCCTTTGCTATTAACCTCTAGTATTACCTAGGAATGCCATGTATTTTAATTTATTCTACTGTTTGATAAAGTAAGAATATTGGTTATCAGGTCTTGGTTAACATGTTTTTTATATTTTTGCCTATGAACTTTGAAAAAAAGGAGAGTTTATTATTTTAGTTATTTATTGATTGATTGATTGAGACAGAGTCTCACTTTGTTGCCCGGGCTAGAGTGAGTGCCGTGGCGTCAGCCTAGCTCACAGCAACCTCAAACTCCCGGGCTTAAGCCATCCTACTGCTTCAGCCTCCCGAGTAGCTGGGACTACAGGCATGCGCCACTATGCCTGGCTAATTTTTTTCTGTATATATTTTTAGTTGTCCAGATAATTTTTATTTTTATTTTTAGTAGAGACGGGATCTTGCTCAGGCTGGTCACGAACTCCTGACCTCGAGCGATCCACCTGCCTCGGCCTCCCAGAGGGTTAGGATTACAGGCGTGAGCCACCGCACCCGGCCAAGGAGAGTTTATTTAGCATTATAAAAGCACCTAGTACTTTATAAAGCAAAATACTTCTTTTTCTTAGGTTCTTTAATACTGTTTGACATCCTGTCTAATCAAAAAGATTTGAATTTATCAAAGTCTCCTGGGCCTCTTGCTGTTGCTAATGGAGTTGTGAAGCAACCATATTTTCAGGAAAAGCAGGTATGTCTGCACATGGCCCAGGTAACATTTAGATTTAGAGTTGGAGCTGAACAGTGTTCCAAAACCCAAATTGTTACCTGAAACTGGTTTTAAATATCAAAATACACTGAGGTTTAGAAGTGTAGTGGAATCAGATGGCTCATTGTTTGAGTTTCTCTTCTTCCTTATAGATTATAAATTTAAATGTGAAAGCTTATGATCTTAAATAATGTAAATTATAGGAAATTGGGGAATGGATGATTTATTAAATTTATATAATTTCGGAATATTTGAACTTTGGCAAAGTATTCTACCTGAATTATGATTTGTCTATAGAGCAAAATTGTTTAAGATTTTCCATAGATCAGGAGACATTTTTGGGGGGTTTTTCTGAGCTTTGTAATGTTTCCACTACTGTTTTTGAAGATACCTGAAGAGCCGAAGCTGACTTTGGATGAGACATGTGATCTTGATGTTGAAAATGAAGTCCTATCTTTGCAAGAAACTCTGGAAGCACTTAACCTTGCTGAATATGTTAGCACTTTTGAAAAGGAAAAGATTGATATGGAATCTCTGGTATGGATGATAGTTTGATTCATTTTTGTTTAAAACTGGTTTCCCTGTGCATAAGATTGAAAATTAATGAGTTAAATACTTTGATATCAAAATACATTTTTGAAAAACACAGAAGAATTTTTATTTTCTATAATCTGGGAAGGCTTTTCTAAGTATGAACCCAGAAGCCATAGAAGAAAAAATTGTGTAGCAGTAGAAACTGTAAACAACATCTGAAGGCCAGTGATAGAATAGGAAAAATATTTGGTACACACATTATAGACAGAGGGTTTATTTCTTTTATATTCAAAGCTTCTACAATTAGTTACAGAAAGACCATCAGTGTAATAGGTAAATAGGCAAAGAATATAAACTTGGTTTACTGAAAAGGAAATAACAAGTGTGTTCTTACCATATGAAAACTCATAAGAGAAATGCAAATTGAAAGTTCAATGAGATTTTGTTTTTAACCTATCAGTTTAAAAAAATAGAAAGTTTGATAATGTGTGGCCAGGATGAAAGGAAGTAGGTACTGTTGTATATTGTTGGTCAGAGTGTAAATTGGTACAACCTCCATGGAGGGCAGTTTGGCAAAATATAAAAATGCCCCAGCAGTTCACTGTCAGGAACATTTCCTGTAGAGAAATAGTCACATAAGAATATCTACAAGAGTACTCACTGCAGCACTATTTGTAATACAGCGAAACCTTAGAAACTTCTTCAATGTTCAGTGGTAGGACACTAGTTAAATCATTCATGGTGCATCCACTTAATGGAGTACTCTGCAGCTGTTGAATGAGTGAGGCAACGTCAGAGATACTGATCTGTAAGATACATTACATGAAAAGAACAAAGTTCAGTGCTGTGTGCATAGTAGGCTATAGGCTATACACATAGATGCTGTGTATATATAAGATTATCTTTGCAAAGAGAGCAAATTACCAGCAGTTACTGCTGAGTGGAGAATTGGATGGTTGGGACAAGAGTGGAGGGAAGAGACTTCATTGTATGCTTGACTGTAGCTTTAGAATTTTGTACAAAATGCATGTGTTTTCTGTTAAAAGTTAAAAGAATGATTTAGGTGTGGAGGCCAGAGATTTTAAAGCATAAACTAATACATGATTTAAGAACAAAGAAACTAACTTTTAAAAAGTTGGCTCTTAGATTGCTTTAGATGATACAGTTTCTTTTTATAATTTTCCTATTCCAATTTCAGTTCCTCTATCACTAGATGTATTAATAAGTCTGTTTGTTTCCTTTTAAAGCTTATGTGTACAGTGGATGACCTGAAGGAAATGGGGATACCCCTTGGACCCAGAAAGAAGATAGCTAACTTTGTAGAACATAAAGCAGCCAAACTGGTAAAGTTCATATCTGTTCTCAAGAAAAGCTAAAACTCATGATGTGAACAGCTCATTCATGTTTTAGAAATTTTTAATACTGCTGTGGTTAGGTAAGCTAGTTTGCTCCCTGTCTAGGGCACAGTAATGGAGCTGACTTTGAAGTTAGTCAGAACTGGATTTAAATCCAGATTAGGCTTACTGACCATTCTGGTTTTCCTGAGACTGAGAGAGTTCCTGGGACAAAGGCCTTTCAGTTTTAAAACTAATATTTGAGGATTTTCTGGTGCAAAATTGGTAAGTTCTGGGCAAATAGTTAAGTTGGTCACCCTAATTCACAGCTGAACCACTCATTAACTACATATTCATGAACAATTTCCTTAATTTTTCTGATCCTTGATTCTTTCATTTCTAAACTGGGAGTGAGCATGAGGTAATGTGTGTAAAGCTGAGCACCCAGTAATAGCTCGCTTTCTCTCTTTCCAGTCCTCCTCCTCATCTAAAGCAGTGGTCCCCAACCTTTTTGACACCAGGAACCAGTTTCACGAAAGACGGTTTTTCCACAGATGGGGGGGGTTTCACCTCAGATCATGAGGCGTTGGATTCTCATGGGGAGCGCTACTGGATCCCTGGAATGTGCAGTTTGCAATGGCTTTGCTCTCCTGTGAGGGTACAGTGCCCCTGCTGATCTGACGGGGGTGGAGCGTGACTTCACGCACTTCCCTGCCACTGGCCTTTTGCTGTGCGGCTGGGTTCCTAGCAGGCCACAGACCGGTGCCAGTCCATGGCCCAGGAGTCGGGGACTGCAGAAATGAGATGAGGAAACATACGTGTATTAAAATCTCATTAATAGGCTGGATGCGGTAGCTCACGCCTATAATCGTAGCACTGTGGGAGGCCAAGGCAGGAAGATTGCTTGAGGTCAGGAGTTCGAGACCAGCCTGAGCAAAAGTGAGACCCCATCTCTACTAAAAATAGAAAAATGAGCTGGGTGTAGTCCCAGCTACTCGGGAGGCTGAGGCCGGAGGATCGCTGGAATCCAGGAGTTTGAGGTTGCTGTGAGCTAGGCTGATGACACGGCACTCTAGCCCAGGCCATAGAGTGAGACTCTGTCTCAAAAGAAAAAAAATAAAATAAAAAATTAAAATCTCATTAATACATTGACCACCACACTAGAAAAAAAAATTTTTCCCTGGGGCCACAGTGTCTTATTGAAACAAATGATTCTTTCTAATTTTTGTTATTTTTTTATTATTCGTTATGTGTGAGTTATATGCAACACAATCCACGTTTTTAGAATTAAATTGTCAATATTAATTGTAACAGTGAGAACACCAGCAAGTAAGATTTTCGTGAACCAACTACAGGGTTTTGCTTCTTGAGGCCCTGGTCTCAAAACTGGCCTGAGTTAAATACAACTCAGTGGCAGTCAATGTGTTAAATAATCACCAAACAGCAAAAATTATTAAAACAGTACAAAACAAAGCAAGAACTAAAAACCATTTAAAAATAAAACAACTGGGAAAACTTACTTGTTTTGTTTGATTTTAATTTATTGGTCAAATTAATTTTACAGAGATTTTCCAATTAGATAATACTTAGGGTGGCTATTTTATTTTTATTTTATTAACATGGTCTATGATGATCCTTCCATCATTTGGATTTCTGGGGTTCTATTATTTGTGCTATTTATTTGTAACTTAACATATGTTACTTTATGTGGAAAATGACTATACAGTCATAGAACTGTTTTTTTTTTTTTAATTTTATGGTTAGCTTAAGGAATTGAGTCATGTACCATTTTATTGAACATCTCTTTTAGGTCAGGCACTGTGCTCAATTCTTGGGATTTGGAGATGAACCAAGAGTATGCAGTCTAGTTAGGCAGAGAGAATTGACCACAAATGACAACACATCAGTCCCTAATAGAGTGCTGTCTGTGCTGTACAGAGCCAGACAAGGGGTGGCAGTTTTGGCTCTTTGAGAAGTGGACTGGGGTTTTGAGAGAATATGTCCCCAAGGTGTTGATGCTCAAGTGAAGGAGGGTAGGATCAGCGAAATGGCCTTCAGGAGCATGTGTTTTCCTGTAGCTGAAACCTCAGGTGAGCTGGGAATGGGGTGGGGTAGAGGTTCCAAAGGCCTGAATGCCAGGCGTGGAAGTTTGGATTTTTCTCTTGGGAGGAAGTGGTTCTCATGCATGTTCTTATGGCCATGAAAATCATGGTAATGCTGACCTGCTTATTAACTCTCACAAATTAGCATTTAGCACCAAATCATCTATTTATTCTGAATTTTAATTTTAACTTTTGTGTTTTAGAGAGTTCTCTTGATTACAGTGTACAGATGGAGTTGGGGATGAAGCTAGAGAGGTTGTGGGGAATCTCTTAGATTAGTAATTGTCAATGTGCAGTGGCTGAGTGAGAGATGGGGGAGTATGAGCTTGAAGGTGGGACAGAACGGAGCAACTTCAAATGTACTGGAGACGTAGAACGAGCATGTTCTTTCTCAACACTTGATTAAGTGTTGAGAAAGGTTATTAGCTTTGGCAGTTGATAGGTGTCTTTCATCTCATTTTCCCCTGCATGTCAAATCATTCTGTAATTCTAGCTTACAAAGAGCTCTTCATCTCACTTGTGCCTCACAGCGACCCTGTGAGCAGATCTCCAGATATTTGTCTCTTATGAGCACAGTGGTTAGACTGAGAGTAGAATGCAAGTAAGTTAGTATTTTTCCTGTATATCAGGCGGGGTGCTCCATGCCTAAAATTTTTTGTTTCCATGTACACATCAGTGAAGCAAAAGCCTGTCAAAAAGACAAAAACAAGAAACGAGAAGCTTTGTTTTCAGGCCCTATATTATGTTCTTAATTTTATTCTGTAATAAAAAGAAAAAAGTAGAAAAGTGTTCTGTAGTTCTTGAAAAATTTCTAGGAGCCTGGTTTATAGACTGCAGTTGCTTGGATATATAAATTAATGGCATTATAAGAATGTTTTGAAGTGAGTAAAAATCTATAGAGTGATCTTATTTTTTAAATTCAAAAGTCATTGCCTTTGGATGAACCATGAGACTTTTCTCAGTCGCATTGCCATTGATTGCTCTACATTTCTCACAGATAACAAGGTGCTGCCAGATCAATAAGAAGATAATATGGTGTGTCCTATTGATTTACTGTAACTGAAGTAATGGGACCAAAATTAGCCCATTATTGTATAATAAGGAGATCAAATATTTGTGGCGGATGTGCTTTTTCTTTTCTCTGTAAGCCATCTTAGTGATTTTCATTCAAAAGGGAATAGCTCTTAGTGTTGGGAATATTGACAGTCAAGTATGTATATGTTGATTCAGTTAGTTTTAAAGTTATTGTAGATAATCTTAGGGGAACAAAGCAACTCTTGGCAGTAGGACAGTTTATGGTCTCTTTAGACAGCTCTTTTAGCAATTTAGAATGTTAAGTTCTATGACTAAAATGGGAAGTACTTGTGTGTGAGAAAGACAGTTTAAACAGAAGAACCCGGAAAATGTGCTTTATTTTGGATTTTAGGTTTACTTTTTTGCTGCCTCCAATGGGCAGAGATAACCAAGCCTTCCAAAATGTTGATGGTATAATCAGTTACCCAACGTTTTCTTTTTTCTATATTGCCTTTTGAATTAACCAGTTGGACTTGTTTTCTGATTTCCTGGTATTTGGAATTAATAGATAAGGCCTGTTTGGCCAACTGTTTTGTTAGGCAGCTGTTTAAATAGAGACTAACAGTCATTCACAGCCTAGAGAATAAGGGTTGCTGAAACTCCATGCTTGTGGGGAATAGATAAGTCCCCCATGACATTGACCTTCCCCTGATATTATTGTTGTGGCTGTCTTCAAGGCTTAATTACAAACCAATGTGAATGGCTTTTGTTTCATTACAGAGATAACACCTTTTATATAGATGCCCCCAAAGCTTTTGTTTATTTATGGAAATGCATAGATCTTAAGCATTTAGTATAATAAGATTTTACAATTGTATGTACCTGTGTAATCACTTCCTAAAACAAGAACTGAACATTTCTGTCCCTCAGGTGACTTCCTCATGCTTCTTTCTAGTTAACTTCTCCCCCAACAAAACTAGTATTCTGATTTCTATTACTATAGAAGAGTTTGCCCATTCTACAAGTTCATATAAGTAAAATGAACATTATGTACTCTTGTGTACCTGCCTTCTTTTGCTCAGAATAATTTTTTTACGATTCATCTAATGATAGTACTTACATGTTTAATTGTAGCTGTTTTGCCGTGTTTTTCTTTTGCTTCTTAGTCTTTTAAGAATTTTAAAATAAATTATAGATATCATGGCTGTTCCCCCCTAAATATTTAGTATGTATCCCTCAAAAGGACATGTCTCATAATAACAATGCTATTATTATGCCTAAGAAATTACTAATCATTCCTTAATGTTGAGATAGCATATCTTGTAGTGATAGCTGAGAACTGAACCTTTCCTCAAGATTATATTATGAAATTTTGTTATTTCATAGGAACAGAAAAAAGCAGCATCAGAAAAGAAGACAGTGATGGCCGCTTCTACAAAAGAGGAAAGTGCTCAGAAAACTAAAGAAATGGCTTCTCTACCCTCAGAATCTAATGAATCACAGAGGAAACTTCCAGTTGGTGCTTATGTTTCTTCTGTGCGTGTTGATTATGATTCTTTCAAAGTTGGCACAGGACAGGTAAGTTTACATATTGACTAGAGCTATGTATTTTATGTTGGAATCATATATCTTTATCATTTGGGTTGGCTTTAAAGTCTTGAAGTATTTATTTAACATTTATTTGGGGCTGTGTGGAGAAAACGGATTTTTCTCTTAGTAAAAATTTTATGGTTCTTTAATAATAGTCAAAGTAAGGGATTGAACATGTGCAGAACATGTCATCTAACTTTTGAAATTGTTTTTATTTCAGTTTTTCCACCACTCATAATTTTATAGCATTGGTCTTCATAGCCACTTAACAACAAAAGTGGCTATAGCTAGAAAATCATGTTTAGACTATACTTAAATTTCTGTGAGAGAAACTTGCTGTATTCACTCAACTTAAGTTTTCTAAAAGTACTCATAATTCTTCCCTTGGAGAAAAATTCCTATAAAAATTGACCAAGAGGTTGATAATGCTGCATTTGATAATATACTTTAATGTACTTGTATCTGAATGGCTTAGAAGTGTTAAAATCCTTTTAGACAGGGTTACTTTTGGTATATTTACAGTTGTATATGTAAGGGTCCATTGCCCTAAGTGAGTTCATGAAGGCATTAAATGGAACTGAATGTTTGATATAGCCTGTTTAAGCCCAGTTCCTTCTTAAAGATTGCATATTTATAATGGCTCTCTTTTTAAAACATGAGCAAACTTGAACATATTCTAGCAAATAAAAGGCAGGGGTTTCCTCACCTACCTGTGAAGAGTGAGCGTCTAGAAGGGAATCTGTGTTGCCAGGACACTTGCTACATGCCTGTCTGGGAGGTGGCCTTCTCCACAAAACAGGAATCTAGGGTGTTGGTAGCTCTGACTGAGGAAAAGGAATCTAGCCTGCTAGGTCCAGTTGAAAAAATTTCAAGGAGGGATTTTACTTGATCTGGTTTGAGTCCATTCTGGACCAATTCTTGTGGCCTGGGACACAGGTTGATTGACCCAGCCTGAGTCACGTATCACCTCCATGGTGTGTTGATGAAAGGGCTGTTGGGCAATCCAGGTAACCACTACCATGTGCATCATTCATTTCCAGAAAGTCAAGAAATACAGATAAGCAAAAGAAGACTTTAAAAACTTCATAATCTAATCAACAACCACCATTAATTATTTAAGCAAGGCCTTCCAGACTTTTGTTTGAGCATACATTTATGTACATATTTTAACAAAAATAGGAAAATATATGATGTTTTATTAAGACATTATACTACTGTTTTTAAACAGTATATTATGAATATAGTCCTATGTAAGTAAATATTCCTTTACAACTTCATTTTTGGTAACTGCTCTGGTTCACTGTTTGGAAAGATAATAATTTATTCTTTTCTCCTTATTACTGGATATTAGTTTCCTAGGGCTGCCATAACAAAGTACCACAACCTGGGTGGCTTTAAACAATGGAAATCTATTGTCTCACAGTTCTAGATACCAGAAGTCTGAGATCAAGGTGTTAGCAGGGCCATTCTCACTCTGAAGCGTGGAGGGGAATCCTTCCTTGTCTCTTCCTAGTTTCTGGTGGTTTGCTGGCCATCTTTGGCAGTTCTTGGTTTATAGATGCATCACCTTAATCCTGCATTTTCATGTCTTGTTCTCCCTACCTCTTCACATCGTCTTTCCTCTGAATGTCTGGCTCTGTGTCTAAATTTTCCCTTTTTATAACGACACCAGTCATATTGGATTAGGGCCCACACTAATGATCTCATTTTAACTTCATCACCTCTATAAAGACCTTGTTTCCAAACAAAGTTAGTAAGGACTTCAACAAATCTTTTTTGTGGGGACACAGTTCAACCTATAACATTTAGCATGTACGCAATTCCCAGTTTTTCAGTCTTTCAAGCAATCCAGTGATAAACATTTTAAAATCAATTTTCTGTACACATTTTTAATTAATATTAATATTTCTTTCAGTTGAATTGGTAGAAGTAGGGTAGCTGGGCCAAAGGATGTACAGGTGAAAATTTGGGTAGTTACTGTTACTTACCCCTGGAAAGGTACCAGTTTGCACTTCTACTGGCAGTTCATAAGGTTGCCTTGCTCACCTGTCGCTTGCCATTACTGGTGTCATCATTCTTCTTTAAAAATATGTAGTAGTCTCATCTTCATAATTTTTTTCTAAAGAAACTTTTTTCATATGAAAATAGATTTTTACTTTCTTCTCAGTATTTCATTTATGTTTCTGATAACTTTACAGGGAAAATGGAATTACATTGTATTTCTTTGAGCAAAAGAGAGGTTAGATATTTTCTCGTATGTATTTTAGACATTTTTCTTTTGTGAACTGCTGGTTTTACTTGCTTTTCTTGCATATTAAGGCCATCAGCCCCTTGTCATATAGGTTGTAAATAATTTTTCCATCGTGTAATTTTTCTTTTAACATTCTTTTTTCTTTTTGCTGGAGCAAAACTATTGAATTTGCAAATATAAGGGCAAGCCTAGAAATGTGAAGTCTAGACTTTGTTAGAAGGGGCAGCCTGGTGTAGTAGAAAGAGAATTGGATTTGGAATTAGAAGTCCTGGATCTAAGTCCTCATTCTCCCACTCACTGGCTGTGTGTTCTTGGGTAAGTCATGTCACATGTCTGAGCTTCACTGTGGGCATGATGATTCTTGCCTTACCTCCCTCTTTCTGTGGACCTCTGTTGCTCCCTTGGGTTATGCTGTTCATTGTTCTTTGCTTTTAAGATACCACATTGAAAAGACACATTTCCTGCCACTGAGAAATGAAAGAGCTTTGTAAATGACAGAATGCTATTCAAATGTTGGTGCTTTCTCTTGAGAGACTACATGCAAGCTACCCTAAATAGGGGCTTTTTCAGGACAAATCATTTTTCTGATGAAAAGAAACTTGCCTTAACTAGAGAGGGTGGTAGAAGTAACACTCATTGAATGCTTAAGATATGCTAAGCTCTGTGCTAAGCACACTATGTGTATCAAGTTATTTGTTTTTCAACCACCCTGTGAGTTTGGCATTGTTATAGTCTCCATTGTACAGATGAGGAAACTGAGATGGAGGCAAGAGAGGTTAAGAAACTTGCCCAAGGTCACACAGTGAGTAAGGAGTGGAGCGGTGATTCAGACCAGGTGACGTGGTTCTAGAGTCTGCTGTTTTAACCACATTTATAACCATAATAAATATATAATAAACATTTATAACCATAATAAATATATACAATTCTTATATACCATATATATTATGCTAGACAATAAATAAAAGTATAGTGAGAGGATGTAGTAGTCTATAATGATTTTAAAGAGAAATTTTTTAGTCTTTTTAAGCTAGCAACAGCTGTCAATGAAAACACAGCATATCATCTGTTTGAATTCTTTTAAGTAAGTGCAGTTCTAAGAATTTTTGAAAATTCAATAGAATTTTGTATTATGTAACATTGGAATGGTCTTTTATTGTTATTTGATTTTTTTCTAGGTTTCTGTTGTTTACAAATCATTAGACTTTGAACCAGAGATTTTCTTTGCCTTGGGATCTCCAATTGGTATGTTTCTCACCATTCGAGGAGTTGATAGGATAGATGAGAATTACAGGCTTCCTACCTGTAAAGGATTCTTCAATATTTACCATCCAGTGAGTGAATTGAGTTTACTTTCTTTTTTGAAGAAGATGAAGAACCTGTCCTCTTTATCCTAATAGATTCTCAGATCCTTATTCTTGGGAATTAATACTGACTTGATTTTGTAAGGCTCAGTTCTCTGGCCTAAGAAATACAGTTCAATACTGTCCGATAAACTTTTCTACCAGAAGCCTTTATTCAAGGAGATAATTCTGTTGCTTTGCTTGCAAAGTAATTTTACCCACAAACTTGAAAATGTTATAATTGCCAGTATTTAAATAAGGTGTGAAAAAAATCAAAGTTTATGGTTTGCCAGTTATCTATTTTCTTACCCATTTAAGGTATAACATATATCTCAAAATAAAACAGCTTTTCATAAATTTCTTCTATTCATTTCTTTATTAATAAATTCTGTTTACAGCTTGATCCGGTGGCATATAGATTAGAACCTATGATTGTTCCAGATTTGGACCTAAAAGCGGTTCTCATTCCACATCACAAAGGCAGAAAACGACTTCATTTAGGTAAAAAGCCAATACCATAAAAACTTGTTTCCTTCCTGTGGTTTTATAATCTGTGATGAGTTATGAAAATTTTAACACTAAATTCTTTCTGATAGAATTAATGTTATTTAAAGTGCCTGCTATGTTCAGAACTTTTTTACTAAGAATTTGGAGGAGCTATAAAGAAGTTTTGAATGAATTCCTTCTCTTTGATTTCATTCTGATTGTTGAGATAGTTAGGAATGGGGGGTATTGGTAATAAGGTCATAAGTTGCATAATTAGATTTTGATAGAGTTTGGTTATAATTTTTGGAATTGGGAGGAGGAATAACATTTAAATTAATTACCAAACCATCAAGAAATAAATTTGATGTTGTCTAACTCAAGTGAGCTGTTATTTCTTGCTAACTAGACAGACTTTTCCTATTAAAAAAATTCATTAAACTTAATGGATTGATAATTCCAAGTTGGGTTTAGATTTCTCTTTTGCCTTTTAACACTGTGTATTATTACACTTATCCTTAGATTTAAAAGTTTGAGTGAAAGGGATGGGAGTATAGAGAAGAGAAGGAAAAGTGATCGTGCCCCCTCTTATTTAAAAAGTGTGCTTTTTGCTTTGTTTGTTTTGCTTTTTAAAAATATTTAACCCTTTTGAAGTTAAGATGAGAAATTTGATAATTCAAAGACCTTGACAAATACGATTATTAGACAAGAGTAGAAAAAGTGAAGGGACAGGGATTTCTTTTCTAAATTAGAAGTTCAAATTGTGGTTATATCAGAATGTTAAATTCTCAAAAGCTCTTCATTTTTACAGATTAGAAAAAGTGATTTTTTTAATCTTGTGGGCCCATTTTTTAACGTAACAGCAAAAAAAGGCTGTGATGAATGTGCTTACATTTTTATGATATTTGAACTTCCTTTTTTTTGGAGAGAGGAAATTTATAGGTTTTGGCTGGATCTAGTTTAGTTGTTAAAAAAAATGACAGAATAAGTCTTGCAATGACATTTTGACATATTGAGGGTTCTTGGCTGAGGTACTCCATATATTTTACATTTAAGAGAGAAAGAAAAGGCCTTATCATCTCTGAAAAGAGTGTTAACTTTTAATTTTTCTGATGCAGAATTTTACCTAGTGACTAATTAACTTGGTGTATCAACTTAATCTCTTTAGAGTTGAAAGAAAGTCTCTCTCGTATGGGATCTGATTTGAAGCAGGGTTTTATTAGCTCTCTGAAAAGTGCTTGGCAGACATTAAACGAGTTTGCCCGTGCTCATACCTCTTCAACTCAGTTGCAAGAAGAATTGGAGAAGGTGGCCAATCAAATCAAAGAAGAGGAAGAAAAGCAAGTAGTTGAAGGTAAATTTGACATTTGAGGCATTTTCCAATACAAATATTATTTATGAACATAATACTTATAAATTATATAATGGTGCTTTTCCCTTCTAGTCGTTCTTATTAAACTGTAGAAGCTCTTCCTATAAAGCAAAATCTGTTATGATAAATTGTACTGTCAGTTGCATTACTTCAAAATTTGTCATGTTTTTTTCACTAAGTTTTTACCTAATAGTTACTAAACTTTTTCCACTGTAATTTAAAAATTTTATTGAGATTCGTAAGGCCAATCAGAGTTGAGAACTAAGTTTGTATTCAGGCATTTTAAAGACTCACTCTGAGAAGTTATCTTCCTGATAGTGTTGTTTAACTGTGTCCTTATTGACTTCATATGCAATGTCAGGTCGTTGTGCCATGATGCTTTTTGACTTCTTCAGATTCTAATTCTATATTTCCTTTCTTTCTACAATGCTCTCTCTCACCCCTTATCTTCACAACTTCTGTCAGCTGTTGGCTCTTTCTCCTCTCTCTTGGGTAACCAGCCCCTCTTCCCCTGGCTCTTTGGAGGAATGGGGAGTGAACCATGTAGCTCCCCAGGTTGCTACGAGTGTCAAGCAATATTCTCATTGAGCCCAGAAAGTCAGCTAAAGTCAAAGGATAATGATTAAGTGATTGACTTTGATATTGAAATGATTTAAATTCTAGCAGAAAAGATTGTTGAAAGTCCAGATTTTTCCAAGGATGAGGACTACTTAGGAAAGGTTGGAATGTTAAATGGAGGCCGCCGAATTGACTACGTTCTTCAAGAAAAGCCAATAGAGAGTTTTAATGAGTATCTTTTCGCTCTTCAGAGTCACTTATGCTATTGGTAAGTATTCTTAACTTTGGTAACATTCGAGTGGCCTTTAGGTGCTAGCACATGCAGCAGTTTTAGTTTTAGTGAGACTCTTTTAAAGATAGGTCATGTTATGGAATATTCATTTGAACTCTTAAATATTCAAAATCAATATTTTTCCCCTTTAGTTTTCCACAAGGTGGCAGTATGTCATCTTCCTTTGACCAAAGACCCTCTGTACTTGTTTTTATAGGAATGCCTTTCACAGTGGCAGTGGTAGGGACTTTGAAAAGCCATTCCTTTATAAATCCCTGTCACCAAGGAGAATTGCAGCACCACTATTTTAGAACTGATCAGTATCCACCAAGTTTTTAAGGGCAGCTGTGAGACTACACTGCTTTGTTACATTGAGATTACACTGAGATTACACTGCTGTCATTTGCCCTGCTTAGATAGAGTTGACTAGAACAAAAGCTACATTTTCTACCTTTGTACATAGGAGCTCATTTCTACTAATTGGCTCTTAAGTAAATGTGCTTTTTTTTTTGATAGGGAATCTGAAGATACTGCCCTGTTATTACTTAAAGAAATTTATCGAACAATGAACATTAGTCCAGAACAGCCCCAGCATTGATCAGACTTCAATTTTACTATGTGAGTTTATTCTTATTATATGTATAAATTCTGAATGTTTGCGTTCTGAGGTCTTTTGCATGGAGTTGATGTTCACTGTGATTTTCTCTTTGCTCATTTCTGTTTCCTCTGAGTAGTTTTTTTTTTTTTTTAAGAGACAGTGTCTTGCTCTGTTGTCCAGGTTAGAGGACAGTGGTGCAGTCTTAGCTCACTGTAACCTCAAACTCCTGGGCTCAAGTGATCCTCCTGCCTCAGCCTCCTAAGTAGCTGAGACTACAGGTGCATGCTATCATGCCCGGATAAGTTTTTGTATTTTTTGTAGAGGTGGATCTCACTATGTTGTTCAGGCTGATCTCAAACTCCTGGTCTCAAGTGATCCTACCGCCTTGGCCTCCCAAAGTGCTAGGATTTATAGGCATGAGCCACCACCCCTGGCCTGTTTTTTTTTTTTTTTTTTGATTCAGAATAGAGACATTAGGAAGGGACTTGGTTTGCAATATACATTTCTGACTTGTTATAATCTTTCTAAAACTGCATAGAATTCAGGTTCTTTTATTTTCTTTTTAAAACAGATTCCCAGGAATATCAGCTAGGAATTCCTTTGGCCCTAGGTGACGGAACCCAATTCACAATACTTTAAACAAATAGAGGTTTGTTTTTCTTCTGTAACAGGAAGAGTTTTTCTGTTGAATGATACCAGCAAACACCCAGACTGCTTGCATCTTTCCACTTGAATGTTGGCTATTACTGCCTTATGGTTATAAGATTCTGTCATAGTTCCCGATATGATGTTCACATTCACAACATGAATAAGGCAGGGAGAGGGTAAGATTGGTCATATCTATCCCTTTTAATTAGCAAAGCAGAAGCATTTCTAAAAATTCATTCATATGTATTGACTAGGCCTGTGTCCCATGTCACATGTCAGCCTTTCACCCTAGTCTGTGTGTATGGAAGGTTACAAAAGTGATGTTTTAAGCATTCCCAATCTTTCTAGAGGTACGGAATAGAGAAAGGGTTAAATCTGTGCTGGATGAGCCAACCTGTAAGTCTGCCAGGCTCTATATTCCTAAGTGTCCTCCTGAGACACCAGATACTTATTTTTCTTTACTAGATTATGCATCACTTTAAAAAATAGGTAATGTGTTCTTTAAAAAGTTAGAAATTGTAAAGCCATTGAAAGGGTGAAATATAATATCTTGAGCTGTAAATTACTGAAATCAAAGGTAGTTCCTAGCGTTTTTGGTTTTCTAATGGTAAATGATAAATGAAGATTCCTTCAGCCTCCACCTTCTCATTTTAGAGAGATAACCAATTTCAGTAGAGTTTCCTTAAAAGAAATTTTTCTTTGCATGTCCAAGCAAATATGCATGCATTTTAAAATCCTTTAAAACAAAGATATTTCATTCATTGTATTGTTTTGCAACTTGATGTTTTCAGTAAGGCAGATGGCTTGCACAGCGTTCCATATTACTACATGTAGGTCTTTTGCATTCGCTTTAATGGTTGTATACGATTCACTGTATGGCTACATCCCATCTTATTTAGCTAGTTTCTGTTAATGACATTGAGGTCATCTTTAGTGTTTTTTATGCTGTATTTAGGGAGTCTTAGTTAACAGAGGAAGTGAAAGCTCTAAGAAACCATTTCTTAATCATACTGTATATTATTTTATCAGTTATCACCATTTCTGATACTATAATGTTAAAATAAACTGAGTATGATGTCAAAATTTATATGTCAAAATTTATTTCAATTATAAAATAGTCATTCAGTTGGTTGACAAATATTTATTCAATACCTGCTATGTGTCAGGCACCAGTTTTCATGCTAGGGGTAAGCAGTAAATAAGATTTCGTTCTCACCCTCAAGGAACTTTCATTCTACTGGGATGACATTGATAGTAAACTTGTAGTCTAATACATAAGTAAATTTCAAATATGGATAGCGTCTGTGGAGAAGATGAAATGGGAACATGTGGGAACGACTGGGGTTGCTTCCAGGAAAGGTCTTGCTGAGTTGATGCCATTTGAGTTGAAATTTGAGTGGTGAGAAGGAGGTGGCACGGGGAAGGAACACTCCCGGCAGAAGGGAGAGCAGCTGCAGGGGTGCTGAGATGGGAACAGACGTGTGGTGCCTGAGGGACAGGATGCAGACCAGGATGGCTGGAGGGTAATAAATGAAGGGGAGAGTGGAGTGAGATGAGTCAGGGGTAGGTGCACCTCATGGGGAGGAGGGGTCTGGCCTGAGTGTAGTGATGATGTTGGAGGCTTTTAAGAAGAGTGATGTGATTTGGTTTGTACTTTAGAAAGATGCTCTGGGTTCTGGGTGGAGGATACACTGTTAGTGGGGCAAAGATAGAGGCAGGGCCTACAGTTAAGAGGCTAGTGACGACTCTGGCTAGGGCTCTGGTGGTAGGGGTGGTGAGAGGTGATGGAATGCAGGTCTGTTTTGGAGGTAGAGTTTTTTATGACTTGTTGATGAAGTCATTGAGGGGTGTGAGAGAAAGAAGAGTTAAATATGACTCTTAGGATTTTGATGTGACCTTTTCCTGGGAAGGCTTGTAGGACAAGAGGTTTTTTGGGGAGTGTGAGGGATGGCGAATGAGTAGTTTTGTCAAGTCAGTAGTTGATGTTGGTCTAAAGCTCAGAGCTTTAGAATCATCAGCATATACTTGCCATTTGAAGCCACAGACTGGCTTAGATCATCTAGAAGGAGTGTGTAGATGGAGAAGAGAAGGGATGTGGGGGAGAAGGAGCCAGTGAAGTGAAAGAAAATCCAGGGACTTGGTGATCTCAGGGAAGCTGAGGGCAGATTGCTTCAGGGAAAGAGTGTCCAGCCATGGCAGATGCTGCTGAGGGGTGAAGCAAGAGGGGGACAAAGAACTGGCCATTGGCTCCAGGAAGACATAGAGCATTTTGGTGATCTTGACCAAAGCTGTGGTAATGTCATGGCAGGAGTCAGAGTGGTTGAGGAGAGGTAAGGGATCAGAGATAACAGAGATAAGGCAGAGGGGGGCATTTCATGATACTAAGGTATATATGTTTGCCAGTGAGAATGAGCCCATATTTGGGGGAGAACTTGATAAGGCAGGAGTGAAAGGGGATAATTGTTAGAGGAACTCTTTGCACACTCATGGGGCCGGGGCCGGGGTTAGCTGGAGAGCTTAGCCTTAAGAGGAACATGAAGCCAGGGGTGGTGGTTCCTGCAGTCCCAGCTACTTGGGAGGCTGAGGAGGGAGGGTCACTTGAATGCAGGAGTTCGAGGCCAGCCTGGGCATATAGTGAGACCCTGTTTCTAAATAAATAAATAGAAATAAGGGGAACAAAAGGAAGAGGAGTGAGGAAGTGTCCTTCATTGTTCTGGAGGAAGGCAAAGGATGTGGATACAGATGGGTGGTAGAATCAGTGGTAGGAAGGGGAAGGGTTCTCTGTTTCTTTAGTTTTCTCTCTGAAGTGTGCAGGAAGGTTATCCATTGAGAGTAAGGTCACCAGTGGAGGGCTAGTGGGAGATTGAGGAGAGCGAGGAGCAGAATGATACTCAAGTGCAGGGAAAGGGAATTTGTTAGCACAGTGTAGAAGGATTGTGTTGCCGGCTCGAATGCCTATTTGCTGTTTTGGTCATAAGTTTGAAGTGAGTTGAGTTAGAGCAGTTGCTTGACTTTTCTCTGGCCATGTTCCACTCTTAGGTGAGGTTCAGAGTAAGCAGATATTTGAGTTTACCAGAGCTAGGGTTTTGCTAGGTGAATGAGATGGGAAGAAAAAGGCAAGAGAGCTAAGGGGTGATAGAGAGTGAAGAAAAGTAAGTGACGGCAGTAGGGTGAGGTTGGGGAATTGCAGGGGCGGGAGTCCCCCAGTCAGTGATGCGAGGGTTAGGATGGGAGCCTGTGGCCAGAGAATGGAGCCTTGGAGTGGGGTTGCTGGGGCAGTGCAGGCCGCGGCTGTGTGACAGGACCGTGGGGTGCTGCTGCAGTCTGAAACAAACGCATTGTGTACTGAAGAGCAATAAAGTGAGAGTGCCTCATATAGGAACCCGAGAAAATACAGAAAAAACAAGCAGCAGCAGAAGGCACCTGTGATCTTCTAAGTCTGTATGTTTTGTATTGTTTGCTATTTTGTAGCTGGTTTATTCCATTTAAGGATTGTTCCGTATCCATCCATTGATCCAGTATTTCATGATGGTGAATGCCTTACCTAAGTGCCGGGTATTGTTTTAGGTGCTGGGTTCACAGCAGTGGACCAAAGTCTCTGCCCTCCAGGATCTTACTTCCTCTGAGGAAGGCAGACAGTACAGAAGCAAGTATGTGCCAGAGGGAAATGCAGAGCAGAAGGCTGAGGAGGAGAGGAGAGCGTTTGCGATGGGAGCAAGTTGCAGTCATGTGAGATGGCTGCCTTACTGGCAGTGTCGTGTGAGCAGGTGGCGATCTGGGGAAGATTATTTCAGGCTGAGAGAAGAACATGTATCAGAACTTAAGAGCTGCCTCATTCTTTCTGATGTATTCCATGGACTATTACACCATAATTTGCTTAACCAGTCCCCTACTGATGGCCATTTAGGTTATTCCAATCTTTTATTAGTATGAACAGTGTTTCAGTGATGCATATTTTAATAGTTGCATTGCATTCCATTTTATAGTCATTTTATTTATTAAAATACTTAATTTATCCCTCGTGTATTAGGTGATTTTCCGGATTTTCACCATTATGAATAACTGACCTACTTTTTGCCCATCTTTGACTGTTTGCTTGGGATAAATTCCTAGTAGAGGCATTGTTAGCTCTAAGAATATTGCACATTTTGAAAGGCTTTTTCATTCCTGCTTTTTGCTAAGTTAACTGCATTCTAGAAAGGTTGCCCAGTTTTCGTATCTACCATCAGTATATAAGTGCTAGGATTCTTAACACCCTTGCCAACAGTGAGTTTTACTGTTTCTTAAAATTTTGCCAGTTTGATAGCCAGAAATTGTTTCTTTCATCGTTTTTATTTACATTTCTATGACTAGTGAAGTCAGGCACTTTTGGTGTATTTTAACTGGCTAATTGTATTTTTGTCAATTGACTGTTCTTGACCTTTGAGCATTCTTCTGGAGGTGTAGGGTAGGGTACTTTTGTTTCTTATTGATTTGTAATTATTGTATATAAGGATATTAACCTTTGTCATTGCAGTTTTTTTTCCAGTTTGACATTAGCCTTTTATTTTTGCATATGCTTTGGATTTTTTTGAGGGGAGGAAGCATATTTTAAAAATATGTAGACCAGTCTTTTAAGATTAATTATTTTTTAGATATTTACATTTATTTTCTTTTAGTTCTTAAAGGTTTTTTAATTTGACTGTAATTTAGAAGAATATGGTATGGAGAGGAATTTAACTGTTTCTTATGTAGTCCTTTTTGCTTGTGACATATATTGAATAATGTACCCTTTTGTCATTGGTTTTATGTTTTTATCATATGCCAAATATTTTGCTATTTTTTGACATTTTTATCATATGCCTAATATTTATTTTCCAGGCTTTCTCATATTTATCTATTATATTTCATTGATTTTAAGTCCCATATTTTTTACATTTTATCATCTTCAAATTTGCAGTGCATCTTAAAATCCGCTGTTGCCTGGATGAAACGACATGTATTTTCTTCTGCCAGTCACTGGGAGGGGGGAGTGGGCGGGGCTGACCAAACTGAGTCTGCTTAAGCTAATTTCCCTGCTTGAGATTTTCTTGGACTGCGCTGGTAGTGTGAATTGAGCGTACAAAATTTGCAGTTGGGGTAGGGTAGGAATACGAGTTCAAACATCAAGGAATTATTTTTCTTTCTTGCCATTGTCAAGGAAGAGGTGTGTAGCTTCTTTGCCATCTCTTCTGCATGGTGGATGGTTTTCTTTTACCCTTCCTCAAGGCTGTAGCCATTTGATGTCCCACTTTTTGTGAGGGTCTCTGTCTCCTTTGAGACTCCCTTTCCTGTGCATCTTTGTTGTTCATGGTACATGAAACAATGCAGTATCTTACAAGTGATGGTGTCTTAGACTGGGTGAAATATGGTGTTTTAGTAATTGTAACTTTATACTTTTTAATATCTGGCAATACAAATTCTCATTATCCCAAATGAATTCTGAAATTAAGTGCCCCTGTCACTTTCTTCCCTAACAAAACAAAGCAAAACAAACAAAACATAAATAATAGTAATACTAGGATTTTGCTATTGCCTGATGTGAAAAACTCAGAACCTTTTATTTCACATATACTAATAATTTGTTCACTGTAATTGTTTTATTTTTTTCTTATACTTGGCTGAAAAATTTAGGCAAGAATTTGGGTTCCTAATACTGTACTAATACCATAAAATAATTCATTTAAAATATTAATCCTTCTCTGTGTGGTTCATTCAAGCATTAGTTTTGCTGAGTAGTTGTTTTATGTTTATGTCCAAAAGTCCAAAAAGTCCTTTTTAGAATTTTTGTTTAAAAAGCTTGAAATTAACTGACAGATAACTAACTTTAAATTTTCTTTTACTTCCTATACTCACTTTGTTATGAAGATTATCATGGTACTTAATATTACTGAATGCTCCGTGCGCAGTCTCATCCCTTTGGAAGGCCTGAGGACTTGTGCTCATAGGCTGTGTTCCTTGGAGGCAGTTGGCAGTTTTTGTTTTGTCTTGTTTTGTTTTGTTTTGGAGACAGAGTCTCACTTTGTCACCCTAGGTAGAGTGCAGGGGCATAATTGTAGCTCACTGCAACCTCAAACTCCTGGGCTCAAGCAGTCCTCTTGTCTCAGCCTCCTAACTGAGGACTTACAGGTGTGTGCCGCCACACCCGGCTAATTTTTCTATTTTTAGTAGAGGTAGGGTCTCGCTCTTGCTCAGGCTGGTCTTGAGCTCCTGAGCTCAAGCAGTCCTCCCACTTCCACCTCCCAGAGTGCTAGGATCACAGGCATGAGCCGCCGGGCCTGACTGGCAGTATTTGTTTAGTAAAGTTGAGCACTTAACTTTGTGTTCTGTTACTTCAGAAAGGGACAGCAATGCATTATTGTATTATGACTGCAACTTTGTAAAGTTTACTGAGTATTCTTTTTTTTCTTTTTAAGACTTTCTTGTCTTCACAGAAAGTTCCAGTATGACTTACATTGCTGGGAAAATCCTAAGAAGATGTTCCCAGTGTGCTCCTGTGATGGATGACAGAAAAGTGATTCATTGACAGTTGCTCAGAAATAATTCTCAGATGTAGGGATTCATTTAAGACAATACACAGAACCAAAAGACAATGAAAAAAATCAGTACCACATTTGGACAATATAGATGAAAAATTAATTATAAAAATGATGCAGTGAAAAATTCCTCAGATCAGTTTAGTCGTATAGTTGTTAAAGTTATGTGTAATATCAATGAAGAAATATTTGTAGCATGCAAATGGTTATTTCTGTTTCTTAAAAAACTATTGTCAATGGGCTATTAAACTTGCATTTTTCTTTTTGTTAATGCAATATGTTCTTTTTATTCAAGTGTGGCCTCCTTGAGAAACTATAATAATATGATTTTTAAGAAATTTATGTTCTACTTTAAATGTGAATTGTAGTTCTGAGCTGCCTTAATGCAGGGTCATTTGTATTTGTTAAGAGGAAGTAATCAAGATCACTTATATTTCAGGCCGAATCTGAGATTTTATAAAGCCTTTAAACTATTGCTGAAAGGCTCCTTCTGGAAGGAAGTGAAATGCACCTTATTTTACAAAAGTCCTACAAAAAGCTCTCCTGCCATGTCCATCTCCAGTAGGAGAGGGGAGCAAATGGGAGATTTTTCATTTTCTCATCCAAGGTAGCTGTGTAATTGCCTTGTTGCTGAAGTTCCAATTAATGTGAGAACCAAAGTAGAGTTTTTCCCTTTTTTTTTTGTTTTGGTTTGTATTAATTTCACTTATATACCAAAGTGTTTGAAAATAGGAAATGTATTGATTCTAGGCTGTAAGGCTACTTTATGAAAAGATCGCTCTGTAATATTTCACTTTGTTTTACTATAAATTCAAATTATCTAAATATTTTCCTAATACTACATGAGAATGCTGATTTTCTTCTTTTGTTATATAGTAGAAACATTTTACATTGTTTACATAGTTCTCATGGAACATGGAATTTTTTGAAAGTGACATGATACACATTTTTTGTGTATGTATTCTAATTAGTGTGAATAAAGAAGTAACATCAATGCATTTTTTAAGAAGCAAACTTCTGTATTTCTCTTGTCTTTCTTAAAAGTATTCCTATGAGTTCAGTGTTTATTCCCTTTTCACTGTTAGTACCCACTAAATAGTTAATTCATAACCTCAGCATTTACTCCTAATAATAGAATTAGAACAGCAAAATTTTAGAGCTGTAGTTGACCCCAGACAACATGTACTTCAGTCACCTCATTCTATAGCTGAGGACAAGACACTAATGCCTTTCCCACACTGGTCAGTGGCAGATCTGGACTGGACTATGGTTTCCCTGATTCCCTTTCAGCCTTCATTTCTCTGTACCATGACTACTGCTTTTTACTTAATTTTCACTTCACTTCACAATGCTGATGAAATAAAGAAAAATGAAGGTAATTTATGTATACTTTAATAAAATCCAATTTGATTTTTCAGCTTACAACCGGTTTTGATTGTATCATTCAGCCTGTGGCTTCTGAGTAATGGGCAGAGGAGAAGGGATCCTTGGGCTAGTGTCTGCAGAAATGTGTGGCAGCAGAGTGTCGGGAATCTTGCCTTTTCGTTTTAATACTTGAGGAAACAAAATAGAATTTTTTTGGTGACTCTGCCCATGCACATATATCTATATCACTGTGGGCAGTCTATATTTGTTAACATATTGTTCATTATTGTAACCACTGTGCCTAGCACAGTCTTGCCACATAGTAAGGCACTTTCCAAATATTTGTTGAAGAAGTGAATTTTTAAAATCAAAAGCTTAGTACTTGGAAGACCAGTCCAGATTTAATTTAATGCGTGGAAGACCAGTCCAGATCAGTGGTTAGCAAACTTTTAAAAAGCAACAGAACCCTTTCTCTAATGAAAACTTTTGCCAGATTTAAGTCTATAAACCAGGTGAGAGTATAGCTACTGAGTGAAGCTTGACCTTCCTCAGGAGTATCTCATGCCCTGGGAACCTCCCATCCCATCCCCAGGTCTGGATTAATGCCCTTGTTTTCCCCAGATGAGCAAAGTCCAGTCTCTAGACATTCAGAAAGTGTTTGATGTGTAGAGTTTGGCACAAAAAAATGCATCAGCGTCTGAAATTGAAGGTAAAGTGGTCGTCATAATACTGATGAGGATGATCCAGGCCTGATCTGTTCTGGACTGGTCTGGAATTGGTATATAACGAGAAGAAACTGCTTCCCAAGTCTGATGGACACGTGTGCTTCTTGAATCCAACCAGATAAGGGTGTTTTCTCAAAACCAGTATGATTATAAGGAAACCACAGATTATCGTGATTTCTGAGGTAAGTATGTTATTGGAAAGATACGATCTATATAGAGCCTTGAAAATGAGAAAGAGTAAATACTACTGTCTTGGCAGAGATGATTATTTGAAACAGTAACTCAAGACATTTGATCTGACTGTGAGAGAAGTGCTGGAGACAGGATTATCCCAGGAAATCCGGGATGATTGGTCTTGGTATTTGTATTACCATTGTTTCAGGTTTTTGTGACTTGAGGTATGTCAGAGTATCTTAGTGCTGTGCCTTTAGTGTTGACAACCAACTTTCTGGTGGTAACTTGGTTGCCCATGTGAATTTTGCCATCTGGGAAGAAGGTAAATTAAACTGCAGCGACTGTTTTGGTTTTCTGCCAAGTTCTAGTTCCCATTGTAACTTAATAAATTGTCATTCTGGCTTAGTATGAGTCAGTTCCCCAGGGCTGGGTCCTCTGAGGGGAGTTGATAGAGTTCAGTTCCTTTATGAGCTGAGGTGCTGACACTGTGTTCCTGCTGTTGACCATCTCCCTGCAATGCACAGGATGGGTTGCAGCTGACTTGTCTTGATATTCCTATAATCCTTTCAACAGGTTATCAGTCTTGTCCTGGTATTTCACCTCTAAATCGAGCTTACCAAAAACTTAATAGCATAATAAAGAGCTCTAGTGTCCTTTATTTGTGTCCAAAGCTCTGCCTCTTAGCTGTGAATCCTTGTGCAACATTTCCCCCCCAACTTCTTAGAAAAGCGCTTTTTGTTTTGTTTTTGCTCAGTTTCCACTATCTTGAAATTCCTCAACCTCATAGAGGAGTTGTGAGGATTAAATGAAAACGTGAGTAAAATACGTATAACAGCACTCAGCACACAGCAGGCACACAAAATGTTAGCTCATTATTACTACTTTTACTGTTCTTTTACCATGAGTACTCGGGTCTGGGGAAGACCCAGGTCTTCATTCCAGGTCACTGCCATTTCCTGTCCTCTCTGGGTAGTGCTTTGGCCAGGTTTCTTAGGGTTGAGTGCTGCCAGGGCGAGGCTTAGAGTCTGCTCACAGAGGCCTCTGAGATGTCTGCAGGGGAGCGGGGTGTGCCAGCTGGGAGGAGGTGCAGTCATTGGAAAGGAGGGTGAGGAGCCATGGCTCCGGTTGGAGCAGCGGTTGGTGGTGCTTGTTTGCCTGTCTTCATGCAAGTCACTGGGGCTCTCACATAGCACTTTTAGATAGCTTCTGCATGCCCTGATTGCTCTCCTCTAAACTCATTTTGGGATAAAGATCAAGAAAACACTTTTTTTCTTCCTAAATTCTGCCCTCTTTTCTCTCTGATAATATTTTTTCCTGCTTTAAAAGGTTAACTCTATTGCAGATTTTCCCAGATGTATTGGCCGCACAGAACACTGAAAATAACTTCACATCGTTGCTACCACTAGCGGGAGCTTGTAAAATAATGCAGGCTCTTCGTTTAGTACTTCTTTCAGCTTCAGTTCAAGTGAAATGAGTTTGGGCAGTATACATGTTTAATATTATATTTAAATTAAGCTATCACAATATATGAAATTGTATGAAGACATATGAAACAGACCAGGGGCTATCAAGGACACATCCATGAGGCAGTAGGCAAATGCATGTCGTTAGTGGGTGTGCTGCAGTTCGGGCGAGAAACAGTGCCGATGCCTAGTTATCTGCCCAGCAGATCTCCCCCTGTGTCGCATCACTGAGGGGTTGGATGGGGTGTAGGATAGTGGGGAAGAGCATGGGCTTCAAACAAGTCTGTGTTTGTTCAAGTCCTTGTTCCACTGTTACTTACTCATGTAATCTTGGACTAGCTACCTCACTTCTCGAAGGTTTAGTGCCCTAAAATGTATAAGAAGGATTGCAGCAGTACTTACTTAGGGTTGTTATGAAATTTAAATGAGCTCATGGATGGTAGAGTGTTTGACATATAGAAAACAATTAATGGATGGGCTTATTTTTAAATCCCTCTGACCCATTTCTTCAGCTGATCTGCAGCCACATATAATATTTCTCCCTTAATAATAGCTGAAGCTCCTTCAAACGTTTTATGCCTGGTTTGCTCCAGTGGGAACTGAATATGAAAGGAGAGGACATGGTGTACATTTTATATCAGAGGAGAGAGCTTAAAAATTAATCTCTTTAAGTATGTACTAGAGTTGGTGTACCTCACCCTTCAAAGGAAGAAGTGAACATTAAGTTTAAAAAGTTTCCAAAGAGCTAGAGAAGTCAGACCCTGATAGGATCAAATAAATCACCTAGATTGGGTAAAGGATTTTCTCTTTATAATAAAAGTTAATTACTCTGACCCAATTTAAATTTGTTTCCTATTTCTGCCTTTAAAAAAAATCGATGCATAAAATGTATCATTTTCTCTATTAGAAAATTCTTTCATAATAATTTCCATTAGTGGAATCTTTTATTCCTGACTCAAGTGTGTGTTAACCTGAATACTACTGTTACTTCTTGGTTAATGAGTTTTTTTTCCTGTATTCATAAGAATTTTTTACATGTTCATATGAATTCATATATATTTTCTGTAATTATTTACATCTAATATACTAGGTATTTTACTCCAATTTATTGCACCCTCATTGTATTCCTTCTTAGGTAAATACATATTTATACAATTTGAATTGTAATTATATAACTAATAATATATTATAGAAAATTGGAAAATAAAATAAATTTCACCTAATATCAAAGACTAAACCCAACTGCCCTTGGCATCAACCTGTCTGATACTTTGTCTCTCCCTGGGTTAGCACTGAGGAGCATCATAAGAAATTAAAAACAAATAGCTAAATCTGCCTTTCATAAAGCACTCAGTGTGTGCCAGACACTGGACGAAGCTGTTGCCATCGCCGTGGTCTCATTCAGTCTTTAGGTTCTCATTCAGTCTTTAGGTTCACATGGAGAAGGCTTTACTTTGGGCCAAGGGCATCATTTCTTTCTTTCTTTCTTTTTTTTTTTTGCTAGGCAGAAATATGATTTTAATATAAGTAAATTTGGGCACTTAAATTGGTGGCCATCTTCACTTACAAGGTAGGCTTCTGCTATAAGGGAGATGACCCAGAATTCATTTATGTGATGAGATGGAATTATTGTGAGAGAAGGCCAGGCAGCCTTCTTTGAGGACAATTCCTGGGAGGGACTCGTCTGAGAGCCATCAGCAGGTGGCACTTCTGGCAGCTGGGGAAGTGAGTGCCTCGGTGTGAAGGGTGGACTGGGTGTTGTATCCCGGCATCCACTCCAGAGCCAGGGTTGGGGGGCTCTGCTGGGGTCTGGCTGAGAGCGGGTGCCCCCTGGACCTCCGTGGGAACAGGGAGGGTCAGGACTGGCTGGATTTGGGACCCCGTTTGGAGGCAGAGGCCAGAGGGTTTTCTGTTCGGTTGGGTTTGGGGCGGGAGAGAAAGAAAGCTCAAAGGGCTGGGGCCAAGCAAGAGCCTTAGGAGGAGGCGTTTCCTGAGGGGCTGTGGAGGAAAGGGGGTGGTGAGAAAGGGGGATATGAGAAATATCACTGAAGTTTATGGACTGGATCCCTTTTAATATTTTTGGAGAGGCTCAAGTTAAAAAAAAAATGGAAAGGAATTTCATTTAAATGATTTTTGCCTGTTTGGTCTTCCACCCCACATGCCTTAAGCGTGGCCCCTGCCGCTTTGCTGGTGATGGTTGGTGATGGCTGGGGGTGGCCAGTGCTGGGGAGGAGAGGCAGCGGCGAGGGCGGGCAGGTGCCTCTGGGAAGGCCGCCCCGCTGCTAGGAAGGGGTGTCTGACCTTGACCATAATCATAGTTGTTGCAACAGTCTTGATTGCTGCTCCACCCTGTGCTGAGTGCTACTCGTGCTTCGTCTCGGCAGCCCTAAGAGGAGGCATTGTCGTCTCATTTTACAGGACAAAATTGGGAGTAGGGGAGGTCAGGAGACTTGATTAAGATCACACATCTAGTAAGAAAAATCGTACATGAAGCCCTTAGGTTTGGCACTGCATTGATGCTGAGTAAATGCCATCAATCATTGTAATGCAGGGACTTACTTAGTTCCAGGGAGGAGAGTAGGGTCATTTGCCTAGATTTATGTGCTTCTGAATTCATTTTTGATTTTTATAGTTTTCCTATTTCCCCCTTCACCATGCATTGGCATTTGTAATTTCTTTCACCGTGTCTCTCTGAGCCAAGATGTAACAGAAAGAACTTCAAAGTCTTTTACACCTGTCTTTGAATTGCAGCTGCATCACTTACTAGCTGTGTGACCTTGGGAAAGTTATTTAACATCTCTGAGCATCAGTGTCATCACTTGTAAAATAATAACTTCAGAGGGTGGTTTGAGGATTAAATAAAATGCTTATTATTAGCACATTATCTGGAACACAGTCAGCACTCAGGAATGCTGGGCATTATTATCAGTGTTACTGTGTCGATTGCTCGCCCGGGCAGATCATGCGAAAGGGCCAAGTGGAGCAAGGTATGCGAGCGAGAGTGCTTTACAAATGTTTGTTATTATATTGTTAGAGAAACTCGACTGTAGGGAGGGGTTTGCTGTACAAAAAATGAATTTATGCAAGAGATGCGCATGCCTGCTGGGCCAGAAGTCTGGGTGGGGAACAGGAAGAACAGCACACGGGGAGGGAGAGGGAGAGGGACTGACTGAAGTCAGTGCACGTGGTTAAGCATCATTTTCTGGGAGTTCTGGGCTGTGGATTGCTCTGGGGCCTGTGAACAGCTGAGGATTTGGGGAGATACTAGGAGTAAATGAGAGGATCCTCCCAGGGGAATGCACTCCCCCAGAGAGGTGAGCGATGGAATTTTTCTGGACCACCCTCAGGAAACTGCCTGGACCCCTCTCTCAAGAAAGTCCCAGAGCCCTGACCTGGCTGGAGTTCCTGGAGTTGGGCCTGTCACGGGGTAGGTCCAAAGTTCCTCAGTGCCAAGGGAAAGCAGGAGTTGTGCCCAGGGGTGAAGGTGGACAGTATCAGTGAGGGGATCTGTGCAGGGGGACAGCTGGATCCAAGCCAGTCCTTGGGGGCAGTGACATGGAACAAGGCGCTGGAGACATTGGACTGCTCTCCTGGGAGCTGTGGCCCAGGGGGCCATCTGCATAGAACAAGGTCCCACTAGCCTTGTCCCGGGCCTCACACAGTGGCCCTGGGATGGAACGTTCCTAAATCAGGGAACCCTTTAGAGTGACATCGTTCACACTGGAGTCTGAGCACTGCATGGCAGTGGACCACTGAGCCCCCACAGGCAATCTGGATTTTGTGTTTTCATTTTGATGATGCTCCTTAGAAAACAAACACACAAAAACAAAGCAAAAAATCTCACAAAAACAGAACCCTCCCATCCTCCCACCCCCACCTCCCACATACAATGTCTCCCTGTTGAAGCTACAATCCAATCACATCTCTTTTCCTTTTGGCCTTATAATCCAGAATGTCCTTTCGATATGCCTGTCCTCTCTAGGTAAAACCTGGCATCAGCCAGTGTCCTGGGTGGGTTCTAAGGATGGCAGAACATAAAGGCCTTTGGATTTAGACCGATTTGCTTTCTAATCTTGACGCTGGACAATTTTCTTAACCTCACTTTTATATTAAGTTTTTTTGTTGTTACAAAAATGATTGTTATAAAAATTCAAACCATATGGAGATATACCAGATTAAAAGTGAACTTTCGTACTCTCTTGTCCTAATCCCTTTCCTACGCATATTAATAGTTCTTTAGTAGATTTTTACAAACCTTTTCTGGTATTTTGTACTTTTGGTTGTTGTTGTGAATGGGATTTCTTAAAAAACAATTTCAAATTGGTTATTGTTAGCACTAAGCAAGTATTGATTCCTTCTCATGTATTGCACGTCCGTCTGCCTTACTCCTCGCACCGATTAGTACTAATGGTTTTCAGCTGTTTGCTTGAGTTTGTTGAACATCAGTTTTCTCATCTGTAAAGTGCAGATGATGTTGACCTTGCAGAGCTTTAATGAGGATTAGATGAGATGAAGTAAGGAGCTCAGCTTAGTGCCTTGCTCAGTGAGGCCTTGATTAGCATGAACTTGCATTTTTACCGGTATCATCCTCATGATGAGATCTTTTCTGTGCACCTCTCTTCACTGATTGTGGAGAAATGGATCACGGAGAAACGATTTGATCAGAAAGGCACTGCATACAGCTGCTTCTACAGAAAGACTGACGTCAACCAAGGGGCTGCAATATTTGTTTTTTTAATGCTCTTAAAATTTTTTTTTTTTTTTAAACAGTCTCACTCTGTCACCTTGGGTAGAGTGCAGTGGCATCATCATAGCTAACAGCAACCTCAAACTCCTGGGCTCAAGTGATCCTCCTCCCTCAGCCTCCCGAGTAGCTGAGACTGCAGGTGTGCACCGCCACGCCTGGCTAAGTTTTTCTATTTTTGGTAGAAACAAGGTCTTGCTCTTGCTCAGGGTGGTCTCGAACTCCTGAGCTCAAGTGATCGTCCCGCCTTGGTCTCCCAGCTTAAATTTTTTTTTTAATTGTGGAAAAATACATGTAACATAAAATTTACTCTCTTAACCATTTTTAAGTGTTCAGTGTCATTAAGAACATGCTGATAGTTGCGCAACCATCACCACTATCCATCTCCATAACTCTTTTCATCTTGCAAAGCTGAAACTCTGTACCCATTAGACAGTAACTCCCCTCTCCCCGTCCCCCAGCACCTGGCAACCACCATTGTACTTTCTGTCGCTATGAATTTGATGACTGTAGGTACCTCATGTAAGTGGGATCATATAGCAAGCATTTTTCCTTTGGTGACTGGCTTATTTCACTTAGCATGATGTCCTTGGGGTAGATTCATGTACAGCATGTGCCAGGATTCGCCTTCTTTCTAAAGCTGAATAATATTCCACTGTGTGTATACACTACTTTTTGTCTATTCGTTCATTGGTCAGTGGACATTTGGGTCACCTCCACCCCTTGGCTATTGTGCATAATGCTGTTATGAACGTGGAATGACAAATATCTCTTGGAGTTCCTGCTTTCAGTTCTCTTGGGTATATATGTGAGAGCAATAGAGCACCGAGGGAAAAAAATCCCATGGTGTCAGTAGCTCTGGTGAAGAGTGGCCTGGCCGGCACACCGTGTGCTTCTTAGGCTGCTGTGACAGGAGGGAGTTGTCTGCCTCTGCTTGTGTCACTGTGTGCTGAGCTTGCGAAACCCGCCCCTGCCTGCTGTCTCAGCACCGGGGCTGGAGGAGGCACTGGCTGGGTGGGAGATTTGTTGTCGTTATTGTTAACTTTCAAGACTTCCACAAACGTACATTTTTCTATTTTATTGTGTAATTCCAATGGCTAACATGACCCTGAAAAATGTGCAAATTGCAATAAAGCACCAACATTTGGCTTCCAGGAAAATAAAAATGCAGCAGGAAGAAACAGCAGCAGGGGAAAGACATTACTGGGATATGCATAGTGAGATGCCTCAGCCGTTTTTTTACATTTCCCCCCATTGTCTAAACTCTCAGCATTATTCAGTGCAGCATTGTTTGTAATGGCAGAAGATTGTAAACAACACACATGTCTATCCCCGGGAGATGGTTAGATAAATTACAGTCCTCTGCACCACAGGGTACTGGATAGCTGTAAAGAATGATCAACCTCTTTGTTGAGCACATCTACCAGACATTTACAGTGAAATAACAAAGGCAAAATGCTGAGTAGTTTGTATAGTGTGCTGTCCTTTGCGGAAAACGGGGCAGAGAGAGAGAGAAATATGCATATATAATACATCCTTATGTTTGCTTGTATGTTTATAATGCAACTTTAGAAAATGCATAAGAAGCCAATATTAGTGGTTATATATGAGAGTAGGAAGGAGATTTTCGCAGTATCACCTTTTATATATTTTTTATTTCTGAGCCATGTGAATATATCACCTAATGGAAATAAGAAAAGGGCATGTAGTCTCCCACCAGCCTGACCACAGGAGAGGCTCAAAATTGAAATTAAGTTGATTTATAGGCAACAAACAATTGTGCGATTTCTTGCAAGAAAAGTAGATCTCTGTTACAGGCTATTTAGAATTTATCTTCTCATCAAGGAAGCCAACAACTTCTGATCTCAGCCCTGCCTGAGATGAGACAGGGAGGGTGACAGCACTCAAAGCCTCACTCAGCAACTGATCCTAAACTCTTTGGAGAAAGGGGAGTGTTGGGTCCAGGGCAGGGGCATCTGGAATTGCAGAGAACCTCACAGGCTGTTGGACTGTGGCAGCTTGCTCCATCAGAGCGAGTAGGAGACGACGTGCCAGTAAGAGGAGCATAGCTTTTGCAACCTCATCTGGGAATTGACAGCTCCCTTCCTTTGTCATGTTTTAGAAACAAGTCTCTAGGACCAGTCCTCACTCTAGGGGGAGGGGATTACATGAGGTCAGGAGTACCAGGAGACAAGGGGAAACGACAAAATTCTTAGGATTGATGATAATCAAAGTGGCACGTGGTGACATTTGTGTGATGCAACTGAAACTCAACACTACGAGGGGAGTTTATAGTGTTGAATATAACTAGAACCAGGAAAGACAGAAAAATAAATGGACTCAGCTTTCAAAGCAGGAAACTAGGAAACAGAAAACTAGAGTTAATTTGAAAAAAGAAAAGTAAGGATGAAAGCAGAAATGAATGAAATAGTAAAGTAAAATAAATAACTAATAGATGATTTTTTCAAAGTTAAATTTTAGCTAGCAGGTTGTATGTAAAAGCTGTGTATGCAACTTATGAGGTTTTCTTTGTTTATCCTGTTGCAGGGACTGTGGGTGTGATGCCGGGAGCAACATCTTCAAACATGAGGATGAAGGCACATCCTAAGGCAGGTGGGCTACTGTGTGCCCTCCATGACTGTAGAACTACCATATCAGACTCAAACTTCCTACATCCTGACTTTCACATGACAGAAAAATAAACTTATCTTTTTTAAGCCACTGTTATTTTGGGTCTCTGTTACATAAGGCTGAACCTAAATCATAACTAGTACAGAATTGAAAAGACAAAATTGTCATTATTTTAGATAGTATGAGAATTTACATAGTAAACCCAAGAGAGTAAATAAACCATTAAAACTAATAAGAGAATTAAATGTTCAGCAAGGTTTGGAGGTACAAAATCAATATTAATAATACCTTCTGCTCTAGAAATAACTCATAGCATGTAAAAGAAAATAAGCTACCAATTAAAATAGCAAAAAAACCCAAACCTCATAAACCTATCCATTTTCTAGGAATTAACATAATAAGAAAGTCTCAAGATCCTTATAAAGAAAAATTGGAAACTCTATTAAAGGACATAAAATAAGATGTATATAAAAAAAGAGCTATGGATGGGATGACAACATTATAACACTGTTGATTCTCATCTAATTATAAATTACAAATTCAATGCAACTCCAGTTAAAACTGAGTATTTTTAGGGGACTTAATAAACGGATTCTACAAATTAGATGGATGAATAAAGCTTCATGGATAACTAAGACATTTTTGAGAAAAAAGAGCAAACAAAGGATACTTACACTACTAGATATTGGCATATATTATAAATCCGGGCATAAAAACAGGCCCAATGGAAGAGAAGAGCATCCAGAAATAGACCTGTATATTTGGGAACTTGATACTTTACAGGGATAGGGAAAGGGTAGGATATTTGGTAAATAATCTTGAGAAAGTTGATCATTATCTGGAGAAAAATAAAGTTAGATTCTCACCTCATACCATATCCAGATGCGAACTCCTGGATAAAAGTACAATGCTAATAGAAAAAAATGTAGATTATTCTTTGTGGTCTTGGTTAGGGGAGATATTTCTCAATAGGATCCTCAAAGTATATACAATAAAGGAAAAAATAGATTTGAATACATTAAAGATACTTTTGGGGGCTGCTGTCGAAAGGTGAACAGCAGCATCAGAGTAAATGAGTAGGTGCCAGCTGGTAAGATATATTTGCAACATCTGTGGCTGAGAAAAAATTAATTTCTAGAATGTAGACAAAAATGCCTAAAAATCATCATGGAAAGAAACAGGAAACACATTAGGAAAAAGGAAAAAGAAAAAGAGGGAATTATACGAATAGGAAAATTACAGAAGGGAAAGCTTGAATGAGTAAGTATATGAGGACATGCTTAACCTCAATCAGAAAAACACACATTTAAATAGTGATGAGACCCATTGGATGGCAAAAAAAAGTCTTTCCCATCACGTCACCCCTGTGTGTAAAGCCCCTCAGAGGTTCCCTGATCAGAAGATAAAACACACACACCGTGTATGGCCTCCATGACGGACTCCATACCCACCTCTCCTCCTTCTCTTCCTAGCCATTGGATTTGCATTTTAGTATGACTCTAATGACCATGGAGATTGGAGAGGGAAGATACTAGAAGCAAGTGACAAGTTAGAAATCCACTGAAACAGAACAAGAAAGAGGTGCTTCCACTGAGATACAAAGGAGGGGTCAGAGTGAAGAAATATTGAGAAGGAAGGATGTACACACCTATTGTTGAGAGACGGAAGTGGTCAAGAACGATTTCTAAGTTTTGGCCTGGGCAACTTGTTGCATGGGGGTGCCATTCATTGAGCTTGGAAGGAGAAAGCATAGTTTGAGAGGTAAGATAACGAGATCAGTTTTAGACGGGTTGAGTTTGAGGTATCCACACCACATTTAGGGGAGACATAGAATCCCAGGTGGCTATGGGGCTTGGGGTTAAGAGAGCTGTCTGGACAAAGGTGTTGATTTGGGTGTTGTCGATCCCCAGGAGGTAGTTAATTCCGCTGGATACAGTGAGATAATTGCCTGAATCATAAAAAACAATGCCTTCCGTTGTTTATAAAGAAGACACTTTCTAATCATGATACTTTTTTTTGTTGTAAGAATATGGCAATTTTTTCCCACAATTCAACTACTTCCTAATTTTTTTTGTCACATGATAAAATTCACCTCATTTTATTTTTAATTTTTTAAATGTAAGAAATTAAAAAAATTGACACATATAAAAATTGTGCATATATATGGGGTACATAGTGGTGTTGGGATACATATAATGATAGTGATCAGATCATGGTAATTAGCATATACATTATCTCAAAAATTTATCATTCTTTGTGTTGGAACATTCAATATCCACCCTCTAGCTATTTGAACCTATGTAATATACTGTTGTTAACTATAGTTATCCTGCTCTGCCACAGAACACTAACTTATTCTTTCTATCTATGCTTGATCTTAACCAAAGGGCCAAGAAGAGATATATTCCTCCTACCTCGCTGCAATTTTGTATGCTTTAACAAATCTCACCTCTTTCTTTGCGAGATAGACTCTCATTCTATTGTCCAGGCTGGAGTGCAGTGGCCTGATCATAGCTCACTGTAACCTCAAACTCCTGGGCTCAAGGGATCCTCTGAGTAGCTAGGACTACAGGTGGCAGCCTGGATAATTTTTCTTATTTTTTGCAGAGATGGGGTCTCACTATGTTGCCCAAGCTGGTCTCCAACTCCCACCTCAGCCTCCCAAAGTACTGGGATTACAGGCGTGAGCCACGCTGAACGTGGCTTACCTCTTATTTTAGAGTCTGCATTTGATTGAAAGATTATTGGTTGAAATTAGTGGGGAGATTATGACAGTGGACATGATGAAAGTAAACTAGTATATACCTGGAGATTCAAAGTCATGGCCTTGGCCTCTGTAGCACCATGCTTTAACCAGCCATCTGGTTGTTATTAATAGAAGATGACATTTTAAATGAGTTGTAAGTCAAACTGATAATTGCTGTTACTATGACTTCAGGCTATTGATATTCAAGGACTTATGATCTAGGGTTACTTTCTGGCACTAAGAAGTATACAAATTCAAGTTGCTGAGGTTCCAGAAAAGTGACATGAGCTAATTGGAGGCACTTGATGTATGAACTGTTGTGACAAAATAGGAGCCCCAGGTATGATTCATTCCAGGCCCTTTCCCGTGGTTGGTCTCTCAGTGTGGACTGTGAGCTAAATTAAGGGCATGTGATTTGGAGACAGATTTAAGACCTAGCTCTTCCATTTTCCAAATGTGTGTCTAAGCTGTCTGCTCTTGTGGTTCAAAGATGGCTGAGGCAGGTCCGAACATCTAGACACAGAAAAAGGAAAGTCTCTCTCCCTGTTTGAGTTATTGAAACCTTTCCTGACGGCCAAAGCACACTCCCTGATGTCTCATTGGTTCGAACTGTACTGCATCCCCAATCCGAAACCTGTCTCTGGCAGGAGGACTGAAATTGCTGTGTGGCTAGACCATGTCTTCCGTATTTCAAAATCTCATGATGTTATGATTGGGTGTAGATTTATTTCTGTCCACTGTCAGTTCCCTCTCAATGCACAGACTCATTCTTTACATTCTGAAAACTGTTCTTGAAATATGAACAAGTTAATTTTCCTCCCTTTTGTTTTTCTGTAATCTCCTTCTGGCACCGCTTTTATTTGAGTATCGGAACTCCTAGACTGGTCTGCTATTCTTCTTATTTCTAAGTATTCTAAGTTTGTCATTTTGGCTGCTAAAAATTTAATTTCCAAGAACCCTGTTTTTCTTTCTTGATGTTCATTTTTATGGCATCTTATTCTTGTTTCACGGAGATAATGTATTCTCTTATAGCTCTGAAAAATTAAATATAGCTTTCAAGCATTTTTCCTTTTTGTAGTGTCTGTTTCTTCTAGGTTACTTTTTGTTATTTTTCTTTTCTTTCATGTTAAGGGTTTTCTTCAAATACCTAGTAATTATTTTTAAGATTAAGGCACTAAAAACTCCCGTCTGTGGGATTGGGCGTGAGTGTAAACCACACGGTAGGGTGGGCTGTTTCACTGGGGAAACTCCTCCCCTTCTCCTATTGTAGTATCTTTCTTTTCTCTTGAATTGGCCTGAGAAGAATTTTTTTTTTTTTTTTTTTTTTGAGACAGAGTCTCACTGTGTTGCTCTGGGTAGAGTGTTGTGGCCTGATCATAGCTCACTGCAACCTCAGACTCCTGGGCTCAAGCCATCCTCCTGCCACAACCTCCCCAGTAGCTGGGACTACAAGTGTGCCTGGCTAATTTTTCTATTTTTTGTAGAGATGGGGTCTCATTCTTGCTCAGGCTGGTCTCAAACTCCCCAGCTCAAGCGATCCTCCTGCCTCAGCCTCCCAGAGTGCTAGGATTACAGGCATGAGCCACCTGGCCCAGAGAAGAATTTTTAAATTTCCTTTTTGGGATGTAGAAGCCTGGTTTCCTCTTGGGTTCTCAGTCAGGGAGGAGGGCTGGGTATTTCAGCATTCATTAATATGTAAACTCTTAATCTAATTATTTTCAGTGTCTTACCCTATCCCTCAACTATGGTTGGTGCCTCAGTCTATTTTCCCCACTTCAATGAATAAACCTCCCATTTTCTGCCAGGGTGGCAGAGGGGCAGCTGCTGGGATGCACCTAGCTGGGGAGAGTACCTAGGGAATCTACTTCTTTTTAAATATGCTTTGTTTTTAGAATGGTGTTAGCTTTTTAGAAAAAGTGAGAAGATAGTACAGAGAATTCCCATATGCCCCAAACTCGATTTCTTCTATTACTAGCATCTTACATTGATGGGACATTGGTGTGTTTTTTTATAACTAATGAACCAATATGGATACATACTATAATTAGCTAAACTCTAGAGTTTATTTTGATTTCCTTAGTTTTTTCCTAACATCCTTTCTCCATTCCAGGAACCCATCCCGGATACCACATTACATCTAGCTGTCGTGTCTCCGTAGCCTCCTCTCGGCTGTGACAGTTTCCAAGACTGTCCTTGTTTTCTAAGACCTTGAGTGTTTTGAAGAGTACAGGTGGTATTTTGTAGGATGCCCTGCTAATGGCCTTTGCCTGATGTTTTCCTCATGGTAAGACTGAGGTTATGGGTGACTGGGAGGAAGACCACAGAGATAAAGTGCCATTTTTATCACATCATGTCATGATTGATGATGTTGATTTATGACTGTTGATGTTGGCCTTGGTCTCCTAGTTGAGGTAGTGTTTGTGAGGTTTCTTCACTTACTCTTCTGTCCCCCCCTTTGCTTATGATTTATATATTAATACTTTGGAAAGAAGCTGCTATGTACAGCCCACGCCTAAGGAGAGGGGACTTACTCTAACTACTTCTTAAACAGACCTAGACCTGCCAAGTCCTAGAATGCTTAGCTTAACCCTTTACTTCACTTCCAGAAGTACCTAGTGCTGCTAATTTATGTGACTTGAGATTCTGTGGTGCAAATTATGTGGCCTCCTGGCTTTCCCCACCGTTTGCTTCAGCGTCCTTGGATTTTCTAAGTTTGATTCCGTTTCCTGATTTCCCAGTTCTGAATTTTTCCTGCTGTTGTCTCCTGTGATTTCCTTGTCTTTATGAATTCATACTAGTCTTTGTCCTCTTTTCTGTAATTTTGGTGGGGATATTTGGAGGGAGTAGAGGTGTGGTAGTTTTAAAAACATGTCCACAAATTCTTTGATATTGCTCCCTGCAAGAGGTGGAGTTTAATTTCTCTCCTCTTCTGGGTAGGCTCTACTTATTATCTTGCCTCGAATAAATAGAATATGGCAGAAGTTTTAGCATGTCACTTCTGAGATTAGGTGATAGAACGACTGTGGCTTCTATCCTGGATGTGTGTTCTTGCTGTGTTGGTCACGTGCTTTGGGGAAAACCAGCAGCCACATTTGTGAGCCACCTACTGGAGAAGCCCACACAGGGAGGAACTAAAGACTCCACCAGCAACAAGCAAGAAACCGATGCTGGTAGCAACCACATGAGTGAGCTTGGAATTGGACTCTCCAGTCCCAGCTGAGCCTTGAGATGACAGTAACACTAGCTTCCAGCTTGGCTACAGCCTCATGGGAGAGCCTGAGACGGGCTCTCTCAGCTGAGCCACTCCCAGATTCATCATCCTCAAAAACCGTATGACATACTAAGTGTTATTTCAAGCTGCTAAGTCTGGAGTTCATTTGTTATGAAGCCATAAATAACTAACATAAGAGATAAATCTCAAATAGAGACTTTTATAAGTGTTACCTATATTTAGATAATGTTATATGTTTTTGAGAACTCAAGTAATGATATGACCTATTTTTTTAGAAATAGACTTTCTATCTTGGAATAATTTTAAAGTTACAGAAAGATTGCAAAGATAGTAGAGAGGGTTTCTATATATCCCTCACCAAGTTTTCACCATTGTTAACATCTTCTTACATTACCTTGCTACGTTTGTCAAAACTAAGAAACTGACGGGTCAGTTTCATTAACCAAATTATATGGTCTATTAACCAAACTCCAGACTTTATTTGTAATTGCCGGTTTTTCCATTAACATCCTCTTCCTGTTCCAGGAGCCAAACTAGGGCACCATGTTGCATTTAGTTTTCACATCTCTCCAGTGTATGACAAGTTTCTGTCTATGACAGTCTCTCAGTCTTTCCTTGTTTTTCCTGACCTTGACAGAGACCTGAGCTCTAGTGAAATTACTTTTGTTTGTTGGATTGTGTTTCTTTGACTGTGACACTGCTAGGAAGTTGAACGACAGGGACCCAGGCTTTATACAGGTTATAACACTTATCCCAATCAGCATTTAGATCTACATTCATTCATCCAATTATTTGATTGCCTGCCTTCCTCATGGGCCTGGGACATCCATGAAGGTAGGGACTGTATTTGTTTTGAAAACTTAGCATGATAACTGGCACATAGTAGTTGCTCCATAAATATATGTTGAGTGAATGAATGTATAGCTAGTGATCCATAAGTGGGTTTTTTTTTAAGAGATCGGGTCTCACTCTGTCACCCAGGCTAGAGTGCAGTGCCATGATCATAGCTCACTGTAACCTCAAACTCCTGGACTCAAATGATCCTCCTGGCTCAGCCTCCTCATAAGAGGTGCACAACATCATACCTCGCTAATATTTTGAATTTTTTGCAGAGATGGTGTCTTGCTATGTTGCCCAGGCTGGTCTTGAATTTCTGGCCTCAAGCCATCCTCCTATCTCAGCCTCCCAAAGTGCTGGGATTACAGGTGTGAGGCACCTCGTCCAGCCAGTATTTTTAATGAATCAATGAGTTGCAGTATTCCTCAGAGGACTTAGAATTTTACCTTAATTATAGTAAATCCTAAGCAAATAGTAACTCTGTGCCAGGTACACTGCCAAGTACTTTACCTGCACTAGCTAAATATATGTATGTTGAATTCAGTTACATACAATGAGAATTGCAGAATTCTTTCTGAGGGACAATGCTTTGTCTACCCTAGATGGGAAAGTCTTATTTGATGTCTAGGAATTATGCTCAGGCAAGCCCAGTGCAGTTGACACAAAGGAAGCTGCCGGAATGGATACAGCTGTTCTAGAAACAGCACACTGTGTAAGTACAGTGGGTTTTTGTGCCCAGGAGAGACAAGAGGCATTAAGTCAGGTTTCTGGGGAGAACGTATGTAGAGAAAAACATCTCATGGCAACAGCGTGAGGGAAAAATTACAAATTCCTAAGTCTCACTTTTGCCCCTTCAAAACCGAAAGCCTAAATTCTGAAAACTGTATTCTAATTAAATACAACTCATTTTAATTCAGTGTAAAACTTTCACCATCTCTTAACATTTGAATTTAAAATTTTCACTCATTAATATTACTATGCATATTACTGTTGGCATTGTAGTTAAAATGGTAAGTGCAAATCATTTGTTGGACTGTTTTATGGTGGCGAGAGGTGGAGAGGGTGATGGCGCCATCTGGGAAGATGGTGGAAATAAATCTTAATGGAATTTGGAAAATGACAAAAGCTGAGTTGGTGATGTCTGCGGCTGACAACAGTGATGCATTCCAGTGGCAGCTCAGCCGACATTATTATTAAGGGCTTTATGTGGTGGTTTATATATTATTTAGAAATAATAATACATTGGAGTTGGACTTTTGGCCCTTCTCCCAGATTAAATCCCTGGAAGGTTTATCTTACAGAAGACACAGAAAGAATTCAATTTTGGACCCATATATTTATCTAAATGCAATAAGTGACAATTTCTTTGTTTTTTTTTTTGTGTAGGGAAAAAATAAAAATGTGTTTTGGAATAAAATACAGAAAAAGTCATTAAAGTAAAAATTCAAGACTGAGACTGTGTAATATATTTTGCTAGTGGTAGCATAGCCTGATAAATCAGAGCTGTTTGTTTACTTTCTTTATAATTGATTTTCCATATTTTTCAGCAAGCCACAGAAAATTCAGCTTTAAATATGTCTGTTTTTATCTACAACCTTCTATGGGAAAAAATTACTTGTGTCCATATTTTAAATTATTTTCCCTCATAAAATTTTCATGGTCTTACCTCCTTATTGCCTTTCCATAAAAGGGGCTGATTCATTTATCCATCTAATGTTTATAAACGCCTTGCATTGGATTCTGAAATATGGTGGCATTTTATACATATTTGTTGAATGAAGAAATGTTGTCTGCATGCACACAACATCGTTTTGAATGTATTTCCTAAGACATGGCCACCTGAGATGGCTAATTTCCTTTCCCTCTATGTTCTCCCTTTCTTTGATAGTAACAGAACTTTTAATTTGGTTCTGCCTTTAAAAGTCAGGGGCTTGGCCTCCCCTGGCTGCCTTTTTCTCTTCTTACTGGCTGTAATGTAGACAGGGAGTGGAGCCATGGTAGGCAGATGAAGGCAACCCTCTGGGGATAGCAGAGCCACAGCTGGAAAGTGCCTGGATCCCTGCATGACACTGTGGAGCAGAGCCTCTGTCAGCCCCACACTCTGCAGCCGTATGATCGTGCAAGAAAAACAAACTTCCGTCTCGTTTAAGCCATTGTTACCTGGAGGGGCCTCTTACCCAGCAGCCAAATTCATCTTTTAACCATACAGTTCTCAAGACACTTAGCTCTAGAAGGGTGAGAAGAGTTGTCCTCCAAGAACCATAATGTAAGTCAGAATATGAGACATTCCTTGAGAGAGTCCAATAAGTGCTCTGAGGGTTTGGAGGGAGAGTTCACATTCACCCAGAGAGCAAATTAGGAGAGTTTTGGAAACTCAGGTGTCTAAATTTTGAGAGCAGCATTACTCTAGAGTCTGATGGACAGGGATATTATTATTCACCGAATCCTAGCCGCCTAGCTTGTTTTATCTGGTTGTCGGTCACAGCACAGCTGCCTGCAGGCTTAGGAATAAGGCACAGTCCTGAGGGTCTGTGGGGTCAGTGTGGACTCAGCTCCTGCCTGAACACAGAGGCTGTCTGAGCTTTCTCTAAGTAAGTGAATTATGATCTTCACAAATTCTCAAGGTGGTAAAATGCATGGACTTTGGAGTCAGACAGTCACAGTTTCACATTCTACCTCTACCACTCGCCAGCTGTGAGACTGAGCAGAATACTGTGTAGTTGTGACATGGGCTCTCTGAGTTCAAATCGCTGCTCACCACTTAGGAACTACTTGACCAAGGTAATTTGTTTAACCCGTCTATGACCTGATTTTTCTCACATGTAAAATGGGGCTAATAAAAGTGCCTACTTCATAGGGTTGTTGGGAAGATTAAAATGAAAATTCCTTATAATACTGAGTCATTAATACACATTTAATGTTTAGTATGTACTAGGCATGCACACACACATTTATACTTTTATTTCATATATGTAAACAGATTAGTGTATAGTAAATACTTAATATTACCTATTGTTGTTATTAATGACCTAACTTCCTGGTGTCTCAGTTTACTCATGTGCAAAACAGAGGTAATAATACTTGTGTCCTGTCTTCATTTGTAAAATAATATCCACTCTCAGAGTCATAAGATAATGTCTCTAAAGCACTTACACAATGCCTGGTACACAGAAGAGTTGATAAATTACTACACAAGTTTAAAGTAGGTCTCTAAAAATATTTCCCTATACATTTTCTATGTTATTTTAAAGGGAATAAAGGGTTACGTGCAGTTTTGTGAAATGCAGACTTGGCGGGGGGAGCCACGGGCCTGTGTCAAACAGCAGGTGTTCAGCCCGGACCCTTCTATGTGCTGGCTTTGTAAGGACGCTGTGGCACAGACGGAGAATTCGGCTGCAGTCAGGAGAGGAGACAGGAGCAGCAGCTGTTCTTGAGGCCTCTGCGTGGTTCACCAGAGCCCTGGAAAGGGCCCGTGTCCCTTCTGGCAGTCAAGGAAAATGAGGCTCAGAGAAGGTGACTCATCTGTCCATAGTCACCCAGCTGGCCCACAGCAGATTGGTGACTTAGCCACACCCTCTCTGGGAAGCCTGTTCTGGCTTAACTGCCAGGAGCTGAGTGCGAGTGTTGACGGGTGAGCTCAGAACATCTTCCCCAGAGGTCCCTGCCCACCAGTGGGTGTCACAAAACCCCCTGCCCCTGCCTCCAGCTGTCCCAGGAAGTGCCCAACCAAAAGAAACCTGTACCCTATGGTGGCCCCTCAGGGTCTCTTTCCATTGGATCTTCCAACATAGATGTTAAATAATCCCAAAGAAGATCCTGAAGAGAATGCCAAATCAGCTGTCAATATTATTATTATTATTATTTTAAGACAGAGTCTTGCTCTGTCACCCAGGCTAGAGTGCAGTGGCATCAGCATAGCTCACAGCAACCTCAAACTCCTGGGCCCAAGCGATCCTCCTGCCTCAGCCTCCTGAGTAGCTGGGACTACAGGTGCGCAACACCACACCCTGGCTAATTTTTCTATTTTTAGTAGAGATGGAGTCTTGCTCTTGCTGAGACTGGCCTTGAACTCCTGACTTCAAGCGATCCTCTTGCTTCGGCCTCCCAGAGTGTGAAGCTGACAATCTTAGTTTCTCATCTTATTTTGGTAGTACCGTAGGTTTCATTTTTTTCAGGGCACTTCCTTGTATATCATAACATGAGTTCAGGAGTCAGACAGCCTGTGCTTGAATCCTGACTCCACCACTCACCTGTTGTGTGAACTCAGAAGACTGATTTAGCTTCTTTGAGCCTTATATTTCTTACATATAAAAAGGGGGGAAATAGTAACTAGCTTGTGAAGTTCTCTTTTAGATTAATAAATCAAAGCACATCAAGGACTTAGGACTGTCACCTCATGAAGTACTGAATAAATATTAGCTATTATTATTTTATGTTTCTGAAAGGCTGTGTAAAGATAATGGTCTATACATAAAATTTTATTTATGATGCTGCAGAAGAGTTTATTTAAAAGAAAAACTTGGTGAGTTCCCTTGTGAAGTAAATAATGGGATTATTTCACAGTAATAAATTACTATGAAGTGTACTTCTTTTTAAGGTCTGTGTTTCTGAATAGGATGGGTTTAAGGTGAGGCTCTTCTTAGAAACATCTAAGTCCCATAAGGTTTGAAAGGCATTTCTTTTCACTGATTTTCACCACGACTTGGCACAGAGAAAGTTCCTTTGAAAGGTAATATAAATTAGCTCAGTATTCTTTTCTTTCCTTTTTTTTTTTTTTGAAACAAAGTCTTGCTCTGTTGCTCAGGATAGAGTGCAGTGGCGACATCATAGCTCACTGCAACCTCAGACTCCTGGGCTCAAGCTATTCTCCTACCTCAACCTCCCAAGTAGCCGGGATTATAGGCACATACCTCCACGCCCGGCTAATTTTTCTATTTTTGTAGAGACTGGGTCTTGCTCTTGCTCAGGCTGATCTCGAACACCTGACCTTAGGTGATCCTCCCACCTCAGCCTCCCAAACTGTTGGGATCACAGGCGTGACCCACCACACTCAGCTGCTAGTGACTGTTTAAAAGAGTATTTATATAGCACCATCCTTCAGATATTTTAGAATCCTTCATCCCAAGCACATATTTCAAGAAGAATTCTGTCTTCATCTTGCTGGGCTGCTATAACAAAAATGTCTTAGACTAGGCAATTTATAAACAGCAGAAATTTATTGATCATAGTTCTAGGGGCTGGGAAGTCCAAGATCAAGGTGCCAGCATCCTCAGTGTCCGGTGATAGCCAGTTTCTCATGATGACACCTCTGTATGTCCTTACAGGTAGAAGTGGTGAATGAACTCCCTTGGGCTACTTTTGTAAGGGCACTAATCCCATTTATGAGGGCAGAGCCCTCATCAACTAATCACGTCCCAAAGGCCCCACCTCTTAATACCATCATGTTGGGGTTAGGATTCAACATACGAAGTTTGAGGGATACAAACATTCAGACCATAGCAGGTTCTTTAATATTTTAAGTACAAATCAGACAAACCTGTCTCCAGCAGGACTGGAGGGAGTGTGGGGTGGGAGATTTCCCTTTCATCTTCCAAGCAGAGGCTGTTTTGCATAACGTTGTCAGGAGGCAGGCCAGAGGCTGGTAAGTGCCTGTGAGACAGACCCAGGCACTTGGGACAGGAGGAGTCCCAGCCTTCATCATGGACTTAATTTACATAAATAACTCCTTCCAGAAGCACTGTGGGTTGTGACTTTTCCCACAGGTTGCACTTTCTCTTGTCCTTGTACTGTTTGTGTTTGGATTCTACACGACCTTGGGAATACCCTCCCCTGCATTTTCTATCTGCTGCACAGACTCCTTGGTCATGGTCCCTGTTTGCTTCCTGTGCTGGGCCTGGAATACATGGTCTCTTGTAAATTTACTTTGATGCTGGCGGTTCTAGCTGCCCAGACTGTCTGCTGATTGGATAATGACAGCAGCAAACATTCATGGAGCATGTGCATTAGTTCACTTAATTCTTACAACAGGTTTATGGTCAACTACTGATACTGTTACCCCCATTTTGCAGATGAGGAAATTGAGGTTAGAGAAGCTCAAGTTCCCACAGCTGGTGAGTTGCAGAGCTGGGATTGGAAGGCAAATACACCTGATTCTAAGGCTTTTTTTCCCTTACCCACCTGTTAGGCCGCTTTCATGGCCAGCTGATAGCACCCCTACTCAGGGGCTGGGTGACTCCCTGGCTGCTTCCCTCTGTGCAGAAGTTGTCCTTCCCCTGTTTAGAAAGCAGCTCGCCTCCCTGTTTCAGCCTTACCCCTGTCAGGTGGAGGCAGCCCAAGAGTGGATGGGCAACACAGGCTGGGGCGTGTAGGGGGCGGGGCATCAGAGCCGGTGGGAGGGGCATGAGTGTTCTGGGCAGAGTTGTTCCGGAATTTAAGGTGCTCTTGAGGCCTGCACCCACCTCGTTTCTCTTGCTTAAACTTAACGGCCCTGTGAAGTCTGCTGGGTCTATATTTTAGAGCTGCTGGGGGTAAGTGTTACAAACCTTTTTTTACGCATAAAGGTGAGAGAACTTAAAGCAATGGAGAATTCCCTAGAGACAGGACCTAGAGGATTTCAGGAATTTTATTTAACTGACTCTGGGTGATGGTGGAAAACTGCCCCAGTGAAAATCTGGAGGCGAACAGTAAAACGTTAGAAAAATCATCCAGGTACTTCTTTTCATGAAGAAACAGAAAAGTTCTAGCATGCTGAAAACCAAACTCTTCATTATTAAAGGAGTTGAATTCGCCTTTGCTATTGCAAAGAAGAAAGGATAAAAATATCCATTCTCATTAAATCTCCCATTTAAATTTGGCCCCATTTCTCCTTTCAGCTCTTGCCTGAAGGCCTATGGTGCCAGCAACCTTGGTTATTTCATGATGACCATTTTATTTGTGTATTTATGTTCAGCTCTACTCTGCCTCACCCTCCAATCTCATCTTGCTTGGTGCATCATAAATACTAATGAGCTAGTTTGTCTTTCCTACTGACAACAATAAAAAGGAGTATTTGGGTGTTCTTCCTGTCCCTATATGTGTCTCCCCCAAAGAGCATCAATTCACCACGTAGAGAGTTGTTTAGATTAAAACAAGCCATCGTTTAGACAGTTCTGAGACGGGAAGTGTCAACCACTCACTTGTTAGATGATTTTTCTTATTTTTCATAACTTAGATGATTTTTCTTCCTACACCCAAGTGAAAGCTACATTTAGGAATAGATCTACGTGTGAGGTAGAGAAGCAAGTCCGGGCGGAGAAGAGGAGTGAGTAGTTGTGAAAAGTGGAGGAGCGTTTGCTAATTCAGAATGCAAGAGAAAATTCCTGGTGGCGGCCGGTACAGGTGCTGGGAGTTGGGACAGAGGGCTGATAAGACTCTGGCACTTTAGTGATTTAGTCCGGAGGAGGTGGGGCTTTTCCAATGAAAGAGTAATTGTACGGACATTGCAATTCCTGCTCCTTGGTATGTGTTTATTAGAAAATCATCCTGAAATAGGCTGGTGGGACTTTTGTATTTTTCTCATTTCGAGAGTTGTCATGTTTCTAGTGGAAGAAAAATGTTACCCAGCAAATTGGAGTTTTTGCACAGGGAGGCTTTTCCTTGGCCAGCTGTGCAGCTAACCTTTCACCTGGTGGCTAATTGCCTGTGGATTTCAGAAGCTGAAAGTAATTAGAAATCAAGAAATTAGAAATCTCAGTAAATTGGCAATTCTGAAGGTCTTTAGAAAACTTTTGTTTCCTTCCCAAAGCAAATTTTGCTTACATCTACCTCTTCCTATTAAGAGGGAAAGTATGATCTAAGCTTTCTGACATGAATAGGTCTCTAAGATGTATAAAGAGTACAAATATATTTCAGGACTAAGACTTAAGTATGATACATTTTATGTTACACACACACACATACTGTTATAGATCCTTTATAAGTAAGTATATGAATATATTTATGTAAGATAGTTGTCTCATGGGGTTGTTACAAAGATTTAAAAAAATAAAAAGATAAAAGATGGTGCTGTAAAATGCTTAGAATGCTGGTAGTGTTAGCTGTTACTATGATATAATGCATAGAAAGATTTGTAATGAACTTGCAGCCAAAATTCTAACAGTGGGGTGGGGGTAGATGGATGGGTTGAATTTCAGCCTTGTCTTTAATGTCTAAATAATTTTGAAAAAAAGAAATATATTCACAAATTTCTTGTATAATTAAAAATTAACAGATCTTAACTATAACTAAAAAGTGAATATATTCAGATGAAAACTTGAAGAGAGATATCACAAGCAGTGCTGCATTTACACCTGGACAGGAAGTTGTCCTGCGCCCTGTGCTTTAGAGTGTTGTGTGTCATAAACACACACACACAAATGTCAAAGAACCAATGGGCGGCTCTGCCACTTAGGAACTGGTGCTCAGCACAGGATCAGTAGGATTCAGAGCCCTAAACATCTGCTTTTGTGACTAACACCATTCAGGTCCCAGGGGAACACTGCTTTGTATCTCTTGCCCCATGTCCTTGAACCAAAGCAACTGTATCTGAATGCCACAGATTTGGGGGTTGTGCAGCTGCCTGTGTTGGACTTGCCTGAGAGTGTAAGGATGATTTGACCAGCAGAGCACCAAGGTAAAGAAAAGAGAATTAACTTATCTGTAATTAATTTGTGATAGATTCTTGCATAGAGTGTTATTGTTTTTTAGTAGTGCCAAGTGTTCATTTTCTTCTCTTTGTGTTCCAATTCTTGGTTCCAGAGTATTCATAAATTAGCACAGTATTTGCAACAATTACATATGGCACCTGAGGAATAATTTGCAATATTAAAATAGTACATATTCTTAAATTTGTATTTATGTAGGTCTAGATAGAACATGTCTTAACTGTGATGCCTATTCTATATATAGGCAACTAGATGGAAATGGAATGTTAGAATTAGGAATAGTTTTACTTCTATAGAATATATTTAATAAGCTTAGATTACATTTTCAAGATTAAATACAATTTCAGCTTTAAGAACTCTTTTTTTTTTTTCTCTTTTTGAGACAGAGTCTTACTCCATTGCCCTGGCTGGAGTGCAGTGGCATCATCACAGGTCATGGCAACCTCAACTCCCGAGCTCAAGTGATCCTCCTGTCTTAGACTCCCCAGTAGCTGGGACTATAGACTATAGGCGTGCACCACCATGCCTGGCTGATTTTTCTATTTTTTGTAGAGATGGGGTCTCACTATTGCTCAGGCTGGTCTCAAACTCCCCAGCTCAAGAGATCCTCCTGCCTCATCCTCCCAGAGTGCTAGGATTACAGGTGTGAGCCAGCATGCCCAGCCAAGAACTCTTGATATAAAAATTTTATATGCATTAATTAAAATTTGTGTTTTTCATACACACACTTATTTTAGAAGAAAAATAACCTATTTTTAAAGCATAAAAATAATTTTAATTTTCAAAAATCCAATGTTTTAATTTACATTCTTAATCAAAATTCATTCCAATTTTGTAAACTTTGAATATTATTACATTTTAATTGTTTAATAATGCATGCCATTGCTATCAACATAACACAAATTATATGAAAATCTTGATTATAAAAATGTAATTATGATTTTACTGAAATGAAGTCAGGAAAATATAATTTATGAATTATGTATACCTTTATTACTTGTCAAACACCACTGGCCCATTAATAGAACACCCAGACATGTGCAATAATAAATTCAATTGTGTTTGATATTTTGCCAACTTTCAGTTACATAAAAACCTAACTTGTCCGGATGCAGTGGCCCATGCCTGTAATCCTAGCACTCTGGGAGGCTGAGGCAGGAAGATCACTTGAACTCAGGAGTTTGAGACCAGCCTGAGCAAGAGTGAGACCCCGTCTCTACCAAAAATAGAAAAATTAGCTGGGCATGGTGGCATGCACCTGTAGTCTCAGCTACTTGGGAGGCTGAGGCAGGAGAATCACTTGAGCCCAGGAGTTGGAGGTTGCTGTGAGTTATGATGTTATGATGCTGCTGCTGCATTCTAGCTGGGGCAACAGAAGGAGACTCTGTCTCAAAAAGAAAACAAAACAAAACAAAACCAAAAAAACACCAACTTTACACTATTTAAAATTTTGTCCATATGAAAGTATAGTTGTCAAAGTAGAAGGACAAAACACATTTCATTTAGCAGTTTGATAGCTGGATTTCTGACATTATACCTTTATTTAGGCATAAAGAACAGGAGCCTCCACTTGCACTAACCTGGAGCCCTGTACCTGATAGGTGTGGCTCTGAGCACATGCATCATTTGCAGCACCCGGGGCTGTTTATTCTGAATCGTTCATTTGCTGGGTGCCTTGTTTCACCCCAACTTGTGCCCTGGTTGTCCCATGGGAGCCAAAGGGATCACCTCCCTGAGTGAGGCCAAGAGGCTGAGCAGCTGAGAGGGTGGGCCACCTGTTTCCTCTCTTTCTCTTTTCCCCTCTGTTTCTTCACCTCCCTCCCCTCCACCACTCATGGGGGTGCTCTCCTAAGCCTTTAGGCTAAGCCATAGCCCTTCTCCTCTCTTCTGTTCCACTTCTATAAAACCTGCCCGCTCAGAGGGTTGCTGGCTAATTCCTGCTAAATCATTGGCTGATAATTAAAATCTTCTGAAGATGGAAAAGGTAGACCCTTTCCGGAGGTAGCTGTCATTACAAAAGGCGGTGTTTCTCACTGTGTCCTCACAGTTTATTTTAGACATTAAAAACATTGATTCCCCGAATGAAAAGTTACTCTCTTCTTATTTCTTTTTAGTCTTCTGATTATCTCAGGAAGGAAGTTTCACACTTGATCTTAGCCAAAAGGCCAAGGAGTGATAGGAAGGCAGTTTCCATTTGTTGTTGGTACGTACAGTTGATCCTCTGTATCCTGGGTTCCATATCTGTGGATTCAACCAAGCATAAGTTGAAAATATTTTTAAAAAACCCCCAAACCAATAAATGAATAATACAACAAAATAATACGAATAACAATACAGTATAACAACTGTTTACGTACCATTTACATTGTATTAGATATTATAAGTAATCTTGAGATGATTTAAAGTATGTGGGAGGATGTGCAGAGGTTATATGCAAATACTATGCTATGTTACATCAGGGACTTGAGCATCCTTGGATTTTGGTATCCACAGGGGGCCTGGAATGGATCCCCCGCTGATACTGAGGGATGACTATCTTTTAATGCTTCTTTGTGGCAAGTTCCCCCTTTTTAAAAAAATCAAGTTTATTGAGGTAAATTTATGGAAAATAAACTGCACCAATTTTAATTTTGGTGAATTTGCTAACTATATACATATAAATACCATGATGATCAAGACACAAGATTTCCATCAGGCCCACATTTCTTCTCTTTGTGGTCACTCCCTCTCTCTACCTCTGGCCCAGGCAACCACTGATCTGCTTTTATCACTATAGAGTGGATTGCATTTTCTAGAATTTCAAACATATGGAAACATACAGGACATATGTATTTTGTGCCTGAATTCATCTACTCTGCATAATATTTTTGAGATTCATCTGTGTTGTGTGTGTCACTAGCTTGTTTATTTTGATTGCTAAGTCTTCCTTTGTATGGATATACCAAGATTTGTTTATCTATTCACCTACTGATGAACATTTGGGTTATTTTTAGTTTTTGTCTATTATGAATAAAGCTATTTTGAACATTTGCATAAAAGTTTCTTTTGGGTAAATATACTTTTATTCTTTTGGGTAAATAACTAGGAGTGGAATAGTTGGTTGTTATAGTAGCTGTATATTAAATTTATAAGAAACTGCCTGTTTTTCCAAAGTGTATCATATTACACTCCTATCGGCAATGTATGAGAGTTTGCTCCATATCTTCGTCAACACTTGTTATTGTCAGTCTTGTTAACTTTAGCCATTCTAGTGGCTGTGTAGTGGTGTTTTATTGTGATGTATTTCCTTGGTAACTAATGATATGGAGCATTTTTCATGTGCTCATTTACTATCCATATATCTTCTTTGGTGCAGTGTTCAAATCTTTCGCTTATTTGACTTATTATTGAATTGTAAGAGTTCTTTATATATTTTGGATATAAGTTTTGCAAATATTTTCTCCCAGTGTGCAGCTTGCCTGTTTTATTGTCTTAACAGTGTTTTTCAAAGAGTAAAAGATTTATGTTTTGATGTAGTCCAATTTATCAATTTTTAAAAATAATTCCTACTCTTTGTGTCTTAAGAAATTTTTGCCTAACCCAAAGTCATTAAGATTTTCTCCTGTGTATTCTTCCAGAAATTTTTATGGTATTAGACTTCACATTTAGGTCTGTGATCGATTTTGAGTTATTTTTTCTGTATGGTGTGAGACAAAGTTTGAAATGCTTTTTTTTTTCTCTTTTGACATACGAATGACCAATTGTTCCTGTATCATTTGTGTTTTTAAACGAATTGAATTGCCTTGGCACCTTTGTTGAAACCCAACTGATCATTTATGTGTGTCTAATTCTGGACGGTATTCTATTTTATTGATGTCTATGTTTATTGTTTCATAAATGCCACACTACCTTAAATGACTGAAGTTTGGGAAGAAATGACAACAGAATAAAAAGCCTCAGGCACCTCAGAAATAAAACTCTAATGAAAGAATGGCCAGTGGCAAGTGCCTATTTTGAGGCATCCCAAATCACACTGACAATACCATTTGCAGTGAAGAGAATTTCCATCTGGGGATTAAACCTTCAATTAAGTTTTCTCTAAAGTTGCTTCTGGAATGCTCTGTGACATCCAAACTCGGGAGTCCCTCAGTATTTAGGGATACCTAAAATAAACCAAACACTTACACTGAAGGTTGAGATATGAAATGGCAGGAAGTTAGATGGCACACTAGGTATTAAATTGCAATCTCTCTGCAGAACATGTTCTTACCAAGTAAGGAAAGGTGAGATAAGATACCCCTTTTGCTGATGTATAAAGTAAAAATATTTATTGCTCTGCCTACCAGATGCTTAGGATCCAATTTTTCTGTCTTTGATTGACAGCATGACCTTGACTATGAGTCCCTTACCTGCAATGCGTCCCAGTCTCAGTGGGCAAGACGACGTCACTGTGCTTTTTTATTTGCCACCTGCCTTCCATATGAGTAGGTGGAACCCAGGACTGACTCATACACAAAGCTCAATTGGGTCAGAAGGGCATCAGTGTTCATAGTCTCAATCTATTCCCCAGAGCACATGCTCCATTTCAGGAAACAAAGACATGATTGATGAAGCTGGCCCTGTGTTCCTGTGGAAACAGCGCAAGAGGGTAGTCATGATAGGGCACAAAGGAAATGGGAGTGGGTCACGTGATGTCTCAGTCTGCATCGCTATAAAGGAACACCTGAGGCAGGGTAATTTATAAAGAAAAGAGGTTTATTTCGCTCATGGTTCTACAGGCTGTACAAGAAGCGTGGCACCAGCATTTGCTTCTGGTGAGGGCCTCAAGCTTCTGCCACTCATGGCAAAAGGGGAAGGGGAGTCAGCTTGCACAGAGATCATATGGCAGGAGAGGAGGAAGAAGGAGAGAGGGGAGGAGGAGGTGCCAGGCTTTTTTCTTTTAACAATCAGTTCTCATGGAAACTAATGAGTGAGAATTCACTCATTACCATGAGGATCAGGGTGGCACCAGCCATTCATGAGGGATTCACCTCCATGACCCAAACACCTCCCACCAGGCCCCACCTCCAACATTGGGGATCAAATTCCAACATGAGATTTGGAGGGGACAAATATCCAAGCTATATCACATGGTATACTATCTGGCAAGTTATCTGGCCCAGGCTGTCCACTTCCCCAACATCAGCATGGGAAACAGAGGGTTCACGACTATTTTGTTACACTCATTACAGTCAAGTTGCTTATACTTCAGTTAGATTTGCCAAACCACAGCTTCCTGTGGCCTATGTTATGTGCTCACTAGATATTTGTTGACTTGAATTGTTCTATCCTGTATTTCCTTAATAATCGATCCACTGCACAAATTCTACCTTGTCTTCAAAGGGCGACATGCTAGCCCCATCAACAGGGGCCGTGTTATTTAGAGCTCCTGGTTGTTGCCAGTCTCCTGACCTAGCGGGTCTGGCCTCCCCACGGTGCACGTCTGGGAGACAGGATAAAGAGATACTCATGAAAAGCAGCTTGTGATTTTTATCAAGTCATTTATTCTGAAGGCATTTCTCCCTCCCACCTCCATTATTTGTGAAATTGATTTAAGACTGGCTATGGTAAAATTAAGAAACATTTTAAAAATCTAGAAGAACAATGATAAAAAAAATCGCCATGTACTAAAGTTATGTTAGAATATACCTCAAATTAGTTCATATGTCAAGTGAAAAATAATGTGTAATATGAGTTTTTCTCCTAAATAAGAACATTTTGTATAGGTGTGCATATGGAGGTCTATGTGTGTGTGTTGGGGGTGGTCAGGAGCTCTCCTCTAATGTTGATGGTAACTCGAGGGTGACAGGTTGGTTATTAGCACTGAAATTAACCTAACTTCGAGCCTTTAATTTTACAGGGTCCAGAGTGATGAGGGATTCTCCTAAGGTCCCACAGCCTCTATGTGGCAATATCTGAGAATGGTGTCGATGGTTTTAGTCTTTTCAGGGATGTATTATAGGAATTGGCTCCCGTGATTATGGAGGCCAGGAAGTCCCATGATCTGCTGTCTATAAGCTGGAGAACCGGGAAACCTATTGGTAATACTCAGTCTGAGTTCCAAAGTCTGAGAGCCAGGGGAGCCAGTGGTGTAGGGCTCCGTCTGAGTCCAAAGGCCCAAGAACCCAGAGAGCTGATGTCCATGCACAGGAGAAACTGGATGTACCAGCTCAAGCAGAGAGAGAGAAAATTCATCTTTTTCTGCCTTTGTGTTCTATTTGGGCCCTCAGTGGATTGGATGATGCCCACCCACATTGGTGATGGTGATCTTTACTCAGTCTACTGATTCAAATGTCTTTTCTGGAAACACCTTCACAGACACACCTAGAAATGATGTTTTACCTATCTGGGCATCCCTTAGTCCAGATTGTCGGCACTTACAATTAACCATCACAAGGGGTTACCTTATCTAGTGTAAATGTGCGTGGCATAGACTTTGTTTTAAACCGTTTCTTTTCAAAAAGCTTTCCTTCTCCTATTAGAATTTTACAAGTAGGGTGACTGACCATCCTGCTTTGCCCAGGACTTACAGGGTCCCTGGACTCAGGACTTTGGTGCTAAAATCGGGAAAGTCTGGAAAGACTGGGATGAGTTGGGCACCCTAGTTAAAAAGGGTTTGCAGCTGTCCACCTGGATGGTTTTGTCAGGTGTTTCCTGGTGCCTTGTGGGTTCTGGCCCAAGCTATGTGAAAATAAATGTGAAAGATGGCTCTATTGTATGGTGAAGAAGAGACAAACTGCGACTCCCTCGGGTTGTGAGCATCTGGATCCTGCTCACCTTAACCCGATCCCGGGCAGCTGATCTGTCCTTCCAGGGCAGCCCCTCCTCACCTTCTTTAGCACCTGGTTGTCATCAAACACCTCGCTGATGGATAGGACCGACTCTGTACTCATCATTTCACTGGATGCCGTCAAGCACTGCTGACTAAAATTTCCTGTGGCAAGGTTTTATCCCATCAAAGATATGGTAGGACCCGTAGGGGGTCTTTTTCAGGTCTTTGTGTCCCAGGCAGGTTAAGATCATGGACTATGGAGCCAGACACTCTAGGTAAGAACCCTGGTGCTCTGCCACTTTCTTAGCTGTGTGATCTGGGCAAGTGTCATAACCTCTCTGTTTCTTAGTTTACTTCTGTAAAATGGGAGATGATAGTAGTCCCCACCCCATAGGGGTATTGTGAAAATTAACTTGGTTGATGCACATGGAGTGCATAAAGCAGCACTTTGGCTGTTAGGAGTGAGGTCTCAGTAGAGTCTTTGCTGGCTGCATGGTTTGAATGCATATTCATGAGGCTAAATCCTCTACCTTTACCTTCCACTTGCAAGGTCTGCATATTAAAGGTGAATATGGGTATGGAGACGATTCCTTGCTGCCCAAGCTGTTAAAGGATTCTGTCTGTGTGGTTCATTAGAATTCTAACTGCAGTGGGGCTTGCCTTGAAATAGAATCTTTAAGCACAAGGCCATCCGCTTGAAGATTACTCTGTGTGAGTAACACTTTTCCATCTTTGAACCGACCATTTAATATAATAAGCATGCTAGTAATTAAAAAATGTTCAAAAGCACATTAAAATGACAACTAATTTCAATTCATCGGAATAGATCTGTATTATATTTGATGCATAATTTGAATTTTATTGCCAAGATAAAAGGTCAAATCTGATAGATAACTGAAACAGGATATGTGCTTCCCAGGAACTTTACTTTTTAGTTTTTATATACCTTAGTGCAATTAATAAAACATTTTTTACAGCAGAATTGCACAACTGAATGAATCCAAGAGCTTCCAAGTGTCAAAGCAAACTACTTCAATCCTTAAAGAATAAAACGGTTCAAATTGCAGTGGTTTGTAAATTCCTAACTTTGGCTGAAGGAATCTGTGTTATCTTTGGAAGCAGGGACAAACATTTCCTGCAAAACCATATTCCTTTTCCTCCACCTGTAAGAAATCTGGCCAGAGACAATGACAGAGCATATTGATGTAGTGGCCTCTGTGCTTGCCTGACCTCTCCATTCTTTTGGGTACAGCTCTTTCTTCCCTTCCAGCCATGTACTGGGGGCTGCCCCTATGGTACCCCACCTCCCTGGCCACTGAGTGGGCACCTGACCAACCTGGAGTCCCATCCTCTGTATGAGTGTCCTAGGGCGCTGTGATGAAATACCACGTGCTGGGTGGCTTACCACAACAGAAGTGGATTCTCTCACAGTTATAGGGGCTAGAAGTCTGAAATCAATGTGACAGTAGGACTGGTTTCTTCTGGAGACTCTGAGGTAGAATCTGTTCGATGCCTCTCTCCTGGCTTCTGATAGTTGCTGGCAATCCCTGGCATTCCTGGGCTTGTTAGGTGCATCACTCCAATCTGTGTTCAAACTTCTCTCTTCTCATAAGGACATCAGTCATTGGGTTAGGGTGGGCCCTAACCCAATCATTGGTCATTGGGTTAGGGCCCACCCTAATCCAATAGGACCCCATCTTAACTTGATTACATCTGCAAAGACCCTATTTCCTAACAAGGTTACATTCACAGATACCAAGAGTTAGGACTTGAGAATGTCTTTTTTTTTTTTTTGAGACAGGGTCTAGCTCTGTTGCCAGGGCTAGAGTGCAGTGGCATCATAGCTCACTGCAACCTCAAACTGCTGGGCTCAAGTGATCCTCCTGCCTCAGCCTCCCGAGTAGCTGAGACTGCAGGCGTGTACCACCACGCCTGGCTAATTTTTCTATTTTTAGTAGAGATGGGGTCTTGCTCTTGCTCAGGCTGGTCTTGAACTCCTGAGCTAAAGGAATCCTCCTGTCCCGGCCTCCCAGAGTGCTAGGCTTTTCCTCATCTTTAAAATGGGCAGGAGGCTACACACCTTACATGGTTTTGTGAGACTTAAAGAAGATAAGCCTCCCTATTCACAGGGGGATCAGTTTAAGAATATAGTAAATATCTTGTCGTTTTTGGAACATGTTATTCCTGGGAATAGTTTCTACACGGAGTCAGGCGGTGCGCTTCTTTGTGCACATGTCTTGCAATCAGACTGATGGTAAGAAAAGAATAAGAAAATAGCTTCTGGGCTAACCCAGCTGCCAGCTGCCCATTCGTCTATTTCACTGGCTGCCCCCACCAAGACCCTCCCTAAGCAGCAAGGAGCAATGGGGCAGTCACTGGAAAATTCCCAGAGGAAACAGATGGAGGACTTTACCCACCCTCCAATAAATAACTTTAACCCCCAATAAATAACTTAAAAGTCCAAATTAGGCATTTCCGTTCTATCCCCAAAGCCTCTTCTCTTCCTCCCTACCACTAGGGATCTCTCTCTTTCCCTGTGCAGGGCTCAGCCCAACATGCTCAGCCAGATGAATAACTACAGTTAAAGCCTCTGCCCTCACCTGAAAGTACTTTCTTTAGTGACGCTGTAGTTTTACTGGAGCATAATGTTTGGGGTCTCACCATAGTTGCTCATCCCAAATTCTTAGCAAAATGTCTTTTCAATAAGAGAAGATGTCATACCAGTTGCTAAGAGACAATGTTTCCTCCCCATCTTTTTGTATCAGCAACACTGGTCGTGGGCATAGGATGCTGGCAGGAGCCTCTTCCCTCACTGCCAGGTCCTCATGATGTTGCACCTGTTACCTTGGCCACCTCTGGCACTCCTCAGTTATGCACAGCTGCTACTGGTTACTTGCAGACTGCTCTTGGACCACCTCTAAGCCCTCCACGACTCCTCCCACGCTCCCTAGGAACTTGCCTGGCTGTAGGGAATTCAGTGTTGAGGCCTGAGTGCCTATATGGCTGGACCGTGATTTACCCTTTGTGACAGCCCTAGGACCAAGCACAGTACCTGCCCAGAGCAGGTACTCAAAAATCTTGGAGAATAAATCCATGAATATCCACAGACCACTGAATGTTATATATTCCCTTCCCCATAAACTATCTCTATACTTTCTTGCTGTGGAAGAATGTGTCAGTTTTCTAGGACAAAGCAGCACAAGCAACAGAAATTTATTCTTTCACAGTTCTGGAGGCTGGAAGTCTGAGATCACAGTGTTGGCAAGGTCAGTTCCTTCTGAGGGCTGGGAGGCAGGATCTGTTCCAGGCCCCTCTATCTGGCTTTCAGCGCTTTGCTGGCGATCTTTGGTGTTCCGAGGCATGTGGGCATATAACCTTGATCTCTGCCTTCATGTTCTCATACCCTTCTCCATGTGTGTTTGTCCAAATTTCCCCATTTTAGTTTTACTTTTGTCTATTTTTTAGAGAGAGGGCCTCACTGTCACCCAGGCTGGAGTGTAGTGAAGGTTGAAACTTACACGGGTTTCTGTAAAGTAGGGTCACTGCTGAGGAGGAACCCCAGGAAGCATTCTGCATATTAACACAGCGTATGGAATTTTGATTTTTTATCTGAAAACGACAACTGAGGTTGAGAATCTTAGTAAACGATGCTATTCCATCCTAATCGTGTGTGTTCCTGGGAATGAACCACTGCTTTCTCTGTGGCATCAGTGAATTGCTTGCATGAGAATGCCCCAGTTTCAGCTGTGCACCTTTGTGAGATGCAGTGAACTCTTGTGCTTCGAGGGACACAATGGACACAACAGTTATTAGAAGACACCAGGAAGGCTAGGAATAGCAAACCTTTGCCGTAGCATCTGCTCTGACAGGCACGGTCCGGAGCAGGACTCCTCCCAGCCTCTCCACTATCCTAGAAGCAGCTGCGGTTCCCGTGGCCCCAGAGCCAGATGCCGAGATCAGGGTCGTCCCGGATGGCCAGGCTCAGCGCTGCCCTGGACCCCTCGGTGGTGACCAGGAGTGCCAGGGAGAGCTCTGGAGGTGCGGGGTGACTGGCCCCTCACTCCAACCCCATGTGGCCTGCAGCATCTAGGGGAAGACTGGGCCCCTGGAGGAACATGGCTGCTTCTGCAGGACTCACGCATTAGGCTGTCCCGGGTTGTAGTTAATTGTCGCTGCCTGTATTTGGGGCTGAGAAGCTGTCCTGATGATAAGATGCAGAACTCGGGTGTGCGCCTGCCAAGAGTGACGCTCCAGAGTCTACGGCACAGGCAGCCGGGCCCTACCGCACACTGGCTGGGCAGTGTCACCTCTCTGTCGCCAGTGGGGCCTGTCCCCTTTGGAGGGTCCTCCAGCTTGGCAGCCTCTGCAGCCTGTGGCTGCTGCTCTCTGGGCCTGTCTCCATTCATTCACAGCTCCCTTGGGGATTGGGGCGCAGAAAGCAAACAGAGCCAAAAACCCCAGTGTTTAATTTGGCAGAGGAGAGGTTGGCAGGAGCGAGATTGGAACATATGGCTTAAGTGCCCGGAGGGAATTTGCATTCTCCCTGGACCTGTGCAGGAGCCCTCGGCCTTACCTGGCAGCTGCAGCCGCTGCTCTAGGAGACTTCGAGACAGACAGTCTGCTCGCTGGAAAGCAAGCGCGAAGGCTCGGTCTCCAAAAGTCACTTAAAGCCACACGTGGCCAGCCTTGCTCTCTTGCCGTGGGCTGATCTGGACACTTCGCTTAGGGCTGACTCAGTGTTAGGGTTAACAGCGCTCAGGTAATAGACCAGCTTTTGGAGGAAAAGGAAGAACCCTGGCCTGTGAGTGACTAGGACACTTTATAGACATATATGTGCCTTTGTTTTCCGCTCTGTAGAACAAGATGCCACCTTCCCAGAACAATGTAGGGTTGGGAGGACGGGTCCTGCAGCTGCAGCACTGCCCCAATTCCTGTCCATCTCTGTCCCTTCTGTGTGTGAATGCGAACACCTCTAAGCTTAAACAACCTCTCAGCAAATGAGAAAAATATATTGGGGGTGGGGTGAAGAGAGATCTATTAGGGTCCCTGCTGGTGCCAAGGAGGGGGACCTGCGTCCTCCATGGTGGAACATGATTTTTTAAACTAAATGCCCATAAGGATCTGCCATCTGCTTTCTGGGTTTGTATGGATGAGACACACAAACTCTAGAATCTGTCAGAGAAGATTCTAGAGAACAGAACTGTTCCCACCTGGAATCATGTGAGATAAGTCGATAGCAGCTGGTAAGAAAATTGTGTATAGGACTAGAGTATTGGGAAACCACAATGTGTCAATGACTTAATTTAGTTTTGTGACTATCTGCAGACATGTGATATGAATTTAAGTTGTAACCTCATAATGCTATGTCTACAGGTATATAGGTTAAACTCAAGGAAGATGGGAGGATTTAAAAGGTTTATTCTGACTAAACTTGATCTGAACTCAAATCTCAAGTAGGCCAAGGCAGCTGAAGTCATCGCTGACTTGGAGCAAGCACAGTCTTTGTAAAACCTGCCTGATTTGCTTTCTCCATTGTAAGTTATCTTGATTGATGTTTGCCTGATTTTCTGGGACCTGATTTCAAATTTTATGGTGGTTCTCAGCCTCCCCTGCCCCCATTCTGGTACACCAGTAGGTACAAAAAAAATTAGTGGAACAAACTAGTGGAGTGAAAATAGTTCTGTGGTTTCTGGAGACCTGATTCTGAATATGGTGAAGATGGCACAACCCCAGGGCTAAGCCAAGCCCAGTTCTGCTCAGTCATTTAATCTGTCTTGGGACCCTTTAAAATAATGAGTCTAGAGCTTTTTGGGTCAGCGATCCCTCTGAGAGCCTGGTGAAATTATTGCTCCTCTCTCTAGATGATGCCTGTAAACACAACATTTTGTGCAAAATTCCAGAGGTTCACAAACTCAGGTGGTCCATCTCTGGTTAAGAATTTCTTAATGCAAACCTGTCTTTTTCATGTTCCCTGATACGAATGGAGATGCTGAAAGAGAGGAATGCTGTGTTTCTGACTTGAGGCAAGGAAAGGGGGAGTGTCAGTATCTTATCAGTTTGATGGGTCTCCCACCCCAAAGATGTGCAGAACATTCTAGAATGAGGAGAGGAAGACAAGTATTATGGTATCCAATCTTTAGGGCTAGTTTTATTTACTTATTTTCAATTGTTAATTTGATGCAACAATGTTTATTTCCTTGATTTATTTTTCCTTCTTCTCAAGGAAGGTAACGGTATAAGATTTGTTCGGGAACCCCGGGCAGTTCCTAGTGTGTGTATTGCAGTGTGTTCTGTGCCTGCATCTGCTGAAATGGGTCCCAAGGTAAAGCAATTTTTAGAATAGTATGTTTTCCTGTCAACACTGACAAATTGGATTTTTCCCCCTTACAATATCTAGGAAATTCTAAGTGAAGATGCTGCACACATGCATAATAGCTTCCAGATTTTCGTTCAGCTTCTGATTCCAACTTTGCGCCATTGCTTATGAGTTACTTTCCATGTGCACTCGGGTATGTCTATTTCTTGGCTACTGTCCTGTGCAAATATTCAACTGGAAAAGAGTGTGTGTAAGGAACAGCGATGTGTCTGCATGCTCTCTCCTCCCATCACCCCGTGTGGAAAGAATGACACTGGGAAACACAGCCACTGTCTCTTCAGCTTGAAAGCTGCTTAAGCCAATTTGATGCCATTCTGGTCGTGGTCAGCAAAGTTATTTTAAAGTCCTGATAAGTCATTTTACAGTGAAATGGCTTTGAACTCTAGGGTATGTCTTCTGGGGAGGGAAAGGTTGAGTCATGGCCTAGGATTCGTGATTAACGTGTCTCTCTTATAGAATACATTTATTTCCTTAGAGTAGGGTTGTGTGTGGCGATGCTGTAAAGCAAATATCAAAGACTGGAGTCAGCACAAAGTAAACTTTCTAGGGTTCTCAGATTCCCTGATTTGGTTAAAACTCAGGTTTTTCCCTCTGCAGGGGGTTGGACCCTGAAGGTTCATGCCCTCAGATGAGCTTGTGAGCTCTGTGATGCACAGTGCTTCTGTGCACCTGAGGAGCCACCTCTGGTGGTGGCTGTCCCATCCCAAAGGGACTCAGTGAGAGACAGACATAACAAAGCCACAGCTTTAAAGAGAGAGCCTTGGTGTTAACATGTGTGTTTTTTTTCCATTTAAGAATGTGTATTGGATGCATTGTGGCTAGGAAGTTTCCTAAACTCAACTAAAGCCATAGTCCTTTGGTTTAATCCATATCTCCTCAGAAGATTATGACCCATCTAGAAGATTTCATGCTTGACTTTTGAGTGATGTGCAGGGAAGGGGGAAGCTTGCTTTTATAATTTTGTTTTTATTAGAAGTGTTTATCACACTGTCCTAACTCTTACTTAGGTGTTAAAATTTCCGTATAGCACTTTTAAAGGTAAATGTCTTGTTTTATTGAATTTTCTTACACAGTATATACATATATGAAATCATCATGTTGTACACCTTGAACACATACAATTTTATTGTCAACTATACCTCAGTAAAACTGGGGAAAGAAAGAGAATAATGACCACTAAAAAAAAAAAAAAAAAAGAAATCATACAATATGTGGCCTTTTATGTCTGGCGTATTTCACTTAGCATAATGTTTTCAAGGAGCATCCACATTGTAGCATATGTCACTACTTCACTCCTTTATGTGGCTGAATAATATACATTGTATGTGTATGTAGATAACATTTTGTTTGTCCACTCATCTGTTCATGGACATTTGGGCTGTTTCTACCTTGTGACTATTAAATGCCTTGTGTAAAATCAGACACAGGAGGATGATGCAACAACTCCTATGACGGTAGCATTCTCTTTTGGAAGAGTCACTCCACAGCACGCAGCAAGGGAGCAATGACAATTCTGTCTCATCTACAGGAGATAGAAAGAGAAGAAAGTTCCTGTTAATTGGCAAGTCACTGGGGCGGCTTTGCTTTGTCTCTCCCTTACTCTCTCGCTTCTCAAGATTAATTAGACGAGGCTTAATATACACACTAATTAGCAATATTTCCCACCCTGCCTCCTTTCACAGTTACCATTCTTACAAATCATCAGCCGTACAGCAGAACTTAAACATTTCCTTTCATTTGGGTACTTGCCTTCCACAAAGCATTTGTCTTTATTTGAATAGATTTTTTTTCAAGTCAACTTTCCTCACGCAATTCACAGTGAAATGCTACAAATAAACCACAATTCCTGTCACTTATGGAGACAGAAAATCAAAGACAGAGGAAACCCTTCGGCCAATTTCGATTCTGCTAATGGCAAGAATTTTCCAGTCTGTGGTACATTCCAAGGCTGCACCACCGAGACCTTTTACTCGATAAAAAATAGGAGCTGACCTGTTTTCCCCCATTAAATTTTGATATGTCCTTTTCATTAATTTAAAATACCTGGACTCAGCACTTTTAAGACTTTTCTTTTTTCTGGCTCAATGGAGAAATGTGGCCCGATGAGAAGCCGTCAGGCAGATTGCCTGCTCACACTGAGATGTGGTCTTTTGACCAAGCTATGTAAGTTGATCTGAATGAAATTTTCACTGGGCGTTTGTTAGAGCATCACTGTAATTTTTAGGGATGTGTCCATCAGGACGCCCAGAAGAGGCTTCTGTGCGAGGGGTTGTGCAGAAGAATGCCTGTGTCTGTCCACTGCATCCAGCAGGAACCCTCAAGGAGTCTTCCTCATCCTCCTAAGTCTTGGTGATTTATAATTTACATTCTGGTCTCAGGGAATGCATGAGTCCCTGGTGAGGGGCGTTCACAGTGGGGGGCAGGAGTGGGTGCAGACCTCACGAACCCCAGGGTGGTTTGCTTTGCTGCTGGTAAGCTAGTTTGCAAACTTATTGCTTTCAAGAGATTCCTAACATGGACTTAGATATATGATCTATGTCAAATTCCAGCTGAGAAATGAGGAATAATGCACTCCCAATCACTCCTAGCTGCAGGTTCAAACTTCCAGTTTTATGACAGATAACAAGGGAATAATGAAAGAAACAAATATTCTGAGAATGATAAAAAGGTTGCATGGGAACATAATAAAATGTAGTCACTTGTTTTTGGTCAATAGTCTTACCGTCCCTTTGGGTTCACATAACACCCATTTGTAGTCCCTCTTTTCTTTATGTGGCTTGTGTTTGGGTGTGATAGGCACCCAACGATAGGGATGATGGATGATTTAGAATCTGATATCCTGGCCTCGGTTCTGAGCTCTCCTGCTTACCATCTGCATAATACTGAGCAAGTTACTTAACCTCTCTGAGTATCAATCTCCTCATCTATAAAATGGTAATGATAATTCTGCAGGATTATTTTAAGGATTAAGTGGGATCACACATGGTAAATGTTTGGTACAATTCCGTGAATAGTACTTGTTATTTAAATAAATGCCAAGCATGCCATTTAACTTCAGTCGTTTGAAAAAAACATCCTGAGATCTGAAACACATGAGATGGCTCCTAATGAAGTATTTTTGTCACCAGATAACATCAAGTCCATGGTAATGAATGTGGCCTTATGTTCCAAAGCACCATAATATTGATAAATGGAGTAATCTCAAGTTCAAATGGAAAATCTGCTCTGCTGGAGGAGAGGGTGCCAGGGACTCTGAGGCAGGCAGACTGTGTGTGAAATTGATTGAAATTGACTGCTGAGAAATAGGATTCCATGGGCAAGAATAACTGCTCAGGAATTTAAAAAATACACACACATATATATGGTTGGCAATGATTAATATCCATTACATTGCACACCTGGAAGAATTCACAATCTTGATGATACATATATGTGCCCAACAAATATTTATCGAATTCTCACAACCAGCCAAGCAAAGTACTGACACTGGGGAATAAAGTCCCTGTCCTCAAGGGGTTCAGGGTCTAACTGGTGAGGAAGATGGCAAAAAATACTGCACAGAACACAGCACGGCAGTGGCTTCTAACCCAGCAGGGCCCTGAAATGTCCCTGGGGTAGGGGGTCCGTGAGCTGAGGTTCAAAGAAAGAAGTAGACATTAAGCAGGCAAATGAGTCAGGTGAGGCGGGGGGTGGGTGATATCCTTCCAGTGAATTCTCTCTGTTGGCTGAAGCCACCTCAGATGGGTTTTGTTATTTGCAGCCAAAAGAGTATTCATTAGAAGAGATATTCAGTGAGACCAAGAGATGATTGTTGGAGCAAATTGAAGTGACAAGAACAAAGCGATTAAAATAAAAAAGCAAGAAAATCAAATCTGTGTCAGTGAGGAAGGAGATGGGCTGGAGGCTGAGCGCCAGGAGCAGAGGTGGACAGCAGTGTGGCGAGCTGGAGCCGGTCCCCGGGGCCAGGGCTGGGGCAGGGAGCGAGGAGGTGGGCCAAGTGGTGGGAGCCACAACGTCCAGGTCTTGGACTTGATCTGTGGGTGGCAGGGACTCACAGAACGGCTGTACTCACAGAAACCATGGGCTGAGATTTCTGGGCACTGTTGATTGTTTTTGGCTTTAGGTTTAGAAAATTGCTTCTTTCTTTAGTTTCCCTCTCCCTTTTTTGGCCCTTCCACATTTTCAATACTATAACCGGAGGATGAAAATTAAATGGTGATTCCTTTCTATTGCATTGGTGGTGTGATTGCAACTTTGCAAAATGTCTTCCCGTCGGTCACTTCATTGGCTCCTCCTGAGAAGGTGGTTGCTGGCTGAGAAATTTGGGAATCAGCTTTTTAGCTCTAAGTAAGGGAGGCAACCTCTGGGAGACGGTGAAGCTGACTGGGTCCACATGAACAATGGTGGATGTGGAGATGTGATGTCAAATGTCCCTTATTCAGTTCTGCTTTCACTGGAGCTGGTTGCTTATTGCAAGGCAGCTGTGGATTCCTTCCCCACCTGCCTCCATCTTTCAAATTGGCCCCTTTCTGCTTGTTCCCAAGACACTTGTCAGTGTGATTTTCTTTCTCATAGTAACTGCTCCTTTCGTTCATCTTGACATTGCTAGCTCTTGGGGGGAATTCTGTGGTCGTGGTCCCTCGCCTGTTACCCATCGTCCAGTGCAAGTCCATCCTTGTATACATAGATTTGGTCTCTTTACTTCTTTGGGTGGGGGCATCACTTTGCTCTTTTCATTTCAAGTTCCTCCAGCAATCATCTTTGCTTCATTGACATCTCTTCTAATTAATATTCTTTTGGCTGCAAGTAACAAAAACTACTTGAGCTAGTTTCAGCAAACAGAATTCTGTATTTTTTTTTTTTTATTTTTTTGAGGCAGGGTCTTACTCTGTTGCCCAGGCTGGAGTGCAGTGGCCTAATCACAGCTCACTGCAGCCTCACACTCCCAGGCTCAAGTGGTCTTCCAGCCTCAGCCTCCCAAGCAGCTGGGACTACAGGCCTGCATCACCAGGCCTGGTAATTAAAAAAATTTTTTGTAGAGATGGGGTCTCTCTATGTTGCCCAGGCTGGTCTTGTACTCCTGGCCTCATGTGATCCTCTGTCCTTGGCCTCCCAAAGTATCACAGGCATGGATCACAGGCATGAGCCACTGTGCCTGATGAGCAAACAGAATTCTGTGGGTCCATGGCAGAACCCAAGGTCAGGGACATGGCTGGGACTCAGCATAGACTAGAGCCAGGAATGCAGTATCTAGGAAATTGCTGCCAACAGCTTCTGCAATTTATAACCTTCCTCTCCCTCCCATAAGGCTGAGCTGCTTCTTCTGGTCTTCACCCCAGATTCCTGGGGTAGAGAGTTTTGGCCTGTGGTCAGGGGGTGGTGGAGTCGGGGGTCCTGGCTATTCCCACTGTGAGCCTGTGGATAGAGGGGAGGGGCAGGTCCTCAAAAATGGCACAAGGCAGAAACCAGGTAGGCAATGGATTCAACCATATGCAATTACAGTTTGGCTGTTTTTAAGTAGAGCCTGGAAACTGTGTTTTTTCTTTTGGCTGGAATTCAAAGGGAAAAACATATTGTCCTTTCTGAGTCTCTTAAAACTCATTGAAGTTATTATATTTATTGTTCTCTTCCTCTTCTTTGCTTCTTTGTATGGGTCTCCTTGCTCTTGACCCTTCTGATGAAAACATTCTCCAATCCTTTCCCTTGGTCCTTTTGCTCTACCTTAAACTTAGAAGTACATGCCTCTGTGTGTGTGTGTGTGCACGTGTGAAAATGTGTGCAGACTGAGTTGAACCTGGTGCTCAAACTTGCCTGAGTGTGTGATGACGAGTGGACAAAGGGCTACTGCCTGGAGGGGGAGGGAAGAGGGATTTTTGCACTGGTGCGCAGGGAGAGAGCCCAGGTGGAGGAGGACAACGTGGCACATGCCTGGCCTGTTTACCTCCAGCTCAGACTCAAGAACTTGGTCTTAGCCACGTAGAGGGTGGCTGCGAGCAGAAGCTGTGGGAACCAGTGAGTTTCTCCGGTACAAGTTGTACTTCAATGTGCAGCACAGTGAGGGGGCACCCTCTCTTCTCCCGTGTGGAACATGGTGTGGCTCAGGTGTGGTGAAGTCCTTGTGAAACAACCCCGAGAAACTCCTTATTATGTGTAACGGAGGCACCATTATTGATGGCGACGCCAGTTGTGAGGCTATGGTTTAGTAAAGGAAAAGATTATTGAAGATAAGATTAAAAGAAAAAATGGAATGACCAGAGTGTCGGATGGGGCATCCCAGTGGATGCTGAAAGCACTGAGAATAGTTTTAACAGTAGTGGGAGGAGAAAAGAAGCCAGACAGATTCGGAAGCCATCAGTGCCTGGGGAGGTGTGAGCCGGGGGTTGGTAGATAAAAACCTTAAGGAGCAGTAAAGTCTGAGGATGGATGTTCCATCCTCAGGAGCTGCAGCACCTGCAGGCTTTGAGTGTGAAGTGCAGAGGGGAACGCAGCACCCCCTACCGGTCACGTAGAACATTGTCATCCGTAGGAATGGCACCCTTTGGGCTTTTCCGACATGCTGGCCCTGGCTTCAGGGAAAGAATATGATTAGAGATTTATGTAGGGGATCAGAATATGCCACCCCTGAATATGCCACTCTGGCATAAGGATTATTTTGAGCTTGAAGTAAATGAGAATCAAAAGATGCAGAAAGAAGCCTTCCCAGAGCTCCCCTTATCTGACTAAATGCAGAGTCCTGAGCAATGAGGACTATTGTAAATCGCTCTCCCAGGGACGTTTTAAGGCCATGAAGGAGATGGAAAGTCAGCACCGAGACAGACCCGCACAAACCAACCTTACTAAATTAGCCTTATCTTCCATTGCTTTTGCCCACGTATTTACCTTCCCATGGCTTGCTTTTAAGCTTAAATGTCTTTTCCTTTGTCTCATCACTTCTCTAAAAATTTATCGCTCTTTGTTAAGATACTAAATTAGTCTCAAATTCCAACCACTACTTTGAGTTACTTATCACTGAGTTTCTCCTCTGTGTCTGCACGCCACGTGTGTTCATAGACCGTCTGCTACTCGCCTGTGACTCTGTCTTTTGTCAGTTTAGTTTCCAGAGCCCCAGCTGGAGAACCTAGGATGGTAGAGGAAAAGATTTTTCCTCCCCTACAAGACCATCTGATTTCGAGAAGAACAGGAAGGAAATGTTCTGAGAGGAGGTTGTGGGGTTTGGGGGTGTCTTTAGTCTGTGTTGTGCTGCTATAACAGAACACCACATGCTGGGCAATTTATAATGAACAGAAATTTATTGGCTCGCAGTTCCAGAGGCTGAAGTCCAGTGTCAAGGTGCCGCCATCTGGTGGGAGCCTTCTTGCTGTGTCATCACATGGCAGAAGGCAGAGGGGCAAGAGAAAGTGAACCCACTTGCACAAGCCCTTTTAATAATGGCATTAATTCATTCATGAGGGCAGAGCACTCATGTCCTAAACACCTCCCATTAGGCCCCACCTTGCAATGCTGTCACATTAGGGACTAAATTTCTAACATGTGAATTCTGGGGGACACAGTCAGACTATAGCAGGGGAGTGTTGATAATGAATATGAGTAAAAGAGTTCTGGGGGCCAGTGAGGTAAGAGACAGGATTGCAGAATGGGTGCATGGAGTAGAATGTTGACACTCACCTGGGGCACACTAAGAACGGTTACCCCTGTGAGAAGCAGCTCTGTTACAGACCAACAGCTGCAATTGGAGCATCCAACCTAGTGAGTCTGACTTGGTGCTCCTTGTGGAAGCCATTGTGTGTGTGTGTGTGTGTGTGTGTGTGTGTGTTTGTCCCTGGCATCACAGGGAGCATCTTTTTCAACAGACCACCACATCGATTTCTTGCTGGGTTTAAGTCTTGGTAAACCTGGGGATGGCCCTAGGAACCTCAGAACTAAACCCTGGGAACACTACACAGCCTGTATTTTAAGTCAGGCTACCTAAATATGCCCTCATACCACTGTTTTTGTATAACATGGTATCAAACTGTCAGAATCTTAACTTTGGTTATATAGATTCCCTGCCCATTCCATAAAGGATATGAGACCCTCTAAAATAATATATTTAGTTAAATAAGATAAAATAAAGGAGTAAAGAAAGCACTTTTGGATGTAAATCGAGGATCCTTATGGAGGGCTCCTGGCTGTGGGGTAGGGTTTTGGGGATGGAACCGGCCAGGCAGGGCAGGGGGCTCACAGGCCTTAGCGTTTGCTTTGGGGGATACACACAGATGCCTGTGTCTGTCTGATCTTGGAGACGGCGGTGAGGAAACGGGCCAACTTTCTGAAAGCCAGTTTGTTAAAAATCCACTCTTGGGGTGGCTAATTAGCCAAACTAATTGCCCCAAGAAACAAAGCATTATTGTATGAGAGTCAGCAATTATTGTTTTAAAAACAACTGTTTTGTTCTGACATATGGTAGTCTGCCAGGGGCTTCTTGGAACTGAGTTTTCAGTGAGAAGGTGGGGACTCAGACACTAGTGACAATGTTGAATCTTTTCTGAGCCCTCTGCTCCCAAACAGCCATGTCGATTGAGAAATCTCCCACCTTTCTGTGTTCTGAGAAAGGCCTAACTGTAGGTGACCACTCTGCTCTCACATATTCCAGCATCTTCCAAGATGACAGCCACCTCCTTTCTCACGAATCCTGTAAGGAGTGAGGATGGCTTCCTTGCCTACCTTTCTCTCGAAAACTGCAGGCCCCCTTCCTTTTCTTTGAGCCATTTTTCATTAATTGATATCTTCTTTGTAGCTGTAGGGGAAAGAAAACTTTCTCTCTACCTTCTGAAGGTTCAATGGTTGAATCTATGAAATGGACTGACAGTAGACAGATTAATAGGAGAAAAACCATTTTAATTATGAGCAAATGCATGGGAGTCCCACAAAATATGAGACTTGAAAAAGGGGTCAGATGATTAAAGCTTATATGGCATCCTGAGCTACAGAAAGGGATGGGGGTGGTAGAGACACAGTTGTAGGAGGGTGCAGGGAGGAAATGCACAGCAAACCAAGGCTGTCTTGCTATGCAGATAAAAGGTCTCCCAGGTAATAAAAGTTGTCCAGAGCAGTCCTCAGAATAGGTGAGAGTCTGTGATAAAGTCTGTCTGGTGCTAGGTAGATACAGACTTAAAGACTTACTAATTGCAATTTTAGTTGAGAGAAAACAGGGTAGAGATAGACTTTTTTCCTTTTGTCTAGCAAAAATTCCCTGGACAATTCAGATGATTTTATTTGAGCTATTGCAATTGGGAGATCATTCATTAATGAAGGAACATCTCAACGAAGAGAGAGAAAATTTGGGATTTTTCTAAACAAGGGCATTGTAGTGGTGAAGGGAAAACTGGAAAGGCTCATTGAAAAGTGAACTTACAAAAGGTAGATTAATTGGAGAAAAGGCACACAAACTTTATTGATGTGCCCATGATGGAACCACAGAGTGAGTATCCCATATCCCACTGGGGCTCACATACTTATATAACCTTATTTCAGAGGAGTGGAGGGAGATGGAGAATATAGGTAATTCTGTTGAGGGGCAGTAAATGACTACTAGGGAGAATGAATGGATACTTGGGAGAATGAATGGATGGGGGAACTGAGATTGACTTATAAATGGTTCTCCTGGGAAATGAGCCTGAGAGACAGACATTATTTTGTAGAAGGGCCTGATCAGGTCTGGTTACATTCTTGGTCTTTTCTGCAATAGATAATGAGATAACAGGGAGAGGAGGGAAGAACTGTTGTTCTATTTGGTGGGTCCATCACCTCTTTATGTAGATATCGAAAAAGTCATTTCCTGGGCTTGTTGATCTCTAAGGGTTTCTAATTCAACATACTCATTATACCAAAGAGCCATATTTTGGGGTGAAATTCCCTGTGCTCCTTCTAAGTCATCTTGGAAGACTGGGGATGGATCTTATATTGGAATATGGGAGAGAAGGGTAGGGGTTCATCAACAGTTGCTATTCATAGTGGCTTTGACATTGTCACTTCCAACCTATATCCTTTGAAGTTAAAAACCAGTTACTGGCTTCTTTTCTGGTGTTTCCAATTCCAAGTGTCTGGGTATCTTTCAGAAAGGTGTACATATTTCCACAGGGCTACTGTAATATATTTTTTAAAAAGTGAAATTGTATTGTTCCCCAGAAACTCAGTCCTGGCACCTGCATTATCTGCCAGCAAATGAATCCTTTGTCTCCAAATGCATAGTGATTAAACATTTTCCCCAACACATAATGATTTCTTTACAAAACTATCTTCATAATTAGCATGGCTTCAGAATGGAATGAAAGTAATTATGGCTAAATTCGCAAATCTTTTCTTGGAATGATTTTAACCAGAGTTCACATCTCTAAATACTGAGGTGCAACAAATTCACATTCTTTCGTAATTAAGGGCATTTTAATTCTCCTTGTCTCTTCAACTTGAACCTCTAGGGCATTCATAAAAAAGTCAAATTGGCCAAGGTACAGAATGGCAATGACTAACACATCCATCAATGATCTGGGAGTCAACTCAGAAAGCTCTAGTCCAACATCTGTCTTTGACAGGAATTATTTTAGCTGGGATAATTTAATACTTGGTTCGTGCCATGTTGGGAATCGCTGTGATCTCCTATGGTATTGATAAGACAGTTGAATGTCTACAGCTCCACCCTTCTTCAATCGGAGGAGTAGACTCGCTGCCTCTTGCAAACCCAATTGAAAGGAGGCCCAGGGCTAGGAGTTAAGATCCACAAAGAGTTTTGGATGTAATAAATGTCTCTGCTTCCTGTTTCTCAGACCAGCCTGTGGGGATTGGCGTGAGCTTGTTGGCCCTTTGGTCCTGAGGGCTCAGCTCTCTTTCAGAACCTCCTTTTGTGACCAGAGTAGGTAGCAGGAATGAATAATGCATGATATAGGAAAACACTGAACTCCTCAGGGGAGAGAAAGAGTCCAGAGAATGAAATTCCATTTATATTTAAAACAGAGCAAATGTTTAACCAGCGGTTTAACACATTCAACGGCACTAGGTCAGACTCTGTAAGAGAGATGAAGAAGCCCAAGTCTTGGTGTAGGGGACGAAGAATGAACCCCTGTAACAAAAGACAGGTTAACAATAGAAAAACAAACAGAAGTTTATTAACATGTATACCTCATGTATACATGGGAGAAACCAGGGAAAAATGAGTAAATCTCAAAGAGGTGCCTCACAACTCTGGATTATATATTAATAGCATTTTTAACAAAACGATACAGTTTTGGAGAAGGGACAAGACAAAGAAAAAGGACCTTGAGTCTCTAGGAGCAGCAAATTGTGAAAAGGCAAACAAATGAGAAACTAACGATAAATACAGGCTGGTTAGTAAAATTTGTCATGGAGCTCCCTCTGATGTCATCTCCAAGCTGATAAGGACCTAAAGTTGTCTTTGGTGATCAAAATTTGTCCTTCCTGGTAGAGAGGGGTGGAGGGACACCTTTGTAAATTTATGCCCTGCTTTTAGGAAGAAAAGGAGTGGTAGGAGAACTTTTCCTGCATCTGTTGATTCTCAATTTCCTTCAGCTCAAAATAATCCTATGCCAGAGTGGTGGTGGCAAATTCTGGTCTCGTGCACAGGCCCTGGCCTCCCTGATGCCATGCTGAAAGTGCTTGGGCAGACATTGTGCCAAGTACTTTATACTTATTAGCTTATTTCCATTGTAAACTAAACTAAAATCCTAAACTAAACTAAAACCCCCTTTTGGCCAGGGGAACTTCAGAAAAACCTTGAAACTAAGTTCTGGGCCATGAAGGGAAGGGAGGGTCAGACACACTCATTATACCCACTCCCTTTTGGAGTTTAGACTAATTGCAAACAGGCCCTAAGACCATACAAGGCAAAGGTTAAGTCGTGCCTGCGGCCATCAATTTGTTTAATAGATCACTTTGAGTCAGTATATGTGGCTTGCTCTATTACTAACAGACTTTTTTATCTTAAAACATTCCTTTCTACTGATTCCAAGCCTTTAGACTAAGCTTTATTTCTTTAACCAGTTACAAATCAAAGAATCTCTAAACTTACCTATAACCTGTAAGACCCCACTTTGAGATGTCCTGCCTTTTCAGGCCAAACCAATGTATACCTTCCATGTATTGATCTATGATTTTACCTGCAATTCCTGTCCCTGTAAAATGTATGAAACCAAACTGTAACCTGGCTGCCTCAAGTGCATTTTTTCAAGACCTCTTGAGATATGTTTCCTGGACCAGCAGTAACTCATGTTCAGCTTAGAATGAACCTTTTAAAATTATTTCACACAGTTCAGGTTTTCCATTAACACTATTTTTGCATCAATACCATGGAGTAAGTGGGTATTATCAATCCCATAGCCATAAGAGGAAACTGAAGCTCAGAGAGGTTAAGTCACCTGTCTAAGGCCATATGTTTAGCAAGGGGCATAGCTGGGATTGGAACCTTGGCCCGTCTGACTCTAAATTCCATGATGAATCTACAGTTGGGCTGAGGATTTAGGATATAATGATATAATATTCACTGAATATAAAATGTTATGAGAGTTTAAAAGTGGAGAGATAATCTTATCTGGGGGAGGTGGTGACACATTCTACAGGGAGTATCTTCACTGGGCTCAATAATAGGAGCAGAGTCAACTGTCTTCTCTGAGGGCAGGAGGTGGGGGAGGGATACTCTAAGCCTGTGGTTTTTGTGTTTAAACATGCATCAGAATCACCTGGGGGGCTTATTAAAAGAGATTATTGGTTCCCACCTGCAGAGTTTCTCTTCCAGTAAGTCTTGGGTAAGGACTTAGAATTTACATTTCTCATGAGTTCTCAGATGATGCTGATGCTGCTGGTCCAGGGACCACACTTTGAGAACCACTGCCCTAAGGCAACAAGGTGTAGAATTAGGGGTCTGTTTGGAACCCAGTCATTTGGCTAGTTGGGTTCTAGTGGAGTGTTTGTGCTATAACAGACAGAATGGCCTAAAAATGGGTAAAAATGTCATCTGTCTCTTCAAAACCCCCTCACCCTTTTTGAGAATTAAAACCTGCATCCCTACCTCAGGCCAGTGGTCTGGACAGGTGGCGGAGTGTCCTTTGTTCTTTGTGCTGCAGGAGATGGCTCAAGGGAATTGTCCCAGTATGGGTCAGGAGATTGTCTTAGCTGAAGATGGGATGAATCAGAACCATCAACTATAATTGAACAGCAATAGCCTGAAGCTGAAAACCTCCCCTTAAAAGTTCTGTGTTTCTTCTCAGAGGCAGGACGTTGGTACTTTAAGATGCCAGTCTGCCAACTTCCTCATTTGCTGGCAAATTAATAAACTTCTCTTTCCTTCTCCTCAAACCACTTGTCCTTGTTCTTCTGATGTGGCCTCAGGGACAAGTGCCGAACTTTCAGTAACACTGCAAGCCAGGATGTTAGTGGAGATGAGGCTGAAAAAGTAGTTTAGAGCAAAGACATTCCTGTCACCTTTAAGGAAATAGTTTCATCATTGAAAAAAAAAATATCAAGGAACTGTGTTCCATCACAGGATATTTCAGTTAATATGCCTTATGGGAAAAGCACATTTCTCCCCGTTGTAGAGTGTACTATTGGCCCCTAGTTTTACCCCTTCCTGTGTCCACACACTCCATCATGTGACTTTAGCTTTCTTCCATAAAGGTGGGACATACTTCCCTGCCCACTGACTTTGGATTTATCTATGTGCTTTTCATTGGTCAACAGAGTGACACAAATGTGATGTCAAGTCCAAGCCTAGCCCAAGAGACCACGTGGGTTTCCACTTGACCTCTCATGCCCCAGCTGTTGCCATGAGAACACTGTGCCTGAGCGAGGCCACTGGTCCAATAATGATGAGCAACACTTGGGTAAGAGGCACCTGCTGAGCCTGTACTAGAATAGTTGACCCCCCAACCCTCAGTTACATGAGAAATAATAACTTGTTTTAAGCCACTGAGTTTTGCAGTGGTTTGTTTACTCAGCAATAATTTACTGATACCTCCCCTTTAAAACACTTATGTTTTGAATGTATGTGTTTTAGGCTGCCTAATCAAAACACCAAATTCATTATTCATTTTTCTTTGTATAAAGAATCATAAGTGAAGCTTGTTATGCTTGCAGAGTTGGTGATAGTCTTCTGTAAAATGCCACATTACATCACCCAGACAGTTCCTTTATAACAGTATGTGCTGCAGCCTCTGGGCTCTTTTCATATCTTCCTCTGTGGTCTCCTTGATGTTAGGATCACTTGGCTGGGACTTATTCTTGAAGGATCTAACGAGCAGCTTATTATGTTGTCAGCTAATTGAGGAAGAGTGTCTTTGGCATGAGAGAAGAACATTGTTATGGAAATTACCCTACTCCTGTCTATTTTTCCTAATAAACTGGATGCAAATGAGAACCTAAGCTTGAGAAGAGAGAAAAGCCAGCTGTTAAACCAAGCCATAAATTCAGGCAAAATAGTGGCTTAGCATGTACAAAACATTGTACCTTAATTTTTCATAAATATTGTTAAGTTGATTTACCACTTAGACCCTTGATTTGAACCTGTTTTAGTTCCTACGAGAGAAAGCAGGGGCTTCTTGGGGCTGTTGGGCAACATGGCTCGTTCTGGAAGCTAAAATACCTTGAATCATTCTCTGTCTTGTTAATAAGTCTCTACACCCTGACCTTTCGTAGGCATGTAACACTGCTGGTTAGCAGCTTTGCTAACTATGTGGGCTCCCAGTGGTCTGAGTGAAGTTGAGCACTTGGAGCTGTGATCCTCGTGGACTTCTCTTTACCCCATGGCTGCTGTGTGCAAGTATCCAACCAGCTCTTCTCTGGGCTCCTGTGTCATGATAAGAAATATTTATTTGGTCATTGTCCCCAGTTTTTGGCATAAAGCTCCTAGAACCCTTGGAATCTCTGGAGTGATGAGTATCTTTTGTATGTTAATGAGATGACTAGTGGCTGGAGGGCCCCTGAACAGCTAGGATGGGGGCCAATTCCCAGAAAGACCAAATCATAATTAGAAGATTGGATGTTTCAGCCCCACCCTCCAACCTCTGGGGAAGGGAGAGGAGTTGGAGGTTGGGTTGATTCAGTCACCAATGATTTAATCAATTATGCCTACATTAAAAACCCTCCATAAACACCTCTAAACAATGGTGTTCAGAGACCTGGGTTGGTGAATACAGGAAGGTGCTGGGAGGATGGTGTGCCTAGAGAGTGCATGGAAGCTCCGTGTCCCTTCCCCATACCTTGCCCTATGCATCCCCTCCATTTGCCTGTTCCTAAATTGTATCCTTTATAATGAACTGTTAAGTGGCTTCTGAGTTCTGTGTGCTCTTCATTGCCGAGAGAAGTAAGTACTGTCTGCATGACTCTACTGGGAGAGGACAACTGGAAGCTCATGCCTGGTCTCTTCTTGGCTCTATTCCATGTGTCTTCGTCCTTTGTTGATTTTAATTTGTATCTTTTCACTTTAATAAACTGTAACCATAAGTATAATGACTTTTCTGGGTTCTATGAGCCCTTTTAGTGAAAAATTAAACCTCAGAGTGGTCTTAGGGAACTCCAAAACTGCAACAATAAACACATACAACAAGAAATTACCAAAGACAACATGTGCCAAGTGCTAAGAAGAGCAGGAAGTGGTTAAGTTGCACAGGTGCTTGGTGAAGGTAGCCACCCTTTGGGAGAAGGGATCAGGACAGGCTCTTGGAGGAGAGAGGACTTGAGTTAGTCCTTGAAGGATGCATTATATTAAAACAATTAAAAAACCCTAAAGTGTTCTTTTCCTAAAAAAATTTTGATAATATAGAAAACTATGGAGGAAAAAATGGAAATCATCAATAACCCTAATTTAAAAAACCATCACCAATTTAACATGCTACTGAATTTTCTTTTGGTCTTTTTTGTATGTGTATGTAATTGTTTTTAAGTTTTTAATATGGAAAATTCCAAACATACAAAAAAGTAAAGGGAAGAGTATAATGAATTCCATGTATCTATCACCCAATAATTAAATGGTGGCCAATTCTATTTTCTTTATAACCCCTTTCATTACGTCCCCTGAATTATTTTGCATCAAACCCCAGACATTGCATACGTTCATTTGTAAACATTTTAGTATGAATCTCTGAGAGATAAGGGCTCCCCTTCTAAATGTATCACAATACCTTCATCACCTTCACCCCCGAATCAGCAATATCTTAAAGTCATAAAATATTCAGATAATGTTCACATTTTCCAGCTTGTCCTTTAAATTCTGTTTTTTTGTAAACTGTTTAAATCAGGATCCAAACAAGATCCATACCTTTCAACTGGTTAATGTGTCTGTTAAATTTCTTTTTTAAAAAATCAACTTTACTAAAGTATAACTTCCATGCAATAAAATACACCCATTTTCAGTGTACAATCTATCTGTCTTATAACTACCATCCCAATCAAGATATAGAATATTTCCATCACTCCCAAAAGTTCTCCTGTGCCTCTTTGAAATCAATCTCCACCCTCCCTCCACAGCTCCGGGCAACCTCCAGTTAGCTTTGTCACTGTGATTTGGAATGCTGTTCTTTGATAAATCTCCCCGATCACTGCCTTTCGGCCAACTCCTGCACCTGGTTTTTCTCTATTGCCACTTTGGAGTCCTCTGGGGCTCTTGGGATTAGATTCCCTTGTCTCAGGTCTTCTGGGGTGGAATGTGTTCTCAGTTCTGATTTTTCTACTAATGTAATTCCATCTGCTATCTTCGTGGGATTTGAAAAAATTTATATCCTTTTGATGGCCTTTCTTGTTTTCCTGTGCTATAATGGTTTTGTTGTCAAAAAAAATCTGCAACCTGTCAAACTCAGCAGGGATATAAACAAGAAATAGTTTTTATTTCTTTCAGTCATTGCCTCTGGCCATACTTTGTCAATTTCCTTTCCTGTCCCTTAATAAAATCTTGGGCAAATGCTTTAACTTTTTACTTACTTTCAATCTAGTCTTATCCAGGTTGAAACTTTACAGTTGATTTAAACTCTTCCCCCTCCTCCAACCTGTGACTCCAGGGTCCTGTAGTGTGGCTCTGTCTTTTCTTGAAGTACAGTCATGTGTTGCTTAAGGACAGGAATACAGTCTGAGAAATGCGTCGTTTGGTGATTTTGTCATTGTGTGAACATCATAGAGTGTATTTACACAACCTAGATGGTGTAGCCTCCTACACACCTGGGCTATATGGTACAGCCTGTGGCTCTAGGCTACAAACCTGTACAGCATGTTAATGTACTGAATACTATAGGCAATTATAGTATTTGTATATATAAATATATCTAAACAGAAAAGGTACAGTAAAAATATGGTCTAAAAAATGAAAAAAAAAAAAGATACACCCGTGTAGGGCATTTACCATGAATGGAGCTTACAGGGCTGGAAGTTGCTCTGGGTGAGTCAGTGAGTGAGCAGTGAGTGAATGTGAAGGCCTAGGACATTACTGTGCACTACTGTAGACTTTATAAGCACTGTACACTTAGGCTACACTAAATTGATAACAAATTTTTTCTTTCTTCAGTAATAAATTAAACTTAGCTTACCGTAACTTTTTTACTTTTAATTTTTTAAACTCTTTTTAAATAACATTTAGCTTAAAACACAAATATATTGTATAACTGTACAAAAATATTTTCTTTCTTTATATTCTTGTTCTGTATGCTTTTTTCTATTTTTATTTTATTTTATTTTTTGCTCTTTAAACTTTTTTTTGTTAAAAACAAAGACAAAAACACACATCAGGCCTATGCAGGGTCAGGATCATCAATATCAATGTCTTCCATCTCTTGTCTACCTCTTGTCCCACTGGAAGGTCTTCAGGAGCAATGACGTGCATGCGGGTGTCATCTTCTTTGATGACAATGCCTTCTTCTGTAATATCTGCTGAGGGACCTGCCTGAGGCTGTTTTACAGGTAACTATTTTTTTTAGTAAGTAGAAGGGAGTACATTCTTAAATAACAATAAAAGTATAGTCTAGTAAATACATAAACCAGTAACATACTTATCATTATCAAGTATTCTGCACTGCACATAATTGTATATGCTATGCTTTTATATGACTGGCAGTGAAGTAGGTTTGTTTACACCAGCATCACAAATACATCAGTATTGCGTTGTGTCATTGTTAGGTCTGGTGCAGGGGAAACAGGTGGCAAGGAGGTGGCTAGGGGCAGAGAGTGGGAACCAAAGTGTAGCTAGGAACCAAACTGTGGCTAGGATCTGTTCCCTGGTAGGAATATACGTAGTAAAAAGGTCCTAGTTAATTAATTAATTAATTAATTAGTATAACATGAGTGGCGCTTCATGGAGAATTCTGGAAAAGACGCATGTTCAGAAAGGGAAACTGTTACGTAACCTACCCTGTTAGGTAACCTGTCATGTAACACCAGCCTGTCAATCACCCCCAAAGGCAGGAAATGGCAACCAATCCTGCCAGGGGAGAGGCGGGACAAACTAGTGGGCTTATAAAAGGCAACATGTGCTCAGCCTCCACCGTCTTTCTCCACGCCTGGAGACTGGCCTGTTACGCTCCCTCTGGAACGTATTTTCCCTTTGTGTAGCTCCCTTTACTTTTGTTCTTTCTTTTATGTGATAAACTGTTTGTATTAAGTTGCTCTGTGCGTGAGATCACTCAGTCATCCGCTCGACTCAGTACCAGTACTCATTCTTGACACTGGGACCCGGGGGACCAGGGAACATCCACACAGGCGAACCTAGCAGTATGATGTTACTAGGCGACAGGAATTTTTCAGCTCCGTGGGATCACCGTCATGCATGCGATCTGTGAGGCACAAGACTACCTATTCTTCTCTTTTCCCTGAATCTGGTTCTCCCAGAATTGGGGGCGGGTAGGAGGGACAGCAGGGACAGAGACCTCATGCAGCTGATTGCCTGTGAGTGGAGGAAGCCATCCTGACTCTGCTCCGGCTTACAGAGGTTCCGTCTGGAGAAGGAGGCCTCCTCTGACACAGGGTCTTTCTGGAGAAAGTGTCTGGTTTTCTTTAGGAGCAGTGACTGCCTGGAGAAATGGCAGCTGTGTCTCACTTCACCTGTGCTGGTGGTATAGCCGTACAGCTAAGGGTGTGTGTGTGTGTGTGTGTGTGTGTGTGTGTGTGTGTTTGTGCATGAATGTGAGTGTGTGTATGTGAATTTCCTCTAAACCATGTAGCTCAGAATTGGGGAAGAAGTACGTTTCCTCATAGAAAATATGGGTTTCTTTTCACACGAAAGCGAGGGGAAGGAGGCTACCTGAACGGATGCCCAACACAGGTGCTTAAAGACATCACCGTTTGGACAGTTCCACATAGAAAAGGAGAAACAATTTTCCCAAAAGAAAATGGTATGGCCTATATTAAAGCCCTGTTTTTCATCTGCCCTGAATATATATTTTATTCTTTTGGAAAAATATGGTGAGCAAAAAGATTGACATTTAAACTTTCAGGAACTGTAGTAATTTTTCTTTTTATGCTAACTGCATCCTTTCTTTCATAAAAATAATGCTGAGAAAATGTTTGGATTTTATTGTTATAGCTTGATAGTAATCTCATGTTTGTATTATAGCTAATCTCTCCCTGGATTTGGTGTTCTTTCTAGAGTTGACTTGTAAGTTGCTTTTAACTCTAACTGCATGAATAGTCTTCATCTCTCTAGTCTCCATCTTGGAATTGCCTCTGCAGAGACATAGGAGCTTTTGTCCTCTGTTTCTCGGGCTATTATCAAATGCAAGACTGAAAGGCTGTCCGACCAGGCCTGTGAACCAGGGATAATTTCTTTTCTCTCAAAAATGAATTAGCATGAGACTCTACCAGTGCTAGAAGCACATTTAATAAAGGAGCTTCTCCAGATGGTCGAAGGTAGATAGTTTTAAATTCAGAACACTTTTCATTATAATTGCAATACCATGCACAGATTTAAACTGACACTTTGGGGAGTTTACAGATGAGATGCACTGCAATCTGCTACAGGCATCATGGTCACTAGGTTTTATTGTTTCAGAAATCGCATAATGACTATTGAAGAGCACTAATTGCCTACAGTTTGGTATGATAGAGGAGCATATTACATTTGTTCTACCCTGTAGACCTTTGTTTCACAGAGACAATTTAAAGTACATAAGAAAACAATCACAGACTGTTCTAATCTCCATGGCGTTTGCAAATTATTTTTCTCAAGTGAAACGGCATTTTGAATACATTTTTTTGGCATGTAAAATCCTCTAATGAAAGCGGTAAAATGTAGTGGGAAAAGGATGGACTGGATTTGGATTCCAGCTTCTTACAGGATTTATGAGCATAGTTAAGTTGTTCAAACTCGTGGGTAACAGTTTCCTTTACAGCGAATTGGGAAACTCAGTTGTTCTAGATAATGTCTAAGGTCTCTTGCAGCCATAAAATCCACTGATTCCACATTGTGTACTGAAACAAATATCAAGAAACCATTAAGTAAATTATTTGTATTATCCTCTTGATTATTAAATAGCAAGCCTCTATTTTATTAATTTTATTCCTTGGCATTATATATGTTTTTTAAAAAAATATTTTTGGGAGAGATCTATCCTGTTACATTTTATAATTTCTTGTTGCTGGTATAAAGTAAAACTTTTACTTTTGTCTATTTAGCTTACAGACAGTTGTGTTACTGAATGCTTTTTGTTATAATAGATTTTTAGTTGAGGTGCTTGAATTTTCTGGGAATAAAATCTATGAATAAAACTTTTAGAACTTCAAGAACAATGTTGAAGAATAGGGATGATAGCAGGCATCCTTTCTTGTTTTAAATTTCAATAACATATCCTTATTTAATATGACATTTGCTATTGATATATGTTGAACATCCTATCAAATGTAGCATTCTTTCTATTGTAATTTTACTTAGAATTTTTACATAATGCTTTTCTGATATCTATCAAAATAGGTATGTGGATTTTTCATCTTTAATCTATTGATATAATGAATTGCTTTAATAGATTTCCTGATGTTAAACCATTTAAAAATTTTAAACCATCTTAAAATTCCTGCAATAAACCCAGCTTGTTCACTGTGCTTCAAAAATATACTTTCAAATTCACTTTGTTAATATATTATGTAAGTTTTTTCCACCTATATATTATTAGTAAGGTAGGTTTATAATTTCTTTGTACTTTAAAAAATTGTATTTAAAATATAAAGTTATACTTCTCAAAATTATTTAGAAAAATGTTTTTCATCTTCTGTGCTCTGTCATAATTTGAATAGCATAGGAATTAGCTGCACTTAAGGGACAGATAGAATTTATGGGTAGCACTGTCTGAGCCTTGTTCTTACTCTAGGAGTAGATACATGACTTTTTCCTCCCAGTAATTCTATGATTTTTGTTCAGTTCTTTTACCTCTTCTTAAGTTTGTTTTGGCAATTTATCTTCTCAACAGCCACCAGTTTCACCTTGGTGTTCAAATTTATTAGCATACACAGTTATTTTCATTAACTATTTTAATTGCTCCGGTATTTGTAGTCTCATTTCTGATATTTATTACTTTCCTGCTTTCTTCCCCTTCTCTGTTTCTTGAATTGTTTTGCTAGGGGTTTGTCCTTTTCATTCAGCTTGTCAAAGACCCCATTTTTGGTTTTCCTTATAATATGTTTAGATTTTAAACAGGAAAAGGAATTTAACTTTTGGGTTAATTACTTATTTGGTCCACTAAATTGTGGACATTCCAGAAAGTTCATTTGTTATTTTATCAGAGCCCCTACCTTTGCCCTCTTAGAGTGTAGAAGAGGGCCAGGATGGAGGATTAGGATCAGAGAAATTAACCTTAACTGCACGGCGAACCACTTGTAGGGTAGATTTTGTGACTTTATTACTGTGTAACATTGACTTACGTATAGTCTAGAACTAACTGCTGGAGAGGGGCCTCGCTCGGCAGCTTGGAGACGGTGCATGTTGTGATCAGGGCTAAAACTTCGGGATTAGACAGACCTGCGTCTGGATCCTGGCTCTGCCACTCACAGTGGGGCTACTTTGGGCAGGTCCCTTTGCTACTGGTCCTCATCTGCTTCCTTGTTTAGGGACCACTAAATGAAAAAGGATATGAAAAGCATTTGGCATATCAGGAGCCTCAGTAGATGGTAATAGTAGTAGGAGTTGCTCTTAATCTAATATCTGGTCAAGTCACAGGGTCTTCGTTTCTCATTCACAAAAGGTAAGGTCCTATCCTTTCGGAGCTACTTAGTAGGCAGATCTAGAAACACTTTCCTTCTAGCAGCACGAGCTATCTTCCCATCCACTGCCAGAGCAGTGCAGCCTCGGATGCCCGTCAGGGCGAGCCGGCCTCCTCTGCGCCCAGCCAGCGTGGCACGATAGACCACCTTTGTCAGACAGTCTTGCCCCTGCACCTGGAATGCAACAGAAACACCTGGGCAAGAAGGCTGCACAGCAGGGAAAAGGTGACTGATACACGCCTCCCCCACGTGGGTTATAAGTTTAGGAGGTTTGACATGGCAATTTAAGGGGTCTGTTACTATCTCTTTGTAATGTCAAAGGAGGGCACGAGGCCTCTCTGCCCCTTAAGACAGAGGGGGAGGTGGCAGTTAAGTTCTGTCTCCTGAAAGGTTTCCCACCCTCCCTTTCCTTCCATCCCGGTGTGAACGGTTACTGCGCTGTATCTGAAGGGAGACAGACTGGAAGGGGTCTTGGAAATATGTTCTAAAGCTAGAGTTTATCAATTTTTGTGAAATCTTAGCTCCTCCTCCATGGGATATGCTGCATGGCCAGCAGAATCTCTTCAGATTGCCTCTGACAAATCATCTCTCACCCTCCATCCTCCTTATTTTCACCTCTCAGGGACTGTTAGGCCTACGGCTATGGGAGGGGTGAGTCCCAGGACCACGGAAGCTGGCACATTTCTGTGCAGCTGATAAAGCCCAACACAGATGTTGCTTCACTGACTCTTAGAGTAATCTGATGAGGTGAATAAAACAGAGAGTTATCATCTACATTTCATAAATGAAGAAACTGAGGCCCAGGGCTTTGTCCAAGGTCATACTCGGCAGAGCCCAACCACACTAAGCTTTCTACTACTAAGCCCATGGCTGCTTCCACCGACAGGCTGGTCTCTCTTCTGTAGGGATTGAATCTCAGGTTGCAGATCTTGCATCTGGAAGCTCTTAGGGCTTCCTGCCCAGAGTCCCTAACTTAGCTCAGTTTCCCTTAGTGAGGAAGGGGAGAGGGGGAGGGAGAGGGTGATGGGGGCACAGGAAGGGGTGGGGGAATTAATGCTCTGACTTCTCAAATGATGGAAACTTTTGCCTTCAGTTTAAGCTCTTCAGCTGCCCAAACCATTCCCAGGGTTGTGATCTTCCGGCGCCTCTGACTTGTTGTCGTTTCCCAGAAGCTCCCCGTGTGGCTTAGCTCTTCATCTTCTCCTGGCAGAACAGAGGCTATAATGTAAACTGTCATCATCATTGCATTGGACCCGAGGGGAAGAGATGACATTTTCTTGTGAGACCGAGGAGGAGCAGCAGCAGGTGTGGGGAAGGGTTATTCTGCAAACCAAATATTGCGGAGTGTTTCTTACAGCCTTCGGAGAGACACAGTGTTTGCTGAGAGGGAGCAGATGATGGTCCTCAGGTGGTTCTGTCTACAGTGGTAAAACAATAAGCATGCGTGACCAGGTGTGTTCAGGGCGGTGGCACATCTGCGGTCCCAGCCACTCGGGAGGCTGAGGCCAGAGGATCTCGTGAGCCTAGGACTTCTAGGCAAGCGTGGGCAGCATAACTAGAGACTCAGTCTCTAAAAATGGAAAAGGAAGGAAGAATAAGCAGATGCAGCCTGCCCTGAGGCCTGGCTCGGCACCCTTGGGCTGCCCTCATGCCCGGGCTGATGCTGCGCTTTGCACGGCGGTGAGGGGCAGAAAGGCGGACTCCCTAAAAAAAGAGCAATCACTGGTTCATTTTCACAAAATGGGTCAACATTAGTTCCCAACCAGGGAGATTTTGTTCCCCAAGGGACATTTGGCAATGACATGAGACATTTTTGGTTGTCACAATTGGGAAGGGAGTACACTGGCATGTAGTAGGGTGGAGGCCACGGATGCTGCTGAGCATCTTACAGTGCCCAGGAGAGCCCACGGCAAAGGACTGTTCAGCCCAAACATCAGTGGTGCCAAGGGTGAGGAGCCCTGGGTGAGAGAGAGGCCCAGCCTGCGACAGTCCTCTGGAGGTGTTGGTCGAATGCTTGGGTGCCGGTAGAGCTTTGAGTAGGGCAACCGTGTCAGTATGATTTTGGGGGATCAATTGTTGTAATTTTTTTGCCTTATTACTATTTTTAAATCCACAAATGAGACCTGATTGTATTATTACTGCAAAAGATCCCAACAATTTGGGAGTGAGGAGAACAAAGTTCCCTTGTTCTGCCTGGTTTCCTCTCTCCTTTCTACCCTTTGTCTCTATGCTCTCTGCCCTCTCCTTTCTGGGGCCAGGGTCTAGGTATACACACACACATTTTTGTCTTACATAAATGGGATCATTCCACACAAACTCCTCTGGAACTTACTCTTTTCACTGAACATTTTAGTAGATAAACTTCTGGGCTGTTCAAAGTTTCACTACCTACCCTTAAATGGTCTCATGTTGCCGAGGCAATAGAAGTGGCAATACTTTATGACACTCTGTGCCAGGCAGGATGCCAGAGGCTTTGCATGTGACTTACTTAATACTCACAAAACACTGTGCTAGGTGCTAGTTTATTCCCACTTTATGGACCAGGGAACCGAAGCACTCAGAGGCAGTCTGGGTGAGTCCTTGCTTTTTACCCCTGCACTATCCCACCTGTCCAGGAAATGATTATCTGGGGGTTGGAGAAACTTCGGTGACATCGTGGATATTCACTGAATGCCAGCCAGGCGCTCACCACTGCCAAGTGTCTCTGCCCTCCAGGAGCTCCTGGTCTCAGAGGGGTAACAGGTAGACAGACAACAGCAGCTCACAGCAGCACAGAGTGGCAAGAGCAGCAAGAGGGACAGACTTAGGAGACAACAGACACCCCTTCATTTATGCCCCAACTCTAGGAGGACAGTCTGGAGTCATTCTTAATTAGCCATGGTCCATCCTTAGCATTCAGCTATTGCGCCTCTGAGTTTTGAAGCATGCCTAATCATAATTTGCTTTATAATCTTTCTCCTGAGTTTTATAGCAGGAGCCATCAGTAATCAAAATAACTCTTCCGGCTTTTTAAAATGGTAGGTTTGGCAAGCTGCTGTCTTCATTTCATTTCCAGGGCAGCACTCGAGATGTACTTCTCATTATTTCCCAACTTTCAAATGTGTTGCACTGAATACACCCTGTAATGTCATTTTTCTCTTTTACCAGTGATGACTTTTCAATAGCTTAAGAGTGTCAAAGACGCGGGTACTCACTAGAACATAATCCAGTGCAAGAAGCCCTTAGTTATCTCCAGGCTGCACCAGGCACTGGTGAGGATTAATTGTGAGGATTAAATAAGTAACATGTGGTAGGTTCTGGGAAGAGCTCACACATACAGTCACAATATGTTGTGACGACAGGATGAGCAAAATGAAAAGATGACGCTGGAGGGTTGTAGGAGTTTAGAGCAGGACATGGATGCAGCCCTTTGTCCATGCTCCAGGTTGTGTCACACAGGGTGACCAACTGTCCCTGTTTGCTTGGGACTGAGGAGTTTCAAGGATGCAAGATATTTACAGGATGCAAGATGTCAGGAAAATCCCAAGAAACCGGGACAAATTGGTTATCATGGTGCTAAAGCAAATAAGAAGGAGACCATTAGCCTCAGGTTGTCTCTGTAACTGGAGTGCTTACATGAGCAAATGAAAACCCAATTCAATATAAACAGTAAAACAAAATTTAAGCTTAACCAATCAGAAACTGCCAACTAGCCCCTAACTAGGGACTTTCCACCAGATCATACCCAAATGAGGCAAACGCCTAGCTGTAGCCTGGTAGGGATTGTTCCATCGGGAGAAGTAGGTACAGGATGTATATTTCCTAGAGGTTCTGAGCATGCAGGCTTAGTTAACCCCTTTATGAACGACCCCCATGCTCCCTCTATGAGCTTATTCTTTGTTGTGCAAACACCTCACACACTGCTTTCCAGACAAGGGATTCCCTGTGAAATGAATGAAGCTTCCAGTCCCTTCCAAGACCCTGGTTATGTATTCATGTGTTTTTGTAAAATTTACAAAAGTAAGATTTTAACGGTGACTGGTTATGACTTCGGTTCCTGCTCTAGCTTCCCCACCACCATACACGCCTCCTTATGTCAGGGGTCCTGGGGTGCAGTGCATTTGGGGGATGCAGGTGAAGGGAAGTTGAATGAGGATAATTGGTGGGGGGTATTTTTGTGGATCGTGGTTATTTCTGCGTATAGATATTTCTAGTCATCGTGATACAGGGGCAGCTTCCAGGACACTCTCAGGGTCCATTGTGTGAGTCACCTGTGTCAGGCCTATGGAGGTCTTGCGGCCCTGGAGGAGAGACAGGTTTGAAATATGTAGAGGCAGAAGCTACTCCGCGGAAAATTCTTCCATTCATCATACATATAAACTTAGAAGTAGAGGAATCATTTCTCACCACTTAGTCAAAATAAAAGTTCTTTCCTGTCGGGAATATATATTAATGCAATGTGTACAATTATAAAGCTACCACAGTAAAAATATTTTTTTACTGTGGTATCTTTTATTTTTATAATATAATAAAATTTTTATAATTTTTTCCAAGTAGCCGTACCATTTTACAACCTGGGAATCATGTGATACAGAATTCATCAGAATTTTTGTTTGTAGAGCACAAATGTGTAGCAATGCAATAAGTGATGAATTGTTTTTGCACGGAGATGTTTACTTTATGCATAACAATGTATTGGGCCATTAACAAATTCTGGAGCTGAAAAAAAATTTTCTAAATTTGTATAATTAAAAAACAATTTGGATTAACTATGCTAGAGAAAAGACTGAATTCTTTTTCTATTCTCCCTTTAGAAAACAATGTAGTATCATTGTTTCATGAAAAGGTCAGCAAAGACTAAGCAGCCCACAATGGAGTAAAATAGGATTTTTAGATGTATGGCAGGAAGTTAATTAATAAAGAATATGCTTTTATAAATGAGTTTTGGATGTTTTCCACCTTTTAAAAATTCATAATTTGTCCTTTCATTTCCTCACTTTAAATATCTAGTTTTGTACCTAATTTTGCATTTGCACTTTTTTATTCTGGTAAAAAAAAACCCACATAACATTAAAGATACCCTCTTAACAAATTTTTAAGTGTATAGTATAGTATTGTTAACTATATGCACATTATTGTACAATGTACTTGTATTTAAAAAATTCTTTTTCTTTAAGAAAGTTCCCCAATTATAAAAATTTCAGGCCCTGTAAACTCAAATCTACACCTGTCTCCAGACCTCTCATTGTGGCACTTTTAAAACCACATATTTCTTCATTTTTCTCTCTTCTTTTCTTTTTTAAATAACACCTTTATTGAGATATAAGTCACGTATCATAAAATTCAATCCTTTAAAGTGTAAAATGGTTTTTAATATATTTAGTGTTGTGCAACTATCACCACTATCTAATTTCAGAACATTTTCATCACCTCCCCCAAAAAAGACCCTGTGCCCATTAGCAATCACTCCCCATTTCCCCTCCCCTCAGTCCCTAGAAACCACTAAACTTCTTTTAGTGTTTATGGATTTCCCTTTTTTGGACATTTGATATAGATGGAATTATATAAAACATGGTCCTTTGTGACTTCTTTCACTTAGTATTTATTAATATAATGTTTTAAAGAGTCATCCATGTTGTAAGACGTATCAGTATTTAATTCTTTTTTATGGCTGAATAATATTCCATTGCATGGATATGCTACATTTTTAAAATCCATTAATCACTTGGTGGATTTTTGGGTTATTTCCATCTTTTGGTCATTGTGAATAATATTGCTTTGAACCTTCATGTACAAGTGTTTTCATTTCTCTTGGGTAGATACCTAGGAGTAGAATTGCTGGTCATATGGTAACTAGGGCTGATCTTCTGAGAAACCACCGGACTGTTTTCCCAAGTGGCTGTGCCATTTTATAACCTCACCAGTGCTGTGTAGGGTTCCAATTTCTCCACACCCTTGCCAATACTTGTGATTGTCTGTCTTTCTGATTTTAGCCATGCTAGTGGGTATGAAGTGTTATCTTACTCCACATTGAATTAATGTTTCATTTATTAGGGCTGTCTCATGATACTGACATTAACACATGGAGGGGCTTCCATTACACCCTGATTGCAGGGACAAGAACATACAATTCCTCAGTTGTTCAGAATCGTTAGCAAGCAATGTACCAGCAAATTTAAACTTGTGTAGTCCATTCTCTTCAAGCCCTTGGCCCTACTTGTTCAAACTCTAACTATATTCTTGTCTTATTGCATTCTTCTAGTTTTAAATATCCAGAAAATATGTAAACCTCATTTCTTTATATTTCACAGCAGGGCAGTCTTTTTGAGCAGAACATATTCTACCTACCTTCACCCAAATTTCCAGCCCAATACATTTTATTTTCATTAGTAGCAATCTCAGAGGGCTGTTGAGATTAAATGAGATTATGTATTTCAAATGTATAACACATTAGGTCATCAGTAAATATCAACTAAAAAAGAACAGATTGGATATGTGAGTCATGCAGAGAATGGCTTCATTTCAGGTCGGTTCCAAATCTTTTGTACCCAGATTACATCAACACACGTTGAAACAGGGAATGTTTATTTCCACAGACTCCGTCTCCTGGCTGGCTGCCAGCCATGGGGTCTTCAAGATCCCCAAGTGCGGCCCCTCAACCTAATCCAAACTTTATTGAAAGGATTTATTTGTTCCTTAAAATATGGATTCAGTCAAAGGGCCACAAGTCAAGGATCCAGAAGCCCACATGTGGCCCAAGGCCGCAGGTTCCCCACCCCTGGGTGATCTGAGTCCTCCAGAGCTGGAAAGCCTGCAGTTATAAAGTCCCCACTCGTTGTCTGGGGTCCTAGTTACCCTCTAAAAGTTTCTTGAGATAAAAGAATTTATCTTGGGGAATATTTTTGCAGGCTAAGTCCAGAAGCACTGCCTCCATCTGAGCCTGGCTTTCTGAAGACTCGTTGCCAGCCATGTTGCTATAAAACTGAAACTGCAGCAAAACTTTCCTGCAGAGGCAACTAGCCAAGCACTACCTTTAATGATATCCAAACTGTAAAAATCCAATGACACCAACGTTAGAACTTAGTTTAGCAAGGGCAAATTAAACATTCTCCCTATCAAACTTGTCAGTACTTTAAAACTGGTCATTATTTATTGGTCCTGGTGCTTGGTTTATGAAGAGTGCTCATAGGAAAATAATGGAGCCTTGTGATCTTGGCCTACAGTTTGAGTCAAAGTTGTAAGTGTGCCCTTCACCCAGTTAGTGTGCATTGTACCCGTTAGGTGTGAATTTACCCATCCCTTCCTCCCCCCTTCCACCTACTTGATTTACCTTGAGGGTACAAATGTTTAGGTTACGTATATTGCCTTTGCCCCACCTGAGTCAGAGCTTCACGTGTGAAAAGCCCCAAAACAATGAATGTTGGCAGGGACAAGGAGAGATAGAAACACTCATACACTGCTGGTAGGACTGCAAACTAGTACAACCTCTGTGGAAAGTAATGTGGAGATACCTCAAAGAGCTACAAGTAGAACTACCATTTGATCCAGCAATTCTATTACTGGGCATCTACCCAGAGGAAAAAAAGACATTCTATAAAAAAGACATCTGCACTAGAATGTTTATAGCAGCATAATTCACAATTGCAAAGATGTGGAAACAACCCAAGTGCCCATCAATACATGTGTGGATTAATAAAATGTGGTATATGTATATCATGGAGTTCTACTCAGCCACACAAAAAAATGGTGATCTAGCACCTCATGTATTATCCTGGATAGAGCTGGAGCCCATTCTACTAAGTGAAGTATCCCAAGAATGGAAAAGCAAGCGCCACATGTACTTACCATCAAATTGGTATTAACTGATAAACACTTTTGTGCACATATAGTAGTAACATTCATCAGGTGTTGGGCAGGTGGGAGCGGGGAGGTGGGGATGGATATATTCACACATAATAGGTGCAGTGTGCACTGTCTGGGGGATAGACACACTTGAAGCTATTTATTTTTATTTTTATTTTATATTTTTTTGAGACAGCGTCTCGCTCTGTGGCCCCGACTAGGGTACCGTGGTGTCATCATAGCTCACAGCAACCTCAGACTCCTAGGCTCAAGCAATCCTCCTGCCTCAGCCTCCCGAGTAGCTGGGACTACAGGCGTGTACCACCACGCCTGCCTAATTTTTCTATTTTTAGTAGAGATGGAGTCTTGCTCTTGCTCAAGCTGGTCTTGAACTCCTGAGCTCAAGCAGTCCTCCCACTTCAGCCTCTCAGAGTGCTAGGATTATAGGCATGAGCCACCTCGCCCAGCCGTGGAGGTAGACTTTGACCCTGAAAGATAAGAATCAGGATTGAAGGAAATAGAATGTGATCTGTTAATATAACATACATATAAAGTACTTTATGAAAATGAATGCATAATCATGATACTCATTTTGCAAGAAAACACATAAAAAGATACACACTGAGCACTTTAGAGTGGTTGCCTATAGTGGTGGTGGGAGGAAGGGAAATGGGAGTGTGGTTTGGAGCTAAAAGAAGAAAAAACCCAGTATATTGGCCAGTGGTGGCCTTTTAAATGACTGGGCTCGAGAACTCTGGCCAGTATGGCACTCCTTGTTGGAAGATGACTAGCTGACAAATGGAATCCCTCCTCCGCAAAGCTTTTCACAGGAGGCTTGCAGAGTGGCGTCAACAGAGGCAGTTGTGGGATGAGAGCTGAGCCTGGCGGAGTCCTGGGGAGGACAGCAGGTGCCTGCTTCTGCGGAGGTGACAAGATGGATCGGCTGCCAGAGCCAGGCTGAGTCACCACAGCGACGTGCGCTGTTGCCGAGGAGAAGCTGCCTCACTATGCCTCTTTCCGTGTAGTCTTGCTGCAGCCCCGGGAGTGCTGAGGGAGGCTCCTGGGACGCACACCCTAGGGTACTCCAAGATGACAGCAACACGAGTGAGTCTGTGAGAGAAAGAAGTGTCCTGGGGTCTCAGGAAGCTGAATGCCCTCCAGTGTAGACTTGGCCTGTTTTTGTGTCCCTGAACCTGGCTGCTTCTCCACGAACCGCAAGGCCTTGTTCGTGTCCACTGGGCTAATGTGACTGGTTAAAATGCACTAGGTTGAGTGACTGTAGAAGTAATAGCCGTTGTCTCGGGCTCCCATAAGCAGCACTCCAGCTAGCTGTCGGCAGGAGGTCTGGAGAGCTCATCCAACTTCGGGGCAGTGTTTTAAAACAGGCTCTTGGTCGAAATAAAAGTTAGAGCATTAGGGGGATTGTATTTCTGTGTGGAGGGGCTGGGGTGCACCGCTGAGGGTCCAGGTTGGCTCTTGTCCATTTTGGAAAGGAAGGAGACACGTTTCTGCCCATATCAATTATACATCAGGTTAATAACAAAGTACTTGCTTCCAGGCTTTATGGAATGCCACAATTCTCGCCTACGGCGGCCCCCCGAGGCACAAGCTGGCATTTAAGCATTCTTAATTATCGGTGTGCTGTGATGCAGCTTGTTATGAGCTGTTCCCAGTTCCCAGGGTGAGCCCATGTTCCGTAACACTCAAGATTCTCTACACTTTTTTTTTAAGTTGAAGAGTACTTTGATTCTTTGAAATGTTCTTTTTAAAGAGCAGAAACATTATAATGGATCTCCATTTAGTCAAAAAAGACATGACATTAATGTCACTTATGGTGATCACACAATATGGTCCCATCAAGATGTGGAAGGACTTCATGGTGTGATCTCACCTCCCATGCAAGCGGAAAGGAGTAGGTGGGAGTAACTCAAAGTCTTTGGGGTCAATTGGACCAGGGTTTGGTTCTTGTTTTGTCTTTCAGCTGTGTGGCCTTGGACTAGATTGTAAAAGTGTATTGCATAGTCCTTGGCATGTATTGTAGGGTCCATACATATTGGTTATCATTATTAATTTGTGAAGCACTTAGTACAGTGTCTGGCATGTGATGGGTATTTTAGAAGTGTTCTGCTTGCCTTCTCTTGCAACCCTCACAGTTGCAAGAGCCTTAATCCTGGGAGTCAATGACTCTAGAGGCTGGGGTGAAGTCTAACCCTCCATCTGAGTGTAGATTCTTCATCTTTAGCATCCTTACCAGGTGGTCTTACAGACTCTCTTGAATACCTAATACATGAGAAGCTTACGTCTCCCAAGGCAACCTCTTCCTCCTTAGGCAGCTCTGATAAAGGAAATTCAACTCCGTCACAAGCTCCATCGTCTTACTCCTACTCTGACAAAGAATCAAAATGTGTTTGCTGAGCAATAAATATTCATTGTGCAGGAAGGACCAGCAGAGGATACACAGGAGTTCCCTGACCTTAAAGGGGAGTAAAGAATCACACCCACGGAAAGATAAATGAGAAGGAGAGGTAACAGTTGACACAACAGGAGCCATGGAAACCAGTTTCCTGCATCCCTGGATGTCAGTGATTAGGACGACTACAGGCAAGAGGCAGGGAATTTGGCTTTCCTGATAAGATCTGCACATCCAATAACTCAGGCTCTGGGGTCAGTGCAGAGAAGTATTAAGAAAAAATCTTTAAAAATTATTTTTTAAAAAATTCACCTAATGATTATGACTGTGGTAGGTCTTTTCTTGGGATTTCTAGAAAACAGACCTGAAGCAAAGCTTACATACCAAAGCAAGGGTTGGCAAACTTTGGCCTGTGTCACCTGTCTGTGTGTGGGCTGCGAGCTAAGAAACCCAGCTACTCAGTGATTTAAATCAGGGTCTCGCAAACTATGGCCCACAGGCCAAATTTAGCCCCCTGTCTGCTTTTTGTGACCCGTGAGCTAAGAATGGTTTTCCCGTTTTTGAATGGCTGAAAAAAATGAAAAGAAGAATAATACTTTGTGACATGTGAATATTATATAAAATTCAGATGTTAATGTCCATAAACAAAGTGTTGCTGGAACACAGCCACACCCGCTCACTCATGCAGTGTGTCTGCAGCTGCTCTTGTGCCACAACCATGGAGTCGAGCAGTTGCCAGAAAGAATGGCCTGCAAAGGCGGAAGGACTTACTGTCACTTCTGGCCATTTACAGAGAATGCTTGCCCACCTCTGCCCTAAAGCTTTGTTGGGAGTGAGATCCCACAGAGCAAACAGAGGAGGAACTGAGAAGTGAGAGAGGGGAGGAGGACAAGAAAGACAAAGGTACAGAGTGCTTCAGAGCTGGTGAGAAAACAGCCATGTGGGGCGCTCGCTGCTAGACCAGAGCTGGGAACCCTGGCATCTCAGACCAGCCAAAGTGGGGAGGGAGGGTATGAGTTTGCCAGCTGGCCCCTGCCTGCCGCTGGCTGTAGGTGTCAGCACCTCTGGGTTTCGCTTCTTGCTCCCTCCAGGGAGCTGTTGGGGACAATAAAGCCCCTGTAGACCCGTCTGGCCAGGGTGCAGGCTGCATGGATGGTGCCAGTGGATGCCGCATGTAGGGCTACTGGTGCCAGCAAAGGTGGTGGTGGCGGGAGCCAGGGCTCTACAACTAAGACATTGGCATGAGCCCTTCTAGGATGGCTCTGGGAAGCAGGAGGGTGTGACCATAACGAGTTTCTTGCCTGATGTGTGGCAAGTCAATGTACCAAGACACCGACGGTGGCAGCAGAGTTTAATCGTAAGGGCAGCTGAACGAGGAGATGGGAGGAAACCTCAAATCCGCCTCCCTGAGAGGTTTGGGGACAGGATTTTGAGGGGTTTGGATGGATGGTGGGCTGCACGTGGGGATCACTGGTTGGTCAAGAAGTGAGGGGCGGAGTCATGGGACAGGGAGGTGAAGAAAACACATTGTTGGGCTGGGTTGGTTCCCTTGTGGGGGTCTTCAGACTGGTTGGTATCAGCTGTTTCACTGGAATTCAGGGTCTGAAAAACAACTTTAGCAATTTCTGAGCAAAGAATCTTATGATTTTAGCCCAGAGATCCCCTCTATAGGAACAACGAGAAAGGAGAGGGTCATTACCTGGCATTACGTGGCTCTCAGCTGGTCAGCCACTGCAAGAAGGTGGCTCAAAGTGTACCTTGCTTACTGTCCGACTGTAATCTTGCCTAAAGCCTGGCTTGCAATTCTTGTCACCCCAGTGAGGATGGTTTCAAGGGGATGGGGAGCACGGGCAGGGATAGAGGTTGGAAGGTCTGGGGTCCAGCTCATGGTGACCCCAAAGGGCTGTAATCAGTTCCAGTACTCACCCTCTTCTCGATTGCAAGAAAGAGATCACATGAAACTTGCTAGATTTAAAACTATGTGAATTTTGGGCACAGGATTATATTTGGGGGTATTAGGTGGGGTTGAGGTGGGGAGGTCTTGGTGAGTTTGGGTTTAGGGCATGAGAAATCCTTCTTAGCTTGAACTCTTCAGCATCTCATGCCCCAGTTGTGTCAGAAGGAAAAGACAAGCATTTTCCAAATGAATATTTATTTATTAATTTTTTTAGAGATAGGGTCTCACTGTGTAGCCCAGGCTGGAGTGCGGTGGCATGATCAGAGCTCACTGTAACCTTGAACTCCTGGCCTTAAGCAATCCTCCTGCCTCAGCATTTCAAAGTGCTAGGATTATAGGCGTGAGCCACTGTGCCCAGCATGAATTTTGTCTTTAAGGAAGCTTCAATTCAAGTTGTCGATGAAGGGCTGGCTGAGAAGAAGAGAGTGGGTTCTCAGGGGCAAGTTCTGGAAATAAGGGAAAGAGTTGACCTTTCCCCCAGGGACCACTGGGCAATGGTGGGTTGGTCAGTGGCAAGTGAACATAGTAATAAATTGGTGTAGTCATGTTTGAGTTGCTTCCTCTTCCTAAGCCTCAGTTTGCCCTGTGTTAAATGTGTGGTTGAACAGGGTCATCTTTCTATTTATTTCTAGCTCTGACACTCTATGCTTCCAGAATGCCCAGGACAAGATGTAGCATAGGGCAGGCTGACCCAGCATGACTCTGTGGCGGTGGGCAGTGTCCACGATGGGACAGCCGGCCACGGAAGCACTTTAGTGCAAGCTGAATTGCTTGGGTGATTATTGCCATTTTCTGGATTTGCTAAGGGCGCCCTAATGCCTAGGAAACTGTGTTGACGGCAGCACTTCTTTCATGGTAACGCTTTTGCTAAAAACAAAACCAAACCAAACCCAATAAACCAATCAAAAAACAAGTAAAATGTAAATAAAAGGATGAAACACCAAAAAAAAAAGATGTGTTTTTAAAGATGTTACATAATCCAAAACCAATCTGAATGGATTTCAAAGACTTCATGGAGATGGTTTATAGTTTTTATGGTCACTGTTGCCAGCACTTGTAAAATTATAAAATTCAGCAAGGAAAGGAATAGGTTTGCCTATTTGGCAAATAATAAATCAAGTAACTCCCCAAGTGAGTCAAAGGCTAAGAAAGAGAGATGGCAAACTGCATAGAGAAAGAAAACAAAGGATACCTACAAAGGCTTGGGGCAGGTAGGCAATAGTGAAGTGAATAGTTTCCTGCAAAAAGGTAGGAACAGGAGCTCTTGTCCTTAAATAAGAGGCGGGAGTGGGGGTAGATGGCAACAACCATGAATCCCGGTGATGGAGGAGGTACTTATTCTATTACCATTTATAGCAGATGACAACAGCCAATGCTTTTGTTCTGGGCCAGGTCCTGGGCCAAGAGCTTCCTGATGTGTTAACATCCTTGAAATTCCTACATGATTTTCCTTGTCTCCGATTGCCGGCATCAGTGTTCTGGGCCATAGAACTTAACATCCCTTCCTGGGTCTCCTGCTTTTTCACCTGGGCTAGGTGTGTTTCCTCAGTGACATTGTGAACAACCTGGGGGGACAATGTGTCTTTGTGATGCGTACTGTCCTTGGCATTCAGCACAGGGTCAGGCTGAAATGCATGCTCAAAATGCACTCATTGGAATGGGTAGCAGGCTGTTTAGCTAAAAATGGTACCCGTCATTCACAGTGGGCTATGTACTGGACCCTGTGCTTGGAGCTTTGTAAGTGTAGCTTCATTTCATCCTTAGAATTGTCCTAGCAGGTATTTTTTCTTATTGTGGTAAAAACTACACAACATAAAATTTACCATCTTAACAATTTTTAGGTGTATAATTCAGTTGTGTTAAGTATATTCACATTGTTTTGCAACAGATCTCCAGAACTTTTTCATCTTGCAAACCTAAAACTTTGTACCCATTAAACAAAAGCTCCCCATTCCATGCCCTTCCTATGCCCTGGTAACCACCACTCTACTTTCCATTCCCATGAATTTGACTACTTTAGGTACCTCATGTAAGTGGAATCACACAGTATTTGTTTTTTGTGACTGGCTTATTTCACTTAGCATACTGTCCTCAAGCTTTATCTATGTTGCAGCGTGTATCAGAATTCCCTTCCTTTTTAAGGCTGTAATAATATTCCACCGACTATATGTAACACACTTTGTCTATTCATCTGTCATGGACATTTGGGTTGCTTCCAAGTTTTAGCATTGTGCACAATGCTGCTATGAACATGAGTGTGCAAATTGGAGGAAGTAATTTTATCTCCACTTTCCATGCAGGAGGCTGAGGATCAAAGAGGTTGTGCTACTTGTCCAAGGTCACAGCTAGAAAGCATTCAAGGTGGACTTTGAACCTGGGTTGACCTGACTTTCCAGCTCAGGCTTGTCACTACTTGTCACTTTTGCTCAGGGGAGCCCCTGAAGGAGGAGTGGAGAGCTCTTTTGCGGATAATGAAGGGCTAAGGTGTATTTGTGGGAAGTTTTTATCAGGCCCTGGAACTTAATCCTAAACATTCTTCAGTGCTTTTGCAGAAAACCTATTACCTGAGGCACTTTAGGAATGAATTGAAGTGGAAATGACACCGATTGCTGTCTAGGCGGAGGGACAATGCCGTGGAGAAACAGAATTCAAAGAAAGTCCCAGAAGTGATTCTGTGCTCCCTGACTTCTCCTGTAAAAGCACTTCAAAGGGTTCACAAACTCGCAAGCACAGACGATTTAATACAATGCTCAGGAAACAAGCCTGTGGGTTCTAGAAATAATCCAAATGATAAATGATCTTTGTCTCCATATATCGTAAGCAATGATGCCAAATTATTTGGACAAGTTTGCTAACAGATGTGATCTATTTAGCTAAACAGATATTAATTTTCCAGCTCTTTGACCTGCTGATAAATTATATCCTGTTGGAGATACATCATAACAAGTTACAGTAAAATGTGATGTTGCGTGTGATTGTCAAGACTCAGTTCAAATGAGATGAAGACTCTCACCACATATGTTATGCTTTGGTTTACAAAATATCTACAATGTAGGTTTTTAAAAAAGTATTTTGTATGTACATGATAAAGGCATTTTATTACTTAATATGTTAATCCAAATGGATTATTCAGTATTTGGGGCCATTTATCATTTCTTTGCCAGGTTTTGCGATTTGTGTTCTGCTTTTTGGAATGGACTTCCGCAGAATCTTTTGACACCACATACTTGACTTGAAATGTTGCTAGCCTACAAAACAAAATCCCTCAAGGGTGGTCTAAAATACATGCCCCTTTTGTGTGATATATAATCAAGATTTGGAGCTTCCGGTGATTGAAAAGTTGCTGTCAATATCAGCCGATGCTTTTTTCTTCTATGAAAAGCAGGTTTCTCAACCTGAGAGGTTAGACCAGGCAATTTTTTTTGTTGTTGTATACACCCTTCCTGTGCATTATAGAGTATTTCACATCATCCCTGGTCTTCACCCACTGGATGCCAGTAGCACTTTCCAGTTGTGACTATCAAAATATCACCAGACATTGCTGAATGTCCTCTGGGGGCAAAAATTGCCCCCCAATGTCTGCAAACCTCTGCATGTTGCCCTGGTTTTATGGATGGTTGCAGAGTATTTCAAATGCACTTTCTGTTTTCAGTAGCTATTAACATAAATATTCTTATTTGTAATTCTGGCAACGGCCTGGCAGGGAAGATTAATGAAGGGGAAAAGAGCAAAAATATCTTCCTGCGGTATTGCAGTGCACTGAATTACATGCTGTTGAGGTGCCAATAAAAGAGCCGATGATAAACAGAATAACCTTCAGTTAAATGCAGTGCTCCCCTCGGGTGCCTGTTTCCTGTTTTACAGTGTCCCAAAACTACAGCTTGTCTTTCTGGATCAGTTAATGGTATGTTTCTTTTTAACCTTCATTGATATCACCCAGTGTTTATTCTCTAGTATTTCACTTTTTCTTCTTATAATCAATAAAGCTTTGCTATCCATTTGTCATTAAAAGTGTCATTTGTTTTTCATTCCATATATCTGGCTGACTTCCTGCTTGGATGAATGGAGAAATCTATTTGACTTTGATGGAGCTAAGATTATATTACTATTAATCAGTGTCTTTTGCATGGTAAATCTTGTTCAAATAAAATTGTAGAATTTCAGCCTGTGAGGGGGAGAATAATACTAAGGACAAACACAACAGTCTGTTAACAGTCTGAGAATAATCTCTTAAACTAGGCACCAGAACATACCTTTTGGTTTGCACGTTAATATAATTTGGACTGTGAGTGTAAAAAATTTTATACTTCTAAAAATCTACTCCAACACCCTCACTTGGTCAATGAAAAAAATTAAGCTAAGACGAGAAGAAAAGTGATGTCGTCAAGCATGTACAACCACAGAGTTCCAGAGACAGGAAGAGAGGCTTGGGTGGAAGGGGCAAGGATGGCCCTGCTTCAAGGGTTGGCAAACTGTGGCCCTCAGGGCAAATCTGGCCTGCTGCTTGTTTTCCTAAATGAAGTTTTATTGGAACACGCCTATCAGTTTACTTATTATCTATGGCCGCTTTCAAGCTACAACCGCGGAGTAGTTGTGGCAGAAACAGTATGGTCTACAAAGCTGGAAATACTATATGGCCTTTCGCAGAAAAAGTTTGCGTATCTCTGGACTAATTCTCATGCCATCTGTCATGTCATATCGCAGTACCCTCACTTCCTTTCCCACCCTCTGCCCCCTCCTCCGGGCTCAGCTGTGGGACTTGCTTTGGGCCTGCCTACCCTTGTGCCTGTGCCGTTGCCGTGAAAAATGCCCAGGCTGGCGTCATGGAGGGTGAGAGGCACGGGGAGCAGAGTCAAGTCACCCTGGCTGAGGCCAGCCTAGGTCAGCGTTAGCCAGCTGGCCCCCCCGATCTGTGAGCAAAGTCCACCAAGGACAGCAGAGCCACTTGTCAATGCACAGCAAATGCCTATTATTTGTGCAGAATTATCATGGCATATAAAATGGACACAACTCTTGAGAATTATGTGGTAGGTAAGGACTCAGATTTTAGAGGTAGATAAACCTGGATTTGGGTCCCGAATGTGCTGCTTTTTAGCTGTATGACCTTGTTGCCTCTCAAATATCTCCTATTACCTCTCAAATCATACTGCCTTTCAAATCTCTTCTAACTCCTCCCTAGTAGGGCATCTGTGGGAGACCCAGTGGATGTGGGGTGCAACTCTGAGCTGCCACGTGGTGGATGGTTTCCTTGGCGAGGCATCTGGATGGGCCCACAGGGGACTCTGCAGGAGTGAGAACTAAACTTGGTTGTGTGAAGCCACTGGAATTTTGGGGACGCTCGCTACACCACAACCAAGCAAATAATTTTTGAAGATTTTTTTTCTGAACTAGAAATTACTACACATGGAAAAAGTGGTGATGGAGAGAATGAAGCAACAACCATTGATTGGAGACCTACTGTGTGCCAGGCAATAATAGGGAAAACAAGGCTTTACAGTGCCAACTGCTGGGGTCAAATCCGGGAATTGCCACGAAATAAATTGCAACCTGTGGAAGTCACTTCATCTTTGTGATCCTCAATTTCTAGTAAAATAGGGGTAAATCTGTATCTTGTAGGGATGATGTGAGGGATTTGATGTGGAAATATTATGATGGAGCATCCAGAGTCCTGGATGAGCTGGTGGGGACTGTTCCTGGCAAGGCAGACAGGATGGGACAAGAGCTCTGAGAGGCCGTGAAGATAACGAGGTCTGTGAAGGTGTGAGGGGAGTCCGGGGAGGCCTGCAGGTGCATCAGGAACCATGGGAGGCAGAGTAGAGGCCTAGGCCGGGCCTTGGGGTGGAAGAGTTCTGGGTTTAAATCCTGATTTTGCTCTTGCTGTGTGACTTTGGACAGCTTATTTAACCTCTCTGGGCCTTAGTTTCCTCATCTGTGAAATAGGGCTCACAATAGTATCAACCTTGTAGGGTTGTTGTGAAGGAAAAATGAGAAAATACCTATAAAATACACATTGTAAGTATTAATTATTGGGTACCCTTTTTACTTTATTGTTGGGGTTAATCTACAAATTTAAGGGATGTGCTGGCCTGCCCAGTTCAAGTGGTATCTACCTAGTACACATCCACCCAGTACACACAGCTAAGTTTTCTCAAAAGGAACATGCTAGGGAGAGCTGGGGTGGGGTGGGCAACTAGCCTGTTGCTTGGCTAACGTGATGTTCACCTTGCTTGGCCAGGATTTACACCCTGGGGGAATAATATTTTGGAAATAGACTGAACTTGCCATCATAACGAGTTCCTGGCTTGATGATACTAAATAGCGCTGTGCCCTGCGGGGGCTGTGAAAACCAGACAACCTCATTTGGTCCTGCCTGAGTATCTCTGTCAAGGCTATGTGAACACTTGCTCATGATCTCCTAAATCTCCCAGCTCAGAGGAATTCAATGTGAACTTGAAATCTCTCAGTGGCTTTAAAGTTTTTACTTCTTTTGATGGGGGCAGGGGGAGAAGAATAAAATCTTTTAAATTTATTCTCTCCTAGTTGCACAAAGGTAAGAATCCTGCACAGATTAAATTATGGGGCAATTTGCATTTTTACGTGGGCAATGTTAGTGATATTGGAACCGTGAGAAAGGACGGTTAGATTTTATGCGCTACGTATGTGTTCCAACCCAACGCCTCTGGTCCCTTTTAATTGTTAAATGCCTCTGGGGTTTTAGCTTATTGGAAGGATCAGGAAGCAATATTCTAAGTGGGCCAAGTTCCAGAAAGGGAGGGTGAGGGCAGGAAGGCTTGTCTCCCTTGCATTTCCCTGGCAAGTGCCATGTGGGATGCACATAGATAAAACTCCCAGCTAGAGTCTGAGCAAGGACTCAGCAGAGGACCTGGTCAGAGCCTGCTGGGACGGCAGAACTGAGGACCCAATTGAGGGCTCCAAAGTGGTTCTTCACTCAATAGCTACCACTGGGCATTTGGAGAACCCCTTTCCAGTTAATAATTACATTTTAGGAAACAAATTCATATACGGCTTGATTGAAGATGTTGCAAACTAAATGTACTCAGAACCAAGAGTTAGTGTGTCATGTCATGAGAAAAAAACATAACTTTTCGTAATAAGAGAAAGATCCTGTGAATTACTCTTACTACATGCCTGAGAACCAGGGAATAAAACTCAAAGAACTGAAATGATGGAACAAAAACTCTTTATGATTTTTAAGATAATGTGATAGAATGTATTCACGTTGGAAGTCTTTGAATCTGGAGTATTCCTCTTCATTGCTAAATTGATAATGCACTCAGAGAAGAAGTTAAAATACTTTCATGCTGAAAGCATAAAAGCAGATGTGGCTTTGGTTGTGTGCTGGATTCATAAGCAGACTCCTACTGTTAGCCTCAAAAGAACCTGTTATTGCCTAGGAATTCAGATAACTGTTTTAAAGTATATTCCCCCCAAATTAAGCAATATTATGCAACAAAAATGCCTCAAATTTGGAGATACGACTTCTAAGGGCAACTTTTACTTTTGTTCTTTTTACCATACTTCTCCTTCTTTTTATGTCTTTTCATAAAAAGTTGTTTTGAGATATGTGATCCTTTTGACATATTTTTCTAATTTAATTTAAGTTTTAAACAAAATCAGTTTGCTTAGGGAGCCCCAAGAATGATTTTGGGGTACAACTTTCTTTTCTTCTGGTTTCAGAAAATTCAGAAGATATTTCAGCACTGCTGTGAAGCCTTTTAATTAATGTGATTAAATTGTTTTTAAATTCCAAGATAAAAGTGTCTAGAGAAGTATGAACTCATGAACCAAGTTCTTTTCCCTTGTAATTCAGTGGAAATGTGTGCACACACAGTCAGTGGAAATGAAAACCGGTTGACTTGCAAACTGCCAGGTTTCTATTCTACCTGCACCTGAGGTATTAAAGTGTGTGTGTGTCCACATGTGTACACACATGTACATGTGTGCGTTTGCATATTTTAAAGCAAAGTTTTGTTACCTTAAGACAGACTTTCCTTGAATCTCTTAAACTGGTTCCGAGTGATGCAGTTATGGTTGTATCTGGCATTAGGCTTGGTTTCCACATTCTGTACATAAGATCACAGAAAATGAATTCAAAGTAGTAAAAGCCAAAGTGATTTGCAGTTCTTTGCTCCATTAATCTGGCTTTTGGAATTGGAATGTGACCCTAGGAGAAGGGGAATGGGCCTTACATTTTGTGTAACCTTGAGATCCAAACTACAAGCCAGCGTACAAAGAGGCATTCAGACATGGGCCTCAGAAGCCAGAACCCTTATCATCCCAGCTCAGGACTGGCTTCCCAGAGAGTCCCAAGACCCTGGGAGCCAGAAGCAGTGCAGTATTTGGAAGAAAACCAATGCATACATTGCAGAAATATGAACATCAGTTCAAAGTCTGTGATTAATGTGCTAATTAAGAAACTTTTAGGTATAAAACAGTAAGTTTAAAAAGTGAATGTGCAGATATATTTGGATTTCTAAATGTATACAAGAAATGGCAGATTATGAACAACTGTTTTCCAAAACACAATGAATGCTTATATCTCAACATAATTAATTAGTGCTCAATTCTTCCTTCAGAAGCAATGCAAAGCTCCTTTTATGATCCCGTAACTAACCATTGGAGAAGGTTTTCTTTCTCAAGGGGTTGGCTTTTGGCAGCCTTAGCCCATCAGCCAAGATCTCATTGCAGAAGAGACCATTCTTCATCAAAGAATAGCAGGCTTCCAATATTTTTGGAGCTGACATCATTGTCGTTGGTTTGATTTTGTGGCTATGTTTTGTTCTGCCATCTCCTGAGCCTATCTGAAAAAGGTCCTTAGGTGATCTGCTCATTTTAAACCTCCAAATTAACTGAAATTACATTTTGTGTTGCTAGTTTATGACACCCCTTTACATGATTTAAAACACTCTAGACAAGCATCACAAACCTAGGAGTAGAAGCACTAAATTGCAGAGGAGAACAAGGAACCAGGCAGTTTTATTTATTTGTCCTTGTGATAATTTGAGTTTTTTCTAAGAATGAATTTTTCCAAATAAGAATTTTTTCTTTTTTAAAAAATTTCACCTTTCAGATATATTTATTTGAATATTATTATCATATCCATGATTCTACCCAAAGTAGACCTTAACCTTCATGAGGGCAGAGATAGTGCTTTTAAGTCTTTCTGCAAGTAAGGTCACAGGCCCTATGGTGGGAAATATTTTTAATGTATACTCCATAGCACTTGGCACAGTTCTGGGTTCATGACATATATTTGGGAAATAATATTTAACAATGTATACATGAACTATATGTGTTTACCTGTTCTGTTTGATTTAGGGCTGTGATCCTGAACTCTACAGGTTTCCTTGGAGAAATGAAGTCAGATGAATCTTAAATCCACTAGTTTGCTTAGACATTGCTTTCATTGGCTGGGGGTGGGGGGATCCTGCACATCGGTATTTTATAGCCCCTTCCTGGGTCTTGCATGTAGTCGGGGTCGAAGACCTTCACCTAGACCTTGGAGATAATTTCTGGCCCATTCCTGGAATGTATAAAGAATAGATTGAATCTATTCTTTAAAGGTAGGAATTTCATAGCTAATAAACAATTTTGCTTCTGCAAACATGGGGCCTCTTGAGAGACAGGTGTTTTGTTAACTGAAGCCCTCTGGTAGTGACACCCTGGGTGTTCCCTGGAAATTGGTGCTTGTCCAGGAAACGATTTTTCAATGCAGAATTTTAAAACCATTTTTGGCTGACATTCTGATGCTAGCGCCAACATTCAGAAGAATAAAAGCAAGGTCTAGTTGGAAAACTGGTGAGTTAGGTCCTAGTTAAGATGAAGGACCAGGTTTGTGCAGGTCTGGGCTACCGGGGGCCCAAGATGGGAAGGGCTTGCTGTGGGCAGAGCGAGCGTAGAGTCCATATCTACAGCTGTGCCCAAGACCAGCGCTTAGGAACGAGAGAGGTGGCGTGTTGTGGTGGACACGGTTGGGCCAGGGGTTAGGAGACTTGGCTGTGTGGCCCTGGGCTGATTCTTTAACTCCTGTGAGTCTCACTTTCTTCACCTGTAAAATAGAGCTATCACTTGCCCTCCCAGTGTGATGGGGCTCAGGGAAGGATCATAGGAAATAATGTGTAAAGAATGATAAACATCAGCCAGGTAAGGTGGCACATGCCTGTAGTCCCAGCTACTTGGGAGGCTGAGGCAGAAGAATCACTTGAGCCCAGGAGTTGGAGGTTGCAGTGAGCTATGATGACACCACTGCACTCTAGCCCAGGTGACAGAGTGAGACCCCATCTCAAAAAACAAACAAAAACCCCCAATATTAAACAGAAGGGCAGCACAAAACTCTCATTTACTCTTACTTGGGAGAAAACACAAACACAAATTCCTATCTCAGAGAATCATGGCAAAATACAGGCACAGAGCTGATTCATATAGTCTAAGACTGTTTCCAGAAAATCACCTGACTTCTGTGGAGACAGGAACAATCATGTTCTTTACTGACCAGCTGTTAATGTCCTCAGATTTGTGGGCTTGGGTCCCTGCTGGGGCTAACCAGGGAAAACAAGCCAAGTCACTGACAGAGGTGTCCCAGGCAGGAGGCAGCACATGGAGGTCTGTAGGAGAAGACTGGTCACTGGGTGAGCAGAGACATGGCCAGCGGTGACAATGGGCCCAGGATGGATTTCTACCCTGACCCCACAGAGGTGGCCCCAATGCCCAGGCCCTGCCCTCTGCTCTGCCCGTGGTGGCATCTCAGTGAAAAACAAAACACAAGTTCTGCCTCTTGGCTCCTGACTCCGGCCACTGCCACCATTTTCTCCAGAGTGGCCTCCAGCCTGCACTGAGGTCTGTCCAAACTGGGCTTCCTCTGCCACGTCGGTTTCCCAGGTAGTGTCTTCTGAGGGATGGGGAAGCTTAGCGTGGGGGAAGCTTAGCGTTGGGGGAAGCTTAGCATTGCAGGGAGACTCTGGGGATGCGAGCACTTTGTGCTGAGCTGTGAAGGGTGTGTGGGATTTCAAGAGTCCGTGGAGGCAGCAGCTGCGCTAGCCCAGATGATGGATGGCGCATGTAAAGGAAGTCCAGGAGGCATGTTAAGGGAAAAGTAAACAAAGATTAAGATGTTCATTTTGTAATATGTTGTAGTGCAGATTTTTATGGGAATAGTGTGAGATAAAATTGGGAAGGGAGCTTAAGTCTTCATTTTGGAGGTTCTTGGATCCTGGGGGAGGAGGGGAAAAGAGTTTATTCAGTAGGCAGTGGATGCCCATGGGGGGCATTCGAGGGGTGTTTTGCAGCTTCGAGTAAACCTGCGCGCTGTGGGCAGCCCTCCTGGCTTGGCGGGCCTCCCAGTTGTGCATGCAGCCATTCAGGCGTGGCTTAGAGAGAATGGCAGGAAGCCCAGCTAAGAAAAGCACCAGGCTAGGGATCACAATAGCCTGAACCAGGGCAGTGGCAGTGGGACTAGCCAGGATGGGGCAGTTATGACAGGTGTACTGGAAAAGGGAACTCAAGGGAGAAGCCAAGGGCAAGGGGGCTGTCAGGTTTTATAGTTGGGTGCCTGGGTCCCTGGGCGCAGGGTGGAGCAAAAATCAGGAAGCCCGAGGTGCCATTTGGAGGGAAGATGATGAGCTGGGCTCCCACAGATCCTAAGGGCTGGAGGGCCTTTGGGGACAGCTGTCATGGGGTTTTTAGGAAAGAGTAAAGGCTGTGTGAACAAACTAGGGAGTGAAGAGGGAGAGAGCCCAGAGAGAATGGCAGAAGTCCGAGGTCAGAGCCACGGTGGGAAGGTCTTTCTTTAGGAAGCAGGGCAGGGAAACAAATGAATAACACAAAGAGGAAAGGAGCGCAAGACGGCAGAGCGCCGGCCAGCAGGGAGCACTGTCTCCAAAGGTGGCGGGAGAGCAAGTCATAGACAAGCAGGACGGCCATCTCTCACATGTGCTGAGAGACCCATGGTGGGGAGCAGGTTCTGAGCTGGAGTTGGGGGCATTTCAGGGTGCTAACCTCGGAGAGCACATTTTCAGGAGGATGGTAGTGCGAGAAGCCGGAATGAAGGTAATGAAGAGTTGAAAATGCCCTTTGGGGAAGTATTTTTTCTTTCCCTTTAAAAATGCCTCCTATTTTTACAACGTCATTTAAAAATCTGGCTGGCATATTGCAATGACAAAAACAGGCACTATAATGTCCTGTGAATAAGCTCACTTTGGTAGATACAGGAGACTGTTTAATGTACTCAAGAATTATTTTTCAGGCATTCCATGGTGTCCAAATTGGGCTAATGTACCTCTGAAAAGTGAATTGTTACTCTTGGTTGAATAGTAACCAACTGTTCCTGAAACCTTAGGACACATTAGCTTGTAAGATAACTATTGTTCCTAATGTCTGTTTATTGGATCAGCAATTTCTAAGTCCCAAATTTTCATGCCAAATATCTCCACAGAGCTGAAAAAACATACCATAGCTCATAATCGATCATTAGTTTGATGAATATTGAGTGTCTTGTTTTGTGAAAGTGACCTTTGAGATGAGAGGAGCATCAGTGAGCAGACTCAAATGTCCCAGGGCTCACACACCAGAAGACATTTGTGTCTTGAAGTTGTCGGTCTGGCAGTCAGTGGCAATGACTTTGTGTTTAACTGAGTGTACATTTCTTTCTAGGCCAAGAGAAAAAATCCAGCTGTGGCCTTCCTGAGCCTCTGGTCTTTAAAAAAAAAAAAGATGATTATTTAAAGAGACCCTTTTTCCCTTCTAATTTTGTCCTGATCTCCACATAAGGGAGGTCTTTGAGGTTTTGCCATCACGCTCTGTATATTAATAACATTAAGGCTCTAATTTGTGAAAGTAGCCTTCATTCCTGGTCCCCTCCCCAACTTTAAACCAGTTATAATTTTAGCTCAGAAGTTCAGAGAAGAAGATTCCAAGAGTCAATGGGCTGGTATGAAAATACGGGACTGTCACGGCCTGTATGTCCCACTCATCGGACCTGGCGGGGCGGGCAGCATGGGGTGCAGAAGGCAGCGTTTCTCCACCCGCTCCATGTCCTTTCCCAGTGACCCCGCCGAGAATAGGAAGCTAAGAAGTAACGTCGGCCGGGCGCGGTGGCTCACGCCTGTAATCCTAGCTCTGGGAGGCCGAGGCGGGTGGATCGCTCGAGGTCAGGAGTTCGAGACCAGCCTGAGCAAGAGTGAGACCCCGTCTCTACTAAAAATAGAAAGAAATTATCTGGCCAACTAAAAATATATATACAAAAAAAATTAGCCGGGCATGGTGGCTCATGCCTGTAGTCCCAGCTACTCGGGAGGCTGAGGCAGTAGGATCGCTTAAGCCCAGGAGTCTGAGGTTGCTGTGAGCTAGGCTGATGCCACGGCACTCACTCTAGCCCGGGTAACAAAGTGAGACTCTGTCTCAAAAAAAAAAAAAAAAAAAAAAAAAAAAAAAGAAGTAACGTCAACATCTAAAGAAGATCCAAGAGTAAAAGTCAAGTCTAGAACGGCAACTTTGTCAGCGGAGAGTTGGCGAGTCTTGTCTCTGAGACAAATTAATTTAATTACCTGGCGCTGTGGCTTCATTTGCGATGATTATTCATTCACTGAGCTGGCTAAATTACGCCCTTATCATTCACCACCTCATTTCACTACTCTGGAGATCGGAGATGTCAATCTCTCGCACGTTCCTAGGAATGGATTAAACGGCCCTTCTCATGCGACGCGTGGCTTTGTGCGCTGAGCGTGTGTGCAGGCGGCTCTCCTGCGGCCCTGGGAGGCATTCCGGGAAGAGCAGGCACTTACCTGGCTCCTTCTGTATTTCCTTTGTGAGTTGCAGATTAATGCACAGACTCACCTCCTTCAGCTCGTTTCGTTTCAGTTGTGAGGAAAAGATTCAAGGTGCCGAGACTCAAATCGAACATGACATTCTGACATTCCTTCTTGTGAGAGCCGGGCTGTGGGGCCCTGGGCACCGGCCAGCAGGGAGTGGGGCTGCTCCTGGACACGAGCTTCTCCGCAATTCTCCCCTGTCCTCTCCACCCCCTCTGGGCCCACCTCGGAAAGCACCTCTTTCTCCACCCAGGCAGAGACTTCTCTGTGCCTGGAGCCGGCTCCTCCCAGCCTGCGGTAGCATGAGGCTTGGTTTGTGTGGAGTGGGAAGTGACATGTGAAACAAAGTTGGAATTGGAAGAAAGCTTTTATTTTCTTTTATTGACACATAATATTTTACATGCTTATGGGATACATGTGAGTGTTTGTTACATGCATAGGTTGTGTCATGATCAGGCCAGGATATTTGGGGTATCCCATAGCACCCTGAGTGTTTATCATTTCTATGTGCTGGTGTCATTTCAAGTCCTCTCCTCTAGTTATTTTGAAATATACCAAATATTGTTGCTGAGCATAGAAAGCTTAACAGTTTCCCAGCCCAATCTCCCACCCACAGGAGGAATCCCTGCATCCTGACTCTTGACTCAAACCAGAGTAGAATCCAGGGATGCTGCCAAACATCCTGTGATGCACAGGACAGCTCCCTGCAACAAGGAATTGTCTGGCCCAAGGTGTCAGTAGTGCTGAGGTTGGGAAACTGCTGTAATTATGTACCATAAACACATCATAAACCACAGTTTGGCATTTTCATGAACATAATGGAGCAGGATGGAGACCAAGCATGTGGTGTCTCCAGTGCCCAGCACGGAGCTGAGCCCACGGTTGGCACCGAGGGACGTTCACACTAGAAGGCTGCAATCCCACAGCCTCAGGTCTGACTCAGTCTGTCGTACTGAGCACTCCCTACGAGTGAGCAACGGGAAACTTTTGGAGCTGATGGTTGCCCTAACTTCTTCATTGTTGAGTACTTCCCATATCTATGGAGAAAGAGGAAATAAGCTATTTTTTTTTCCTTCAAAAAAGGAGGAAAACAAAATAAAATAGTTTTTTTCTATTAGTGCTAAAGACTATGACTTTCTGCTGGACAGGAAAGCTGAACGATCTTGTTACAGAAATTCATATCTCCATTGTACAACCAGTTTCTTTCTTGGTAGTTCCAAGAGGACAGTCAGAAGCTTTAGCTTAATGAGGAGTAAACACACTGCTTTTTGCTTTTCAGCCCAAAGATATTGTCTGGGAGTGCAGAGTGCTTAGGACTCTTGGGCCTTGTCCTCTCTGAGAGGTGAGGGTTGCCCAGGTCTGTAGATAGGGGACAGGGAAGTAAGAAAAAAGGGATGGCGCAGAGCCCCTGTGGTGGATTGTTAGGAACTGGGCTAGATACTTACAAATGTCATGGAGGAAGGAAGAGTGCAGGGAATTAGAAAATCCAGCAGAGGTTTAAACTTAAGAATCACTTTGCATACTTCTAAAATAATAGATGTGGTGTTTTTATTTTTTTGCTTTTGAAAAGTTAGCTGGCAACGTGACAGTGAACAGCATTTTATCAGTTGGTCTCCCAGTGGGTTAGAAATCAAACTAAACTTTCTGCTGCTGACATGAGAACTCTGCCTTAGGCCAAGGGGGTCTAGATTTCTAAGAGTAATGCGTTTTGCCCTTTTAGTCTGCATTTCTTTCTGCTACAGTAGGGTGCTAACACATCTTCCTCATCTTTGCGAAGTTAGGTTAGTCCCGCTCACAGCAGGTGAGGAGAAAGGAGGCTGTCGGAAAGAGCGACTTGCCTGAGGCAACAAGAGGATTTCTTTAGAAAAAAGAGAGTAGGTGAAGAGCTATGTTGTTATTAGCATTTCTATTAGTACATTTTTCCTGGAAAAGGCAATTTGATGGGAAACAATGAACAAAGACAGGCAGGATTATGGATTTTGGTATGATGATGAGGTCGAACTTCTTATTTCTAAAACAGCTTTATTGAGGTAAATTTACATAACTTACAGTTCACCCATTTAAAAACATATAATCAATGGTTTTTAGTTTATTCACAGAAGTGTAAAACCATTAACACAATCAATTTTAGAACATGTTCATCAGCCCCAAAAGAAACCTTAGATCCTTTAGCTATCTCATCCACCATCCCCCAAATCTCCCAGCCCCTGGCAACCACCAGTCTACCTTCTGTCCTTAGGGACTTGCTTATTCTAAACAACTCAGTTAAGTGGAATCATACAGTGCGTGGCCTTCTGTGTGTGATTCTTTCTCTTAGCCTGATGCTGTCAAGGCCCATCTGTGCTGCAGCATGTGCTAGCACGTCATTCCTTTTTATGGCCCAGGAGTGTTTTGTTGCATGGACAGACCACATTCTGTGTCTCAGTTCTCCGGTTGTACACACATCACTCAGCAAAATCCCCTGTGTCTGTCGTGTGCTCAACTGATAAAGGATGAATCCATTCCCCTAACACCCATTTATGGATGACCTAACTATGTGGCAGATGCTGTTCCAGGAGTTGGGGATTTTGCCATGAAAACAACAAATCTTCTTCTCTCCCAGTGCTTGCCGTGCGCCGGGACACACAGGCAGGGGAGAAAGGAATGTGGATTGTGTTGGGTGATGGTCAGAGCTAAGAAAACCATAAGGCAGGGTGAGGAGTTCAGAGAACTGGGGAGGGTCATGATTTTACATATGCACATGGGTTCCTTTCTCCTACATGATCCCAGCCTTTCCCAGGGAAGTGGGGCACAGCAGGCGAGAAACCGGGTCTCCTGTTTCCCAAATGGCGCCTCTGACATCGTAAGATCGGCCTGGATGCTGATGCAGAGCGATCAGGTCCATATTTCTCTGCATTTTTTGCGCAATTTCAGCTGTCTTTAGATAGCTAACCTTCTTTTCTCTTTCCTGCATCCTCTCTACTCTAAACTATAAATAATACACAGGAGAAGCTCTCTGTTTTTTTGTTATTTGGTGCTTTCGCAGTCATTGACTATTCATTTTTTTTTTTATCAGTGGGATTTAATTTTTACTGACTGAGAGTGGAGGAATCTTGCTTGCGGTACCTTGTCTGAGACCGGCACTTGCAAGTGCCCAAGGATTCCTGGTGCTGGAGGAGACACGTGTGTGGGACCGAGGACGCCAATTGTGTGCTGTGCGTGCAGACCTGGTCGCCGCTGGCTGCAAATAATATCTACCTAAATGCCTCAAAGGATGCTTGTTTCCCTTGACCTGCCTTTTCTTGCAGTGTTGACAATCTGGTTTTTAAGAATTGTAGTGAGAATTTGCAAAAATTGTGAGGAATGGGTCTCAAGCGGGGAGTTAAAAAAAAAAGAACCCTAGTATTTCTTCAGTGCATGCAGAATTGTGTGTCTGAGACAACTAGGAATGATGGGTTGAAGTCCACTTAGGAGAAAATAACTTTGTCATCACAGTATTCCATTTTCACGAAAATGACTTTTCACTATTAAAAATTTAGAGCTGAATCCATTGGGTCTTAGTTTTTGTATCATGGCCTTTAGGGCTGGGGGGGAAAGTGACATCTGACATTTGGAACCACTAATGAGACCCCCTGGAGTCAGTAGGGTCAGATCAAAGGCTCTACCTGGCCAGTCTGAGCACTGGGGAGCAGGCTTCCTGCTTCTGCCTCCCAGGCAGTCTGGGGAGCAGAGCCCTCCCTGGGACAGGTAATTCATCCAGGGGAAAGCTGCTCCCTGCTCAGGGGAAACACAGGCCGCAGGAAACCCAGCATCTGAGGGTGTGGGCATTTTTTCCTTAATTAACTGGGTAGTGTCCTTGGACGGAAAAGCCAGACTGTGTTTAACACTCTGGGAGTAACCGGGGCGCATAGGTCTGAAGAGAGACACTATCCTCAACAGAAGGAAATATAATCAACACGTTCAATATAACAGTGTTGCCACTCTTACTGATAAAGCACTAAGGTTGATAAAAATCCATTTACCAAAATTGCCTATTGCAACAATCTTTATTTTGGGCTTAGTCTTATTTTAATTAAAAAAAATCGCGTAGGTTACACATATATGCTGTTAAAAAAAGATCAAATAGTACAGGTGAAAGCTAAGCAGTGAAAAGTAATTCTCCCTTTCACCTCTGATTCTGAATTCTCCTCCCCAAAGAAAAATAGAGTTCTGTGCATGTTGATCCAAAGATATCTCATGCATTGTCAATATTGCAACAATTTCTAAATGATCTCCTGTAAATACAATAGCATGCAGCTAGCCAGGCTGAAACTTGTATCCTGCTCTTAGCACCTCACTCCTAGAAGCCTCTGTCTTTACCTCTCTTGTAAGTCTACAGGCATCAAACGAGATGATTCTTGTAAATCCCAGGCCTCGTCATAGTTAGTGCTTGGTAAGTGGTGGCTATATTAATAATTATTTATGAATTATCCACTAAATTAGAGTTGCCAGATAAAATGCAGGATACCCTGTTAAATTTTCAAATAAATAATGAACACTTTTTTAGTATAAGTAAATCCCAGATATTGCATAGAATATACTTATACTAAAAATTTGTTCACTGTTTATCTTTGGGTCTAATCTAAGTGGGCATTCTTTATCTTTATTTGCTAAGTCTGGGAACTCTACACTGAATGCCAAACTAGGCAGTGTCTTAGAATGTTGGAATGTCAGAGCTGGAGGGGGATTGAGAAATTATCTCTGAGCATCTAGCACCCTCATTTTTCACACTTTGAGGCCATCATTAGCCTTCTGGGTTCTTAACACCCCAGCCAGTTTCTTGACTGCAAAAGCAGAAGGTAGACAGCTCTGTCCCTGGTCTAACCTCAGGCCCAGTCTGCTGCTGGCTGCACTCATTCGCTGTCTACTTCTCCCTGTCCTTCCTCACCCCACACCCTTCCCTCAAAGTCTGGAACCGAGGAAGAATCTTCAAGATGGCTGAGGGATTACCCCAGTGAGGGGAGTGGAGGTGAAGGGTGAGGAAGACGATTTGTCTTGCTCCGGGGCAAACCAATGGGTCTTAAAATGATCAGGGTACAGATGGGAGGGGGGACCCAATGACAAAAGTGTGAACACAAAGGGACAGTTTTGGTCCTTCTCTTAGGGTTTATGAAACTCAGGATCAGTCAGACTGCTAAGATGTGATGTCCTCCTCTTCCCTTCCTCAGAAAAAATAAAACATGGAATGTTGGTAAACATTGGGTGTGGAGAGCGGGGAGGAAGAAATATTTGACACTTGATAGCTGACAATGCAGCTCAGCCCTGTCTTAAAAGCATGTCGTGATCACAGTTTTCATGGCTAATATGGACATTAAATAAAATGCAATGGAATGGAAAAATGTAACCCTCCCCCACCTTTCCCAATAAGATGCCACTCTATAATTTAAATTGCAAACAATTTTTTTCATCTGATTTTAAGGAGCAGACCATTTTCTTTCTTGTTTGTCTGGGTTTCTGTGTCTTAGTTCCTGGCTCCTTCCTCTGTGCAAGTCCCTCCTTCCCTCTCCCCCACTGCCATCCCAAACCCTTTCTAGAGCACTTCTGAGATTCCCACCTGATCCAGTTTTCATGAAGCCCATGAGAAATTCCTTTCATTGATATTCTTGTGAAGTGGCAGCTCAGGAAGGCAGGCAGTAGGGAAAGAAAGTTTGGAGACCTGTTCCCCCCATTCTCTCCCACTGTGGAGGGGGTGCTGATGGGCACCCAGTGGAAGCCGTCAGGAGTGTTTCCACAGCTGAGCTAAGTGCTTTCTGAGCTCACGGCTGCCCTATTTGCTCCAGGATACATCAGAGAAATAAAATGAGGAGTGAGATCTGATTTGGAGCATGAAGTAGGAAGGAACCATACAAGATATTTTATGACACTAACACGTCTGGGCATGGGTGGCAAAATTATCTTGATCTTGCACATTTTTTTGGGAGCTTACTTATTATTTGAGATATTTTAGGTGGCCCCCCCCTCCACTTCCTTCTGAGTATAATTGTCAACTTATTGGGGAAATTGTTTCAATATAGCAATTAATAAAATACTAAGGTTAGTTGGGTCTCTAAAAAAGGCTTTGCATTTTTTTGGTGTGTGTTTATTTCATATGATAAACAATTCCTTTGAAGGGTGGTAGGGGCAAAGGGGATGTGCACAGTGAAATGTAGCCCATCTTTGTGAATTCTGGAAGGAAAATCTGGCTGATCAGCATGGGGTTGGTCAGCTATAAAACTTTCCAAGGCCTTTAGGCAAGGAAGACATAAGAATCACAGGGCTGGAATATTACCATCAGTAAGTTTGGAGGTTAATGAAGTAAAACATAGCATTCACTTAATGGTGCCAATTAATTAATCTTTGGTATGCTCAATGAATTTAATTATTGCAAAGTCATGATTTTATTCTGTAAAGACCAGGACAATGGTTGATCATCTTGTCCCCTAATTTATCTAAAAAATAAAATAAAGTGGAAAGCATTTTTTGCATATTAGTCATTAATGATATAGAGGATGAACTTGCATATAATAATAAACCCATCTGTTTTAAGAGTTGGTTTAACAAACCAGGTTGATACTATGTGACTGCAATGTATCATTTAAAGAATTAATACATTTATGATATACTTTATGTGATCAGCAATGAGCCATCAATTCCCTATAAATGGAGGCAAGTTATAATAAAGGAGAAAGATCTACTGAGATTATGTGTTGAACATATCTTTGTTTTATTATAGTAACTGAGATATAGATGCATTATGGTCCAAATGTTTTTACTTGGAAATTTATAAAATTTTCTAATTTATATCCCAAGATAATTTAGATCTAGCACACATAATTTTCCTTGGCTTATTAGCAAAGTTTGCTTTTTAAAATTATGCTTTAAATATATAAAATAAAGAAGCCAACCTAAGTTAAAGGGAAAAAACACTACATAACAAAAGACGAAAACCTTGAGCATGTATTTTCTCTGTTTTAATTGACTGGTCTCCTTGTGGTTGTTAGTTTCCATAAATCTGCTGAGATTCCCTGTCTCTTTAACAAGTTGTCTATCTTTTCCACTAGATTTTTGAGCATTTATATCATAGTTATTTTAAAGTTCATGCCTGATAATTTCAAACGCTGGGCTATTTTTGTGTCTGCTTCTATTGACTATTTCCTTTCTAGTCCACGGATCACATTTTTTTTTATTTCTTTGTGTGCCTTACAATATTTGATGCATGCTAGACATTTTGTATAAAAGAACAGTAGAGGCCGAAGTAAAGCAGCTTACTTCCAGAAATGGGCCTGTCCTTTTTTCATTTCAGGCTGCTAAAATGGGGTGGTTGAGTCAATCCTATCTGTCGCTGAACTAGGACTGGACTTTGTTACAGCTCTCGTTCTGGTCATCTCTTGCTTCAAATGTTTTGACAGGAGGATCAGGGCATTCTCTTCTGTGGGGCTTGGAATCTGACCACTGCTGGGATCCAGAGCTCTCTCTGTTTAATGTAGCTGGGCTGCCGCTTTTCCTCATGGTAGGAGATCTCTGTTTTGCACTCCGCTCCCAGCTTTTTGGGTTCCCAGATAGCTCACTTTCTTCCCCAGTCCTGCCCTAGGCATTGTTTTTTAAATCTAGGGGGAATTCTCTCTGCTGTCTGGGATGCTGTAGGGAGGTCTTGGCAGTTGAGAGCCCGTAGTGCCTTGGACTGCTGTTTCTCAGTCACTCTGCTTGTCCCTTGCCTTGCAGAGATTGGCTGCCTGGCACTGGGAGGAGACCCTGTGTGCCTCAAGGGAAATCTCTCTCAGCTCTGCTCTGCCTCCAGCGTTCAGTGTAGTGCCTGCAGCAGGCAGGGAAGACCTGTGCAGAGACTGGGCTGGTGGGCACAAGACCTGCTCTGGGGTTGGGGCTTCCGGGATTCTAATCTGTCGTTCCAGTTCACACGCGACCTTTAGAAGTTTCTTCAAGTCTTTACTGGCTCCTCTTTACTCTCACCCTTGGAGGAATTATCCTCCTCTTGTTGCTCAGCCAGGAAGGACAGTGGCTGCAGGTCTCTTCTGTCCTCTGAATAAAGGCTATTTTCTAGAATTAAAGTTTAGTTCACATGCATTTATAGCTTATTCGTATTGTTTGGTTGTTGAACAAAGGCTAATGGTCTCTGCAACTCCCTCCTTAGTACCTAGAAGCAGAGCTCTTCCTCATTATCTTTAAATACAGGAAATAAATTCCCATTTTGACTCCTCGGAATGTTCTGCCGTCCATGTTTAATGCTTCCTCCTCTCTGCCTGCTAAAATACTAACAGGATTTTAGAATCAGATCCGGTCTCCTCTTCTCTGTGAAGCCTCACCCGGTCACCTGGGGCACAGTGTTGCTCCCCCCTCTGAACTCTTTTTGTACTTGATGTCTCCATGACTCCCCTGGCATTGAAGACGTGTAGCTGTGCACATTTAGATATTTTGCCTGGATATGTCCTGTGTCCTCTCCAGCAAATCCGCGTTTTGAAAAGCTGGGCATATTGGTATCAGCAGAATTTGTTGATTTGTATATTCATTGATTTGCCCCCAAAATGCAGAGGCACTAACCACCGCTAGGAAGAAGCCAAGGAGAGCAGCAGAAGTGCAAGAGGACTGGAAAGGTTAAAAACTTTTCCTTTGAAAATGGAAAAGAAAAGAATGAATCTAGGAACAAAAACTACCCTTTTGATCATCATTTGTGCCTGGGGCTGTAGTAAAAAGCAGAAAAGTTATCAGTCAATCCGCAACCACCCAACGATCACAGGCAGCGGTGAAGCAAGCCCAGCCTGATCTACTGCGTTTTCTTTGGAAATAGTGACAGTCACAGAGGCAAGGGGACCAGATGGGTGGCTCTATCTGGAGTTAGTGATGTTATTTCCCTTTAATTCTTTGTGAGTCTCAATCAAGAGGTTGTATCAGAGATTGGGAAGGAAAAGTCCCCACACTCTCAAGAAAATACCATTTTGGAGCCACGATAAGCAGCAAACACCAGAATTGGCTTTAAATCTGTCAGTGACAACTTGCTTCAGTGACAATTTGCTTCAGTGAGCATATCTCTGAAAGCCAGCCGATCAATGACAATCTTATGCTTTGACAGTCAGTCCGTTGGCAGTGGGCTTACTCCAGTGAGCACATTTCTGATGCCAGTCGGCTCCTGTGTCTGCAGCCAGCACAAAGTGCATTTCTAAGGCTGTCATCCCACTCCTGCCCCTACCCCCGAACTCTGTAGAAAGTCAGCAATTAGCTCTGCTCAGTGAAGTCTCTTGGTCTCTTCGTTTGATGAAATCGCCTATAACTCGCATAGCTCTTTGTTACTTAGGTCATAAATTCAGTCTTTTAGTTTCAGGTATTGAGTGTTGGTCTCATCCTTTGACATTCTTTCAGAGATTCCATCAAAATCATTTTGAAGACCCTTGCTTGGCAGCATTCTGTGGGTTCCTTGGGCTAACGGACATAGTCATTGGGTCACTTGTGCCAAGACATTACTTGTCCTTTGTATTTGCTGCTGGGTGAGTCTATCTCAACAGCGATGTGAGCTTTATCTGGTTTCAGTGAGTTCTTATTACTGAATTTATTTTGTTATCCTTTGTCACACAACAGTCTCTGACTTATTTCAGTGAAGCTTGGTTGCTGAATTTATTTTGATATTCTATGATTTGTATCTTAGGATTTATCTGAAGGCATTAGACCTATAATAACATATAAGGTAATTAGACCTTTTGGTTTCTAGGCACATACTTCGTTTAAAAAAGTCAGACTAAAGTATATGTATAAAATCATTAGAGGCTTTGGTTTGTAGTTGCACTATTGCTAAATATTTTTGCCATTAATCTGCTTATTCTTCTGCTGATTGCTTTGCTTATGCAATTGTCTATTTGTACAGAGATGTCAAATGTGTTTTTGTAATCTCCTGCATCGTCTTGAATCTGTTGAATATATAAGGAAGTGCTCCACAGGGAATGATGTAGGCACAGGCCAAATACTTGTCCCGTCCAACCCAAACCCACCTGGAAGACTGGTGATTGGAGGTCTGTTATTAATAGATTGGTGGCCAATTCACATAAAGGTGATTGGTCAAACTTTGTGGCGGAGCCCCTTCAAAATTTTTATAAAGACCCTCTGTCGAGTCAGTTAGTTGTTTTGTTTAATTCATCTTCTGGGGTCAATAATTGTCTGGTAGTTGACGGCATGAGCCTTTCGTAGGCCTCTTGTTGGTCTATGTCAAAGTTCACTCCCCTGAAAAAGAGCTGTTTTCTGTTACACACGAAGTTGTGTTGTAACCTTAACTTGGTAAATGGCAAACGTATTTTTGATTGAGAATAACAGTGTCCATTGGGGGAAACTTTTGACCTGACAAAACTAATACATTTAAGAAGGAGTCTAGAAAAATCAGGAAATAATAACATTTAAAAATGCAATGGTCAAGTTTTTTAAAACTGATAAGCCCAGGAGCCGGCAAAACACAATGCTGGTGTCAAAGTTATTATATTCTCTCAAAAAAGATCCAGTTCACTTCTGTTCCCACCTTCCAAACCCACCCTCCTCACATCTCCTTCTCTCTGTGGCATCTTCTCCATCCACTTTATCTTCCTTCTCTTCCTTCCATTTCTTCCTCTGACCCCCAAAATGAGTTATCCTTTCTTCAGAGTTTTCTCAAGAAAAGAACTGTCCTATTATAAAATTCCTAGACCAAAATACTGACATGTAGGAGCTGAATTTACTGAATTTACTCTGAATTTACTCTAGAGCTGAGTTAAGGGCTATAATTAGGGATTTTTAAACCTTAGTGAGACAGACAGAAATCTGTAGAATTTGACATTTTACTATAATAGATACTAATTGTTCTGGACTACCAAATCTCTACCAATTAGTTCATTTGATTGTTAGCCCCCTCAGATAGTTAAAAGCACAGGGTGGGAAAGACAGATAATTTAAATAACCCAGCTCTGCATAATTTAATAATGGCCTTGAAAGGGGAAGAAAAATAGCATATCTCATTAGGCCACTGCAGAAACCATTTCCATAGAGGAGTTTGGAGAAAGATTCAAAACTGCAAACAAAGTAAAGAGTCCAGAGGTGATTTAGAAAGTAGACTCCAGGAAAGTTTAAGCAGTGTCCAGGCTAGATCTAGCAGCCTAAGTAAAGGGAGCCTCGTCCTCTCTTTGTCAATAGGTTTCGACCTGAAGTAGAGGATTTAGTTATAAGTAAATAAGTTGGAATGGAAAAGTGCCAATTTAAAGATCTCCTACATATGGCAGGCTATCTTAGAAAGTAAATAAGCTAGAAATGAAAACAAACTTCTAGATCTCCAGATATAACAATTGACCCTTGAAACAAAAAAGGACAAAAACAGGACCAAAAGCCTGTGCATAAAGATACCTGTAAATATTTGCAAGCAGCGGGGCCATCCACCTGTGGTCCTTATTAGCAAGGAAACAAAAGCTCAAACGTCCAAAACCTGTCCAATGGTGTCACCCAAGAGAAATATTAGCACCCCACAATTTTCTCTCCTTCCTCTAAACTTTCAAGAGGAGTTGTCTAGAAATATAAATAGATAAAAATATAGCTTTCTAGTTAATATCGCTACCACTAGTTTTATCTACCATGAAGCCCACTCACTGCATTAGAACATCAAATCCCCCAGAGTAAAATGTTAAAGTGGTCTGAAAAGCAAGAGGCCGTGCAAATTGATGGGCAGCGGCTCCCAAAAGAAGGCAATCGAGAGTAGCTTTATGTTAAAGTGACATGTCTCCTTGTGCCAGAATATGAGCTGCATTTTAAAAGGCAAATGGAAGATTATAAGTAAGTTGTAGAAAGACAGGAAATAAACTATTTGCCTTGATTTACTAAAACCATTGAAGTAGTGGGAATTTCTAACAATCTTGAGTCCCAGTCCTATGCCCCAGCTGTGATTTGGGGACCAGAATTCGATAGAATGCTTCTTTCCTCGCAGGGACACAGCCCCTACAATTTAAAACTAGATCTACTTTGCCACCTGAAAATGACAGATAGAATGTCCTGAAGAAAGCTTCTTTTTAGAAGTGTCTTAAAATTTTCCTATACATGATTAGATCACAGCTGATCTAGACAATAGAATATACACACTATGTAGGATTTGAGAAATAACTGAGGAATTAGCTGTGGCCTCAGCATTCCTATGGGCAAAGTCTCCACAATATAGGCAGAAAATCGAATAGAGTCCCAGGAGTCTAGATTGATTTTTCTCATATTATCATAAATCCTTCTTATCACATGTACACGAAATGTTAGGCTATATTGTAGGGGGAAAAGCTCAACCATATGGCAGGCATAAAATTCTCATTTTCTATTACGGCCAATCCTTGGCCTAGCGGCCAGGGCTAATGTACTGAGAACAGTTGCAACCTTGGCTAAATTAACCAAAGCATCTTCAGGTCTTGGACTAAGATAACCTTCAAATTTGATGGTACCATCCCTCTCACTCACTGAAAACATTATCTTTCTATTTGGCAGCTAACTATTTATAAAATACTGCTACTTTCTCCTTTTTGCATTGTCTGGCATACAGCAACTCTATTAACTTTAGCCAACAAAGCAAAGTTAAATGTTTGCCTTTCTGTAGTTTGAGAAGTGTCTGTGCCCAAAAGAGATTTTTTGGACACTCTAGTGCTGAATTCTGACCTAATATTATTTATTAATGGATCTTACCTTAAAAATGAAAAGAGGATAATATGAGACTGGATATGCAATAACTATTCTGGACTCTTTTGTAAAATCCAATTCCTTAGCAGAAGCTAAATTAGCTCACACTACATCTACTTGTCATGTCCCCACAGATGACTCCTGGCTGTAGCAGTTTCTCAGACTCTCCTTGTTTTTGATGGCCTTGACAGTTTTGAAGAGTACTGGTCAGGTATTTTGTAGAATGTTCCTCCACTGAGATTTGTCTACTGTTTTTCTCACGACCAGGTTGGGGTTATTGTGTGTTTTTTTGGGGAGGGCAGAGAAGGAAGACTGCAGAGCTGCCGTTTTCATCACATTGTATCAAAGGTGCAATCTCTCAACATGAGGAGGCTGTGGATGCTAACCTTGGTTACCTGGCTGAGGTGGTGTCAGGTTTCTCCATTGTAAAGCTACTCTTTTGTTCGCTTTCCATACTGTGCTCTTTGGAAGGCAGTTGCTGTAAGCTGTCCCAACTTAAGGAGTAGGGAATTTGCTCCACTCTTTGAAGGGAGCATATCTGCATAAATCATTTGGAATTCTGCACAGGAGGTTTGTCTCCTTTCTCCCATTTATTCATATCAGTGTGGGCTTATGGATATTTATTTATTTATTTATTTTTTAGAGACGGGGGTCTCACTCTGTTGCCCAGGCTGGAGTGCTGTGGCAAGATCATAGTTTACTGCAGCCTTGAACTTCCGCGCTCAAGAGATCTTCCTGCCTCAGCCTCCCACGTAGCTGGGACTGCAGGTGCATGCTACCATGCCCAACTAATTTTTTTTTTTTTTTTATAGAGACAGGGTCTCTCTGTGTTGCCCAGGATGGTCTCAAAGTCCTGGCCTCAAGTGATCCTCCCACTTTGGCCTCCCAAATCCCTGGGATTACAAGCGTGAGCCACCACACTGACTATATTTATTTTAAACTTTGATTATGATATAATACTTTATTTTGTTGCTCATGTTGCTCTGGCCCTGGCCATTGGGAGCTCTTTTAGTTGGCTTCTGTGTCTCTTTGACATAACCTCATCATTCTGGTTTACTTTAAAAAGTAATTTTTAGCACATTCCTACTTTCTGACACTATAAGACGTTCCCGGCTCATCTTGTGTATTTCCTAGCATCAGCCCTTTATCCAAGAATCCCTGGCTTCTCCTATTAGGGAACAGTTTTAGAAAGAGAGATCTAGAAGGTAGGTGTGCTTCCCGCTACTGGAGTGTCATTGCTTCCAGGCCCTCTCAGCTGACAGACAGGGAGATATTTTTGTGTACACTAACCGTGTATCTATAAATATTTACATTTGAAACTGTATCTATATTAAGCTAAACATAAGTTCATACTGATGTCTCCAACTCCAATCTATTACAAGGATCATTTTCGCCACCTTCCTGTGTATTTTAATTTTACAGTTTTCACAGGTCTTTAAAAATAGGGTGGGCAAGGATTGATGCCCCTTCCTATTTTACAGACAAAAAAAATTGCAGCTAAAGAAAAGAACAACTTATAAGAAGTCTCAGCATTTGAAGTATATTAACTTTTTTTTAGAAAAACCAAATATCCAGTTTTTGTTTCCTTAAGATTTACAGTCGAGTCTTCCACCTAGAAAATTTTTATTCTGTTATTTCCCTGAATATTTTTTTGTCTTCATCATCTTTTTTTCCCTATACATCTTTCATCTCTTTTTGCTTACCCAAATATTTCTTGCAATTAACTTTTAAAGTTGGCCTCTTTTTATACACAGACACTCAATAGTCTTTTCTTTTTATATTTATAATTTTACAGATTTTGTTTATTAGCTTTGCTCTATAACTTGTCATTGCCTTTGGCCAAAAGCAATAGCATTTTGAAAAATCTGAACAAATAAGACATTAATTACTAAAATGTTCATGGGCCAATGGGATGTGATCTCAGGATGTTTTTTATTTAAAAAAATTTTTTTAGCTCATTTGCACTGAAGGACTAACAGGATGTTCTTTGTAAAGTGAATCAAGATCTATAAGAGAAGTAGCAAGGAACACATTCTTTGTACTAAAAGAAGCCATAATTTTTTGTCCCCAGATGTGCTTTATGAGTATATGGTTATAGGAAGTAGAAAAATACCAAGAGAAGCCACCTTTGTGTGGGATTTGATACTGTTTAGAGCATCCAATACAACCCAATTAGAGTGTAAAGATCATACACTTTTACTGTACAATAGAACTAGAGGAAAGATTAGGAGAAAATCAATTGAGATTTTAAAAGCTATTTACTAAGTTCAATACTTTGGATAGATATAATTTTGTTACAATTAATTTTGGAAAACAAGGTAGAAGACAACGTAAAATACCTGGACAGTTTATGGAACCCAATAACTTTTAACTTTTGGAAGCATTTGATTTTGAATGTGATAAGATGGGCACTTTCCTTATTTTGCAAGGAAATATACTGTCATTTACTTGATTTATCCATGAGGAATTCCTTTGTGTTTCATTGTGCAAGACACTAATTTCACTTGGATTTCAAAATTTATGTGCTTTCTAACATTCATTTTGTAGCAGAACAAGTACTCGGCTTGGGATTGCAATCTCTGCCAGCAATTTCTTTCCTCCATTGTTTGTCATTAATTTGATGTTTTTGTTTATAGGACTGGAGCTGCTCCTCTGTGATTTAATTCAACATTGACTGCAGGTCACAGCAAGGGCCTGATGGCTCCTACCTGGTCAAGACCCACACTGGGAAAATGCAGGGACTGGCAGGAGATGTTTTTCTAGCCTAATTAACACCATTGTCTAGAAATGAAAATTGAGTTATTAAGTCTTTCTACTAGTGCCAACGTGGTTTGGCATGTGGCTGTTTGATTTCTACAAAGGAAGCAAATGCAGCTTAGTTTTGTGATGGGGAAAAGTCCTGGTGTCCTCCCGTCTTCTAGCATTCTTACCTTCTCACCAGGGGATGTCTGGATCCAATTACACAAATCTGCCTCAAACTCCCCAGTGAGGGGGCTGTAAGGATTCTCGAGGGTTCCAAGAAGTGCGGGAATTGGACAGTAGGCATAATTTGAAGTGGGCCAGCAGTGCCATTGGGAATGGCTGTGTCCTCATGACAAAAGTGCTGCTTATATCTTAGATGTAAGTTTCTTGATTAGTGGATCAAAATATAAGACACTCTCAGGGTAGCTTCCTGTGGCCTGAGGTCTTGCGTCCATGTTAGCCGTCAACACCAGGGCCTGCAGCAGCAAATCCCCTTTGTGCCCGGCATTCTGTTGAGCATGATTGACTCTTTGAGTTAATTACTTTCCAACCTTGTTTTGTGAAGCAATATCAGGATGTCTCTCTTCACTTTCACTTGTAGAATTAAAAAATTCTACTTTGACCTGTAGAATTCAAAAATTCTCCAGAAAGTGGAAAAGAACATGTTGACATCAAAGAACTGCCAGTGATCCCTGCTGGGAGAAAGGGAAGCAACTTTTACTGAGCTGCTACACTGTGCCTGGTGCCGTGCTGAGTGTTGCCATGTGTCCTCCGATCCACGCGACAACCTGAGAGCAGCTGCTATTATCCCCACTTTACAGAAGAGGAAATCAAAGCTCAGGCAGGTGGAGTGACGCGGCCAAGGTCAAACAGCTTTCGAGGTCAGCATTCAAAACCAAACCTGTCTGAACGCATAGCCAACTTCTGCTATTGCCTGTCTGCAAGGGTTTCATGGACCCGAGAGGTCCAGCACTACTGTGTCTATGAACTAGTCATAGTATTGTGAGGACAGTTCTTGTGCAGGTGTGAAGACTTACATTCCTTGCTATATTAAATGAAGAGCAAATGGTTTGCCAGCACAGTCATTCTTCCTTTCATTCTGGGGAAAATGTTTTTGGTGGGCAGGAGCAGGGTGACTTGGGCATCTTTGGACGTCCCTCTGCAGTGATTTCTCCTCCTATCCTGACCCCATGTACAGAGACCTTGGCCAGGTGTGGTGGTTCATGCCTATAATTCTAGCACTTTGGGGGGCTGAGGCAGGAGGATTGCTGGAGGCCAGGAGTTTGAGGTTTCAGTGAGCTGTGATCCTGCCACTGCACTCTAGTTAGGGTGACAGAGCGAGACCCTGTCTCAAAAAACAAAAACAAAACACAAAACACAGCAACCTCAAACATGGTGAGGGGATTCTGGAGCTTCAGAATTGAGGGGGTCAGAATTCAAGGCACTTGGGTCAGAACCTGTGACAATCAGGTTGTCATCAAAAGGGAACAATGTGGCACCCAGAATGGCAGTCCAGGGAGAGGCAGCTCATCTCATTCTCCCTGCACTCTGTCCACCCTGGCCTTCTTACAAATACTCCTGTCCTGTTCCCACCTCAAAGCCTTGAACTTGCTCTTCCTTTTCTGGCTTCTACCCTCCAGATACTCACTTTTTCTCACATTTAACCTCTCACTGTGGCTGTCCCATCACCCTGTCTTATTTATGTGTAATACTTACCAATATATAGATTTATCCTATTCATTATTTGCCTCATCTCCATGAGAACAACACTCTATTGCCAGGGCCAAGCACAGTAAATAATTTTGAGGGCCACCCACTTAGGACCCTTTTCTCCTTAGAGAGGGTCGATGATGTGAGCATCTCCAAAGTCACCTGGTCCAGCTTCCCTCTAAGTTTTGAAAAATCCTTAGAGCCCAGACACCTCCAGTGAGAGGGAATTCTTCAGCTCCCAGGAAGGCACTTTCATCTTTGGGCCACCTTGACTGTATTAGTCAGGATTCTCCCAAGAAGCAGAATCGATAGGATATGAAGAGATGTATTATTGGCATAGGTTTATGTGATTATTGAGGCTGCGAAGTCCTGTGATCCGCTGTCTGCAAACTACAGACCCAGGAAAGTTGATGGTGTAATTCTAAGTTCAAGTCCAAAGGCCTGAGAACCAGGGCAGTTGATGGAGTAAGTCCAGTCCAAGGGCAGAAGACCAATGTCCCATTTCAAGCAGTCAGGCCAAAGCAAAAGGGATACGTCCCTCCTTTCTCTGCCTTTTGTTCTATTTAGGCCCTCAACAAATTGCATGATGCCCACCCATATTGGGGAGCAAGATCTACCTTACTGAGTACACTGACTCAAATGCTAATCAACTCTGGAAACATTCCTCCAAACGCATCCAGAAATAATGTTAATGTGGGCACCCCTAGGTCCAGTCAAACTGACACATAGAATTAACAGTCACACTGTTAGAAGTCTGATCTCACACTCCAATTCATTTGGTCTAACCTGATTAGATTACTAATAATCTGCCTAGATTATTACTCTGATTAGGAATTGTGCCACGTGATTGCTGGGCCCATAATGAATGAGTACATTCCTGTATCCTCATCTTGCACACTTTGGTCATCAGAAAACTTAATATACTTTCTTCTGCTTAATTTTGTGAAATGAGGCAGAGATGAGCTGGTTCATTTTGAAGGCACACAAGTCATTGATTAAATGCAGAGGCTTGAATTCATAAATCTTTCTTCTTGCTTGAGTGTAACGGATTTTCCTTTGAAACTTATTTGCCCCCTTAAAGTTTTTTTTCCTAAGTCAGTGTGTTTGATGGCGCTGTCGTGTGATTATGCTGGTTAGCTGTTTCTGATCAGTAGTCCACGTGGGAATTATTTAGAACATATGTTCTTGTTACTAGTGTAGATGAAGGACATTTCCTAAAAGAACCCAAAGGAATACAAACACAAAATCTTGCATTCGGGGCAAAACTTTTGTTCTTGTTAAATTGAAGGCAATAGAGGATAGCTTGCAAGCTGATCAATGCCAGACTGATATCTTTCCTTTAGAATTTTGTGGTTCTGTTGTTTGAAAAACACCTTTATTGGAAGAATAGTACGTGGCCTATTATGGTCTACCTATTATCTTAGAAACACAATTATTCTATCAGGACTCACATGCCCAGCCTACCTTACTGCCCCTCGGAAGCTGATTTGGAAATGATGGTTCTGGGGAAAAAAACAGGACACTAGGTGACATTGGAGAGCCACGTATGAACTCTGGGCTTCGGGTTATTTTCATTTGTGCAATTGGAATGATCACATATCTACCCTTACATTATATGAGTCTCACTAGGACAGGCTGAGATGACATTTCAATGCACATTGGTGCAAGTGAAGCATGCCAAACACATTGGTAACAACTTAAACAAAAATCCATAATCTGTTTATAGAATGATCACCCTCTCTGAGCAGGGCAACCTTTGTAATCAACAAAAAGTAAAAGATCTGGCGTAGGAAAAGGCAAACTGCCCAGACTCTATGTAGAATGTATTTGGGTCTGGACATGAATCCACTGATTGCAAGGACTGAACTTTGCTCCCAGGGGCCAGGGCTAGAGCCGAGGGTGAGTATTGCAATGGAATAGAGAGAAAGGGGTCCTGGAGGGGGGCCCTGGATTTCACTCCACAAGTCCACCTGGACATTACTGGGATCTTGGGTAAGTGGCTTGGCTTTTGTATAAAATGTTACGAACACGTGAGGCAATGGTCCCCACTCTTGAGCTCAAAGAGGACAGTGTCAATGACCCACAGAATCCGTGTGCCTTTGCAAAGATCACAGAGAATCGTGTTGCACCAGAGATGTTGTCCAGTTCCACAGTGTCAACTGTCACCTGCACACACAGACCTCTCCTTCTGACCCAGTGATGTCCCTTGAGCTCTCTTTCTGCATTTCCAGCTGTCTACTAGATACATCTACCTGGGAGTGATGCTGGGATACTGCACCCAGCAGAACTAAACCCAAAATAACTATTTATCCATCATCTACTCACCATGACAGGCTTTTTCTCCCATCATCTTATTTCCATCCGTGGCGTCACTGCCCCCTGTTCTGTCAGCCGCCAGCTCTTGTGTGACCCTGTTTTCTGTGCCCTTTTGTTTCATTTGGCCATTCTGTGATTCTTCTTTAACAAAGTCCCCATTTTCTACTCTTTCCATTTCTTCTACTGCACGTTAGATATCTTTTCCCAGACTTTGACAAGTAAACTCCAACTTGAATGTCTTTTCTTCTTGTGCAGTGAAATCAATTAGCCTGGCGTTGGAGATCCTACTAATTAGGCTTTCTCATCTCTTTAATCCAACCTCCCGCTGCTCCGTTGGTTAAGTTCTCAACTCTAACCAGCCAAAACAGTCCCCTGACAATTCACCAAACATGCCGAATGTTCTTTTTCACCTCCAAGATTTATTTCATGCTGTTCTTTCCCCTGGGAGACCCTATTCTCTGCTCCCATCTTTATAGCTCAAAATCCCATCCATTCTTCAAAGTCCAACTCAGACATACCAGCCAGGCAGCCTTCCTTGACTTCCTGTGCTGAAGCGTCATCTTGCTCGCATGGTGCGAGGGGAGCAGACGCTCTGGGATCGCTCGGACCTGGGTCTGAATCCTGCTCTGCCATTACCAGCTGTGGGACTTTAAGCCTCAGCTTCCACATCTCTAAAACAAGGATAATATTACCCACGTAGGATTCTAATGAGATGGGGTCCACTGAGTTTCTAACAACAGTGTGTAGCATATAGATGGAGCCTGATATTAATAAATGATCACTTCATTAATTTCCTCCAAACTGTATTCTGTTTTCTTTGTTGCCTCTGCACTGGTACATATTTGTGGGGCTTTAGTTCATGGTTATTTTGTTTTTCAAGCTCTGAAAAGGCATCCAAATTCTGGTTCTGTTTCTTATGAGCTGTGTGATATGAGGCAAGTCACTTTACCTCTCTGTGCTTCATGTTTTTTTATATATAAAATGGGGATGATAAGAGTACTGACCTCACAGGTTATTAAATGAGCTAATACGTGAGTTGGGCAAACTTTTTTTTTTTTTCTGCAAAGGGCCAGATAGTGAATATTTTAAGCTTGTGGGCCATATGATCTCTGCAGCAACTACTCAATTCTGCTGTTGTAATACAAAAGCAACCATAGAGAGTGCATAGGTGAATGGGCATGGCCATGTTCCAATAAAATTTTATTTACAAAAATGGGTGGTGGGCAGTGGTTGCCAACCACTGGGTGACTATATTAACTGCTCAGAACAGAGGCTGGCACTTAGTAAGCACTCAGTAACTGTTAGCAGCTATTATTATTGTGGAATGAATCACATTTCTTTTACTTGATTGTAAGAGCCATGAGAACAAGATTTGTGTTTCATTTAATTTAATCGTTGTGGTTGCCAGAATAAGCCCCTGGAGGTCCCGCCCCCCAATCCTAGAGGTTCATGTCTTAATTCCTGAATCTGTGAGTATGCTAGTTCACATGGCAAAGGGGAATTAAGGTTGCTAATCATCAGACTTTTTTTTTTTTTTGAGACAGGGTTTCATTTTATCACCCAGGTTGGAGTGCGGTGGCATGATCATAGCTCACTGCAGTCTTGAACTCCTGGGCTCAAGCAATCTTCCTGCCTCAGACTCCGAGTATTTGGGACTACAGGCATGTGCTACCATGCCCGGATTTTGTTTTTAATTTTTTTATAGATGGGGTCTTGCTATGTGGTCCAGGCTGGTCTTGAACTCCTAGCCTCAAGTGATCCTCCTCCCTTAGTCTCCCAGGTTGCTGAGATTACAGGGTAAACCACCGTGCCTGGTAGCAGACCTTAAAATAGGGAGATTATCCTGAGTTATAGGGGTATCACAAATGTAATCACAAGTGTCCTTAAATATGGAAGAAAGAGGCAGAAGAAAAAACCAGAGAGATGGCAGAGTTTGTTTATTGTTACTGGCTTTGAAGACAGAGGAAGGTGCCATGAGCCGAGGAATGTGGGTGGCCTCTACAGGATGGGAAAAGCACGGAAAGGGATTCTCCCCTGCATCCTCCAGACAGGACTGCACCTTGCTAACAATTTGATCTTAACTCTGGAAGACCTATGTCAGACTTCTGATACACAGGACTGTAGGAGATACATTTTTGTTTTTTCAAGTCATTACATTTATGGTGATTTGTTACAGTAGAAATAAAAAATTAACATAATCTCCCAGGTGCCTAATGCAGAAAGCATAAACTAACCATTGACTGAACAGCTATGTTTCTTATTCCTGTCTCATGTCTGTGTTGGGAAATGATCCGACAACATATGTTCCTGTTGTAAATACTGATGTGTTTGTGAGGCATTTATCATCAGCTATTTATCGTCATACAATTGTGGAACTATCAATAATTATCGACTCCTTCAATGCTTCCAAAAAGCTCTGCAGACACAGCGGCTGCTTTTGGGCATTCCTTTCCTTTTCTCTCTCCTCAATTTCCATTTCATGAATTATTTGTACTAGCCTCTTCCCAGGGCACCATTTGAAATGTTCTTGGGTAATACTTCATCTTCTCTCAGACTTAGGGAGAAGCCATTTCTTACAAGAAAATGGCTTTTCTCTTTCCCCTCCATTGCTACTCTGAGCTTTAATTGTGTAAAATAGACTGTTGGTTTTCAGAGTTGCCTCTTATAGTCTAAATCCATTTTTATCTGCTCTTCCCTGTTGCCAAATGGGAGCATTTTTCTACCCTTTTGGAATTTTTCCTGACCTCTTTTCCTGTCTAGGAGAAAATCGCTGGCATCACCCCCTGCGTGTTTTTAGAGAGTGTCAGTGACAGTGTTTCTTAATTTTGCTTTGGCTTAAGAAGACACGTGTTCCCCACGAGACAGTCTGGTCTTACTGGGAGCTCTCCCATTGTTAGTGGTTCCTCTTGTTTCCCACTGAATTGGCTCCTGTAGCAGCAGAAGACAGGCGGGCACATCTTCCCTGCCGGTTAGTGGAGGGCAGGTGAAATGGCACATACTTATCTAGCCGCACTGGTAGGCGCTGGGAGAGGTTACAAAGATGAAGAAGCTGCCTTCGCCATGCCCAGACACTACTGAGGAATAGGTTTATACGTAAAGGGCCATTATGCAATTTAGGGTTTCTCCTCTTCTTCTCCCCGCAGGTGGCTACACCACGTTCTCCAGCCTCCCTGGAAGGTAGGGTGACCACGCAGCTGAATTCCAGCCAATGAATTTGATTTGTCAACTAAATAACAGACAGACAGAGGATCTCTAAAAGAAACGAAGTTTATTTGGGACTAGAGCGTCACAGTGGGAATACGTGTGTCATAGTAAACGGTGTGCATGTTAAGGAGGTAAAGGAAGGCAGAAGCTTCTACAGGGAAAAAAAGGAGGAGGATTTCATAATTGTTTTGAAATAATTATCCTTGGCTACAAAGATCAAGGTTGGATAGGCGGTTGCCGGGCAGATGTCCTTGCAGAAGTATTTTTTTGTATAAGGTTGCAATGGCCTGTGTGCAAGGTTGTGGTTTTTGTAGAGTATTTTTTGTTATCAGGCATACAAGTGTGAGAACCCTCTCTCCAGGGCCTTCCCTGGCTCTGTTTGTCAGGATTTTTTTTAGCATTACTGACTCCCCTGTGATCCTGATGGCTCTCCCAGAGTGGGTGCGAAGGGCTCCCTCAGGGCGTGACGACCCCTGGCATGTTCTCCTGTGTTCCTTCTCCCTCCAGGCTGGCTGGGGGGACCTGATTCCCAGGGCGACTGAGGCAGATTGTGCGGGGCCATTACATACCTTTAGTGTCCTTATTTCAGCAGTCGGCGCTACCCTAACAAATGTGTGAGACAATTTGAGCTAGGCATAAATAGCATTTTACTATATTAATATTAATAGTTTTATGTTTATTTCAATATTTAATTAGAAAATAAAACTAACACACCAAAACCATAATTTCATGCATGTTATCCCTTAGGGCATGGCTAAAGCAGGTATTTAGGTTCAAAAACTGATAGCTTGAAAAAGAAAAAGAAGGTAAATCGTGGTGCTGGGAGTACTGTGTATGGCCCCAAGTTGATGGCCGAGCAGTGACGTGTGGGCAAGGGGTGGGCATGGTCGCCTGTGTTTGGGGGATTCACACCAAATTGTCCTTCAGTTCGATGACCTTAAGTTAATACAACTAGGCCATTTCAGAGGCTCAGGTACTGCACAGACTTGATATTTAGTCCCTTTGCAATAACTTTCATTTAGAAATGAAAAATAAACATAGAAGGAGCAAATTCTTTCCATTTTTTTTTTTTTCCTTTGAGGATATTGCAGAGGTGGAAATTCCTGATTGCCAGATTTTTTCCTTCCTTTTTTAGGCCTCAGGTGCAACTTTGAGCTATATTCTTCACTGTCGCTGTGGTGGGACATTGTCATTGTCAGTTTGGGCAAGGCTTGCGTCATGCTTTTATATTATATTTCTCCCCATCTCATTCTCTTCTCTTTCCTCCCCAACAGGCACTGACTGCAATGGATTTATATATATCCTTAAATTTATATGTATCCTTGCAAATATTAGATATTGTTTGCTTTGTATGCATTTTGATTTACATAAATGGTATGGTGCTATAAATCCTGTCATGTTTATTTTTTTCTTCAGTGCTTTTTCTCTTTTTTTTTTACAATCTATTCAGGTGCTGACTGCACATCTAATTTGTTGTTTCTTTCTGCAGCATAGAATTCCATAGCATTTTCTTTCTATATTTTTCTTATCTATCTCCCTAAGTAATAGACTTTGCCAAGCTGTGAGTCCTTTCATTCTATGATCCAGGAAGAGATAAACTCTGGTCTCTGTCCTATGGAGAAGCCCACCCCTTCCTGGGAAGAGCAACCAAAATCTAACGGCAACAGTGTGTGATGTAGGTTGCATCTTAGAATTATAGAATCATGGAATGATAATAAAAAGGGCTTTAAAGATAACGGAGTGCAGGGTTTTTCAAAATTCCTAAGTGGGTTAAGCAAATGTTTGGTTTGAATATCATTTTTAAAAGCATAATTTAATCTATTTCCACACAGCGTGACTGAAACAGCATGCACATTTAATGTGATACATATAAAAAATTAACATGCAGTTTTCAAACTGATGTGTCTGCAGGAGTCAGGCAGATAACAACAATCAGAGAAATGGTCCGCGTGTGACAATAGGGAGGGGTAGCAGGGACCAAAGCAAGCCAGAAGGCAAGTGACCTGTTCAGAGGCTGCAGCCACCTGTTTGGTCCTGGCCGCTGCCTGCCAGGTGGGAGTGCAGGTCCAGGGCGCAAGAGCTTTGGTTTTCAAGAGAAACTGGAAATTCCTATTTTCATGCGAAATCTCATTTTATAACACTCTGCCAGCCAAAACAAACCAAAGCAAAAAATACAGAAACAAAAACAAACCACGATATGGAACAAAGATAGCCTAGGGGACACCAGCTTATGCCCTCCGCTGGGGAAGGAATTTCTACTTTGCACTAAACCAGGACCCCTGAGGATTTCAGAACATGGCTTTCTTACTTAGTTAACGTAGATGTGCTTAGGAGGGCAAAGAATTCCTCTGTGAGGAGATCCTGTGTGTTTGCACCCAGATTTAGTCTTGTCACATAGTGAAGGGGACAGCATCGTGGCCCTGGGCTGAGAAGCCAGAGACTCCACAACATCTGGCCACTTCTCTGCTGTCCTGTTGGATACGTGTGTAGTGATAGTTTGTGCTATTGCCTGCTGGGTGCAGATGAAGTCCCCAAGAATGCAGACCCTTTGGGTGTTTGAGGTGTCCTCTGACTTTGGTTGAGGGTTGTGCCAGGGAGTGGTGGTGATTAAGCCCCTCACTCTTCTGGGTTGTACCTGGGTGCAGTGGGGCCAGCTCCCATGGATGCTTGCCATGGTGAGCCATCCGCATGCTGACAACTGTCTCCTGCAGCTGCAGGTGAGCTCAGGGGGCAAGAGAAATACGGGATCGAGCATCAGTGACATCTGTCTGCTCTGCAGCCTGTTTCTGAGAGTCATGAGGAACACATAAAACAAGGTCATCTGGGGACAAATGATAGCTGGAGCTGTGATTTGCTACCTATGATGTAATCTTGCCTCCCCTCCAGGTTTTCATCTCTGCCTCTTGGTTTTCTCTTGTCTCCTCTGTGTTCCCCGTGGACGCCCCTGGCTCCTGCAGGGTGCTCACGGGGAGGTCTGCATGCACGTGGATGGGCTTGCAGGAGGCATTCTTTGGCCAAGACCAATGGAAGATTCTGGGTATTCATCCTATGAAGGCCCATCTGTAGAGGAGAAGCATCAACATGGACACACAATTTGGCACTTGAAGTGGAAACATCTACAGTTTTAACCATTCAAGAATTGCCTCAAGCTTCCACGATATGGGGGAATTTTTGGTTATGTCAAGGCAATGGATGTTGAAGTAGTTGGGCTGAAAGAATGATGTCCAGGAGCACAGTTTAGAAGGCGACAGGTTCCAGGGAACCCCACTGTGGATATCTAGTATCTGACTTCAATTAATCTTTGAAACTATTCCTTGGGCAGATATCACCTCCCTTTTATTGATGGGGAAACTGTGCCCGAGTGGTGGTCAAATATGTGTAGGCATTTCGGATCTCAGGATGTATCTCTTGGGAATGTCAAGAGTTTCTTCCTTAAAACGAATGGATGGAATCTTAATATGTGATTTCTGATTGGCTGATGGTAGTTGCCTGGACAGGTGTGTTGAGAGGATTCTGTCTGGGCTCAGTTAGAAGATCGAGTTGTGATGGGTTTGCAACACCTGCTGCGACAGATGAGAGAGACATAGCGATGTCTGTGGCACATTTTTGCCCTCCTGGTATAAACTATTAGGTGTAACAACAACAATGTAAATCAGTGCTCAAACCTTGGCTAACAGGATTTTAAAGTGAAAGAATTTTTGCTAAAAACTGAAAGCCTGAAAAATTCTCTGAGTCCTCTGAAATGTATGATTTGAAACCAAATTGTGCCATGTCAACTTTCTTTAAATCACAAACCTGCATTTTTGCACAACGTGCTTCTCTAAGGTTAAAAATAGAAAGCATACTATTTTTATGACTGGGTAATTGTGGGCTCTGGGTTTACACCGTCTGTAAATTCAGAGTTTACTTGACTGTCCACTGGATCTGAGGTGAGACGTCCCTCGGCAGAGTGGCAGGAATGAAACAATCAAAGGTGTTAGAATAGTTTAAATAGAAACGGCCAAACTTCTGGCATGTGTTTGGGATACTGTCCTGTGAAGTACTTATGCTCTGGGTCTTGCTGATGGATTCTTTTGCTTTAATAACAGGCGTAAGCCAATGGGAGATTGAAAGCCAAGGTCAATTGTATAGAAGACCCCAGAGTGCTCACGGGCTGGAGAAGTCAGCCCAGTGCTTTGGCCAGGAACATGGTAAACCTCAGAATGTAAGATTTCACAATTGACACAGTTGTTTAGGGAACAGATGTCTCCCGGATCAGGGATGTTTAGATGACAAAGTTTCAGGGTTTATGGACAGGGTCTGCCAGAGGCGGGACACCCCATTCCACAGGCTGTGATTGGTACCCAGGGCTCCTGCCAAGAGTGAACAACACACTTATAATGACAACTATTTATATTAATTGAGTGGTTTATTTATTTATTACTCGACAGTGAGTTATTGAGTCCTTTTTAAATGTCAGGCACTCTACTAAGTGTGGGGAATTCATTAGAGCATAAAACAGATGCATCACCTGCCACCCTGGAGGTTAATGTTTAATAGAGAGACCAGGTCTCCCCTGCTCCCTGGAAAAAAAATATAAAAAGCCAAGGAAAGAAACAAATGACGAGACCATTTTCAGCTGCTGGACATGATAACAGGGTGGGAGGTGTGTGGGGAGGAGGACTGAGCTGGCAGGCGGAGAGCAGGGAGCTAGATGAAAAACACACGGAAAGTTCGCAGATCAGTTGTCAGGAAAAGCTGTGCCTTTGAACAACTTGTAAATAACACAGCGTGTGGAGCAGTCTTTGGAGACAGAGAGACCTCAGTGTCCACCCATCTCGGCCACTTATTAGTTGTGTGGTCTTGGAACACAACAATCTGTCAGAGCCTCATTTTTCCCATTTACAATCTTGGAGGAGTGTGAAGGAATTAGAGACGGCCGGAAGTGGTTACTCTGGTTCCTGGAGCTGTGGCTCCAAGCTCTGGGTGCATTTGGGACCCTGACCCCCAGGCCAGTAGCACCAGAGCCTTCGGGGGTGGGGCCCAGGCAACAGGGACTTCTAAAGCTCCTCAGGTGATTCCAGTGTGTGCAGCTGAGACCATCTGATTGAGCACGCTGTGTCCGGCTCCGCAGCGTGGGAGCATCTGTGCCTGTTATTTGAAAATAAGGAAATGAGCGAATCACCCCGAAGCCTACATTCTGCTCTCTCTCTCTGTCTCTCCGGGCTTCAGGTCAGTCGGTCCACCGGGGCTGTAGTGTGAAGCTCTGCATTCACATTGGAAATTTTGGAAAAAACTTTTTACGGAAATGTGTTTGACACACATAGCCTGAAGGTACAACTTGAAGAATTGTCATAAAGTGAACACACCTGTGTCACCAGCACACAGGTCGAGAATCAGGTCTTTATTCCTCCAGAAGCCCGTGAATGGGCCCAGCAGGGGAGTCACTCCCTCCCTCCCGCCCCCACAGGTTGCCCCCAGACTGCCTTCTAGCAGCCCCTGGGACTGAGCTCCAGCTGGCCTCACCATCCAGAAACTCGTGTGGCTGAGTCTTCCCTTGGTGAGTCAGAAATCGGCCAGGCTGACACCCAGACACCACAGGGTATGCAACTGCCACATAGGCAGTGATGGCACTGCAGACTCAGGGAATGCTCCTGAGCAGTGACCAAGGCCCTACTGGCGGAGGCAGCGGTGCTAGGGTTGTGTGCTGGGTTCCAGGGTCAGACAGATACCCCATCTTTGGGACTGCTTCCCCCCCGTCCTAGCCAGGTGACTTTGGGGCAGCCTTTAGGCAGCTGAGTAACCTCTAAGACTCAGGCTCACTGTCTATATATAATACGGACACCAAAAAGTTCCCGTCTAATAGGTCATGGTAAGGATGACATGAAGCATGGCTTGTGAACAATTCAGTCCAGTACCTGCTGCACAGAAAATTCTGAATAAATGTTAACTCTTATTTTTACACAAATAGTTAAAAAATTCCTATAGAGAATATGTGGTTCAATCTATGAAATATACAGCTGAAATCTTTTCTTCTCTCAAATGTATTAGTTCAAACCCCTACAGAATTTGCGTTGGTTTCTTTTTTAAGAAAATTTTGGTCAAATACACATAACATAGAATTTACTATCTTAACTTTTAAAGTGTATAGTTCAGTAGTGTTAAGTATATTCCCATTATTGTGCAACCATCATCACCATCCATTTCTAGAACTCTTTCCATCTTGCAAACCTGAAACTCTATTCTCATGAAACAACACCTCCCTACTCAGGCCGTGGTAGTCACTGTTCTACTTTGCCTCTATGAATCTGATGACTTTAGATACCTCGTTTAAATGGAATCATTCAATATTTGTCTTTCTGTGAAACTGGCTTGTTTCACTTATCATGTCCTCCAGTTTCATCTGTGTTGCAGCAAGTGTCCAAATTTCTTTTTAAGGCTGAATAATGTTCCATTGAATGTATACACGACATGTTCCTTATCCATTCATCAGAGAAACATTGGAGTCACTTCTACCTCTCGGCTGTTGTGAATAATGCTGCTATGGACATGGGTGTGCAAATATCTCTTCGAGACCCTGTTTCCAATTCTTTTGGATATATACCCAGATCGGAATTGTTGGATCATATGGTAGTTCCATTTTAAATTTTTTGAAAGACTGCTATATTGTTTTCCATGTTGGCTGCACCATTTATATTCCCACCAACTATGCATAAGGGTTCCAACTTCTCCACATCCTCACCAACATGTTATTTTCTGTGTGTGTGTGTGTGTGTGTGTGTGTGTGTTTTAATAATAGCCACCCTATTGGGTGTGATACATTGGTTTCTTTGGAAAGGCATGCGTTTGCCACCTGCTCCTGAAGCCGTAGGCCTCTCACTTCGGTGCCACCTATGTTGGGTGGAAGAGGAGCGTGGCTGATGGCCACTGATGAGTTTTCCAGGGTGGCTGCTGGACCGGATGGTGGCAGAGCTGAAATTCTGCCTGCGGAGTGTCTGAAAAGGTGACAGAGTGCACAGAGAACTATGTGGGTGGTTTGGAGTTTACTGCTTATATGTTTGAGCTCAATTTTTACAAAATCTGCCACAGGAGAATACTGTCAAGCAGAAACAAAAGTTTTCAAGCCTAGAGGCTGTGAGCTTCTGTACAGATGCTACTTTTCAAGGTTTAATGATATTTTTCAAATAGTTCATTGGTATCACGTTTTCTAAGTATATGACAAGAGCTGCAGACTGGTCTGTACTGAGCGTGTTTGCCAGAGCCTGAAAATGGGAGTGTATTTATTTATTAAATGTATGTCTTTTTTCCCTTGCTTACAAAAGTAATAAAGGCTTTTCATAAAGGATCTACACATTGCAGAAATAAATAATGTAGAAAGTGAAAGCCCTTTGTAATTCCATCCTTCATATGAAATCACTGCTGATAGTTGGCGTATGTTCTGTCACACACAAATAGATGAGCGCACTGACGTTTTTTTGGAAACATGTACTTAAGTGCAGAGCATCAGTATGGATTTTAACAACCATACTTTTTACTGTGACGTCCCAGGGAGTGGGCTTCTCGGTCTGTTTTTTGTTGTTGTTGCTGAAGAATCAAAGCTGAGAGCCAGAGCCAGGTTCGCAGGAGGTTCAGCTGAGAGAAAGCCCTGGCTGACACCAAAGATGGCAGCATTACTAGAGGGAGGGTCTGCGGCAGAGAAGCTAATGCACACATTGGCTATGATTCTGCCCTTGTGAAACATCTAGGCTTACTGCTCTGTTTGCTTTGGAAATCATCACTGATCTGATGGAGATACATTTTCTAAAGCTGGTCACGTGCTCAGCAGACATCTGATGCACTTACAGAAATGCCCGGTTGAGGGATCTGGTTCTGTCCAATAAGCTCTTAGAAGCTAGGACCCTCCGACAAGGGCGAGTACCTGCAGGGACTTTGCCCGTCCTCCTCAGCCCTCAGACACAGCTGCCCATGCTCTGGATGTGATCTGCTACCTTTCCTGCATTCTTTTAATGTTTTTGTTCTGTGGACTCCCTGTCTGTGTTGATGGCCTATTCAGATATGCAGGTGATTCTCTTACTGACAATAGTTATGTTCTGTAAAGTCACTGTGAACACTGAATTAGCATATACTGAACCATTGCTCCTAGGATAATACAGGGTTAGGTTCCTGTGAGCCTCTGGTCACAAGGTTTTTGTTAATGAATATGTAATTTTTGTGTGTACTTCTGTTTAAAGATGGCTTATTTGACGTGTTGTTGATTCATTAGCACTGAACTCCTGGCCCACAGCACTGTAACTCACACCTGAACAAGGCTTCTCTCCCACACAAATTTTCTGCATAAGGCACATCCCAACCTTCTTGCCCTTAGGAACAACAGATGGTGCTTCAGCTCTATGCCATTTTAAACAGTGGAATCACGAACAAAGAGCACAATGCAAAAAATGTGGCATTAAATAGACCACGAAAAGGACACTTGTTTACCATTTGAGAGCTGAAACAAGAAGGCAGAACATAGTCTTGTTCGACCTCAGCTGGGAATGTGCATGTTGGGTGACTCAAAATTTTTGCTGCTCTGCAAACATCTGTGAATGACCATGAAAGTGCCTGGTAATTGATTTTGGGGTTACGATTAAACTTTTGTGAGGAGGCAAATTTGCACATATGGCATCTGCAAATAATGAGTGTTGACTGCGTGTCTCTGGCTTGGGAATGGGGGCAGGGAGTGGACTGGCCCCTAAAAGAACAGCAGGTGAGGTGCCAAGAGCACGGGGTTCAGAGCCAGGTGGGGACCCGGGAGCTCAGACTTGCTCTGCGCCCATCAGCTGTCTGACGGTGGGCAAAACCCAACTCTACTTTGGGCTTCTCCTCATTTCTAAACAAGAGGGCTTGACTTCAGTCATATCTAAGATCTTTCTGGCCTCCACTAAAGTTTAGTGATTCTGAGCTCTACTCTTATGTAGGAACCAAACAGGTATCATGTGAAACACTGATGTGCTCACTGCTGGTTTGTGTTAAAAGATAATCCCCTTTCTCTCTGTGTCAATTCCATGGCACTATGTTTTCTCAAGTCAAGATCTTGGGCCTTAAAGTGCAAAAGAAGGTTTTTTTATAACTTGACTTGCAAGGAAATATCCTGGCTTGCAATTGTGCAAACATCAAGGTGACAAATGAGACTTTATGATTATAGAGAGAACCTGAAATTTACCTTTTCCAAGAGAAGGGGTAATTGAAGGCATTTAAAGCATGGTTCCAGGTTAGAATATCAGTAGAGGTGAGTGGTATAACTAATGTTTCACAGTGGAACCTGTGTGTAATTTTGCTCTGTAGGTGAAATAACAAGAATAAGCTGGCAAAGTTTTCAGAGGGGAAACTATGCAAGAGTAGAACTACAAAGCCATGTTTATTGTGAAGTGAAATTATTTGTTATAGGAATTAAGGCACATCTACCGGGTGGATATATTCAGCCAATAATTTTTGATTAGAGTGGAAAATGATCTAATAAGCCTGTGTTATAACAGCATTTAAATTAAATAAAACATTATACAGTAGGAATTTCCCACTTTTCTTTCTCATAACTACGCGAAGGTAGCAAGGATGGGCTGGAGAGGAAGGTGACCTTTCCAGGTAGGCAAGTGAGAAAGCCACCAAACAACAACCTGAAATTCATGCTTTCTACCATATTTGTAATTAACTTGGCCCAGTTCCCACGGGAAGGTGAAGGAAATCCATAATGTGTTAGAGTGCTTTATTTTCCCTCTCAAATCAGAACCCAATTTGTCACTGCCACATAAAAAGCGAAAAGGTCATCTTCTCACTTTGAAGTTTCTGAATCATTTAATAGCTAATTTGGACTGCTAATTACTACCTTTCACTTCTGTAATTATTTTGAATTATTGTTCTTCTGTTGCTATTAACAGGCCAGGCAGGGGACAATAAAACATGGCTCTACATTCCAATTGGTTAGCCTGGCGAATTTTTGAAGTGGCAGAGAAGGCTTGGCTATTTCACTCAGCTTTGCTGGGCCATTGACCAAAAAAAAAAAAAAAAAATCAGCAGCTGAAACATTATTTGCATTTTCCCAATCTGGAACTGCTTTTCATTAATATTTTGTATGGTGACCCTCTCTTCAGCTGCACACCAGCGGTAATGAAGTTAAGCATACTTCCTCTGCTCTTCTAATTGCTTTTGTGGTCCCCAGATATACCTGAAGCACCTGTAGGTTTAATTACCTGTCCACAGACATTCTGGAATCAGTTGTCAGCCACGTGGCCAGAGAGCTGAGGAGACGTCTTGGTCAAAAGCTGAGAGCTAATTAGATGATGTCTTGGGAGGATTTTCAACGTTATAATTCCAGAATGAAATTTCTGTGGACACAGTCATGTTGGCCCTGATTTTAAGGCATTTTGGTAAAATTTTACAGGTTGCCCTTAGGCAATCAATCGATCATGTTGGTGGGAAGTCAAGAGTACCAGAAAGGTTGTGCTGTCTCAGACTTCTCCCAAGCAATAGTTAGAGAGTCTATATTCATTCGTTTGAATCCAAGGGCTCTCTGGTTCCTAAGAATGCCCTATTTGTGAGCTGATATCCCCAGGAAGCCCAGCTTCTTAAACATTCATCATCTGCCACTTTGCTGGGGATCTAGCTATGGTTATAGCTCTGTTCAGGATGGGGAGGCCCCCGAAAGAAGGGAAAGGTTGAGAACAAACTTTCTTTGCTCTGTAATTTTGCCCAGGTAAACCCTTTTCATAACTCCAGAATGATGGGGTTACTGTAATGCCTTTTATTGATGAACTTTATACATTGTACAAATCCACCGATTTTATTCAAGTGGATGGAGTTGGCTATTACTAGGTATATGTGGAAAGAAAACTTTGGTGTAGAAAGGTGAAGTGGAGGTGTGACAGTGACAGAATTTGAGCACAGTTTAGAGTACCTTGGAAGTGACAGAGCTGAAGGGTTAACAGTGTGTCATTTGTTCATTCTGGGATAGGAGTGACAGCATCAGAGAACATGTTATCTTTGATTGTGTCCCAGCATTAATCGTTACCATCTGTCAGCTGCAAGAGAGGCCTTGTGACATTGTGGAGTAAGTATAGGATCTGGATTAATAAATACAATAGCTGCAATTTATTAGGCTACTGTTCCAAGATGCTGTGGTTAGTCCTTTACATGCAGGATCTCAATCCCCCCTTACGATGGAGGCATCATGATTGTCACATCTTAGCAATAAGGTATTAGGTAAATCCTACATGGTCACAAAGCTGGGAAATGGCAGAGTTCCTGGACTCAGACTCGAGTTCCTCTGCCGCCAGGGCCCACACTCCTCATCAGCGTGCTGCTATTTCATGGGGTCTCTGGGTAAGAGGAAAGTGAATAGTTATCCTGTAAATAATAAAGAGAAAGCTTGTGTGGATTAGCCCTGGGTTATTCAGGGTCCTTGGACTACTCCATGTTACATTCCAGGAAAATCTCTCTCCCTGTTTCTTCTGAGGTTGTAATGGGATTCCTTTAATCAATGGATGATGTTTTCCCTTTTTTTGCCTTGGCTGGAAGAAAGCTCAAAGTTAAGTTTCCTACTCAAGATAGTAACAAATTTCTGTTAAGCTTCTTGGGAATGTCTCCCCGTGTCTTTCATGGGGGTCCATGATTTCTGATTATATTCTTAATTGTCCTTATACAATATACACCTTTTATTATAAATTGTCCTATAGCCTTTTTGCAAGTGGACAGAGTGAGAACATTTAAGCAAGCCAGCAGCAATCTAAACTGGAGCTGTGGGAGGGGTTTGTCTCTTACTTGTTCCTGTTAGCACGTAGATCCCTGGGCCAACTCTGCTTTTTTGGGACTGAGAATTCCGGCCGCCTCTTGGCTAACTCGGCCTTCACAGGAATCAGCCACTGAGGCCACAGCTCTTGGTGCTCTGGGTGCTGAGTGTGATTTTGGAAACCTAGAATCTAACTTTTGGATTAGTGACTTGGAAGTTTGGCTTGTTCAGAGCTCAGGTTGCATTGTTGTGCCTGAGTCCAGACCTGGACAGGTGTTCCGAGGAGCACCAACCGGACTGTGGACCAGGGAACTGGAATCCATGCCCCAAACAGGCGGCCTGACCATAGAAGTTATTGCTCAAAGGGGATGACTTTGGAATGTAAAAGGGTGTGTTATGATCAGTGATGCCTGGGAAACAGGCGCGATCATGTGACTGTTGTGAGAAGGCTGTGAATGTCTCTGGAACACATTTTACATTTTTTTGCACATTGTCTACACAAAACGATTTCTCCATAGGACCACACCTGTGCTACACACTTGTTCATGGAGTGCCAACTAGATGCCTGGTCCCTAAGGGGTACCAGGGTGTGTCAGGTGAGTAACGTGTGCTCCTGCTCTTGAGATGAGCGTGTGTGTCCCTCACTACCGCACAGTGGGACGTGTCGTGTGGCAGTGCGTGGACAGAGTGAGGGTGTGCTCAGAAAGGGATAACTAGTGCAGTGGGGTAAAATAAGTGTTCTGAAATTTTAATATTTTAAAATTATGCAAGTCATTAATGAATAAATTATTATTGTAAAACATTGCGTAATAGTATGGTGAGCACACACTGAAAACCTTGACTTCACCTCCCCTCCCTTCTGCAGCCTCAGAAACCTTCTCTCTGTTTAAATGTGAGACAGTGTTAGTGGCTGAGAGTGTAGACTGTGCAGTTGGGCAAACTGGGTTCAAATTCTGGCTTTGCCTGTTACCAGCGGTGGGATTTCGACCTTCCTACATCTCAGTTCTCATCTGTAAAATGAAAATGATGTATTAATCTTTTCTCATAAGATCGTTGTAACTGTTAAGTGAGAGAGAACAGGTCAAACACTTATTGAGAATCTAATATAGGGACCAGGCGTGGTGGCTCACGCCTGTAATCCTAGCTTTCTGGGAGGCCGAGGCGGGTGGATCGCTCAAGGTCAGGAGTTCGAGACCAGCCTGAGCGAGACCCCGTCTCTACTAAAAATAGAAATAAAAATTATCTGGACAACTAAAAATATATATAGAAAAAATTAGCCGGGCATGGTGGCACATGCTTGTAGTCCCAGCTACTGGGGAGGCTGAGGCAGTAGGATCGCTTAAGCCCAGGAGTCTGAGGTTGCTGTGAGCTAGGCTGACGCCACGGCAATCACTCTAGCCTGGGCAACAAAGTGACACTCTGTCTCAAAAAAAAAAAAAAAAAAAGAATCTAATATAGTAGCCAGGCATGGTGGTTTGTATCTGTAATCCTAGCACTTTGAGAGGCTGAGGTAGGAGGATCACTTGAGGCCAGGAGTTCAAGGCTAGCCTGGGCAACACAGCAAGACCCTATCTCTACAAAAAATAAAAAAATTAGCTGGGCATGGTGGCGTATACCTATAGTCCCAGCTATTTGGGAGGCTGAGATGGGAGGATCACTTGAGCCCAGGAGTTTGGGGTTAGAGTGAGCTCTGATCGGGCCACTGTAGCCTGGGCGACAGAGTGAGACCCTGTCTTTCTGGAAAAAAAAAAAAAAAGAATCTAATACAATGGAGGCTGTAGTTATTGTCATGAATAATTCCCAGGAGAGTTTGTGAGACCCTGAGTTAGGGCAGTGGGAGAGCAGAGGAGGGCAGGATTTGAGAAACACCACAGGTATAGAATTGACTGACTTAGTGACTCTTGAGATGTGTGGGGTGAGGGTGTAGCTTGGGTGGCCAAGCTGGTCCTGTCTTTTCAAGAAAGGGAACCCAGGAGCAGGTTGGGGCTGAGCAGGAGGGGATGGGTGGAGCCAGAGAATTTGGTTCCAGGCATAGTAAGTTGGACATAGCTGGGGGATGGTCAGGTGGAAATTTCTAGCAGGCAGTTCAATATTTGGATCTGAAGAGTGAGAGAGTTAGGTCTGCAAATGCGATTATTTTTAGCACTTTTCTAGGTTGTTTAAATATAAAGAGAGAATGGCACGGAAGAGGGAGACATTTCAATTTGTGTCTTTTAAGTCATGGACTCAATGACATCATCATGAAAACTCAAAAATCTTTATCCGGTGAGGAGTAAATGGGATGATACCGTGATTATCTTCCTATGCAGCTAATCTGGGCAAACTCCCGAGTGGACTCGAGCAATCTGTGGGCAGGTAGTTGCCGCTGCTCTGCTTTTAGGATTGTACCAAGGTGCTCGTGGGTCCACTTTGATCACAGGGTGTGAACACAGATAAGCCACGTAGCTCACGGTTGTCAAGTGAGTCTGTGTGTTTGTGTACACCCTACATTCTTTCCACGTCCAATCCAGGTGTCACAGCACATGCGCCTACCTGTCTCAGTAGCCACATGCGCTGTGAAACGCGGGGAAGAGACCACAGGGCACGAAATGGATGGAAATGAGTTTGCAGTGGTTCCTGTTGAATTCTTCCCACCTTTTTAAAATTGATGTTGTTGCTGTCGGATAATTTTCCTTTCTAATGACCTATCGGGTTTGTTACCAAGCAAAGCAGCACCTTTTGGCAAAATGAAAAACAAAAATCACCTTCAAATTAAACCCTTTGAATATATATACTTTTCAAAAAGGATAGTAGTTCACTGCTAATGATATGTATTTGATGAGTGAATTTTACACCGTTAATGAGGCGGGTCAGAAGAGCTATTTTTAAAAAGGCATCAGTTATGAATACGATATGCATATTTTTGGAGATAAAAAGAGCTTTATTTTGAGGAAAAATTGAAATGTGAAGAGACTTGGAAGAAACACTGATAACCTGGAAAACCCCTGGTATGGTGTAAATGTTACTGCCAGTGATGGAAAGTTAAGTGAGTTTGAAACAAAAATAATTAATTTCCTTTTGTTTCCTGGTTAAAGAGACCAGGGGCATCGACGCTCCGTGGAATGCTGAGATTTGTGACTTAGCTGTAACCGATTTCCATATGTGGGATTTAAAACTGGATTTCGTATATTAAAAATTGATTGCCCTGGATAAAGAGCAGTTCTAATTTCAATGACTTGGGCCTTTATGGCCCGATGTGGTGAATATTTAACGGCTGGGAGTAGCGGGCTGTTTTCCGGGTATTACATATTCACTTAACTTGCCTGGCTGTGTCCCTGGGGTACCTTTTTCTTCCAATTAGAAATCTTGTTTAGAGCATAGACTCTCCTGTTGTCCCCAAAGTCTGGTTTTCTTGGTCACTGAGCCTGGCATTGCCTGTGAATTGGTTATGGCAAAGACATCTCTTGCCTGCCTGAAAAGAAGAGATGTGGTACTTCTGGGTATTGGTTTCAAATTAGTGGATTGTTGACTGCTCTGAGCACGATTCTACCAGGAATGTGTGTGCTACTGGGCGTTGTTCCTATTTTTCTGCTGCCATCTCTTCTCTTTAGATTGTGAGCTTTTAAGAAAATCCCAGCATGAACGGTTTTAGAATTTTTCTGATTATAAAAATAATAATGCTTATTGCAAACAATTTAGAGCCTAAAGGAATGTATATTTTTAAAAAAATCCACAGACTCTCCACCCAGAAATATCTCTCCTATTAATATAATATTTTAATGTATAGTCATCTGTGATTCTTTCTTTATGCTTAAAGATATCTATCTCTGCATACTTATTTTAAATAAACATGGTGCCGTACAACATATGCAGTTTTGAGATCTCTTTTTATTTACCAATATTTCCTGACATATTTTGTTAATGCTATGACTTTTTAATGGCTGCATTGTATTTTATTGTATAGCTGTTTCAGAAATTATTGAATCAATACCGTATCGATGAATGTTTGGGTTATTTTCAGTTTTTCAATATTGAAAATAAGGTTGCAATGTATATCCTTGTAACTGCATCCTTACAAACTTTCTTAGGACAAATTCTTAAAGGAAGAATTTCTGAGAAATAAATATGCAGTCTTTAAAACTTCTAAAACATACTGCTAATCTGTCCTCTACTCAATCTTTTAAATCTCTGGCAAGGGAAGTGGGAACTCGTTGTTATTTTAATTTGTATTTTCCCTAAGTTTTTTTACCCTGCCCCGGTTGAGTTTATACTTTATTTACTGAAGGTCGACTCCAGGAACCCTGAGATTTTCATCTGTTTCATTTCTTCTCCATCTCCTTCCTGTTCTGAGAAGGGTGTTTGGCACACAGAAGGAGAGCAAATATTTGTTGAATGCTGAAGTACCTTTTTCCTGTCCGTTGCTCATTTTTTTCCCAGACGGGTACCAGCCTTTTTATTACTGATTTTGAAGAGCTTTTTATGTACTACAGATATTAGCTCTTTGCCATAGAGAGGAAAAGTATTTTTCCCAGTTTGCTTTTTATGTTCTAACTTTGAGGATTTTTATTTTTGCATATAGAAATGTTTATTTTTTTAGAGGGTCAATTGTATTCATATATTTTCTTTAGTTTTATCTTTCCTGTTGAACTTGAGAAAAGGCTTTCTCATTCTAGAACAATAAAAACTGCAACCTTGATTTTTTCTAATTACTTTTAATGGTTTCCTTTTAGACCTCTAAGTTATTCATCTTCATGAATGTGTTTTGGTGAAAGCTGGGGATTTACTTTGAATTTTTTCCTCCGAAACAGTTTGCCAGTTGTCACAATAATAGCTCCTTTCTTGCTGGTTGTATGCCCCCTGAAGGCAGGACGCTGGACGGGAGAACCAGCATTTACTGGGGGACTATTTTCCAGACATGGGGAACTTGCTCTACTTATTATTGCACTTACCCTTTCTAGTAATAATACAGCCCTGCAAGGTAAAAGTTAGTCCAGTTTGCCGACCAGGAGACTGAGGCTTAGAGAGGTGAGAAGTATGTCTGGAGTCACTTCGGACTCTGGAACCCTAGGCCTCCCAAGCCCCTGCTCCTCCCACGGATTCCTTAGTTCTAGCCTTTGGGTTCTCAGGGCCAGAGGGGTCCTGCCCAGCAGTGGGGCTGAGGCCTTGCAAACCTTAACCTACAGCCATTAAAAAATGAAATTCTTGAGTCAAGAAGTTTAAAGAAAAGTTGCATTTTGGTGGATGAAGCAAAGATGTATTTCTTTTCTTTTCTTATTTTCCCCCAGCTTACAAGTGAGATGAGTTTATTACTTACAAGGGTGCTTGGTCTTGGGTGGCACAGGAATCAAAGATGTATTTTTAGCCTCCCTTTTTATTCCCAATATCAGACAGAGTCCCCAAAACATATTTTCCTTGGCCCCTGGACTTGATATTGTCAAAAAGAAATGCAGAGGTTAGAAGCAGAGAGTACACATTTTAAGCATTCAGCATGGAATGAAAGTTAACGTGTGGAAAATGGGAATAATGATTATTTGAGATGTGTATAATGCATTCAAAGTCATAAATGTTTGGTGCTTCTAAAATGGCGAGCATTATTATTTTATTGTTAAAACACAATTTGCTCCATTGAGCTAATGCCAGCACTCAAAGTGATGCTATTAAGGAATGATGTGTTCATACAGTAGTTGCAGTTTGATTACACAGTTTGTATGCAACAGCGGTATTTTACCATCATGCTTTTTCCAAATTGTGAACTAAATGTAAATAATTATTTAAGTATCCTTTTAATGATGCTAAAAATTTAAATTCTGTAGCAGTGTGAATCACAAGGCAACACATTTACTAACCCCAAAGGAATGTATAGTAAAACAATTGTGCATTTTTAGAGGCTTGTCTTTATGTGTATGGCACATGAATTTGCATTTTTTATATTAATTTACCTTAATTATTGGGCACGGTTAATTTGACACGTAAGCTTGCACAAAAACAACTTTTGTATTTTATATGGTATGTTATTTATGATATAATAGGTATATGCCATCTTCATAATTATAAATCACATTTAATAAATATAAAGTAAATAATAAAAACTATATAATAGGTAATATAAACAATATATAAATACTATATAAATATATCTTATATGTTAAGTATATTATATATTATAAATTATATAAGTATATATTATCAATAATATTTACTTTTTAGAATTAAAAGATGATATTATGTCCCTGTTTGTTACTGTTTTCTCCTGGTGTGGCTTGCTTTTCATTTTCTTAATAGTGTCTTTTGAAGAACATACACTTTTAATTTTGTTGAAGTCCAGTTTATTCATTTTTTTTCTTTGTAGTTAGTGCTTTTTGTTCTCTAAGGATTGGTTGGCTATACCAAGATTGTGAAGATTTCTCATGTATTTTCTTCTAGAAGCGTTCGCTTTTACCTTTAGGTGTATGATCCATTTCAAATTAATTTTTATGCATGGTTTAAAGTATGGATTAAGGTTTATTTTTTTTTCCATATGGGTGTCAAGTTGTTCCAGTAGCATTTGTTGAAAAGATTCTATTTTCTCACTGAACTACGTTGGTGCCTTTATCAAAAGTTAGTTATGGGTATGTGTAAGTCCATTTCTGGGCACTGCATCTATTCCACTGCTCTGTATGTATATCCTGTACTAATGCTACAATGTCTTAATTATTGTAGTTTTATAATACATTTTAAAGTCAGGTAGTGTAAATCCTCCAACTTGTTCTTCTTTCTAAATTATTTTGGCTATTTTTGGTATCTCCATATAAATTTTTGAAGCAGTTTATTAATTTATACAAAAATATATGCTGGGACTTTGATTGGGATTCCATTTATTCTGTAGATTGAATTGAGAGAATTGACAGCTTAACAACATTGAGATATTAAATTCATGAACATGGTATATTTCTCCATTTGTTCAGGCCTTTTTAAATTTTGATGTTTTGGTGTACAGGTTGTGTACATCTTTGACTAAACTTATTCCTAAGCATCTTATCTATTTTGATGCTGATGTAAATGGTATTTTAAAAATTTTCATTTTTCAATTTTTTTTGCTTATATAGAGAATACAAATGATTTTTACATATTAATGCTGTATTCTGGAAACTTGTTATATTAATTATTAAGTCTAATAATATTTTTAATAAATTCTTTAGGATTTTCTAATGTAGATAATTAGATTGTCTACAAATAAGGACTTACTTCTTTCTTTCCAATTCTTTTGCCTTTAATTTATTTTTCTTGTCTTATTGCATGGCAATAACTTTCAGTATAATATTGAATAAAATTAGTGAGAGCAGACATTCTTACTTTGTTCCTAATCTTAGGATGAAGGCATTTATTATTTCATTGTTAAATGTGATGTATTTGTAGATGCCCTTTATCAAATTGAGAAAGTTTTATTTGTAGTCTGCTGAGAATTTGTATCATTAATGGTTGTTCAATTTTGTCCAATTGCTGTTCTGTATTTATTGAAATGATCATATGATTTTTTGCCTGTATTATGCACATATGGTGAATTACATTGATTGATTTTCAAATATTGAATCAATATTGCATTCTTGGGAAAATTCCATGTCCTCATCATGATATAGCATCACTTTCATTTATTGCTGAATTTTTAAATTTATTTTTATTTCAGCATATTACGAGGGTACAAATGTTTAGGTTACATATATTGGCTTTGCACCACCCAAATCAGAGCTTCAAGCATGTCCATTCCCTAGACAGTGAGCACCACACCCATTAGGTGTGAATATACCCATCCCCTCCTCCCTGCTCCCATCTGCCCGATACCTGATGAATGTTATTATCATATGTGCACTTAGTGTTGATCAGTTAATACCAATTTGATGGTGAGTACATGTGGTGCTTGTTTTTCCATTCTTGTGATGCTTAACTTAGTAGAATGGGCTCCAGCTCTATCCAGAATACTACAAGAGGTACTAGATCACCGTTGTTTTTTGTGGGTGAGTAGAACTCCGTGGTATACATATACCACAATTTATTAATCCACTCATGTATTGATGGGCACTTGGGTTGTTTCCACATCTTTGCAATTGTGAATTGTGCTGCTATAAACATTTGAGTGCAGATGTCTTTTTTATAGAATGTCTTTTTTTCCTTTGGGTAGATGCCCAGTAATGGGATTGCTGAATTAATTGGTAGTTCTACTTGTAGCTCTTGAGTTATCTCCATATTACTTTCCACAGAGGTTGTGCTAGTTGGCAGTCCCACCAGCAGTGTATAAGTGTTCCTATCTCTCCACATCCACACCAACATTTACTGTTTTTTGAACTTTTTGTGGAGGGTTTTTGCATCTATGATCATGAGAGATATTTGTCTGCAATTTTTTTTCCTTCTAAAGTGTCAGATTTTGGTATTAGTTTTATGCTGGCTTCATAAGGTGAGTTGGGAAGCATTTTCTCTACCTTTATATTTTGAAAGAATTTGTGTAATATTGACATTATTTCTTTATTAAAGTTTGCTCATGTTAGGAAAGAGCTTCTGCCTCAAAGGCAAAGAGTAAACCTGCCAAAACTCCATAGGTGTTGAAAGTAAACAGTAAGACTTGATGGATTAGAGCAAGGTAGTTTATTACAGCAAAGCAACTAGCAGGAGCATTCTCTGCTTCTAGTCCCGCAGGGTGATGTGGTGGGATCAGGCGCTGACTATGCATACAGTGGGTTGCACTGTGGCCGAGAAACCTGGGGCCAAGGGCTCAGCACGTTGTTTAGCCAGCGGCAACGAGCCAGTCTCCCTCCCCTGGGGACTGAGTGCGCCCATGGTAGTTCCTTTGTGGTTGCTTGGACCTATTTAACTGTCCATATGGCTGACTACGGAAACTTCTCAGTATTAGGGGATGGTTAGACTTTGAAGTTTGGCAAACTCAGCAAGGACATGTAGGGATGTCCAGGGTCCATGGCAGACTCCCTCTTCCAGGGAAATCACTTGAGCATGGCATTTGCTTTGCCCTAAAACATCTAATACAATTGGTAGACTTCTATAAACTCAGGAGAATTAAACACATCTTTGAGATTGATGACAATGGTGCTGTGGACCTGGGACAGAAAGACTTCTGAATAGACACTAAATAACTTCTGTAAATGAATGTTTATAAGTACTTGTCATTTTAGCATTAGTGAGACGTGTAGCATGAAGGACTGTCATCTCAGCCTTTTTGTCTCAGTTCATTTATCCTTTTACAGGTCTTGTTTTTGCATCCTTTTATTTGTTTTCATTATTTTCTTTTGGATGTTCTCCATATGTCTTTTAAACATTCTGCCCTAAACTTTCTTGGTACCCCATCAATAATAGTATGAATTCAGTCAGAACCCAAGAGAGACATTTACCTCGCATTCAAAGAGAAAATAAATATCAGTTTCTTGGGATGTGATTGGCTCCCAAGTAAAAAAATACTGAATCATTTCCCCAAAAGGGTAAAGGTAAATAAGTCACTTAAAACCTTTAAATGGATAGCTCAGCTTGCATTAAGCAGGCCATGCGTGTGAAATGGGGACAAGAAGGCCTGGAGCTTAAGCCTTGAGATGTGTCACTGATGTGAGTTAAACAGAGTAGAGAGAGGCTGTTTATCCTCACAATGAAGGAGGCGGCACAGTGAATGCAGGACCCTTTAGAGCTCTTGAGCGGTTTATGAGTTTTTCTACACCAGGAGGTAAGGCAGGTGCTTAAAATTACTGAGGTATATCCTGAGCAATTACAGAACCCTAAAGAGAGAAGTGCTGATCAGTAGCATTTGGAAGAAGAACTGACAATAAAACTGTCAGGCCAGGCAAATGACAGACTGAAACTTGGAGCTGCATCAGTCAAAAATATAATAGTTATACCAACCCAATTCGAAATAGCGTTGTCACTCCTAAAACGTCCCAACAGATAATACCTCTCAGCACAGAGACAGACCCAATAGGATCTCCTTATTAGGTAGCTAATGAGTATTTTTAAAAATACTGTAGGAACACAGAGTATGGTCAACAGTGATTCGAGCATAAGTTGCAATATGGAAAAAAGAGAAAACAGAGTTTTAGGTGATCACATAAACCAAATGTTAAAGAGAAGCAGCAGTTATATATATTAATGTCGGGTTTGGCAATCTCATTCTGTGTTCTCCGTTCTTGGCCAAAGAATGACCAGACACAACAAAGGAAGGCAAGCACTAAGTGAAATTTTTTTCTTTTGGCCCTCTAGAGATGCCAGACTTGATTTTCATGTTTCTGACCTGCACATTTTGTATGACTACATTGAGAGCCTCCTTGAATTACAATGGCAAAGACATTCAAATCATGAACAAATGTCACTCGAGCATGCAGGGCAGGTCTTCCACGGATTATTTATAATAACAAATTTCAGAGCGAGTGCTGCAAGCTTAAGGAGATTTATACTGCACTTGACCTCTGGAGAGCTCTCATTTTATGAGGTCTCAAGGTCCCTGAGACACTTGAAGACAGTACAATTTCCATAGTTACAGGAAAAGAGGTTTATAATTAAGCCTGGAGTAGGTTTAAGTTTTGGATAGCTGAGCTAAATTTTTAGAAAAGGCTTTCCCATCCTTATGTTTTACACTTCCAGTGGGACCCTTGGGACCCTGTACATTCTGCAGGTAGGACTTGCTGCACTTGGCAATTAAGGATGGTTGTGCGTTTTGTTGGCTCTAGTCTTATGTTTTCCTAGTAATTATCATGGATGCAGGGGGCAGATGTTGGGGTGAAAGGAAGGTTGAAACCTCCCTACCCCCTCCCCCAGAAAAACCAAAACCAAAAAAACCACTACATCCTGGAAAAGCACACAGGAAACAGCTTTTTGCTTCATGGTGTTTAGGATTTCATTACTGTGTTAAGCTTGGGATTACATCTGTGGCTTTGCATTAGCTCAGAGAATTACTGTCATCTTGCAAATGAATAAATTTTTATAGATTCCCCTAATGCATCTCTTACCAGGTACTCCAGCAATGCAAATCTTATTTGAAAAAATAATCTCAATGCAATCTAGAGCTTAATGTATATTGAAATTATCTATTGATTTCATTATATATACACTGATCATATTTTCCCTACTTTCTATAATAAAGCTAAATGCAGTTGTTTAGTTAAAAGTTTTCTCCCTCCAGGTTAGGTATAAATGTTTTTTTAAAGATTCCTAATATTTGCATCTACAAAATCAGTAAATTTCATCATTCTACCTGGCTGCTGACAACCTATCTCTGTGTGTCTTGCTTGAGGCCTTTTAGGCCTGGGGTCTGATCTGGGGTTGACAAGGATTGGTGATGTTGGGGGCCACAACCAAACAGGCATATGGAAAATTCTGGACACTGTAATAGGCAGGACCCATTTTGTTTGCATTCCAGTGGCTACATTTACATTTTTAGTGACTACAGTTGTGACTCTTTCTTAAAAATGAAGATTTCCCATGAAAAATCCTAGAATATTTTGTTTTCCTGTTTTTGTGCCTTCAGGGCAGCCCAAGATCCCTGCAGTGGCTGGAAATGTCAAGCAGCTGTGGGAGGTTGTGACACCTCTGACATGCCAATGTCCTGCCAAGGTACTTCCACTGTTTGCAAGGCAAATATCGGAGACATCTTCCTTTCCTCTCCTAATTGGACCTATTCCTACTCCATCCCTAGGACTTAGGTCTTAATGCATAACTGCTGGACATCAGAATGAAGTGAGATGCTCCAAACCAAGTATAAGTTTTAGTGCAGCAAATGCTGTCCCTCAGTTTCCAGAGAGAGGCCGGTGAGTGTCGTCCTGTCTGATGAGGAACAGGTGCAAACAGGCCGCTCTATTCCATGCTAAACACACACGTCTGACTAAAACCTGAGTGTGCCGGGCTTCACAACTCCTTGGTTTGATGGCAAATGCAAATGATAAAGAGAACATCCTATGCACTTCATTGCCAAGTGTGTGGTAGCTGGGTCATAACTAATGATAATGAAGTGCGGACGGAGCACCAAGTGCTGTGCCCGGTTGAGCTGGGGAGCCTCCAGCTGTCCACGCGATATTTTGGGCACAATAAAAAGCAGATTAGATCCTCACCAGACCGTGCTAGGACTCCCTCCTAAGAACTCTTTGTTGAGACATATGTAATAACATCCCTGGAATGGCATGAAGAACATCTTGGCTTGATATGTTAATATTGAAAATGTGCCTGACTGCTAATGTCAATAATGTCTTCTGAGGTGTGAATGTTATGGGGGTTTCCCAATTTCCTGCAAAGCTATTCCTTGGTGATTTTTAGTGATTATTCCAAAAAAGATTAGAGAAACAGTATAGGGTGGAGGTCAGGGTCAAGGGAATAGAAGTCAGAATTACCTGGGTTTGAACTGCAGCCCTACCACCATTTTTTGGTTGTGTGATCTTGGGCCTTAGTTTCCTCTTGTGTGAAATTGGGATGGCAGAGTCTTCCTTCTCTGGCTGACGCAGATTGAATCTGACAACGCACTGTTCCTCTAATGACTGACGTAGCCAGATGAGCCACACCTCCAAAGCTGGAATGTTCTGGTCTGTCTAAATATGACTTTAGGACAATAATTCAGAAACTTCTGCATAGGACATTCAAATCTTCGGTGACTTTGCAAATGGTGCAGTCCAGTTTCAGGTAATAATAATACTTCGGATTCAATGAGTTCTCTAAGGTGTAGCCTCCACTTTTTGTTCATGTTTATATTCATCCCCAGAATCTAGCACAGCACTTGGCATATAGTAGGCATAAGAAAAAACTGGTCTCTCTACCTCCGGTCTTGCCATCTTCCCAATCTTTCTTTACCCTACTGCTTGAGTTTTCTTTCCAAATGCAAATCTAGACTAATTTCCTGCTTGCTTCAAGAAAGAGGAGCTCACTTTTCATCCAGAGCACCAGCTGTCTGTATGATCTAAGTCTAGAACCACCGGGCCCGGCCCACTGGTGGAGCTTGGTGTCAAGGAAGGGACATCAGCCAGGTCCCAACAGGAAATCGATGGCACATTGAATGTGGGTCATTTGAGAAGAGCTTAATAAATGGATTATTTGCTGAGGCACAGGAGAGGATTTAGGGACAGCAGCAGGGATGATACAGTATCCTGGGCTGCTCTGACCCTCCCTAGATCTGCAGGGAGAGGGAGGGGCCGTTACCAGAACCTGGGAGGGCCTCCCGACAGGGGAAGGAGCAGGGGAATAAACTCCCCAAACTCACCTCCCTCCTGCCTGTGGTTCTCCTACTGGTCACTCCCCTTGGACAAGCCCAGTTTGATGCCAGGATGCCAAGGAGGTGTTAGCACAGGCCAGAGTTGGGGGCCTCTGGGTGTCCAGAGCAGGGTGGGGAAGAGGGGAGATTGGGTTTTGGGGGGGCCAAACAGGACATAGTCAGCCCCGAAGGGTTTGCCTCCCTTGCACCCCATGGAAGGAGCTCCTCTCAAGGAGGAGGGGTGGAAAAGCCTGTTGCACAAACACTGTACCTCTGTTGTCTACACAGGGGAGATACCGAACCAGCGCTTTTGACATCAAGTCCAATGTTCTTCCACTACACACTTTCCTGAGGTTCAGAACTTGTCCTGTACCCAGTGTCATATCTTATTAGAGATTCTTCAAAACTTACACCTGAAATGTTATTTATGCCTGACTTTTAAATGCCTATAAATAATTTGGCTTCTTTAAGTTGGACATTCCTTAAAAATCTCAGAGTACATTTTTAGTTGTTTTTCACGTGTCTTCTATCTCCCACAGGTTATTTGTACTACTTAGTATTAAAAAATTACCTACGGAAAAGCACGTTCTCAGATCAATCTTAGATAAGCCTCTGGTGGACGTGGTAGATTTACACTTTTCCCATTGGGTTCTTGTGTGCACTCTTCTATGAAGTTTTCAGGCCACAATTGATGGGCTTTCAGAGATGTCCAATTCACTCAATCAATTTCACCTTGCACAGAGAGAATTACTCTGCTGAGTTTTCTAGACATTAGCCACACATAAAAATCCTCGAATAAACTGTGCTATCATCTCTTTTTGAAAATGAGTAATGAGGCATGACAATTTCTTTCTAAAGCAATAATCAAGAAAAAGAGCCTTGCATTTAATTCATTAGGAGAGCCCACAGAGAGAGGAAAGACAAAGTAAATATTTTTGCCCATTTGAGTCAACCTCTAGCCTAGAATTATAGGTTCTTGCAACTTTGACTTAATTGCTATCACAAAGAAGCGCAAGTTGCTGTGATCAGATATCTCACAGGATGCAAAGACACTAATTCTTGACATTTTGGAAAGTAATAAATTATCTTTGCCCCAACCTGTACTGATTTATTTTCATAGTGATTTGAAATCAAAGAATCAAAGACAAAGCCACACCTAGAGAAATTCAAACGAAAGTCTTGTTATCAAAACACAGCCTGTAATAGATGCTAAGAACTTAGCTTATGGCCTGTCCCGGGGTCCACATTTATGATGAATATTCTTACTAATGTTCATTTGAAAGTTACACACTTTCTCAATACAAAGAAATCTAAACTTCAGTCTTTATGGCCTGTTGTCAAAGTCAGTGTGGTGGTTGGAACATGGGCTGGGAACTGGCCCCAGATGTGGCAGAAGAAAGGCCCCTCATGGGGTCACGAACACCCAGGGAAGGAACCACGGCCTCTGGGCACTGGCTCGGGAAGGGAGACCGTGCCACTGCCCTCCAAGTCTGTGACCCAAGGGGATTGCTTTTGCATCTTGGGGTGCTGTTCCGACTCTGTCCTTGTGTTTAATGTCATAGTTTCATTAGTTTCTCATCATTTATTAGCTTTATAAAAATTGTGAAATATTTCAAGCATGCAGAAGAATTCAGAATGGAACATTCATGTGCCTATTATACAACTTTCTCAAATATTATATTTTATCATGGTTGCTTCAGATTTTTTTCTTTTTTTGGAACAGTCTTGCTCCATCGCCCCAGGTAGAGTACAGTGGGGTCATCATAGCTGACGGCAACCTCAAACTCCTGGGCTCAAGCCATCCTCCTGGCTCAGCCTCCTGGTAGCTGGGACTACAGGTGTATGCCACCACAAATGGCTATTTTTTTCTATTTTTGGTAGAGATGGGGTCTCGCTTTTGCTCAGGCTGGGCGTGAACACCTGACCTTAGGTGATCCTTCCACCTCGGCCCCCCAAAGTGCTAGGAGTACAAGCCTGAGCCACCACGCCTGCTTGTGGTTTTTTTTTTTTTTTTTTTTTAAATAAAGGAAACCTCATTATGTTCCTGGCAAAGCATCTGGAGTGGCTGAGGGCAAGACTTCCCTTCGCCTGCTCCAGCCTTTGAACTGTTCCCTGAGGTTATTTATAACTATGTGAGTGGTTTTCTCCTGCTCAATCCATTATTATTATTATTATTTCCGGGCCTGGCTAGCCCATGTTCTTACCCACCCTACAGCCCCGGCTGCCATTTGCAGAGCCCTCATTATTAGTGGAGTTGAGAGCATCATTTCATATATGTTTTGACAACTCAGCCTTCTTCTGTGTTGTCTTGTTTTCTTATTGATTTGTAAGCATAAAGAATCCTTTATCCTTACATGTGTATATAATAGATATTGATCCTTTGTCAGGGAAATAATTGCAAAGATCTTCAGTTGTGGCTTGCTTACCTTCATTTATAGTATCCTTTTTTATAAAGACCTTTAAAGTATCTAACTATATCAGTCTTTCCTTTTCTGGTTTGTTTTCTCTGTGTTGGCTTTGATTACAGGCTAGTACGGAAAATGCTGCAGGGTTTGTCCATGGCCTGGTCTTTCCTGCCGGGAGATGGTCACTGCAGTGCCCAACTGCTTGGAGCAAACCACAGCTGGCAGAGGAGGTGCCTTAGCATTGCGTGGCCTGTTCACGTCTGGCCAGCAGAGGAGCTGAGGAAACTCTGCTGTGGTTTGAGGCAAATGCTGTCCTCGGAGCTCGGGACACCTAGGGATGGCAGGGTCTGGGCTCTCACCACAGCACAGAGCTCTCTGAATGAGGGCTCTGGCCGCTTAAGGAGCTCCCACAACGTCCCACTTTCTCCACTCCCCTGTTGCTGTTTCTCCCCCCTGTCCCCAACATCACACGGTTGGCTGTGCCACCCCCACGCCTGACTCACCCAGAGGCCGAGCCCTGCAACTCCAGTCTGCTTCAGCACGTGGGGACCAAACTGGCCATTTGAGGGCTTTTGTAGTTTTCAACCAATACAAGAAAAGGCAGACTTCACTTAAAAGCAATAAAAAGACAGATGCAAAAACGTCCTTGGGAAAAAGCCTTTCTAAAAAGCAACCAAAGAATCTATACTTGACAATGCAAATTTCCAAGGCAATCCTGAGAAATCCATTTATGTAATCAGCGACGATTCTCCCTTTCTCCTAAGTGGCCCTGGGCTCAGTTCAGAATGAAAAACTCAATACAGAGTCCTAGAGCCTCTAATCAATGCTCTGTGCCAGGGGACCCCGGCACTATTTCTGTGGTTCAGAAGCATTTATATATAACCTTGATATTGCCACGGGCAGGGTGGGGGGAGGGGAGGAGGGCTTCTCTCTGCTTTCTCCCGCCTTGGTGTGGAGCCCTGTGAAGGCAAAGATTTCATTTCGTATCAGCCGACTTGTCCTAACAGGCCCAGTGCAGGCTGGGACAGGGACAGAGGTGTCACAGCTTGGCAGCTCTTCTCAGGATACTGACTTGCCTCTGGCCAAGTTTCCCACTGCATTTAAGAGAACAAGAAGCTCATCCTTCCTGTCAGTAACGTGTGGCCTTGGTCTGGTGTGTGACTGGCCTTGGGTATTCAGGTGGCTCTCTGTTCTGTGTCTGAGAGCCGCCCTGCAGTGTTACTCAATGAGACTGGAGTGTGGAATGATACATATAGTGACACCTTGTAATTTGATTTTGCTTTCAAATGGTAAAAGAAACCTTTCATTTATGTAGAGCCTTCTGCATGTCACTTACTTCCTATACAATGTTGCATTGAACCTTCTAACAGCCCTGGAAAGGGGGGTGTATATGTCTCCATTTTTTAAATGAAATTTTAATTTTAGAGCAGTTTTAGGTTTATAGAAAAATTGCAAAGATAGTACAGGGAGTTTCCACCTACCCCAGAGCCAGTTTCCCCTATTATTAACATCTTACATCAATACATTTGCACAAAGAATAAATCAATAGTGACATATTATTAACCGAAATCCCTACTTTATTCAAATTTCTTTGGTTTTTAACCTGATGTCTTTTTTTCTGTTCCAGGGTCCCACATTACATTTAGTTGACATGTCTCCTTAGGCTCTTCTTGGCTGTAACAGTTTCTCACACTTTCCTTGTCACTGATGACCTTGACAGTTTTGAGGAGACTTGACAGTCTCAAAGGGAGAAAGATACTTCCTCCACCAGAATCCATATCCATCCCCTTTCCGAAGATCTCTGATTAGCCCTGTCTGGATCATGCGATCTTTCCTGGACCCATCACTGTCCCAGGAGAGCTACCTCCCCTCTGGTGGAAGACACAGGGGATCCCGCCCGTGGCAGGGTGGGTTAGAACCACAGGTGTTCCTACAAGTGTTTAACAACCTGCTCTGGTGAAGGAGGATGGTGTAACCACGCCCATCGTGGCTGACGTCACGCTGCTGACACGATGTTGCCGGAGGTGGAGCTGGGAAGAGCTGCACAGCAGTGCACCTCTATGTAGTGTGTTCTCCACGCAGGTATAGTACACAAATAACCTCAGGAGCATAGAAAACTGTAAAGGGTAGTAATATAACTAGGAAGTGATGACTTTTGAGTGATTATTATCTATTTTTCTATAATTTATTTTACTGTAAGTTTACATAACTTAGTTTTCAATAACAGCTGAGTTTAACAACCAGCTCACAAGATTCCTGAAAATTTAGTCATCACCTCTCTTAAGCTGGTACAAGCCAGGTCCAGCACACCAGGGGTTAGGGACCAACAGGGTAGAAAAAGAGAGTGGTACATCCCCTCTACTTGCCACTTTCTGTCCCATTCCTGGTGTGGACAGAGTCAGATTGACTCTAAGTGCTGCTTCAAGTGGCTCATCAAGGTTGATGGGTATTGATAGCTTAACACCAGGTCCTTGTAGATACCCTGGGCTGTGGCTACTTGCTTTTTAAACAGTTCATTGTCAGGTAGAGCTCAGATGGGGAAATGGAGCATTATTAGCCTATGGGCATGAAAGTACAGTTCACTATGGATTTCTCAGTAAAGAAAGATAGCATTACTTAACTCTAGTCTTAAATGCATTTTACGTCAGATAAACACCTGCACTCCAAGGTTTATTGCAGCATAATTCACAATTGCAAAGATGTAGAATCAATCCAAGTGTCCATCAATTCATGAGTGGATTAACAAAATGTGGTATATACATACCATGGAGTACTATTCAGCCATGAAAAGGAATGCATTAATGTCTTTTGCAGCAATTTGGATGGAACTGGAGACCATTATGCCAAGTGAAGTATCTCAGGAATGGAAAAACAAATACTGCATGTACTCTCTAATAATTTGGAACTAATCAATGGACACACATGGGCACAGAGAGAAGTAAAAGTCATTGGAAATCAAGAAGAGGGGAAGAGGGAAGAGGGGAGGGGTAAAACCTTGCCTAACAGTTTCAATGAACACTATTTAGGTGATGGGGACACTAATAGCCCTGATATAGGCATTATAAAAGCTATCTATGTAATAAAAACATTGTTTTGGTATTAAAAAATGGATTTTACAAAGTTTAAACTAAGAAGAAACATAACCGTTTGCTGGTGCTCACCTCATCAGAATGAAAAGTTGCTTGTTGACAAGTGTTTTCACTTATAAAGATTCCCATGAGGAGGAGGGAGTATTGAACATGTGCCTATTAGTCCTTTCTCCATCCTTTGCAGAATCTCACAGTTTGAACTTGCTGGGAGGGAGTCATACTTTGCATCCACTTGTTGCCTCATCCTGAAAGCTTCCTTCGGCTTGGAGGGGGCTGAGGCTGGAGTCGGGGAGACCAATGAGGAAGCTGTAGCCTCAGTCCAGGTGAGAGAAGATGGAGACCTGGACTGGAGCTTGGCAATGGGGTTGGAGAGAGGTGCCCATGGCCGGCTTGAGCCATAGCAATGACCCAGGGACCTAACGCTTGGCCAGAAGAGCACAGGCCAGTGATCCGCATGCTTAAAAAATGTAAACCACAAGGGAATGAATGTACTCTACGTTTGAATAAATTTAACATATTTCTTGGGAAAACAACAAGAACTGAGGAAACTATTTCATGACAAGTCAGATCCACACCTCTATGTGAAGCAAAACCCCCTCATTTGTACATTGTGTACTAACTTGGGGGTACAAAAAAGAATGAAGCATTGTTTGACTTTATTTTCAGTAGGTGAAGTTAAGAGAGTTTGTGGCTTACAGAATTAATGCATACATAGTATGTGGTATTTCTTGGTGAATATGGGTGTTTGAGGATGATTTATTATCTATAAGATAGCTAGTAAAGGTCAACACTTAGACATTAAATCCGTTTTAGAGGCTGCAGTTAAAGAAAACTCCTAGGGCACCTTGTTTAAAAAAGAGTATTGATGTAACAAAGCTATGCTGCTTTCCTCTTGAATTGGCTGAAACTATGAAACCATTTCTTCTATGGAATTTGAGTCACCTTTTCATCTAGAGAACAAAGTGGCCAGACAGGGACCAACCTAAGGCATAAACTCAAAAAGGTCACTCGGTGTTTCTGCCAGAAGCAACACGGCTCCAGCTAAATAATGTTCACATGATCCGTATTAAAGAGAAGTTGAAGGACGAAAGAATAATCCTTTAGCGCCTTTGAGAAACGGTTGGCAGTCTTTTTAACATCAATAAAAAACGCTACAGTGTACAGCACTGTACACCATCCGCAAACACCCTTTGGATGCTCCCGAGAACTAGCTTTACAAAGTGAAACCTTCTTGGGAATATCGAAAATATGTAAATGTACCTGCAACATCTAATAGATCAACGGCTGGATTTCTGAAAAGTGGTAGGTAAATTTTGTCTTAGATCCTATTTGCTTCCAAGGAATTAATGAATTAGTATCAATTTTCTATTTTCAGCTTTAGTGTTGGGGTCTCAGTAAATTCTGCATCTGTAGTGACTTGGTTGGATGTTAGCACTGCTTTATGTTTTGCTACAACTGTCATTGGCTGCCGCCAGTTTTGCCAGGCAATGTGTTAGGACTTTACAGATATTTTCTCTGGGAGATACATGGCATATTTCACAGATAAGATTACTGAATCTTACAGAAGCCAAGTAACCCACAAAGTCAGGAAGTGGTGATTTTGGGCTTTGAGCCACATGCCCCAGTTACCCTGTTAAGTAATAATGATACCCAACACACACGGTGTACTTTACAGTTTGCAAAGTGCTTTGCTGGACGTTACCTAATTTGAGTATAATTCCAGGAATGTGGTGATTTAGAAATATCCTTAGTCCCTGCCATACTCACTTTCCATATTGGCCTCCTTTATCCGTAGAGGAAAAGTGGAATGATTGCGTCCCAGAGTCAAGGGCATGTGTGCAGTCACGCTGGGACAAGGCGGTGTTCTCAGGGCTCTCGGTCTCTTTCCTCACCTCTCTGTAAGCCTTGTCTCCTCATTTGGTATCACACCCAGGGCTTAGGCTCCAATAATTGCCAGCTGATGGCTTTATTATTTTCAACAATGCTCTAGGGCATAAACTGCTCTGTGGTCTAATCCAAGGGGTAGCTTTTGAGGCCGTGTTTGAGGTTTGCTCTGACCCTGGGAGGGTTCTTCTTAGCTGTCTCTTTCCCTGGTGCTCCCTGGAGAACTCGCTGGCCTGTAGTTTAGCTGGTTGCTCTTCCTGGAGAAGAGCTATCAGCAGCCTCTTGTTTTCTTACCACCAAAATCTCCATTGTTTCGAGAGTGCCCTTAGGCTTGAAATTTCTTTCTTTCAAATAAAGTCAGTTCCTTTGGGCTCTGCTTCTCACCCTGGGCAAAACCCCTGGGCCACTACTCAAGGGAGTGGGTGGGGCGCTGGGCCCTGATCCTCTGACTTTGCCTCCCCTGGTGTGGAACCTCTGCTCCATGCATGAGCTGGGGCAAGGGCTGCTAGGGCCTCAGTATTCTCTACCTAATGGGTATGGTGTAGAGCCTCCATCCTGTGAGTGAGACACGCATGGGGGAAAGGAGCCCCTGATTTCATCACTGCACTCACCAGGAATTGAACCTCTCGAATTGGAGTTGGCAGCCTGCTTCTCCTAGTGAGCTGTACCCCTTGTGTGGGGCCTGAGAGGAGAGGGACCCCATCTTCCTGGCCACAGAAGTGCATGGAAGGGGCAGGAGCAGAGCTGAGTGGGTGGTGGAGCTAGTGTAACAGACTCTAGCAGTTCTCATAAGTCTTGGGAGCCAGGAGCGAGCCATTGGAGGGGACGGCTGCCATGCTCTTGCTTGTGGGCTGATAGCAACCTTGGTGATGACCCATCATGGGCCTTGGTGGGCAATCACGGGTGACAGGGACGGGGGCTCTAGGCCACTGAGCTCATTTGCAGAGGAGGCCACAGGAGGCCGCTCTGCTCCACTACAGAGATACACATGCAGGGGGTCTTTCCTTAAATCTCTTGAACCAACCTCTGCTGGCTTCCAAGTTTTCTTCTGAAGCTTCCTCACCTCTCTCAGCCTCCGTAGAATTGAAGAGAGTTAGAGCCGTGCTCTGGATTAGGTTTAGGCTTAAGGGAAAGTTGTGCCTGGTTTGATCTTCTCTCCAGACCGCTACAACTTTCTTCACATCAGCAATAAGGCTGTTACTTTCCCATCATGCATGAGTTCACTGGAGTGGCACTTTGAGTTTCCTTCAAGAATTTTTCCTTTGCTTTCGCAACTTGGCTGCTTGGTACAGGAGGCCTAGTGTCAGCCTGTCTGGGCTTTCAACATGCCTTCTGCACTTAGCTTAATCATTTCTAGCTTTTGTACTCTGTTATTGATACATAATATTTCTACATATTTGTGGGGTACGTGTGATATTTTGATACATGCATAAAATGTGTAATGATCATGTTGGGTGGATGTGGAAGGATGTCAGCAGGCTCCAGGGAAGTGGCTGTGCAGGGGCTGTTGGGCCCCAGTGCAAGGCAGTTGGGTGGGGGCTGGGCTCTCAAAATGGCACTGTGCTACAGGTGCTCGGGTCTGGGGGGGTGTGTGAGTCAGCACGAGCTCCCTCTCTGGAACGTGCCATCACGTGGACTCCAGGCAGCTCCCTATATTGGTCTCAGGGCCCTTGAGGGTTGAAGGGCTCTCTGGTGATCAGGATTGCGGGAGGCCCCGCTGGAACTGCAGCAGCGGCTGGCTGGGAGCCTCTTGCTTACCCTCTCCGCACCCTCAGCCTGTTCCGGCCAGGCCGGCTGCCTCGCCTCCCACTCCTTCCATGCCTCAGGTGTTTCCTGTCACTTCTCTACTGAATTCCAGAGTCTTCTCTTAGACGCTCTATTTGAAGTGTGATTACTTACTGTTTGGTTCTTCCTTGTGGAGGAGACAAGTGCAGGGAGCCTCTAGTCACATCATGGAGAGTTACCTCCTGAAACTCATTGTCCTGAGTGGGGGCATTTCCAGTTTTGGATTTAATGTGAGAGTCTTCCTTTCACTTGAACACGTGGAGGCCGTGGCAGGGTTATTAATTGCCTAATTTCAATAGTGTTGTGTCTCAGGGAATGGGAAAGCCAGAGGAGAGGAAGAGAGATGGGGAATTAGTCAAAACATGCACATTTATTAAGTTCTCCATCTTCTATGGGTACAGTTCCTGGCACCCCAAAACAATGACAATAGTAGCGTCAAAGATCACGGATCACAGATCACCCTAACAGATATAATAATAATGAAAAAGTTTGAAATACTGTGAGAATTACTGACGCAGAGACAGGAAGCGAGCCCACGCTGTTGGAAAAATGGCCCCGACAGACGTGTTCAACGTGGGATTGCCACAAACCTTCAATTTGTAAAAAATGCCCCATTCTCGAAGTGCAGTAGAGTGAAGTGCAATAAAGAGAGGGGTCCCTGTGCCCGTGTTGCCGTCTCTGTTTCATAGCTGGGAAATCTGAGGCACAGAGAAATCTGACTTACCTGAGGTGACACAGTAAAAGGTGCAGCTAGGCACTGTCACTCCTGAGTCTGCACCGGGCCCAAAGGAAAGAAGTTTTCGCAGGAGAGGGCACAGCCACATTGTCGGGTGGGGGAGAGGATCCAGAGCTGTCCCAAAACCTTTGATGCCCACGTGGCTACTTCTGCATGCGGAGACCTGTGCCAGGTTGTGCAGACTCTCTTTGATCATCCCCGAGGCGTCCTTCAGGGAGCCTGGGCATGTTCCTTTCTGGCCGACAGTGGAAATGGATTCTGTCTAAGCCACTTTTCTGTCCCTCTGCTGGATGACAATCGCCTTACAGAAATCTCAGTGCTTCTCTTTAATTGAGGTCTTTGTTTCTGCAGTAGGGATTTGGGCTTAACGAAGGTGATTTGGTCCAGATCTTTCATGCAGGCCCGAACTGACAGTGTCCTCCTGAGATGCCTCCTGCAGGCTCCGCTCCCAGGGCCTGCCCTGGGCTTGTCTCCCATCATCAAAAATGCCCCGTCCTGTGTCTCCCTCCCTCCCTCCCTCCAGGCTCCCGACCTCTTAAGGAGAACACTTGCAGATCCAATCAACTGAGCGTAGTGTGTGAGCGTGCAGCTCATCGGCAGCCATGCACTAGCACCCTCCTGGAAAACCTTAACCCAGTGAAGTGAGGCTGATGATGAGAATTTCAAACCATAATGATGCTGGAAAAATTTTTGGGGGTGGGAAGAACTCTGTGGAATGTGCCTGCTGCCCAAATCGCATACAGTTGGCCCTTCGTATGCATGGGTTCTGCGTCAGTGGATTCAACCATCCAAGGATTGAAAATATTAAAAAACAAGGATGGTTGTCCGTGCTAAACATGTACAGACTTTTTTTTTTCGGGCATTATTTCCTAAACACAATAACATATATTTACATAGCATTTTCATTGTATTAGGTATTATAAGTAATCTAGAGATGATTTAAAGAATATGGGACGATGTGCGTAGGTCATGTGCAAATACTATGCCATTTTATGCCAGGGACTTGTGAAGCTGTGGGTTTTGGTATCCTTGGGGGTCCTGGAACCAGGGTACTGAGGGTATCAGCCCACTTTATAGAACCTCCTGGCTGTCCCAAAGCCATCTCAACAGTGCATGTCCAAGGCCAAACTCTTGATCTTCAGCCCACACCTGTTCTTCCTACAGTCTTTCCTTCTTACTCTTAACACCTCTTCCTTCTTCACTGCCCGTATCCCATCCGTCAGCAAGTCTCCAAAACCATGTTTCAAATCCCCGCCTTCCCTCCAGCTCCACCACTACCATAACCTCGGACCACAAACACCGTGTGGCCCATGGCAGTGGCCACCTAATTGGCCACGACTAGGCCCTTGCCCATCCCCCATCTGTTCTCTCCCTAGCAGCTAATCATAATAAAAAAGCAAATCAGATCATATTTCTCCTCTGTGTACAAGCTTGTCACAGCTTCTCACAGCACTTAAAACAAAAACTCTCTTCTGTTACAGCCTGCAAGTCCTCCATGCAGCAGCCAGCCCTTCGCCCCCTCTCCAGCCTGGCCCTGGCTGGCTCTGTCCTCGCCCTCCCGTCTGCCACACTGGCCTCATTCTGTTCCTGGGCTAAGGCCTTTTGATGCCTTAGTTTTCTCATCTGTAAAGCGGGCATAATACTAGCTCAGAGGGTTGTAGTGAGGATGAAATGAGTAAATACCTGTAAAGCGTTTAGAACAGGCCTCCACACAGAGTAGGCTCTAGTAATTATAGTTATTAACTATGTATGTGGTTAGTGGCTTTTGAGACCTGGGGGTGGCAAAGTACTGCCTATGGGTCAAAACCAGCCAGCATCTGTTTTTGTAAATAAAGTTTTATTAGGACATAGTAACGCCTATCATTTACATATTGTCAACAGCACTTTTGTGCTACCATGGCAGGGTTGAGTAGTTACGACCATATGGCCTGCAAAGCCTAAATTATTTATTCTCTGGCATTCTACAGAGAAAGATTCCTGTAGACTGAAAGCCCTGGGAAGGTTGTGAGACCACATCTGTTCTGTTCATCTCTGCATCCTCATTTCTTGGAACACCACGTGGCACACTGGGGTTATACAATGCAGCAGGTCGAGATGATAAAAGCAGAATTGTCTATTAGGCCAGTATTCCCCATCTGGGTATTAAAGAAGGTGGGATCCGTTCTTGCTTCCCCTGACTAGCATCAAACCCTCACTCCAGCACCGTGCAGAGTCCTGCAGTGCCGGAGCCACTCCGTCATCCCACTCATCTCCTCTCCAGCCTCATTAACGCCAGCTCTCCTGCCAGGGGCCTTGGGCTTTAGCTGCAAGTGTCGTTTTCACTTTCTAAATTAAAGCTGCTTTGTCGCTGTGGTTAATAAGCTCAGTATACTTTGGGTGTTCATCTCCCAGACCGGTACTAAGTTGGAGTGTCTGGGATGTCTCAGATGTCACAACGTCACACTGCCAGGTCCTAAATTGGTAGGAGCCATAGAACACATGGTGCTTTAATGACACTCTGATGGGAGCTTTAAATTGCCCCCTTAGAAGCCCAAAGATGGCCTTAACCTTTGACCTGTGTTGCTGGGAAGTTTTAAAGTGTCTGAAGTTTTCATCAATTACATCAGTATCTTTCCTGCGCTGTGTTTTACAAGGGCTGGTTTGCTGCCAGCCATACTGGTATTTTCACGTTTCTGTTCTCATGCTCTTTAATTATTTCAGGGGGGATTTCCAAGACTTTTTAATTATCAAATATATTACACTTGCAGTGAAATCAGGTTACTGTTTTATGAGGTGGAAAGACAGGGCTGGTTGCTAATTGAGCTGTTTGCTGTCAGGATTGGTGGTTTCAGCAACTACGCAGTTGGTACAAGGAGGTGGAGGCTGGTGAGTCCTTTGCAACTATTCCCCTACTGATGCCTCAAAGCCTACCATTGCTTAATAATCCCCTTGCCCATGCACTGTCTGCTTCAGAGCCATTCTTTCTTCTCTTCTGCAAATATTCCTTTGAGTGATAATAAAGTTACAAAATTCTGTGCTTCCCTGTTGAATGATCTGGGCAGGTGAAAGTAGAACTGAGTGTCAGGGGTCTTTAAGGGTGCAGACTCTGGTTGGGAGATCCGGGAGGGGGAAAAGGAAGGGGTGGGGATCTGGGACAGCTTTGCCTGGCTACGGTCAGCCTGGTTGTGAAATCATAGCCGGCTGGTGCTATTTTTAGGAGGTTAGAACCCAGGTAGCTGTGTTTGTGCCAGCCCACCTAGGAAGCTCAGCGTCTGCTTCAGTTTGGAGACGGCTTTTGTGTCTCTTGCTCTCCTGTCACCCAGCAGTCCAGGGTAAGTGCAGAGCTGCCACCTGCAACCCCCAAGGTCACCAGGCAAGAGGCCGCATCACCTGCAAACCTTCATCGGCTGGCCTCAGAGCACATAAAATCTCTGTAGTTAAGTGCAGGTACCACCTAGTTACTCCATGTACGTGAACATTGCCCTCTAGCATAGGTGAATCCACCCAGACCTTCAGTGCATCGATTTATCTTTAAAATGGGCATTAAAATAGTAGTTACTTCTTAATGGAATTGTATAAACTAAATAAGTTAACACATAGAAAGGGCTTAAAACAGTCTTTGGCCCATAGTTAGTGTTCAACAAATGTTAACCTTTACTATTCCTTGTACTATTGCTATGGCTACTGTTCAGTACTAGTTTGAGCAACATAGTGAGACCCCTGTTTCTATAAAAAATAGAAAAATTAGCCAGGCATGGTTGCGCATGCCTGTACTCTGGAGGCTGAGTCAGGAGGATCGCTTGAGCCCAGGAGTTTGAGGTTGCAGTGAGCTATGATGATGCCATGGCACTCTAGCCTGGGCAACAGAGCTAGACTCAAAAAATGTGCATTTATTTTATTACTACTAAAGCATGACATTATTTCAAATGTTTATTAGATATTTTTATTTCTTTCTCTATGACTTGCCTATATGTATTCTCTGCTCATTTTTCTATAGTTTGTCTTTTTGTTGATCTATAGCAGTGGTCCCCAACCTTTTTGGCACCAGGGACCGGTTTCATGGAAGACAATTTTTCAACGGACTGGGGGCAGGGGGGATAGTGAGTTATGGGGAGCGGCTATAAATACAGATGAAACTTCGCTCGCTCACCCACTGCTTACCTGCTGTGCAGTCTGGTTCCTAACAGCCCATGGACAAGTACTGGCCCATGGTCTGGGGCTTGGGAGCCACAGATCTATAGGAATGCTTTATGTATTATACATTTTATATATTATGTTTATGTGTTATAATTTTTAATTCTTTGCAGTTATTTTCTCTTCATCTTCTCCTACTATTTTGATACAGCTTATAGAATCTTTTGTTGTCAAGAAGTTTTAAATCCATGTGGTCAAATAGGTCAGTCTTTCCTTTTCTGGATGCTGAGACTATAAAAGCTCTGGTCTATAATTTCTCCTACTATTTTTATAATCCCCCTGGATTTTGCTCTTCCGTGGTATATGAGTCCGTTTTCTGTTGCTTATAACAGAATACCTGAACTGGGTGATTTACAAAGGAAAAGAATTTAGTTTTGAAGGCTGGGAGATCCAAACTGAGGGGGGCACATCTGGTGGGGCCTTCTTGTTGGTGGGGACTCTCTGCAGAGTCCGAGGTGGCTCAGGGCGTCACATGATGAAGGGTCTGAGTGTGCCACGTACTAGCTTAGGTCTCTCTTCCTTTTCTTAAAAAGCCGCCAGTTCCACTCCCATGTTAACCCATTAATCCATTAACCTACTAACCCATGAATCCATCAATGTATTAATCCATTTATGGGGGCAGAGCCCACATAATTTAAGCACCTCTTAAAGGCCCCACTTCTAAATACTGCCACCTTGGGGACCAAGTTTCAATGAGTTTTTGGAGGGGACATTCAAACCATAGCAGGTGGTGTGAGGTTATTTTTTATTCTTTAAATGATGGATATCTGATTTTTCTAGTAATCATTGTTTCATCCCTAATGATCTGAAAAGCCCCTATATCTGACATGAAATTCCTGTTGACACCTGTTCCTGAGCTCTCAGTTTAGTTCCATTATCTGTCTGTTTTTTGATGTCCTAGAGTCGAACTATTGTATTTGCTATAACTTTATTAGCACATTTGATAAGGAAATTGTCCTTCCTTGTTTTAATGACTATTTTCTTGGAAATTTGTGGGCATTTTCTACATGAGTTTTAGTACTACCTTGACGTAATCTATAAAAAATTCTTGGAATTTTTATTGGAGTTGCATTGACTTTATAGATAAATTTGTGAAGAACTAAATCTTAACAGTATTAAATCTTTTCATTCAAGATCATTGTAATTTTTTCCTCTAGTAAAAATTTCTGGTTTTCTCCATGTTTGTCTTGTACATTTCCTGATAAATTTACTCCTAGATATCTGACAATTTGGTTGCTCCTGGGAATGGCATCTTTTCCCATGATGTTTTCTAATTACTTTCTTAGTGGATTTGTTGGTTGGACTTGGATATGGCCACCTGACTGAGTCTCCTTTTGTTCTAATGGTTCTAACTAGTTCTAACTTTAATTGATTTCATTGGATTTTCTAAGTTGATAAACGTATTATCTTAAAATAATGGTGTCTTGTCTCTCTTTCCACAATATTTATGCCTCTTTTTCTTTTCCTATTCTTATGCATTGGCAAAGATCTCCAGTGAATTATTGGATAGCACGGCTGATGGTAGGCGTAGTTACCTTACTCCTGATTTAATTAGATCTTCTCTAATGTGTTTCATTAAGTATGATGTTAGTAGTAGGTTTCTGGTCTGTAATCTTTATAAAGTTAAAGAACTTTGCTCTTATTCCAAGTTTGTTAAAAGTTTCATTGGGAATATGTGTTGAATTTTATTAAATATTTCTTATTTATTTAGATTTTTTTAACTTGTTAATGTGATAAATTACATCACTTCAACATGAATTTAATGTTGAACCATGCTTTTGTTCCTGGAATAAGCCCCTTTTAGCCACTTTGAAATATTATTTCAATGCACTTTTGCATTTGATTTGACTGAATTTAATTTAGGATTGTTTCATCCATACCTATTTTTGAGATAGTCCTCTAGGGTAGTATGTTGCTTTCCAATGCTCACTGCAAGTGACCCTTTTTCAAAATAAGGACACTTTCACAAGTTCAGGGGATTAGGACATGGACATGGCTTTTTAGGGCCACCATTCAGTCCACCACAGGTGTGTCATTAGTGTAGCACTCTGCCTTCTGAGCATGTGGTGGATTGAATTTCTTGGACCTGTTTTCATGGGGCTGGATCAGGCTATGTTAGTAGTTTTGGCAATGAGTTGGACGTGAACGTGGAAATAATGTCACACTCTGGGCTGAGCATTTTATTGCCACTGCAAGTCATCCAGGGCTATGTTTTCCTCCCTGTGACTCAGGGACCAGCAGCATTCAAGGCCACTCAAGCCCGGCCCATGAGTAACTATGATGAGCAGACTTTTGAGAACCAGCAATGGACTTAACCCAGAGCATGGTGTTTAGGAGCACTGACTGTGTTCCAGTCCTGGCCCTGCTAGACACTTGCTATGTGACCTCAGTCATGTTACTTTACCCCCCTGTGCTTTAGTGTCCACGTGTGTAGAGCCTCATCGGGCAGTAATGACAAGTGAATTAATTTTTGTGTATATTTCACATATAACTGTTTTGCCTTGTAGTTTTAGGTTGAGTTCATTAAGAAACATTATCACATCTGTAGCAAAAGCTAATTTCCAACCATTAAAAAAGGTAAAAAAACCCAAAAATCAAAAAACCATTTTTAACTTGTGGGCCATACAAAAACAGGTAAAAGACCAGATTTGGTCCATAGGCCAAATAGGTTTGCTGACTCCTGGTTGCAGAGATGTTGGGATTGTGTGTTACTGCGGTGTATCTCTGTATGTATACATGTATACATGTTTTCTTGTTGTAATTTGGTATCAGAGTTAGCTTTGAAGAAATAATTGGGAAGATTTTTATCTTTTTCTATACTCCTCAAATTTATAATATAGATATTGCTCATGAAGGTTTAGTAGAATTTATTAAAAACATCTAAGGCTGGAATCTATACTAGAGTAGATCTTTGCTCTTTCAAATTCTTTCATAGGTTTTAAACTAAATTTTCTACCTCTTCTTAATTTTTGTAATTTTTTTCCCCTAGAACTATTTAGTCTATTACGTTGCACCAGCCATATGTGGTTATTGAAATTTAATTACAATTAAATACAATTAAAAATTCAATTCCTCAGTTGCATTAGCCATATTTCAATTGCTCAATAGTTGTATGTGGCTACCAGCTAACATTGAATAGTGCAGACACAGAACATTTGCATCTGTGCAGAAAGTTCTATTGGACAGTATTGAAAAATCATCATTTCAATTAGATTTTCTACTTTTTGACATATAATTATACACAATCTTTTAAAAAAACTATGAATCTGTATATCTGGAGTTATGATCCTTTTTGCATTCTAATTTGTTTATGTTTGCCTTCTCTTTCTCTGCCTCTTTCTCTTCTTACAACTTAGAAAGTAGAAATCCCAAAAGTTCTTCTCTTTTACTGGTCTTCTTGAAGAATATGTTTTGGTTTTGTTGAATTATTTAAAACATTTGAGTAATTAATGTTTTAATCTTTATTACCAACTCTTTATGTTTGTAGAGTTTATTTTGTGGCTCTTTTAATCTAGTTTCTTAGGTGGTTAGTTTATTTACTTTCAATCTTTCCTTGTTTCTAATAAATACTAGATTTTTAAGCTAGAAATTTTCCTTAATGTTATTTGGCTGCATCCCATAGGTTTTGATATGTAGTGTTTTCATTTTTATTCATTTATAAATACAGTAATTTGTAATTTCAGTTTTGATTGTATCATTAACCAAGAATTATTTAAAAGAGTTTAAAAGTACTAACAAAGATTTCTTTCTGTCATTTTTTTGTCATTAATATCTAATTGTATTACTTTGCGGTCAGGCAAAGTGATTGTGTGCATTTCAGTTTGGGGACTATGTTGGGTTTTTAAAAATGGCTTATGTATTAGTTGTCTATTGTGTAACAAATTACCCCCAAACTTCGTAGTTTATGACAACAAACATTTATTATCTGACAGAGTCAGGGGCCTAGGAATAGTTCAGCCATGTGGTTCTTACTCAGGATCCTCGAACAAGCTGTCAGTGGGACTCCAGGCATGAGAAGATCAGGCTGGGGTTGGAGGGAAGCTTCCAGAATGATTCACTCACAGGGCTGTTAGCAGGAGGCCTCAGTTCCCCACCACATGGGCGGCACCATATGGCAGCTGGCTTCTCCTGGAGGAGTCATCAGAGATAGCACGAGTGTGATGCCACCATACAGCCTTGGACAATTTGGGCTTTGAGTCACACACCACTGCATCCACCTTATTCTATTTATTAGAAGGGAATCCCTAAGTCCAGCTCTTACTTATTGGGGGTGGGGGAACTACACAAGGGCATGATTCCCAGGAGGTGGGGCTCACTGGGGTTATCTTGGAGGCTGCCTGTGACAGTCAGGCACATGGTCAATTTTTGGCACTGGTTTATTTGGTTTGAAAAGAATGTTTTGTCCCTGTTTGTTGCTGGGATGTGTTCTGTGGAGAGCTGTTGGATCTAACCTGTCAATTATGTTAAGTCCTCAAAATCATCTGTCATTTTTGCTTGCTTCATCTGTTGATTTTTGGCCTAGGAGATTGTTTTGATGACTGTTCCACGTGCACTTGAAATGAATGTGCAGTCTACAGCTGTTGGGTGGATGGTCTATAAACGGCAGCGAGGTCAAGTTGTTAGCTGGTGTTATTCAAGTCTTCTATATGCTTATTGATTTTCTGTCCACTTTTTCTGTTAATTACTGAGATAGGAATGGCAAAATCTCTAGCCATGATTGTGGATTTGTCTATTTTCCCCTTTAGTTCTGTCCATTTTTGCTGCATGCATTTTGGAGCTCTGTTATCAGGTGTGTCACATTTAGAATTATGTGTTGATGAACTGACTGCTTTATTATTATGGAATGATTGTTATCATTTTCTCTGTAATATTCCTTGTCTACTTTGGCTGATTCTTATGCTTAGTGTTTGCATGGCATATCTTTTTTCATCTTATTTTCTACCTGTCAGCATTTTTAAAATTTAAATTCCATCTCCAACAGTATTAAGTTGGGTCTTGCTTTTTAAAATCCAGTCTGCCTTTTAATTGTAATGTTTAAGATCAGATGTTTAAGTTGATTTTAGAGATAGCTGTATTAAAATTTCCCATACTGATTGTTGATTTTTCAATTTCCGTTTGTTTTCTTTTTCTCTAACAGATTTTGCCCCCACTAGCTGAGTTCTCAGTTTTGTGTTTAGAACACCATGGCAGTGCAGTTACGCTTGACTTTTAGGTTTGGAAAGAAATAAGGAAGCTCTAAGTTTTCTTTCTGACTTTCCCATAACACCAACAGCTGCACCCCACTCCTGACAGCCCCCGACCCAACAACAAATGAAATGGAATGGCTTTTTAAGGGTCATCAGAGAAATGAACCTAGCTGAATAGGAAATCATATAAGTTATAGACTTATGGTCTGTCAGCTCCAAATTCACCCTTTTTGCCTGCTCTGTGAAAACGGATCTGGGTTCTTTAAATATTTTTACACTGAAGTTTTGCCAGTAGAGGGTACTGCCGAGACATTGCAGGAGGAGTTTGGCCTCCCCCATCTGATACCAGTGCTAGCTCAGCATCGTAGCATGAGTGGCTGTCTCCTGCTCACCCAGCTCCTGCCATGTTCACCACCTCTGTGTGCTCAGCTCTGCAGTACACAGTGGCCGGTAGCTTCCCCAGCATCCTCGTGGGTAGCTTTGCAGCAGAGTGTCTCTGGCTTCTGCGGGCTTGCAGCTAGTAGCATTCAACAGCTGGAAATTTCCCCCAGCACCTCTGCCTCTGGTGAGACACTTCCCCATGAGCAGGTTTCCCCAGCCCCTTAGAAGACACCCACTAGTGTCCTCTCTGCCACCCGGTGAGCCACAGCTGTGACCTTGCTAACACAGTCGGCTCTCAGCTCTAGGAGTAGTGGCTTCTCTTTATATTTGCTATTCCTGTGTTCTTTAGAGTTCTTTCTCCTTCTTATTAGTCAGTCATTTGTGAATCTAATCCCCTTTTATAGCTAGTACTTCTTTATATTAATGTTTTACTATTCAAATTACCATGTAGTTTCTCTCTTCTCATTGTACTCAGATGGATTTGGAAATCTTCCCAGTTACACAATTAATCTCTGATCGTTGCAAAAGGGGTCCCTGGGAGTTTGAAAAAGGAAGAGAAAAATGACAAGAGCCTGGAATGGAAGGAAAACAGAGAATCAGCCTCTTTATGTCTCAAGGAAGTCACTGTTTCTGCATTCAGGTCATTTATCACAGGGTACCATTAGTCATTTTATTAAATTTGGATCTGCAACCGAAACCCAAACCGAGGACCAAAGATATGTCCCTGGATTCTGTCCTCAGCTCTCTGCTTACCACCTCTCAGGTCCCCATTATTACCCCCAAATTTCTGGGTCTAGTCTAGGCCTTAGACCCATGTCTCCAGCATCGTCTTAGAAACTTGAAAGTGGAACGCAGAGCCATGGCCTGGGTTTAAGTCTCAATTCTGCCACTCACTCCTTCCACAACTTTAGCCTTAATTCTCCCATCTTTAAAAGGGGGATAATATAACTGTTTCATGGGGCTTCCAGGGCGATTACATGGGCTAATATGCATAAACAACTCAGAATATTGTTGCCCCAGTGGTGAGCTCTGAATAAATGTCACTATTTTATTGCTGGACATTTTTCTTGGATATTTTACTTTATTTTACCTTCTATTGAATATATCTAAACTCTGCAATCATTATATTTTCTCCCCTTGAATTTGTATTGTTTTTGATGAGTGACCCCAGTAATTTGGGCCTAAAAGTATAGTGTTTGCTTTCTCTCTCTGTCCTCCTTATTCCATTGGCCTCCAAGCCAGGATGTTCTTGGTTTGCAGCATCTCTCATGCACGACTTCTTTCTTCCCTCCTTCATCACCTGGCTGCGCCTGACGCGTATCAGTAGATTTAACACTTGTTACCCATCTTGTAATTCACCCACCTGCACTTCGTACAATGCAGGGACATTAATCTTTCTAAGACACGTCATTCCCCTGTTCAGCTATCTCCACTGTCTTCCAGTTGCAACAACTCAGACTCTTTAGCTTGGCGTGCAAGGCCCTTCATTGTCTAACCTGTATAATATCTCTACTGACTTGTCTAAGACCCCTACTCCAGGTAAAAGTTCTGCTTTCTGTTTTCCAGACAGACGTGTTTTCATTTTCTTAAGCTGTTTCCTCTCTCTCCAACCTATCTGGAAAGTCCCCTCCTCCCCTTTTCTTCCCAGCTCTGGTCCTTTCCTAGCCCCGTCCGCGCTGCTGTACATGCCTGCAGTCCACCACCCTCCCGACCTCCCGTCGAAGAAAGATTGTTCATCCAGTATGCTGCTGTGCAGTGATACCTTTTCCCACAGCCGTCTTATTTTCCTGACAAGTTTCCTAAGCAGTCAGCAAAGATTTGCAGATCTCTGACAGCAGAAACAGTTTTTTTCAATGTGTGTGTGTGTGTGTGTGTGTGTGCATGTGTGTGTGTGTATGTGTGTGTGTGTCTTCTACGGCATCTCACACATTTTAGGTGTGCCACACAAATTAGATTGAATTAGAACTTCCTCTACATTATATTGAACTAACCATTTGATTGAAACAAACAGTATATTTCCCCCAGTTGTTTTATTAGTAATTCAAGAATTGTATATACTATCTCAAGCTGTAACACTTGGCTGAAATTTTTGGAAGAAAGTAAAAGTGAATGTAAAATTGGCAAAATGGTATGTTTCTGTTTTCCTTTACGTGTTTAAGAAAAATTAGCCAACATTAGAAGCATTTTAGTCTGAGTCACGGAATAACTGGGCTCTAAAAGGCACAGATTAAAAAAAAAAAGGAGGGGCTGATAATTACAAAGAAAATTTAAAGCTATGAAATGAAATGAGAATTTTGGACTGGCAGCAGGGTCCTTAAATTCCTAAAGGGACATTAGGAAAATTGCATCTAGAAGAGCTTTCTGTTTGCATCCAATAATCCATTTACTTAAGTTTTATAGCTAGAAAGTTACCATATGTAAGTATGAAAATTATTATTTGTAAATAAATGTGAGAAGCCAATCCCAAGGCCTGGCACCTCCAGCAGTGTTATGGTGGACAGGAGGGGAGGCCCCTGGGTTCCTGCTGGGTAGGAAACAGCCCAATTACAAGTCTTCCTGGTCATGTTTGGGAACAGTTGAGTCCTAGGGCAAGTCCCGCCTCTGTTAGGCCCGTGAATCTGCTCTTGGTTGGACTGACTGTCTTGAGCTTTATCTTCCTACATGGACAGGCAGGTACCCATGGTGATTTTGATTAATAAAATAACACCAGATAAATCCCAGATTAAGTTTTATTAGAAGCTTTTAGATTTTCATAGAGAAGTCTAGATTTGGGTGATTATTTTGTAAATCCAAATCAGGCTCTAATTTCTGTTACACATGTTATTTGTGCTCAGTCCCAACTCTGATGCTGACAACTGACTTTAAAAGGTCTTTAAATTATATGGAAATTCAGTCACAAACAGGGTGTCCAGCAGGTTGCATTTGTTTGCTGGACAGAGGTGGGACTCCTTGGTGCTATGTGGCCGCTGGAACATCTGCCGCCAGGATGAGCCCTTTGGTGTCACGTGGGAAGAGCCTGAAACCAGCAGAGGGGAGGAAGAAACCCAGGGTCCCGGCCAAAGTCTTTCATGTGCAGCTTTTCATGTCTCACCGTCAGATTTTCTACCCTGGCAGGCAATTGATTTTTCAAGTGCAGATATATTGGTCATAATTATGAAACTCAAGCATATAGGTTGTCAAAGTTGGCTTTCGAATTATAACTTCAGTTTATTAAAGAGAGAAAACAAGCCAGATCTACATTGGCTAAAACACATAAATCTCTCATAAAATGCAGTATGGATGCTAGGACTAGCTGATGAATGTCTCCCCTGCAGCAGAGGTTTGGGCTCCAGGACGCTGGTTTTCAGTCCTGTCCTACGACTTTTCCATCAGTCAGCTCTGTAGGATGAGAAGGTGATTACTTCACAGCAACTCATTAATTTCTCCATTTGTTCATTCGTTGCTGAACCGGGCACAGAGGAGAGAGATGAATAATATGAATAGTATGAGACTCTTGCCATCTGGGAACTCATGTCTTGTGGGGGAGATGGGTTTGAAAACAAATCACTTCAGTATAGTGCAATAAATGTTGCAATGTGGACGTGTACAAGATCTACTGGAGGTTGTTTCTTCATTTACAAATGGGAAAGGTGACTCAGACAGACAGACTGACTTATCCCAGGCCACACAACCCATCTGTCTCAAACTTCTTCTAAGGCCTTTTCCTATTCAGTGCTTAGGAATCCAAGAAACAGAACATTTTCCTTTCAATGGTTCTACTTCATCATCAGCTAAGTATTTTATTTATTTATTTTTGTGGAAGGAAAGAATTGGTTAAATTCAATAAGTCAGCATCACAGAGAAAAAAAAAAGAAGAAAGCAAATTCAGTCTTGGGTTAAATATTCATTTCCTAATGCAGCTGTAAAAAACAGTTACCACAAATGTGGTTTAAAACAGAAATTCAACCTCTCATGGTTTTGTGAGGCCAGACATCCTAAATCATTGTAACTGGGCTTAAGTCAAGGTATTGGTTACCTCCTAAGACTCTAGGGGAGAAAATTCCAGCTCCAGTGGCTCCAGGTGTGGCTTGCTTGTGGCCGCATCACTCCAGTCTCTGTCTCTATCTTCATCCCACCTCTCCTCTTCTGTGCGTCTAACCCCCTCTGCCTCTCTCTTATAAAGGACAGTTGTGATGGCATTTAGGGTCCGCCCAGATAATCCAGGATAATCTCTTCTTCCCCAAATTATTAATTCCTTAACTTAATCACATTTACAAAGACTCTTTTTCCAAATAAGTAACACAGGCTCTGGACTTAGGATGTGGACGCGTCTTTTGGAAGCTGTTATGGGCCCAGTGCAGGTTGCCTAAATAGAGGGCAGTATTATGGGTGGTTCTGCTCTGTGCTCCTCCAGCTAGCTAGACTGCAACTTGAATTGTTTGTTCATTTCTGGGCCTCATATCCTCATTGGGTTGGAGAGAATTTGGAGCCTGCTCAGAGGAGAGTGAACGGGATGGTGAAGGGCCATTTTAGGGACAGACAGTGGAAGTGTGGGATGTTAGTGTGGGGAGAAGAGGCCCGAGGAGGCAGCTCAGGGTCAGTGGCTGGAAATACTGAGGCCGATGACACCTGCCAGTGGGGCTGGAGGGTGGCCAGGGCTTGATGCCATGGTCTTTCTGTCATTGCCAAAATAACCTCAAGGGTAGACTCCAGAGGAGGAGAGATTGGAGGGGATGACTCTAAGCTTCCTTCTGGGCCCCGTTCCTGAGATTTGAGGGGATTTTCATCCATCAGGAGGTTGGCACTTCACCGTAACCTCAGTGGATGGAGACTGAACACTGGAATCTTGAGGACACCAAAGGCTTTGCACCCACTCCCAGGAGAATTAGGGCGCCAGCACAGAATTTGGAGGAGAAAAAAGAAAAACCATATATAGAAAAATAGCATTTATTTAAAACTATTTATAACTGTAAGTAACCACATGTATAAAAATTATATATAACTATATATGTATACACATACACACACACACACACACACACACACATATATATGCAGTTGGCCCTTGGACAACACAGGGATTAAGGGTGCTAACCCCTCTATGCAGTTGAAAATCCACATATAACTTTTGACTCCCCCTAGACTTTGCTAATAGCCTACCATGGATTGGAAGCCTTAATGAACCCATAAATAGTCAATTAGCACATATTTTGTATGTTATATGTATTATATAATATATTCTTAAAGTAAGCTAAAGAAAAAAATGTTAAGAAAATCATAAGGAAGAGAAAATATATTTGCTATTCATTAAGTAGAAGTGGATCATCATAAAGGTCTTCAGCCTCGTCATCTTCACAATGAGTAGGCTGAGGAGGAGGAGGAAGAGGAGGGGTTGGTCTTGCTATCTCAGGGGTGGGAGAAGTGGAAGAAAATGCACGTATAAGTGGACCTGCACAGTTCAAAACCGTGTTGTTCAAGGTCAACTCTATTGTTCCAGAAGGTGCCAAATTTAGGTCTTCTGTACTGAAAGCTGCACCGCCGTTTCTGTGCATCTGTCTTACTTTGAATTCAATTATGCTTCCTCCATATGCCTTGGTAGGTCACTGTGTCCCTTGAAGCAATGATTTGGAACAATCTGTGTTGTCCTTCAAGTCACACAGCTGGGGGAGAAGGGGGAAGTGGGAGGTTTTGTATCTTTGCTAAAAGACAGCTTCTAAGTGCCCCTGTCTTGGCTTAGACCACAGCCGTAGCTGGCCGCATATTCGTGCCATTGTACAGATTTCAGCTGTAGAGAGGTGAACAGTGACGACTCAGCTGTGGGTAGATGGTCAACTAGGTTCACCCAGGTACCCAGCATGTGCAAAAGTCAGCCAAGTCTTGAGAAGGCACAATTCCTGAATCCAAGGAGTCCAACTTGTTTTTTAATGAAGAATCACACATCTATGTATAAGTGCACAGATTCTAAATGTACAACTTGAACTCTCCTGAAGCACACTCGCCCTTTCTTGAGTACCCAGCTCAAGTAAGAGAACGTTATCCTCACCCCAGAAACCCTTTGGTCCTCTCCAGTCACTATTTCCCAAGAGTAAACTGTCTGTTTCTGTACATCACGTAAATGCACTGTGCACTCTTGTTGTCTGGCTTCTCTTGTCGATGTTTGTGAAATCCATCCACACTGTGGTTGTGGTTTGTTCATTCTCACTGTTGGATAGAAATCCACTGGTAAGCATACCACTATTTATTTTGTTCACGCTATTATTGATAGCCAACAGCAGTCAATTTCTCTATTCTATTATTGATGGCAAGTTACTATTCATTCTACTCCTTGGATAGTTTCCAATCTGAAGATACTACAAAAAGTGTTACTGTGAATACTCTTACAGATGTCTTTTGGTGAACATCTGTATACATCTCTGGTGGATGTATAGGTAGGAATGAACCTACCGCCATAGTGTATAACTATGGTTGACTGTAGTCACAACCACCACGTTCACTTTAGGATGATGGGCGTTGAGCTATCATGCCATTTTCATTGCTCAGGAGCAAGTGGATGAAAGGAAGCCTTCACCTGACTTCTGAATCTTTTGCCTTACAGTATTTTGAGCTGGGAAACAAAAAGATAATTACCAATATAATTGAGTTTATGAGAATGAGTGCAAATATTTCAATGGTGTCTGTTTAATAACCAGGCCACTAGGAGATTTCAGGAGTCAGGCAAAAGTCACACTTTCCTTGATGCAATTAAATTAGAATTATGCTTTTAGGCTGTTTTCTATAAAAGTTTACAAGACTTAACAGGTTGTAAGTATTCTGCAATATCTCATACTGCACAATAGTATCTAAATGTTACTTGCAAATGAAACATGTAATTAGTGTTTTAAAAAGGCAACTGATTCATAGGAGAATCTTACACTAGTGTAGCCCAGTTCAGCCACTGTCCAGGGTAGTATAATCCACCTATGGAAATGTCTCTTGGGGAATGTCTTGTTTGGCAGATTCATTCCAATTTCCTGGCCAGCAAACAGTCAAGGGCCTGCTGTATACTGAGCTCTATGTTGGGAATACTGGAGTCTAGAAGATGAAGAGACAACGGCTTCCCTTCAGAAGCTTACATTGTATTTGGGGAGATGGGTGTGCAAACAACTAAAGGTAATACGAGGTAGAACAATGTTGGAATTGTGGAGTCCTAGAGATGTCATGCTTCTGTCCTGCAAGCACTCCTTTCTGGGAGAGTATGTCCTGCTGTCTCTCTCAGGGCTTTCCCAGAAGCAGGTCTTGAGACAGGGATGGGAGTTCAGGTGGTTCATTTTGGAAGGTGATCCCAGGAGTCCTGTAAGGGAGTTGGGAGAGAGCATGGAAGTCAGTCAATAATAAAGGGTGTATTATTGCTGTGGTTTGATTCTGAATGTGTCCCTTCCAAAATTCAGATGTTACCAATGTGATACTATTAAGAGGTGGGGTTGTAGGAGGTGATTAGGCCATGAGAGTTCCTCCCTCATGAATGGGATTAGTGTCCTTAAAAAGGGGCTTGACAGGGGACACTGCTTTTCTCTATTGCCCCCCACCTCCCACTGTGTGAGGATCTGTCTAGAAGGCCCTTACCAGATGCTGTGCCTTGATCTTGGACTTCCCAGCCTCCAGAACTAAGAAAAATGAATTTCTGTCCTTTATAACTTACCCAGTCTCAGGTATTCTATGATAGCAGCACAAATGGACTAAGACAGTTGTCAAACAGGTTACTGCCCTGTGCAATTGGGGCATAATTCTGTCCAGCAATTCTGGGGCAGAGTGAAGAATGCCCCATGTTGTTATCCCAACAGAACTCCAGACTGGGTTGTTTACCAACTCCTGTCAGTCACTGGTTAAATGGCTTGGTTGGGGGAGGATTCGGTTCCCCAGCACATCTGACCTGCCCTGTGAGGCAGCCAGAGAAAGCCTCAGAGAGAGTTTCAGCTCCTGAACTGTGCAGTAAGATGCCACTGATTGTGGGTGCACTGAAAGGACGAGTAGGGGGATGTGGGCACCCACACCCCCACTGGAAGGTAGGCCCAGGCAGCCAGGCTTGTCTTAGGACACCTCCCAGTAGCCACAGTTGACTGGAGCAAGGCTGCAGCTGACCGGGAAGAAGCACCATTGGTGGGCTGAGAAAATGAGATTCTCTGGAAATGTGAATTAGTGACCACAGTCACAGTGGGGTGGTCCTGGACATTGGCCTGCCATAGTGGAAGCCAGAGTGGGTACCACAGGAAAACTAAGGGCTAGGGGTGGCTGGAATGTGGGCAGACAGGAAGAGCCCTACTGGCACGACAATCCAAGGAGAAGCGGATAAATGGAAGAGAAAGGGAGAGACAGACAACTGAAAGTCCAGGCAGCACTGTGGGAGCCAACAGCCTGAATCTCTGCTTGGCGGCTTGGGTCCCTGTGTGGCTCAGCTACCCTTTGCTTCCTGTCCTTGTATGCTGGTGAGGCTGCCGAATGCCTCCTCCATGCACAACCCCTTTACCTAAGCTCACTTGAGAGGGTTTTTGGTCCTTTCAACCTGTCAGTCCCTAACTAGACCCAAAGTACCAGGGGTCGTGGCACAGAAGTGGACTTGAAGTGAAGTTTGAGCTGGATCTCAGTGCATGAAGGGAGGTTTTACAGAGAGAGAAGGGATGGGGAGGGTGAGGTCACAGCTAGCAAATTTCCACTATAGGAATCAAGGGGCATTTCCTAGGGGGCATCAGTGTGGCATGAGGACAGATTGGACGGAAGGGAGGTGAGGGAGAGGTGGAGACAAAACTGAAGTTTCCAGTGTGGGCATCTGGTGGGTGGCTGTGCCACTGACAACAGCACTGAGGTTATGTTTTGCAAAGAGCAGGTAGGGAGGAAGCTACATTGTTTAATTTTAGATGCATTGATTTCTGATCATCAACTGATCACTCTTATTGGTTGCAAATAATATCAGAGAGATTGATTTTAATCAAGGGAATAGATGCACTAACCACCTGCAGAAGAACCTCATACCCACCTTGAAGCAGAAATCTTAAACACGTGAAGAAATAAGGTGTTCAAAGCTTTCTTAGGTTTGCAGTTTCAGAGTAAGCGTCCATTGGCACTTCTGCACAATCTTCTGGTTTGGTTCTCTCTCGGGGGCTTTCTTGCTTGCTATAGTCAGGATTTCATACACATTCCCTGAAAGGGATCAGTAGGGACAGAATAAATCCTCAGGCAGTGGGGGTGGGGCAGGTAATCTATCCCCACAGAGAGCTGTTCCATAGGTATAAATGGAGCTTCAGTATCGGCTTTTGAAAACTGTCTGTGTGCATAATGTATTCTCATAAATCATTATCTGGCACCTGAGTGGTTTGAAAAAAAGAGTGTCTGCTTTCTAAAGACCAGGGAATAATTTGTTTTCAGTAGGTTGAAGTCCAAGGGCATCAGACTCACATTGTGTGGGGCAAAGGGCCCTGAACTAGGAATCTGAAGTTTTTACTTTCTCCCTGGGTTACTACTGACGAGCTTTATGGATTTGGGGTAGACACTCGAGCTCTCTGTGTCTCAGTTTTCCACATGCAAACAAAAGTGATGAACTAGATTTCTAATGTGCTTTCTAGCTTTCAGGTATGATGATTCTATAATTCTAATGCTTTACTTAGCCATAAAAACCTCACCCAAGAGAAGCTGAGTGCTGAGTAAATGCAAGATATGGGCTGTTTTATACGCATACCATAGAAAGAGAACAAAAGGGCAATATGGAAAGGCATAGCCCATATGTTCCTCGGTGAGTTAATGGTGCAGCAAAATTACAACGTCTGTATCTGTCTATCTAGAAATAAATATATTCACTGGCCAAGGAGCTAATGGATCTGAGGCAAATTTTCAAAACTGTGCACATGAGAAGCATGTTATTTATTCCTGAAGACATGGAAAGGTGCCCATTACTGACCAGCGATGGAGGAATTATTACTAATGTAAAATCCAGCAGGAGACCACATTTTCAGACAATGTGCTTACAAGGCTCTCATCAAATTGCTTGGATTTCGGGTGATGTGTAGAAAACAGTCTGTTGCGATGTTGTCTCCTCCCTGTTTTTTGGTCATAATGTGACTGCTGAATGATTAACCTTCGCAGAAGAAAGTCTCATATATGGTTATCACACGTCTAGTTTGGATCTTATGAAGATGGCATGAAATAGTTAAGGGTAAAAGCATAGGTTGTGGGTACAATTGATGAAATAAAGCTAATGGCATTATTAAGTCCTTGTTTCTTTGTCGTTGGAGTTACATATAGTGTGAGAGTTCACTTCTTGCCCAAGACCAAGGGTCTAAAATATAGTACTCTTCCCAGGCAGAGAGGAGCCCGTTGTGATGAGAATCATGCATTTTGCAAAGCTCCCATTAGCACTGTCAGCAGTTGCAGAGATCCTTGTAGTTGCTAATTGAAGTGAGGATGCTAAGGCTAGAAAAATTCAGTTCATCTTGACTTTGCATTTAAAGTCTAAACTCTGAGTGACTGTAGTCAGAGAGCTGCAGTATTCCTGACAGCTGTCATGAGAAGTCCAGCTATGAAGAAGGGAGCGTGGGACGATAGACCAGAATAATGACATGGATCATTATTCATTCATTCAATCAATTTGATGGATTCGATTTTAGACATACCGGCTTCAAGGTTCCTCTGGCATTTACAAAAGAAAGAGGACTGGTTGCTATAAAATAGCCACTACCCTTTGAGGAGGGCATGGCCTACAGAGTAGTGGAGGTCAGAGCTTCTTGAGAGTTTGCCCTGGGTCGGCCATGTTATCCTCACTTCTCAGAAAAGGAGGTGAAAGCTTATAGAGGTTCAATAGCTTTCCCTAAATCACACAGCTAGGAAGGTGGCAAACCCAGGTATTTTTCTAGAAAAAGCTTTTTGTAATATTTTATCATAGAAAGTTTCAAACATAAACAAAAGTAGAGAAAATGATATAATTCAGTGATCCCTAATGTTTTTGGCGCCAGGGACCGGTTTCATGGCAGACAATTTTTTCATGGATGGGCTTAGGCAGTGATGCAAGTGATACAGATGAAGCTTTGCTCGCTCACCTCCTGCAGTGCCGTCCGGTTCGTAAGTTTCATGGAACACAATTTTTCCGAGGAGCGGGAGTGGGGGCAGGGAAGAGGGGGAGGGAGGGCAGAATTCAGGTGGCGATGCGTGGCCTGGTTCCTAACAGGCCACAGACCAGTATTGGGCAGCCCAGGGGTTGGGGACTTCAGATGTAATGAATGCTAATATGTAGTTTGAATGATTATCTGGTTATCTCGTTTCATCTAAACCTGCCACTGCATTAGTTTGGAAGTGAATACCTTTTCATCTGTAAATATTTCAGTGCTGCTTCTAAAAGATACGAGCTTTAGAGTGTAACCCAAGGCCATTATCTTATCTCCCCAAATTAACAGCAATTCCTTATCAGCAAATGTCCAGGGTAGGATTCTTCATTATCTCATACTTTCTAAAAAAACTTAGCTCAAATCAGAGTCTAATGAGGTCTATACATTGTAATAGGCTGATATTCTCTCATCAATTTTGATCTATAATTTTCCCCCTCTTGCAAATTATTTGTTGAAGAAACACATGAGGATTCCCTTCCCTACTTCTTCCTCCTCTTTCTCTCGCCACAGGGAACCATTTCAAGTGTTTACTATTTAGCCTCCAAGGTCTTATGTGTTAGAGACATACACACATATGAAATATTGCTATGTATTGATATATATAGAATAGGGCACATTTTGTATGTGTGTATGTATGCACACCTTGGTGATTGCTATATGCTAGTAGACTCACCTAATCCTTCCAGGGGTGATATGGTACTTCCATGAGACATATTTCTGTATCACAGTGCACACCATTCATGGAAATTTTGATGCTATTTTTTCCCTTGACCCACTATGAATACAGTTTAGAAAGCAAGAATTGAAATCTTTCTGTTCTGTTGTCATGGACACAATAAAAATAACCAGTAGCATTTGTAGAGTGCTTTATTATTTACTAAACATTTCATGCCTCTTTCCTTGTTTAATCATTTTGTAGAACTTTGTGGCTTATAAGTTAAAAATATTTCTCCTGCTGGTTGGAAGGGAGGCTTGGTATAGGAATGAAAATCCTATTTCAGAATTATTATTGTTCCTCTCTATTTTTAAAACATTTAGCTACCCAACTTGTAGTGGCAACACCATCAACAGTATGCCCTTGGTGGGAACCTCCTGTGAGAAGGATGTGCGGCCACCCAGCGGCATGGGAGGCCACGGACCAGGCAGTGGGAGGTCACAGCCAGTGACTCTGTCCAGCTTCTTCCGCCTGACAGCGCCTGCCATGTGCAGGGAAGGGTGAAAGAGAAATCAGACTCGATTGGTGACCATTCTGAAGGGTGTCATACTAATATAATAATGTATTAGGTTGAACCATATGAAATTGCCAATACTTGCCCATTTTCACCTATAAAAATGCCAAATTTTGTATTTAGTATATTTCTAAGAATATTCATACTTAGAAATAATAGTATTTTGTCACTAAAATACTATTATTTTAATTGATTATTAAACTAGGGTAGCCATTTTTCCTAGGACTAGATTAGCTATTTTACCTAGTGTAGTGGAAAAAAACCAAACTGCTTTTCTTCTCTCACGCTCAGCGCTCAAAACTTCTGGTCACCAAAATGTGCAGGATTTTCCCTACACTGAGCTTTTCTCCAACACCAGCTGGGCTTCCTGCAATTTAACTGAATTCTGACACCATCTACCTGGAGACGGCATCAGATCCCACGGTTAAGGGCTCAGTCCCAGGAGACTGCTCCCCACTTGACGTGCCAGTTGCAAGTTCCGCTTGTCACCTGTCTTTGGGCCGATTGTGGGAATCAGAGGATCCCATTATCCCCTTCTCGGGTTTGATTATTTGTTAGAATGGCTCATAGGACTCAGGGAGACCTTTTACTTACATTTATTATTTGCCCATTATTACAAAAGCATACCATTCAGGAACAGCCAGATGGGAGAGAGGTGTAGGAAGGTATGGGGTGGGCGTGGCGTTTCCATGCCCTTTCTGAGCGTGGGGGGTGCCACCCTCCCAGGACCTCCATGCACTCAGCAAACCAGAAACTCTCTGAACCCTGGAGTTCAGGGATTTTTCTGGGGGCTTCGCCATGCAGGCATGATTGGTTATTAACACAATCTCCACCCTCCCTCCCTTTTCTGGAGATTGGGGGGGCGTCCGAACGTTCCAAGCTTCTAACCATGGTTTGGTCTTTCTGGTGACCAGTCCCCATCCATCAGCCACCAAAAGTTTCCTTATTAGAACAAAACATGCTCCTGTCACCCAGGAAATTACCAGGGATTAGGAGCTCCGTGCCAGGAACTGGGGACAAAGAACAAAATATATGTTTCTTATTGTAAATAGCAATATTGTGTCTAGTACACAGGAGGCTGGATTTAATGACTGGAAAAGACTGAGTTGCCACATTTATTTTCTCAAGTTAAATAATAATTTTGAAGTACTAGAGATGCATGCAAATAATTGGCCCTCGAGAGTTCATTTTTTCTGTAATCGTGACCTCTCTAGGGGGGAACCAGCTCAGTCGTCATAAGTAAAATGAAAATACAGCACCGACTTTGTGGCACAGAATGTGACTTTGGAGTCTGACAGCCGTGGGGAGTCAATGCCAGATAGTTATTCCTACTGCACGGAAATCAATGCCAACGGTAAACATCAGATAGAATACCTGAGACCCCTGTAAAACAGAGATATTTGGTGATGATTTGTTCAAAAATAAACTTGACCAACAAAACAACCAACCTTGTAAAAAGGGCCTCTTACCTCCAGAAGGCGTCAGGGGACAGAATGGAGGCTCCATGAGGTGGTGAGAGCACCGCCGCTGGGGCCGCCAGCGTTCTCCACCTCTCTGATCCTGGACAGAAAACAGACTTGTCCTCCTCCCAGAGGGTCATTGACAGCATTAAAAGTCAGTTGAAGCAGCTGAAGCAAAGTGCCTGGGACAGGGTGGCTTCAGCTGCTCTTAGCCCCAGGCCCCACCTGCAGACACCAAATAGAAGTTTAATCATTTTTCTTGTGCTCTGAGCTTAACATCATCTCCATTCTAGGAACATCATTAATACGTATCACTAACGGAAAAACACAGTTTAACTCTGAATCGCCAATTAAAGAAACTCTGCTGTAGAGGAAATAATTGAAATCAAACTCCCTCAACGGATCATGGTAATACAAGAGCATTTTTTTTAAAACCCTTCGAATAGATGAGATTCTTCAAAGATGATGGAAGCGTGCTGAGTGTTTTATTCATAGGCTTTTCTCAGGACATGAATAAAAATGTTTCAAATGATATTAATGTTGAGGCCTGCAGTTGCACAAGAGGTAAGAGGTGGCTGATGTAGAAACGGAACATGTTTGTATATCAGAGCACATTCATGTCTTAATAAAGTCTTGCAGGGAGTGTGAGAAAGTCTGCCAGCCTGTCGTGCTTCTGTTTTTTCTGTTGGGATCTGGGTTTCCAAGATCTGCTTGTCTCCTCCTCTAGCCCCATTCAGTTTCTGGCTTGTATTTGTGGAGTAGAGTTATTTCCCTACTTCCAACTCTTCTCCTTCCCACCTGTCGTCTACACTAAAGTCAGAATAACTTTATATAACATAATAAGCACTTCCTGGGCATGCGGCTGCCTGATGCCCATACAATAAGCCCTAAAGCCTTAATAAATGAATCAAGAACGTTCATCCCCCCACAGTACAGAGATGTGGTTGAAGAGCCAGAACACCCAAGTTAATACAAATGAAGAGCCCAGAACGGTGCCTGGTGTGCAGAGAAGGCGCAGTGGGATTCGGCCCTGATGATCATCTGGCTCCGGGCTATCTTCCAGGCTCATTTCCTTCCTTGATCCCTCCCACATAATCCAACATCGTCTTTGTTAATACTCGTTAGGCACTGCGTGTATTCATTATTTCATGTAATCCTTAGGACAACCCATGGAGCTGGGTTCTTTTATTAACCCCCTTTACAGCAAGCCTTGCGGCATATACCACATTGGAATCACTTGGGATGCTTTTAAAAATACTGATGCCTGGACCCCACACCTAGAGATGCTGACCTAAGCCATTTGGAGTGGGACCCAAGCATTGGCTTTTATTTTTAATCTCCTGGGGGTGATGCCAATGTGCAGGTAGAATTGTAGACCACTGAGTTAGTGATTTGCCCGAAGTTCTCACAGGTCATAAGCTGGTGGTGGTGGTAGGACAGACTTCAGAGCCCACATTTCTCTCCCTGCTGGGCTTTCTGCCTGTGTAGTACCTATTTCAGGCCCTGGTGTCTTTGCAGACACTGTTCCTCCCACTCCATGCAAACCACATTTCCTCACTTCTTCACCTAATGAAGTTTTTCCGTTTTGCAAATCCCAGCTCACAAAGCCCCTTCTTCCCAGGTTGCAATAGTCATTCCTAATCCTGGGATGCTGCTGGCAGCTCTTGGGCAGACATGACGTGGTACTGTAATCTCAGGCAGGCTTGTCTTGTGCCTTTGGGGCCCCACCATGTTGACACCCTGGCATAGATGTCAAGAAGCATTTCGTGAAGGAATGGATGGATGGCTGCATGCGTGGTTTTAGTCAGGTTCTTCCCCGGAGGAACTAAATACCTGTTCAGAGTCCCTAATTTTTTCCTCTAGGTGATTATATCCTTCCTCCTACCCTTTTCTTGCAAGTAATTGACCCAGTTCCCCCTCTGTTGGACTGCTGGGGAGAGGAATTCTAAAGGCCTATTTTAGATAACATCACATGCGTTTTCCTTCACTTGAGTATTTTCAAGGTCAAATCCTTAAATATGCTTTTAGGAAATGAGTCCGAGGCTCCACTTTTCCTTTGGGTCTTTGGAGAGAGGGTGAGCAATAGAAATGCAGCTTCTTATCATGTCATTCAAGAAAAGGTTTAAGTGTCTTCTTTTCCTGAGAATTCCAGAGCCCCCGAGAGAAGGGGAACTGAGCTTGTTGCCCTCTGGGATTCGGGGTTCGGGAGGAGGGAGGACTGGATTTTTAGGCACAAGAACTGAAGGCTGTATCATTTTCCTGGCGTCTGTCCTCAGTGTCCCGTGGGTTTTCAAGCTCCGGCGAGTTGCTGACTTCAGGGCCTTATGCTTAAGGGGCCCTTGCAAAGTGAAGGCGCCAACTCTGATCAGAAAACATTGTTATATTCTATCTATCCAAAATCAAATCCCCCAAATCAACACAATATTTTTTTAAACTACAAGATTTATTATTATTTTGTTATTTTTTTAAGGAAGAGGAGTTGAAACAGGGACATGAAGCAATGATGATTATTTACTGTATCTGAAAGAGAAACTACATTGTGTTCAAGTTTTCATCAAGAGAAGTCGAGTCTTTGTGTGCGAAACCATCTGGGATTACAGTTTTGACATAGTAAAGAATATCTTTGTCCTGTGTTAAATATTCACTTTACAAAATTACCATAAACTATGAATAAACATGAACAGGGATGTTAGAGTGGTTATCCTCTCAAATCCTCAGGGTGTGTTTGTGGAAAGCCGATTATCCTGTCTTAATAAATTCTAATTCTTCTAATAAAACAAGGGTGTTGAGAAAGAGTGGCTTGAGATGAGTTTTAAGTAAATGAATTTGTTTGCTGTGAAGGTTTTGAAGAATAATCTTGTGGAGTTCAAATTTTAAAACCTGTTATAGCTCTCCAGTGAGCTGGAGCATTGATTTCTTTGTCTGTGCATAGACACTTTGGTTGATTTCATAAAGCGGATTGGAGAGCTTGGTAAAACAGGGAGACACACAACTTGTATTGATGGGTCTCTGCAGGTAAAGTCATTGAAAATCTCTTTTCTGTAAAAGGCTGAAGTTTGGGTGCCTGGCCATCCCCAAACATTTAATGGCCCTATTCCACGGATGTGATTTAGGCCTGAGTGGACACATTTGGTCTGAAAGATTCTCCCTGACATATTTTGTATCGATTTTCCTTTTATCTCTTTTAGGGGAGTTGACAATTATTCCTAGGTGGGTAGCGATAACTACCAAACACCTACCTGTTGAGCCTCTAGTGAGTTAGTGTCTTACTACCAGCATACTGCGGTTAGTCTCATTCTACTTTATGGCTAAAGCAGAGTGGTTCCTTGAATTCCCTGAAAGATATAAGAAAGACTCAAGGAAGAACAGTTTCTACAGACCATAAATAGTGACCCCCAAAGTATATTTCACCCAGAACAACTCTCCGCCAAGCCCACTGACTAATGTGCTTCCCAGAAAGACAGTCTCAGAATGAATGTCTTAGATTTTTATCCATCATAAATTTTTATAGTTCTTTTGGTAAACTTTTTCACACTGGGCTTCTCTCTCTCTGTCTCTCTGTCTCTCTGTCTGTCTGTCTGTCTCTCTCTTAAAAGGCCAAACCCCTAGTCTAGGCCCATGTTTCCATACAAATTACCTTTAAGATGATAGTTGCAATAGCACTAGAATTTCCTTCTAGAATTTTCTAATCTTTAATCAATAGTATAGTCATAAGTAATGTTTAATTGACTTTTTAATAGTAAAAAACCTGGCTCCTGACTATCGCTTTTTGAGAGCAGGGATAATGCCCTCTTTATCTTTGATATCCCCTTTCTGAAATTGTTTAGGCACACAACAGGTGTTTGTTGAATAAATGAAAAACAAATGTTATTATAATACATTACTGATGTCACAGGAAAAAAATAACTGTTTTTGAAAGACAAAATAGCTCTGGGGAGTTTATTTTATGTGCAGAGTGGTAGAATCCATGACAGAAAAGGGGAGGCATGTTATATGAGGTCCCTTGCCCCTTGTTCAAAGGCACATCCTTTGAACTCTTTGGTAAAGAAGAGGACTGTAATAGAAAATTAGAGCTTGAGTTATTTATCTTCATACTTGGGTAGTGGCATTCCTGTGTAGTTGAAGGATATAACTAAATTATCACTGGTTCAGGTTTAGCATGTGTCACATCATGTTCCCTAAACAGAAAGAGCCTAAGAATGTGGCACTTGCCACAGGGTGTTGGGTTCCTGTGCCAGGGACTCACCTCTGTAATCAGAAGGTAGGTTCTGCCTTTCAACTGCAGATTTTTAGATCTTTTCTTTTTAGGAACGGGCAAAATTCCTCATGAAATAATTACTCAAAATAATTACTATAGTAACATCAAAGATCAATGATCACAGATCACCATAACAGATACAATAATAATGAAAAAGTTTGAAATATTGCAAGAATTACCAAAATGTGACACAAAGCCATGAAGTGAGCACAGGCTGTTGGAAAAATGGCACTGACAGACTTGCCCGATGCAAGGTTGACATAAACCTTCAGTTTATTAAAAGTGCAATATCTGTGAAGCACAAAAAAGTTAAGTTCAATAATATGAGGTATGCCTGTATTTTATAATATGCAAAACAATACAATATCTTGTTTATGGATGCATATACTAAAATATAAAAATACATATGGGAATGGAACATATCGACTTTAAGATAATGGTTGTCTTTGGGGAAAGACAGGAAATGAGACTGGGAGAGCTAGAGAACATACTTGAAGTGTATCTGTAATAGTTTTTTATGTAAAAAAATTCAGAGAAAACGCTAAAAATGACAACATTTATAAATGATCTGTTTTGGGTACTTGGCTGTTTTAATATATTATATTTTTGTATGTTTGAAATATTTTGTGGTGATGTTTAAAAGCTCTGGAGTGGTTCTTGTGTGCAACTAAGTTTGGGAATGGACAGAGGAGAAGACTCTGTGTCCCCTTGCAGTTCAAATTTTGTTCAAGTCCGTAGATTTATTTGAAAAGTGCCCTGATGGAGCTTATGTAGAACCAAACTTCTTTGTGTTTGTGGAGAAGCTAATAAGAATCAGGCCATAAAACTGCTGAAGACTTAAAGGGAGCAGTTTCATCTCGGACTGTCACTCTGAATTGGTGGCTTCTGTTTGAGCCATCTGTTCCAGTCATAGTGTATCGTGTCCCATCCCGTGTACTTGGCAGGGTCTCATTCCCATCATTATCCTTCAAAGAGCTCTAGATTGGAATTCAAAAAATTTCAAATTGATGTGTGTGGGAAATTGTTGGTGGGTACAAAGCTCTAGATGACATGTTTTCACCCCTGGTGTTTTTCATGAGAGAGGGAAGGGGTGTGTAAAAGTATAATTAGATGATGTTTCAGAGTTTCGCCCAATTGAGCTCTAGGGACAGTTTTATCCTCCTAGCAGAATTATCTCCATTTCTTGCCAATGCGTTCTTTTCAATTACTCTTAATATCCCATCCAGAATTAGAGATGGAGGGAATAATTGGGTCAGCTCATGCTTGCTTTGCCAGTGCAGGTGTTTTCCGACAGCATGTTTTCCATGGTGGTGCCCAGTTCTTAATAACACGCCTGTATACTGTGCAATTATTTTGATAGCAGAGAGAATATGATAAGCAGAGCCTGTTCTGTGCTAGGAGGACCCTTCGTCACAGCTGTTCTATACAGCATCTTTGGGGAAACAGATTAATTTCCACATCTGCATAGAAGACACGTAACCTCCCTTGCAAATCAGGACTGAGAAGGAACTGGATGTTTTGGGTGATAAGCAAAGCTTCAAGTCACCTTGTTTTTAAAGTCTTATCTCTAGCCAGATGTGGCCTAGCCACAAAAAGCAAATAATCATAGTCTTAGATGTTTCAGGAGAGTTTTGATTAGACAGGATCTGTCCTGTGGTCCTCAGAGTACTTGGCAGATGATGGTCATTGTGAGTGTAATTCCTTCTGCAATTGAACCAGGCTCCTTCAGTTACGAGTTATGTAGCTTTTAGCACCTGGACTTATTTTATTGTGCCATATATCATTTTGTATCGTAATGACCTATTTGTCTCTCCATGTCCCTCCACATAGAAACATGAAGATGGAGGAAAAAGGTTCCCCCTTTCCCGATGCCCTGTAGGCACTAACATCAGACTCTTGAGTGAACTCCGGGAGCGTGGATGAGGGCTAGGAACATCTGACAAATGGATAAAAATGAAAAAGCAAAAACAAACAAATAAAACCTGGAAAGTTTGGAGACTGCTATTCACATATTCAGTTGAATGGTCTAAAGAAACTGTATCAGTTTCTCTCCACTTGGTGTAATTTAAAATTAAAATTAAATTTAAAAATTAAAATAAAAAATTCTGGATGAGGCCCCTTGTGGACACCACAGTGCTGGGGTTGTGTTCTCTTCTCCCACACCGTGGGGCTAGTTGGCCGTCAGGGAAGATTCATTATGTTACACATTTGCTTCTGTTGAAAATTTCCTGAGTAGGTGGGGCGAGTACAGGAGGTGGGGAGGGACTATCCTTCCTCTCATCTACGTAGTGTTGCTGAGGCATTCAGAATGGGGTGCGGTGGGGTGGTGGGGGGAGTGGGACGTGCAGTTTTGGTTTAAATTCTCCAGAGGCTGTTTGGCAAATAGCTATGATTTTGAATATTTTATACAAGGAGAGCAGTGCACTGAGTTGTCAAACTTGTAAATTTAGGAATATCAAACTCCAAAAACAGCTTAAAAGAAAATACTTCCATGTTTTCCTTTAGCTTAGAATATTAAAAATTAAACATACTCAATATTGTTTCATTGCAAATATGAAAAATTCATACTCAGAACCTGATGATGGGAAGATATTAGATTTCTGTGTTTTACTTTTAAATATATGAATTTTTTCTATATACATTCTAAAAGCTGAAGCCCTAGAGAAATGTATAATAGAGAAGGTGGAAATTCTCTGCAGTTTCACACCTTAGAAATAATCTCTTCTATAGTATGGTATAGAGCCCTCCAGCTTGTTTACCCTTCTATCCCTATGATAGGGTGTATTATGATTTATGTGGGATGATTTAATTATATTGTTTTGCAACTATATATTTTTTTCAATTACCATGTCTTGGATGACTTTTGTAGCAGATCTACACAGTCTGTGAGCCTGGACTGTCTCCTTCCTGAAGCTCCCCTCATCCTAAGTTATATCATTATGAAATGACTCCTTATGTTTTTATATAACCTTCCCCCACCCTACAAAGAGTTGACTAGTTCAAGCTGTGTGAGTCATTGTCTTTCCTTGGCATTTTTCAAACTGAAATTGAGAGAAGGATGCATTTCTCTGTCTGTGAAGGTGAGGTGAGAATATTTGGTTTCGGTGCTCTCAGAAGGGAGGAAGTCAATATAAAGCCAATGGCAGAAATACGAAAGGAGAGTTCCAGTAGTGTCTTAGCCCCTGGATCTGGCTGTTCTTTTCTTACAATTTGGTTAATCAATCATACTCCCCTTCCTTGAACTGTAGTAGCTAGTAGCTTTTCTTTTTTTTCCTCCAACCTAGTTTGAATTGTGTTTCTTGCCACTTAAAAGTCTTTACTAATATATATTTTTATGCTAATATATAAATATTGTCCATTTTTTATTGGGTAGATAATATTTTATTAATATATGAACTCATATATTTTAAGAATCTTCCCCTTATAAGCTTTTGTATTATTATGAAATTTTAACTCAAGACAATGCTGCAGTGAGCATTCCTTTATACTTGCACAGTTGTTGAATATATCTCCAGAGAAAAATCCTAGAAGAAGAACTGAAAAGGCTCACTTTTAATTTTAGTAGATTATATCAAACTATCATCCAAAATATGCACCAATTTATACTCCCAACAATAGTAGCAGATAGTGTAGGTTTCCTCACAACTAGATGTTGTCAATAGTTTAAATCTTTGCAAATATAATAGGAGAAAAATAATTTCTGGTTTTAACTTGTGTCTTAAAATTATTTTTGTGGAGGAGCACCTTTTTTTTTTTTTTTTTTTTTTGAGACAGAGTCTCGCTCTGTTGCCCAGGCTAGAGTGAGTGCCGTGGCCTCAGCCTAGCTCACAGCAACCTCAAACTCCTGGGCTTAAGCCATCCTACTGCCTCAGCCTTCCGAGTAGCTGGGACTACAGACATAGGCCACCATGCCCGGCTAATTTTTTCTATATGTATATTTTAGTTGGCCAGATAATTTCTTTCTATTTTTTTTTAGTAGAGATGGGGTCTCGCTCTTGCTCAGGCTGGTCTCGAACTCCTGACCTTGAGCGATCCACCCGCCTCGGCCTCCCAGAGTGCTAGGATTACAGGCGTGAGCCACTGCGCCCGGCCCAAGGAGCACCTTTTAATATACTTATTATATACAGAAGGATAAAGGTAAGGATTATAGATTTCTTGTTGGCAATAATACAAATGAGCAGACAGTGGAACAATATGTCAAAAGTACTAAATGAAAAATTATCAACCTAGAATTCTATACCCAGTGAAACCATTCTTCAAAAATGGAGATGAAATAAAGACTTTTGGAGACATATGAGAGCTGAAAGAATTCATCATCAGCAGAGCTGTACTATAAGAAATGCTGCAGGAAGTCCTATGGGAAGAAGGAAAATGACATCAGAGGGAAATCTGGATCTACACAAAGGAATGAAGAACACCAAAAGTAGTAACTACATGGCTAAGTATAAAGACTTTTTTTTAAAAAGTAATTATTCAGATCTCTTTGGAAGATAATTGACCCTTCAATATTGTAAGTTTATAACATGTAGAATTAAAACATATGACAACAACAGTGCAAATGTCATAAGGGGAGAGATGGAAATATACTTGTATGTCAATTGTAAGATTCTTACACTGTATGCAAAGTGATATAGTATCACCTGAATGTAGATTGTGCTAAGTCAAAGATGTATACTGTATACCCTAAAGCAACCCCTAAAATAATATCAAAAAAATTACAGCTATAAAGCCAACAAAGAAGGGAAAATGGAGCCATAAAAATATTCCATTAGTCTAAACGAAGGTAGGAAAAAAGGAACAAAGAACATATGATACAGAGAACAAATGGTAAGATGACAGATTTTAAACTAAGCAATATCAATAATCACATTGGACGTTATTTGTCTAAACACACTAATCAAAAGAGATTGTCACACTGGATAAAAAAGGAAGATCAGTCTATATAAAACCTCACCTTAAATATAAAGATATCAATGTGTTAAGAATAAAAAGATGGAAAGATATACAATGTTAACATTAATGAAGATAAAGCTGGAGTGGTAATATTGATATTATACAGTAGATTTTATAGCAAAGAACATTACCAGGGATAAAGAGGACCATTTCATAATGGTAAAATTAAGAGAACATAACAATCGTAAATAATTACGCAATTAACAGAGACTCAAAATATGCGAAGCAAAAACTGAAAGAACAATGAGAAGTAGATATATCCATAATTACAATCAGAGGTTTTAAAACCCTTCTTTTAACACAGATAGAATAAGTAGACAGAAATTCAGTTGGGATATGAGTGACATGAACAACACTATCAACCAACTAGCCTTAATTGGCATTTATAGAGTACTTCATCTGACAAAAGCAGAATACATGTTCTTGTCAAGGCTATACAGAACATCTGTCAACACAGACCATAAAATAAGTCCGAATAGATTTTAAGGATTCATAAAATGTATCTTTTCTGACTACAATGGAATTACGTTAGAAACCGTAATAGAAAGATACCAGGAAAGTTCCCAAATATATGGAAACTAAATAAACTCCATCTGAATATGAGCATCAAGATACACAAGTAGTCAATGGACTAGAATACAGAGTCCAGTAATGACCCAGGTATGTATAAATAATTTATTTTGACAGAGGTATAAAGACAATTTAGTGGAAGAAGGATAATCTTTTTCAACAAATAGTGTTGAAATAATTATATATGCCTATTTTTAAAATTAACTGATTCATATCTCACACCTGTGCAAAATCAACTCAAAATGTATTTATAGACCTAAATGTAAAAACCTTACCTTATAAAACTAGAAGAAAATATAGGAGAAAATATTTGTGACCTTGGATTGGGCAAAGATTTCTTAGAAATGATACCAAAAACACAATTCATGAAAAAATTGATAAATTAGACTGTCAAAATTAAGAAATTCTGCTCTTTGATAATCAATATATCTGACAAAAGATTTATACCCAGAATATATTTTAAAAATTCACAAAACTAAAGAACAAGAAAAGAAACAATCCAACAAAAATGGTTAGAAAATTTGATCATTTTACCAAAGAAAATATATGAAAGGCAATAAGCATGTGAATAGATTCTTAATATCATTTTCATTTAGTTAAATGCAAATTAAAAGCACAATGAGATGCTACTACACACCTTTTAAAATGTCCAGAATTTTAAAAGGCTGATTTTATCAAGCGTTGGCAAGGATGTAGAGCAACTGGAACTCTGATACACAGTTGGCAGGAACGTAAAATGGTAAAACCACTTTGGAAAATAGTTTTCAGTTTCTTTAAAAGTTAGTCATACACTTGTGATCTAGGAATTTACCCAAAAGAAATGAAAACATATGTCCATACAAAGACTTATACACATATGTTTATGGCAGTTTTATTCATAACAGCCAAAAGCTGGAAACAACTTAATGACCATCAACAGATAAATAGATAAACAAATTGTGGTATATTCATATAACGGAATAAGAGTCAGCAATACAAGTAATGAGCTATTGATACAGGCAATAATATGGATGAATCTCAAAATAATCAAGCTGAATAATAGAAGCCAGACAAAAAAAATAGTACGATACAGTATGTGCCTTAGTCCATTTGGGCTGCCATAACAAAATACTATAAACGGGGTACAATTTCTGTTATAAGCAACAGAAACTTATTTCTAACGGTTCTGGAGGCTTAAAGTCTGAGATCAGGGTGCCAGCATGGTAGGGTTTTGGTGAGGCTCCATTCTGGGTTGCAGACTGCTGACTTCTCACTGTAACCTCAGAAAATGGAAGGGATGAGTTAGCAGACTGAGGTCTCTTTCTTTAATGAGGGCACTAATCTCATTAATTAGGTCTCTACCTTCATGACCAGATCACCTCCCAAACGCCCCATCTCCTAATACTATCACCTTGGGGATTAGGATTTCAACATATGAATGGGGGGGGGCAGGCATAAACATTCAGTCTATAGCAGTATGATTCTATTTATCTAGAATTCTAGAAAATGCAAACTAATCTATAGTGATAGAAGCAGATCAGTGGTTTGGGGGAGTAGGGTGGGGATAGGAGATAGGGCAGAATGGAGGGAGGGACGAAAAGTGGGTACACGGAAGCTTTTGCCACGTGGGGTGGATACATTCCTGATCTTGATTGCATTGTTTGTATCATGGGGTATACGTATATCAAAACTTATAAAAATAATCTTTTGAAGTATGTGCAGTTTATTGTATGTCTCTTATACCTCAAGAAAGAGGTAAAAAAAAAACTGGCTGCAAAGAAACCAACATTAACCACTCGTGCAGTGCTCTAAGACATGGGCTTTGGAGGCTCACACACCTGTGTTCAAACCCAGCTCTGCACCTTAGATGCATTGCTTCTGTCAGTCTCTTTCATTATAGAGGATAATGTGAATTAATATCATGTTCTGCATACAAAATGGGAGTAATAATGCCTCTCCAACAGCATTGTGGTGAGGATCAGATATATTATATATTATGTAATATATATTATAATTATATATCATTTAATATATATTACATATACATATCAGTATATATTATATATCAGTAATATACGTTATATATAAGTAATACATATAAAAGTAATATATATGTTTTATATATATATATATATAGAGAGAGAGAGAGAGAGAGAGAGAAAGAGACAGTCTACATCGTAGTAACTACTCAATAATTAGCCCTTTTTATTATTATTAGCACATGTTCGGAAACCAAAGGGCTAATTCTTATGAAATGAGTTTTGTCTCAGTGGGAGAGCGGTGCAGTGTGGTAAACACAGATGAAAGGACCGATGAGGTTGGTTTCTCTCTTGAAGTGATCATACCACATTCCGAAACTAAGCCTGCTCACTTCTGCTCAGAAACAAGATGCAAATGTGCCCTGAAGCCTTGTTTGCAGAAAACATGATATTACTCTTGTACCCAGGAGCCGTTCCCTTTGGAACCTCTGCATTGCTGCACCTGTCTCTAAGATTTCAGGAATATAAGTTACAAACAAGCATCTCTCTTTCTGTGGCTAATTCCAGTCAGCTGAAAATGAGGGCAGCTTCTTGAGTCTGGTTTAGAGACCACAATTCCCATGATGCACTAATCCTGCCTTGTTCCATAAGAAACATCCTGTGGGTTTGGGGATTTGTAGAAACAGCATTCAGTACAGAGAGATGCCAATTAGTTTAAGCCGGATGGATAGGGACCTCATGAAGGCTGCCTGTACTTTTACGTTTTAGAAATTGTAGTGCTTGGGATGGTGCCTTAAACAGGGTGTTGGATTTGCAGGAGTGATATTAGTATGTCATTTAAAAACATTTAACTTGGGTACAGTGTGATCAAATTTTGATCCTGGTACCAAATTGCTATAGAGAAGAAGGAAAACTTTATTGTTTTTATGACTGACGGGGCTGTGAGTCTTCATATGCTATTTACAAATTATTCTATAATGCCTTCAACCTGAGTGTTGTTAAGATGCCCTGGTCAGTTGATACTCTTGTGTTTTGTCCCATAGATAATTGAGCCAGTGACACACATGAGAGCCTTCTCAGTCCACATCACGATGGCAGTGAGTTGACCATGTCAGTTACATGAAGAAGTTGTGCTTTCAGGGATGACATGATGTAGGGCCCTATGAGAATAAGAACTGGACTTGACAGTTTATGATCATATCCATAGCAACAAGCCCAGAGCTTGCCTCTTCCGAGGTGTGTTCAGTGGCTGATTGATCTGTGAAGAATGCTACTCTCTCAACTATTTAAAAAAAACTCTGTATCACCTATGTATCCATCCATCCATTACATTCTTTCCTCTGTTAAAAATGCTTTTCTTGTATTCATACATTGAATTCTCACAACAACCCTGTGAAGTGGGGACTAATATTATCCACATTTTACAGATAAGGAAACTGAGGCACAGATGTTAACAATTTGCCTGAGGTCACACAGCTGGTGAGTTGTGGAGCCTGCATAACCTTGTGGTATTTTCTACGCCTCAGCCTCATTCGTTCACTAATTTCTACAAAGACAGCCTGTTCTCTAAGCCCAGGTCTTTGCAATGTGGGAAGAATTGGAGCAGGATAGATTTTCTCTTTTGTACACTTTTCCTAACCTCGTGATTCTAGTCCAACCTGAAAATAGCAGAGGTGAAGGCCGAAAGACACTGAGCTGTGTGTGTCTGCATGTACACGTGCACACATGTATGTTGTGTGTATGCTTGTGTGCACATGCACAAGGGCGCGCATGTGTGTGCCCTGCCTGGACATGGTGGAGGGAGGGCAGCAGAGACCCAGCAAGGGCAACCTCAAATCCCAGTGAGAATTTGCAGTGACTCTACGTGCAAACATAAGTAGAAGACTTTTCTGACATTTAAAAAATTCTATTCATGTATTTTAGGTGATGTCATTCCCCCAAAGAAGATTAAAAAATAACATAGCTGAAAATTCTCTTGAAGCTGAGAAAAAGTATTTAACATTTAATAACAGATTTTGACCTTTGAGCATTAAAGTACCTATAGGTGACTATACATACTCAATCCGCTTCTGCTTTTCTGTAGCATTAACCGTGGTGATGTTTGAACTTTATGGAAAAATAATTAGGGTAAAAGCAGAATTGGTTGCCCTAATCCCTATTCCACTTTTCTAAAACTTCTGTGGGTGAATTTTTCTTCACAGAGATGGTTTGGTCTTGCTGATGGCATAATTTCAATAATGAATAATTCAAAGAAGCAGGCAGCGAATGTTAGCTGAAGACAGAAAAAATATCTTTGAATTCCTATTTCTTTTAAGGGCCTTTGGAAGCAGCCACCTATCTCTACGTAAAGCCTCTCTAAGGGAAAAAAGGGCCCCGTTCTCAGGCTAATGGGAAATAATGATGTGATCAGTGAAGCCCTTTTCTTGGAAGCCTGAGATAGAGTTTAGCCACCTGAACCTCTCCGCGCTGCTGCTCTGGTTTCTGGAATATTATCAAACAAGGGTTATCCAAATAGCAGACTTTACAGGGGAAACGAGCAAGCCACCTGAAGCAGCGTGCGTCTCCAGCGTGCAGATCTGGGAGGAATATGGAACTGAAAACCGACAAGGCGTCGTTTCATCCAGCAGACCAAGCAGATGCAAATCCCGGCTTGCTCTGCCGTTTTCCAGTTTCTCCATGCCCAGAATGAAAATGCTCTTCCCTCTGGATTCCGAGACTGTTAGCGCGCTCGCTGGAGGAGAGCTGACGGGGATTGCATGTCATCAATCAAGAGGCTTAACAGTCCTCTCTGTTAATTAGGGGACAGTCTTCTCCATTAAGCTACTGCTCTTTTAGCTGCCCACTCCCGGAATTGGCACAACACCCCCTTTGAGTGGTTTCCTTGCACTTTTTTGCACACACACCTAGGAGCAGACATGTCTATACACAGGCAAGTGTGTACAAGTGAATCAAATGGATGAATGTCTTTCTCTCCACATGACCTCTGCCTCCACCTTTGTTAACAGGTCTTCTGACCGCTGCATGGCTAACAGTGGGGATGTTCCAGCCCAAACACACCTCTGCCCCGTCTAGCACTAGAGTTGGCAGGACTAATTGTCCTCTTTTCACCCCATCCTTCTCTCTGACAAACTGTTATGTTTTGAGGTCCTTGATGTTTTCCACGTGGCAACAACATGTCTTTGACTTGAGGCACCGTGGTATAGCCAGATGAATTTCTCATTCTTCCCAGCACAACACCCATGCCCTCTTTTCACCCACCAGCCCAGCAAGCCAGTCTCCTTATTGACTTCATTTCTATCCCTGCTAAGCCACTTCTCCACTTACTTACATTTCACGTGTTCTACCTAAATCATTAGTGAGTTTTGTTTTCTTCTTTATGCTTAGTGTAATGTCCAAGTTTTTTCCAATAACATATTAATAATTAGAACTTCCTCCAAATGATAATCATGTATATCCTACCTATCTTCTATGAATTAACTCAACTTTCCTTTCCAGGATGCACCATGCCCTTTTTTGGTGCCCTACTGGAACTTGTAGCCCACCTCCACTGTAGCACCCATCCATCCACCCATCCATCCATCCATTTGCAGCAGTTATTCATTGAGTGCCTACCATGAGCTAGGTAGGCCCTGTGCCATCACACCGCATGGTATACATTGTTCACATTTCTGCCTCCCCGTTAGGCTATGAATTCCATGTGAACTGTACATTTTTGTAGACTGTGATGGCTAACTTTATGTGTCAACTGGGTTAGCTAGTAAACCATTATTTCTAGGTGTTTCTGTGAGGGTGTTTCTGGAAGAGATTAGCATTTGGATCAGCAGATTGAGTAAGCAGATCTGCTCTCACCAATGTGGGTAGGCGTTACCTAATCCACTGGAGGCCCAGATAGAACAAAAAGGCAGAGGAAGGGTGAATTCTCTCTCTTCTTGAACAGTGACAGCTGTCCTCTACTGCCCTCGGACATAGGCGCTCCTGGTTCTCAGCCTTTGGACTTTACACCGCTTCTCTCTCCCATCCACTGCCTGGCTCTTAGGCCTTTGTCCTCAGAGTGGGAGTTACACCATCGGCTCCCCTTCCTGCTCAGACTGAATTACACCACTGGCTCTCCTGGTTCTCCAGATTGCAGCTAGCAGACTGGGGGACTTCTCAGCCTCCATGATCACGTGAGCCAATTCCTATAATAAATCTCCTCTTATGTATCTATGTATATCCTGTTGGTTCTGTTTACCTGAAGAACCCTAACACACAGACTGAATTTTAAAATTATGCTGACGCATAGATAACAAGTTTGCTACTCAGCAGGAAAAAACATTTTCCAGGAGGAAGAATATATGTATAGCTGCTCATGGAGGCGGCATGCTGATTTGCTGTATGATAACATGACTATCTAATTGCCTCATGGTTGGTATGAAGTACTGGGCTTGAGCTATCCATCTGAATTTTGGTTTCTCTGCCTAGATGTTTTCACATCACTTTCTGAGGTCACAATGGCAGAATGATCATTGAGCCCGTGGTCAAAGGTCCAGCTGATGAGACCTTGGTGTGGCTCTGGGTGAGTGTGAAGCTTATAAGTACAGTCGGGGATCTCACCCAGTCCGGGTTCCAGTCATGGCTTCCCTTACAGGAGCTCTCTGCTGACGGACAGCACGTGGAAGGGTGGAACCAACCACTGCCCTTGGGGAGGAGGCATCCTTCTGACCAACCTGGACCATCGAGACTTAACAAAGCTGAGACCTGTCATTAGAACCCAAGCCAGGGGGACTGGCCAAGGGCGCCAGGCCCTCGTCTTGACTGCTACAGCTCTGGCTGTGCCCTTTCCTACACGCTGCATCCTCCCCAGACCATCCAATCTGGTTTTTGATCTCTGTGGCCTCTCATAAGCCAACACGCTACTTGTCTTCTATCACTTTCCCTCTGTTCCCTTCCTCTTCCTCTCCTTCAAATATTTACTGAGAGCTGCTCAGGCTGGTTGATAGGCAGTGAACAGCCCAGTATTGATTACTCATCTATTTACCACACAGGCATTGAGGAGTTGCCATGGTCAGAATCGGAACTAGCATGCCCAGAGGATGGGAGACGAGAGGGAGTGGCAAATAGGAAGTGAAAGAGGTCCAGCACAGCAGTGAGTAGGAAGGGGGCCGTAGGGAGTGTGGGCAGCAGCTGGACCATGCAGGGTCTCATGAGCCATTTTGGACTTTGGCTTAAGAGCAGGGGAAACCATTGCAGCATTTAAACTGAGGAGTGACAAGGTCAGATTTGCATTTTAAAAGCTTGCTCTGCCTGGGGTGTGGACCATGGATTACGAAGGCCAAGAATAGAGGCAGAGAGACTGTTGAGGGGGCTGTTGCAGCAAGCAGCTGAGCCCACAAGGTGGGAATGGAAAGAAATGCAAAGATGAAGGACGTGAACAAATATCCCAGAGAGGAGCCCACCACTCTCAGAGACTGATCATATGTGGGACCACAGGAGTCGGGTAAGGTCCCTGCCTCCAAGGAGCTCATTGTCTGATATAAGTGATTCTCAGTCTCTGGGGTGGAACAAGGAGCAGATGTCATGAGACCAATGTGCATCTCTGGGACCAGGGTATGTGGTTAAATATACATCTTAAAATGCCCATTTTAAACACAATCTGCAGAAAAGTGAAGTTCTACAAAGTCTTGGTTGGTGAGATCCATGGAAAAGCATGCAGGAGTGAGGAGTTATATGTCAAAATCTTGACATGGAAGGGAAGCAGAACATGGAAACAGATTATATTATAGGATCCATGTGCATTTGGGAAAAGGGGAAAATGCCATTTTGAAAACCTGGACACTTTATGATGGAAACAAAGCAATCTTTGGGGAGATGCTCCCTTTGAGTTGGGGGAACACTTTGGTGATTCCCTTTGGTCATGCAGATGGAAGTCAAGGACATACCCCATGCTACTGGAGGCACCTTTCTTATGTATTGAACTTGGGATCCTTGTAAACTTTCAAGAAAATATGCAAGGCTTTCACGTTCCTTATGTTGCCAGATTTGGAGGCTTGAATTGTCTTTAGGGCTCAAAGCTCCCCACATTGGGGGGAATTACTATTTGATGCATCTGGCTGTGCAAAAGAAAAGCACAATGAGTTGGAATGGGCAATGAGGCGTCCTCTGCATAAGGACAGCGACTCCATGGGAAGTGCGGTGACTGCAGAGATTTTATCTCATGAACAGATCTGGCTTCAGGGAATAAGGTTGTGATTGTGGAGGTTTTGGATGAGGATTGCAAGTAAACCCCAGGAGCCTGGCAGCTGCCTTAGGGCTTAGGGAAAGGGGGCCAATGAGGAAGCCCTGTGAAAATATTTGGGCCACAGGGGCTGTGATATCTGATTTTCCCCCTCCTGCATTTAATTCCATCGTGTACTCCTGAAACCCGGTAACGGGTCTGCATTTACAGTTTCCGAGGACAGTTTTTGTGATTGGGGACTGGATAGACTGTAGAGAGCTAGAGTAGGGTTGAAAAGCAGGTGAGAGGTGGCCAGGTATGACAGGTGAGAAGCTGGGGGCCGTAGTCCAAGGTGGAGCTATGGGACAGGAGCGCATTTCCTGAGTATTCTTGGGGACCCTTGTAGCATCGTGGGAAGGGGCTCCAGGTTAGGATTACTTGGTTAGTGAAGAAAACTGAATGGCAAGGGGACGAAGGCTGGGGAGAGGCTTGCTAAAGGATAGGAGACTACAGCGAGATGGAAGGGATAAATTCTAGAATGCCTGTAGTTACTATATAACTAATAAGTTTCAAATAGCTAGGAGGATATTGAATGTTTCCAACACAAAGAAGTGAAAAATGTTTGAGATGATGGATGCGATAATCACACTAATCCGATCACCATACATTATCTGTATCAAAACATCACTATGTACCCCATAAATATGTGCAATTATTATATGTCAGTTAAAAAACTTAAAGATGCAATAAAAAGAAAAGAACTGATCTCTAGAGGGCTATAAGACTTAGGCTTGCAGATGTTTTTTAGGCCTCTAAGGTGCCAGAGGAAGGAGTGTGGATGCTGTATTACTCTCCTTGGACAGAAAATACTGTAGGCTGGGCGGCTTGAGCAGAAATTTATTCTCTGACAGTCTGGAGGCTAGAGTCCAAGATCGGGGTGCCAGCATGGCCAAGTTCTGGCGGGGGCTCTCTTCTTGGCTTGCAGGCTGCTACCGCCTCGCCGTGTCCTCCCGTGGCCTTTCCTTGGTGCTGAGTGCCAGGGTGGGGAGCAAGCTCTCTGGTGTCTCTACTCTCAGAAGGGCACGAATCCCATCACAAGGCCTCTACTCTCGTGACCTCACCTGAGCCTACGACCCCCTAAAGGCCCCACCTCCAAACACCGTTGCATCAGGGGGTAGGGCTTCTACATATGAATTTTGGGGCACACAAACATTCAGTCCATATCACTACCTGAGGGAGGTGTTGCAGAACAAGTGACATCTCAGCTCCCAGAATTATTTGTGAGTTTTTTTAGCTCGGCCTGGCTGTCTCTCACGGGAGTATGAACTCGCAGGACTGACCTGGTCAATCTAAATGGGCCTTTGAAGACCTGCAGGCCAGGTGTCAGTCTGGCCCAGAAGCACTAAGAATGATAAAATATGAAGAACTTATGTGCATTGAGTACTTCCTGTGTGGTACACTGTATGTGTATTAATATCATCATTAAATCTCACAACTATCCTATGAGCTGGGTGCTGTTATCCTCATACACCAGATGGCGACTGGGGGCTCAGGGAGAGGCTACTGGCTAGTGAGCAGGGGCTGTCTCACTTGAAGGTCAAGGTCAATTTTAAGTTAGGTGAATTGACCTAAATGCTCAGGATCTGGAAAAGTGAACCAAGATTAGGACAGCCCCAAACCTGGAGCCAATTCATCCATATCTGAGGACTGAACTCTAGGCTCAGGGCCCTCTGCGGGGACCCACACCATCCCCACCTCCCGTCTCCACCGCTGACCAGCTGCCACGGTGTCTGCCCAAGCTCACCCCGGGGGGAGGTAAGTTCACGTGGGTGGGCTCAGCCCGTGATGCCTGCAGGAAGGTGTCCTCCAGGAAGCCTGTTCTGAAGCCCCATTAAACTCCTCCCCGTGCTTGGCATAGCCCAGGTCAAGGTGGCTCCTGCACAGAGGGCGATCCACAAAGCACCTTCTGCCCCTGCATGAGCAAGTCACAGTTCATACTTAAGGATGTTATAAATTGGGCCCCTTTGGTGCCTCTGTGGAAAAGGCCAGTTGGCACATCACACGATCCAGGAGCTGATCTCCACCTAGAATGCTTACTGCAAAATTAGGGGACTGAGTGAACAGAGATCTCCATAAAATATGGATGACCACAGTCCCAAGGGTGGAAATGGAAAGTGATCACCCCTACTGCAGTCTATAATTTATTTTTTATTTTATTTTTTGAGACAGGGTCTGACTCTGTTGCCCGGGCTAGAGTGCAGTGGCATCATCATAGCTTACTGCAACCTCAAACTCCTGGGCTCAACGGATCTTTCTGCCTCAGCCTCCCCAGTAGCTGGGATTACAGGTGTGTGCCACCACGCCTGGCTAATTTTTTCTATTTTTGGTAGAGATGGGGTCTCGTTCTTGATCAGGCTGGTCTCAAACTCCTGAGCTCAAGTGACCTTCCCACCTTGGCCTCCCAGAGTGCAAGGATTACAGGCATGAGCCACCGTGCCTGGCTGGACTATAATTTATTGAAGGGATAATTTCACAAGATGCTTTGCAGAATGCATAAAAAGATGAGGTTCCTGGCCCCAAATCTCACTGCAAACTGAAGTTGTTGAGTATTGAAGTTCAAACTCACTGCAACCTGCGATCGTTATCACGAATAGATTTTAGTCAGGAAGGCTAAAGACAGCTGTTTGCTTTGAGGAAGTGTTTAAAGGAGATTAAGAATGATGATTTTGGAAGAAAGACGTAGTGTTAACTTAGAGTGAAAAGGAAATGTATGTACGTCTTGAAGGCCTCAGAGACAAGGAGCTATATTAAATGTCAAATTAAAAGACGAGTCATCAATGATAATAAATGTCTGCATCTGTTCAGATGCGGTGGAAGCCTGCCATGGGCTTGGTGACACATGGATCATTTCTGTTTTACTGACCAAATTACCTTGGTTATATATTCTCTGGGGGCAAGAGCCGCCGCATTTGGAAAAGTTGTGGTTAAACATTTAGGGGAACTCTCTAACCTGAGGTGAGAATTGTAGACACAGGAAGCAGCACTGTGGAACATACATACACACCTGAGCTGTCGTACTTATTGTCTAAATTATAAAATGCCTCTCCCGCCCCCCTTCCTCACTTCCACACCATCTCCCATCTAGAAGCTTTGAAAAATTAACTTGCTCTTAAACATGCATCACCTGATGGATGTGACGCATCTCTAAATTATATTGTCCAGTCTCAAAACATATTAGCTATGCTTACTGTTAGCTGCTTAGGTCTAGGTTTCCATTTTGAAAGCTGTAGTTTCCAACAGATTCATATTTAAAAGCACAGGCTGGATTGGTAGCCTATGATCTCATTCCAGGCAAAATATCTAGTATAGGGGGGAAAAAAGGCAAAAGAAAAGCTTTTTGTTTCTGCAGTTCTCAAAAGAGCACATTTTCTTTAAAGAAAATGCACTGGCTCTATGCATGGCCCGTCTTGCTGCAGTGACTTTGTGTCTGCAAATGAGTCAGTGGAGTCGGATCATTAGTACGTTTTGAAATCCCCGTGGCGGTGGCTTTGAAGGAGAAGGTGCTGGTGAGCAGTGCCCACGCACGCCCTCCTCATGCCCGCGCACCCTGGCGCTGACTTTCGGAGGGGCAGGGCTGGGCCTCTTGCAGGAAGTCCTGAAGGTGGTTCAGACCCTGCTCGAGTCCCCGAGGGGTAACAGGCCACCAGTCAGAAGTGGTTGTTTCTCCTCCCTTCCTTCTCTCCTCCTCCCTCTTGCTCTCCCCACCCCTGTTCCCTGTTTCTCTCTTTTTCAGATGTTACTGTTTGAGGGGTGAGTTGGTGGCTTTGGGAAGTCACTTGTGGCCTCAGGACTCACCCAGCCTTATCTCCTGGGGCCCCCTGTGCTCACTCTCAGCGCGCACTTAACAGCTAAGAACATCCTGCGGACCTGCCTTTGGACCTGAGACCCCAGGCAGATCTCCCTGACAAAAATGAGTTTGGCCACACAGAGGACCTTTGTTTCCTAAATCTAAGTGGCGTGACACTCCAGCAGCTCCAGAGAGACTCATTACCAGAGAGAATGAAACAGTATGGGAGGGCCCTGGTTGGTCCCCACAGCCAGGGCTGACATGGCCTTGCTGCTGTGTGGACAGAGCCAGTGAGCGTGACGCTGGCTGTGCCCTGGAGGCCAACCCCGCACCTAGCAAGGGCTCTATTCACTGCGCAGACAGCATGGGCTGGGATGGAGAAGTCTTAAATTTCTTCCACTAGAGGCCACTAAAAATCATCCACGTGTTGTTTGCATCTTTTAGTACAACATCTGCTCTTTTTTGAGCATCTCCATGCTGCCACTGTGCAGGAAGGTGCCCAACCCACACAGTCTGAATACTGTGTATTTTAGATACTGTTATGACACATAATTAGCTACCGAAGTCAAGATCTTGCTAACAGAATGAGGAGTTTGTAAAATACTGAATGCTAGGTTCTATTTTCCCTTTATGTTTATTAAAAACAATTTCACTAGCCTCATCGTTGTGGGGCATTATCTGAAATTGTTTTGTCAAGATTGTTTTAAATAGTCAACAGCAGACAGCTTCATTTTCTAAAAGCTGCAAATCAAGTTTCTTTTATACGATCAATAATAAAGGTGGTGACCTTATTTGAGTTTCCAGCAGTCAAGTGTTTGCAAGATTTCAGGGGGTGAGTTAATGGTTAGAAATGAGCTGTCTTTTCTCGTTGCTTTCTCTCCACTGTCCCCAGCCAGCCAGGCCCCGGCTGTGCCTGTCCCACGGGAGACACCAGCCAGAGCAGGTCCTGACATACCCACCCAGGGCGCCTCTGCAAAGAGCCCGACCCCCCGGCCCTTGCTGACTGTACAGTTGTCTTACTGCTGCTATGACAAATGGCCACAGAGTGGCTTCGGACAACACACATTTAGTGTCTCAGTTCTGTAGGTCAGAATTCCCACACCGGTTGCAACGTCATTTGTTGGCAGGGCTGCCTCCTTCTGGAAGCTCTGGGGAGAACCCATTTCCTTGCCTTTTCCAGCTGCGAGAGGCCTCCTTTGTTCCAGCTGGGAAGCCAGCAAGGCCGAGCGGGCTGCTGCCCACCTTGCTTCCCTCTGCCTCTGCTTCCGCTTCTAAGGACTCATGTGATCAGATTGAGGCCACTTGGAGAATTCGGGCTGCTCTCCCCATTTCAAGATCAGCTGATCAACAACCTTAATTGCACCTGCAACCGTATTTACACATGTGCAGGTCCTGAGATTAGCATGTGGACATCTCTGGAGGGTCGTTATTTGCCTACTGTAGTGACCCAGGCCTGCCTTTCAGCTTTGTGTTCCTGTGTATTCCATGCAAATCAGTCTAACTGTGCTGGGCTGCCGGATTCTTTGCTTCCCAGATGCAGGTTGGCTTCTTTACCCGGCAGAATTCTCTCAGGGTTGGAGCGAGCATGCATAGCTGAAGCCTGGGGAGGCCGGGCAAACTTGAAGAGGGCCCTGAGGTTGCAGGGGGGACCTGGGACCTCAGACAAACTAGGAATGGGAATCCTGGGCCTTAATGGGGAAGGTGTGGGCCTCATTGAGTACTCGCTGCAGGTGTGGGCCTCTCGTCGGGGACGGGGATGGCAGTGTGAGGTGCAGGCTTGGGCCTGTGCAAACCACCTGGGTATCTGCAATGCCAAGAGCACACTGTGAGCAATGAGGACTCCACCGTGCTGGCCCCGAGTCAGCAGTGTGGCCTATGCAGACCTGTGCTGCCGCTTATGCAGCTCGAGAAAAGGCACAGCCAACAGGTTAGCCCAGGAGAATGTGACTTAACTCTGCATGACTAGGGCTGGTTGTTTCCCTTTCCCACATACAGGAAATCTGCTCTTGGCCAACATTGATGTTTGAGTTTTCCTTCCATGTTCTTATATTCCTGGAGGTGACAAATAATCTTTTGACAAATATGGAATTTCTCTGAAATCCTGCCGACTGCAACCTGATTTTCTTCTCGCACATCGATGTGCCTGCCCACAGCACGGATTGATCCAGCTTGTTTACTGTGGGGTTAAGCAATTGATTTTAATTAAATCCCCTTTTTGGAAATCCGCAGAATGCATCCATTTTGGGTCCCCCTTTCTCAGAGCATTAATCAACTTGTTAAGTAATTTCTTCCAATTTATGGACCCCCCATTAGCCTCTCCCTGGAGACCCAGAGAATTAAGTGAGACATAGTGTTCATTTCTAAACACTGTGAGTCATTGATTTTGAATCCTCATGTCCACAGTTCAGGGAAATTATTCAATAAAACTTTAGTTCATTCTCTAGTTTTTCATTTTGCACCATATTCTTCAATAATTGGCTTACAGTCAGTGGACAGAAGTGCTTTGGACTAGAATCACTTTGTTGGAAGGGGTCCTGGGTCAGCTGGCTCCTTTTGTCTCTGACGATGCTGGAATTTTCTCTTTGATGGTTTCTCTGAGTGGTCCTTGTTATGTACGTTAATGTTCATAAGAACCACCTGAAGAGCTTGTTACAACAGCACCCAGGGCCCTGATTCAGATCCAGTGGGTCGAGGTGGGGCTCGAGAATTTGCATTTCCAACAAGCTCCCAAGTGCTGCCCATGCTCCCGGTCCAGGACCACATGTCAGGTGATGCTGCTCGGGGCAGAGTGTTTCAGGCAGCAGCACAGAGACGAGCTTCCATGGGCCGTGGAAGGCAGGTGAGATGACGTCGTATCACCAGGCACTTCGATGCCACAAACATTTTGCCTGGATGTCTACTTATGGGAGATTCGACGTAGAGACACAAGACGTTGGTCCCCCAAGAAGGTGGGAGAGGAGGACTGGAGGCGAGCTCAAAACAAAAACAAAACAACAAATGACAGATAAGCGGCATGTAATACGCTATGCCCATGCAAAACATTAAGCATTTAGAGAGGGTGGGATCCTGATTCTTAAAAAACACTTAAAGTATGATTTAAGCAGATTTGTGTGGATACAAATATTTATAGAATATTCTGTTTGCTTTATCAAGTATTTCACCAAAGGTTTTCTCTAAGAAAAATTAGGTCTGATTTGGTTCTCAAAAATTGGACAATATTTTTAGAAAAATGATTGTGAAATAAGAGAAACAGGTATGATGGCAATCTGAGAAGTAAACAGAAAATTATAATTATGAATTTGTTGGGTGTCAAGTTTTTAAGGTTTTCAGTTGTGTTGGCCATGACTAAACACTATTCTTTCCTACACAAGAAGAGTCTGCAGGAAGAGGTAAAACCTAAAAAAGTCCCAAAGGTGACTCGATGGCTAGAGTGGGAAGGTGGGTGAAAGGTTTATGAATGATTTGGGGATGTGATTAGGAATGAACATAGAGAACAAGAGGGGAGAGACTCACGGAGAGGAATACATCAGCTTGACAAACTGCCACACAAAAAATGGGTCCTTACAATAAATTATGAATTTGAGGCCAATTTTAGTTTTCTTTCCCTATGCTCCTTTAACAGTTGTAGTCTGTTATCTTTAAGCATAATTCCGGATTTTCAAAGCCATCTCTATGAGGCTTTATACAAATGCCAGGAGATCTGGGCCAGGAAGGAGAACCAGCCAGGATTCTTCAGTTCCAGTAATGATTTCCTCAATTCCCTGCTGGTTCACTTCGAAGTTTCTTTCTTCTTTTTTTTTAAACAGCTATACTGTATCTGGAGCTGGAAGCTTCTTCCGGGCACCAAATAATCAGTGGCTGTGATATAATTTCTATTAGAATGTTAAATGCTCACTGACCCCTTTCTTCTCAGCTCTCCAAGAGTAAATTCTGACTGCCCACATGTTCGGGGACCGGGTGTCTTTTGACTCGCAGCAGGGCGACAGAGCAGCTGTTACCCATGCTTGGTTCGTTTCACGGCCCAGTCGGGCCACAGGTGCCTCACCTCGGCATTGCCAATTCCAGTCCTGCTGTGTAGCTGCAGATGATGGGGTGTCAGTCTTGCTTATTAAAGAGAACCACGGCATTTCTAACAGGAGCCGAGGGGCAGCGGCTTTAGAGACTCTTCGGACCCGGGGGAAGTAGATGCTGACATTCTCATGCCTACCTTTATTTCCTGAAATTTTATCTTAAATACATTTCTCCTCTTCCCTCCCTTCTCCCTCCGCTAGTGAGCTCCTGCCGTGCTCTGAGGGTCATTTCAAAGAGTGCTTTCTCTGAGACGTCAGCAATCCACCCAAGCATAATTAAACACACTGTCACCCAGGTCATCCTAGACCTTTCACACATCTCTAGTACGTGGTAGCGGTAGCCTCATTGTTTCATGGTGTTTGCATTTCTGTATTTCCAGTTCCTGGAATGTGGTATTTATTTGATGTTCAGCATAGATCTCAGCATGCCCTTTGACCTGACCAAGGCTGTTGTATACGTGGCACAAACATCCAAGTTTAACCTTTTCATCCAGATATGTTGGTGCTCTATAGGTAGAGCCCAAATCGCTTACAAAGGGCCAGTAGCAATAGAGGGACAGAGTGGTCTGGAGTTAGACCTGGATTCAAACCCAGACTCTTCCATTTGCCATGTGGCCTTGGACCAGTGCTTTCCTATCTGAGGCTATTTCCCCTTCTGTGCAATGGGACAGAAATAAATAATAACACATGTATCATGCTTGGTCTAGTGACCAGGATTTCATAGTCTCAATCTTAACGAGGGGTCTCTGAGGCTAGGCCACTTCCCCATCTTAAAACATCCCCCAGAACATGCACAAATGACTATTTTTGTAATGTGTATTTCAAGGTATTTGTTCTTCTACACAGATTATCTTCAATTGAATTGCTTTTAGCCCAATCCTAAAAAAGATGGTCAAATATGATATTTCCTCTTGTTTAATTCCACCTGCACCATTTGCTCTAGTCAAGAACGCTTTGCCAGCAATGCCTTTCTCTGCACAATGAGTCCATCTCCCTAACGTATGAAGGGTCCTAACACTCACAGCTTGGGGGCTACTGGCTCCCACTGGGGATAATGTTCTGTCCCAGGGCCGGGGGCTTACTCTAAGTGTGGGCCAGCTTCTCTTGGTCTGCCCTGGGGCACAGGTGGACTTGTGATTTCAGCCATCTGGTGGCCTTAGAGGAAAATGGCAGAGTAATGGTGGGTCCATGTGAACCCATCCCTGACACTGAGCAAAGACGTGACAGAGCCTCCGCCACTGCACAATGCAGCATCGAGAGTGTCTTCCTGAGTGGGGGATTAGGATGATTCTTTATAGGTAGAAGTCTAGTGTCATGGAATGTTGTTAGAAAATCTGTTGTCCTAGGGAGCCCCTCCCCTGATTTTCCAGGTAATAAAATTGAGACCTAGAGAAGAACAGAAGTAGCTTTCCTAAAATCACCCAGTGAATTAGGGAAAGAAATAGAGAAACAGAACCTAGATCTCATGACTTTTATGGTCGTTGTTTTTCCCCAGAATTGAAGGCTCTTTTGCCTAAATCAACACCATTTTGAGTTCCCCCATAGACCTGGATTTTGATGAACTCTAAAAGTGAAGAGAGGGAAATCAAACCTAGATGAGGTTTCTCGTCCTTCACCAAACTCTCCTGCACTTGAACTTTCTTTCTCTTAGTTTCTTGTTCTGCGTGTGCTCTGGTTTCTAGGGGGGAAATGCCAGGTGCCCTTTCAAGATGCTTTATCTCCCATAAGAGCCTCAACACCCTTGGCAGAGCTTTAGTCTCTTTTATGCCCCCACTCTTAGCCAGTGCTCCCCAATGTTAGCTCAGGGAGCGAGTGAAAGAATGTGTGAATGTGCATTGCTCCTGCCTTATTTTTCAAACCACTCATCTGATTTACCTTAGTCTTGCTCTCATATCCTATGTGATCTGAATATAAATTGTTTTATGTCTTAATGCTTTGTAAAAACCAGTGTTGGAATCTTATGCTCTTCTAGGAATTTGAAGCAAGTTATGGTGCCCCTTTATTAAGTATAAGTGATGTGTAAATTTATATTTTTATGATTGTAAATGTTCTTAACATGTTCCTTTTTCTTTAAAACCAAATTTATAGAGAGGGTCTATGCTGTTCATTTTTGAATGATTAAGATCTTAATCAATATTTGGGTCTTGTTTGAAATTAAGAGTATTACAACTTAGCGGTTGAGAGGAATGGCACTGAAGTGACTCTGCTCGGATGTCAGAGCAGCCTCTTCCTCTCTGTGCAGTCTTGGGAAGCTGTTTAACCTCTTCTTGGGCTTTAATTTCCTCATCTGTAAAATGGGGATATCATGGAGGCACTTCATGGGATGACTGTGAGAATTATGGATGCGAAGTAGCTGGCTACTATCTGTCACATAGTAAATGTACAGTAAATGTTATACTGTTAATAAAACATAATTACTGTCAATTTAATATGAGTGTCAAAAGTGCCATCAAATAGGAAACTTATTCCTGGAAAATTGTTCCCAGTGATTTCCAGCAATCTAGGAAATGATTTCCATCCTTGTGTTGGCTTTATATTGTATCAGCTTAGGCAGAACTTTGTTTCCCACCATGTCTGGTTCTGGGTTAGAACTGGCCTTAAGAGGAATTTGCACAGGATTTAGAAGCAGAGGTGAAGCGGCAGCCATTGCGTCTTGAAGGTCAGTGTAGGGGGTGCCCAGGGGCCCCTCACCTTGCTGCTGGCTCACTTTCTTGGCTCAAGGCAGCAGGTGAGCGCACAGCTCCTTCAGCTCCCACCAGATGACCTCCGCTGACTTCTGCAGGTCCTGGGGCAGGTGCATGTGTAACTCTGTGGCAAGGGACAGTAGCCAGTGACTGCACTGTCAGGTTACTGTGGTGAGTGACATATACATGTGCCAGCTTGTGCTGTGGGTTCCTGTGTGTTTGTTCTTGTGTGTTCTAGGTGGTTTTTGCAGGTTGTGTCTTGTCCTTAGTCTCTCTCTCTCTTCATGTCCAGCTTTTCTTTCTTCCATCCTTGCAACCCTGTGGTGACTTCAGTCCCATCACCAGATGCAAAGTCCACAGCCTTCTGTATACTTTTTCACTTGCTCTTATGGTTTTGTAGGTGACCGAGTAGTTGCTGCTGTGGAATATTTTAGCGAAAATAAGGAATTTAATGGTCTAGTTGGTTGATTGTAAGTGCATTGGGGATCTTTCTTGGGGTGGAAGTTGTTCTTTATTATAGGTATCTACAAGTTCTATTGGACAGCACCAAGTGCTTGCCCACGGGCCACCAAGGGACCATATGACTATCACAAGCTGGATATCATCTGACCCACTAAGCCACAAGGCTGGGTGTGCATAGCAGCATTCCATTATCATTTGATGGGATGTATAAGTCGTATATATGAGATTAGGCTTGAGAAAATAAAGTGTGTCAAGAGATTCATGTGCATGGAATTCGCTGGTTTGATTATATCCCCATCACCCTGAAGCAGCTGGCCTGAGAGATGCTGAATTGCCTTTTTGAAAAACCAGTTACAGTGATGGCTGGGTAAACACACCTTGCAGAGCTGGGGTCATATGTTTTAAATCAGCCACCGACACATGGTGCTGCCCCCCGCCTAAGGATTATTGGTCTGGGAACCAAGGAGTGAATATGAGAGCGCCTCTCTCACTATTAAACCTGATGACCCAACAGTGAAATTTTGCTTCCCATCTCTGAGACCTTGGATTTGCTGGTCTAGAGGTCTTAGTTCCCAAGGGACAAATACTTCCACCAGGAGACACAGATGTTGTTCAGTCGAGTTGGAAGCTGAGGCTGGCAGCTGGCCACTTTGGGCTCTTCCTGCCAGTGTATCAGCGGGCAAGGGACAGAGTTTCTGCGTTCATGGCACCGACTGATGCCATCAGTGGTTGCTCCTGTGCAGTGGGGATGAGGAGCAGTACCTGCTAGTATTCCCATGTCCTGGGATAGGCTGGGGGAAAACCACAATGACACAATTCAGACAGGGCTTCCAATGGCCCAGACCCTTTAGAGTTGACGGTTTGGATCGCCTCACCAGCCAAGGAATCATGACTTGCTTGCTGAAGGAAAAGGCATGTGGAATGGGTAGTGGAAGAAGATAGTTGTATCAGCGTGACCACGTGATTAGTTGCAGAAACTGTAATAGTTATGACATTTCTTCCTCATTTTGATAGGCCTATATCTATGCATGTATTAACTGTTTTCTTGCCCTCCTTACCATTCCCCTACCATCTTATGTAAGATATATTAATAGTAGTTAACTCTATATCTTAGTATTTAAGTTATAGTTATTCAAAAGGGGAGTGTGACCCAGCTAGATGAGGAATGAATACAACCCAAAGGTGGACAAAGGGTCTGTGTATCTTCTTTAGGGAAGAGGGTTTTCAAAGGCACATGGGAGGTGGAAGCGTGATTTTGCTATTGTCTTTATTTGGAAGTTAAGTATGGTTAAACGAGGAATGTGTGATGCCAAGTTGACAATGGGAGGACTGTGGTGGCTTTATACTCAGTGTTCCTGAGCTAAAACTATTTATCACCTTTCAAGAAATGAGATGAAATTGTCAAACATTAAGCTGCTGCAGATAGCTTTACAATTTAAGTGAACAAACAAAATGAAACTTTGAAAAAAACATCACCAGTGTATTGCTGGAGTCTACCAGGCCTTAGGAAAAGGAAACATCTGAATTTTGATTAATCAGGACCCAGAAGATGAGATGAAACGTGGTCGGTTAGGTTTTCGCAAAGGAAATTGGCTTCACTGGCTTGTGGGTTGAAGGGAGGATCGTTTTAGAAATCTTGGAAAACAAATGAAGTGATCTGATTCCTACTGGTCTAGAAGGCTGGCCTGAAAACAGCCTCATATCCACCTAAAAGCAAAGTCAGGGCTGTGGCTGAAATGCAAGTCTCACGATGGCCATGACACACGAGCTCAGGGTGAGGGAGGTGTGAAGTAAACTCCTCTCTTTCTGTCTGGTCGGCTGTCTGGGGTCCCTTAAGGATGGAAAGTCAAAAGAAGGTGAAAGCGTTCACTTGATGGTTTTCCTCTCTGCAGCATCTTCTGTAGAGTTGCTTTACAAAATCTTCCTTCTGGTAAGCCTTGGGGAAATTTGATCATAAATGCAGCAATTCATATGCAAGACAACTTGCTCTGGGGCACGTCACCGTCCTTCTGCAGCTGTTGCTCCTCTTGAAGGGCCTGCTTACCAGGTACCATCTGCTGGCTCCCAAAGCCCTTTTGTCATCTGTGCCCTAAGACGCTCACAGTCTCAAAGCCAACTAGGAGTAGGTGTCACTTCTTTGTACTGAGGCCAGGAAACAGCTGGACTCTGGTAGTTGCCAACAATCAAAGCATTTGAAGATATTTTTTTGATTCATACCAGATCCCATGATGTCACTTCCCATCAAGTTGAACAGATCGGGATGATGAGTATAGCATGGTTATGCAAGTCTTCTGCAATCTAAATTTGAAAAATGATCAAACGGTGAGTCCAGAAATACAATGGAGGAAACCTTGTCTAACTGGCATCGTTACCAAGAATTAATGTCTGGAAGTCAACTGGACATATAACTGAACAGAAATCCCCCCTGCATTCTGTTTCATTCATTTCACAAACTTGAACAGTACTTACCATGTATAGCTTCCATTCTGTCTTACAAATGCTAGTTCATTTGTACATTAGTACATAAGTACTAATTTTCAGATGAGAAAACTGAAGTACAGAGAGGTTAAGAAACTTGCCCCAGGTAGCACAGCTAGCAAGTGGTAAATTTGGATTTAAACCCAGGCCATCTGGTTCCAGATTCATGTCCTGTGTATGAGGAAAAGGAGCAAATCTTAAGGAAAGAAAATATCAAGAAATAGATACACTACTGCTTTGGGATGAGTGCTCTTTCATCTGTTTGCTTTACCAGCTGTGGTATCATCATCAATAGTCAGGGTTAGTAAATGCTATTATTAGCAGATGTTGATTGAACAAACCTCTGCTATGTGTCAAGAATTATGCTGTTTCCCATGTATTTGCTCACAGGACCACACTACAACTGCTGAGTTATTTATCATCGCTATCCCACTTTCACATATTGCAAAACTGAGGCTCAGGGAGAGATGATAATTTGCCCAAAGTCACATAAAGTGGAAGTAGAATCATGGTTGGAGCCAATCCAAGAAATTTCACAAGAAGCTGAAGACAAACCAGCAGTCCTGTACTTTTATACCAATGCTGTCTTGAAACATGGGCCAGAGGTTAGAAAGAAATGGGCCTTTGGTCCCTTTGAGGGGCACCAACTAGCATGGCATCCCACAAGTGGAGCAAGCTCTACTCCCCCCACCGGCAGGCGCTGGGAGTGTACAGGGCCTGGGGTCTCCAGTGGAGCACTGGGCTAAGGGGTGGGGGGCCAGCACCTGAGCAGATCACCCCCTGCATTTTTGGCTGAAGTGGTTGGCAGTGGCACCATCATTCATTCGTTAGTCCGTTAGTTAATTTGACATTTATGGAGCACTTGTCATAGGGTATCAGGCACTGTAGGTACCTGCCTCCTAGGTCTCTTTTGAGGACTAAGTGGGATAATGCAGATAAGAGGCTTCATGTAGCATGTGGCCCATTGCAACTGCTCAGTAAATCTGATTACAAGCACCTGGGGAGAGTTTCCAAATTACTCATGTTCTAGATCCAAATAGTATTAGACAGCACCTGGAACTTCAAGACCCACCCAGGACAATTCCTCCAGGGACAGGTATTATGATTGCCTGCATTTCACAGGTGAGTAAACTGAGGCATAAAGAGGTCAAATAGCTTGCCCAAGGTTACACAACCTAATGAAAGACACCCCCAGGGCTGATTGATGCCCGGGCAGAGATATCCTTCTTAGCCCGGCTATTCCTGCAACACTTGGGAACTTACTTGGAGATTTGCAAACCGGTGGGGGTGATGAAGCCGAGTCACCCTAAAGCTCACAGGAGAACCTTAGGAGAAGGTCCTGGAACCGCAGCTGCTGCATTTCCCGGAGTTGCTCCAGGCTCTGCCCTTCCCAAGCTCTGGCTACTCAGTCCCACCTTTGATTTGGTAAGCTCCCCAGCATCCTTCTAGAAACCCTTCCCCTTTTCTTCCTCAAGTTAGCCAGCATCAGATTCTTTACTTGTCACCATAATGATCTTAGTGAATATGCCTCTGTTGAATTAGAAATTTGGAGGATCAGAAATTTGGAGGGGGCTGGAAATGGTGGCTCACATCTGTAATCCTAGCACTCTGGGAGGCTGAAGCAGGAGGATCGCTTGAGGTCAGGAGTTGGAGACCAGCCTGAGCAAGACTGAAACCCAGTATCTACTAAAAATAGAAAAAAATTAGCCCGGCATTGTGGCATGTGCCTGTAGTCCCAGCTACTCAGGGGGCTGAGGCAGGATGATCACTTGAGCCCAGGAGTTTAAGGTTGCTGTGAGCTAGGCTGACGCCACGGCACTATAACCTGTGTGACAGAGTGAGACTCTGTCTCAAAAAAAAAAAAAAAAATTGGACATTTATACTTGAAAAAGGCTTCTGGAGCAACTCTGCATGATGGTTAAGAAACACTGCCCAAGTGACTGAGAAACTTGACCTCATGCATATTTAAAAATTCTTAAATATGAAATCTCTGTATAAATTGAGTCTAGCTAATTATTTGCAATGAAAATATATTGGTCTCACTTATAAATGCTCTGCATTAGACAGATATAATTTTGTTTATGTGACTCTGTCCTCCTTAGAAGGAAATGCCCTTTGAATCAGCAGAGTTTAGCCTGGCTGTTGCCTGTCCACCACAGTTCATAGTCCAATCACCACATAGCAAAACAGGCATTAATGACATTTATTTAGGGATAAGTATTATTGGCTGTGGTAGGATTGCTACAGCAGATTAATGCTTTGAAGTTAAAAAATTAAAAACAAAAATCCCTAGGTCCCAGGAGATAACTTAGTAATGCACTGGATAGAATATATTCAGATAATTAGACATGTGACTTGGTAATGCGTTGTGCAGATATATTTCTGTTCTTAATGAGATAGCGGTGCTGGACTACATGGGTGGCATGGCAGAGTCATTTACTCTTCAGTATCCATTGTGTTGCCCTCTGCTCCCCACCTCATGTGTCCAGTCCCCTGGCAGTTAGGTCATATGTGGAACTGATAGGTGTCACCTCACGGCTGAAGAACCTAAAAGCCAGTATGCCATCTCTAGCTCTCCTGTCCCCTACCATAGCCACCTGGAAACAGTGTGGATTGCTGAGTCCCTACAGGAAGGAGAAATCACCTGGCCACAGAAGACTTTGCAACAGTAAGTCACAAATCCTTGTTAAGTGTCAAGCCATTGAGAATTTGAAGTGTTTTTAAAATTTTTATTATTTGGATCACTGCCTGTTGTTATCCTAAATAATGCGGTAGATAACCCCATTTTCTAGATTTCTAAACTTTGTTACTGTTGACACTTTGGGACAAATAATTCTTTGTTGGCGAGGTCTGTCCTGTGCATTGTGGGATGTTCAGCAGCATCCCTGGCTTCTAACCACTGGATGCCAAGAGCATGTCCCCCGTCCTCACCAGTTGTGACAACCAAAAATGTTTCCAAATATTGTCACATGTACCTTGAGAGGAAAAATTGTCCCTAGTTAAGAACCACTGCCCTAGATAATGAATGAGCTTTGTATTTATTGTATTGTTCCTACCACCCTCTTCTCTGTGTTGTGTAACATATTAATATTATATTCTCCGTGGCACAGCACAAAGAACATCAGATTAAGTCAGGGGACCTGTGTTCAAAACCAAGAGCTTGGGCAAACTGCAAACCTATTGCTGGGTTCTATGGTTGAAAGCAACAGAAACTAATGGATTGACTTAAGTAAGAAATGAAAGATTTATTAGGAGAGTAGGAGTGTCATAGAAGAAGGGCAGATTTGATCACCCAGGCAGGCCACTCCAGGGCTCTGAGCAGCAGACGCTGTGGGCTGTCTCTTGGTTCCAACAGCCTCTGCCTTGGCGTTCTCTGCTTGATTCAAATTTCTGGGAGACAGACTTTGGTTTTTCTTAGTCATCACCATCTCTTTTTGGTTAGGGAGGTGGCGGCAGCATCCTATCCCACGATTAACAGCCTCATCAAAATCAAATGGACATGAGAGACCTTTCCCAAGGGGAAGAGACACAATAGCAGAAGGAGAGGGGAAGGGAGGCTGGACAAGCAGAAAGAGCAGGCGTCTATTACTGGGGCTTATTTTTTGTAACTCTAATGTGAGGATGATACCTCCTGTGCTTAATTCACAGTATTTTGAGAATCAGATGAGATGAATGTAAAAGCAATAAATATTATAAAGAGATGTCAGAAATGAGGTTGGCTCAGGGACTTGTGATAAACAGGGCTGCTGCCATAGGATAAGGAAGGATTCTGGGACTCACGAGAACTGTCTCCTTCCAGTGGTTGGTTATAGCCGGAAGCTGTGATTTTGAATGGAGTTTTATGGGACTTTGGGCTCTTGAGGACACTCTAGGAATGGCGAAGAACAGGAGAAACTCGCATCATCTGCTTTTTCCCTTCCCAGGGCCCCAAGAGCAGACCAGGAGACTAGGCTGTAGGGAGGTCAGACCATGCAAAGCAATTCTGTTGCCTCTTCTGTTTGGAAAGTCACATCCCACCCTATCCTACTTCCTTCCCTCCTGTGGAGCAAAGTATACAAACGATGTTATAGCAAAATGAGAGGTTCCCATGAAACACACACCGTAATCCTTGGAATAACAAGTAGGGGGGAAAAACCAAACAAATGCCAACAGAAGGAAGCTAATTAGCTAATTTAAACCCAGCCCCCAATCCTGAAAGCTGTTGGAACTAGATGAACTCACAGGAACCAGGAGTCAGGGTTGGGGAGGTTGCAGGACTGGAAGGTCATAGCCGATTTGGGGTCAATGTACAGCAGAGAATGTTTACCTGAAATCTGTTTGGCTCAGGACTTATAGCGAGTTCCATTATTTCTTGACAATGATATAATTAAATAAATCACAGTCCCCATCATTGTCTCCAAAGCAGGAGAGGCATAAATCAAGCTAGCATCAGCTTTTCCCAAATCCTAAATGCATTTTTGTTCTTTTGGAATGACCACTTTGATTCAATTGTGCTCTGTCACTCGTCAGTAATTCCATCAGTCCAATTTCATGTACGTAAATCCCGATCTCCGGAGAGGGCGTGCTTTGTAAATCACTTAGCTGCAGAGCGGACGCGGGAGCATCGCGGAGGCACTGCGTCAGCCGGGCTGTGGCAGACATCGGTCGCACTGTAAGCATTTGATCAGTTCAATGTTAAGAGGCAAAAGACAATTGTGAAGCGAAGTCATGATCAAAATACATTCAGGATTGGGCCTCTCTGAGGACTAGGACTGGAAGATGCACCCTCAGGCCTTCGGTTCCTCAGACCCAGGCAAGAAGCTTCTTGGGGGAGAGAGAAAACCGTCCAGGGAGGGATGAGAGCGCTAACAGTGTACATTTCATAGCCTGCGTCATTCTTTTTACACCCGGGGTGCCAGGCTGACCCTGATACTCTCACTGAGTGACTGTCTACGGAGGGGCCAGCTGTGGGCCAGGTGCCGGGGACGCAAGAATAGATGGGGTGTCTGCCCCTAGGAGGTGACAGTCTAGTCACCTTTTGACTGAATCCAAATGTTACAGAACAAATCCTTTAATAAAGGATTTGGATTCAGTAGAGGGGTCTCACTTGGGGATCTGGAGGGCCACATGTGGCCCTGGGGCTGCTGGTTCCCCACCCCTGGGTGGGACAGATCAACAGTAACCACAAAAAATACAGCAAATGCAAAACTGTGATTGTGACAAGGGTTGTGGAATAATAGGCACATGACGCTTTGGGAAATCGTAATGGGGGAGTTGACTCATTGAGAAGCTCAGGGGTGACTTCAACGAGGAAGAGGAGATTTAACTGAAATCCAAAGGCAGAGTAGAACTAGCCAGGAGGAGGGATTTCGGGGGTGGGGTGGATAGGGAGGCCTGTGCATCTGGGTGTCAGGAGTGGCACGTGTGCTGTGAGAGGGGGCCCGGAGGCTGGCAGGGTCCGGCCACATAGAGCCCTGTAGGCCAAGTGCAGGGTTTTTGCCTTTATCCTGTTAGAGGGTATGAAGCAGGAAGTGATGTGATGAGATCTTCGTTTTGAAAAGGCACATACCACCGCACCCAGCTTCTGTAAATTTTACTGAGCTTTGTTCTGTTGTGTGGAAATAGTTTGAGCCTTTGGGCCTTACTCTTGAGATACTTTGGGACGGCACCAGAGCCATGCACAGTCTAGGGTTATTTCTCATTAGCTTAATAAGCCTTTCTGTGTACTTTACTGATATACTATGAGTGTTGGGGTTTTTCAGTCTGCCTAGGGGGGACAGACCTGTTCTCGTCCTGTGTGAGCACTGGGCACTGTCACCTCTAATCCTTTCAGATGGTTCTTTCCCAGCCTCAGGAAGTTTCTGCACACACATGTGCTGGTTGATATTCAGCTGAATATACGAAGGGAGCTCTCTGGAAATCTTCAGAGTTCTCTCTCTGGTGCTTTGTCCAGTGAACTCTAGCTGCCTTGTTTGCTCTGGACTCTCAGCTCTATCTCCCCAATATTTAGGGAGTCTGCCAGACTTTGTCTGGTATCCCCAACATGTGTTGTAGCCTGGGTACTCTCTCAAGGAACTAAACTGGAGCAATTGTAGGGCTCGTCCTGATTGTTTCCTCTCTCTCAGACATCACTGTTCTTCTTCGCCTGATGTCCAGTGTTTTGAAAACCATTATTTCTTATGTGCTGTCCATTTTTTGATTGGTTTAGGTGAGGAGGGTAAATCCTCCTGTTACTCTGTCTTGGCAAGAAGTGCAAGTTTCAGCCTGCAAAGTCTGAGTCTCATTGTTCAGGCAATGTAGATGCATGAAGCTGGGAGAATGATGAGCAGTCCTGGGCATTAGAAGGTAACTCTAGTAGTGTTTGGTGGAGGGACTGAGAAAAGGGGGTCAGAGAGAGGGAGGCTCTTGCAAAGCCTTAATAAGGCAATGAGGAGCTGAAAAAGGAACGAATTTGAGAAACTCTAAAATGTGAATATGGAAAATATCCTAAAATAAAATGCAAAGGTCCAAGCTTGCACAACAGAAACACCGTGCAAAGTATAGTCGACCTTCCATACCCGTGGATTCCAAATCCGTGGATTCAACCAACTGTGGATCAAGAATATTTAAAAAAAAAAAACATGATTGCCTCTGTACTGAATGTGTATGGACTTTTTTCTTTGTCACTCTTCCTTAAACAATGTAGTATAACAATTATTTACATAGCATTACCTAGCACATTGCGTTAGGTATTACGAGTAATCTAGAGATGATTTAAAGTATACAGGAGGATGTGCAGAGGTGATATGCAGACACTGTGTCATTTTATATCAGGGACTTGAGCATCTGAGGATTTTGTAATCCTCAGGGGGGTCTTGGAACCCTGGAACCAATCTCTCATGGGATACTGAGGGATGACTCAGTATAGGTTATAAATTTGTAGTATTTTGTGTGTCCCTGACTACATAAATTGAAGGTTAGGTTAAGGCAGAGATTGCGTTTCCCACGGTACATCTCAAATCCTCAGAACTGGGGACGGTTAGAGGCTTCCCGAAAGTCCCCGCAGAGTCTGAGGCTGGGAGTCTGTGGACTTACATAACCTCAAGGACTTCCAAATGGCTGTTCTTGTTTGGACAACATTTGAGCATAGTTTCCATGAGAAATTGTGATGTTTTATTCATGTGCATTTGGAAACTTTGTGAACAGCAGAGAACATTTTAGAATTTTAGAAAGCAAATCTCCACATGTGCTTATCACAAAAGGCTTTGAGTGTTCAAGTCACTTTGGAATGAGAAAATTTTTCTTTTCAAACCACAAAGTCTAAATCCAACTGGGATCTTTACGTTTGAACGTTGTGTTTCCCAAAGTTACTGGTGTACTTAATGTTAAAATAATATACTTAAGATAATAAAATCAAGTCGGGAATAACAAAGCACAAGGCATAGCCGAGGAAAATCGGTCTTGAGAAAATGTGCCTTTATCACTTTAAATGGAAGCTCTTTAAAGTTTAAACTTGGTATGGGAATGCTTGTTCAAGGAACAAAGATCAGAGAATATTAACAAGTTTGTGTCAGGGAAAGGCTATTAGAAACCTCTAAGCATTCATGGCTCTGGGGGAGCAGTTCTGGTCCTAAAAATGCTCTTTCTGGGAAGAGGAATGAGGACAGTGGAGAAACGGTGGGAGTTAGCAGCCTACGGCTGTGTGCCAGCTTCCCCTCAGGGTGGGAGGCCGGGGCCAAAGTTACACCTTCGCCTTGAATTCCTTCAGACTCCGTAATGACTGGCAGACCATCCCCCAAGATTCTCGCTGACAACCCCATCAGGAGACCCCCAGGGAAATACAAACCCCCTTAACATGCAAACCCTTTACCAAGTGACTGTCGACCAACAACAAAAGAGTTACCTTTCAGAAGCTTAGATTCGGGAAAGACGACCTGTTATTTCTCAAGCATTTGAATACAGTGTAGCCACTGGATAGCTACTTTTATTCTAGAGAAGTAGGTGGACAAGGTGATAGGCAAAATAGAGAACCTGGATAAACCCCCTGACATAGTAAAAAAATTCCAAATGTACATGTCGTGTGGGGGCTGATAACACAAGTCCGACAGCTGTAAGACAATGAACAATTTGTTTGCTATGTGACAACATTGTCACAAAACTGTTATCACCTGTATAGTGTCTGTTTTTTTTTTTTTTTTGAGACATGGTCTCACTCTGTTGCCCAGGCTAGAGTGCCATGATGTCAGCCTAGCTCACAGCAACCTCAAACTCCTGGGCTCAAGTGATCCTCCTGCCTCAGCCTCCCGAGTAGCTGGGACTACAGGCATGCACCACCATGCCCGGCTAATTTTTTCTATATATTTTTAGTTGTCCAGCTAATTTCTTTCTATTTTTTTTGTAGAGACGGGGTCTCGCTCTTGCTGAGGCTGAGTGTGATATCTTTTTGATGCTAGTATGGTGAATTGGCTCTTTTTTTCTAAATTCTTTTTTTTTTGACTGGAATAACTCCTCTTCCCATCCCTGCCGATGCCCTCGGAAGCACCGTGTCTGAAGGCTGGTTTGATAGCTCCTGGTAGTTACAGCTGTGCCTGCTTAAAGAGTCTTTCTCATTCTTGAGGACCTTGCCCCACTCCTATAGTCCTGATGTGGTGTCAGTCAGAATCCCTCATCCTCACCCCTGCCACAGGAATGGGTCTGTGACCCAGGCTGGCCAGTTAGGGCTCCTCCTCCACATGCATGGAGTGAGAGGGGAAATACGGGCACAGGACCCAAGTAGGACCATTCGTGTTCCCTGAGCTGATGTGTAGATGCTGGGCAGAGAGAGTCCCGCTTTCTGCTGGAGGTTACTAAGTCCGGTTGCTGGCTGAACACAGTCGGGAGGAAGGAGGATGCTGCCAGGGAACTGTGGGCAGTGGAATCAGAGCCTGTCTTTGTCATTTGGTTAATACACAAGTGAGGCCTGTTTCATGCCAGATGGAAGGTTTTAGGGATTAATGATATTTTTTAATGGTGTCATAATTGCAGACACTTATTTTGATATAAGTATGCTATCATTCAATTCCTTTCCAGTCCTGTCAAAATGACAAATGACCCGTATCAGGAAAGTGCCAGCTGGCAGAGATCGTCATCCCCTAATGTCACCACCACCAGAAAGGGCGGTGACGGGGCGGCAGCTGCTGTTTCCTTCTCCCTCCAGGAAGTGGATTTCTCTGTGGAAAAGCATCCCCTGACATTCTATGTACACAGGTAGTTCCAACAAGAAGCAATCCTCTTAAATAATCGGCAAAGTTTGATGGAAATTGGCTACCTTTCCCATGGTTGGCTGTTCTTTATAAATTGTGTTAGCCAGGAAGAAAATAGAGATCTCCGATTTCTCAGTGGCTGGAATCGCAATCATCCTGTACAGGCAGGATTGGCCAAACCTATTACAGAGCAGAACAGTGAGATTGTTGACAGTTTGGTTTCAGGTGTGAGTTTGTGTAGGGCTGTCGTGAGCATGGACTGAGAGTTTAGATACTCGAGGAAAGAGAACCTTTTTTAGGGATTCTGGGAAAGGCTGTGTGCTATGGGAGGAAAGACTCAGATCCATTCTCTCCTTGGGCTCATCAGAGACCATGAACTTTTCTGTCTCCCAGGAATCTTCCTTCTCTTGGTTGGCCAGGATTCCTGTGGGAAGTCTCTGTGGGTACAGCCCCAACCCACTGTCTATAGACAATGGTTATGAATGAGAAAGATCAATTGTCTCTCACAAGTACACACACACTTACACACACATTGGAGCCATGCAGATGAGTCAGAGAACTTAGAAGATGTCATAAAAAGCATTTAGTACAGGGCTTGGCCACCTTTTTCTGGAAGAGCTAGAGAGTAATTATTTTAGGGTTTGTAGGCCATACTGACTATTGCAGCCGCTCAGCTTTGCCATTGTAGTGCAAAAGCAGCTACAGACAATAGGTAAACAAGTGGGTGTGGCTCTGTTCCAGTACAACTTCATTTATAAAACCAGGTGGCAGCTGGATTGCCCATTAGGCCCTGGTTTTCTGACCCCTGGTGTAGTCCTATCCCCCAGTGAGGAAAATGAAAGTCAAATGATCTACCCAGTCATGTAGCTAGTGACTAGCAGAGCAGAGTCCAGACCTCAGACCCCTGAGTTCCAGTCAATTCCATTTCTACTTCCTCATGCGCCACTCCCTTTTGTCTTGAGTCCAAGCATGGGAGTAACCTAGCCCTCCCCTCTCTGGAGGGCTACAAGCAGGCTCTAGGGACTAGTTCTGCAAAACCGGGCTTCCCTACTTAGGCTTGGCCCACCATCCTGGGTGTGTGAGGCTGTGTTCCCAAATTTGTGTCACATGTTGGAGGCAGGGTGGTGTCAGGTTCCAGCACAGGTTTCAACGGAGACTAGAGTCTCAGGAGGCCAGCTCTGACATCAGCCCTTGCCAGCGATTGAGAACCAGTTCTCTAAAACACATCTCCTACCTGCTCATTTGAGCCAACCCCCAGAAACCCCATAGTTAATTTTGAAGATACTGTAATTCCCGGAGAGAGATAATTCTACCTTCTAATGGAATTATGAAAATTCAAGACACTTCTTTGTGCCTCATTGCCCTCTTCTTGTCTGACGTACCTCACTGTCAAAACCTCATCACCCAGTTGTTTACCCTTTTTAGATAGACTCACTTATCTCTACACCTTTAATCTTTATTTAGCTTGCCTGTAGCATTAATTATTTTAATCCATCTCATGAATTGCACTTCCTTGGCTTCAAATCACTAACTTAACTTGGCACTGAATATTTTCTGGTTTACTTGTATTCTGGAGGTGGAATTTAACCTATAAATAGTGTAGGAAAAAATATAAAGGCTAAAATACTCATCTTTCCACACACTGGAATTTTGTCTTATGAAAGATTTCAATTATTTAGGTATTTTAAGTACAGGGTTCATTTGACGTCTCTTTCAGCATAAGCTAAACAGGATTGAAATGTCATTAAACCCAATTCTGTTGCTAATGTGTTTAGAGATTGTTCGGAACATAGGGAAACTAACTTAAGAAAAAAGAAAATGAAATTTATTGGAAGAAAAACTGGATGCAGACCATAGAAGGCCAGCTGGGTATCTGCAGGGACTCAAACCAGGAACTGGCATATTGGAGCCAAATTTCCTTTTGCATCTCTCTGGGACTCTGCCTCCTGCCTCCTCTCTGCAGCTTCCAAAGAAACCGGCCATAGCCTGGTCTCCAGCTCAGGTCTCCCAAATCCAAGCCCCCTCCTCTGTGTTCTTCATCAGTGTTTGTTAAGCTAGGCCTGTGAGACCTCTGGGCTCTGCAGGGACGCCACAGGCATCTCCAAATACTCAGAACTTTATCCAAACCAGTGAAGATGTAGACCAACTGGAGAACCCCTTTATCACTTCTCTTGGCTTTATAAGGCAGGGTCCTGTGTAGGAGAGGCATTTGAAAAAGGGGTTCTCTTGTCTACTTTGTGTTCCCGTGGAATCAGTATGGAGAAGAATTGATCAGAGCAACAAAACAGTAATAACCATAAACTGTGGGACAATATTTTGGATAACTGCACTTTATTTGGTGGCAAATGAGCTAGTTGTCTTGTTTACCTTTGGGATGGGTTTCCTTTTAGTTCTCAGGACAAAAGAATCCATTGGTTTTCTGAATCTGTTAGTCTGGGGCAAGACAGATGACTAACGCAGGGGGTTGGCAAACTATGGCCCTCAGGCTAAATCCAGCAGCTTCCTGTTTTGCCAATAAAGTTTTATTGGAACATAGTCATGCCCATGGATTTACATATTATCTATGGGTACTTTTGCATGACAGGGGCAAAGTTGACTAGTTGTGACAAAGACCACATGGCTCACAAAGCCTAAAATATTTACTATGTGGCCCTTTACAGAAAGTTTGTCCCCTGGAATGAAGAGATGAGAAGAATTCCGCCCTGTGCGGCCCTGAGAGTGTGTGTTTGTCTCGCAGCTCTGTGAAGAGCTCACTTCAAGAGTCGGCTTATCCTGAGGCTGATTTGTAGCTGGTTCTTTAACTGTGTCTAGTGATCTCTTGATGCAAAAGAAGGAAAGTTTTCCAAAGCTCAGATAAGGATGCAGGTCATTGTCCAGGATGGATTTACTGGCACTGTTTCCAGTGGCGGGAGTTCGTGAGGGTAGCGTTGCCAGTGGCCGCGAGCAGAGGTGGTGAAGGGGGAGGAGTGAGCGTGGGGTGTGACACCCGCCCCGCCATGTGCGGTAGACTTGGTTACACAGTCGGTGCCCCACGGTCAGGAATTTCCACTTGCATCGTCCGCACTCCAGAGGCTTTTGTGCATTTCCACAGATGAGCACGTGGGTTACGGCCTCCTTCATAGAGAGCTCAGTCCATCGTTAAAATGCGTGTTCCTTCACTCGGCGTCTGTGCAGCTCCCTGCCATGCTCTTAGCAGGCCATGCTGTGTCACCACCTCGTATGTGTTTCCCAGGGCAGCTCCCACCAATCACGGCAAGCCAGGTGGCCTAAAACAACAGAAATGTGTTCCCATGCAGTGCTGGAGGCCTGACGTCCGGTTGTCATCGGGGCCGTGTCCTCTGAAGGCTCCAGAGGAGAATCCTCCTTTGCCTCTCTGGCTCGTGGGGATCTCTGGCTGTCTTTGGCCTTCCTAGGCTTGCAGTTGCATCACTCCAGTCTCTTCCCTGGATGCAAGTTCCCGTCAAATGCAAGTCTGTGTCTTCACATCTCTCTCCGCTCATGAAGACACCTGTCATTGGATTTAGGGCCACCCTAAAGGAGGTCAAGTATGGCCTCATCTTTACTTAATTCCAGCTACAGAGACCCTCTTTCTAATAAGATCATGTTCACAGGTGTGGTGGATTAATACTCGGACACATATTTATGGGACACAGTATAGCCCACACAAACCTCATGCCTCCAAAATGTAACTGGAGTCCATACGCTTCCCACTGCCACCCCTGCGACCCTCCAGCCAGACCACCCAGTTCTCTCTCGGGTGGCTGCAGGCCTCTAATGGGCCTCCCTGCCTCCCTGCCTGCCTCCTCCAACCACTGTCCACCCTGCGGCCAGAGTGATCTATCGGAAATGTCAATCGTAGTGTTTCTTTCAGGAGATGGAAAACCATGCCAGAACCACCACCACAAATAACCCTCCAACAGCTCTGGGTGATGTCAGACTTAATGGATTATTTTTTAAGGCCTTTCTATGTTTTCCCTTTCTTTTTCTAGCAGAGTAAGAAAAAAATAGAGAAAATCTGAAATTTAATTAATACCCAGACACTTTTGCTCTGGGCAGGGTATTGGTGGGATGAGACATGGAGACTCATGGTTTCAGAGAGAGTTTTAGGCTTATTCTTGAGTAGTTGTGTAAAATATGTCCATTTTCCATGTGATTCTCAGAGCCCTGCTATCAAGTTCATGGAACCACCGTGTTTTAAAGCTGGAAGGCATGTTGGAAGTTGGAAATATTTTCAATTTTTAAATGAGTGATTAATAGTACATTAACAATGCTTCATATTGATATAATCTTTAACATTTTTGTCTTACCGTGGAGGAAACTGAAGTCCAGATGATTTGTTTCACGTCTCAGGGAGTTACTAGCAGAAAGCCACAAACGTGACTAGGGCATGTGCCGTGCCTTGCTGGAGCAGCTCTGACAAACGGAGTTGTGACGGCTCCTTTGCCCTTTCTCTCAATTCCTTGTTCTACCAGGAGATCCATCTGAGAAGCAGAAACACTGTGACCCAAATAATATTTAATTATAAATGAGAAGAATCCCAGTGGCCTCCTGCCAGTGAACCTTCTTTGCTTCTAACCTTTACAAATGCACCAGCCAGAATAAATGAAGCTCTGATGGGCCCCGTAATCACATTTGGTTATCTTCCTGACCTTACCCTGGAAAACATTATAAAGGCATATTTTCTACGTATTGTGTATAGGGCATGTGTAGGATGTAAGATTTCTATCAAAAAACACTTGAATCATCTTTAAACAATTGATGTTTAGATATGAACTGTCTGGTCGGGATCATAAATATTTACAAGGCTGACATTTTGATGATTTTTTTTATAAAAGTAGAGAAAACACTTTAGCTGCCAATTAAGTTTTTAAGAGAGGAGGTTGGTGTTTTGGAGATAGATGTGTTTGTGGTGCCTCTTGTTATTGATTGCCTCGTTAGTAAGTTTCAGGAAACTTCCATCTTGTAGCAGACACAAATGTTAACATCCTGGAAAATTTCCATTTTGCAGATCACACTCAGAGGCACAGAGTGGTTAAGTAACTGGGCCAAAGTCACAGAGCATGGAGGTGGAGTAACTGGATTGAAAACAAGCGGTCTGGCTTCTGAGCCCATTGTTGTTCTCCACTGTGCTATGCTGTCTTCCATTTCATCTGCTCTGTCAGCATCCACTCATTGACTAGCTGCTCTTGTCAATACATGGCCAAGCTTTTGCAAATCCTACTGTGCTCTCTCCTCTCCTTTGTGCTGTGGGTGGATGCTCAGTTGCTGAGGAGGACAGAGGAAGGTTGGACAAGAGAGGTCTGTAGCAACAGGCCCCCTAAATTCCAGCTGGAAAGTCTTGATCTAGAGACCTGGTCCTGCAATGAATGGGACACGGAAGTTTCACAGGATCATCATGAAGAATGAAAACCCAGGGTTGTGCTGAAGCTGGCTTCTGCTGGCTGGTTTCCCAAATCTGCACGTAGTGACTTTGCATTGCTTGGTTGAAATAGGCCAAGTAGGAGTAGTTACACCATAGAAACTGGTGAACTCTACAGATTGGGGTTCCCCTCCCCCACCCACTCTCCCCTGCCAGTAATTAAACATATTTTAACACACCCCAGAAAAGGAATGAAAGTCACCAAAAATCAGTTTAGATTTAATTCCTTCTCGATCAGCAGGATGTCCCTGCTCTGGCGCCAGGCTCCCAGAGCCCAGTTGACACCGTCACCTGGGACCACTGAAGCTTATTTCCCCTTCCCCGTAATCAGCTCTGCTCCCCTCTGCCTTCCAAAATCCCACTGTGAAGGCACCTGATCCTTTCCCATCTCCGTCCTGATACTCCGGGCCACTTCTGGGCTCTCCACTAGACTGTGGTTGCAGCTTTCTGACTTGTGACTCTGTTAGGCAGAGTCTTGTTCTACCTAGCAACTGTCAACTCCTGCTTTAACCATGGGGGCGACTTTTCTGAAACACAGGTGGGTCTATTGCTAGTCACCTACTTTAAAGAAACACCTTAGCTTTTGGAAAACTCACTGCAATCTGTTTCCCGCCCTTTCTATCCAGCCTCATTTCTGACAGCTTCCTCTGCCCGCCTCACGTGTTAGCCTCACGGAGCTCTGCTGTAGGAAGGGGTCACTCTGAGTCCCCACGGCATTTTGTGCAAACTGTGATAATCACAGGCATCCCGTTGTGTTGAAATCTGTGTGTCTTCCTCGGGCCCGTGTGGTCCTTGATTACCAGGAAGTTGTCCTATTCAATTTAGTCACCGCGGCAGCTCTCTGTTGGTTTGTTTACTCATTACCTCTACTTTCTCTTTTTGGGGATCTGCTCCTCTCACCCCTGCCCCGTTTCCATGGTTCCATGTGGCAGCCTTTTTGAACCTTCATCCAAGATGTATAGGACCTTGGCTCGAGATGGGCCAAGCAATATCTTCCTTGTTATCTTGGAACCGGAAGAGAGTGAAGAGAAAGCAGCTCCCTTTCTTGAGGTCTGGAACGTAAGATGTACGATGCAAGAATTCCTGGCAGCCGTAACTTGATATGTGAATGGAGGATAAAGGAAGTCAGCGGAAGACATGACCTGCTGACACATAGCAAAGCGGAGAGGAGGGATGGAGAAAGAGCTATTCCTGGATTGACTCAGTTCCTGAGGCTGGGCTGTCCTTAGGGTATTTTGATATTATGGCATCTTTCCAATAAAAAGCCCTGTTTGCTTAAGCTAGTTTGGGTTGGGATTTTCTAGCAATGTCTATAAAGTAAGCAGAATAATGCCTTCACCCAAGATCCACATCCTAATCTCTGAAACCTAGGAATATGCTATGTTATGTAGCAAAGGGAAACTAAGGTGGTAGATGGAATTAAGGTTGCTAATCATCTGATTTTAAAATAGGGAGATTATCTTAGATTATGTGGGTGGACCCGATATAATCACAAGTGTCCTTAGAAGTGGGAGAAGGCAGCAGCAAAGGAAGTCGGAGTGAGGTGACATGAGGAAGGTTTGATGCACTGTTGCTGACTGTGAGGGAAGCAGGTGGCTTCTAGAATCTGGAAAAAAACAAAAGACTGTTCCCAGGAGCCACCAGAAGAAATGTAGCCCCTCATTCCTTGATTTAGCCCTGTGAGGCCTGTGTTGGATTTCTGATCTACAGAACTGTTAGACAATAAATTTGCAGTGTTTAAGCCATTAAGTTTGTTACGGCAGCAATGGGCAATACATATACTCTAGCAACCTTGCAACCACTGAGGACATCTCTGCTTTCAAGATCTCAAACTTTAAAAGTTCCTTCTGTAAACACATCTCTCCATTGTTAACTTTTGGTCTTAGTAAGTTCCTTAATTCTCGATGTTCCTCAGTCTCTGCCTCAATACACACACATTTCGTTTTCTTCCCAATTATGCAAATCTTCTAGCAGAGTTGCTGGCACATGGCAGGCATTCAATACAGTAGCCATAGTATTATAGTAGTGGTTTCTTTTAATTAGAAAATTTTTGCGGGGGTGCAAACATTTGGGTTACATCAATTGCATTTGCACTGCCCAAGGTAGAGCTGCAAGCGTGCCCATCCCAGACTGTGCATGCTGCACCCATTAGGTGTGAATTTGCCCATCACCTCCTCCCTCCTCCCCCTCTCCACCCCCAATGAATATTACTTTGATTATTGTTATACCAAAAGGCCTTCTTAGCTTTACAGCACCTAGATCAATGCTTCCCTTATAAATAGTTCCTAGTGAAACACTGGTGAAATCGAATTGTGAAAGTATGTTGACAAAAACATAACAACTGTTCCTTGTAATTTCTGGCAAGCTTTAATTTAGAAAAACTTCAAAATGGTAATTAAAACTAGTTTCCCCTGCCTTTTGTAGTTAAAATTTTAAGATAGCATCAGCATGTATGCCTCACACCTCCTGCTTATTTCTTTTTGAGAACTCAAGTGTTTGATTTTTATCTTCTTCCTCTGGCTTTTCATCTTTCAGTATCAAAGATACCGGTGTCAGTCATAAGATGTTTCAATGACAAACTGAAAACATTTATGTTTCTTAAAAGATGAAATGAACCCATTGGTACATATAAATTGTTCAATTAAGAACTTCTAATTTATATTCAGCTGACCAAGTTGTATATCTTAAGAGCTTTATATTGATTTTAATTTTATTTTCTTCAATATTTTAAATGAACAATATGCCCCATAACTCGAGATTTACTTGCAGCAATTCCTTCACTAGAGTTTTTATTGCCTCCTGAAGTCATCCGTAAGACCTTTGTCATTATGTGGGACCCGTCATACATATTAAGACCTTGTATGATCTCAGAATATAATTAAATGTTATAAATAGCAACCAAAGTTTTAAAGTAAAGTGAGCGTTTTTGCTTAAATTTAATTCAGAGACCTGCATGAGTATACTGTGGATGAGATTAAGTTAATTAGCCTGGGTTTTAATTAATAGACCAGTAGAATGAGGGGACACACATTGAAGTCTATAGCCAGGCTTGAGAGTTGGAGCTCAAATCTCAGTTTAATGTAGCTAGTGATCTTAAGCAAATTACTTGACACTTCACCTTTATATTTTTTTTAATTGTAGAATTCTAAAAATATACAAAATAACATAAACTTGCCACCCAGCTTTAATAAATCTTAACATTTTGCCATATTTGCTATAGATCGTTTTTGCGGGAAGGGTAATAAATAAAACATCACAGATCTATGTAAACCCCCCTGTCTTCGCTGCCCACCCCATGCTATTCCTGTTCTCTCTGTGGAGTAACCTCTGTCATAAAGTTTTCTAGATTAGAAACATAGGTAAGGAATTGCTGGGTTCCAGTGCATGAGCATACTGACTTTTCCCCGAGTTTTGTCCCATTGCTCTCCTCAATGATCGACATGTCAGCTGTCCGTGAGAGCCCTGTTTCTCTGCATTCTCACTCTTTCAGTGGTCCCTGAGACTGCCCCTCAGTTCAGTGATTTCCTAAAAGGACTCACGGGACCCTGAAGTAGTTATTCCTCACGGCTGTGATTTTTTCCAGTGAAAGGATGCAAAGCAGCGTCAAGAAAGGAGAAAGGCACGTTGGGCCAAGTCTGGGGAGATCAGCTTCCAGAATCCTCTCCCAGTGGAATTGTGCAGCACATGTTTATTCCTCCAGCAACTTCACAGCAACCCCGTGAAGATATTCTGTCCAGGGAAGCTTATTTTAGCCTGAGGGTCTAGAGGTTTTTTTTTTTTTCTTTCCTTGTTTTTTTTCATTTTTATGAGTCTGGAGTTTTGATGGAGGCTGGTCAAACAGGTACATATTGCCTTTGTGACTAGCTGTAGTTACTGAAACCCCAGACCTGCAGAAGGAAGGCAGATGTTCACCATAACCACAAGTTTGCACAAATTGTCTAGACAAGCTGATACAGCATGGATAAATAAAGGATCCTGGTATTTAAAACACCCATATCCGTTAGTAGCATAGGGAATAGCTCAGTTCCCAGGAGCTAGCCCAGGGCTGTCCCACCAGCAGGCACCCCCTAGTCAGGCCTGTTGAGTTCATGTCTCTGCGTACTCGCCAACTTGATATTTTCATCTTAACCTTTTAGCCAAGCTGATGAGTGTGAAACAGTATCTCGTTAGTATTTTAGTTTGCATTTCCTTGATTACAAGTATGACTGAGGGGTTTCTTTTGTGAATTGCCTGTTCATTTATAATGCCCATGTTTCCTTTTGTTTTTGTCTTTTCTTTACTGATGTGTAATTCTTTTCACACTTTTAATGTTAAATTCTTTGTTAGATCTAGATCTTGTAAATATCTTCTCCCCATCTGTAAACTGCTTTTCTCTTCCACTCCTAGTTTGTTTTGCGTGTGTGTGCTTATGTAGGCTTTTTTAATTTCAAAATATTTATTAAGGGAGTACAAGTGTTTTTGTTACATGGTTACTTCCTAATTTATTAAAAGTTATTTTCTATGAGTGAATGCTACATTTTCCTGAATGACTTTTTTATTCATTGATGTATTAGTCTCTTGTGGTTGCTGGAACAAATTATGACAAACTAGATAAAATAACAGAAATTTATTCCCTCACACTTCTGGAGGCCAGAAGTCTAAAATCAAGGTGTCAGCAGGATTGGTTCCTTCTGGAGGCTCAGGGGGAGAATCCGTCCCACGCCTCTCTCCCGGGCTCTCGGGGCTGCTGCCATTCTTGGTGCTCCGCAGCCGATACCTGCATCACTCCGATTGCTAGGTCTGTCCTCACCTTACCTTCTCCTCTGCTCTGTCTTCCACATGTGTCTTTTATAAGGACACTTGTCATTGACTTTAGGTCCTGCCTGTATAATCCAGGATGATTTCCTCATCTCAAGATCCTTAACTATATATACACAAAGACACTTTTTCCAAATAAGGTAACATTCACAGGTTCAGGGACTAAGATGAGGACATACCTTTTTGGGGGCTAACATGCAGCGCACTATAATAGAGATAATCCTATTCTTTTCTCCTTTATCTGTTAATATGATAGATTATACTTAAAAACATTCTAATGTCAACCCATCCGTGCACTCCTATCATAAATTCTAGTCGGCCCTAATGTTTTGTGTCTGTGTGCGACAGAGCCGCATTCAGTTTTCTTGTATTGAGCATTTGGAGTTCATGTGTTCGTCAATGAGATTAAAGTATGGTTTATTTTCTTGCCCAGTTTTGAATTCAAAATCTCATGAAATGAGAAGCTTTCCCTCTTTTCTACTCCCTGGAATAGTTTGTATAAGGTAAAAACAAACACACACCTTACCTGCCAAACCTGCTTGACTGTGTAGGGCTCAGTTTCCGCACAGTGGAGTGAAGGTAATGCCGGTACGAACGCTGTGGGTTGTGGGCTCCTGACCTTGCAGTTGTCGATGCCTCTGAAACTGTCTGCTCTCGGGATTTCTCTGAATTAGCCCAAAGCCTTGCAGTGAGAAGTACCTGGTTTAGAGGAGAGAACACTGAACTGTAAGTCAGAAAACCTGGCACAGTTGTTCATTGCCTGGGTAATATTAATCAAAACACTTATCTCCTCCTTTTTTGCTTTTGAAAAATAAGAAAGTCTCTTCTGTCCCTTGTGTGGGGTTGGCATGAGTATTTTTGAAAAGTTCCGAAGAGATTCTCTTCTGCTGGAAAAAAAAAAAAAAAAAAGAAGCTCAAAACCCCACACAGCATCCTAGGAGGCATTGCTGCTCTCTGTGCCTCAGCCAGTCCTCCCCCCACCTGAAGAGAGACCCTCCAGGGTCGCTTTGTCCCCATCCACTAAGTTCCATCTACTCAAGCAAAAGGACTTACCTTATCACAAGGGGGCATTTATCCCAAGGGGACAAAGAGAATTTGTTTATAATGGGTGAAATAGATTTCATTTGACTTTCAAAAGCATTCAAGTTGATTAAGAACAATATTTAATATAATAAAGGGCCCCATTTATTGGGGCACTCCATCCAAGGCACCCTGCTGAGGTCACTACATGCATCCCACCAGCCCTCTGAGTCTGGTATTTAGTTATCCTCATTTTATGGATATGGGGTCTAACACTTGGAGAGATGAAATGACTAAGGTCACAAATGTACAGACATTTATTTAATTCTTAAATTTCTTCCCTTAATCTGACCGAGCCACAGACTCGCCAGAGATTAGCTGATGGAAATCCCGGAAAGTCTCATTTCGGGAAGAGATTGGGAGCCCAGGTGTCTCTGAGCAGTCAATGTGGTGGCTGGAATGCCCCGGGCCCTGCTGGGTGAGTGGACCACTGTTTACTGATCTGTTTGCTGTGCTCTCATGGACATGAACTCATTTGGTCTTGGCGTTCACGCTAAAGCAGTATAAACAACTGAGCTTCTCCAGAAGGATCCAAAGCACAATTTCAGTCTGTTTGTCCCAAGCAGTTATTGCCCTAGTCAAAAAATGGGAAGAAGGCAGTAAAAACATGAACCTACTGTTAGTAAACAAGAATGAAGACCTAACCGCACTTAACTTTGCTAGAAATTTGACACATAAAATATGATGACGGCTGTGCTGTCTGATCCAAAGGATGACAGATCCACCCTAGTGTTCTCCAAAGCTGTGAGGATTGATTAATGGGCCTCATTAGCCAGTGTATTGGGTGTCATGCAAGCTATAGCTTCTGCCCCGTGGGAATAGCAGACGCCAACCCGAATGTGCTGCTCAGTCCTGTTATTAATGAGGTTCACAAAAGTTTTAAGGCACTTTCAGAAATTACAGCCTAACTCTTCTTTCTGTTGGGTACAGGAGAAATAAAAACAAATCTGACCATGGTTCAGGTAACTCCTTACAACTCGTGTGAAGGGTTTGGAAGTCATTGTTTCAGTTGCAGATGCCTTCCCTGTTCAGCTTCTTAACGATGGTAATGAGGAAAATCAATGTGCAAGGAATGGCTTAGTAATGATGTATGTCATCTCAAGGCCATTTTATCACAGTGCCAGGATGTCCAGGAGCCTGACAGTGGTGCTTCTGGAAGGCAATTCTTCAAGGAGCCAGTGACATTTTAATTGCCATTTGTTTAGAATAGCACCTTGCAGGTGACTAACCTAATTTCTGGAGTCATCTCTTCGGCCTTTCTGAGTGGCCCACACGTCATTGCTTTGTGATCAGTGCTATAACACACACTCTCATCGAAGCTGGCTTCCTAAGTGTCTGATGAATAACTCTAAGCTTCCGGAGGTTGTAGAACCACATCTGATTTGGTTCTGTGTTAAATTTCTGGAATGGAAAATGAGCCTAGGTTGTGTTCTGTGCCCAGGATGGGGGCTGGTACTACATTCGATACAAACAGGCAGAGGGTGTGGCTCCTGCCCTTCAGAAAGCTGACCCTCTGGAAGGTATAAGGATGGAAGGCAGGCTGCATGTCACATGCCACTGGCATGTGGTGGGCTGGGTGGCCGTGGCTGCCTGGAGTGGTGTGTGGAGAAAATGTTGAGACTTCATCTGGGATCGATGGGGAAAAACACTGTGACCAAAGACGACATCTCCCGTGGTCGAGTTGGGGAGTAAGAGGGCACAGTGCTATGTGTTCCCATTACTGACTCAGAGCGTAAATAAGCATAATACAACACTGCAAGTGTCAAGGAGCACAGGAAAGATATAAGCAATACTTGGTGGTTGTTACCATGAGGGCGAGAATACCTTCTCCTGAGGGCCAGTGGTGGTTCTGGTCCACTAGGGACCAACCTGTGTACATCTGGGGAAGGAGGCTTGCATCCCACACGGCTTAGCACATGTGGCAGTAGCCGGTCTATGGAGATGCTCTCGAGAGTCAGACAAAACTGCTTTGTAACTGGCTGCACACCAGCCGCTTCCTGGTGTGGACAAACCCCAAGCAATCCTTGGTCTTTGGAAACTTTATAGAATGTATTACATAGAAGAGTTTGCCTTTTAGGATCAGATGAAGGGCTTTTGCTTCTTATGCCCATAATGTACCTTTGAGAATTCTCCAGGCTTGTGGATGGGGCTGGATTAGAGACTCCTCACACTGACAAGTTTATCACACCACCCAGCATGCGGAATTCAGCATGAGACTGACATTAAACCCTGCAATGATTCATTTTTCTAAATGATACAAAACTTACATGCTGAAATTAAAATGGCCTCTTGTTAGATTTTTTAGTTTCTTCTCTCTCCCTCTTCTGTGCTGGCACCTTGGGTAGGGACTGATTTTGCTGTCGTATAACCCAGTCCTGTGCCCATATTCACTCCATTCTTCACTGGCTTTAGCTCTGGTCTCTGAAAAATAGACTCCACAGAAATTTTTATTGTGCCATTGCCAGTGGCTTGTTTGCTCTGGCCTCGTAGACGGCAAATAGATTGTCAGAACTGACAGAGCAGGCAGGACCAGAGGCGATGCTCAGCACCTGGAAGGAGCTGTCATTCATCTGACACCTCTGCTCTCAGCAGAGTAGAGGCTGCCAGAGAGGGGCATCTCCTGGCAGTCTGGTGGGCTTCTTGGCACTGCCTCCATCCAGCATTAAGGCCATCTCAAGTTCTCATAAAGCCATAAGCAGTCAGCCTGCTGGGTTGAAATTGGCATCAGAGAAATTTCTTGGCTCTAAATAATTCTGGTCATAACACTCTGAAAAAGACAAATCTGTCCCCCTATATGTCAACAAATATAAAAAGTTTCATCTGCCACACATCCTTGAATAAAGAAGTCATTAGGAGTCACATCCATTCCATAGAAGATTAGAGTGTTTTTGATGTCTGGTGAATACCCATCCTGGGGAGGAGAAGCTAGCAGGGCTGGGGAGAGTCCCTCCCTTCCTCTGACTTGTTTTCCCAAGTGGCGTCCAAAAGCACATCTCTGCTTTCCTGTTCGTTGACAAGTCTCCGGGCAGAGATACTCATCTGGACCATCAGAGTCAGCACACATTTCATGATCATTTGTCCTTCCCTGAGCTGGACATTAAGAGTCCAAAGACAGCTTCTGCCCTTCCCAAATCCTGGTCCAATAAGGGAAAAAGATACATAAACATCTGTGACCCAGTATGATAAGGGCTGTCTTAATGGAATGTGCCCAGAATCATCCTTCACTCTCCTTTCTCTCATGTTTCATAATCAGTCCTGTTAGCTTCTAAGATATTCTGAACCTGACCACCTCTGCTCAAAATCTCCTCTGTCCTCCCGTTTCACTTGTTGCAGAAACCAAACATCCCTAGCATGGCCAACCAGGCTGCACACACCTGGTCCCTGTGGTCTGTCTGAATACCACATCCTACATGCTCATTTTGCTCCAGCCAAACCTGTATCCAGCCTTAAGCCTGGTCACCACAGGTCAGGTATCCCTTACCTGAAAAGCTTGGGACCAGAATGTTTTTGATTTTGGATTTTTTTTTTGTTTTTGAAATACGTGTGTTGTACTTACTGGTTGAGCATCCCAAATCTGAAAATCCAAAATCTGAAATGCTCTAATGAGCAATTTCCTTTGAAAAAAATTTGTATTTTGGTACATTTTAGATTTTGGATTTTTGGATTTAGGATGCTCAACTCATATCAGTTCCTCAGCCAGGAATGTTTCTCCCCCTTGTGGGTAACTCCCTCCCCTCTTTCAGCTTTGTGCTCTGATGTCACCTACTCAGTGAGGTCTACCTGGCCCCTCTTGTAAATGAGAGGCCCCCTCCCTGCCCCTGCGCTCTGGATCTAATCTTTTCCTGCTTTATTTTTCTCCATGCAGTCCTCCCGGTCCAGCATACAGGCATACCTCATTTTATTGCACTTTGCTTTATCGTACTTTACAGATCCTGCATTTTTACGAATTGAATGTTTGTGGCAACCCTGAGTTGAGCAAGTCTATTGGTGTCATTTTTCCAATGTTTGGGTAATTCTCACAGTATTTCAAACTTTCTTATTATATCTGCTATGGTGATTTGTGGTCAGTGATCTTTGATGTTATTATTGTAATTGTTTTGGGGCTCCATGCACCACATCCATAGAATATGGCAAACTTAACTGATAAATGTGTGTATTTTGACCACATATGGTGGTTCTGTTCCACTGATCAGCCATTCCTCCATCTCTCTCCCTTTCCCAATTCCCTGAGAAACAACATTAAAGTAAGGCCAATTAACAACCCTACCATGGCCTCTTAAGTGTTCAAGTGAAAAGAAGAGTCCCATGTCTCTCACTTTAAATCAAAACTTAGAAATAATTAAGGTTAGTGAGGAAGATATGCCAAAAGCAGAGATCAGCTGAAAGCGAGGCCACTTGTACCAGTTAGCCAAGTTGTGAATGCAAAGGAAAAGTTCTTGAAGGAAATTGAAAGTTCTACTCCATTGAACATATGAGTGATTTAAGCAAAGCAAAACAGGCTTATTGCTGATATGGAGACAGTTTTAATGGTTTGGGTAGAAGATCAAACCAGCCACAATGTTCTCTTAAGCCGAAGTCTAATCCAGGGCAAGATCCTAACTCTTCAATTCTGTAAAGGCTGAGAGAGGCGAGGACGCTGCAGAATAAAAGTTTGAAGCTGGCAGAAGTTGATTCATGAAGTTTAAGGAAAGAAACCATCTCCATAACATAAAAATGCAAGGTGAAACAACAAGTGCTGATGTAGAAGCTGCAGCAAGTTATCCAGAAAATCTAGCTAAGATCATTGATGAAGGTGGCTACATTAAATAACAGATTTTTATTGTAGATGAAACAACCTTCTGTTGAAAGAAGATGCCATCCAAGACTTTCATAGCTAGAGAGGAAAAGTCAATGCCTAGCTTCAAAGGGCAGGCTGACTTTCCTGTTAGGAGCGAATGCAGCTGGTGACCTGAAGTTGAAGCCAATGCTCATTTACCATTCTGAAAATCTTAAGGCCCTTAAGAATGATACTAAATCTACTCTGCCTGTACTCCAGAAAGAGAACAACAAAGCCTAGATGACAGCATATCTGTTTACAGCATGGTTTACTGAATATTTTAAGCTTACTTTTGAGACCTACTGCTCAGAAAAAAAGATTCCTTTCAAAATATTATCACTTATTAACAATGCACCTGATCACCCAAGAGCTCTGATGGAGATGTATAAAGAGACGAATATTGTCTTCATTTATCTAAAGCAACATCCATACTGCAGCCCAAGGATCAAGGAGTAATTTTAACTTTTGAATCTTATAATCTAAGAAACATATTTCATGAGGCTATAGCTTCTATAGATAGTGATTCCTCTGATCTGGGAAAAGTAAACTGAGAACTTTTTGGAAAGATTTACCATTCTAGATGCCATTAAGAATATTTGTGATTCATGGGAGGAGGTCAAAATATCAACATTAACAGGAGTTTGGAAAAAGTTGATGCCAGTTCTCTTGGATGACTTGGAGAGGTTCAAGACTTCAGTGGACGAAGTGTAGTATAAACATAACTTTTATATGCACTGGGAAACCAAAAACTTGTGTGACTTGTTTTATTGCAATATTTGCTTTATTGCGGTGATCAGGAACTGAACTTGCAATATATCCGAGGTATGCCCCTACTGTATTTCACTTACCTGTTACGTTTGTTGGCTGTAACCTCCACATGGCAGGGACCTGTCAGTTCATGACATAACTCAGGACCTAGAGTGGTACCTGGCACATGGAGGGCCCTCAGTGACTGTTGCTGGGTGGGTGAATGAATGCATGAATGCACAGGTTGCTGTGGGAGCAGGGAGCAGGAAGTGACTGTCATAAGGCTTGGTGTAGACGTCTGAAAGGTTTCAACAGTGAGGATGTGACTTCCAGCCCGAGAGTTTTCCAGGCAGTCAGAGGATGAGGAGTGAGAGGAATTGAGCTGCTTTCCGGGCAGTGGGAATAGCAATTAGAAAGGCAAAGGGGCCTGCAAGAGTAAATTTCAGAGAAAAGATTTGTTATGATGACAATTTTATGACATCTAAGTATGCCTGTCCCTGACTGTTTATCATAAATGATTCACCGTATTCTTATAAAGTCCAGTGTTTTGTGGGCATGGCAAAATGTGAGTCATAATTACTTTGGTTTGCAATACTGCTCTGAAGGCTAAATTCCTATCAGAAGATTAAAATTTGAAACCTGAAACTGGGGGGTATTCTCATCCTTTCCTGATAGACTCCTAAGATATTCAAAATCATAAATCTATGACTCTAAAGCTGCATAGCTAGGAATCCAGAGACTCAGATTTCTTGATACTGATTCCATCTCACAGGGAAAGGTGATGAAAATGTCAGTGGAGGTAGCTGGTTGGTGGAGATCTCTCCACCCTTAACCATGATATCTTTTAAGAAATCTGGTTGAGTTTGACAACTTCCATTCTGCGACTCAGGGCAATGTAACGAGATGCCCCATGAAATGCTGGTTTGACCTTTCACTCTGTGAGAATTCAAATGTCATAGGTAGAGTAACACTATCCAGATTTCTATAGTATTATAAAGAAGGTTAAGTAAAGATTCAAGAATTCCATATCTGAAATTTAAGCAATAACAATAGTAAAACCCTGCAGCAAAGATGTGGTGTGGCATGGTAGAAAAAGCACTAGATTTTGAGTTCTAAGTTCAGGGTTAAAATCCTGGTTCCATGCCTGTGACCTTGACCAAGTAACTTCACTTTTCTGATCCCAGGTTGTCTCAGTTCTAAACAATGGGTTTGTTATGTGAATAAGGCCCAACACAGCCATTCAAAAAATCATTAGTGACATAGGAATCTGGAAGTTATAATTCAGGCAGACATGCACAAACATTTTGTAAATAAAAAGGAAATTAAATCTAAAAAGTATTGGTCAAAGTGATGGAGTGTAAAGATTACAGAAAGAGATGACAGTGACTAGAGAACACCATTTTATACCTTCTGTTATTGATGAAGTTGGGATTCATTACAACACTCCTGATTCACTTGGGATTGCAAAGGGACGCCATATGCCTTGCCGGGGGAATGGAGTCATAAGTCATTATCGTTAGGCATGCGGTCATTAGGATGACATATTGCCAACAGAAGGAACACAGTCACAAAGCCTGGGAAAAACAAGCAGTTCATGAGGGCGCCTCCGTGAATAGGAATGGTTGAGTGATTGTGATATTGCGGCTCATCCTTTATCCCAAACCCATCATCAGATGTCGACTGAGGAGAATAAGAAAGGGAAAGCGTGTGTTTAAGGGAAAAGACAGAAGCACTGTCTCCTGAATGGACCTGTTACTGATAATCTCTGTGCTGAATGACTTGTCCTTATCTTTGGCTGACCAGCATCCAAACTCCTTTCCACGTCTGAGGAATCCCCTACCTTCTGTAGCTTGGGAGGAGGTAGAGTCTACGAGGAGAGGGTAACAGAGCCAGGTCCTCCCTCTCAAGGACTCCAATGACAGAGAACAACCTCTGGCTTCATCTTCTTCCTCCTGGTGCGAGATAAAGACTAGTTCATGATCCAATAGGAGTTGGGAAATGTTTTCCTGTGTACTCAGGGTGGAGATGACACCTGCATTTACATGCAAACGTGAAGCAGCATGTTGGATTCAGAGAACAAAGTACATTAGTTATTTTTTAAATGTTTAAAAAAAATTTTTTTAAAGAGGATCTTGCTATGTTGCCCAGACTGGACTCAAACTCCTGGGCTCAAGTGATTCTCCTACCTCAGCCTCCCAGTAGCTGGGATTACAGGAATGTGCTATCACACCTGGCTGCTTTGTTTTTTTTTAATATTTTTTAAATTGACAGATATAATTGTGCATATTTATGGGATACATAGTGATGTTTCAACACGTGCAAATGTATAGTGATCAGATCAGTGTAATTAGCATTGGTTTTTGATTGAATATGACTTGTAAGGGAACAAATGACAGGATTTGAGCACAAGATAAAGTAGATCATGCAAATGAAAGTGCTTTGCAAATTGTAAGGTGCTAGAAAAATGTTGGTTCTTTTTAATTTTCTACCTTGTGGGATTATTTACAGACTAAATCAGAGTATACATCTAAAGCTGCTTTGTGGATGATATCAAGTGCTGACAAACGTGTGGGGGGATGAATGGAAAGTGTCATCAATTTATAGGATAGTAAATTGGTGCTGCTATTTTGGAGAGAAATTTGTCAGCCTTTAGGGGAAACTGAATACATATATTCTCTAAGGCCCAGAAATTCCACTGCAAGGGAAATTTCTTACAAATGCAAAAAGACGTGTACAAGGATATTTATTATAGCATTGTTTGTAATAACAAAGAGTTGAGAATAAGCTCAATGGCCAGTGGTAAGGGGAATTAATAATGTGGCAAATGCATAAAATGGAATGTTATACAGCAGTTAAAAACCATCATTTATCTACTAATTAAGCAAAGGACAAAAAGCTCCAATAGAAAAAAAAAAAAAAGGACAAGACTTGAACAGTCGCTTTGCCAAATGTGACTACACAAAAAGATGGCCAAGTTCATTGCTGGTCAAGGCAGTTCAAAGTAAAGCTATATTTTGCAGCTACAACACTGGCACAAGTTTAAATCTGCTGCTATCAAGCCTTGGAGAAGGTCGGAGCCACTGGAACACTCGTCCTCTCTGGGTGTGAGTGCAAATTGCTGCATGCACTTTGGACAATGGTCTGGCATCATCTAGTGAAGTTGAAGATGTGTGTGCTCCATGGAGACGCTTCTGCACACATGCTTAAGAACGTTCACGTCGGCCTTGTCTGTAACGGTAGAAAACTGGAAACAACCCAAAGCTCTGAGGCTGGGAAATGGATAAATAATGATGCATAGTGATGCACATGAATACACAACAGACACAAACATCTACTGGAATGAATCTCACATACATAATGTTGAATTTTAAAAAGTTGCAAAAGAGTATATATAATTCTGTTTATGTAAAGTTTAAAAGCATAGAAAACTAAATGATGTGTTATTTATGGGCATGTGACGTAGGTGATAAAATCAAAGGTAAGGAAAAGTAAGAAAATAATAAGCAGGAATTTGGGCTGCTGGGGACCTGCTGGGGAGAAGGAGGTTGGTGGATCAGGTCGGGCACCTTGGGGACTCTCTGATGCAGGGAACCTAACAGTAGGTGGTGGGTCACCAGGTATTCATACTATTGTTAACCTCAATACTCTTTATATGTATAACATTGACAGATCTTAAACATGTAATATTGGATGAAAAAAAGTCACATGAGACCCCCAGCACAGTCATGTTTGTGGAAAAAAGATAACCCACACTAACGAAGTATTGTTAAGGATGCCTCTGTTTGCAAATCAAGTCACACAGGGAAGCTCCATGTTAAATGCATTGGAGTGTGTACAGAGTGTGGAATGGGATTAGAGACTGGGTGGAGGGGCAACGGTAAACAATACTTTGAAACAGCTGTATGTGAACTCCTGGTACTCATGTGCCCTGAACTGACTTGAGGTGGTTAGATTCACCATGTCACTCTAATTCTATGAATCTGTGACCTCAAAGGAAAAGGAAAGGTTGCTTTGTGTAGAATACTCAAAGTCAGGTGTTCATTATTAAAGATGTTTTGCTTGTTGGTAGATTAAGAGTCACACTGTGGATATATAGTAGAAAATAAAGCTACTTGCTAATTTGTCTTGAATCTTTAGTCAGAAATCTGTTGTGAACTGAGAGACATAGTTAATTTCCTCCTTCTGACCTCTTTTAATATACGTTAAAGGATCTTAGGGTGGATTCAAAATCACCACCGGCACTTAGCACATTCAAACTATAGATGTGGCCTCTTTGCTCTTCACTCTGATTATAGTGGCTCTAGTCTGAAATCTATCATTTTCAGGCTGCTCAAAAATACAACACCAATTTCTTTATTCTAAAGAACTTTAGGATGATTTAATAATAGCCAAAGTGATAAGGCAAGAAACTGGAAACAAAACACAAAGAATAAACCCATAACAATTAAAAGGGAAAAAATAAGTATCCTTATTTTCAGAAGATCTAGAAAACCCCAGTGAATTAACTGGAAAGCTATGAGAATTAATAAGACAATTCATTCAATGAGATGGCCAGGTAGAAAATAAACATAAATATCACAGACTTCCCTCTGTGCCGGCAATACGTCAGTTAGCATGATGGGGGAAAATGCTATTCGTCATAGCCACCCTTGTTGGGGGGCTGGGTTCCCTCCTCTGAGCCCAAGTGTCACAGGGTCTCTCATGAAAACAATCCCATTTGCTTTTGGCTCTCAGCCCCCTAACCCTGGGCTGGACCCCATCCCAAGGACTCGGCAGGGACAAATGCCACAGCAACTCTGCTGCCCTTGATACATTTTTCTTATGACACTCAAGATCTGCAGCCCTGCCTTCAACACATAAACCTTTAACACTCTCCCACTCAAGGCAGCTTCCGCTCCGCAGAATCACATCTCCAATCACATCACCAATTCAGAAGGCTCTATATTTGCATCACTAAGAGGACCATTTGGCTGGTTTTCCCAGAAAAATGGAACAGTCTCCTCAAATGGACTATTGAAATCTTTTCCTCCTGCCAGGCAGAAATGGCTCACTTAAAGTTCTCAAATGACTGGCTTCTTTTTATTTTTTTAGCTTCCATGTTTCAAAAGGTGACAGTTCTGAGTGAAATTCTCTAGGATGATAAAAACTCCAAAGTGGTAGCTTCCTGGGGCCGGGGGTGTTGACTGGATGAAGGCAGGAGAGAATTTTCTGGGGTGATGGAAATGCTCTCTATCTTGTTTTGGGTGTTGGTTTCACAGGTGTGTATAATTGTCAAATTACTGAGTATAACACTAAAGATCTGTATTTTATTGAATGTAAATTGATCGAATGTAAATCATACCTCAAAAAATAGCTAGAGTTCTCAAAAGATGTATGCTACAACAGAAGCTTCTTAATTACGCAGAGGTTTAACCCCAGGGATTCAGTCCATGGACCATAGATATGGGTCCAGGAAGCTGTTTTTAACAAGCACTTCCAGGTGGTTCTCTCATCATCCTATGGGGAACACTGACTTAGGCTCTGAGTTTCAGCCTGGGCACCCCAGACACGGTTCTTGGTGTTTACAGGCTCCGGTGCAGTGTGTAAGCGTCAGGTGGGCTGCCTTCATTTCTGCACTGTACCCCTGACCTTGCTGGGGACCTATTGACCTGGAAGCTTCTATGGATACTTTCTAGGGACACAGGCCTAGAGTCTACCTCCACTCCAGGCAGAATGTAGAAGTGCACAGCCTTACAAGCCAGAGGAATCAAGTTGCCTACAGGAAAGAGGATCCAATTTGCTTTACACTTCCAGAAAGTGTTGATGTCTCAGTAGGTATCCCCACCATCCTTCCAAGGTGGGATTTGAAGTTTGCTAACAGGCTTGCCCCTGAATCATACGTCTCCCTTGTTCTGCACCCCTGATGTATGGCAGAAATTTCCACCACTAGAGTCACTGCTGTGGGCTAAGGTGGAGTTTCTTTCCGTCTGATTCCTGCTGGAACGCAGAATAGCAAAGAGCCATGGAAATCAGTTGCAGGAGCAAATGCTAGGATGTCTAAGAGAAAAATAATCAGTATAAAAGAGGAAGTGGTTTGCATACAAGGGGCCAGAATCAGAAACAGGGTCTAAATTACGTTAGAAAGAAAAGAGGGGTTAAGTTACCTTTAACATCTGAATGAACCCTTAAACATCTTACCCTGACACTTGTTATTATTTGAGTCCATAAAGCCCGTTATTGGTAAAGGCATTTGGGGTTAGGTTTCCATCTCTACAGCTGAAAAGTTTCAACTGCTACAAATGGACCACGTTAGGCAGAGGGCAGGAAGGATGGAGGTCAGAGAGGCCAGAGCCTTGAGCTCAGAGGAGGTGGCTCCATCCCCAGTGGGTCCAGATTAGTCTAGAGCCAGCTGTGGCAATCCCGTTCCTCTCGTCAACCAGTTGTCTTAGGTCAGTTGTTCTCAAACTTGAGTATTGGAATCAGTCCCAGCCCGTGTTTTGGACTCAGTAGGTCTAGGGTGGGCTAAGAATTTGCATTTCTAACGAGTTCCCAAGTGATCCAAGGATCACATGCTGAGAACAGCCAGTTCAGCAATGGAATGGTAGAGGGGGCAGTTTTCAAGGGTGCTCCTGGAGAAGAGATCTAGATCTTAAAGAGATCTAAAAAAGAGGCAGAGTTTTGTTTGTTTTTTGCTTTTGGATGCTAGTGTGGGAAAATGTGCTTCCAGGAGCCCTCTTGTGAGCCTGAGCCCCCAAGCTGACCACGGCAGAGCAGACAGAAGCCTTTGATAAGGCATTTCCGAAATGACCAGTCCTGAAGCTTTTTACAGCCACACTTGTATTGTAGGATACGTTTTCTTATGGGTCAAGTCATTTGAAATCAGGTTGTCTGTTTTCTGAGCTGGAAAACAAGCTCATTCATAGATAAAGTTTGAAGGTTTACAATGCGCATGTGCACATTATCTTCCAAAAAGCTTGTAGCAATTTACACTTTCCCTAGCAGAGTATCTGAGCTTGCTTCCTGCAGCCTCGTCAATAATGGGTAATAGCATTTTAAAAATCTTTACTAGCGTGATGGATAAAAAACATCTCTTGGTGTTCACTTGCATTTCCATGATTACAAGTGAGATTGAAAATGTTTTAACACTCATTCTTCTTGAGGCAGACACAGTGGAGGGGATGAGGCGGGGTGTAAACATAACGTCTCTGTGATAGTCACCGTTCATTGCTTTTGCTCACTCAGGTGCGACGGAAAGTGTGTGGCTCAGACTGTTAACTCTGATGGAAGCTCAGGTACACTGGTGCACTTGGCAGAAACTGTTTTTGGGCAAAGGTTTCCAATCTGTCCCAATAACTGGCAAAGAGAAGAACCTCATTCCCCAAGTTGTTTTACTCCTTTGGATCTCTTTTGCTTGAGAAACGTGCTTCTGTGGCTGCCGTTGTTTTCACCAAAGCCATCAGGAGAGCAAACTGTGCGGACGTGGGCTTCCTTTCTGAAGCTGTATTCAGGATGCATCCGAAAAGCGAGGGGGAATCCTCGGGCATTTCACTGCTTCACAGAGCGAAGCGCAGCAGGTGACTGAGGGCTGGATGCATGTAGGTTGGAAGATAATCACTCTCGGCAGGTTGTTTGTCCCCACCTTTAGCTCTTGTGTTGTATAGCGGAGTGACCGAGTTGTAGACATATTTCTGACCAGGATGGGGAGGGTCCTGGAAGCTGGTGCAGCTTCTGGCTGCCTAAAGCTAAGAATCATCAGGATTCTTGCTCAAAGTCTGCTTGTGTTTTTCTCTTTTCCTTGTTTATGTTTGCGATTGGAGGTAGCTTAGACAATAAAAATTGGCTAAGAAATGTGGTTCTCCATTGCAGAGGCCCCAAGGTCAGGCTGAAAAAGCCACAGTATGGGCATAAATTATGTTTTGTTTATTAATCCGTGCCCCCCCCCCCCATACACACTGCCCAGCACTCATACTCAGAACTACATATTCAGGGATGAAAGTACACGGACATATATCTGGGCATTGCCATTCTCTTTTTGAATGAGAGATGTATTAACAGTTTGACGAAATCTTTATTGGCACAAGTGGAGTGATGCTCCCTGTCCACTAACATAATTAAGTTATAGAGATTTTTCAGTGATGACAGTGGAAAACTGGGCCTTGTCCTCAGGTATTAAAAAGAAGACTATTATAGAAAATGCAGATTATTTGCTCAGATGATCTATATTTTGATGTATTGATAGCTCAAACTGAAGAATTTTGTTATCTCTTTTGAAGTTTTTCAGTGTTTCAGGACAATTCAGCTACTAAAGTAAAATAAAAGGCAAATTTTAAATGTAAGCTCTGACCAACATATGAAAATGTTTAAAGTTTGTTAAAAAAAATTTGGAAATTATATTCTCTTTTGAGTCTCTCATAAAACTTAGCCACGTGCCATTTTGCTTCTATTGCTCAGTTACGCGTCTGTCTGGAATGGAGGGATTAAACATAAAAATAAGAAATTTTAAAAATAAAAAAAGCAATTTGTCCTGGTTAGGGTGGTATAACTTCTTATAAGTATCTCTGGAGTGATTCTATTTTTAAATTCATCTTAAAGCCATAGAGAAACATTGTATAAACTGGTTAATCTTTCTAAGTGTTTTCTTGTGATAAAGGCTTTCATTAGTTATTTTCCAGATTACATAGAAATAATTAAATAAAATAGTAGAAATCATTAAATAAAAATAACTCCAAGTTTTGGAGAAACCAGGGAGTGAGTTTGTGTCTGTGACAATGTCAGTGTGCTGAGTATCAGATAGACCAAAGAGGATGTCATTCCTTACCTGGTGGGAGGTTGAGGAAGAAAATCCACTGAAAATTGAAGATGGAAGGGACTGACCACGATGTTTCTTTGATTTTATGAGAGCCCAGAGGCGAGAGTTATCACCAGGCATTCCCTCTTGTAGGCCAATTTATGCCCTCATGTTGCAATGAATCTTCAGAAGGGCTAAGCATTGGTGTTATTATTAAAGCTAATTAAATCACTCTGAATTATAGCTTGTCCAGGGTATTATCTAACAGAATGATCATCGTAAAGTCTGGAGGAAACAAATAGATGAGGATGGTTAAACAAGGAGTTCCACTGATTGTTCTTGCCCACCTCCTAAAAATCAGCCCTCTGAAAATGCGGGGAACTCAGGCCCACTGTGCTTTGTCTATGGAGAAGCAGGAACTGATATTCTCGTCTAGGTTTTTTTAAATCAAATTTGCCGAAGTAATTAAACAAGAGGTGAATGGACAACAAACATCCTGTTGCTACAGTCGCAGCTTAGATGTGAAATAGCCTATTTTGTTTCTCTTTTTGCATTTCCATGTGGCAAAACCATTGATGTCTGAGGGGCAGGCAAAGAGCAGATTAGGTTCCAGGCTCTGAACAATAGCCACATAATGGCTTGAAATGAAAATGCAAGTTAGATATCATTATTATGACAAGAAAAGGGAGATGTAATGAATCCGAAAGCATCATCTGTAGGAAAAGTAATTTAAAATGTTAAAGTACAGCCAGTTTGGAGGGCAAAGGAGCAGGAAAAGGGTTTTGGAACATATTTGAATGCATTTGGATCACATTTAAAAGTGATGTATCTAACTATATACGTGTGTATGTACAATCGGATGCTTGAGTGATGTATATGTGTAGATGTATGTATATTTACATACGCAAGTAAAGTTACAAGTATATTGGCAAAATTAATTAAATGGAGGAATGTGGTGAATCCAATTATTTTTTATGATCTATGTAGCTTGCAAAATAATTCACTTGGCTGAATTATGGCCTGGAGGAAACCCTTGAAAAGAATCACTCACTGGGTTCTGCTATGTCCCGGTGAGGGTTAGTTTTATGTGTCGACTTGGTTAGTCCATAGCACCAGTTGTGTATAATCACATAGTAGCCCGGGTGTTGGTGTGAAGGGATTTTATAGATGTGGTTAGCATCCGTTATCAGTTGACTTGAAATAAGGGGCTACGCTGACATTGTGGGAGTCCTGGTCCCATCACCTGACAGCCTTAGGAGCAAAAACTGGTTTCCTGGAGAAGAGGAAGCTCTGTCTGGAGACCGCAGCATCAATTCCTACCCGAGTTCCTGGCCCACTGGCCATACTGATTCAGACTTGCCAGGCCCCACAATCAAGCAAGCCAACTCTTTAAAATAAATCTTTTTAATTAGTGTGTGTGTGTGTGTGTGTGTGTGTGTGTGTGTATGTGTGTCTGTCTGTCTGTCTGTCTATGTTTATGTCTATCTTGCTGGTTTTCTTTCTCTGGAGAACCCTGACTATATGGTCTCAGCCTTTCATATCCTGGATAATTTCAGTCTTTCTCGTACATTCCTGACCTAAATCTGAATTTTCAGTGACCTCACTTGATTTATATTTAAATTATTTTAGGCTCATTTAAACCCAAAGATTAAATGTGGATGGAATTCTGAAGAAAGGTTTCATTCGGGGGACAGTAGCTGGGATAACGCAATGAGATTCTTGACGATACTTTTTCTTCAGAGATGCAGCGCTGAGATTTCTCTCCTTGAGGTTTGCATTCTGATACAGAAATGCGGACCAGGCTCCAAATAGCAGTGTGGTGTCGGCAGCGCTTCAACTTCCTGTGCAGTGTTGAGGAGAAATATAGCAAGATCGGTTTTCTGTAAGTGAAAATTGATAGTGGGCCAAGGGTTTCGAATTTTGCCTGGGGTTTTGAATTCTCTGGCATGAGGCATAGTTTTAAACTTGCTACCACTACTGACAGGAAAGAAAAATCTTACCAGAAGTGCTCTGACTAGAAACTGGATGATATTTTAAATAAATGTGCTAATCACCGTAGGGATCTACAATTTCCCTGGCTGCAGGCTTTCAGGTGAGAAGTGACAAGTAGCCCAGAGCAAGGGTGAGGGTGTAGACTGCCCCCAGCCCTCCAAATACCCCACTTCTGTCGAGAGAACACGGAGGGCCTGCTCTGGCTGTTGGGTGGGGAACGACTTCCAGTAAGGAAGTGGAGTCGAGCTGACGTTTTGATCTCTGTCTGCCGGTCGTCTGGGTCTTGTTTCTCCGTTAGTTCCTAACTCTAGAGGGGAAGGAAAGAAATGTCACTTAACTCCCTAAAGTCCCAGTAATATCGGCTCAAGAGCTCTTGAGTACTGTGCCCAGCAGGGTTCTTGACCAAACACAGCAGAAACTGACTCTGGTTAATTTAAGCAGAAAAGGACTGTGTGGGAAGGAGATCGGGAAGCGCAATGAGACGCCCAGAGAACGACACTCATGATGGCCCGGTGTGAGGGGCGCTGGGCAGCCAGGACACAGCGTCACCCACCGTTCCAGCCTGGTTACCATCCCCTGCTGCCCATTCGCCCCGAGGCCCAGAACACAGGTTGTGCCCCTTGACCTGGGATGCAGCCACGCCACCAGTAGAAAGGACTCCTCATTGTCCCTGCGCCTCTGCCTCCCTCACTCCTAGGTAACAACAGGCTGGGGCATCCGCGTGGCAGAGCTTGGGTCCCCAGTCAGCCACCTTAGGGACAGTGGGAGCAAGGGAGTAGCATTTGGGCCTTGGTTTTTCAGCTGGGAGTCCCTGCATCCCACCAGCCATTAAAAGGATGAAGAGCGCTAAAAAATCACCAAAAAATAAAAATCAATATGCATTTTCTGCCAGGGCTGTACCGCATTTATTCTTCCTAGCTGTATTCTTCATTGTTATGCCCATCTTACAGATGATGATGACATTGAGCTTTATAGAAGTTATGTGCCTGCCTTACGGTCGCATGGCTCAGAAGCGTCACTCCACAGCCCGGCAGTGAAGTGCTCCAACAACTGCCTCCGCACTCTTCATTTTCATTCAGTCAATTTACGGAGAAACTTCATTGCATTGTCTTAGCTCGGGCTGCCGTAACAAAATACAATAGACTGGGTGGCTTAAACAACTGAATTTATTTTCTCAAGGCTCTGGATGCTGGAAGTTTGAGACTGCAGGGCCAGCATGGTCGAGTTCTGGTGAGAGCCCTCTTCCCGGCTTGCAGACAGTGGCTTCTTGCTGTGTCATCACAGGATGGAGACAGAGAAGAAGCTTTTTCTCTTTTGTCCCTTCTTATGAGGACACTAATCATATCAGACCAGGGCCTTACCCTTATGACTTCATTTCACCCTAATTACTTTTGTAAAGGGTCTGTCTCCATAGCACATTGGGAGGTTAAGGCTTCAGCATGTGCATTTAGGGGGTACACGATTCAGTCCATGGCAAATATGAGTAAGACTTTCTGGATCTTGATGTTTCTGCAAAACAGTTTAAACCTAAACAGCTGATTTCCCAAAGGCTTTGCAACTTATTTTTTTTCAACTTGGCAACAGCATCTTCTCATCAGATGTTTTCAAAACTCTCTTAACTTTAACCTGAGGATGTGGATATATTTTTGTTTTGAGATGAAAAGCATTCTCTCCCCTCAGTTGCCAAATCTTCTTGTCACTGTTCACCTGATGCCGAGAGCTTGCTATTCAACGTGGTGACACAGGGAGATTAGAAACTGTAAATCAAAATCTAATCACATTCGCCCCAGAAAATCTAATCACCACAGAAAGCTCCTCCCAAGCCCTAAAACCACTTCCTCTTCGTCTTCTCCTACTGTGGTTATGTCGCATGTCTGAGCATTCCAACAGTAACTTACTCTGCTGAGTATGTCTGAAATCTTAGCAGATGGGAACAGTTACACTTTAATTAATTCCCCTGAGAGTAGGAAAGTGTTAATTAGGGGGAAAAAAAAAAACATTCTGCATTTTTCTCCTGTGATTTTTGCCTCCCATTTTGTCATCTCTGTTTTGGAAATCAAGTCTGACACAGGTAAAATCCGTGTAGGAGGCATCATGGGCAGATGCAGGGTTTACACTTGGAGGGGGCCTTTGTGTTTCTCTTAGCTGGAGCCCCACCTGGAAACCTGAGACATCAGCCCCCCAGAAAGGCCAGTGGCCCCTCTGTAAGTGTACTGACCACAGCATCCAAAGGAGGACAACCAGTGTGCCCAGTGCTGCGCCCACAGATGTCAGGGGAGTGAGTAGCGGGTGGCAGCACCTGCCAATCCATGAGCAGAAGTGGCAGGAGTGGGCATCAGAGCCAGTCACAGGCTCATGAGATGGCTCAGTCCACTTCCAGCTGTGACCCAGGGAGTCAAGCTTGCAAACTGAAAGTGGCAGAGATGTAATATATCAAGTTTAGCTATGAGTGATATAGACGTGAAAGATAGTGTCTTAAGCAAAACAGGAGTTTACTTTTCTTAACAAAAGAGAAAGGTGGGAAGTCCAAGTATAGAATGGGGACTCCATAAAGTAACCAGGCATCAAGGCTCCTATGCCTTTCCATTCTGTCATGCTTAGTATGTGGCTTTGAATCTTTAGGTGGCCTCTTGGTCACAAACCTGCCGCTGGAGCTACAGCTATCACATCCAAGTTCCAGGCAGGAAGAAGGAATAAGAAGGGCGAAAGGTACATAACAATTGAATTTTCCTCCTCCTTTCTCTCCCCTCCTTCTAGGAAACTTTTCCAGAATCTACAACTCCTGTCATTTATCCAACAACTTCTTTCTGTTTCTGTGTCACAAACCAGAACTTGGTTATTCATAGACCAAAATGTGGCTACTCGTATCTGCAGATGATACTGAGAGAGATAGGGTTTTTGGTTGGGTTTTTTTTTTAGCTGAACACATTGCCTCTTGAGAAAATGTTAGGCACTGGGGGAAATCAGTGCCTTGTGGGGTGGCTTGAGAAATTTTGCTACATTGTTATCTCCTCTGGTGCTATCATTTATAAAATTATCAAAGCAAACCCAGGCTTACAAGGTTCGCCATGAGCTGGCCTCTGCTTGTCCTGAATTTTATATTTTCTTTTTCTGTCTCTTTCCAGATCTTCGTGTGACTGGCTTCTTAAATGTCACCTTTTCAGAGATGTTCCTGAAAGTTAATGCAGATAAATGTAACAAAAAGTGGGAGAGATATAAGATATTAAGGTTAGCTATGAATAATGTAGACTCATCTCTGATCACAAAGCCTGTCTGACTTTTCTTCTGCAACTTGCAACATGGGATATTGCTATGATCTGAATGTTTGTTTTCTCCCAAAATTCATATGTTGAATCCTAATCACCAACGTGATAGGGGTAGGAGGTGATTAGGGTGTGAGGCTGGAGGCCTGATGAATGAGATTAATGTCCTTATGACACAGACCCCCGAGAGCTGCCCTGTCCCTTCTACCAGGTAGGGATGTATCAAAAAGGACCATCCATGACAATGAATGGGCCCTCACCAGGCACCGGATCTGCCAGGGCCTTGATTTTGGACTTCCTGGTCTCTGGAACTGTGAGAAATAGATTTCTGTTGTTCACGAGCTGCCCAGCCTGAGATACTGTGCGAGGGCAGCCTGAGCAGACTGACAGATGGACGTTTGCTCGCTTGCCCTGGTCTATGTCCCGCCACCAGAACGTAGCCCCTGGAGAGCAGGCACCTGTGTCTTGTTCCTGGGAATGACATTTCAAAATTTCTGTAGAAACATAAATTATGAATTTACCTGGAAATGACATTTTTTTTAATCACTTCAAGGGCAATTACTTCTTGTGTGACAATGGATAAAGAACAACACCTTGAAGAACCTCAAGCAAACAGAGTGCCTCCAGGCTTCACCTTTGCCACCACCTGCTGATTCAGATTTGGATCCCAACCAAATTGCAAGTGAGCGCTTGACTTGGGCCTCCAGGGTTGTTCTAAAGTGGGGGAACCTTGACTACGAAATCTCAATGAGGCGCAGCCCTACTGTGCACCTGTGCTCCGCGACGGCGGGAGTGGAGCCGAGTCTGTGTTCAAGGAGAGTGGGTACATCTCTACGGCAGATGGTGGCAGTTCCTGGAGGGCTGGGGACTCAGGGAGGCAGCTGCGGGAGGGCCAGGTTGGCAGCGAGCCCAGCAGGGCTGAGAAGCAACTGAGACTCAGAGTCTAAAGTTACCCTGGAAGGATCCACGGAGGCAGAAAGCCATCCCCTTCTCTCCCCATCTTCTCGCTGCTTTTGACTGGGGGAGTGGCCCCGCATCCTGCGCCTCTCTCAGGCTGTCCCTTCTAGGGACGTATTTACACTTTCATTGTTGCTTCCTGCAGCCTGGAGCCTTCATCATTATACATTTGCTTTGGGAAGGGTACAATGCCTGGATCAGTCAGGGCTCTGCACAGAACAGAGCCAGTAGGGGACGAGTGTGTGTGTGTGTGTGTGTGTGTGTGTTACATACATTATGTATAAAAATAAATTTATTTCAAAAATGTGGCTTACATGTTCGTGGGGGCTGGCAAGTGCAGATTCTGTCGGGCAGGCCAGAAACGCTTAGGCAGGAGCTGCTGCTACGGCCTTAAAGCAGATTTTCGTCTCCCTTGGGGTCTCCTCAGGTTTTGCCCTCAAGACCTGCCGACTGATTGGACGGGGCCCACCTGCACTATCCCGGACGGTCTCCTTTACTTACGCTCAGCAGCTGTGGGTGTGAACCACACGCACAAAGCACCTCCATCCACAGCAACACCTAGCGTTTGACTGAGTCACTGGGCACGGCCACCTAGCCAAGGTGATACATGCACCTAACCTTCATGGCGGCCCTGGGGACAGTTGTGATGGGGCCTGGTGTGCCACCCTCCCTACCTCCAATGGGGAGGAGGACAGGCTCACATCTGCACTTCTGCCTGATCAGATCTTCATATACTTTCAACAAGAAGAAGAGTGACCCCTGCCCCCTCTCCTTTGTATGTCAGACCACTAAGGGCAGCAGTGACTGTCACAGAGCTGCACCCCCGAGGATGGGACACCCAGACAGGAGCAGTGTGCTTCTCGCCAACTGCATGAGAACCCCGGGCTGCTTGCTAAAATGCAGGTTCCTGGGCCCACCCCTACCCCTGAGTCAGAGTATCTGTGTTCTGAGCCAGCTCCCAGGGTGACTCGGATGCCCAGTAGCGTTTGAGTCAGTAAAGCTCCCGTGGTTTCACCATCCAGCAGCTCTCTCTCATGCTGGATTGAAATGTATTATTTTAGGGTAACTTTAAAAGGATATTTATAATTAATGATTCCCTTTAAGCCTTTTTTCCCCATTTAAATCCAATTTCACAGAGCCAAGCGGATGATCTGAGTTCGTGTAATTATCTAGAAGTCGGCTTCCTCTTCTCTCCCTGGAGATGGATGTGGGTGAGAAACACAGTCGGCCCTCCTTACCCGGAGGGGTCTGTTCCCAGACTGCAGTGGATGCCTGAGACTTCAGATAGTACCGAACCCTGTATATACTGTACTTTTGCTGATACATACATACCTATGATAAAGTTTAATGTATAAATTCGGTACAGTTTATAAATTAAATTGCAGTAATAGAACAATACAGAATAAAATTACAAAATAGAACAATTATAACCATATACTGTAACAAAAGTGATGTGAATGTGGTCTTTCTTTCTCTTTCAAAGTACCTTATTATACTGTACTCACCTTTCTTCTTGTGCTCTGCCAGCCTGGTACCTGAGACACCTCCAGAGTGACCAATGGATGGGGACCATCTACAGTGTGGAGATGCCGGACAAAGGGAAGACTCATGCCTGGGGCAGGATGGAGCTGGATGGCTCGAGATTTCATCACACTACTCAGAACAGCATGAGATTGAAAACGTATGAATTGTTTATTTCTGGAATTTTCCATTTAATATTTTTGGGACTGCATTTGACCTGGGGTAACTAAGACCTTAAAAGGCAAAACCTTGGACAAGGGGGTGCTACTGTAGTGGGTGGAAAACTCACTCTTGTGCATCTCCAAATGGCTGTCCTTGTGGCTGTGAGAGTTCTGCAGGAAACCCAGCACTTTTGTGGGGCAGAGCATGCACCTGTTTCACTCCTGTTGGCTCCTAATGACGAGCTCTCTTCTTTGTGAAAATACCTTTCTCTCTCTCTCTCTTCAGAGCTGCCTAGTTTGAGCCTCCTTAGCACCTAAAAGCCAAAAATCCTGCAGTTTGTGTGTAATTCCTATATTCATTTAATATGAGATTCAATTGATTTCAATGTAATATGCATTTACTGTGTACCTACTGTCAACAAAAAAATAACCAGAGGTCTTTATAAATTTGGAGAGGGGAGCTTTGTTTCTTAAGGAGGGGACCACAGCCTGCAGGTGGCAGGCAGGCCTCGGGCTGCAGCCAGAAGGAGGGCTGTGGCCGGAGGTGTGTGCTGCGTGGCTGAACATACGTATTCAGTAGGTCACAGGAGGCGCTATGGGTATTCATGAGGAGGTCCTAACACACACACACACACACACTGAATAAATATGTCTGTTCCATACGACCCACGTTCACTTTGGGGTGGAGACTTAACATTTAAATACATTACAATTAGGCCTTATGTGTCAAAGTGTGAAGCAGGGACGCGAAGGCACCCAGCGTACAGCCTCTGTCAGCTGGCCGGAACCCGTCCCTGGTTGGTGATAAGAGATCAGGAGAAAGTTGCTGAAGTCAGTGTCTTGTCAATCAAAGCTGCAGGTGTGGCTTGCAGAATAGGGTAAGGTAGTCGGCATCTGGGGTGGGGGAGGAGCTGAAATTGTTGTAATCTTGCTTATCTCAAGGCCAGTACTTGCTTAGCTGCTAGAGAAAAGGGAAAACCTTGTGGCAGTTAGAACACAGTTTATTCTTCGAGTGTAGGGGTGCCCTTGCCAGGCATGGCCTTAGGTCTTGTCTATAATTTGGTATCTTATTGCCACAAAGAGCCCATTCTGTCAGTCTCTACTTTAACATTAATGCTGGTCAGCTGAGTGTCTGAACTGCAAAACGGAAGGGATATGACAAGGTGTGTCCGACCTCCTGTCCCATCATGACCAAGAACTCAGTTTTTAAGGTTTCTCTCGAGTACCCTTGGCTGAGAGGGGGCCTGTTTAGTCGGTGGGCAGGGGTGGGGAGAGGCTTAGGATTTATTTTTAGCTCTCACTACTGTGTGTAAGCATTACATTGTGCTAGACTCCGGGAGAAGAGGGTGGAATAGATACAAAGGTAGCCAAAGTGAGGTCCCTGCTGTCTAGAGCTGTCAACCTATTGGGAGAGACGTAATTAAACAGCTAATTATGGTGCAAAGAAACAGCAAGTCAGTGCTGAAATAAAGGCACAGCAACATTTGAGGAGTGTTCATTCATAGAGGAGGGGGAAGGCAGCTTGAAGGCGGTGTCATTGCTGCAGGACGGGGAGAGGGAATGAGTTGTCCAGAGAGCAGTAGAGTTACACAAGGGCAGCAGAAGGAACCATCGGCATGGGAGGCGTTCTGTGCATGAAAGATGTGAGTGCGCATCCCTGTGGTAGGTTTTAGCTATGTCTGAAGACAATGGAGACTGTGTCCCTGCTCACGTGCTCTGCAAAGCTCAGCCCCAGTGCCCAGAGGTCAAGGTGGTTAAAGGAGCCCCAGTCAGTGTGCGTCCAGCTGTGTTAACCAAAGCCCAGGGTCAGCTGGTCTCAGATCTCTGTCACCTTCACAAGCAGCCAGCATGTCACCCATAAACTACACGTGCTGACGACGGGGGCAAGAGGAGCAAGGCTCCCAAACCCAGTTTCATTACACTCCAGCTTAACCTTCTCATTTGCCATAAACCAAGCTAATTATCTAAAGTCACGTGACCCTCAAGGGCTCAGGGCCAGTGGGGTAAGAGGTGCTCTGGGGCTGCAAAAGTGGCATAGGGTCCCTCTGACTCTAGAGCTTGGGGCATAGAGCGTCCCCCCTGGGCACCCACACACATCCTTTCAGTTACAAACAGTGGTGCTGGAAGGTCAGCCTATGGTCAGATTCCCTCTTTCTGGGACCTACATGCTCGGTCTTTTGTACTCAAGTTCCCTGGGCCTTTTCCTCCCTCCTGGGTAGGCTCTCTGGAAGGTAACTGAACCGCAGCAAACTACATGGAAATCCGATGCAAGCCCAGCAATCACAGTGGCATGTGCTCTTCGGGCTGCTCAGTAACGTTGTGATTTGTGTGAGCTGTGTAAGGCATACTGCGTGTGCTCACATTTGCCAGGACCAAGTATGTCCAAACAGGACGATGATGTGCTTGTTTTAGGTCGGAATCTGTTGGTTGCAAGGAACAGGGACCCAACTAAAACTTGCCAGAGCTAAAAATGAATGCATCGGCTTATGTAACATGGAAGTTCAGGGCTAGATATGAGCTCCCAGCTCTGCTTCCTCTGTGGTGCTTTTTTCTTAGGTTGGCTCTTTCCATGTGGCAGCTAAACTAGCAAGGGCCAGCTCCAAGTGTACACAGTCGTCAGTGCTCCCAGTCCCAGCATCCAGTATAAAATGTCACAGGAGGACTCTGATCGGTTTAGCTTCAGCCACATGATCATCCTGTGGCCAATCGCTGTGGACACTGAGGTCCAGTCTGGGTCATCTCCTACCACTAAGGAGCGGGTGTGGCAGTGTAACCTCCTGGCAGGAGAGAGAGGACATTCCCCCAAAGAAAGGGTTTTAGACAACCCGGGACCTCTGTCTGGGTTCTGTCTTGCAAAGTAACAGGTGCTTCCAATATTTGAGGCAGGGTGTGAACACTTTGCCTGAGGTTTGGGAACAGGCATTTTTCTAATTCCACACCCTTCTTTCCAATGTGACTCCCGGTTCATAGAACACCTGCCTCACAGAGGGGAGGATCTTCTAGCCCAGGTCTTTGCATTGGCTTTGAACTCAGGTGTGGCTGTGACTAGGGCAGGACGGACGCTCTCTTGATTGTCCAGTTGATTTTTCAGCTTCAGTCCTGTTAGCCTAATGCTCTCCCTCGGGATGCTGAATAATGCTCACCAGAGTGCTCCATCTACCTGCTTAATTTCCATCTGGGAGATTTATGTGTGAGACCGGGCACATTATTACCCTCGTGTGGGCACTCAGCAGTGTTTGCGAATTAAGATTGATTATGTGGGCAGCCACCTACACAAATTGCTTAAAAGTCATTAATTCGTGGTTGGCATTAACGTGTTTGATGGATATCATCAAACACAAATCAGAGCTATCAGCTCATTTCAGGGAGGATGGCGACATGTTGCTCCTAGCATTTCCGTGTGATGGATCACTTAGTGACAGGTTTCTCCCAGTGTGGCCCCTATACCACCTGCTCCCCAAGTAGCTAGGAATTGGTTTAAAGTGCAGATTCCTGGGACTCACCCAGATAAACTGAAGCACACTCTCTGGAGACAGGGCCCAGGAATCTGCCTTTTTAAACAAACTCCTCAGTTGTTCCTTATGTACACTGAAGTTTGAGGACGCTGTCCTGGAGTTTCCATAGCGCTGTGCTGTGGCTATTTCACAGCCCGGCAAAAAGCAAGAGAGTTTGTGGTCACTGTTGTGTGGCTCACCAAGAAGTTGCTTTGCTGAGTGCACATCCAGGCAATTGCAGCATCAAGAATGAGGGAGGTCAGAGAAGAAAATGTTCAAGCAAGTCTGACAACACGGTAGAACTGAGCCACCACTGTTCAGTGTTGACTCTGTAGCTGATGGGAGAGCAAAGGTTTGGACTTCACTTTAGTGAACGATCCTCCAATCAGATCAAGGGGGAGGAGCCAAAAGACTGGTGTTAGAGTGGGTTGGGGGTGGACCAGAATCCCCCGGAGGGATCGTTAGACCACAGATTCCTGGGCCTCACCTCCAAAGACCCTGAAACAGTATGTCTGGGGGAAGGCCAAGGTTTTGCATTTCTCAAATGCTTCTAAGTGGTCACCATGCTACCTTTGGTAGGTCACTTTGGAGTTTTGAGGTACAAGAGATCAGTCAACCTCTGGGGCTGGCCAAGCCTCCTTCCCCATCACCCCAGCTCGGGACATGCACGTGCGTCTTTCTGGCTGGGGATTCTGTTGGGGACCTACCGCAGTCTTACTTTGTGCCTGTTACTACATGCAGCACTTTACTGTATCTTTTTTAAGCCGTGGTCGTCTGAAACTCGGGACATTTTCAACCCCTGTGCTCGGCTGCCTTAGAGGTAAAGAGCTGGGTGCAGGTGTGGGGTGTGGATGTGACTTTTGATCTGAAAAGGATGGCTCTTCTTTTGGGGTTTAGAGGAAGCAAAAATATTTTTCCCCTACCCTCCTACGTTCTCTGGCTGGAGCCCTGGAAATTAAACTGAAGAAAGATGAGTTAACAAGAGAAAAACAAACAGAGCTTATTAACCTGTGTATCGTGCATACACATGGGAGGAACTCAGTGGTGAGTAAATTAAAGGGGTGGTTACAATTTGGGGCTTATATAGCATCTTAACAAAGACCAATAAATTTATAGACAAGTGACAAGACAAAGGAAAAGGGGTTTAGGTTTCCAAGGGCAGCGAACTGTGGAAAGGTAAAGGGGGAAACTAATGGAAGACGAGGGTTTGTTATGAAGACTCATCTTGCTGCTGTCTCTAGGCTGGCAAGAGTCTTGTGTCCTTTCTGGCGATTAAGAGTCTCAGCCTACTTTTAGCAAATGTGGCGGGAATGCAGAGAGCTTTCTTGGCATCTGCTATTTCTTGAGTGTCTTTAGCTCAAAGTCATCCTTATGCCAAGGTGGCAGATTTTGAAATGGTCTATTCTGACCCCTTACAGGGGCCTTGCTTCTTTCCCAACCCCCTGTCTCTTAGCCCAGTCTCTGGGTCTCCTATCTCAGTATTCCCTGTGACTAAAGATAACAGTGTCTTAAAATGAGCATCCTCTTGTCCCCCCACCCAACATCTCCTTGCTCCATAAGGGATTGTACCTAAACTGGGTTTCTGGAGCAGGTGAGGCGAAGACATTAAAAGTACATTCCAGAGCTCATATTCTGCATGGGCTTTAGACCGTGAAGAGATCTTAGCCATCATGTCCAGGCATTGCTTCTGCACATTCTACCTTTTTTGTTGATTACCTTTCTTGTTGCTAATTGAACTCTATACTTTTTCTACCAGTTTTGTACACAACCTCGCAATCTTCAATACAATACAGAAGCAGCTGAGTTTTGACTTATTTAGAATGAACATTCTTTATACTCTAGATCTCATAAACTTTAGGTTTTACTGAGGGAGACATGTAGGTCAGGGAGGAAAAGTAACTTAAGTCACAGAGCTTGGTCTGGAAATCCAGGGGCCCTGGATCTAAGCCCGAGATTTTCTTCTTACCCTAGTAAATGATCAGTTTTTAAGAATATTGTCTAGAAAGCTTAGAATCAGACCATAAATTTTAACAGCCAAAATATAAATTTTATGGAATATAATCTTTTTTCCTATGTGCTTAGAAATTTCTTAAGTGTTATAAAATTATAAGGACTGAATATGTAAATAACCATTGTTAAATGGTTAAGTCTAAAAATTGACAACCTTTTAATGTCTAAGAATGATTAGCAAATTAGTAGTTTCTGTACTATTTAAAACTTACGTTTGCAACCAGTGGTTCATTTTCTTTTCACCAAAAACAGGGGAAATGATATAACTTAATTTGCAAATACGCAAGTATCTGGCACTTCCAAAGAATAAAAATAAAGTATGCATCATTTGGTTGAACCCTCATCCCTGACACAGGTTTGATGTCTTAAGAGGCCCTGTGAGTACACTTGCTATTATTCACATTGAAATTAGAGTTCTCATGTTGGGAGTTGCATTTGGTAATGCCATGCACGCAAAGGGATGCAGTGCCATGGCCAAATGGCACGATGTCTAAGTCCAACATAGAAATCAGAGGTCTGTGGAGGGACTGTTCATTCCTAAGTGCAGTCCCATGGGCTTTCAGGTCTTACACTGAATCCTACTCTGTCTACTCCCAATCATTATTAGACATCAGGAAAAGGATTCAGAATAAATTCAGTGGAGGTCATTCCCATTAGAGGTGGCAGGAAGCTGTAGCTGGGATCCTGCCACACGTCTGATATCAGCTCCTCTGCTAACAGCACAGTTCTTCATTCTCATTTAGTCTTTTCCCTCACTCTCCTTTTCTCTCTGTAGTTGCTATGTCTTTGCCAACCCCTCGAGCTGGATTAATTTATAACTTTAATAATGAAGTAAAGAACCTGGAGTTATTTTGCCTGGAGAAGGTGTATAAAGTAAGCTGCATAATTTTTGTTCGTGTTTACCCATAAGCAGCCCATCTGCTTACTCATCATTGCTTTTGGAATTTTAGCCTTTGCATTGGAAAAGTACTCAGATTAATTTTAACTTTAGGGATAATTACGTCTATAAAATGCATGTTTGTTGCTTTTTGGTTGAAAATAGTAAGAAGAGAAAATTGGAAAATGGAGTGGAAATGTTCTAGAAAATCAACGCAAAGTAGATCTGTTAAAGAGTCTATAGGGGATATTAAGATATAGTTTCCCAAGGCAACTTCTGAATAAGACAATAGAACAGATTAAATAAATTTGAAAAAGAATCTTCTTATTGAAGTAAACAAAATCTGAATTTTTATTCATACCTAGTTTTCCAATAAAATGGTATATACGAAATGCTATTATATATAGTTATTATGTTCATATAACTTTATATACACATAATCTAAGAGACCAACTGGGATAAATTTGGATGATAAGGCAGGCATGATCTTATAGTCTATTAAGATTTTAAATTCACTTGTAGAAGAAATATATTAATAAATATAAGTGAATTCTTTATTTGAGCTTAAATACATTGGAAAGAATTTAGAATTAAGATTGGAAAACCATGTTTTTTCTTCCCTTTAGATTGAAATGACTTGCTCTGAATTGGGCCCTGAATACTCCCATGGTATGTGTATTAGTTTATTCCTTTTAAACTGCTTTCCCATCCCTTATAGCCTTGGTTATTCCTGAGATTGAGTCATGCAACGCACTGGTTGTTTTTTCTCTCCATGTCACAGATAAGGAGATAGTAGTTCAGAGAGTCTGATGACTTGTTCAACATGAGGCAGCTGGTAGTGGCAAGGATGGAAATTGAATTCAGGTCATCACCCCATTTGTTTGTTAGTAACAAGTATTGACTGCATGCTCTGGGCTAGGCACCAGGTCAAAGGCAGTAGAGTCAATCTCTGGCTACAGGGACCTCTCAACAACAGGGAAAGTTTGGAGTAGACAGACTATGGAAACTAGTGTTCCCCAGAGCTGGGGGTTGAAGGTGAGTGGGATTAATGAGATGGGGAATTGGAGGTACTGGAGAGTTGGAAGACATAGGGCCATGGAAAGGAGTGCAAATGTCCTGTGGTCAGGAGACAGGAATAGTCAAGTGTGGCAATTCACCCACAGACTTTTGCCTTTAGAACACTTTCATTCACCGAAAGATGAATTTATGATTGAAATCTATTTTTATGTTGCCACTCCAAACTACACAATGGAACTAGAAATCCCTAAGAATTAGAACCCCTTATTAACTTAAAAAAGACTAATTTTCATGGGGCTAAGCTGTATAGTTAGACTCCTGGTTCTTATTGATGCTGTCAATGAGAAAACCTTGTCTCTCTTTAACATTTCAGTTTAGTTTTGCATTATTTTCTTTGACCTAAAAAAGTAAAACTCAATCCAAGAAGAATATTGGCAAACTCAAATCTGTCCTTTGCATTAGTACCACTGCTTGAATGATATGTATTTACTGATCATTTTGTGATAGGACCACAAATGAGTTATAAATGATATTTTAAAATTGTAATGAAAGCACTGTCAAGTTTTTTTGGTTCAATATTTCCTGAGCAGCAGGTGATAACATTTAAAAGGTTGGTGTGTGCAAGTTTTCTGGGCTGTGCCGGAATGATTAATGGTTTGGCCTTGATTTGAATTGGGAAAGAAGTATAAGGCAAGATCAATTACGGGTATACTTGGACTTCATTATCGTGGAACAATCAGTAAATTCAGCTCTGTTCTATGATCGTAGATGAAGGCATAGCGGGGGAAGAATGTGAGGAAGGAATGGTCTGGGACAGCTGGCTACCTGTGTACACATGGTGATGATATCTTCTAATTGAATCGATAATACAACACAAGCTCCCGGCCTTATTATTAATAGCAGTTTCAGTTATTTTCCTGGTTACAAAAGCATATGTCCTCCCTGTTAAAAATTCACATACTATAAAATATCTGACTTGGAAAGTGAGAATTCTCTGGAATTACTGTCCTTCTCTGCCATGTCAGAGAAAATCACCATTCACAGTTGGGTGTTCTTGCCATTGTTTTCTGTGCTGGTACTGCTTACTACTCATTTATCTAGGAGAAAAGATCAAATATTACACTGTGAGCTTGATTTGGGACTTCATCTCTCTAAGCATTAAAACAAACCAAACCAAACCAACCCAGGTGGGCCTGTCCTGCCTTGCGGTCAGGCTGTGCCCCTGGCTAGCAGCTGGCCCTGCCCCGCCCCGTCCACTGTCCTCAGGTCAGGCCTTTTTTGGATGTCACAGTTGGATTGATCCAGGATTAGCAGTTTCCTCAGCTGGAGTCATTGAAATGTCCTGGGCATGAGACAAGACTCACTCGGGGGCCAGCTTGTTCTTGCTGTGTGTCCCCCGTGCCTTGGGTCCTGGCCTGGGCTCTTGTGTCTTGCTGCTCAGGGAGACCCAGTAGTGGAATGGATGAGAGTTTGCATTCTGGCATCGGTGACATCCAAGTTTCTTAACCTCAGTAAGCCTCAGTTTCCTTGTCGGTAAACGGAGGTAATGATACTACTTATATCATAAAATTATGCTTGTGAGCATTAATGAAATTGTTTATGTGAAGCACTTAGCCTAGTGCTGCTGTATTGTAAGGTCCAGTAAATGACAGCTTAGACTTCTTTGCTAGGTGTGCAGGGTCAGCGAGGACAGGATTCTGGCTGTCTTTCTCCTGCTATATCCCAAGGTCAGAGCTTGGCTCACCAAGATTCTTGATCAATATCTGTTGCAGGTCCTTCCGGACCAGGTTGGTGCTTCAGATTGGGAGGAGAATCTAGGAAGAGGAGTTGGAGGGTCAGAGAAAAGTCATTCCTCTGCTCTCCAGAAGTACTAGCCCAGAGAAAAAGGCAGAGCTTGGGGACCACCAAGGGTCTGGGAGTGGGGTCCGTGGGAGGCTGCTGTTCTGTCTGAGGCGGGTGGCATTTGGGGATAAGAGCTGGTGCATTATGAGAGGACAGCAAGGACAAGCTGGAACCTGCCGATAGATCTGTCTCTCTTTTCACCTTGCCTAACCATGACGACCTCCTGAGCGTGGTGGCTGCTGCTCTCCTTCTGCATTTCACATCTTGGGCAAACTTCTGCTCTGGCCAATGCTATGCCAGATCTATAAATAGAAAAGGCATTCAGGAGGCACAGTCCCTGCTCTGCCAAGTTGACTCCGTCAAAGAACCACCAACTGAAACCAGTTCCTTGTGTCTGTTGGAATAAAAGCATCAGGTCACTTCCATCTTTGAACTGCTAACGAATCCCATAGCTTTTTGCCAGGATGTTCAGAATGGTTTTTCCACATCCAGCCATGCCGAGCTAGATCTCTTTACCTCTGTGCACGGAGGGGCCCAGTGCCCAGGACAGATATGCACAGATGCCCACTGTGTGGGGCAACCACCTCCCAGGGTGACGATGCTGAAGCTTATTAGCTGTCGTAGCAGGTAAGGTCTCTTGGGATTTCTCTACTTTATAATTGGCTTCTACTGTCGTGAGTTCTGTGAGTGTCAGAAATAATGAGGTGACATTTGGATCTGACACGGCATCATTAGAGGACTGGTAATGCAGATTATAAACATGCATTCTTGTAAGGGAAAATAATAAATCAAGGAGAAAAATGCTTAAGAAGTAATAAGGGTCACTTCTAAATATAAACTCTTTTTGTATATATTAATGCCAGCAATTAATAATTCACAGTCATGTCTTTCAGGGGCTCGTGGGTCCTCCACCAAAATAATATTTCTCAGGCCACTGAAAAGCCCCCAGCGAGTCTTAGTTAAAAAGTCTGAAGACCGTTTGTGTCACATGCGGTGTTGGGTGGGATGCTGATTAGTTCATCAGGACAGGGAGGAAGGGCACGTAACGGCAGCCTAGCTTTCTTTCCAAAATGGAATTATCCTGAGCGCAGTATTATAGGCTTCTACTGGATTCCAGCAATATTATGGTTTTTGGAAAAAAAATAGCAATGTATAACAGTCATTAAATTGCTGTAACATCTGAGTGAGCAGGCTTTTCCCCCCAAGAAACACTGCGTGCTATATATTTTACCACTCTCAGGAACAAACCGATGCAAATGTTTGTCTCTGGCTATAGAAGTTCTTTTCTCATGCACTAGGTATTTATGAGTTTGCACAGCTCTGCTCATTATAAAACTTGAAACTTTTAGCACCATTGTTCCTAGTCAGCAGGCGATAGGGGGAGGGGAGGCTGGGACCAGCGTTTGTGGGTTGCCTGCTAAGTGCCAGGCTTTTCCATAGAAACAGTTTCCAACATTGCATCCATCACTCCCATCCCACACCCCATCCCAGCATATTTGGGACCCCAAGGATGGCACCGTCTCAGAGAAAGTGGAATGGCTGTTAAATCAGGTCCCTGCTGTCCCTGTCTGCCCCCATCTCTCCTTGTTTGTGTTTCTGTCTCCATGTCTGTCTGCTCACTATGCTTAAAACTCTTTCCTTATCTTTAATTTTTTTTTTTGGTGAAGAATAATATATGTACAGTACAGAAAAGTGCATAAATGATAAGAGCTCCATTCAGGGAATGCTCATGAACCCCAACTGGCACCCCCAAAGCCCCTTTGTATTCCTTTCTAATCACCACCTCTGCCCACAGGCAGCCCCTCTCCTGACTCGTAACTGGGTTGATTGTTGTGCCTGCTTTGCGTTTATGTGAATGGAACACGTGGCTTCGTTCAGTCAGGGTTTTGTTTGTGAGACTCTGCCATGTTGTGTGCAATTGTAAATAGCTTGTTCTCATTGCCGGACACTATGTCACTGTACGTGTGTCCCACAGTTTGTTTATGCTACTGGCAGCGGGTGTTGGGAAGTTGCCAATTTTGGGCCAATTATGGGGAGTGTTCCAAAGAGCCTTCTAGAACATGTCTTCTGTTGAACATGTGCTCACATTTCTATTGTGTACATAGCTAGAAGGAGAAATGCTGGCTTCCCAGGACATTTGTTGTAAATTTCACCTGTTCAACCATCTCAGTCCTCACTGAAATGGGAAGGGAGTCCGAGTAATGCTCAGGCCGTAAACTCAGCCACGTAAGAAATATCACTTTGTTTTTTAATTCAAACCGCATTTTTAGCTCCAGGCTGGGAGAAATCCTATTTTTGTCATTTTTGGATTCCCCCACTCTTAGGTGGGTCACCAGATCAGGAGACAGAGGAAAGGGTCTCTCGCCCTGTCTCTTCCCAAGCTGATGAGGTTCAAGCCCAAAGGGATTTCTGTGCCGACTTGGGGAGGTGGGGAGGCTGGACTCCTGCCGCCCCTGTATCCTCTGTCCTTCCTGAGCGTGGCTGGCTGCCTGGGGGAGTCAGATCCCGCTGTCCTTCCCATCTCAGGAAACCCTCTTCTTTTTCAATGGAAAGACCCTTCCTGCATCACCTGACCTCTTGGAGCCCCTCTGGCTCTTCTTCAAGCTGTGCCAACTCTGCGGGCCTGGGATTTGGGAAAACAAAATCAAGAAGTCTTGCAGGCTGGTTGCATTCTGTCCTGGCATATTCCTACCCTGAACATGAAGCACAGAGCCAAGGTGACAATTCAGAAGAAAAATATGTCACCTCAAAGTCTCCCACGTCTTTGCTTCGTTAAGGTGGTGGGAAAGGTGGTCACATACAGTGACACTTGACCTGTGCTGCTTGCTGTTGTGGCCTGAGGGGCCACCTGAGCAGCACCTGAGCATGGTGGTTTCTCTTTCATGGGACTCCTGGGGCCCTGTCGGTCCTCTCCCAGGCAGTGGGGAAAGGGTCTTGCATGGAAAGCAGGGAGGTGTGGGAGACTCCGAGAGAAAGGAGGGAAGGTTAGAGGCTGTTGGGGGTATCACACAGGTACTGAGAGATTCTCGGGGAGAAGCACACTGTCGAGATGTAGCAGTTACCAATCCCAGGCACGTGCTGAAATGGCCGAAGTATGGATGGTGGCAGGAAGGAGAGCTTCGTGTCCTGGGAGAGCTGACAAGCTCACGTGACGAAGGACGCTCAGCCCCGTGTTCCTTTCCTGTGGCTGCAGAAACAAAATGCCACAAGCTGGTGTTGGGGGAGACATAACGCAGCAGAAATGTACTCTTGAATAGTTCTGGTGGCCACAAGGTTAAGATCAAGGTGCTGGCGGCAGGGCTGGGCTCCCTCTGATGGCTCCGGGAAAGGATCCTTCCCTGCCTCCTCCTAGATTCCTGTGGTTGCTGGCAGTCTTCGGTGTCCTTGGGTCACAGCTGGGTCCACCGCAGTTCCTGCCTCCGTCTTCCCGTGGCCGTCTTCCCTGTGCGTGCCTGTGTTTCTCGCATAGGAACAGTCACTGGAGTGGGCTCCAGCCTACTCCAGTGTGACCTCCTCTTAACTTACTACTAATTACATCTGCAAAGAGCCTATTTCCAAGTAAGGTCACATTCTGAGGTTCTGGGTGGACATAAATTTGGGGGGGATGCTTGTCAACCCAGCGCACCCCCTGAATAGAATTGATGTGATTGGAATCATTGTCAGTTATGTTCTACAAAAGCACCCATAATTTTTCTCATTTTCCTTTTCTATCTTGGTGGGAAAATATTTGGTGTTTTTTTTTTTTTACGTTGTCTTAATGGTACCAAAATTATGACTTACTTCCATAATTCCTATCTGTTCCAGGATTCATACACTTGAGAATTTCATCAGATTCCCAAGGTGGTAGCATCTCCTTCCCTCCCCTCACTGGGATATCTGCCCTCCCTCACTGTCCTCCCCTCCCTACCCCACTGGCTTTGATAACTGTCTGCTTGGGGCACCTGCCTGCCCTCTGGCATCTGTGTCCTCATGTCCCCTCACCTCTGGAAAAGAGGAAAAATAGTACCCAGAGAGATTTGCTGGAGGCCATATATACACACTTGCAAAGAAAACAGTGCATGGAGTGCATTGCCCAGGGTCCAGCAGGAGCTAGGAAGGCAGGCACGTTTCAACAGAGTAGATGGGGAGTGTTTAATAAAGAGGCTATTGATAAAGGTGTGAGCAGAGTTAAGAGAAAATGCCAAGGGAAGGTGCAAGACCCTAGAGTTATTCCTACCACCCCTTGGCTTGAGGGGGCAAGAGTGGAACCTGGAGGGAGGAGCCGAAGCTGGGGGAGGGGACCTTGCACCAGGATGTGGCCTTTGGTAGAGGGACCCAGCCAAACTGCAGAGACCACGAATGAGCCCAGGGACATAGACACCCACTTCACTTTCCTCCTTCCCTCTGTGTCCTGGCAGTGCTTCCTGCGGTGGAACCAAGTGGTGGTCCGCTGACACTGTCCACCGCAGAGCCTCCAGAACACAGTGCACTGCTGGGGACCCGGGGAGAGGACAGATCCTGAGGAGTCGACAGAAACTGTCCAGACACAAAGCCGAGGTTCTTCTCCTGGGGTGACCATGGGGTGAGGAGAGCTTGCCTTGCCAGCGTCCTGGTGGAACATCTCGGGAACAAGCCCAGAGAGGGGGCATTGAGTCCAGGCCACCGAAAAAGCCCATTTGCAGCTAATGAGCCACAGTTCATTACAGGGCAGTTTCCAATCAGCAGAAGTAATTTCATACTTTACATAGGGGGTGGGGAGCAGCCTAGATTTTGTGGATAGGGAGTTAAGAAAATGCTGAAATCCTATAAGAAATAACGGTGATACGACATCTCTTTGGTTCTCCTGGAGAGAGTTGGAATCCATTATATTAAGTGATGTATCCAAAGAATGGATAAACAAGCATCACATGTACTCACCAGAAAATTGGTTTCCCTGACCATCACCTAAATTGCACATCGGGGAAGGGTACCAATTAGATATCAGATTGAGATGGGGGGTAGGGGGAGGTGATGGGTGTATGCCTACATGATGAGTGCGTTGCACACCGTCTGGGGAATGGTCATGCTTGAGGGTGCAGACTTGGGGAGGTGGGGGGTGGGGGGAGGGGATGGAGGTATGACTACATGGTGAGTGCCAGGCGAACTGTCTGGTGAATGGACACGCTTGAGGCTCTGACTCGGGGGGATGGGCAGGACATGGACATTGTATATAACCTGAACTTATGTACCCCCATGATGAGCTGAAATTAAAAAAAAAAAAAAAAAAAAAAGCTGAAATCTTATAGTGGCAACTGGTTGTTCTGAGAGTTGGAGCAATTCTAGAACAGAAAGTGACACAAACACTAAAAAGGCGACTGATGTACCTGTGCTGTATAACTAATTCAAATCATTCTACCTCAGATGGACCTAATGATCTAGGTATTCCAAATAAATATTAATTCAATTTAAATTTTCTGAACTGGGCATGGTGGCTTATGCCTGTAATCCCAGCACTTTGGGGAGCTGAGGTGGGAGGATCATTTGAGGCCAGGAGTTGGAGACTAGCCTGGGCAACATAGTGAGACCTATCTCTCAGGAAGCAAAAAAGAAAAAGAAAATAAAAATTAGCCAGGTGTGGTGGTGCACACCTGTAGTCCCAGCTGCTTGGGAGGCTGAGGAAGGAGGATCGCTGGAGCCCAGGAGCTCAAGTCTACAGTGAGCTATGATGGAGCCACTGCACTCCAGCCTGGGTGACAGAGCGAGACCCTGTCCCTAAAAATAAAATAGGAGATAAAGAAAATAAATGTTTGTGTGTAACGTTACAAAGGCAGGAGGTATATAATTTGTAGTTGATTTAAACAGAAACATGAGGTCTACTCAAAAAGAAAAAAAACAAAGAACTCAGAATGTTTTTGCTACCTATGTGTTGATGTTATTTTTTAAGGGCTCATAAGAAAATAGTATTAGTTGATATCCTCTTTCATAAGTACTACTAAAAGTATTATAGACATGCAAAGGGAACAAAAATTATCTGGATAATTAACTCAAATTTTCTTCTCAAAGCAGAGTCTCCTCTTTTTTGCTATAAAAAAATCTCATTTATGGGAAATGGAATTAAGTCAACAGATTTTTCAGCACATCTTTTTTTTTTTCCCTCTTCTCCTTTTGACAAATGAACTCAAAGGTGACATATATAGATGTATTTTTTTTTTGTTCATAAGCATTTAAACTACATTTTTTTTGTGTAAGTCAAATGAATCATTACATATTAATTTGTACAATCAGATTTATTGGGGTTTCCGGAGCTGTTAGGAGTTTTCAAATATGTACTTAAAAACTTTTGGGTCATTTCTATGATTTATTACATGGTAATATTATACAAATATAAGTTTAGGTGCCCATTAAAAATAGATTTGAGTCCCATAATCTGAAAATTACTCAGTTCTCCGTAGTTCATAATGCATTGCATTAGCTGGCAGTATAGAGCCATTATGCTATTAACACAGATTTGAGCAGCAATAGAGAAGTCCTTACGAGAAGGTTGAAAGAACAAGATCCACTTCTAATGGCTCTTTGAGCCACTTGGAGCAAGGAAATTCTTTGTGGGCATGGTTTTAAACTCTGAATAATGAGGTTATAAAATTTAAAAAATACTGATTTCTGGGTGCTATTTTAAAATACCGTGTCTCATAAAACATTATTTTTTAAAAAAGTAAGTATTTGAGTAGTCAGAAGGGGCTATTTTTTTCTGCTTCCATTTTGAAGATGACTTAGGAGTCTGCGGAACGTGAAAGATAAGGAGTATCTGCATGGGGTCCCTAATAGAGCATGTCGAGGAGGCTCTATTCTGCTCTTCTTGAGATGGATGGATGCTGTAAGGCAACCGGCAACGGCATCTGCAGGAGCTACGTGGGCACGGCCTGGCGAGCACCCTGGGGGAGGCAGATGGGTTGCTCACGAGAATGTGAATGGCTCTGAGGAAGGATTCTGCCCTGGGTCCCCCAAAGCCCTCACGTTCTGCTGGCCCTCGGGCTGGTTCAGTCTTTGCCACGTCGGTCCTGTGAGCTGAGACCTGTGAGATAAGTCTGCATTTCCGACGTCTTCAGTATGACTGTAACGTGGGTAAAGCAAGGCAGAGAGCAAGGCAAGCGCCCTGGGACAATCGCGGAGGCCTCACTCCCTCTGCCTGGTTCAGAAACAGCTAAAGACTGAAGTTATTGGGCCCCAAACTCTGCTAGATCTCGAGCCCAAATTTAATATTTCAACACGATGGCTGGTTGGTTTGAAAAAAGAAAGCCTTGGTATTTACAGTATGTTTTCTTTTTCTGAAGGGCTTGCGAATATGCTGATGTCCTCCTGGCAGTAAGCAGCACCTAGACAGTGGTCCTTGGCCTCAGATGCACGTTAGTGTCATCTAAAGACGGACTGATGAGCATCAGTGCTCGGCCACCTCCCCAAACCTGTTAGTCTGTCAGGACCAAAGAGGGAGCGACCTGAACTGACAAAGGGAAGGGAGGCGTCTCCCACTCCTTCTCTCAAACCAGGGGTCCCCGTTGTTTCTCTGTAATTCACCTCTGAACCACCTATGCCCAGAAGGCTATTGACCTGTGTGTTCAGCTGAGAAGGGAGGTTCTGTATGGAGGAAATAAGACTGGGATGGGGTCAGTCCAGGGCATTGGTGGTCTTGATCTGACCCCAAGGACTGTGTCTGAGTCCTCTGGAGAGAGTGAGATGAGTGACAGACACCATGGCGTGACTTTGGGTGGGCGCCCCCCAAGATGTGAGGAAGAGGGGACACTCTCCACCTAGGCAAGGGACACAGCATAGCTTCAGAGTAGGAAAAGCAGCTGGGCACGGCTTGAAGAGGCAGGTGGCACAGGGAGAATGGAGGCGCTGCCCTTTGATGCCAGCGTCAGCACCTGCAGTGTGGACACTGGCCTGCATGGGCGGACAGAGCAGCGGCATGAAGAATCCTGAGCCAGTGTGCAGACTCCCTGGTGACTCAAGGGTGCATGTATGTGTGCATGTGCATGTGTATGAGTAAGCACGCATATATGAACATACATGTGTTTCTCAGGGGACTGGTGCACAGGTGGGAAAGGAGCCAGCAACACCGGGGCTGATGCCCTTTCTGTGACCCTCATTGTAGCCACAGGCTGGTGAGGCCTGGGGAGCCCTTAGTGACATGTGGATCTAGCGTTGGTTTCCATGTCATCTCTTGGGTGGACGTGGCACAGCCCACAGTGATTAAAGGAAAAGCAAAGATACCATTAACCCTGGCACCCGTCTTGGCTCCAAGTCCATGCTCCATGAAGCACGTACAGCTCTCAGGTCTCAGTACTGCACTTTGCCTAAGATCTGACGCTCTCCTCCCCTAGCAGCAAAATGAAGCGATCTTTACTGACTAGGTCAAATGTTGCTTTCTCCAGGCCATATTCCCTGATCTACAGCAGTTACAAATCTCTCTCCATCTTCTGGTTTACTGGAACATGTCATTTGTACTTCTGTTATTGAGGGTTTACCACTTTCTCATTTGGAAATCTGCTCATTACATGAGTATGTAATTGCATGCTCATTTGTACTCTTGCACGTTTCCACCAGATGGAAGTCCTCGAGGGCAGAGCCCAACTCTTAGCTATCCTATTTCTGCAATAAAGTACATGCGGGGAAGTCACCTCTACGTGTTTCCTGAACAAATGAATGACTAACCCCCAAATCCTTTCCAGTTGAACAGCTGTGAACATTTTGCTCAGAAAAACATACACTTCACAAAGAGGTACTTCTACCGTTTTTTAAAACCATTCCTGTTTTAAATTGGGTTGGGAGTCTGTAGGGGTGTTTCCTGCGTATAATTACCATCCCCTGACCCGTAAGCTTGAAGCCTGACTCTCCACTCCCTTCCTGGAGTGGTTCGCTACGTGTGCCGTGTGCTGTTCTCTGCTTGTGGATTAAGTACTTAGTTTTGAGTAAAGCCTCCTTGTGGGGCACCCAAACATGTGAATTAGACAAGCAGTTCCCAACTTTGAGGGGACTGAGGAACACCCCATTTTAATGGCAAAAACTTCAACAGATCTTCTATGGTAGTTGTACTTTTACTCTTTGTTAATTGAGAACAGATATAATGACAAAATGCTGGGGATAATATGAGGAACACCTTTAAAGTAGGTTTTTTAAAAAAGTATTTAATCTTAATAGCCCCTGCAGGCATAAGTCTGGCATCATTTTATTTTTTATGGGAACTAAATAAAGATCAGAATGGCAGTCTTGTTGCCACGTGTTCATGGATGCTGTGAAATTACTCCCGTGTGCCCTCAGGTCCGTGACCTGTGCATTATGGGTCACTGGGATAAACAGTCCTTTCAGTTAAATGTCATGGTCAAGGAATAGCAGAACCCACCGCCCTGCTGGTGTTTTGCAACCGCTTTACTCTCCCCTACATGCATTTTACTTTCTGTGTGTGCACAGCTTAGAGTCAGCCTGTCTGCTAAAAGGAGAAAGGGGATATGACTGTGTCTGTTTGGAGATAAATCACGTCAACTGCATAGTGCTGCCTAGAGCCAGACTAGACACAGGGCCCGGCTCCTCCCACGTTACAATGCAGAGTTTAAGTCGGTGCGGGATGAGCTGAGGGGCTGCCTGGGGGTAGCGCACAGGCATCAGTCTTTTTTTCCAGTTGGACTTGACAAGTGTGAAAGGGAAAGCGTGTCATAAAACATAACGAGATTCTGAGCATCAAGTGTTTCTGTCCAGTTGTTCTAAAAGCTTCTTTATCAACTCACTTTGTAAACCGACCATGCAGAGCAGTTTCTGTGGGATGGATGATTAACAGGAGTCAAAACTACAGAGTGTTCTGTCTTCAGGTGTTAGCAACTAGATGGGATTTCTCCATTCTTGTATGATATTAATCTGCCTCCGTGTGTTCTGGCAGGATGCTGCCATCTCGTATTTTCAGCTTGCCTTTTGTATGAAATAACACACAATTTATTTCAGACATACACAATCTTTTTTGTTTCATCTTTGACTATTTTTAAATTTAGAGTCTTCAGAGTGATGAATGTTTCCTAAATATAAATTTTCCTATTTTACGAAGTTGAGGGCCTAATATCATTTCTGAACTTTCTATAATCAATAGATTATTGCTATTGTTCTGGCAAGATTGAAGAAAGGTTCAATTACTTGAGGAAAATGATGTCATTTGAATGAAATATATTGTTCCACCCATCACAGGCTTCTCTGGCACATTATTGACAGATTTTATAATGCTTGTTTCAACCTGCCAGTGTTTCAAGGATACATTCAATTCTTCCACTAGAAGCATATAAAATTGCCTCTTTTGTTCTTCAAGGAAGTAGCTGGGACTAGAACCTAGGTCTCCAGGTCTCCAGTTGCTGGACTGTTGATCTGATGCTACTGATGAGGGCCTTGTAGACACCTGTGGGGATAGGGGTCTGCTTGCTGCTCCCCAAAATGTCTTTCACAGTGGTGTTAACCCAGGAGCTCAGTTTCTGCCTCTTGGGTCTTATAGGTTATTATACCAAGAGTGGATTCTGGACCCAAACTGGACCAACTAGACTTGTTTTCTTGAGAAAACAAATGCAGGATCAGAAGCAGGGCATGAAGACAAATAATTTGACCTGTGTCCCTAGTTCCTGAGAGAAGCATCCAAATCCTTGGACTATCCCAGATGATGTGAATGTCTTTGTTATTCTTCATGAGGGGCCTGTGGATTGCATCGAGTTCATGCTAAGATGACTCAAGGTGGGGACTTGTCACACCTCAAAGGCCAACCATGTGATTAGAGGGTTGGGTCTTTGAGCCACGAGCTATCAGCTTGACCGCTGGGGAGGGGCGGGGGGTAAGGAGGTTCAATCAATCATGCCACAAAATGAAACTCCAATGAAAACTCCAGATACTGGGGCTCAAAGTAAACTTTCCGGTTAGTGGAAAGATGTGCCAAGAGAGTGACAGGCCCTAATGCCATGAGGGAGGGCACAGAAGCTCTGCATTTGAGACATTCCCAGACCTCCTCACTGTATATGTCTCTTTATTTGGTCCTTATTTGTATCCTTTATAGTAAAACTTCAATTGTAAGTATAGTGCTTTCCAAAGTTCTCTGAGTTATTCTAGTGAATTATCGAACCTGAAGTGATGGTGGGAAACTTCTAAGTTTGTAGCCGATTGGTGAGCTGGCCTGGGATCCCCGAACTTGTGGCTGGTATCTGAAGTGAAGGCAGTCTTGTCGGAGACTGAGCCCTTACCCTGTGGAGTCTGTGCTGACTCTGGATGGTCCGTGTCAGAATTGCATCTCAGTGTTGGATGAGCAATGGTGGAGGTTTGGAGAGAAAGCCTCAGGCTCCTTTGTCATACAACTCCCTGGTTCCTATCTTCTCCATGAGGTACCTTAGCATCCTTCCAAGAATTTTCTTTCATCTCCCCTTATACCCCGATCCAGCTAGAATTGATCTATGCCTTGCAAATCAAAGAAACTTTAGTACTTTGTCCAGGGAAGAGGCCATCAGAAGCCTTTGGTACCCCTCCCAGGTGGGCTCTTGATAAGTCCTAAGTGTTCCTGGTTCTCCAGAATCTGTTCCTATAGGTGGCCAAATGGACGATCATGGTCCCTGGACTGTTTCCCTCTCGTCTTGCATCCTCTGCCCCGAGCCTGGGTTAGGGGCTGCCGTCTTCCTCTGCTTCCCCTTCCTGGCGACCTCTGTTCTCAGGCTGCACCACAGCAGATGCTTGCTGAGGATGCAGATAGGAAGGGCCTCAGGGGACCTCCTCCAGCTGTGACACTGTAACAGAGGGAATGGCCTGGAAGAAAAACTGCCAAAAATATTTTCTGTCTCTTTAAAATATCCTGAGAACTAAAACCTGCATCTGTGTCTCAGGCCAGTGGTTGGGAGGGGCAGGGTCATAATTTTTTGTTCTTTGTGTTGCAGGAGATAGCACAGCCACCCCAGGCTGGCGCCAGCTCCCCAGGTAGGCAGAAATCACAGGCTCTGTCTTTGGCAGAGATGGGATGATTAGAATAGTTAGCCACAATAGCCCAGAACTGAGGGTCCTCCCTTTAAAAGCTTTGTATTTCTGCTGATGTTCAGGAAATTTAGATTTTGAGAGGGAGAAGGTCTACCATTTTTCCTCCTTTGCCATAAAAGTAATAAACTTCTCTTTCCTTCTCCTCAAACCACTTGTTCTTGTTCTTCTGATGCAGCCTCAAGGACAAGTGCCGAGCTTCCAGTAACAACCCCAGAAGCTGTCATGGACTGCTTTTTTTATGTTAGATTCTTCTTTCTGAAATCAATAGCATTTTCCATTTTGCTACTGTTTTGGCCTGTGTGTTAATGTCTTTGGTGTTTCAGTTTGATATAATGACAGGAGAATTGTATTGTCTCTTTTTCTCTGTAATTTCTAAATATTAAAAATTGAATTATGGATTTTGAAGAAGATGCCAATGAGCCATATCTCTAATACATACTAATGGACTGTACAATTGGTATTTAATTAGAATATTATCTGGAATCTTTTCTAAAACACTTAAACCTAAGTTTTAGGAATAGAAATGTGCAAACTTGTTTCTTCTTTGAGTCCTCTGCTTATTTCCTGCTCTTTTCTGGTTGCTCATCTTATCACAGGGATGAGATTAATTGGACTGTCAGTCTTGTTTTAACTTTCCACTTCGGTGCATTTAGAAACTCTTCCAGCAATTTCAACAAACTAAAGTACATGTGAAAAAAAATTTAAATGTACCTGATAAATTTTATCTGGACATATATCAACCCTAGAAGTCTTAAAGGTTGGAGACTTTTACAAGCTTCTAGGGTGTTTTTGATGAGTACCCAAATTGGAACCACTGCTTAATGGTTTTGTAAATCATCTACGTGTATATTTTTGTAATTGCTTATCTATCCCTCTTCAAATAAACAGAGATTCCGAAGTGGTTATTTTAAAGATCTAAGAAGTAGGGCACTTGTCTTTTATTCCAGAGCCAAGATTGAGATGGGAAGAAGAACCCCAAGAGACGGAGTTAGCAGAGGTAACTGAAGAGAAAAGAGCAAAGCGGCATTAACCCCTAGGGACTGGGGTTAGAAGGAAGAAAGGCCCTTGGAAGGGTCTAGAGGAGATAGAAAAGAAAAGAAGAGATGGAAAGTAGCCTGCAGAGCCACCAATTCCTGCCTCTGACATCCTTCTTAGTCCCAGCCACAGGTTGTGGCCTGGGACCCCCCAGGTGAACAGGCATTTGTGTTTATTATCATAACCCGCTTCCCAGTGGATGCCAGGTGTTTACTGTAGAGCTTCTGCTGGTGGCTCCCACTCCAGAGCTTTATCTCGAAGTTCCCATGACAGGTAACCTACACGACTGTTCTAATTATTTCAGGTAGATATTTTAATTTCTGGTGCTTCATGCAACGTGACTGGGCAGGGCTCAGCCTTTGTGCTGTAAACCTCTGACTCCACCCCTGCTTGCCTGTCACCCTTGTTCAGTGGCTGATGGCCGAGCCTGGCTGCACAGTCAAATCCAGAGCCCCAGGACCTCTGGAGAGACAGATCGATGCCAATGAAGGCTACAGTTTCAGAGAATTGGAAACTTGGAAGCTTGTATAGCTGCGATCTCAATTTATAAGTCAACAGGCAACAGACATTATTTTTTGCATTACTGATTTACTTTTTTATTACAAAACTAGTACACACTGATTGTTAAAAATTCAAACCCAGCAGAAGAGTATAAAGTAAATAGTTGAAGTCTCCATTCCCTGAATCTTTTCCTCTAGTTCAGCTCCCTAGATGTAACACTGCTAACAGTGTGCTCTTGCAGACACTTAGCCACACACTCTCTCTCTCTCTCTCTCTCTCTCCTCCCCGCCCTGGCCCCACCCCATGGTTTTTGTCCTTTCCATTCTGGCAAAAAAAAGTGATGATATGAAGTGTTCCCTTTGCCCTTAGGAGTATCCGATGGGTAGCTTACATGTTGGCTCCTGTTTTATAGTTAACCTCTGATCCATTGTCTGGGTAGGCCTTAACTCATTTAACCATTCCCTATTGATATTTGGGTTGTATCCACTTTTGTTATTTGATCATTCAATAAATACTAAGCATTTATTAAATGCCAAGTTCTGTTTTAGACCAAGATTCTTGTCCCTGTGTAGTCTACTGCAGTGGACAGCTGTTTACACCCTCCTTGACCACCTGGGCAAGATTCTGGGGTGTGATGGTCAGAAAAGTGTGGGATTTTACATGTGGATGGATGCTGCCCAAATCCCGCACATCTAACTGCAGATTGTATCTCTTAAAAATCTGCCATTTTTATTTTTATGTAGAAAGAGTTGTTTCCAGGATCCTGTCTTTTGTGGGCCAATGCAAAAGTGATTGCATTTTAATTAGAAATGCTGGGAGAACAATTGAAGTCGTGATGGAAGAGATCTATTGTCAGGGAAACACTGATGGAGTTTCTCACTTGTATTCTGGCGACTCTCCTTTCTCAGCAGATGTAATTTAAACAGCTCAGAGAACCATTTTCCCAGGGCGTCCTCAGGCTCTGAAGTGTCTGGGGACTGACAGAGGTCTCCAATGAAACCTGGCACTTTTCTAGAACTTCCGGGGGTGGGGGGCAATGTTTTAGGAATCTGGGGTTCATTTTCAGAGTTTCAGCAGTGGCTGTGTTTTGGAAAAGCCTGCAGATTTGATAGAAGAATTCTTTTACGGTTTCTGATCCCCTCAAAATGAACAGATATACTATAGAACATTAAATCAGACCTGTGATTTCAATAGTGTCTTTATTTTGCTACATGATCTCAGACTTTATGTTTATATGTTTTCAGCATCTCTGGAAAGAGAGGAGAGTAATTGTTGCATTCAGCACCTGCCATGAATGCAAAGAAACCTGGCTGGTTGTTTTTTTGTTTTTTTTTTTAAACCCAGTTTCTCCATCAACCTGAGTCTCAGTTCCCTAATCCCTTCTCTTTAGGTGTTGCTGGGAACCTCTGCTGGGGAGAGAGTGATACTGCCTACAGGCAGAAGAGTGGCACATTATATGGGGGAAAGGGAGTCAAATAAGTAAGGAACTCTGAAGCCAGAGTCTTGAGTTCACATGCCTGAATGGGCACTTCCTAATGAAGTGACATAGGCATGCAATTAACCTGCCCAGGTCTCAGTTGATCCGTCTGCAAAATTGGATAGTACTGTATGTACCCCACAGGGCTTTTGTGAGGATCATCTGCATTTGCAGTCACACAGCTGGCATTCAGATGTGGGTTTGCTTCCTCTGTTTAGCTGTAGCAGGACTGGGCCAGACGGTGGGGGAGCTGGGGCCGTGGGGACGCTACTTGGTTTGTAGTCCACAACGACACGCTGCTGGAGTCACACAGGCCACGGGCGCAGGGCTGAAGCTCTGGGCTGCGTGATTTCCTTGCTGTGGACTCTTGCTGAATCATTTAACCTCCCTGAGCCGCTCATTCTGTTGTCAAAGGGAGATAATAATGGAACCCACACCTGGAGGGTGTTGGTGAGAATTAAATGAGGGTGTAGCCAGGGGGTGTCCTGCACCGTGCCCGGCATGCAGTAAATGGCACCGTTGTCACCAGTGCTGCTCTTAGTTTCACTTCTGTCTGAATTACTTGACTGGGTTTTAGTTGAACGGCTGCATGTTCACTCGGCATAGTAAATGAGGGGCGATAAAAGGTCCTTTTCTACTTTGTTGTCATCGTTTCTCTGTCTTCAAACAGGTGCCTGCAGAGGCAGCCAGACCAGTGGGTAATTTTGCTAGAAGAAGCGCTACCTGTGCTGAAATGGAAATTGTTATTCTTGGCAGGCACTTTCCAGTGTTCCAGTGGACAAATCAACACAAATACCTTCCCTGAGCAGTTTCAGGTAAGTTACTCGGGGAGCATTTGCCGCTGGTGCCCTTGAAGGCGGCGGGCGGGGGGGTGGGGGGCAGCCCTGGCTGTTCACTGGCTCGCAGTCCCGGCAGCTGCAGTGGTTGCCCCACCGAGACTCCTGCACGACATGTGATCGAAAGCCAGTCATCTTCCCTGCTCTGTGGTGCAGGATACAGAACTGCAGTCAAGTGGGCACGTGGGCAACGACAAGGCACTCATTCGTTCATTCATTCCTAATTCATCATGAATCTGTTCAGCAAATGTTTACTGTGCACACATGACATGCCAGGTCCTGACCTAGGTCAGGAGAGCGCCGTTGTTAGGAAGAAACATGGTGCCTTTCTGTGGGCATTCACCGTGGTAAACAGTCACGCAGGGAAGCACTGAAACGGAAACGAGGAGAAGCCCGGGGTGCTGGAGGGCGTGCAGTGGGAGTTCAGACCTGTGCAGAAGGGCTGGGAAGGCTGTGGGGGACATGGTGCTTGCAGGGAGACTGGAAGGGTGAGGGCGGCTAACCCTGACTTGACACCAGCTTCCAGGTGAGAGAAGAACATTCCAAAAAGATGGAGGGACAAGTACAAAGGCCCTGAGGTGAGAGGGAGCTCGCACATTCCAGGAATTGAGAAAAGGCCAGTGTGGCAGTGGGTGAGGGGTGAGCAAGTCAAGATGCGGGTTGGGGGGGGTGGTCTGGTAGGCATGGCCGGGAAGCTCTGTTTTTATTCCAATGAGAAATCATTAGAAGGTTTGAAGAATGACTGTCTGTGCGTGTGTGTGTTAAACACAGTTGATCCCATCTCACAGGGAACCCCTGGCTGCAGTGTCGGGGGGCAGGGGGCAGATGTGGAAATGGGAGCACAGCAGGAAACCAGGGAGAGAGGAGAACTTGAATGGAGATGGTGGAGGAAATAACTGGGCCTTTGAAAGCAATTCAGGAGATGCAATTGACAAGTTTTAGATTTAGAAAGGGAGGTGATGGAGAGGTTCAGGGTAAAGGGTGACATTTAAGCTCCTGACTTGATAGACCAGGTTGGACAGTGGGGCCATTGGCTGAGACGGGAAACACTGGCAAAGAGCCAAGTGGGGGCAAGAGGGGCACAGGAAGGACATGGAAAACTGCAGGTCCTTCTGTACTCTCAGGCCTTTCCTGACCCTGCCCTGTGGCCACTCTGCACTAAGGAAGAAGCTGCTTCTGAGTTTTGTGCCACTAACCCTTCTGGAAACATGCTTTCAGATTTCTCCCCAATTAATACCACGAAATTGCTACATTTTTGGTGCTCATCAGGGAACTCAATTCAACCTCTGAAAGAACTGCACTTTCAGACCAAGTTTGAGTCAAGTTCACATTCCTTGTAGTAATAAATACCAAAATCTGGCTGGGGGTGGTGGCTCATGCCTGTAATCCTGGCTCTGGCAGGCCAAAGTGGGAGGATTGCTTGAGGCCAGGAGTTTGAGACCATCCTGAGCAAGAGCGAGTCCCCATCTCTACAAAAAAATTATCTGGGCTGTGGTGGTGTACCCATGTAGTCCCAGTTATTGGGGAGGCTGAGGCAGGAGGATCACTTGAGCGCAGGACTTTGAGGCTGCCGTGAGCTATGATGATGCCATCGTACTCCAGCCTGGGCAACAGATTGAGACCCTGTCTCAAAAACAACAAAAAACAAAAACCAAAAAAAACCCAAAAAACACAAAAACCCAGTACCAACAGCCACCACTCTGTGAGAGCCACTGTGCTAAGTGCTTAATATTTGCAGATTTACCTAAGCTCTGTTCCAAGTCAGACCACCCACAAGCACCAGCAAGCCTAGGTCTGGTTTGGTAGGCAAGGGATTAACTGATTGAACAGACACTCCTCTCCAGGGACTGACTATGCTGTGCTAGGACCTTGGGATGTCCTCAGAGTGGGGATGGATGAGTCAGTGCCATGTTCAGTTGCTGTGCTACGTGTACGCCCAAGGGGTCTTTGTTTCTTCAGTAGGGAAAAGAGTTTGCTTAAGGTGGGTCCCTATTCGTTTTCATGATCATCTGACATGCGGATGTGCCGACTCGACTCTGCTGCAAACAATTAGAGACTCACACCACTGTCCTTAAATGATCATCCATGTGTCTCTTCTAGAAACTTTGGTAGCACCTGCTATGTGCTAGGCACTCACTCATATAGGCCAAGGTTCCTGGGTAAGAGAGATGCCCTGGGAATGTGGACATCTCAGGACCTGGCTGTAGCAGAAGGAGGTAATACAAGGAGTGGGTTCTGGATTATAGAAGAAGAGATTAACTGACAGGGAGGCTTGGGGCAGGCTTCCTGGAGGAGGTAGCACTTCGGAGATGGCATGAGGCATGAATAAGAGTTCAGGAGGTAGAATGCATGAGGGAAGAACCTTCTGGGCATAGAAATAAAAGAGATCAGGGTATGTTTAGGGAAGTGCAGGGAACATGATGGGGAAGTGGTGACAGAAGAGGCAGCAGTGAGAAAGGGACAGATTGGGGGAGCGGGGGACTTCCATGCTAAGGAGTTCCGATTTGATTCTGTAGATGGCTGGAGCGGTGACAGATTTCCCAGGCAGGGAGTAGCAGGACATAACTTAGAAAAATGACTCGGGTCATTTGATGGCAAGAAGTGGGTTGGAAAGGTGAAATTTTGGAGGCAAGTTTCCAGATTTAGGCAGCTGTTGTGAGCTGAATTGTGTCCCCTCAAAAATATACGTTGAAGTCCTAAGCCTAGTTCTTGTGAATGTGACCTTATTTGGAAATAAGATCCTTGCAGACGTAGTCAAGCTAAGATGAGGTCGTTACGGTGGCCCTAATCCAGTATGTCTGGTGTCCTTATAAGCAGAGGGAAACTTGGACACAGGCGCGCTCAGGGATAAGGCAGTGTGATGATGGTGGCGGCAGAGATCGGAGCTGTGCAGCTGCGAACCAGGCAATGCCGGGGCTTACTGGCAACACCAGGGGCTGGGGGAGAGGCCTGGAACAGATTCTCCCCTGAACACATCCAGAGAATGCAGCCCTGCCCATGCCTTGGTTTCAGACTTCTGGCCTCCAGAATGTGAGAGAACACGTCTGGTTTTGAAGCCACCCAGTTTGTGGGCATTTGTTACTGTGGCCCTGATAATAGGGAAGCCTCCCATGTTTCCTGAAAACCAGCTGGCCCGGGACTTACCCTTAGAGTCTTCACACAGACGTGTTACCCAACCACAGGGAGAATTCAGAGCTCAAACTTTCTTGGTTAAAGTAAGATGTGAAGACCTTCGACAGCCCAGGTGAGTCCTCTCACAAGGCATGAGGCTGACGGTGGTGGAGCTGTGATCATCTCCTTCCTCAGTGGACATGACAAACCAGCTCTTAGGAAAAAGACGGGGCAAGAAGGAGTGGCCAATCACATGAGAGCCACGCTGCCCACCGAGACCCCAACTCGCACCTGGCATGCTAAGAATTATACTGGAAAGGGTGAAGTTATGATATGCTCTGGATGCTTCTGATAACTTTATAGCCCAGCAGCCAAATTTGAGTCAGATTTACCATTTGTCTTGCATGGACAGGTTGCTGGTGGGGTGAGAAGGAAGCTTCTTGTCCTAACTTTGGTTTAAACAGCTGACTCCTCCTGTCACCGACTGCAGTGACAGGTTAAAAATGAAAGCAAGAACCTCACTCCATAATTAAAGAATGCAAACTGGACCAAGAAAGAGATGCCATTGTTCACCTATCAAATTGGAAATAATTAAATTAAGTGTTGTTGGGGACAGGGGAGGGAGGCAGTGTTTGGCAGTCAATCCCACAATGTTAGTGGGAGTAGCATAGTTTGCATCCACTTGGAAGGGTAATTTGGTAATGTCTGTCAAAATGTTTAATGCACAGACATGTTGACAAAGAAGTACTCTGCTAGGAATTTACCCTATGGTGATGCTTGTAAAACTCTGCTAATGTATATGTGCAAGGGTGCCCATTGCAGCATTGTTTATAATAGCAAAATATAAAAATTTAAGAATTACAAATAACCTAAATGTTTTTCAGTAGGAGACCAGAGAGTTTAATTATGCACATCTATACAATGGATTACTAAAATTAATTGGGACATTTATTCTGGGTAATTATATTTCTGGTTAGAGTACAAATCAGTACAACCACTTTGCAAACTATTAGCTTCTGCTAAGGCTGAAAAAATGCATGCCGTATAACACAGCAGGTACACTCCTGTGTGTACACCCCACAGATATGCGTGCATGTAATCACCAAAAGGTGTTCTAAGACTGTTCGTAACTGCTCTACATATTTATATTAGCCCAAACTGGAAATAATTCAAATATACAAAAATAAGAGATAGGATCAATAAATTATAGAATAGACATACTATTGGAATGAAAATGAATAAACTGCTCTGTGCAACAACATAGATGCATTTCACAAGCATAATGTTCATAATGTTGAGTCGAAGAAGCCAGACATGGAAGAGAAGGTGATACAGGTTGAATATCCCTAATCCAAAATTCCAAAATCTGAAATGCTCTAAAATACAAAATTTGAGTGCTGACATGGTTATCAAAAGAAAATGCTCATTGGAGCATTTTGGATTTTGGATTTTCAGATTAGAGATGCTCGATCAGTAAGGATGATGCAACTATTCCAAAATCTGAAAAAATTCAAAATTTGAAACACTTCTAGTCTTAAGCATTTTGGATGAGAGATACTCGACCTGTAGGACATATCATATATGATTCCAGATGTCTAGAGCCCAAGGGCATGCAAAACTAAATGACAGGGATAGAAATTGGGGTAGGGCAACCTTTGTTGGGGGTAAGTAATGACTGGGATGAGGCCTGAGAGAACCTTCTGGGGTGCTGAGTAATATTCTATCTCTTGACAGAGGTGGTGGTGATTATTTGAATGTATTCACTTTGAAAATTCATTACATTCTACACTGATGATTTTGGCAGTTTATATATGTAATGTTTCAATTTAAGAAGTTTATTTAAAAATAAGAAGGTACAACTCAAAAATAACAAACAATTCAAAAATGGGCAAAGAACTTGAAGAGATATTTTTCCAAAGAAGATAAACAAATGGCTAATAAGCACATGAAAAGATGCTCAACATCATTCATCATTAGAGAAATACAAACCAAAACCATAATGTGATACCATTTCACACCCACTAGGTTGGCTATTATTTTAAGAAAGGAAAATATAGCAAGTGTTGGGGACAAGGTGGAGAAATCAAAACCCTGTGCATTGCTGGTGGGAATGTAAGATGGTGCAGCCACTGTGGAAAACGGTTTGGCAGTTCCTCAAAAAGTTAAGCATAGACTTATCATATGATCCAGCGATTCCACTCCTAGCTACATACTCATATTTAATATGGTTAAAAGTGGGGACTCAACAGATACTTGTATACTAATGGCATTATTCACAGTCACCAAAAGATGGAAACAACCAAGTATTCACAACAGGTGAATGTATAAACAAAATGTGGTGCATCCATACAGTGAAATATTATTCAGCCTTAAAAAGGAATGAAATTCTGTACATGCTGTAACATGGATGAAGCTTGAAAACATTATGCTAAGTGAAATAAGCCAGACACAAAAGGACACATTGTATGATCCCACTTACTTCAGGTAAGTAGGCTAATTTGTAGAGACAGGAAGTAGAAGGAGGTTACCAGGGGCTGGGTGGAGGAGAAAATGGAGGGTTATTGCTTAATGGGTACAGAGTTTCTGTTTGGAATGAAGAGAAAGTTCTAGAACTAGATAGTGGTGATGGTTATACAACATTGTGAAGTGCCATTGAAGTATACACTTAAAATGGTTAAAATAGTACAATTTATGTATATTTTACCACAATAAAAAAGTAAAATATAAATAATAGTTATGTGATATGAAATGATCTTCAACCTATGTTAAGAGAAAAGTCTAGAATAGTATATATATATAAAATATGACTAATTGAATATTTTAACAGCATATGCAAATATATGCAGTTACAAGCATTAATATTTTACTGGAAGGATGTGCAAGAAATATTGATAATGTCTCTGCAAAGGACTGAGAATGGGAGGAGAGGGAATGGTCCTTTTTACTTTAAACATTTCTTTGTATAGTTTGAGGTTTTCTTTTCCCCTCCCTGTACACGCATTGCCTTTATTAAAATAATCATAACGTGGGAGGAGGGCCGCCGGTGGAGGTTCCCTTGCACACACTTTCTGGCATGTTCGGGCCTCTGCAGGGTGGTCCTGAGTCCAGGGCTGGGAACTAGCCCAGCAGGAGGAAGGTGCAGGAAGGCATGACATGGGCAGGCTGAATAATGCAGTGACGTCCTGGGAAGAGCAAAGCGTGTTATCCCGGGATCCAGTGCATAGAAGCCCCAGTCCATTTCATTTTTATAGGCCAAATTATTGAATTATTCTCCTTCATTTTATGTCATCGTTTTAATAATAGATAAAAGGGCACCATACATTCACTGAGGTACTTGCAGGGTGGGTGATGGGGGCAGGAGGAGGCGGGAGAAGGAGCGGGAGAAAGAATATTTATGTCTTGGAACAATTATCTGTTGTATATTTAATGCCTGCAAATCATTGATGTTAGCAAAGTAGTTTCCTAGAAGAAACATCCCACGCTCCTTAGATGTGTTTTGGACTGTGCAGAGACTCAGTGGAGCAGTTTGCATTAGCATCTTTGTGAGGTGCAGTCATCATTTATTTAACCTGTGACTGTGGAGTTGGTCCTCATGTCCCCTAACTGCCTTCTTGGTAGAAAACAAGAAATTCCTTGGGCACAAGCTGTTTGGTTTAGAAGTTGCTTAAGTATATCACAATGAAACAGGAAAAAAAACATGTTTTCCTGGAAATTCAAGGAACGTGGTTGTCACTTGTGTACAATAGCTGTAGAACGGCTGTCCCCGGGAGCTTTCTGAGTATTTCATGCTGTCCAGGAGCCCTGAGAAATGTCAGACAAGCACTACTTCAAATCACAGGACAGGGCATTGTTTACACACCTGATTACTAAGAAGTTTCTGATTAATTCAAATGTTTAGCTTCCCTTTGGGGGAGCACTGAAATTTTAAAAATCAAAGTGTTATTAGGTGGGGGAAAAAATCAAGTTTTCAACAGATTTCAGAGCTGAGTTTGATAAGGGGGACAAAAATATTTTATGGTTTATTGCTATAGGTTGCATGTTTGTGTCCCCTTGCCCCAAATTCATATGTGGAAGCCCAGTCCTCAATGTGGCAGTATTTGGAAGTGGGACCTTTGAAAGGTAATTAGGTTTAGATGAAGTCATGAGAGTGGAGCCCCCATCACGGGACAGAGCCCTTGTAAGAGGAGGAAGAGAGACCAGAGCTCGCTCACTGTCTACCATGTGGGAACACGGCCGGAAAGTGGCCATCTGCAAACCAGACAGAGCTCTCACCGGACACTGAATCTGCTGTCTGGCACCTTGATCTTGGACTTTCCAGCCTCCAGAACTGTGGGAAGTAAATGTTTGTTTGAACCATCCAGTCTGTGTTGTTTTGTTATAGCAGCCCAAACTAAGACACAGAATAACTCTTTATTGTACTCAATCTACAGGTATTTCAAAGCATAATTTTGCCTGTGTCTTATAACTCAGTAAATCTATAGGATATAATGCTTCAACTTCCATGAATAATCCGATCATAAAGTTAGTTCTAGCAAGATCCTACGATAGTCTCCAGCCTTAGTTCTTTGAAATGCTTCCTTCAGCAGTGGAGCTGGCATCTGCTGAAAATCCAGGGAGCAGCTGATGCTTAGATGTGGGGGTTATTAGGAAGGATGTGCTCATTTGTTTCGTTTGAGGAGGCATAAACTCCCAGTAATTACCACTTCTCCAATTCCACTCAACAAGGAGGGTGTCTAATCATCATTAATGCATTTGCTGTATGCACTGTGGCACCAACCCCATGATGAGCACGTTTGGAATTAATCTGAATGTAACGTCGCATCCTTGCCATTTAGCATTGGTTAATTTCCTCTCCCCAAACTAGAAGCCCCAGAGTATACTTTCTATGCAAATATGTAGCATGGAGGGAACAGACTTGGCATCTTCAGTTGAGTAGGGGCTGGAAGATGCCACAGACCCGATTTCTGTGATGCTCTGCCACTCAGAGGAAGTCCCCCGTCGGCCTCAGAACTGCATCCACTCATGCTTAGGAATGAAGACAGGACGAGATGAGAAGGCGGCACCTGATACCTGGGGAGAGGAGAAGGCAGACAAGCCTTGCCTGGCTTTTCTTCCCAGCGCTGTGCTATATGGAGTGGATCTCGTGGGTGGTGAGAGTGACATCGTGGGCCTATTAGCAAGTATAAATTAAACGAATGTGATAATGACTGTCTGCCAGTTCTTTGAGGAAATTATACCAAGACAAACATAGTGTACGCTTTTTAGTAGAACAATCTAGAAACAAATCATGATTCATTTTCATGTGCAATTTTATCAACCGTGAGGTTCCCCCACCCCCTTATGCATCCGATAAGTTGTATTTGCATCATTTCCTTGTTTTTATTAGCCTTGTTTTATTTTAGACTGAGAAATTTTGTTTGTTCTCTGACTCAGCGTTTTCCCAGTGAAAACAGATGGAAGAGCAGACACTTTCAAGGTTGGGCCCTCAGTTCCCATCAGGCAGTTTCCAGGGAGCCACCCTTCTTTGTCTTACCCCCCGTGTCTTTGCACATGCTGGTCCCATAAACAGCCCTGTCCCCACTTTTCTTACCTGGGAATGCTGCTCTTCCTCTAGATCTCTCCCCTGTGGAGGCTTTCCTGCCCTCCCCAGACAGCTGCTCATTCAGAAAATGTTTGAAATGACACAACAGGCCCTCCCTGGAACACTGAGGATGCCACGGTTAACGTAGCCAATTCAGCACTTACCCTCCTGAAACTTAAGTTTAGTGAGCGTACAAAACAAAAAAGGAAGTAAACACAAATGATTTAAAACAGCAGTAGATAATATAAAGATAACAGGATACTAAGCTGGAGAATGACAGAGGAACTTGTAGATCAGAAAGGGCCACCTTGAGGAGGTGACTTGCACTGTGACCCTTGGAGGGTGAGTAGGAGCCACCTATCCCTAGGGCCAGGGTAAGAACACTTTAGACGCTGGGAAAGCAGAAGGAAGGGGCTTAGCAAGTTTGAGGAAGCCACAGGATGGGAAAGAGCATGGATTAACGGTTCCTGGTCTGTCTCCTCAAAATGTTTTGTGCGTAGCTCCGAGACAGGGCAGCCATGGTTCCCCAGTGTGGCTGTTTGGATGTCTGTCTCCTGTCTCTGTGTTCTAATCATCTGGCATCTCTAGCACTTAGTTTCTTCCAGGACACGTAGTGGGTACACAGTACCTGTTTGTTGAGTGGAGGAGTCAGTGACCCAGTCATCTTGTTTGTGCTGGAAACTGATTATGCGTCTGTTCATACGTTGCTACTTGTAAAGGGTGCTGTGAGGTTTGCAGGTCCTCCAGGCGACCACATTGAGGGCTCTGGTGCCACAGTGTCTGATTGCCGGCATCTTCCCTGGCAATCCCTCCAGGCACAGGATTGCCTAGACTGTTTCACCATGGGTGTGTTGAAATTTCCACCTGCAATCCTTGCTCTCATTAATTCCTGGGAAGCTTTGCAGCAACTTTGGCTTGACACTGCAGATGAATTCCAGAGCCAGCCACGTAGTAATGTAGATATGTCAGGCTTTGGGGCTGGAATAGTTACGAGAGATCATCTAGTCCAGCCTTCTTGTTTTAAGAGGACCACAGAGGTAAAGTGACTAATCCAAGGTCACAGATTAGGCAACAGCAGGACTGAGACTAGCATGTGGGACCTTTGGCTCTGTGCTCCTTGTGATTTCCGCTTTACACCTGGCCTCCTATGAAGCTTCAATTCCCAGCGTTTCCCCCATATACAAAGGGGTAGAGAGCCGGGATGGGAGAGCTTGGGCGCTGGGGTCAGGTTGCCTCGCTGAAGATCCGGGCATTGCTACCTATGCTGGGCTGCAATGTTGAGCAATGCCTTGGTTTCTCTGTCTACAAAGGGAAATAATGGATAAACTTATCTTTTAATGCAGTGATAATTAAATAAAACAATTCACACAAAAGACCTAACATTTAGTGAGACCTTCATAAATGTCATCTGTTGTTATTATCCTTCCTGAAAACACTATTCTGGAGACAGCACAAGCAGGCTCCACACATATTTTCAACAATCCTTTCCTCTGCTTACGCATTTGTGTTGGTTTTTTTCCTATTAGCTACTGAACTGGATTTTATTTATCCAGCTCTCTTCCTGGCAAATGTCTGCAAGGTTGGTAAAATTATAAACCCTAAGCTATTGTTTCCTTATTACTTTTTAAGAAATGATACTACAATGCTTATGATGTGTTCTTGCCTAACACTGACAGTGTTGGAAGGAGGCTTATTATGATTAGAGAAGTTAATTAGTCACGTACAAGCAACGCAAATAGCGTGGAGGAGAAGGGGCCTCTATGGGGAGAGAAAGGGCTTGAATTGCAGCCTTGAAGATGAAATTGTAAATGAGACAAGGGATTTATGTGCATAAAATTCATCCCTTTAAAGAGAAATTGAGAAAATGTGATTGGAAATGAAAAGATTTGAAAAGGCTTCATTTGTCTAAATGAAACACTAAATATCATGTCTTATACCTATCAGGTGCTTAATAAGGGTTTAAGTGAATGGACACATGAGTGGGTAGCAGGTGAGTGGATGGATGATGGGGTATGTCCTGGTGCTCTCCTGGGGGAGGCGGGTACTCAGTGGTACCCATGGCCGCCACCTCAGGTCACTGGGGCAGTTTGCAGTGGTATGTTGGCCGGTGTATTAGGGTTCTCCAGAGAAACAGAACCAATAGGATATAGATAGATATATAAGAGGAGATTTATTATGGGAACTGGCTCATGTGAACATGGAGGCTGAGAAGTCCCACGTTCTGCCATCTGTGAGCTGGAGAACCAGGAAAGCCAGTGGTGTAATTCAGTCCAAGTCCTAAGGCCTGAGAAATAGGGGGTCAGAACTGATGTCCAAGGATGGATGTCCCAGCCCAAGAAGAGAGAGAGAATTTGCCCTTTCTCTGACTTTTTGATCTATTTAGGCCCTCAATGGATTGGTCAATGCTCACCCACACTGGTAAGGCAGGTACGTCTTCTTTACTCGGTGTACCAATTCAAATGCTAATCTCTTCCAGAAACACTCTCACAGACATGCCCAGAAATAGTGTTGTACCAGCTGTCTGGGCATCCCTTAGCCCAGTCAAGTTGCCACCTAAAATTAACCACCACACTGCCCAATATCCCATTCTACCTATTTTTGCCACTACTATGAATTTCTTTTTATCCTATCATTTCTGCTTTTTCATAGTTTCTGTGCACATGGAATTGCTACAAGTGCGTGGTTTCCATCACCTTATGGTTAGCACTCTCTGCCTTCCTAACAGGAGTAAATGCTTGATTTACATACATTGACTAGATTCCTTATAGCTGCCAACAGTGAAGGAAAGGCGGGTTTTTAGGTCTGCAATGTAAACTACTCTTGATCAAATTAACACGTTAATTAACAAGGCTAATTGTGAACTGAACACCCAACAGTTTACATTGGGAGTCAGAAATTTACCAAGTCATTTCCTCATTAAAGGAGAAATCATCTTGAACAGCACCACAGGCTTGGGGAAATTAGCATGTTAAAACAATTGAATGCACTCTTTCATCTTTTATGCTGCTATAGACTTTAATGGAGTAAACATAGAGGGGAAAAAAGTTAGTAAAATATGAAAGGGAGAAATTAGGTTGACTGCTAATCCTTTAGTAGAATTAAACACAGAGGCCTCAAAGGTATTACTGAACTGCTTTACAGAAAATAGCTAAATAATTAATTCACTTTATGTATCCTCATGTGGCAGAAAATGCCAAATCTCTTTAAAATGTTCTAACATTTGTTTCTGAGTTTCTCAGGAAAGTTACATGAGGAAGGTCTTTAGGTGATGTTCAGATTCTCTCTAACATTCTACCTTGGCCATCTAGAGGAAGTGAAATTGTCTGGGTGGTCTGTGTGTGTCTAGGATGAGAGGGCAGATGGCCCTCATCCCCTTTTCTTGGGAGAAACACCTCCCCATTTACAGACCGGTGAAGAAGTTTCGAGTCTGTGAAACTGTAAACTTAGTCTTGGAAGTCTGGGGTCCTGAGGTTGGGAACTGGGAGAACCATGGGAAGGACTCCAGAGGGGAGTGGGTGTGGCTCCTGACCTTACCCAAATCATTTATTTAGGGCAGTGCATTCATTCATCAATAAATGTTTCTGAGCACTTACTGCGTACCCAGTGCTGTGCTGGGTGCTGGGGCGATTTGGGGTCCAGAACTGGTCCCTGCCTTTGGGGGGCTGTATTCTGATGGTACGATAGCTGAGCACAAAAGCACATCTTGAAGAGGAAACAAACTGTGCTGCAAGGGAGATCGGTAGAGGAGACCTACTTATCGGATTTAAGCTGAAATCTGGAGATGAGATATGCAGAGGTGGGGAGTGGGGGCCATTTCTAGGGGAGGGAAGGATTTGTGCAGGAGCTGGGAAGAGCTCAGTGCTTTCCAGGAGCTGGGGAGGCAGGTGTGGATGGGGTGGAGAGGGCAAGGAGGAGACAGTGTCGGGGAGGAAAAACTTTTCCTGTGCCCTCTTAGGTTCAGTGGCTGGGGCTGGTAGAAAACAACAAACACATTAACAGGAGAAAAAGAAGACAAATTTTATGAATGTTTTATGTGGATGGGAGTTTATAGAAGTGAAACCCAAAGAAGCAGTTAGACTTGGGGGCTTATATACCAATTTAATAAAGAAGGGGGATTGGGTTTGAGGGACTATGAATTGTGGGGAAGTGACTAGGAAATACATGGGGGAAGTAATGGCAGATAAGGGCTATCTTAGAGAGGTTTGTTTATGCAGATTCCTCTTAGTGCTGACTCTTTGGTGATGGGTCATTCTCCCGTTCCTGGTATGGGACAAAGGGATGCTTCACTAAGGGAAATTTAAGCCCTGCTTTTAGGCAGAAAAAGGGAGGTAAGAGAACTCCTCCCACACCTGTTGACTCTCAAATGCCTTCAGCTAAAAATGATCCATATACCAGGTGGTGTATTTGGGGGTGGCATATCCCGTGGAGAGGCATGAATGATGGGGAGACAGAAGAGGCTACACTGTGGAGGGCTTGTGGGCCAAGGTGAGGCCTTTGGATCTTATTCAAGATGCAGTGGAGGTGCCACTGAAGGGTTTCAGGCAAAAGAGTGACATAATCTGACTTACATTTTAAACAATTTGCTCTGGCATCTTTGTGGAGGATAATCACGTCACTCCTCTCTGCTTGGGAAGTAAGCTGAGGATATGGGTTGTCCCTCATTTCATAAGCGAAAGTTTGTGTGAGGTCCACCAGCCGGCAGAGGGCAGTGGGAGTACTGGAGGGACCTCTGCCACTGGCTGCTAGGGGTGGAAGCCGGGAGGGCTGCCCACCACAACGGCCACTGCTGAAACCAAGCCCAGAAGACACTCAGAAGGAGGGAGGAAGAAGCCAGGTGTCACCATAGGGCAGACCCTGCCTCAGCCAACCGCTATTAGGCTTCAGGTCACCCTACTGGACAGGGAGCCATGGATGGGGTAACTGCAGGGCCAGAGCACCAGGGGCACCAGAGGGTGAAGGAGAAACAACCTCCCTCAGTTCTCAATGTCGAGAGCCCAGGGCAGAAACCCTCAGGGCCATCCAGGGGCAACATGCTAGGAGAGGGAAGATGTAGTTTCCCCTATTCAGTGGTGGAGTGCCATGGCCAAGGTTAGCATTTTGCCTAATTCCTACCTCTACTCCTAGTCCTGAGAATGAAGTGGAAATGGCTCCCAGGCAAGGCAGAAGCAATGTAGAACGTGGACACCAGGTTGATTATCTCCGTTGGAAGCCAAGGGCTCCATTCTGAATTAAGAAATGTACCTTGAAGTCCGAGCACCCTCCCCACCTCAGTGGGGTTCGCTGCCACCTTAGAAGGTGGAGCCCAAGGGCAGGACTTTAAGTGGAAGCACAAAGGAAGAGCAGAGCACAGTCTCCTGCACCTCCCACCCCTGCCCCAGGGGGAGCTCTCCGCACTCCTTCCGCCTCTCAGGAGACCAAACATGTGCAAAGGACTTAACATATTCAGGCCCGAAACAGAAGCTCTAAGAAGAAAGTAAGTCCCAAGAAAGATGAGAAAAGGTTCATGGGTGATTCATTTGCATTATATTGAAAAGGAAGATCTTAACCATAATGTGTCCTATGAAGAGAAACAACATGGAAACTGTAAGCACTAGAGAAGGGATAATGGAGGGAAGGTCATAACACCTAAAGACGGGAGAGGAATAGCGACAGGTAATTCCAACAAGTGCTTTGCTGTACAGAAGAGCTTAAATTCAGTAAAGCAAGAGCTTAATGAAGAGATTAAAAATATTAATAGGTATCAGAACTTTTTAAAAAATTAATGAAGCTGCATGAAAGAGAGCAGACTTGACTAAAAACAAATTAAGAGAGCTAGAATAAAAGGCTGAGTTATTCATAATCTAGAGCACAAAAACAGAGACATTAAAACAGAATGATTCAACTCAAGGATACTTGGTGTCCTTGACAGAGAATCCAATGAATGGAATAGATAAAATATTCAAAGACATTGAAAAAAACTTCCTGCCCCCTGAAATGAAGGATCTACTGATAAAAGGCAGTATCACTGAAAAAAAAGATAAAGACTGATCAATACTAAGACATATCCCAATGAAGATAATAAAATCCAAAAAGAAAGAATTCTCTAGGAAGCCAAGGGGCAAAGCATATTTAAGGGTGGAGCTTGGGCAGAAAGAGATAACTGGAGACAAGATGGGCACCAGCTGGTGGTGAGCATTGAACTCATGACTGCATATAGAAAGAACAAAGCTTATATAATTATGTATAGTACATAATAAACTGCTATGTTACTGGTTTATGTATCTACATAAACATAACTCCTCATTTATGTTAGCACACAAAAGTTGGTCCGAGATCACTAACTGCTCATCAGAATGTGTTCTCTCCTTCCCAAGTACCCAACTAGACTACACTTCTCAACTTCCTTTGCAATTGTACATGACCATGTGACTGAATTCCAGCCAATGTGATATAAGACATTTTGGGGCCAAGGCTTTTAAGAAACTCATTCTTCTCCCTCTTCCCCTGACACAGTGGAGAATCACTAGGTGGAAAGAGTTGGGTTCTTGAATCACTGCCTAGAGGAGAACCACCTCTGACTTTGGCATTTTATGAGAGTGAGAAATAAACTTCTATTATATTTGAATCATTGTATATTTTTGAGTCTTTTTGAGGCAGTAGTCAAATTTACCCTAATAATTAGGTGAAATACAAAAAAATACTTAAAAGATCTAAAAAATGTAATTAATAAGGTCAATCTAATAGCTATACATTGTATATCAGCTAATGGAGACGACCTTTTATTTTCAAGTAGTCTTTTAACATTTACAAAAATTGAGCATGTAATCAATCAGTCATGAAGAAAACCTCAATAAAGTCCATTAAGTCAAAAGTGTATGACTACATTTTCTAATCCCTATGCGGTAAAACAAAACAGGACAAAAAATACAGGCTTCTACTTTTCCTTTCTGCCTGAACACCTTGATCCCTACCCCCCCCCAAAAAAATTTCTTTAATTATTCTTTGTACTTTTTTTTTTTTTTTTTGAGACAGAGTCTTACTCTGTTGCCTGGGCTAGAGTGCCGTGGCATCAGCCTTGCTCACAGCAACCTCAGACTCCTGGGCTCAGGCAATCCTCCTGCCTCAGCCTCCCGAGTAGCTGGAAATACAGGCATGCGCCACCATGCCCGGCTAATTTTTTTTTCTATATATATTTTTAGTTGTCTGTATAATTTCTTTCTATGTTTAGTAGAGACGGGGTCTCACTCTTGCTCAGGCTGGTCTCGAACTCCTGAGCTCAAACGATCCGCCAGCCTCGGCCTCCCAAAGTGCTAGGATTACAGGCATGAGCCACTGCGCCCGGCCTCTTTGTACTTTTTATACTTTTCTGTAACATTTGAAATTTCTTACTTGATTTTTATATATATTTTTTTAAGAATTGGGGCTAAATTATAGGGCCAGAAATCAGATCTGGGATTACAAGGAACTGGGGGTAGAAGAAGCAGCTGAACCACAGAAAGACATGAGGGAATTTTCTAGGGTGATGAGAATGTTTTATATCTCAATTGTGGTCAGGATTACACGACCTTATCAAAACTTATTGAACTTTACACCCCAAAAGGGTGAATTTTACTGTGCCTAAATTATACCTCAGTAAACCTGAATCTTAAAAAACAAAGTAAAGAGAGTTTTATGGGCATTAAAATGGTAGGCCATTTTTTTCTTATTCCTTCTCGTATTAAAAAACACACAAATTAATGTTATTTAAAATGCCTACTTGAATCGAATAGTGCTCTGAGTCATTCGGTTTTTAAATGCTCCAGCCTGTGCAGTATTTGGAATTACTGCCATAAGTTGGAAGATCATCCGTCATATCAGTTTCCATTAGAATGCTGCAATGCCAATACACAGGCTGTATTGCAAAATCTTAATATCAGGAACATCTGGTGGTTCTCTAATTTGAAGACAGAAGCAAATCACTTCTGCACAAACACATTCCAAATACGATTTAGCACAAAGCAAAGAAACTCTTCAGGGCACACCCCGGGACTGGCACTTTCAGCCAAGCTCTGCATCCCCCTCTCTGAAAAGCAATCATCCTGGTGTTCGTTATTTAGAACTTTTAAAAGTGGACCGTGTTATGTTAGACAAGAAGGTCAAGAAGGGTTGAGATAAAGTTTTAACCAATATTCAACAAATAGAACCTATCTCTCTCCTCCAACCCACTTAAATACACTACAGGCTCGGTATGAGAATGCTAAACTTTCTGTATGATAAAGGTCAATGCTTTGGAGGGTCAACACGGCAGTGCCAGTTGGCATGTTCTGATATGGTGGAAAGGTGTGAGTCGGCCCTTGAGGGCCCCATTGCCTGGGCCCTACCTGCCTCTCCTGCGTCATCTCCCAGTACCCACTTCGATCATCCTCCACACTTGAGCAATGCCAAGCTGATGAATTTCGAATCTTCACACATTCCCTCATGCCTTTATGTTTGCCTGGAATACTTTCCTAATCTTTCTTTGCCTAAATACTCTTAGTTGTCATCCATCTGCCTCTCCAGGAAACCTTCCCAGAATCTTCTGGCTAAGCTAAAGACCCCTAATTTTGGTACTCTTAGCTCTCTGTGCATATCACTATTTTTATTATTCAGAAGATGAGACTGAGATTATGTATGCCTGTGGCAGGCTCCTACACTGGACCAGAAGCTCCAAGAAGACAAGGCCTGTCCCTTACTGTCCTTCATCCTCCAGGCCTTAATATAGGGTATGGCTCTCCTTCGGGGCTCAAAATGCTTATTGGACTGAAATGGGAAATGCTTCCCTTCTCAAGCCCTCATTTCTCACTCTGAGCTCTCTTCCTCCCTCCTTGCTGACCACGTGGGCTGGGCACAGAGCACCAGGACAGGTCACAGATGCTTCTGGGACAGGTGAGAAGGGCAGGGGCCAGGCCACCAAGGGAGAGGTGAATCTGCAGAGAATCGGTTACAGCTTCACCCAGGCGCCTTGGTTAATCAAGACATTATGGTACTGATGCAACTAATGATGCATGTGCTGGGTCCTAGCCTTGTGTTATAAATGATAAAGCTCAGCTTTGTGAAGAGCCACAGGTATCACTGAGCAAATAGTGTGCCAAATTTCCTTTTAACGTCATTATTTTCTTCTTTTTCTCCAATTACGTAGGGGTTTATATGTGAAGTCTCAGTGAAAGCAAAGCAGGATCCTGAGGCAGCCCAAGAGCCGAAGCCTAAAGTCTACATGCGGGGGCTACCGAGTCATGGTCATGTGACGGAGGTGGGACAGCAGTGGGCCTGGGAGGGGACAAGGGCAGGACTGTTGTCCAAGGGAAGAAGGGACTTTTGTGGATCATGTGCACAGAAAAAGTGATGATGGACATTCCAACCAGGCAAGTCCAGTGAAGTCACTGCCCTAAACCAAACCCAGTGTCCTGAGTTCCTGCCTTTGCTGGTGCCAGGATGGCCTGGGGCTTCCAGGCGATGCTGAGTGTCCACCTGTATACAACGTGAGCAGCCAACTGCCCACACATGTGTGCTTCCACAGAATTCTCACTGGCCTGCCCTCTGATCTGATGGCCTACGACAACAAAATAGGAATATTCACTATCCATGGAAAAAAAGAGATAAGATTCAAATTAGCAGAAACGTAAGAACCCAGTTCTAGCGAGGTGGGCTGAAACAAAAATTATTAGCATTGATTTAGCACTTTAGTTTTTCCAATCTGTTTTCAATCATATACTGTCTTGTATTATGGGGACCAGCCTCCAATGAGAAAATAGCTTGATATGTCATATGACCCTAGGTCGAACCCCCAGCTTTTCCCACTAGTCAGTGTTGATGTTCTAATCATACATTACAATGCACTGCAGCAACCCACCTTCAGAGCCACTTTAGTTTTCTAGGTAGTTTTATGGAATAATTATGTATATTTTTTCTATATATCAATTTAGAAGAAAATTCAATTTTATAAAATCATATTTCTTTCTTCATTTATTCAAAAATTATTTTTTGAAACAATTGCATGCCAGGGCAAAGGTTAAGAAACAAACCGTTTTTGATTTTCACAGAGCCTGAATTAGCGGGCTGAAAATTAATTGTTTTCTTGTTCATATTTCCAGCCTTCAGAGTCTTTTTATCCTGCGACTGGCTTTATGGGAGAAGTCCTCCAAAGAAGTGCACACCTCGGGCTACCTCTGTCTTTCTCATGAGATCTCTAACGCTAGTGTGGTCTTGTTCATGAGACTCCAAATTTTATAGTAAGGTTGCCATGGCAACTCTTGTAAATGGACAGCTCCTATCCCGGGATGAGCAGCTGCCCGGAACACTCCTCTTACTGGGGGCTGCCTCTGCAGCCCTGCAGCCATTGCCTTAGTAGGGCTTTGCGAGAACTGGCGTGTATGTTCCCACCCAGTACAGGTCATATTTGACACCCCTGTCATTGCAACCTCAGGACAAAGTCCGTGTATGGCTTGCATCTTCTAGCACTTTCACGACAGTGGTTTAGCATCATAATAGAATATGTCAATGGGACTAGAGGCAGAGAACATGGTAGGATCCGTTTTCTACCAGATGAGGTGGGAAGGGTCTGTGGCCAACCCTAGAGGGATGTCCGGGAGCTTGCACCCAGCCAAGCCCTGGGCACCTTTGTCCAGGGCTGCATGGGGTGAATGGGACTGAGCTGGACCCACTAGAGTTTCAGTTCTAGTGTGGGAGCCATATAACTAATATGTGGCCAGTATGTGACTAGGATAAAAGAGGTTGGAGTGTTTGACAGGACCTGGTGTGGGTGGGTAGGTGGTGGTGTGACTTTATACGGGTGTGACCACTAGGGAAGGCCTCTTTAAGGAGGCAGCATTTAAAATCAGGTGGAAAGATGAAAGACCCTGGAGCCTCAGTTTCCGCATCTGCAGATGGAGACAATGACGCTTCTTAACAGATCCAAGGCTACTGTCCTGCAAAGCAACTTTAAGCTACACAGAGGTGAGGCATTGTTATTGGACAATACCGCCCTGGAGGCTGGGGAAGGTTGTGGCTCTGTTCTGGTGTCCCACATGGCTCTCAGAAGGGTGTTTGCGTACTGCCCGGCAATTCTCTTAGAATCAGGGGTCCTGGCCTGCAGAAGAGGTCTGGCCTCACACTCAGACTCTTGGCCTCCCAAACTCTTAACTCTTCCAAGACTCGGGGCAGGAGCTGACGCCTTGGCAGCACTGTGCTTTGTGGCCGCAAAGGGCCCACACCTCCCAGACTGCGTGTCCAATAAATCTTCCACGGTCACTCTTGGCACAGTTTGGTTGAATGGGGCCCCATCCTGCAATGTTGGAGATCACTATTTAATTATGCACGACCATTGGACAATTATAGGCACTTCTATAATAGCTAAACATTAATTTTAGCATCTTAATTTTATAAATGTTTAAGTGTGTTGCTCATGCAGAGCTATTCAAATGCAGATGATTAAATCAAATTATTGAATTTATAACTTTCTGGAGGTTTTTTCCTTGGAAATTAAATTTCCCAATCAAAAGTTTCCCTTTGTTGTCACCCTCAGTCATCTGCTGGGTTCATATTCATGGCGCTAATTGTTCTTTGCCCACAGTGTGCACGTTCTGCCTTGGCTTCGGCTGCCAGATTAGTTAACCACCCAGTATGTGCGTAGTGTCTGCTCAATGATTCACTGCCTGGCCCTCCAGTGTCAAATTGGAAATAAGCAAAAAGATGAACCCACACTCACAGGGAGCTTCGGGAGCTTGGCAAAGTGGATCACGGTGCAGTAGAGTTTACACCGTGATCTTCAGGTCGACACATGTGTAGACAAGGAAATTTGGATGCGGGTCCAGCCCTCCCTCAGATAGGCAAAAAAATCCTGTGGTCGCAGTGACTCCTGTTGATGTGAGGTCGGCAGATGGGCATGAACTTCTCCTCTTCTAGAGCACATTGTCCCATTATAGTTTGAGTATCTGTCACTCAAAGAGCAGTGTGCTCATGGTGGTCACCAGGCAGAGATGTTTCCAGCCCACTGCTCCAGAGCATTTGGTCATCTTCATCGGCCACTGCTCCTCTATCACTTGTAGCAAGGACCTTGTTACCTCCATGGCATTGGGACCTCAAAGTCTTGGAGCTCTCCTGAGTAAAGGAGGCCTTTTCACAAGGCTGGCTTTGATGACTGCCAAGGAAAAGGATGTTGAAAACAGACGTCTTTAAAGCTAAAACAGCAAATGCAACAGAAGACATGTTGGTTCCCTTCTCTTGGACACCTTTCCAGCTGTTTTTATTCTTCCACCTCCAGGCCAGGTGGTTTTCAGGATCTCAGCCAACCTGGCAGAGAGGCATCCTTGCTCGAGTTAGCTCTGGCCACTCCCATGGACGCCCTGGGTTTGAGAGGAGAGGGGAGGGGACCCTGTGTTGTGTGACTCTTGGTGGCAGAAAGGATTTTGTCAGAGATTCTAGAAGTTGAATGGGGCCTTGTCCCTGGCCCAGACTCAGCCAATCTGATGCCCCAGCTGGGAGTGTGGGACACCAATGAGGGGACACTGAGAGGGAACTCACAGCTATGGTGGTGGTGTCAGGGACAGGGCACAGTTTAGTGTCCAGGGACAGTGTCCTAATCAGATTGTTCTTTGGGTGTGACCACAGTGTATGTTCTCTGCTTGGACCTTGCTTGTTCTTGCCTGTTTTTGCTTCTGGAGACCGGTTCTTTGTCTTCTCTATCAATGCTGTGAAATCCGTCCAAGGAATTGCTAGTCTACTCAAGGTAGCTTGATTTGGGTTCTGTTCCTTACAACCAAGACTCCTGATGTAGCTACTGATAGAGCAGCTCATCTTCTTCACGTCTCAATCCTTTTTCCTGTGGTGATTGAGTTTTCTTTTCTGCACCTGCTTCAGGTTCCAGGGCTGACTCTGTCCTCTCTTTACCTCCTGCAAACCACCTCCTGACCCTGAAACCACAACATTTCCCCAACATTTAAGGAACCTTCCGGCCAACAGCCATGTCTGGCTGTCCCTGGATAACTGTCCATCCTCAGGCTCTGTGCCTTGGCACTGCTGCTCTCTCTCCCTAGAAGCACATTGCTTCAAAGAGGGAATTTTCAAGTCAGAGTCCCTGGGTTCAACTCCAGGCTCTGCTATTTATTTTTATGTGACTTAGGCCTCAATTCTTAATGTCTTTGCATCTCACATTCCTCATCTGAAAAATAGGCATCATAACAGTATGTAGCTCACAAAGTTGTAGTAAGAACTAGGTTCATTAAGACATGTAAAGTGCCTAGGAGAGTGGTAGGCCCACAGTCAGTACTCAGTAACAATAGCTATTTCTGAGTGCCTTGTTGGTTTGTTATGCAAATTAATTGAGGTTCCTGGCACATAGTAGGTAACTTAGTTGTGGTTAATTATTTTCATCCTCCATCACATGGACTCTTTCTTATCCTTCAGATCTGCCCAAGTCATCTCTGTGCCAAGTGTCCTGACCTCACTTGCCTTGGGCTGCCTTAGTCCAAAGGGGCAAGTGGGGAGAAGATAAAGAGATGTACGTTTGGATGAGAAATTGAGATGAGATGGGGAAAAGATCCTGCTCATCAACGTGGGCTACTGGCATTTCTCTCTGGACAGTCCTCTAATTCTAGTTTAATGGAGAAAATCAATTAGCAGGTCATTGTTGAGTTGCCATTGTAGGATCAAACTCCAGTCCTCAGTGAACAGTGCTGGTTTTCCAGGGTTTATGTTTATCTCTTTGATTCCTTTAAGCTTCTTTTTCTTTTTTCTCTCTCCTTTGGTTTTAGTACAGATTTGGTTGGAAAATTCCAGCCTGTGTGGGAGGACGTGAGGGGAAGGATTTGTGTCCAGGGACATGAGAGCAGCACATTTTAAAGGCAGGGCATGGTGGCTGCAGAAGGTGAGGGGCCTTGGAGAGAGGGCGTGGTAGGGGAAGAGCTGGGTCTGCCTAGGGATGGCCCACCTCCTTCCTCATCCCTGCCCCTGGCCAGCCCATTGTCCCTACTGCCCTATGTCCCTCCCTGCTCACTGTCTTCCAATCTCCCCTTCGTCAGAGAAGAATCTGGATGGAAATGTGGAAACGTCTAATGAAAGGATCCTGTCTACATTCCAGGAATCTTCAGAGTGAGGAGTTTTGGATGTTCCTGGTTAATAGTGGGCTACTGGGAAGAAAAGTCATCACATATTTTGAACAAGATGAATTCAGTCTACAGCCCTTTCCTGGTGACCCTCCGAGCTGCTGAGTTGGAATACCTCTTGCTGTCTTAGAATTTCTATGTGTGCCTCAGAGACAATCCCTTCCCATTTATATTTTAAATTTCTTATCAAATGCTATTACACCAATAATGATGACAGCAATAATAATACCAGTGGCAAAAATGTCTTGCTCATTTGTCACACTCCGCGTACTATTAGAATTCTGCATGCGTATTCCATTTAGTCCAGGAAGCACCCTGTATATCAGGTCATATTGTGGCCATTTTTGCAGATAATGAAACTGGGATGTGCAGAGGTTAAATGACTTTCCTAAGGTCACATAGGCAGTAAATTCTAAAGCCAGGATTTGATGCCAGATAAGCTCTTAACAATCTAACTCATGACAAGGAATCGACATGAAATTTTTACTATGGTGTGTACTGGTTATTTTTTTTTTTAGACCAGTTTTCTCAAACTTAAAGGGCGTGTTAAAACACAGATTGCTGGGCCCTATTCCACAGTTTCTGATTCTGTAGGTCTAGGGTGACTTAGAGAATTTGCATTTCTAACAAGTTCTCAGGTGATGCCCATCCTGCTGGTCCGGAGACTCATGTTGAGAACCGCTGTCCTACACCAGCATTAACTGATGATTGTGTGTTGATTGGAAGCATTCAACAGTAGAGACTTAGTTCATTTAGACCCAACTTGTAGAGATTGTCTGATCCTGTGACTAGGGCTAAGACCGTCAGTTTGCAGGGAAAAAGATAAGATCTTTTCAGCAAATCAGCAGCACATAGGGTTATCAAGAGGAGCTTGAAACTGTGAGAAAACAAACTGCCCTCTGGCACTTGTAGGTGCAAAGGCGATAATTTATCAGCACATTGTCTCCCTAAGAGGCACCATAAATTGTGCCCTGTTGTGGCATTAAATAATATTGACCCACAAAATAAGAAAGTTACTCACTGTATAGTTCTCTTTCCATTCCAATTATGTCAACGAGAAAGCATCAGTTTTGTGCTATTTCCTTTAATACCTCTAAAAAATGTTTCTTAATCTCCCCTTTCAACAAAGAGAAAGTATGCCTCAGGACAGGCAACAGTAACCAGAGTTTAATACCTTGTTTGTTTTTATTGATGTGCTTTATTTTGCGGTTAACATATATATGCCCTATATAAACAGCTTCACACAAATGGAAGACAGATTCCCTTGGCTTTATCTGCTCTGCTATTTATAAAGCCCTTAGAATATTGTCTGGAACATAGAAAGTGCTATATAAGTACTTGTAAGTAAATGCAAGTACATGTATTTTTTTTTTACATGAGTAAATAATTCACTAAAGTATGAAAAAAAAATACTGTCTGTCTTAAAGCAATCATGGGCAGAGTGGGCATGCTGGTAACCTGAGGCTGTCCCGGCCCTCCCTGGCCCATTTCTGCCATAGCAAATCCCTGAAGGTACTTTTCCTGACTCAGCTGTCCCCTGGTCACAGCCCTCAAAGTATCCACAGGCAATGGCCAGAAGTTCACACTCAAGACTGGGATCCATTTCTGATGCTGGTCAGCCACCCCCGTGCACCTGTTACCAGCCTGGTTCTTTCTGCCCTTTGATTGCTTTAAGACAGTATTTTTTCATACTTTAGTGAATGATTTACTCATGTAAAAAAATACATGTATTTACTTCCAAGTACTTACATAGCATTTTCTATGGGTTTTGCAAAAGAGACAGAGTTTATTCATGAGACAGGCAAGCAAGGAGATGGGAGAACAGTTCTCAAATCCACCTCCTGGAAGAGGGGGTTTTAGGGATATTTATGGGATAGAGGAGCAAGGCGGTCCCAGGCGTGGGGAAGGCAAGGGGGGAGGTAAGGAAAAATGAGGTGACGTGCATACACGGTCAAGCTTCATGGCTTTCCAGAGAAGGCGTGTTCGGGAAATGCCAGCCTTGGTGTGATCTGAGGGAGGAGTTTTTGGCCCCGTGACATCAAAAGGTCACCTCTCGGGCATTCGCGCAGGCCCAGTTGAAGGGTCAGTGGTCTCAAGCAGCTTGAACTGGACAAGAGCTGCTCGCTACCTCCTGAAAAGCAATGTTAAGCCCCCATTAACTCTAGTGACCCACAGTCAGAGACGTTATCTATAAGGACAGTTTGGCTACGTGACTTGCTAGTGGGAGTTTTAAGGCAAACTAGAAGTAAGCGACTCAAAGCAAGGTTAGTCAAGTTTGGGGGCTTGTTCAGGTTGGCCCTGAGGTTCAGACCTAGAGTAGGGGCTCTGGTTGAGCAAAGGGTGGACGGATGGTGGCTCTGGGTAGGGCCCCCCGCTGTGGTGAGGCTGTCAGGGAAGCTGCAGGAGCACAGTTGAGGCTCCAGTGCCAGACTGACCTTTACTCTTTCTGTGCTCAGGGTCCTTAGGAGGACAGGGGTCAGCTGTCCCTCTCAAAGCCAACCAGTGTTGGGTCGGGGTGGGGGGGCTAAGGATATGGGAAAGATACTGGGAACAGGGATGTTGGGGCCATAAGGCAGCTGAGATGGGACATCTGGGGTGGGCCTGGGAGCTGCAGAATCAGAGTCCCTGTCCCTGCTCCCCACCAGGGACCCCCTACTGACCAGAATCGAACTTCGTCTTATCCACCAGCTTGCCTCCCTCGGGCCTTGCTTAGTTCCTTTAATAAAAGGCAGACCCAGGCCCGCACTCCCGGAGATTCTGATTCAGTAGGACATCTGCATTTTTAATAAGCACATTAATGATTCTGATGCAGCTAGCTCATAAAACTCACTTTTGGAAAATCTCACTTCTGGGTCTCTTTAAAGGGGCATGTTCCTTTGTTTTTACTGTAACTTTTTGCTGCTACAAGTCTCTCAAGGAAGAAAGTAAACAACGCTGCCAGATAGAAATGAGTGATGGTGTTGCAACGAAGGATGAATTTATAATGTGTGGGGAGCTTCAAAGACTCTGAGTCACTTTCCCCGTTTGACCTTTACATTCTTTGCATATTATGAAAGATTACATAAATCAGTCTTAGGTTATTAACACAATATCATATGTGCCTAAAAATCTTTCATTAAAAAAAAATCAGAGCCTTTAGTTTTCTATGTTGAAAAATTCCCTTTGGAGTTTCTTTGCCAGATGTTTGTAATAGGAAGCTTAGAGTGCTATGCTAGTATAAACTGGCCTTTTTTTTTTTTTTTTTTTTTTTTTTTTCAGTTTTTTCCACCAACTTCTTACATCCATTAAAAAGTCTACTTCATGGGGCTTCCAACTTAGAAAAATTCGGTTGTCAAGGGATAGCCCTTTGTCAGCCACAGAAATGAGGACGTGAGCAATGCAAGCGAGAAGGCTGGATACCGGTGTAATGGGAAACAACAGGAGCTTTGAGGGGTGCTGTGAGTTGCTGTGGTGCTTGGTTCTTTGGCTTATGTAAAGACATCAAGATGGGAAACTCTTCCATCAGGGATTTTTTTTTATTGTGGTAAAATATACATAATATGACATTTACCATTTTGGCCATTTTTTAAATATGCAGTTCTGTGGCAGTAGTCACAATCACATTGTGTGCAGCCGTCACCACCATCCATCTCCAGAAAGTTTTCATCTTCCCAGACTGAAAGTCTGGACCCATTAAGCACTAGCTCCCCATTCCCTGTCCCCAGCCCCTGGAAGCCACCATTACACTCTCTGTGTCTATGAATTTGACTATCCTACGTATCTCCTGTAAGTATAATCATACAATTCTTGTCCTTCTGTGACTGGCTTATTTCATTTAGCATAATGTCTCATCAAGGTTCACCCATATTGTAGCATGTGTCAGAATTTCCTTCCTTTTTAAGGCTGAACAATACTCCCTCGTATGTATATATATTATTTTGCTTATCCATTCATCTGTCAATGGCCATTTGTGTTGCTTCCACCTCTCGGCTGTTGTGAATAATACTGCTATGAATATAAGTGTAGAAATCCTCCACCAGGGGATTTTAATGATACAAAGCGATGAGTCCTTTTCTCCTCCCCTCGCCAAGTGTGTTCTTGAGTGACATTGAACAGAAGATGAGCTGAGTGAATGGCTAGACTCCCAGAATCACTGGCCAAGCTCTTAATTTAGAGCTTGGTTCATCAATTTAGAAGTCCTCATATTTCCCCCCACAAATAAACCCTCAACACAACCTGCAGGTGGTTTTGTATTTTAATTGGGTGAGACCTAAACATCCTATTAGATGATTTGAAAGCACAGAGATAATGATGCTGCTGATGGAGATGGAGAGATAATGTCACTGTCAGCTTCAGTCTTTTGCATTAAATGTTGCTCTCTGTCTGTGTTTTGCATTTGCTTTGTTTACAGTGTGTAATCGCAGGGTTAGCTGAACTGTGGTGGGGTGGAGGAGACCTCCTGGTGAATTATGTTTGATGTACAGGGGAGAGGCATATGGCAGTTGCTAACTGTTTGATGGATTTATAGTGCTATGGATATGAGAGTCACTAGGTAGTGATGACCTGCTCCTTAGAGGCAGTGCTTATTAATGAGCAACTTGTAGGAATTCCCCTCCCCTCCCTCTATGCCAATTAACCTATAGGAACAAAAAATCAGATGAGATTGGTAGTATTGTATACCTCTTAGTTTTAAGGCTGTGTCTCAAGGGAATTGCCAACCTATTCCCTTTGAAGAGTGGGTTTTTAAAGTTGTAGAACTCTTTGGAATTGTGGGGCATGGTCAGACCAGAGCACCTGCTTCAGAGGAAACATTTTCCTTCTAGTTCTGGCCCCTGCAGGTGCCTGAACCTCACTCCTCTCTTTAAAACTGGCCGGTAGAGGCCCTCCCATGCAGTGCTCCCCAGGAGGCTGGGCTGTTTGCAAATTCAGTTTTCTGAAAAGGGCTTTGAAGATAAAAGGAGGTGTCTTCTGTTCATGCTCTTTCCCCCCTTATTTTGATCTGGCCTTGCAGCCTCTCCCTAAGACCAGCCTTCCCTCCCCTGCAGCCTCCCCTGGAGCGATGCTGGGATCTGGGAGCCCAGCTGCTGCAGCGCCTGCTGCCTCAGCCCTCCTCCTGGAGCCGGGCTTTGCTAATCCCCCAAGGATCCCCTAGGCTGGCCCTTCAGCCCTGTATCCTCCTTGGTTCTGAAACCAATCTAGCTGGCTTAGAGCTTCGGTAATGAGGAATGTACCACCTCATTTGCCCAGCTCTGCCAGGAAATGGGTAACCCAGGTCATTGAAACAGACCCTTCCAAAGCGCAAGCCTGAATATCTCTCATGATTCTCCTGGGAAGTCTTTCAGAAACCACATTGCATCTGTATGTTCCTTTTAAAAGAGGAAGTGCTGAACACAATTTAACCTTTGTCTGGTTGCTTGTGTAGAGTATTGGTCACTAGGCTGTGCAGTATTGCGGTGAGATGCTTCTGTCGTCCCTGCACACTGAACACAGCTCCAGTCTTTCTGGCGTGTTTTGTTTCTAATCTGCCGTGGGATTGAAAAATGAAGCAACCAATTAGTTAGCATCATATGTGAGAACAAGTAAGACTGATGATGGAGTGATTAAGGGCAAAGATTTTGAAGTCAGATAGCTGCAGTTTGGATGCTGAATCTATAGTTTATTGGAAGACATCATGGGCTAGTTACTCAACATCTCAAAGCCTCAGTTTCCTCATTGGTAAAATGGGGATAGAAATATTACTTTTCTGAGGGGGTTTGCATAAGGATCACCCGAGGTAGTGTAGATAAGGTGTCTGGCATGCTAATTGTTAGCTGTTATTAAACACGGTAGAGAATACTGTCCACGCCTCAGCCTTACCCACCCCTGCCCCACCACACGCCTCAGTATTCACCATCTCTTGTGTGCCAGTCTCTCAGCTGCCAGCTGCAATCACCTGCCATGATTTGCTGAGGGCTTTCGCTGGCCACTGTCATCTGCCTGGTCAGGAGTGGCCCTCCACTAACTGACACAAGTTAGTGGCTGGAAACTCTGGCTCCAGGTGTGGCTGGGGGAGGGGGTGGGCTGTAGTTCCCCAGCGGGACTGAGTCTCGCCTGCCCACACTGGTCACCTCCTCGAAATGCACCTTGTGCTGCCTTCCTTCCTTCTGTCTCATTTGCTCACTCTTCCACTAGGCTTCCTGCAATCACTTCCCAAATAAGCTCCAAGCACCTGTACCCATGTGTCAGGGTTGGCCTCTGGAGGAACCCAGACTAAGGCATCATTGTGCCTGATGGATGCTGTTCCATCTTCCTCTCGGCATCCCCTTTGCTTCTGTATGTTGTTTGGATTGTATGGAAGAGAAAAAATTTCTGTTTTCACACAGGTACATAGTTACAAATACTATGGATTTGTTGGGAGCTTGCTTTGCAATCACAGTGCGTATTCTTCAATTTAACTGTTCTAGAAGCATAAGAGATGGGTAGTAATTGTTTTCAGAATTGAATCCTTAATGAAATCTAATAACCACTTGCATTCTACAAATCTTAGGTAAGCAAAAAGCAGCGGAACCTTTCGAGAGAAGTGAAACGTGCCCCAGTGTCCAGTGTTATCCTGCTGGGACAGCTGCACGGTTTGCATGGTACAAATGTCCACACGGCCACCTGCACTGCACAGCTGACTGTTTCAAAGTGACAAGGGCATGCACTGGGCAGTGAGTGCTGTCCCCATCTGTGCATTTGATGTATGGAAATGTACAGAGGCCAGAATTTTAAAAACACTTCCATTCACTGTTACCTTTTTGGGAAGGTCAGACCTACGCAGAGATGGAAGACACAAAGTTTGCACAAAAACTAGCTTTTCTGGCTGCACCAGTTCACACACTGGCCATCTCTGATGTGTTCAGATTTAGTATACAACCCAGGCAGTCATATGTTCTTTTTTAGTACAGCTTTTGAAGTGGTTAAAATATATTTTACAACACCACCTGCTTCACTAGAGCCCCTAGGACCAGGTCTGAAACCCTGACATCTAGCATGCAGCCTGCAAAAACGCCAGCCCCTTCCTCCTCCAGCTTACCAGCTCCAGGGGAGGCAGATGGGCTCAGAGGCAAAGCCAAACTGCAGAAGGGTCTGCTGAGAATCGCCAAGGCAGCTGGGTGGAACGAGGCTTTCAACCCATCAGCTCTGTTCCTGGCAACAAAATTATTGCAAAAAAAAAAAAATACCTGCTGCTCCGCTGCCCAAGCACTGGCCATGTGCCACACACTCTGTTCAGTGCTTACATCATCTCACCGGGTGCCCCAAATGCTCCGAGAGGCAGCTGTAATTACCATCGCCATTTATGGAAACTGGAGCACAGAGAGGGTAGGTCACCTGCCCCGGGTCACACAGTGGAGGAGCAGCAGAGCTGGGGTTTGAACCTAGGTCTGTGGGACTTCAAGGATTCCATCAAGACTGCATGCCTTTGTGTTTTAATGTAAAGTGTGTGCTCTTCCTTCTTCACTCCACAAATTTATTAACTGGTTCTAATGGCACAGATGAGGAAAGGCTAAAAATGAGGAATTTCCCCTCTGGGAACAGGGTGTATTTTTGTCTATATGATGCTCACAGGATTTGGCGGGAAACAGTGAAGAATTGTGTAGAATCATGTTCCCTACTTTTAAAACAAGCCAATCGATGCACAGAATATACAGCATCTATCTCCATAGAAGTCCAACATCCCCCAGTTTTTCTCAATTACCAATAACTCTTTGGAATTGTGTTTACAATAAAATCAACAAAAATAACCTGGTGGGGAGTGACCAGCTTTTACTGAGAGACCTGCAAGCTCCTTGGGTGATTTTTAAAATTTACTTGCATTAGAGTCAAGTAGGAACAGCTGGATTTCTCTCTGATGCTTCCAGTGGGTTTCCCAGAACCAAGAAGACTCCTCAGGGTCTGGAGTTGAAACCAAGACCAAAAATAAGTACTAGCTTAGAGATGCTAATTAGAGAAACTGAGGGTCAGAGAGATTGAGCCATGTGCCCGAGGTCTTGTGGCAGCATAGTGCGCGTTTAAACCCAGGTCAGGCAGACTCCTGGCTGCAAGAACTCAGTTGTGTGTGGCTGTCATGGAGGAGGGACAAGGAAGAAGAGGGTGGGCAGCTGTTGGGCTGAGAGATCTGAGCCCAGTAATGGGTGGGGCAGGGAACTCTGGGCAATGCCAGTCCTTGTCGGCCCATGGATGGCAGAGATTGGGTTTCAGGGTGTAAATGTGTGCCCAAGTGGTGGCTGGGGGTGTGCAAATGGGGCCTCACCCGGGAGCATAACTGGGTCTTACCTAGCATGTTAGACAGTACACGCCACTGCCTTTGGCCACCTCCTCTAAGTGTCTCCGTGAATACTTCTTCACTCCACCTCCATCCCCCAGTAAGAGCGGCTGGCAGTGGTAGGGGGGTTTCAGGCACTGGTCCAGTATGTGGGGTCAAGGGAGAGGCTCCAGTCCCAGCAGGAAGGCTGGGATGTGGTCCTGGAGCTGGTCCAGGGGACTGAGCACACACGGTGAAGGCTGGGCTCAAGGCTCTGGTCCGGGACATAAAAGACCTGGGCTCATGCCCACATGCAACCCTTCAGTCTTATGTCCTATAACATTAATTCCTCTACACCCCCAACTCCCTTTCCTCACCACGGCTGCTGGGATTAGGGCTCCTGTTTGCTGTTTGGCTTGATGAATATCGATTTGTGGCCAAGGCTAAGTTTGCAGGCTGAAGGTCTTCAGCACCTGAAGCTGGGCAGGACCCGGATGCTGGGCTGACAGTCAAAACCACTCTGTGCATTGACTAATTACAAAGCAAAAAATGTGCAGCAACCTGACAGTCACCACTTTAATCATGTTATCAAATTTAGCATCATCTATAAAGGGACAGCCTGGCATTATGGGCTTCCTGATATGGTGCAATATGAAGTGCTCAGACTCCTCTATGAAGTGTTATTGTCCAAAATGCTTATCCTGAGTCAGATCAAGGCTGTAGACAAAACTCCCAGTTAGACGGAATTGCCGAGGGTGGGGTGGGGGCTGTGAGGGTGGAGGAACAAGTTCAATGACACCAGGAGGAAACAATCAGACAAATGCAGAATGTTGATTTGACAGTCTTGGCACTCTCCAGGACAAGCGGCCTGGATTCTCCAAGATTTCAATGTCATGGCAAAAATGGGAGAGGGGATTAGAAGGGGCTGAAGAGACATAATAACTAAATGCAATCCTATATAGATTATAAAATAATTTGGATTTTTTCCTGCCACTGAGACCTACACCAGTTTATCTGCACCTGCAGAAATTTGAATGTGAACTGGATAGTGAATAATGTCATGGAATTATTGTTAATTTTTCTTAGGTATTATATAATAAGTTTGTTATGTAGGAAAATATCCTTAGGAGACTTATGCTGAAGTTTTTAGGGGTGAAGTGTCATAAAATGATGAAGGAAAGAAATGCATATAGACAAAGACACATGTACCGACATATATGTGTGTGTGTGTGTGAATGAGAGAGACAGAGAGAGAGAGAGGAGAATAAAATAAATGTGGCAAATGTTAATGCTTGGTGAATTTAGGTGAGGATATATGGATGTTTACTGTGCTATTCTATAAATTTAAAATATTTTAAAATAAAAAGTCCGGGACAAAGCAGGTCTGCATGGTTTGAACTGAAACCTGCTGGTGCAGACCCGCCCCCTGTCGGGTGTTCTCCTCCCTGGGGTTTCAGACAGTGACCAGTGGCTGATCCATTTGCCTCTCCAGTGAGTAAAAAGATCTCTGGCTGTCCTGCCTGGTGGACCACCTGGGACATGGGCCTGTTTGTTAACTTTCTGTTTCCACCCAGCCGGACATATCCAAGGACAGTCTTCTAGGCTGTTGGTGTGGCTGAGGTCGCATCTCCATGTTGCTTTTTCCCTGTGCAGGTTAAAGCAGTTGTTGGTATTCAGACCTAACGATGATATGGAGCTTGGAAGGGGGAGGACGGTTGCCTCACTGCTTTGACAAAGGTTGGGATGAGGGGAGCCATGGCCCCCCATTCTCATTAGCGCCCTTTGCGTGGAGAAGGGGGAAAACATCTTGTGAATATCACTTATTACTCAAGTGTCAGAACATCTTGTGTCCGGGAAAGTTATAAAACAGACCTGTGAATTGAATACGGAGATGAGCTTCAGGTAAGAGGGGAAGGGGTCAGCTCTGTCCTAGTGACACCGCTCTTGCCTGCTGACAATTTCTGGTCATGCACGTGGATCACTAGAGGGCAAGGAGGGAGTGAGTCAGTCCAGAGCAGAATTTTACTCTACGGCCGATGGATGGGCAGAGCAGCCACCTCTCACATTCCCCTTGCCAGTGTCTGTGCCACTTACTGTGGCACTTGGTCATTAGCTTCTTGCTTTGCGGGTGCTGATCTTGTTTTCCTAACTAAACCCTTGTAGGGTCCATGCCTCCTTATTCCCCATATATCCCTCAACAGTTCTTGGAACTTTGTAGATACCTGGCAAATACTCTGTGGTTGACACAATAGATTTTAATGATTTATTCAGGTCTCAGTGGAAGAAAAAAAAATCCAAATCAAATTGTTGTAAACAGAACCAGGAATGTAGTCGCTCATTTAACTGGTCAGTCCAAGCCTTAGCGGCTTCAGGCATAGCTTGCCTCAGGGCCTCATAGGGTGCCAATGGGGACCGATCTCTCCAAATCTTATCTCTGCTCTCCTCCACATTAACTTAATTCTCAGATCTCCGTGGTGACAAGATGCCTGCTCTGGTCCTACATCCTCCGAGGTCTAAGTTGAAGTTGTATTGCATCCCATTGGCTCTAACTGGGTCACGTGTCCATCACCATGGCTGGGGGGATGTCGGCACTAATTGGCCAGGCCTGGGCCACACATCCCTGAAGCCAGAGCGAGGTCAGCTTCACTGGAAGCATCAGATCTGAGAGCAGGGGAGGGGTCGTTGTCTTCATCACCTCCTGTTTACCCCCACCCCTAGGGGGGGACATGGGGTGGCTGACACTGGACTTATGAAATTAACAGCAGTTCATCAGTCCTATATACTCACAGCCTGGTGGCAGAGGACACTGTGTGCCATGCAGGGTGACACAGAGGCTATACGTGGGAAGGAAGCCTTGCCTCCTTGGCCCCTAAGGAGAACTGATAGGTGGCAGCTGTGTGGAGCTGTCCTTTCCTTTCTGCTGAAGGTAAAAAATTACCTGACACATGAAAGATACTAGGAAGCAGATTGCCGGTTAATGATGGCTAAGGACCTGAAAACAAATGAAGAGTTGTCCCAAAGGAATGGGCTGCGAAGTATTGACCTCACCAGTCAGACCAGGTCAGTGGTCAGATTCGAATCCAGCAGGAATATCGGAGAAGGGACTCTGGTCTGGAGAGAGGTGGGGGATGGTGCCAGAATCCTGTCCAACTCAGAGATGCTAAGCTTCTGATTACTTTCAGCATTTAGCACGTGTGCAATGGGAAAAGCGACATAGCTTGTCTTATGTGTCTTGATTCCTCTAACCAGGTGCAGCAAGGAACAGAATGCTACATTTTTGACCACCCTTTTGGGATAAGCTTCTCTTTCAGAGTGTGTATGTTTCTGGGGAAACAACTTATAGTGTTGTCCGAGTGTCTCCTTGCAAGGAACATTTGAGCAGCTTCTAAATATTTTCTGGAAGCAACCTTGTAGTTGTGGTCTTTGTGAAACAAACAGCATTTTTTTTTTTTTTTGCAGAGTGCATCTAACCCTGTGGCAGATAGAATACTTGGATGAATTGAGGAGCTAGCATGGTTTGTTTGGGAGAACTCACTGAGAATTTCCCTCTACATCCTGTGACCTATTTTTTTCCCTTTTGTTCTCCCTCTTTTCTAAAAAAGGGAGATATAATTTACATACAATAACATCACAGATTTAAAGTGTAGAGTTGGATGGATATTGACAAATGTGTGCATCCATGCCACCAGCATCTCAAGTACAGAATATTTCCAACACCTCAAAAATTCCCTATGCTCCATTTTTTCTCCACCCAGAGGTAACCACCATTTTGTTTTCTATCACTATAGCTCAGTTTTGCCTTTTCTAGAACCTTATATAAATGGAAAGATATGGTATATCCTTCTTCTATGTATGGTTCGTCTGCTTAAAATAATACTTTTGAGATTTATTCATTTATTTATATATATCAGTAACTCTTTCCTTTTTATTATTGAATAGTATTCCACTGCATGAACATGCTGTTATTTTACTCATTCTCCTGTTAATAGGCATTGGAGTTGTTTCCAATATTTGGTTTTTATGAATAAAACTGCTATGAGTGTTTTGTACAAGTCCCATGGTGTTAGCTCTCACAGACCAGGATTCAAAAAAGATGAATGGAAAAAATAAAAAGAATTCAGGGGACCCACACTAATTGTCAGTTTTCACCAAGGTGTCAAGACAATTCAATGTGAACATAGTCTTTTCTACAAATAATACTGGAATACCTGGATATCTTTATGACAAAAAGAACCTCAGCCCTACTTCATGCCACATGCAAAAGTTAAGTTGAGATATAACATAGACCTAAATACGAAAGCTAATGTTATAAAAGCTTCTAGAAGAAAATGTAGAAGAAAATCTACAAATGTGGAGTAGGCAAAGATTTCACAAGACACAAAAGGAACAACCATAAAAGAGGAAATTGATCAACTGGACTTCATCAAAAGTAAAAACGTGCTCTTTGAAAGGCACTGCTAAGAAAATGAAAAGTTAAGCCACAGATGGAGAGAAGAAATTTGTAATATGTAGAACTTACAAAAGGCTAGCATTCAGAATATATTCCTTCAAATCAATAATAATAAGCAACAACTCGATTTTAAAAATAGGTAAAAGACATGAATAGGTACTTCACAAAAATGATGGAAGAATGGCCAAAACACACATGAAAAGATGCTCAGCCTCACTGGCCAGCAGGGAGATGTTAATCAAAACCACGATGAGCTGCCACCCCACCTGCAGCCGGTGCCATAAAAGAGCAGATGACTGTGCGTGAGGGAGTCCGGGTTCCAGTCCCACCCGACCCACTGGGGGGTCTTTGCAAGGCTCTGGACTTCCAGCAAATAATGACAAAAAAACCCAGAACTAACTGTGCACTCAGCACAAAGCCTTCTTTATTTTAATTTTCTTGCCCTGATATTCCAGGATTCTAGTTTGTGCCACAGCATCTATGGCAATGAGACTCCTGCTCGCGACACCCAGAGAGTTCTGTCTGGATGAAGTAAAGGAAGTGATTCCTTTTCACTGATGAATTTGAAAATGATAGACAAAAATCCTGCTAGGAAAGAAAGTTCCTAACTGAAACTTTTCTGAGAAATGAAGTATCATTTTTTTCCTGAAGACTTCATTAATTCATACATTTTCTCCTTGGATGGAATAACGCCTACTCTAAAGATATGCAAGGGTTAATTTACTGTCAATGTGTGTTACTGCTTCTTAGGAAGTAGGAAAATTACCTTTATTATGTGGAATTTGGCTTAAAGCACATCAGTGTCTGGTCTAGTGCCATATTCTCAGGGGTCTTATAAATATTCCTGCTTGAAAGTAGGTGGAAGAACTGAGAATATTTAGCTTGGAAAAGAAAAGTATCTCCCTCTCCCTGCTCTCTAGCTCTTTCTCTCATTCTCACTCTCTCTGGTTCTATTAATCCACTTCCCTCTCTTTTTGTAGTTGTAGAATAATTAAAGGGCTACACTGTAGAAGAATAGACATTAAATTTATTCTGTGTGGTCCCCAAAGTGCAATTTGGACCCATGGCTACAGGCAAATCTGTTTCTACTCAAACAACAATAGATCTCTCTGGAAATGAAATGAGTGGTGAGTGAGTTCTGTGTCCCTCAAGCTGTCAAGCAGACAGATACTTACTGAGACCATTGTGGAAGATATTCATGGACCAGGTTGAAGTGGAGAGAAGAAATCCCTCTTGCATCTTTAGGCACATCAGTTAGCAGGCAGCCATGGTGGAAAGCCCAGATGTGTGAGTCTCTGTGGGCAAGGGTCACTGTGTTGGCTGCCTGCTGCCAGGACACTCTCCTAGAACAGCTAGGTAGGTCTCACTCAGATACAAAGTGTAGCTTTTGGAAATAAGATTATAACAAATTGTTGTAAGTTTGTGTTCTCTGTAGGCAGCTTTGGTTTTTGGAAACAGTCAAAAGTCTGGTGGATCTGGGATGGACAATCCTGTCCTGTCCATGCTGGATGACAGTGTTTGGGAGCTAAAAACATAATCTAACAACAGAGGCACAACTATAGAGGAACAAAGTTGATTTTCTTGGCATGCTCATAGCTCATTGTGAAATGTGAGAGATTTCCCCAAAGTGGTGCTTTGAAACTGTGTGTGGCCACATAAGCATTGAAGGAAGCTAGACTCAATGAGGGTCTAAATTCTGAAGTGAGTTTTCAAAGACCAGTGTCATAGTTACTTCCATGGTGTTCAGCGTGTCTAGGCAAGGGATTGACATGTTTATTTCATTTCTTATGCTGGAGCATTTCTGAGGCTGCTAGAAGCTCCAACCCATGCTTCCTTCATTAGAGAACTCATCACATCCCATGGGGATCTTAAAAAGACTCAGTGGGGTGTGCCAAGCCTGGCACCCGGGTGCTTGGGCTGAGTCACTTTATCTAACCTGCCTTTGCTGCTTCATTCCCTGTAAACTCATTTACCTGCTGGTGCAGCAACATGACACTTCTGGAGGGCTCTGCCTACCTGGCATATGTCCACAGCTGGACAGCTGTTGGAACTTCCAAACACATGGGGTGGCTGCCTGATTTTTGGGATTTGGGGCACTGAAGATGCCATCTGCAGCCCTTTTTAGGGGGATCAGAGCCTGTCTTCCCTTCAACAGGGACCTGGCTTAAATTACAGATTCTTTTGTGAGAGAGAGCCCACTGAATATCCTGATCAGGTTTATATAATGAATGAGGCTAGAGCCTTCCCTTGACAGTAGGCTTTGGTAAATGGAAAAGGAGATCATTAAGGCAGATGACAGGGCTGCCGAAGGGACTGGAGAAAGAAAAGACTGGGCAGCTGAAGACAAGCATCAGGGCTGACAGTTTTGTTTAAAGTCAGTCCTGCAAGTCTGCAGTGACAATGGCAAAAATTGGCAGCCTTATCATGGAGCACCCAGAATAAATCTGTTTTACTGGTTAAAGATCTTGGAGTTGGACAAGAACATAGTTGTCTTCAATTTGCATAGTTGTGGCATAGGGAAGGAGATGGCCTTTGGTTGTTTATGTTCCCATCAAACATTTTCCGTGCTCCAAATTATCAGCCTGTATTTGTGGGCTCACCTCTCCTCCATTCTCAGTCAGGGGCTTTGGGTGGGGATGAAGCATGTGACTCAGGCCTGAGACAATCAATCCGTCATGACTCCCTGGTCCCAGTGACTGGTTCAGGGTTGGCAGCAACACCGACATTCAACGACACCTTTTTGCTGGGAGTGCTGGGACTTAGGCAGAGGTCTTTCTTGCCATACTTGAGCCTGAGAGGCTATAAAGCTGGAATTCTTGCACTTATGTTGAAATTACAAGGAGCCTGAGACAGAAGCCAGTACGGTGCTTACAGAGTGGAAAATTGGGAAGAACCAGGTCCAGACAACGTTGCTTGTATTCTGAATTTAGTTCTGCCTGAAATCTGATCACCCACTGGACTTTGCAATTCTTTTTTCTTAAATAATTTTAGGTTGAGCCATCTGTTGTTTGCCACCACTGAAATGCTGACTGTGTCAGTTCTGTGTAGCTGGTGGGACAGGACTAATGCACGGATAGAAGTTGCAGGATGGTGTGTGGCAATTTCCTGTAAGGATGCACTTTCAACAGAGCTGTATGAAAAGGGTACATGTTCCCTCAAGGGTGAATGCCTTTACGGTGACAGGATTTGCAACCTGCATAGGATGATCACTTGGAGGTGATAGTACAGAATAAATTCAAGCATCGAATGGGTTGAATTGGGCAGCTCTATAGATCTTTGTGTTTCAAAGTCACTCCTGAATGACTACAGCAATGAAATCACATTCCCGTTCAAACTCCCACTCTAGATAGCTCTACTACAAACAATTCTAATTTCACAATCCCAGTGATAGACCCTGGTGGGCAGGACTGTCGCAACTAGGTTCCCTCCACCAACCTAACTGCTCTGCCAGTGGGGTTGACCCACCGTGCCCTCCAAACTCCTTCCATCTTCTGACCCCTTGCACCTACACTCTTGCCCTTGCCAAGAATTTCCTGTCTTTCTGCTTTCCTTCTTTGCCTTACAAAAGCCAACTCCCCTCTGTGAGGCTATGTTCTCAGGACACTTCAGACCAAAGATGTAGCTCGACTTCTGACCTCTGAGTGATGCAGTTTTCTGAAGCACTGCTTTGGGACTTACTAGTACTGCTTTGCATAGTTCCCCGAGGCATCTTCCTGGCTCCTCATCTTCTTGAGGGCAGAGATGGAGTATGAATCCTAGCGCACAGCACACAACTTTGCACAGGCTGCACTCAGCTCACAGGTAAGTGATGTCCCAGTATCAGGGGCTGTTGTCAGTATCCCCTGCTGGAGTATGGCTACCTGAGAATCTCAGATCCAGGTCACTAGAGTTTACTGCGTTGCCTATGGGCTCTCCTCCACCACTTTGCCAACCCATGGTGGTCCAGCTGTGTCTAGGGTAGCTGCTGAGCCCAAGACACAGAGGAGACAGAATCATACCTCCTCCCTCCAGGTCCTTCCTACTCCACCTGCACCTGACCCCCCATGTGCTTGATGAGATATATATTCATTCATTTATTCACTAAATACTAACCAAGCACTCACAGCGTGCTGGGCACTGGGTACACAGTGATGAGCAAAGCAGATCCAGTTTCTGCCAGTTCCAGGTTGGAGTCCCGTCTATATGGAGGAGCCTGGATTGCTCCTCCCCTGTCTGCTTCTAGACTCTGAGATATCTTGGCTCAGACATCTTGGATCTGTCACGGTTTCCTTTGGAGGCAGGGCCTGTTTGCATTTTGCTGAGGGCAGGGCCCTCCTCCTAAGGCTCCTTTCTGCCTATTCCCTCTTTAACCTAAGTCTGGGATGCAGCTTCTCAGTCCCAGGAACCATCTTCTAATCCCTTTCCTCTGCTCATGAAAGTTTGGCTGGGTCTCTCCTAAAACCCAGGAGAGGCCTGGGCTCCCCAGGAACAACCTAATGGTTATAAAATATTGTGAGTTTTGCATTTTCAGTGTCTATTTGGTTTAAATAGTGTGGAGAAATTCAAATTCTAAGAAAAGTATTCATAATCCTGGTAGGTTTGGGGAAAGCAAATCCAAGCCGCCGCTGGGCTCTGGCTTGAGGTTCTGACCCCCAGGCCACCGGCGTGGGTTGGGCTTTTGGCTCTGAACCCCATGGAGGAGGCTCCTGGTTCTACCTGCTCCTGGCTGGAGGCTGGCTGAGTGCTGTGTCAGCGATGAGCGACCCTGACCGCCGCCGCCGCCGCTGGCAGGGACTGAGCCAGGCGCTTTTTCGCTCTTCCACAGCGCAGCAGCCCAAAGCTACCAGGGGGCGGGGAAGGGGTGGTGGGAGAGGGAGGATCCCGTCCCCGGGGGCCACCTGGTGCTGGTGGCTTGGCGGGGAGCCAGGCTCGCCTTTGCCCTCAGTCTGTGCCCGAGCTGTGGAGCCTGGCTGGCATCTCCTGAGAGCAAAGCGAACGAAGCCCGCGAGTGATCTCGGGGGGAACTTCCTAGAGAAGAGAAAGAATTTCAGGTTGGAAGGTGCAGGGAGGGCCGAACACGGGAGGGAAGGAGCGCTGCCCGGCAGACCCCGAGGGTGCCCTGCCGCGGAGAATCCCCCAGCGCTCGTGTACTACATGCCCACGTGCGCGCGTGGGCCGGCGCGCGGCGGCGGGAGAGCGGGAGCCGGAGCGGAGCCGGGAGACGCAGGGCGGCCGCGGGCAGAGCCGAGCGAGCGCGCTGCCGGGCGCGGAGCCCAGGGGCCGCCCACCGGCGGGGGAGCCGCGGCGCGCGCAGGGGAGGAGGCGGCGGCGGCGGCGGCCCCGGCGGCGGGGCTTCCCCGGGCTTCCCCTCCCGGGTCGCCGGCGCCCGGCGCGGGCCCAGCCGTGGAGGCGGCGCCCGGCGAGACGGAGCCGGGAGTCCCCGAGGCGCCCTCCGCTCCACGCGGGGACGCCGGGCCCGAAGTGCCTGGAGCGTCCGGCGCGGCGTCCGGGAGCCCGGGGACCCGAGGCGGCAGGTTTGGGCTGAGCCCTGCCTGGCGCCCGCCCGCCCCCGCCCGGAGCCCGCCTCCGCCCCCGCCCGCGGCCTGGAGCGCGCCTCCCTCGCCGCCCGGGGTCTGGCGAGCCGGCGCCGGCCGAGCTGCGGGAGCCGCGGACAGCACCAGCCGCCGCGGGAGCTGCTCTGGCCGCACCATGCGGGAGCTGGCCATCGAGATCGGGGTGCGAGCCCTGCTCTTCGGGGTCTTCGTGTAAGTAGTGGCGCGCCGCGGGCGGGCGCACTGCCGCGGGGACCCACCGACTGAGCCTCTCTGCGCCGCAACTTTGTTTGCGCCGCCGCGTCCCGCTGGGGCCTGGATTCGAGGTCCCCTCCCTGCCCGCTGCCCGCGCCGTGTCCCACGGGACCGAGAGAGACCCTCCCCCTTCCTTTCCTGGGACCCTCGGCGCGAGCGACCCTAGCGCGCGCCGCGGCCGAGACCTGCTCCTGCCACCCCCACCGCACCAGGGAGCGGGCCGGCCACCATTCCAGTCCCCTCGCGGGCTCCCTTCGCCGGCCCGCACCACCTGCCCGGGGATTCAAGGCTGCTCCCCTGCACTGGGACGCGCACCCTGGCCCGCGCCCTCGCGGAGAAGTTTCTCTTTCTGCGTGATCTTTCGAGGCCCGCGTTGGAAGTCCTTGCTCCTGGCCCCGTCTCCCGTTGCTCCCCGCCGTGGCCCCAGCCAGGCTCCTCCCGGGTCCCTGGCTTTGGCGCCCACGGTCCTGCTGAGCATCTTCCCGGGAGGCGTTTGCGGCGCTTCTCCCGCTGGAAAACTGTTGCTGCGGCGGCCCGGGGAGTCAGAGGCCGCCGCCTGGGGTCGGCTCCATACACCCCGGAGCCCTGTGCCTAGGCGATGTCCGCTGCGGGAGCGGGGGCAGGGGCCACTCAGGGCAGCGGTGAAATGCCCGGGGTGGCTCCGAGTGGCTGGGGCTTGGGAACAGCGATCTCGTAAAGAGGAGGGGGTGCTGGCGCAGGTTCTTTCCAAGATGAGATGTCTGAACCTCCTCCCGGTGCCTCAGGGACCGCGGCTCACCAGCCTCTGGGGCCGAAGCGGGAGGGCGGGGGGGGGGGGGCTGTCGCATCTCTCGGTTTCAGATCAGAGCCCAGAGCCCAGAGCCCAGAGCCCAGAACACCAGCTCAGACCCACCCCACAGTCTTCTCTAAGCTCCTGTCACCTGCGCGCGCACACCTGCACTCGTCTCTCCATTTGTGGGTCAGGGTCAGGTTCTCTCTCCCTTTCTGCCACATTTGAAATATTGAAGTTGCATGAACTTTCTGGATCTGTCTGTTTTTCTTTTTCTTTTCTTTTCTTTCTTTCTTTTTTGGTTGTTCTTGTTTTTGGAAAAGCTCTACCGAGCCAAACAGGAGGCTCGCCCTGGATTCCTGCCTTGATCCGGAGTCATCCGCGGCAGGTGTGCTGTGTCAAAGATGACTTCTGTTCCGTGCAGCCCAGGGTATACGCATGGAAAGAAATACCCTTTCTTGCACGTTTTTCTTTACTAGGGATTAAATTCATCCAGAGTATTTATTCACGCCATCAGAAAAGGCCGGGAGCTCCCCCAGATGCAGGCAAGCCCCCCCCCCTCGCCTTCTCACTGAACACTAGCGTTATTCACTGGGAAGAAGGAACGAGAACTTCAGTTGGGTCTTGATGGATTTGGAAAAACAAGCACTGTTCCCTCCTCTGACTCTATTTTTCTACCTTTGGAATGTACATTAAAATTAGTGATTGCTGTGTGATCGGATGGGGACATCTGATCCAATTGGCAGATAGGCTGAAGCCCCATTAAATTATTATGTGATAGAAATGATAAAATAATGTTCCAAACACAGTAGAATTTAACATTTGTTGGGTGAATGTGTGAAAAATGCTGAAATAAAGTGAGATAGGCTGTTAGGCTACCTGGTTTGATTGCCCCTGGGAATTCTCAGATTTAAAAAAATAAGAGTCCAGTAATATGTAAAATATTTATATTGTGTTCAGGTTTCCCTTCAAATATCCTCCCACACATTTATGAGATGTTTACAAGAATACAATGGTCTGTGCAGTGAATTTGAAAACTTGTTAATCATCATTTATATGCTTCTTGCTTTTTCTAAAGATGTTATATAAAAACCAGGCAGGCAGTTGACATTCTTTCCTGTAAATTCCCTCTTGTAATACTTACTAGGGGATCTGCTGTCATCTCCCCTAGAGAGACACATGGGCATTGATGGCAATTTTGGATTATTCTTGGGTTTCTTATCATCCCTTGGAAATGTTAACAGTGTCTCCAACTTGTGGCTCTTTTACCTGCAAAGACCAGCTCTGGTATTGATGCGAGCCTTCCTGGGGGTGGATCTCTTGAATGTTCAGATGCTGTTAACATCAGGCGTATACGACTTCTGGAAGGATGGCTAGGGGCAGGGAGACATACAGACAACCCTTTGTTTTCTGAGATGGGCTTTTGGCATCTTGACAGAGGCTGACTTTTGGGGGAAGCTTAATTCTTTCTTTTGCCAGCACTGGGGTGATGGCAGGATTCAGTGGGTTGTACCCACTTCTCCTCATGAAGATAGTGGTGTCAGCAGCACAGGTGGGTTTAGAAAGTCCCTCTGGGTCAGCTGAATCCAATTTCCCTGCTGCAGTTAGTGTCCAATTTAGCTGACATAATTCATCATCTAGTTCTGCTTGTTATTTCTACCCTACATCTCAGGATGAGGGAATATTTCTTTGGCGGTGGTGTCTTTGCAAACTTCTGCCTCTGGAGAAACATCACCTGTAGATGTGCCTGTTCCCTGACCACATTTCCTCTATGCAACAGCAGGGATCCTGCCGAACACGGGCCACGTACTCCTTGGAGATTCCACGTTAGAGCTAACGAAATGCATTTTGGCCCCTGGGTAGTAGGGATGTAAGCTTTCCCTTGCCGACTCCTAAAGAACCAGTTTTCTGTTTGTAGATCAGCTCTGGTGCTGAGGATTTATGCATTCAGGATGCTGGGAAGATGATCTCCAGGCAATCCCCAAAGATGCTCAGTCATGTCTAAGAACCTCAAATCATTAGGTAGAAAATGAGTAAAGAGTAATGCAAATCAGGACTGGCACAAAAAGTTTAACCTGACAGAAGATAAACTGGTTATAGGAACCCAATGTTTAGGAAAAATAAAAGTACAATGTGCAGCTTTGAGGCTGCATTTGATATTGTGAGGCATGTGGGCCTCGAGGTCCTATTGCTCCTACTCGTGGACTGTGGGCAGAGCAGGGAGGAGCAGAAGCACCCGTGGGCTCCCTCTGTCCTGCTGCCACCCAGGACTCCAGGAGAGATTCTATGAGAGTTTCTACAGATGCCAAAGCCAGTGCCGGCCCTTGCTCAGCAAGTGCCCAGTGTGGAAGTGAGGCGGCTGGTTAACCGCTTTGCAGACCAGTGGTGTGCTACCTCTGGCACAGTGCTCGCCTTTGCTGCTATGGCCAGTGCTGGAGCCACCATTTACCATGTGTCAGGCACTAGGGAAGACTATTGCATATGCCATGTAACCAGATGAAGGGGCTATATTGATATTTCTTTGTCATGGATGAAGAAACTGAAACACAGTCAAATTAAGGAACTTCCTAAGTAACAGAGTTAAGTAAGGACAGCTCTGAGACCTAAATCTAGATGCTCCAACTGCATAGTTTGGACTCTAATCACCTTGCTTTAGAAAAATTAGCAGCCAGTGTTGGTTAGTCCAGGGCTTACTACTTGCAAAAGGCATTCCATGTGATTTCTCTTCTACATATCATCTCACTTGAGGTGGATTCTGTTCATTATCCTCCCTTTAGAAATAAAGAAACCAAAGTTTAGAAAGGTTGAGTAACTTGCCTGCAGACACTCAGCTAGCAGGAGGTATAACCCATATTCCAAGAGGCAGCTGGCCCCATGTCCCGGAGCCATCCAGTCACTGTGATAGAATGTGTCCAGCACTGGGCTTCCAGACTGGCATGAAAGTGACCACATCCTGCAAGCAGTCACCTTCTGTGACCTGTGCTCTCCAGTAGAGCAAGTGCACAATGCCTGGAGTAATATATGGGAACAGCAGTCACTCTAGGTCTAAAATCAAATCTTAGAATGATACCTCAAAGGTGGAGGGCTGGCGCTGGTGGTTCACACTCCCTAGGGGGATTTGGACATGGCCCAAGTAGAGAGGGTATGATGAGGTGAGCATACTGTGGGTAAGAACATAAATGGTGGTAGGAAAGAACCGGGGCACACTGCTTTCTCTTACTGCGGATGGCCATCATCCCCCAGGACATCAGTTCACTGGAATGCTGACTGCAGAAAGGACCCTGGACAGAAGATGACCATCTGATATGCTGGACTGGGGGAAAGGTGGCCTGCCCATTTCACTTGTCCACCTGGCTTCCTTGGGGTCCTCTGTCCCTGTTTCCTTCTCTCCATCTTCCCTTCTCTCCCTTTCTGCCTGTGGCTCCTGGTGGCTCCCCATCTGCAGGGCCCTCCAGAAACTGTGAGTCTGCTCAGGATGCCAGGGCGCCCAGGTCGTGGTGTTTGCATCACCTCTGATCGATCTAGCATCCTTCTTGGAGCTCTTCCAATGCAGGAGGCCTGTGCCAGGCTCTGAGGACAAGAGAAGAAGGAAGGCCAGGTGGCCCCCAGGAGCTCGCAGTCCAGCAGAGGAAGCACACAGTGAGCCATAGTTCATTATTTTCTCCTTATGCAGCCACTGGTTTTGAAAGTTTTGCTTCCAGACATTTCTCTTGTCATTCATCCAGTTGACAGATCCTTATTTGCTGCCTTCTAGGTGCATGTACTTGCAGTAGTCACTGGTAAACTCTAGCTGGCATAATTCCAGCAAGACACGAGGAAACTTGGTGCTTTAGCTGGTCCAGGTGGTTTGCTTGAGGGCACTGGATGTCAGGTAGACTTTTGAAATATTGGCAATAACAGATCCAGATTTATTACCCCCATGAGTCCAGCGTAGGACTCCGGGCCGGGACAGCTGTGGTTGTTTGAGCAGAGTGCAGTGAGAAGGAGCTGCGTGCTGGGGAAGGCTGCCCAGAGCTGACGTCTCCCCTGAGTCTTGGGCATTGAGTGCCAGGGGTACAGGGCCTGGGCCCAAGGACATTCCCGCAGAGCAGAGGCATGGAGGCACATTTTGCATGGGGATCGGGTCACCAGCTGTGGCCTCAGACAGTGTGGGTGTCAGGGTGGGTGGGTGGGTGTGGGGTGACAGGAAGAGAGCTGGGGTGAGAATGTGGATGGGCCCAGTACCCTGCCGAGAAGTGTGGATGTTCCCTCAGAGGCAATAACCAGGAGCCCTGGAGGTTTGAGACAAAAAGTATCATGCTCAGATATGTACCCAGTGGTGGCAAGGGACCGTTGCCCGGGGCACAAGGGCCCTGCTGACTTTGGTGAGTGACAGGATACAGCTCAGCCAGGCTGTTGTGCTTCACGGCTCTCTGGAGCGTGTTCTGTTTCGCCTCGTGTCGTGGGCAGTCATCTGTGTGCCCGGTGGGGACTGAATGCTGCTCCCTGGGGTCCTGGACTGTGTCTGTATCTTCTTTACCCTCCCCACGTTCCCAGCCTGGCCTTGGCACGAGTGTGGTGGATGCCTCCTCACTCAGTTCCTGATGATCTTTCTTATAGACCTGTGAGCATTCTGCATCCATCCAGAGCAGAGCGGCTTAGGTGTGGTCAGACCACCTGCGTCAGAAGTACCTGGATGTAGTTCAGACCTAACTGAACTGACGTAGAGAACGGAGCCCCAGCATCTGCCTACTGAACGGGCGCTCCTTCTGTCCACCACGCTGGGGAACTACTGATGTGCAGCTCCAGTAATTTGAGGGTCTCCTCTGGGTCCTCTCTCCTTAGGTCATCTAGGAGACCACTCGCCCAAACCCCTGCCTTAGGATCAGAGGGGGCCACGTGATGAGCTCTGGCCAGGGGAACATGGGCAGAAAGACAGGTGTCACTGCTGGGTTAAGGCAGCATAAATCTTAGTCACGAGAGTGGAGCTGTGTGGAGAGGGCAGCTCTGCAGGGGGAGGCAGCAGGACCGTGGCCCTGGGGGGCTCTTGCTGCTGGGGTGGACTTTGTGGGAGAGAGGGAATTTTTGTGTTAACTGAGATTTTGGGCAACTTTAGCATAAGTCTATTCTATCTAACTAGTACATCTGGAATCGTTTTACTCACTCTCTAGAAACAAGTTTCAAATGAATGTTTTGAGGCAAAGGGGTTATAATGAGAGACCACAGGCCTTTGTGCCAGGTCTGTGGTGTGAGTTTGTGGGGCTCTGCCACGAACTAGCAAGTTGCTTAAAAATCTCTAAACCTCGGTTTCTTCAAGTGGGAAAGGGAGATAGTACGTACTGCATTGGATGGTATTCACTCAGGTGCTTTAACTGCCTACAGTCCGTATGACAAAAGTGAGGAGTCTTCTCCCCGCTCTTGTTCATGCCTGTTACATACATGTAGTGTCGAGGAATGACAGCGCAGCATAATGGTTACAGTCATGGCCTTTGGCATCAGGTTGCTGGGGCTTGAATCCTGGTTTTGCCAGTTATTAGCTGTATGAGCTTTTTGGCAAAGTATTTATCCATTTTAAGTTTTTGTTTCCCCGTCTGTTCAGTGGGAATATCAACAGTATCCGTGGATGTAAGGCTCATGAGTATTAAACAGGACAGTGTTCAGCTTGTCGCAGGTACCCAACAAATGGTAATATTATTATCCTTTTATTAAAATGAATCCATAATGTACACTAAAGAGAAACATCATAGGTAGCAATGATATTCTTATTACAAATCTAAACTGCAGAATTTCTAGAAAAGAATAAATTCCTTGAAGTGTATTTCAGATGATTTATTTTGGCCCTCCCCAAAATGAGGTAGGTAGCTTGCCATGAGTCCATGCAGCATGCTGGACCCCCAGGGCAGTGTGGGCGGCTTGCTGTCTGATGGGGTGGGGCTTGTCTCAGCCCTGTAGTATCTCAGTGGTGACTTCAAGTGCTGGTCCTTTATACTGGTGATTCTAGGACATTGAATCAGATGTGCTATCAGTACAGCTGCATTAGATAACATACTGATAAGAAGAATGCCGTGTGCCTACTGTTTTCTGCAGAGTGTGTTTTCTCCACCCAGAGTTCTGTTAGAAGCCATGTCCGGGAGCTCTGTTCACCAGATACCCTCTCGCCCCATCCCTGGGAGCTGTGCCTAAGCGCTGCTTCTCCCCTGCCTGGGAAGGCTTCTGTCTTGTCACCTAATAAATGGAGCATCCTTCTGTGTGAAATATTATGTGCCTCTGTAAAATGAGTTGCCTCTGCCCAGAATTCTGAGAATTGATGATGTTTGCCCACAGGGAGATAAATGCTTCTGCCGCTACAAAAGGAGAGCATTAGTTTCATAACTTGTGGATAAAGTTATCTCAATTAGTTATAAAGATTACGCCTTTTATGACCCACGCAAGGCTCGTAAAAGCTTACTAACTCTATTATTCTCTGATAGTGTTTGTAAATAGAAAAATTATCTTAGTAATATTGCTTCCTTAAAAAATACCATCTTGCTGTTCTGTGTGGATGAATTAGAAACGTTGTTACGGTGAGGAAGCTCCTCAGACAAGACTGCGGGCCAGTGGGTCCTCCTCGTCCAGCTAGAAGCCACTTGGGTGTGAACAGGAAGATTTGAAGTGCCCAGGGACAGGTGGGCAGGGAGCTGAGAGGGGCTGGGGCTGCGGAACCCGAGGACAGCTTAATCACAGTCTTTCAGTGTGTTACGGTGAAAAATTGTCCCACAGAAGCGAGGGGACTGGTTGTTATTCTGTCTCCACTAAAGACAAAGGAGGAAAAAAAAATGTCAGAAGCTGTAGGAGCAGGGGTTTAGGTTGGTTTCCAGAAAGGTAGCAGTCTGCCAGTCAGTTTCTTTCTCCTTTACCAGAGGGTTTTTAAAAATGTGCTTTATTGAAGTATTAGTTTGAACCATATGAAATTGCTGATATTTGACTGTTTTGACCTACAAAACCAAAAATGTCATTTAGTTCAACCTAAAAATAACATACACAAAGAAAAGTGTGCTATTCATAATGGTACAGCTGTCCAAAAGACCCCCCACCTGCCAAGCCCCCTTCCACACCACCACCCTGACTGCAGCATTTCAAACTCTCTCTGTGTAAGTGGAATCATACAGTATGTGGTCTTTTGTGTGACTTCTGCTCAACCTACTTTTGAAATTCATCCATGGTGTTGTGGGTCATTAACGGTTTGCTCTTTCTCATTGTTGTAGAACATTCCAGTCTATGACTGCACCACTATGTATTGATTTTACTGTTTATGGATATCTGGGTTATTTATTGTTTGGGGTTATTAAGCATAATGGTGCTGTTGTTTTCTGGTGAGCGTATTTGTAATTTCTTTTGGGCATGTACGTAAAAGTGGAACTTCAGAATTATTCATCAGAGGTTTATACAAAATGATTTGGCTTCTCTTTGTCCAGCTGTGACCCTAAAAGCGATATCTAGTCTGTCTGTTGCTTTCATCTCCATCTGCTGTATAAAGCATGCTATGGGCCTGGCAAGTGACAGAAAGAAGCCTGGGTGCCATTCTGCAGGGGGGTGGGCACCGTGCCATGATTGTCAGGGAGTTAAACCCTCACTCTGCTGATTATAAAGATGCACCCTCACATCCTCATCTGTACAATGGGGACATTATCTCACCTCCTAGGGAGGTTGTACAGATGAAGTGATGTGATGTGCGGCAGGTGCCTCATGCAGAGCTGACACAGAGGTGTTAAGTGGGCTCTTCCTTCCTCCACCTCCCTCTTCCTTCCTTGGACTGAGGCCGAGACACAGGTCAATTAAAAGATGCCTAATGCTACAATGTAATAATGGTAATACCAGTGCAGTTCTCAGGATCACAGGAGACAGCTGAGCCTTGAACTAGGATTTAGAAAGTTTGGAGGAGGCATTCTCAATACCTGTCCAGGAAGTCATTGAGAAAGGAGATTGCTAATATGTATATATGTATAGGTGTCTTTTAATTGACTGTAGCACCACCTCAGTTACAGCGAGGGAGGAAGTAGAGAAGGAAAGGAGACTCCTACTTACTTGCTAAGAAGAAAAGCTTTAACTCCTGTTACGGTGCCACCTTCGTACGAGGCACTTGTCACACATTGATGATTTAATCATGGCACACCCTCAGGAGGTGATATTGTTGTCTTGATTTATAGAGTTAAGAGTTAATTCAAAGGGCTCTTACCAATCAGTAACAAAAGAGAAAGGCTGTTCAATAAAAAAAATGAGCAATGGATATGAACAGGGAACTAATGAAAATCCAAAAATTAACACACCTTTAAGTCTGTGATTTCTACAGAAATGCAAGATCTGCATCTGAAAACAACAAAATAACATTGAGTATGGATTAGCACAGGTTTTTTCACGTGCTATCACAAAAGAATGTGCAACTATTAAAATTAGTTATATAGGTAACTGTTGATTTGGGAAGACATCTGTAAGCTGCTGTTAAGTGATAAAAGCAGGTTACAAAAGTATGCATGATGCATTTTTAATATGGCCATGTAATATAATCAACTTATGCCTATATCTAAGAAAAACGTCTGTAAAGATACACAATCAAATCTTAATGGTGGTTATTTCAAGCTGATGGGGTTAGGTAATATTTGCATTTTTATACTGTTTATTGTCTAAATTATGTTTACAGTCAACATTTATTACTTTCATACGTAATCAAAAAAATCAATATAGTTGTTTCCTGTCACAGGAAAAAAAAAGAGAAGCTTATGAAATATCCCTGGATGAGACACTAGATGATTCTTTTGTGATCACTTTTAGAAATAAAGTGGAAATGTGTTAAAAACCGATCTTTCTTCATTTTACATCAACTAAAATATATAAGAAAAATCAGAAAGTAAAGATTAGCACCCAGAATGTGCAAGTTTCTGTTGAAACAGATGTGACCAGATGCTGCAGGTGGAATTGTAAATTGGCGCAACCATTTTGAAGGACAATATTGCAACGCATAAAGAGCCATAACATATTCTGCCCTTTAATTTAGAATTCTTGGAAAAAATATATAAGGCACTAATGTAAGAGATACAAAAATCCTCATGTATATAGATTTTCATTCCTGTGTTCCCTACAAAGCAAAGTAAATATATTTGTCAAATAAAAATATAAATTAAAACTCAATGGTCAATATTTGAAGATAGGTTGGTAAATTATGGACATGCAGAATATTATATAGCTATTAAAAGAATTGTTTTTAAAAATCATGAAGAAACATGGTGAAATTTTATAATGGCATAGTTACACACACAAAAAAAGAAGTATATAAAAATATATCTCAGAATTGCAACTATCTGAAGTATGTCTGACTTGGGCAAATATTAGAAAGGATTACACCAAAGTGAATGTGATGGGAATGAATATATTTCCCCTCACTTAAAAAATATTTTGGGGCCAGGCGCAGTGGCTCACGCCTGTAATCCCAATACTTTGGGAGGCTGAGGCAGGAGGATTGCTTGAGGCCAGGAGTTAGAGAGCAGCCTGATCAACATAGCGAGACTCCATCTCTACAAAAAATAAAAATAAAAAAATTAGCTAGACATGATGGCACACACCTGTAGTCCTAGCTATTCAGGAAGCTGAGGCAGGAAGGTCTCTTATGCCCAGGAATTCAAGGCTGCAGTGAGCTATGATTGGGCCACTGTACTCCACACTGGGTGACAGAGGGAGACTGTCTCTAAAAAAAAAATTTAAAGACTATAAAATACTTGTAAAAATTAAAACAATACAAAAAGTGTAAGCTTCCTTGAACCTCTTTATCTCTCTCTGCCCTTTTTAAAGTTAAACTTTTAAATATACATTTATATATAATTAACAAAAAACCACTGGGACCACATTTTATATATAGTTCAATTTTTTTTAAAAACATAATATCTCTTTGAGATATTTTCTATCTATACAGATCTACTTAATTTTTTTTATTAGCTGTGTGCTGTTCCATTGTATTAATGTATTCATGGAATTTTATGGTGTTTTCATTTTTGCTATGACAAATAACATTGTAATTTTGCCCACATTGTAGCTCACCTGCTCAAATATTACTGCATGACAAACTTCTGCAAATGAATTTTCTGGGTCAGATACCAAATGTGTTTTAAATTCGGATGGACATTGCCAACTTGCCCACTCAAAGGGCTATACATATATTTCACTGACAGTGTGTGAAAATGTCTATTTTTCCATATTCTTGCCAGTGCTGGGTGTTAATGACTTTTATTTCTGCCATGGCAGGGAATGTAATATTTGCTTTACTTTTCATTTCTCTGTGTTTAAAGTGGAGCGTCTTCTCACATATATATTGGCAATTTGTATTTCTTCAGTGGATATCTATTTTTTTCTTTATCTATGCTTCTATTGGATCTCTGAATTGATCTTACTGATGTATAGGAGTGCTTTATATCTTATAAATATTAACCTTTTCTTTCATATATTGCAAACATTTTCTCCATGTCTATGGTTGACTTTTAAGTTTCTTTGTGATTTCTATTATTGTGTATAAGTTTTTCTTTTTTTGTAGTTATCAGTCTTTTTCTTTATGGTTTCAGAGTTTCAGTTCTATTTAAAAAGTCCTTTCTCGGGGAGGTGGGGGCGGAGGGGATGGAGGTATGATTACATGGTGAGTGCCAGGCGCACTGTCTGGAGAATGGACACGCTTGAGGCTCTGACTCAGGGGGATGGGCGGGACATGGACAATGTATATAACCTGAACTTATGTACCCCCATGATGAGCTGAAATAAAAAAAATAAAAAAGAAAAAAAAATAAAAAATAAAAAATAAAAAAGAAAAAAAATAAAATAAAAAGTCCTTTCTCATGTAAAACAGAAATGTTCTTCTGTATTGTCTAGTATTTTATACTTTTGTTCTTTGATTTTAATTTCCTAATGTATTGGTTATTTATTTTTTACCTGTGGGGTGAGGTAGGGGATTTAACCTTTTTCCCACTCATATGGTTTGTCAATTATAAAAAACACTGTTGTTTTCTCAGAGACAAATTTATCAAATATGAATTTCCATATGTCTATGGGATTGCAACTGAATTCTATTTTGCTAATCTATTTGTCAGGTATTGGCTTAACATTTTAATTATTTTGTATATGTATTATAGTATATTTAATTATTTTGTACATGTATTATAGTATATTTAGACATCTGTAGGGGAAATCCCTCCCACTGCTCGTGAAAGGAGTATAGCACAGTGGTTAAAACTGAGGGCTGTAATGCCAGGATGCCTGGGCTGTGGTCCCCAACCGCTGGGCCATGGACCGGTACTGGCCTGTGTCCTGTTAGGAACCAGGCAGCACAGCTGGAGGTGAGTAACAGGCCAGTGAGTGGAAGCTTCATCTGTATTTACAGCTGCTCCCCAGTGCTCACCGTCCCCCTGCTCCGCCTCCACCAGTCCATGGAAAAATTGTCATTCATGAAACTGGTCCCTGGTGCCAAAAAGGTTGGGGACCCCTGGTTTAAAACACTAATCTGCCATTTCCTGGCTGTGTAAACTTGAGTAGGTTGATTTATCTCTTTGTTCTTCAGTTCCTAGTCTTTAATATGGATAATGATAGTGCTAAAACGGTTTTATTGTATTGATATCAGAGACTGTGGCTTCTGTGATTTCTGAGTTTTATAATTGGTTATGATTTTCTATGTGGCCACATACATAGTAATTTTTTTGTAAATTTACATAGCTTGAACATAATGAATAGTTTCTGTTCGGTGGTTACAAAGTTCTAAATATATTAAAGCAAGCTGGCTGTGCTAATTCAAATTCTCTATAATTTTACTCTTTTAAATTTGCCCTTTTTAATTTGAAGATATGCTATCTCGGTCACTTTCTCTGTCAAACTAGGGTAATTAAAGCCTGCATATTTTCTTTTGAGATAACCAATATTTTTGTCTTATTGCTGCCAAGTTATTCTCTGTCTTCTATTTTTGGTCTTTTGTTTTTATGTTCCACCCTCCCTTGTTTCTTGATTTTAGCTGACTGGCTCAAGTTTTCTTTATTACCCCCCCCCTTTTTTTCCTTTTAGTAACTTGGATGTCATCATTTCTATGTCTATGTTCTTAAATTTTATCTCCTCCTGATGAATTGAACCTTTTATCCTTATGAAATTTCCATTTCCTTTGTGTTAATATTTCTTATCTTGAAGTCTACTTTATCTAACATTAATACATTGCTGCATTATCTTTTTGAGATTAATGTCTGCACAGAATATCTTTTCTATCCTTTTACTTTCAACTGTGTCTGTATGTTTGAAGTATGTCTCCCGTAAATGACATATAGTTGTATCTTTTAATTTTATCCATCTAGCCAATCTCTGCCATTTAATTTTAGTAATTAAATAATTTATAGTTAATGTAATTATTAATATGGTTAGGTTTAAATCTGTCACCTTGTTATTTGTTTTCTATTTGTCCTATCTGTTCTTTATCCCTCTTTTTCTGTCTTTTATATTAGTCAAATAATTGTTAGTATTCCATTTTATCTCCTTTATTGAATTATTAGCTATACCTCTTTTAAAAATTTTCGTAGTTTCTCTAGCAATTATAATATGCAATTTTTACTAATCACTATCTCCCTTAAGTCAGTATTATACCATTTAATTTACAATGTAAAAATCTTAGTACAGAATGCTTTCATTTCTCCCCTCACACCTTTGGTACATTGTCATAAAGTTTATTTTTACATACAAGTCCCATAAAACATTTAAATTATTTTTGCTTTAAACAATCAATATGCTTTTACAGAAATTAAAATTTTTTTTTTAAAAAAATTATCCACATTCTTAATGTTCTTTATTATTACTTTTAGATTTAAGTTTTCCCTTTGGAATTATATCCCTTTAGCCTGAAAAACTTCCTTTAGCATTTTTTGTAGTGCAGGTTGCCTGAAATGAATTCTCCTGGCTTTTGTTTTTTTGGAATTATCTTTATTTTTGAAAGATATTTTTGTTTGATATGGAATTCTAGGTTGAAAGTTTTTTTTCAGCCCTTTAAAGATATCATTGAATTGTCTTGTGGATTCCATGTTTCTGATGAGAAGTCAGCTGCTACCATTATTATTGCTTTTCTGAATGTACTGCGTTTTGACCCTTGGTTGCTTTTAAGACTTTGTTTTGTTTTCAGCAATTTGACTGTGATGTGTGTAGGTTTGTCTCTTTTGTATTTTTACTGCTTGTATTCACTGAGATTTTTGGAACTATGATTTGATGTCTTTCATCAATTAAATATTCTTAAGACATTATGTTTGAAAATATTTCTTCTGCCTCATTCTTTTATTCCTTTCCTTTTGGTTCTTCAGTCACACATATTAATATATTAGACAGTTGATGTTGTTCCATAAGTCTGGAATACTCTGTTCTATTTTACTTTTTAAATCTTCTTCCTCTCTGTGGCTCAGTTTAAGATAATTTCTACTGACTTATCTTCAAATTCACCAATTCTTTGTTCTACTGTGTCTATTCTGCTGTAAGTCCATGCAATAAATGTTTTATTTCAGATATCCATTTTTTCACCTCTATAATTCCCATTTTGTTGTTTTTAAGTTTTAGTTTCTCTGTTGATGTTTTCCATCAGTTCACCCATTGTGTTCACCTTCCCCTATAATCTTTTCACATATTTATAATAGAAAATCCTTTTCCACTAATTCCAACATCAAGATGATCTATAGTTCTGATTTTTTTTTCCTGTTGATTATAGGTGACATTTTCCTGCTTCCTTTGCATGTCTAGTAACTTTTTATTGTATATTAGACATTGTGAATCATACATTGTGGAGATTCTAGGTTGTTATTTTCCTGTAAGAGTGCTGAGTTTTATACTTGCATGCAGTTAATTTACTTTTGGGTCACGTTAATCCTTGGAACCTTGGTTTAAGGCTATGTTTGGGCAAGTCTGTTTTGGCTTTGCCTTTGATCCTGGGTTGTATCCCTTAATCCCAGGATGTGGTTTTTTACTACTATGGTTTAGCCCTTCTGAGGTTTCAGTAGAAGGTCTAACTTGGAGAAATTTCAACTCTAAACTCGATCTCCTAGCACTGGTGAGCTGCTGAAATCTCTGCTTGACACTTTAGACGTTACTTTCCACTGGGGTCCTTGGGGTCTTTCTCTGCACATTGCAATTTCTGAGTTAGTCAAATAATTTGAAGAAAATTTATGCACAGAACTTGGGTTCCCCTTCTGTGGCCAACCTTCTTTACAAGGAAGTTTCTTCTTTGTTGTATTACCATTGTTTTATTACTATCTGCTTTATCTTTTTCATAATTTTTTTCCTATTCTGTTTTGCTCATTGGTACTCTTTGAGGCTCCTCAGCCTGGATATGGATTTATGTTTATGTATTTTATTCTTTTCAGTGGTGTTTTAGAGGGAAGAGAGACAAATGTGTAGGTTCAGTCAGCCTTCCTGAACTCTTTAAAGAGACTTAAAATTTTTGTCTTTGACATAGTTTATACTTTTCATATACAGTTATATTTTTTAAAAATCCATTGATTTTTACTTTTACTATGAATATTTTTATGGGTTTCTGAGTTATTCTTCAAATGGCTTCACTTTATCTATCTAAAGTCCTATCTATTTTCCAGAATGCCTACCTATTTTCTAAAACTCAGAATTCACTTTTCTCTGATGTCTTGTCCGAACATGTCAGCCCTGAATTATGTGTGTAATACTGATGCAGAGTTCTACACAAGTCCCACATTTATTTATATTTTTTAATGGCTCGTTCCTGTATTTAATTTAGTCTTGTGGACCAATGAAACGATCTTTAGTCATGTAATAAGTACATATTAAATTGGACTTTTAAATACTAATACTTTATTTCTGAAAACCATATGAAACAGAGATGCTTTGAATTTTCCTGACACAAAAGATCTTTTTACTGTTTGCTAAAAGTAGCAAACTGGGGTTGCATCATCATAACAATGATGATGATGAGGAGGAGGAAGAAGAAGAGGAGGTAGAGGAGGAAGAGAAGAAGGATAGTAATAACTAATATTTATTGATTACTTATTATATGCCAGGCAGTGTGCTAAGGCAATTTACTCCTTAAATATTCAAACAACTCTATGAGGTAGACATTTTATAATTCTTTCAGTTTTTTGGATGAGAAATTCAAGGCTTAAAGAGAGGTTAAAAAACTCACCCAGTGCCGCTCTGTTAATAAGTAAGATGATAGCGCTTTGCGTGAAAATTTTAAATTGAGTGTTTTATGTGTAGGAACAATTTACATCGGATTTAGGTGAGGAAAAGGAGAGAAGGACTGGTCATGGGGCTTTCTGATAATTAAATGACCCGACAGCCTCAGTGAGATCATGGACCGGAAGGGGACTGACCCCTATGGAGCAAGCGGAGCTGTGACATTTCACCAGATGGCCCCACGGAGTGAGTGATGTTCTACCCAACGTCTGACCTGGGAGTCCTTAAGGATTGTCTCATCCATCTCCCTCCTTTTTTAAAAATTTTTTTCTTTCTATTTTTTTTTTTTTTTTTCTCAACAGAGAGCCTTTCCGAGCGCCTCCCTGTTGGCACCTCAGCGTCCTGAGTTTTGGCCCCGCAGGCCGCCGCAGCTGCGCTTGTCCTTGTCCCCTCCTACCTAGGTCATCCGACTGCGGCTGTGCTTCTAGAAAGCCTTTGTGGGGAAGCTACTCGGGAGAGCTGCTTTTATTAAAAGAAACTCTCACTGTAGCAGAAGTCCTGAGCGTTCGCTTAGGTGTGTTTGTTCCACTTCTGTGGGACTCACGAGAGACGTGTTCACAGCCCAGGGAACAATGCCAGGTGATGAGCGAGCCAGCCTTTGGCTGCTGTCCTCTCCTCGTGGTCTCCCTGGCCTGAGGTTTCCTGTGGACTTTGTGCTAAGTGTCAGGAAAAGGGGTGGAACCTGAAGTTCAGGGGCGGGGGTTTTGGGAGGTGTGTTTTCCTACAAAGACCAGCTTGAAAAACCAGCAGGCACCAGGCATCACACTGGGAATAGCTGTGCTTTGGGTCACCTATCTGCAGACGGTGACACATCACCTTCCTTGGTGCAGTTTCTTGCCCTGGGATGATGTGGGTGGGGGGCAGAGTGTTCACTCCCCTCGCTTAAGATAATGCCTGAAATCCAGACATGCATTGCCAGGGTCCCATCGTGCCAGGCACCGTGCCAGGCTCAGGGAATGTGGAGATGAGTGATGGTGCGCACCTGCCTCACTGCTCCAGTACACGTCGCCAGTGTGCAGCAGGGCCCTTGGAGATTGGGGCTGCAGTGGAGCTGGGAACTTGGGTGGGAAAATGGCGGCGCTCAGAGCTGGGAGCTAAAAGGGAGTGGAGGACATCAGGGACAAGCTTTGCCAGGGACACCGTGCCCTCCTCCATGTAGACTGTGCTGGGCCTGCCTTGGAACTCTTTCCCAGGAGTAAAAACAGCTGCTTCTTCTTCTTCTTTCTCTTGCTCCTCCTCTTCTTCTTCTTCAAGTTCTTATGCTGTATGTGTAATTAGCTCATCTAAACCTTACACCACCACCATGATGTAGATGCTGTCATTTTTCTCACTTTGCAGACAGGGAAACTGATGCTCAGGGAAGGGAGTCATTGGCTCATGGTCATTGCCAATAGATGGCACGGGTGGCATTGGAGTCCAGGCCTCTCTGACTCTGGAACCTCTTTGTTCCCATTGCTCTGTCAATGCAGTTGGGTAGGAGGATGCTTTGTCCTGAGCTTCCCATGCACTGGCCTCCTGCCCTCTGTGCCTGGCATGGATCTTGGTCATAACAAACCCATATTCAGATGCGATAGAGTCTAGTGGTGAAGATCCCAGGACCTGGAGCCAGGATGTCTGGGATCCAGTGCCGCCTCCCTCTCTCCTTGGGTTACTTTAGCCTCTCCTCCCTCAGTTAACTAATCTGCAGAGGAGGGGTAAAAATATTACCTTCTGGATGGGGTTGTCAGGGCTTAACTGCTGGCACGGTGGTGGCCAGCATACAGGGTGCACACCACAAATATAAGCCATTGTCATTGTCCATACCGGTGCTTGGCTCAAAATTTCTTTACCCTTCTTCTTGCCCCTGCATTCAGAGCAAAATGTCTTTCTGTGCCCTTCTCCGGATGGTCTTGTCGTCACTCTGACCTTGTCTTGCCTGCGAGAGCCACTTGTTTATAAGAATTATCTGTCTTAGTTCACCATAATCGCGGTTTCTTTCCTTAAGAAATGGAACCTCTCCCTGGATGTCAGCAGACATTGTTGGAAAACAGTGTCTGCTTTAGAACAGCCAACATAAAAAGCATCAAGAGTCTTGGACGAAACTTGATTAATTATGTGTGTACTTTATGCCTGAAGAGTGAATCATGGTTTTCATTTTTCTCCCAAGAATGTGAGCTGCCTGCTTTGAATTAATCCAAGAGAACAGTTTTTCAAAAAGAAAATCTCCTTACTGCTGTGTCAGCATTTAGAGTTACTGCCTGAGGGTTTTCTTTTTCCTTCTCAGAGAATCTAAAGGTATGTCAAATAATTTTTGGATTAAATTTAATTATTTCAAGTTTGAAAAAAATAAAAGGAGAAAAGAACTTTGTGAAGGTTGTGCTCCAGAAAGAAGTGTTTTCATTGTCAGGTGTTTTTTTGTTGTTGTTTCTGAGCAAAGTGCTTTGAACGTCACTCCCTGCTTTCCTGCCGGCTGAGCTGGAATCAGGTGCCCTGGCCTCCCGAACGGGAAAGCAGAGAGCAGCTCTCGCTCTGGGCTGAGCGGGGCCAATTTCACACTGAACAGAGTCAGGTCCTAAGTACGAATCAATGTCAGATAGAAATAGGTCTGAGTGTCATTTTTCTGTGTGGCCTTGGGTTAGGAAAGCTTTTGCCCCACTCAACTCGGAGCCCCTTGGAAGGAGGGCCTGGCTCTTGTGTTCCTCCTCTCTCCTGCCCCCAACATATGCCTGGCACATAGTAGTTGCTCAGGAAATGTTAACTGAGACAATGCATGTACCATGGTGAGGGGATTTCACATCCTACTGTTCCCTCCTGGAGAAAGGTGCTCTCCCTACTGGAATCTCCTGGGCCTGCAAACAGAAGGACAAAGTCACAGGAAGACACGGGCCAACTTTGTTCTTCTGACATACTGAGCATCTCAGAGGACAAGTTGAGGAGGGCATAGGTCACTCAAGGAGGCCATTTTTCTTCCCCAGCAAGAAACACAACAATAAAAAGGTCAGGAGTTGTATCAAGATGTCCTTTGGGTTTGCCCCGTGTCAGCTCCCTGGGATGGGCGGTCCCTGGCCCTCCCCATTGTGTTTTGCCACTTGGAGGCTGTGCAGGGCAGGACCAAGCAGGGAGGTGGAGAGGGTGACAGTGGTTTTGTGTGGACGTTAACTTGGTTAAATGTCCAGACACACACTGTGGTTTGCTGAGTCTTCATCCCTTGTTGTGACCAATGCCCAGAGCTGACTGTCCCACCTCCTTGTGAGTGGTCCCTGGTGGAGTCCGGCCCATTTTCCTAGGCACAGATTCTACGCTTAGAGACTCACTTGGCACCTTTTTCCAGGGAGGAGTTTATGTAGTGTGGCTGCTTTCTCCCCATAGCTGAAGCTTACCTGTTCTACAACCACAACCCACAACGACAGCTTTTTGTTTGTTTGGTGGTTTTTTTAGAGATGGGATTTCACTGTGTTGCCCAGAGTGGTCTTGAACTCCTGGGCTCAAGCGATCCTCCCACTGCAGCCTCCTGAGTAGCTTGGAAGCACAGCATTTAAATGAGTTATTTTTGCTAGTTATTTTATTTGAATAAGAGATTTAAAATTATGAGACAAATATAGGCTTGATATAGGAAACATATGATACAGAGTGAAAAATGGAAAGAAGATGAAATGAAATTATTTATGATCCTACTACTACACAGAGAAAACCACAGTTAACATTTGGTTATCTGCCTTCACTTAATGGATTATGTTGCAGCTTTTTAAAAAACAAGTTGGGGAAGAATATTTACTGGCATAGAAAAATGTTGAGGACATAATACCAAGGGGAAAAGGCAGGCTACATACAGGACTTGATTTCAAATGAGGCATACCTTTCATGTAGAAAAAGTATTATGTATTATGGCGGGGAGGTGGGTGGTGTGTGTGACACTAAAAGACCACAAACCAAATGATTTTTTTTTAAAAAAAAAGGAATGATAATATGAGTGTCATTAATGGTGTAAGTAAATATTTATTCATTCAGCAAGTGGGCACGAGGTGTTTGCTGAATGAATAAATATTTACTCACACCATTAATGACACTCATATTATCATTCTTTTTTTTTTTTTAAAAAAAAATGTTGTTACCTTCATTCTAAAACAAAGGCTGCCAAACAAAATTTGGCCTATAGCCGGTGATGAAATGGTGACAGATGGCCCTCAGGTAGTTCTAATGAGGTGTGAGGCCCCTGTCCCATGTACTAACTGTAGATTGTAATTATTGTGATTTGTTTCTTATGGTTTAAAATGTTTTCTCTATTCTTGAAAGGCTAGACACTATGCTGTCTATTTATTATTATTATTATTTGAGGTGGGATCTCACTATGCTGCCCTGGCTGTGTTTGAACTCCTGGGCTCAAAGGATCTTCCCTCCTCAGTGTCCTGAGTAGCTGGGACTACAGGAGTGCACCTCCACGCCTGGCTAGTATGCTGTGTAAAGCAAGTTAGTTTCCACTTCTGATTTGCAGCTGCTAATCTGCTAATGCCTTGAAAAGAGCCACCTTATTAAAATTGTATGTAAAGTAAGATCACTCTTATTTAGGTTTAACTTTAGTTCTGAAGAGCTCCAGTGTTTGAGTGCTTGAGTACTATGCATGCCACAGGCTTTTTTGATTGCTGGCTGGTTCTTACAAAGGGCTGGTTTTGAGAGTTGAGTTCTTGGTGCATGTGGTATTACAGTTCTTGTTACGGAGTGTGTTGTCCCCCCTTGAGTACAGTGGCAGAAGATTTTCTGACTAATCCGACAGTTAGTGGTTGAACAAGGAGCGCGTCCAGCGAGTCCCGGCAGGGGCTGTGCGTGTGGGGCACGGCAGGAGGAGGCTGTCCAGGGCAGTGCCTCGGGATGCTGAATCTGACCTCCTCTGTCCAGGTTTTTATCGGCAACTTGGATAACGACATAGAAGGCAGGCTTATCAAATTTGCGAATGACACAAAACCAGGATGGAAGGCTAATACGTAGGATAATAGAATCAAGATTCATAAAAATCTCGACAGGAATGATGGGGCTGAGACTAACAAGGTAAGCCCTAACAGGATTACTCGCTGCTGCACGGTGGGCAGCGGCCACCGGCTCAGGGAGAGGCCGGGCTTGGAGGCAGTTGTGGACCGTGGGCTTCCCAGATGCTAAGTTTTCAAATTAACTATCCTTCTCTGCTGTTAACAACAGTGGGACATCCAGGCCTAAAGGGTGCCCATCTGCCCCCTGCACTGCGCCTGCCCTCTCGAGTCTCCCCCTACCTGCTGGGACAGCACTGTCCCTCTCCCACACCCTCCCCCAGCTCACATGATTTCCAGGCTCCTGTTGGGCTGTGTGTTCTCTGGGGAGCTTTCCCTGAGCCCACAAAGCTGAGTGCGCTTTGCTGTCCTTTGAACTGCTCAGGCAGTGCCCCTTCTGCCCCACCAGGGCACTCACCACACTGTGTGGCCAGTGTCTGTTTGTCCGTCTTCCTCTTTGCATTGAGAACTCCTGGTAGGCAAGGACTGTGGGACTGTCTGCCTGTGAGACGCTCCGCCCTGAGCAGTGACACAGTGACTGGCACAGAAAAGATGCCCCGTGGGTGCCCTGGCTGGTGGTGTGTCCATTCTTGGAATATGGGGCAGGGTCTGGACCCCACACCATAGGATCTTGATCCCCTGTAGGCCACCAGAGAGTGATGGTTTTGAAGACATTGTCTGTACATGATGGAACTGTGGATGCTTCCAGGACACGAGAAGACATGGTGAGGACTGTGCCATGTACAGGTTGACAAAGAAGGAGGGTGTGGACTTTTCTGAGGGAGCCGGGGCAGCACAGGGAATACTGGGGAGAAGGGATGAGTCGGTTTGTTGAGCAGAAGGGCTTTAAAACAACTGTAGCTCCAGCCACACCTGGATTGCTTTCTCGGTAGGAGTGACACGTTAACTGCCAGATGTCTGATTGTGGAGAGGATTTTTACATTGGAAGTGGGGTAGTTGAAAGACAAGGATAATAACAACCACAACATCAACAGCTAACCCTTCCCCGGCTCTCCCTGGGTGCCACGTGCTTTCTGTACCTGAGTCCTGGTTGATGAGATGCTATTTGAACACAGACCTGGAGGAAGTGAGGAGTGAGCCATGGAGGTGTCTGGGGAAGAGCATTCCAGGTAGAGGGAACAGCAAGGACAGAAGCCTGACATGGGGCAGGCTTGGCAAGTTCAAGGAACCTCGGGGAGGTGAGTGTGGCTGGAATGGAGTGAGCACGATGACAAAAGCAGCATGGACTGGTTGGACAGTAGATTCCAGGGCCTGGTCCAGCTGGCAGGTGCATCTCCTTTACTCCTCATTGTTCAATGCTTGGAGGCAGAGACCATGATCCCAACTGAGACTCAGGGTGGGCAAGTGACACACCCAAGACTGGCAGAGCCAGGATTCTAACCCAGATCCACAAGGCTCGGGAGCCCTTGCACCTTCCATTGTGCTGTGCTGGTGGAGAACCCCACAGCCCCCTTCTCACCTGAACCGTGCTCCTGGTTCTCTGTGCTCCACCCAGCCTGGGGGACGTAGCCCTGCTTTTTCACCCCTCTTGACTGGTCCCCACGGCCCAGAAATGTGGGGTGGGTTTCTGCAGATTTCATGCTCATCTGTGTGGAAGGTTTCTGGGAAGAGTCTTTATCTAGGTCAGAATTAGAATAAATTAGAAATTTTGTGGGGACAGAACACAGAGTCAGTCTTGGCCTTGTTGGCAGAGGCAGGTGACAGTGCCAAGGGACCCTTTTGAGGGCCCCGGGGGTGGCTTTGGGAGAGGTAGGCTGGAGTGGTTTGCTCAAGTGCAAACTGTGGAGCTCAGTAACGCTGCCCTCTTTGGGGTCTTGTGAGGACTGAGTGGGCTGATGGGTGTGAAGCACTCACAACGTTCCTGGCACACAGTGAGTCTGTGGGTAGTGTCCACTGTGGTCACCACCATGGGCCTGGCACCCCTCCAGGGATGGGGCCCTGGAATGGAGGGGTGCTATGGTTTGGAAATTTGTCCCCTCCAAACCTCATATTAAAATTTGATCCCCAGTGTTGAAGGTGGGGCCTAATAAGATGTACTTGGGTCACGGGGGCAGACCCCTTATGAGTAGATTAATGCCCTCCCTGGGAGGCAGTAAGTGAGTTCTTGCTCTCCTAGTTCTTATGAGATCTGGTTGTTGAAAAGACTCTGACACCCCCTGCCACCTCCTCTCTCGCCATGTGATCTCTGCACACGCTGGTGCACCTCTGCCTTCTGTCATGACTAAGGCAGATGTCCAGTCTTAAACTTTCCAGCCATCAGCACCATGAGCCAAATAAACTTTTTCTTTATAAATTACCCAGCCTCATGTATTCCTTTGTATCAGTGCAAAACGGACTAAGACAGAGGGGGAGAGAGACAGAGGAGGGTTCTGCAGCCGTAGAGCTCCGGATCTGGTGGCCAGCAATGAGCAAGTGTCTGCATGGTAGTAAGTGCTGCCCAGGAAACTTTAATGTGACATGCTGTTGGCTGAGCCGATATTGCCATTGTTCACAGTTTGGGTATTTCCTTCCTGTTTTTCTTCTGTGCATGTTTGCATGTTCTGCAAGTAACAATGACGATGACAGAAAGAGAGTACACAGGATCTGCTTTGATTTTCCCTTTCATCTCTCAACGTATCACTGCAAACAATTGCCACAAATGGTCAGTGTATGGCTGTCTTAGCCAGTTTTGTCCTACGGTAACAAGATACCTGAGACTGGGAAATTTGCTGTGAACAGAAATCTATTGGCTCATGATTCCGAGGCTGGGAAGTCCGAGATCAGGGTGCCGGCAACTGGCCAGGGCTTCCACTGTGTATCCCGTGGTGGAAGGTGAAAGGGCGAGGGAAGGTAAGAGCATGAAAGGGGGTGAACTTGTCCTTTTTTAAGGACACTACTCCCAAGGTAATGGCATCAGTCCCTTCATGGGGGCAGAGCCCTCGTGGCCCAGTCACCTCTCAAGGTTTGGAGGCACAGGTGCCATCCTCAAGGACGTGCAGTGTGGGATGTGGTAGAGTTGAGACCAGGACCTGCTTCTGTGGATTTCTCATACCCACTGTCAGTCTCGCTGGAGCTGCCAAAAGCCTCGAATCAAGACAGCCCCCCAGGTCCCATCTGTGAGTGACTTTCTTTCCATTTCTTTTGGAAAGCTTCTCAGATGCTCCTTTGGAAGACCAGCTTTTGATGTGAGACATAGGCCCCCTCTGCCTGCCGCCTTGGTCTCTTCCCCTTGAGGAGGGAGTACCAGTGAGTTGGTGTGAACGTGGGCTCTGGTGTCACTCAGATGTGCTCTGACATCTGGCTGCACTAATGCTATGTGGCCTCTGGGAGCCTCACTTTGACCATCTGTAAAATGGGCTTAATACTAGTACATAATTCATAGTGGTTGTGAGATTGAAAATACATAGAATGCACTTAAAGTGCCCAGAACAGTGCGGGGCACATAAGTGCTGGCTGTTATAAATAATAGTATTGTTTTAAATTACTACTGATACAGGGAGGAGAGTGGGTTTCTAGTGTCAGAGCCAATAACAAATGTCCACAGGTGCAATTTGTGCTGTTGTTTTTCGGCTTCCTTTGTGCTGTTTTTCAGTACCTGGAAGTGTTCAGCAGTGTCCGCTCCTTGACCAGACAGGGAATGAGTCTTCCCCTGGGGACTGGTAATAGTGAGTTTCTAAGTGAGCACTGGGTGTGAAGAACTTGTTAGCCCTGAGTGGAAACCACTGGGCATTTGCCCCTGACTTACCGCACCCACCTCACGGTCAGCCTACCCGGCCTGCCTCCTGCAGGGGGCCTGGGCTCACGGACAGAGCTGAGCTCTCGCTCACCGAAGGATTCAGAAGGGGTCTGCAGCCTTCTCCTTCACTATCTCCATTGCATAAAAAATTTCCATGCAAGTAATTATAGAATGGGTTAACAAAGAAGCAAATAGGGGGAGATAATAGTGGATAAATCAGCCTGATTATCCTCTTTCCCCAACTTGTTTACTCACATTCGCAGTGCTGTGCAAAATCTCAAAAGCCAATTAAGACCTTCCGATCTTGACTGCAGATTCTGGGGAGGTCTCTCTCAGAAGTCTAGCAGGTCTGGCAACAGGTTGAGAATGGCAAGAGTAACTCTTCTGCTTCTGATTTTGTATATTTCAGAGAGAGCCAAGGAGCTTTATTGTTATGCTTTTAAACAAAGCAGTTGCATGTCCAGGTGGGAAGGCAGCTCTTCTGCTGATTTGGCATGTAGTGACTTGGGCACCCCTTTGGTATTTCGCAGTGGCATCATTCTGATTGGTAACGTTGCCAGTTGCACGAGGTATTGATTTCAAGACACATTGATGCCATTTGTAAAATAAGTGAAATGACTTTGGGAAATCATTAAGGTGGAGAAGCAACAGTTCAGTTATTTCACAGCTTAATTAGCTCCCTTTCACCAGTATTACTTGACCTTTAAGCTCAGTTTTTTAATATGCAAAATACTTTGCAGGGTCATGGTAAAGTCTGAATGAAGTAGTGTATGTTAAGTGCCTAATTCAGCCCCTGGCTTATAGAAGGGGTTCCTCCCTCTAGATGTCTCTGCAGATGGCATCTCTTTACTGCATGAATAAGGAGCAGTTCAGGCAGTCTGTGATCTTTCAAACCTGGTTCTCAGTGAGTCCTGCGGGGCTGGTGTTGTTCATCACTTGGGACAGACAAGGAACAGAGCAAGGTCTGCAAATTGATCTTTTGTTGGGGAACTGGTGGTGACGATGGCGGTGGTGGACAGCATCAGTCAGACACACGACTGCTGTGGACTGAATAGTCTTAATGAGCCACTCAGCAAATGAGAACCCAGCCCAGGCCAGGCTCCCTGAGAACAGACAGGCACACTTGTCCATGGGGTCTGGCTTCATAGAGTGGGTCCAAGGGTTCCTGGGGACTGTTAAATACCCTTCACTCCCAGACCAACGAGCAAGCAGTCTGAGCAGCCACGAGAGGGGAGTACAAGTGTCACACTGCACAGCTGGGATGGGAGCGGGTCACAAACCCAAACAGGTGTGGCAGTCTGGACAGGAGGACCGTGGAGCAGGCATCTGCCTGGTGCACAGTGGGCGGCTGCTTTAGTTCCCTGCACCGACTGCTGCCGTGGAGGGATGCAGACCTAAGGTTGCCAGACCTAATTCTTCAACGCATCCAGAAATTCAGATTTTGACATAAGAACTTCTGGTTTTTAAATATTGGCCACGAGTTACATTTTTTTTATAACCTTGGGAGCAGCTCAAACCAAACAGCAGCAGGCTGCATTCAGTGCAAGCTGCCAGCTGCCAGACTCTGACTGAAGATTCCATGTGGCAGGGGATTGGGTCTTTATTGAGACAGCTGACATGGATTGATTTGTTCAGTCATTGATTCAACAAATACTTTTTGAGCACCTCCGACATGCCAGGCAGGCACTGTTCTAAGTGCCGGGGACACGGCCCTGATCAAAGGCAGATGACAGTGCCTCCGCCCTTTGGAGCTGGTGTTCTGCCATGGCCGTTGCATTCTGCCTGGGGCCACTGAGTTTTTGCAGCAATAAGGATGGCCCGGTTATTCCCTATCCTCTTATTAGGAGAATTTTAAGTGAGCTGCTCGAGGTCAACCGTAGAGCCCAGTTGTGTCAAACAGGCAGCCATCGCTAGTCCTCGACTCAGGCAGTGGCTGCTGCTGGGGCCACAGCCATCAGCTTGGGGTCTCCAGCTGTCAAGCCCAGGTGCACAGACCTGTGTCTCCATTTGACTTTGCATTGAGGAATTCAGAGTTTGCAGCACAGGTGGCCATGAAAGCACCTAGTGATGTCCACCATGAGCAAAAACTTTTGGGGCAAACGTGGGGCCCCTTATCTGCCTAAACACCACAGGCCTGTCCTTTCCGCAGGGGAGAGAGGAGCTCCTGCCTTCTCCAGAGCTCAGCGCTGAGCGGGTGGTGTGCTGCAGGAAGGCGCATCCCAGAGACTCCGCTCATATCCACGTGTCTGCAGCCCTGTCCTGGGCCCCTGATCAAGGGCTGTCCCTAGGCCTTGGCCTTCTGCTTTGTGGCTGTTCTGTCTCACACACCTGCTTGCCTGTTCTAGGAGAACACAGGCTTAGCCTTCCGTGGTCAGGGGCTTCAGGTCAGGGCGGTGCAGATTTCTGCCGAGGACTTAGGAGAGACCTCGAGCAGCAGACCACAGTGGGCACCACCCAAAGGCTCACTGTGTGCCAGGCACGCTGTCAGTGCTTCACACCCAGTCCTCATAAGACCCCTAAGAGGGCAGCGTTACTGAGCTCCGGAGTTTGCACTTGAGCAAACCACTCCAGCCCACCTGTCCCGCTGACTGGCGCCAGGGGACTTAGATAAAGTTACAGGGAAGAAAACCTCAAAGACACGCCATTGAGCCCTGTTTCGGAACAGGTGCTCTCTGGCTGGTGTATTTTAATTAAAATGGCATTTCAGTGGCCCTTTAAGCCGAATTCTGTCTTCACTGTTTCCCCCTGAGCGTCCAGTGATTCTCTTCTGCCCTAGAACCCCCATCTCTGCTCAGTGGTGTGCTCTGGGATCTTGTTGTGGCCCGGTCCAGGGTGTGTATGTAGAATGTGCCAGAGTGCTTTGGGCTCTGGCTCAGTTCCTAGGACTCCTGTCTGCTTTCTTAAGACCCTGGCCTTCTGGTGGCTGCTTCTCTGAGGCAGACGCTGGTGGCTGCAGCATGGCTGGAGAAGGGACATCTGTCTTTCTTGATGCTGCTGTCCCCAGAGAGTATAATTTACTTGTTGGATGTGTTCTGGCTACAGTTACTCAGGGTGGGGTGAGGACTGAACAAAAGGCCAGGTGCACCAGGCTTTAGAAAAATTGCCATGAGGGTCATAAAAGCTGATAGACAGACAAAGCAAGGAAAGAAGACGCTCACAGGGCGCCCAGTTCCCGACCCTGTGACCAGCTGTGTGGGGAGAAATGGGAACGAAGCTTCTGGGGTTTCTCAGAGTGGGGGCTGGCTGTGTGGCCACCACAGGATTAATGAAGCCTGTGGGTGGCAGAATGTATTTCAGAGGTGGCTGCAGCCATACCCCTCACCCACCTGCTTTTCTATGGCGAGGCCTAGCCACAGCCAATCAAGAGGTGGAGTCAGTTCCCCTCCATTGAATCTGGGCTGACCTTAGACTCATCCTAACTCATCAAGTGACACTATGTGACTTCCGAGGCTAGGTGGGAAAAATCCACGCAGCTTCTGCCTGGTTCTCTTGGGAAAGCAAAGCGGGACTGTTGGCCACCCTGGATGGTTTCCTAGAGGAGAAAGCTGAGCTCTCCCTCCCCTGCCCCACCCCTGCGCTCCTCATCTTGGTTCAAGGGACCCATTTCTGGGGAGCCCATCCAGAAGCCTTGGGCTGGGCTTTGGCCACCCCCACCTGCCTGCCTGCGTGCTCTTCACGTGCCTTCTCTTCTCCACTCTGCGCGCATCTCTCGTGACGACCACCGCTGTCACCCCAGCCCCTCCCTGCTCTCCTTCTCTGCTCTGCCCTGAATCCCGTCCCCACCACCACCTGGGCCACCATTGGAACTGGAATTCCCACCCCACACCTCTCTGCCAGACCTCTCAGTGGCTCAAACTCACGATTTCGTGAGCCTGGCACTGGAAGCCCAGGTGACCTGGCCCCTTTTGCTCTCTCCAGCTGTGTCTGAACCGTGCTGAACTGAGTTCCTCAGGTAGAGACTGGCTGGAAGGCTGGGCAGTGGCCTGATGGCCAAGATCTAAAAGAGCAAACTCACATTGTCTCTGCCCCCTGTGCCCCCAATGTTTCTCTTGGGGCAACGGCCTCTCCTCGCCCAGCCAGTGAGGACATCACAGGGGTTCTCAGGGTGTGAGTGGGTCCAAGAGGCTGAAGCCGTGAGGAGGTGGGATGCTTAAAGCAGTCATGTCTGTAGCCCCAGAACGCACCTCCGTGCCCTTGCCCCTTCCTTCTTTCCTCTTCCCTGTGTCCATGGAAAAGAAACCAAACTCTGTAAAATAATTTTAAAGAGATTTATTCTGAGCTCAATTTGAGGACCATGACCTGGAGCCACGCTCAAGAAGCCTTGAGCAAGTGGACTCACTGTGGCTGGGTTACAGTTTGGTTTTATACATTTTTGGGAGACGGGGGTTACAGGTAACATCATAAATCAATACCTGGAATGCATACATTGGTTTGGCCTGAAAAGGTGGGCCATCTCGAAGTGGGGGGCTTATAGGTTATTGGTGGGTTTAAAGATTCTTTGACTTGTAATTAGTTAAAGACATGAAGCTTTGTCTAAAGGCTTGGAAAGTTTTAAGATAAGGAGCTCTGTTAATCAGAGACATATTTGTTGTGTAATTGGGGACCTGCAGGTGGGTCTTGCATAGCCTTAGGCCTGTTAGTGGGTTACAAAGGATGTCCCCAAGAAGGGAGGGGGCATGATGAGACATGTCTGACTTCCCTCCTTGTGGCAGACAGTTTAGTTTTACAATATCACCTTGGCCAGGAGGGGGTCCATTCAGTCAGTCAGTGCTGGGGGCAGCCTTAAGATCTTATTTTAGTTCACACCTGCATTTCTCTCTGTTGTCCAAACCTTCTCTCTCGGGAGCTCTTCATTTTCACTCCGCCCCCGAGTGGTGGTGGTGGCCTGGCGCCTGCTGGGGACATGCAGGAGCAGAACTGGACTTGCTCCAGTGGAGCTAGTTGCTTCCTCACTTTTGTTCCAACTCAAGCCCGTTTTGTTCTCAGAGACTGCGCTGCTGGCCTGGCCTTGTCCCTGTCTGATCCACCACTCTGCACTTCAGCATCCAGTTTACTTTGGAACCCCCAGTCCTTAGCGCTTGTGCGTCACCCTCACAGCTATTCCTTTGTGCACAGAATTGGTTCTTATTGGCAGGTGGTGATGGAAGAGTCTACAAAGTCTCAGTAATTCTCTCAGCCCTCCCCGGTTTGAACTGGCCAGGGACCATCAGCCGGGCAGTCTGGTTCACCCTTCCCCAGAAAGCTGGATTCTCCCCTTTGGGGGTTCCGGGGGGTGCCTGAGTGGGCCTCGTTGGGAACTGCCAGGAACAGAAGCAGCAGGAAGCTCAGCCCTAATGCACTTTTCTTTGTTCTGTTTCAGTTTTACAGAGTTTTTGGATCCATTCCAGAGAGTCATCCAGCCGGAAGAGATCTGGCTGTATAAAAATCCTTTGGTGCAATCAGACAACATACCCACCCGCCTCATGTTTGTAAGTACCGTGATTTCATGGCTGACTTGATCACCCTCCCAAGTCTGAACCAAATGGGTTTTTGTCTTTGCTTTTCTAACCCCTTCTAACGACGGTGGCAGCCTGCGAGGAGAAGGTGAGCGGCCCATGGAATTAAAATTCAATTCCGTGTCGTGGTGGGAGCTGCTTGGTCGTGTGAGGAGTGGTAATTGCCCAACACTCTGGAACAAGAAGGGACTTGCTTATCTGGACTATGCTGAATTGTTTCCAAATATTTACAGTAAAGGAAGACTAGAGGCCAGTGACAAGAATTGTCTTCCTCTTCTCTTTTTAGGATAAACCTTGATTTTGCCAAACTAAGGCCCCACAGATAGGTCTGTTAACCACTTTTGTGGTTTTAGCTGGTCAGTTGACCACTGACAAGACCACCCTGTGGTTCAACCTCCGGAGAATGTCTTGTGTCTCTCTCCTTCTAGAATAAATGGGCAAGCACCCAAATAGTTGGTGGAGATATTGGGATTATTTTTACCTTTTCCCCCTGCCGCATGGCAATTGCCACCTTGCACACTGCACTTCCTATGTGCCAGGCACATTGCTGAGAGCTTAGGGGAAGACTATCTTATTTAGTTCCACCCAGCATCCCAGTGAGGAAGACATCATTATTGTCCACAGTTTGCAGGTGCAGAACTGCATTCCTCTAAGAGAAATGAGGGAACTTGCCCGAAGCCACACAGCTAGTGACCAGCAGTGCCAGATCCAAGCAGCCAGCGCTGGAGCTCAGCTCTCAGTCAAGAGGGTGCCCTGCGGGTTGTGGGCAGAGTGTCTGGGACTCCTTGCTGATGCTAATTAACCCCTGGAGAACTGGAGAATTGCCATCAGACCTTTCTGGAGCAGAGGAAATATTTAAGCTTCCCTTTGTTATGGAACAATAATGTAACTTTTGGATGGGCAGCCTCATAGCGTAGCTGGAAGGTCATTCCTGTTGACCCACCATTGTGTCTCATGCCTCTCTGGGAACTGTTCCAGAGCTCTCATAGAGCACACGAGGAACTTTTTTGCATTTTGAAAAAAATCTCTCTGATTTTATAGATGAAATTTTGTTAGTTAGTGATGATTCGAAAGATCTTTGTGTCTGCAAACTCTTTGAAATGCCCATAATACCACATGAGCATTAAAAAGTATTGTTACAATTGCTTTTTAATAATTACTTATCTGCTGGAAAATAAACTAGATTTTTGTAAATCTCAGGGGAATTAAAAAATTAGGGTAGTTATGAGTAGGGGATTACTAGCATCTGAGAATTAAATCAGACTTTTTCTATTTCTGCTGTAACTCAGATCTTCTATAAATCCTACAAATAATCAGTATGTGCCTAATGAGTTTACTCAATGGCTTTAATAGCTTTAATGGAGGGGGGAGCTTCTATTATCCCTTACCCCCACTTTTCACGAGATTTTATAGTTCATGTGCTGTAAAACACAATTTGGAGATGAGTGTTCATATGGAATATTGTGAGAAATTGGTGGCTGTGTCCTAGATTTATGAACAATGGATTGTTTTGAAGTCTAGATACAAATGCCGGCTGCAGACACAAATAGGATGGAGCAATTTGCATGTTGGCGGAGGCAGGGATAAGGCCGTGGGGGAGTTACTCAGTGCTGTGCTTCTCTGAGAACAGAAGCATATTCAGCCACACATGCTGATTCATACCCTCTGATCTCCTAATGAAATAAGTTCAGCCTCTTATTTCACTAATAGTATTTGATGAATTTCATTCATTTGGTCGCAAGATTTAGAGCCATTCCATAATAACACAAGAAAGGCAATAGATGCATTTATAATACCTGCAACACAAAGATGAAAAATACTTTGTCATCACATAAATTAGATTTGTTCTTCTAAGAGTTTAATATATCATTTGTCTGCTTTTGATCCTTTAAAACCTCCAGATGTTAGTAAAAGAGTGTTTCCTAGAACATGTATTTTCTCTGATATTTAAAATGCCTTGATCTCCTTTGAAAGTTCAAATTTCCTTATTTAATATGAAAGTGAAATCCTGGGCTCTCTTTTATTTTGGGTTGTAATGTTTTAATCTAAAGGCGAACTAACTTCCTAGCCAAGGTGTTTTTTGAAGGCAGCTGGTATTGATCCAGATGTTTCTTTATTGGGTAATTAGTGCTCTAGAGTTCTGTGTGTGTGGGCGTGTTACAGGAACCAATTGGTCGAATGTAACAAGAAAATTAACAGAATAATGGTTAGGGGATTGAGGTAAGTGCAGAGTAAATGGTAATGATGCCACCAGGAAGCAGCCTAACTTGCATTTTCTCTGTGACACCATAAGCTCAAGTGACTATGTCTGTGAACATGAAAGTCAGGTGTGATTGGGACTGTTTGAGTCCAAGGGTTCCTGTTGATCAGAAAGGCTGGCTGAGAATTCTCAGATGCACTGAATCTTGACTTAACATTTCCTGGATATTCCCAGACAGTCAGCCGCCTTTATGGAAGATGCTTCCTTGTTCAAAAGAGGTCATGGCTCCTTGCTGAGCGTGTGGGGCTTATCAGAGCATCTTTGAAAACCTCCTTTTTGGTGTAGGACAACTCAGTCAGTATTGGTTGTTGCTTTTTTAGTACGCCTTTTGTTGTCAGCTATCATAGTTGTCACCTTGTACATTCAGGGGACATTTCCAGGGAGCCTGTGTGGGTAAGGAAAACCGTAAGGGCTGTGGATGATGGGAAGTCAAATCAGACTTGGGCTTTACCCTCAGGAACCCTGTAGGATCCTGGGGGAGATGGTTCTCTGATACAGAATTGAACTGGAAGGGGCCAGAGGAGAGGCTCAGATCAAGTTCTAGGGAGCTTCATCATCATCATCACCATCATCATCATCATCGTGAACTACAACAGCCAACATTTCTTTGGTACAGGGACTGTGACACTTTATAAGCAACGTCTCAGTTAATCCTTCTCAGACACCTTTGAGGTCAGCATTTTTGTTAACATCATCATTTCAGGGGAGAAAATGAAACTAATGAGATTAGTCACACAACCATCAGTGGCGGGGCCGGGATCAGAATGCTAGCGGTAAATGCGGACCCTCCCTGGGAGCCGTGCTGCCGCGATGCCTCCTTGGGGCCTCCACGAGGTGAAGAGGTGTGTAAAGGGACAGACACGAGAGCAAGGGCTGTGTAGACCCAGTGAATAGGAGTTTGTCTGGCGTATCTCTGGGGTGAAGGGGCAGAAGGAGGCAGGGATAGAGCCAGAGGACAGCTTCCGGTTGGTTAGTTATTACCTAATGCAACAATTGGGAAGCACCTGCCGTGGCAAAGCATGGTGCCAGGTGGTGGGGCCAGCACTGAATAAGGTAAGGTCTCTAGTCTGGCCGGGGCACAGACACGAACACAGCCTGGGCAGTTCAACATCGCTGGGAGCCTTTGAAGAGGTAAGACTCAGGTAGGGAGCTGAAGAAGGGACAGGTGTTCCACGAATTCTTTCCTTGGCTTTTAAAAGAAATCCACCTGAGACCTGCCCTTTCCCTTGTCTCCTTTTGCTTCAGCTGTGATATGTCTAGAAGATCTATTCTCAGAGAGAGAGAGGTCTGACAGCCACATTTTCTATTCTGGACTAGGATGCTCGTAAGGAAGACAGAAATAAAGTCATTTTCGGGAGGGTAGGGGAAGGAAGGAGACAAAGCTGTTTCTTGACAGACAGTTTAATTTTTTGGCTCTTTTTAAAAGTCCTAGACAGCTCTTTTCTTTGTGATGGGATGTAATTGTTTACCCACGGTGAGGCCTTTTCCAGGTGCCTGCCTGTCCCGAAGTTGTCTTTGCCATCACGTTGCAGCACACCTCTCTGTCAGATGCCGGAAATTAAGGCACTTTGGGCCCATTGTTTTGTCTGATGTGAATGAACCCCAGCGACAGGCTCTTCTCTGGCTAAGTTCCTGACATCAGGGCTGCTCTGGCCTCGATCCCTTCTGGTTATTAACAGTCCTCGGCGTCCTCATGCCCTTCCCCCTTCGGATATGCTGCTCCACCTTTTGTCGTCTCCCAGACATGTGCCAGGCGGCTCAGTGCCTCGCATCAGCACCAGGGATGACCCACTTGCTGGTGCAGCAGTGGCTGGGGCTTGACAGTTCCTGCTGTGTTGGTGGCATTGGTGGAGGGATAGGGTAGGGCCCTAGTTGATCACTTAGGGTATAATCAGGATGCCTGGGAAAATTAGCCTCTTTCCTGTCCCAGCCTCCTTCCTGCACTCAAAGGTGCTCACTCCTCAGATCTAACGGCACAGGTGGGCTTGGACTGAAAATTCTTTAATCCCATGTATCTGGTGAGTGTGGTTAATTTAAACAGTCTAGGTACAAATCCTCACTTGACCACTTATTAACTGTGTGACTTACAGCAGGTTGCTTAACCTCTCTGTGCTTTAGTTTCCTGTCCATTAAGTAAGGAGCCTATTTCACCTAGGGTTGCTGTGAGGATTGAATGAGTTGATTTGTGTGAGGTGCCTAGACCAGACCATGGTCCATAGTCAGGTCTCAGCACACGTTAGCCTTCGTTACTGTAACCTAGGTACATGCATTCAGCAGTGCTGTCCTCATACCAAGGGAACAAAACTCAAGCCCAGAGAGGGTTCTCTGTGTTCCCTGCATCCGGCAGCAGTGTTTGGCTGGGATTCATTGTTTTCTCTCTGGTCCCATTTAATAAGCACAGCCACTCACTGTCTTCCTACATGGGTTCATCCCAGGATTTTCAAACTTTTTTCGCCATGGAAACATTAGAAGAAAGGAAAACAATAGCAGGGGAAATTTTGCCTGCCTATGTCTGTCCTCCATCTCGTACCTGTGTGGAGGTAGAAGCCACCACCCCACCTCCAGGTTCCTCTGTGTCCATCTTCATCTCCTCCCCTGGCCCGTCTGAGGGGCGGAGGGCGTATGCACTGGCTTTGACTAGTCTGCTTTGCTGAGTGACAGTGGGTTGCTTGTTCTCTCTTTGGTCCTCTCTTACTCAGTTCAGAGGTGCTTTTGCCCCAGGAGGAAGTTGTTTTCCTCATGTGTTGGCTTCTGGGATTCATCTCTTAATTCCAATTTTTAGTTAAAAGATACTCATCCAACAGTGGGTGGATGGTACATGCAAACATGTCTTTATCTGTCTTTATTGGAGGGCTCTGATGCCCAAAGGTATGTTAGATATGTTTCCAGCAAGAACAAAGGATACCAAGGCCCAGATGCTGTTGGGACGGGGGAGGAAAGAAAGCCGCACCACACAAGACCACAGTCGCACACTCACACACACGTGTCTGTTACAGCCGCGCTGGGGTGGGAGCTGCGGTGCTTCGAAGGCTGCGTTCCCTCCCTGAGAAGCTCTTGTGGTGGGGCCCCTTGAGCCCTCCTGAGTGTTTTGCATTAGCTCAGAAAGCAATTGATCGGTGGGTCTAGAAAAGAAACCAATATGCACCTACCTGCGAAAGTTGTAAAAAGGGTTAAATTAAGTCCAGTCTTGTTGGAGTGGGAGTGAGAATCCAATTAGGAGCAGGTGAGCTGAGGCAGGGAGTGGTGCTCAAGGAGACCCCAGGCCACCAAGCCACCAGCTGGGCTCCCACACCTGGCCCAAGGCTCCCACGTTGTGGCCCACCTCTTGCTCGGTCGGTGCCTTTTTGCTCTGGGATTTCCTTTGGGAGCCTCATCAGGAAAGTGTTCCCACCTCATATTTTTTTTCTGGAGTTTTATTTCTGTCTAACCTTAGATTAAACCAACCGTGATTGTCTTATGATGTTTTCTCTAGTTCCATGTTGTTCTCCTATATCAGGGTTGACTTGGTGGGGTCATAACAGGGTTGTTCACTAGTTGGTGAGTCGCTTTCCTCTATTTGGGAGCCCGTGGCCCCGTCTGTACGTGGTGCTTAAAGAAGCAGAAAAGAGGGAGCCAGGCTGGTAGGCTTGATGTTTGCGTCTGGGGAAACAAGGACTTCTTCCACCTTGACCGTAACTGTGGACTTGGGTGAGCAGTGGCGCTCCAGTCGCTGCTCTGTAAGCCCTGAACGTGTGAGTCAGACCTCTGAAGCAGTGATGCCCATCCCTAGTGTCAGCGCCTATTGAGATGCTGTTAAAAAATATAGATTCCCAGACCTGCCACAGAAGCATATTTGAGGTAATCAGCATTTTAACAAGCCCCACGGCGACTTAGGTATGAGAGCCACCTGGGAACTTGTGGAAACTTTCACAGACTTACTGGAACTTCTGACTCAGGAGTGAGTGTTGCCTTTCCAGGTAGCCCCTGGGAAATTCTCTGCTGCTTCTGTCTCAGTTCTGAGCCTCCTCTCATGCATCTGCCTGTAGCACCTGTGCCATTTGCCTCTGGACACCCTCCATGGTGACGAGACTTGCTTATTTCACTTCTGAACAGTCCAAGTCATTCAGGGCCACTGCTGATAAGGAGGCTCATCAGACTAGTCACGATGCTTCATGGTCAGAAAGACACAGTGGCAAGCAAGGAGATGGGGTTTTTTTTGTGTGTCTCATAAACTGTCTCTGAAGATGGTTTCCAAAGAGGAGTCTCCCGAGATGATTTGAGCTCCGGCAGTCTGGTTGTAGTAAGTGTGTAGAGCATGTAAAATTATTTCAAAAGCTTTTGTTCATTTGGTTGAATTCTGTTTCTATAAAATAAAAGCATCCTTCATTCATGTCTTAGTCCCATCAGGAAGCTGCTCTCCGGGAAGCGGCATTTCATTAGAGCAGACATGAGGATTTCCAGAAGCGTCAACAGCATTTGGTTAATAGTTACCACGCCCACCCCCTCCCACCACTGACTGCTGGGCCAATTGTGGGTTTGTGAGATGCTCAGTTTCTTCCCATATTGATATCCTGAGAAGTTATCATCGTAAGGAAGTAACATAAATACCTTTTTCTTGGTTGCTGGAATGTTTAAAAACAGCTTGCTAATTATGGAAATCTGGAAAAAAGACTCAATATGGGAGGTAGAAAACCTAATCTCCAAAGCCTTCTGTGTTTCTCTGGGCCCATCACTTAGTCCTTGAGCCTGGAGGAGACAGTCACAGAGCCATCGTGAGGGTTTGAGAGGCTCCTGGACTTGATGGTACCTCGCACAATTCCTGTTCTTAGTGGGTTTTGTAGTGGGCGTTGGTTGCGTCGTCTAAATCCCACCAGCTTCATTCATTCCGTGTGTGTTGAGTCTCTGTGCGGAGGAAAGGGGCTGGGGGCGGGGAAGAGACTTTGTGCAAAATGACTAACCTCTGCTTTGCAGAAGAAATAAATATTCAACAAAAGAACACCAAAAGGAAATGAACTGATTGACTTTAAGTAAGTCTCACATGCATGCGTGTTGCCAGAGAGATGGGAACCGGAGGCCAAAGGTTCTTTCACCCTTCCGCAGAGGAGAGGGTGAGGGGAGTTCCTGGCAAAGATGATTCATCCTAATTATAGACCATTCTTCTCCATTTAAAAAGCCACCACTTTAAACATGGCTCCCAGCAATTACAAATCAATTATAACCTACAATCAGACCTTCAATTTGTAAAGTCTGTGTAGTCTCTGAGTATAGATAGGATTCATCCTTTTTCCTTTTGAGGTCAGGATTTCGGTAAGAGCACGCAGCTAGTGAGTCTAAATGGAGCCAACTGCAACTAATTATCAATCAGCCCTTCTGCGAGCAAACCGATGTCCTCATAAGGGATTGTTTGTTATTTCTTCCAGGCAATTTCTTTCCTCACACCCCTGGCTGTTATTTGTGTGGTGAAAATTATCCGGCGAACTGACAAGACTGAAATTAAGGAAGCCTTCTTAGGTAGAGTATTCACAGTTCCTGCTTTAGGGAATGGGGCTGAACTGAATGAGCTCATCACATTAAAAAAAATCTCAGTTGCACCCACTGTGTTTTTCTCTTGGTCAAATTAAGCTTGGGAGAAACAAGACAGGATAAACTTTAAGCTGGAGGGAGAGCCAATGTGCAGTCCTAAGTGAGGAATCTTCAGCGGCTGCCTGTTGTCGCTGTCCATTGTGCTGAATGTCAATTCTGTCGTATCACATCAGAGAGCTGTGCTGTGCAGGGACAGACGCAGGGTAGCTCTTGGCGGTGGAGCAGAGCAAATTCCTCACCACCGACTGTCCAAATCTCACACTTTTGGCTGATCAGCCCACATCATGGGCAATACAGAAATCAACCACAGGACTCCTTGACCAAATACCATTGACTACAGGCAAAACCCATGTATAAAATAAAATAGAAATTGGAAAACACTCCATAACTCATCTTCAATTTGAGAACATTTTGGCAGTTAAGCAACTGTTACTATGTGAAGAGTGCTTCAATCTTTGTCACTGATTGTAATGCCACTGTTATAAATTCTCCCCAGGCTGAGCCATGCCTGCATGTGACAAGATTTTGACATTTTAGGATTAAATCTGTTTTTCTGGTCTGCATATTAATCAAATGCTGAGTAAATGACGGTATTAAGGGATAGTCAAAACCATTTGACTTGTTTAGCAACCAAAATAAATTCACTGGTAGGCAAGTTTTCAGCTTTATGATCATATGGAAAACTGAATTAGGTTGATTTTTTGACACCTCATGTAAAAGTCACCCAGATCCTTGCCCCAAATTTTATTTTTGGTGCATTGTATGGACTTACCATTCACGGAGGTTCTGGGAAAATGAGAGTCCTCACTTAAAGGTCTGTTTGTTAATGATTAGGCTTTGAGGAAATGACGGTGTAGCAAGGGTCCTCTGTTTTCGTGGTGAGGGCGTGAGCGTGAGAGTCGCCTGCAGGGAGTATAGGATGTTCTGAAACAGCACAGGGAGTGTTCCTTACAAAATCAGGCATCAGCTAAGCCCTGTCTAGTTGAAAACAACAGAATTCCTCACAGGTTAGCTCAAATAAATCAGGGGTTTAATTATAGGGCAACACTAAGCAATTTCACTGCATCTACGAATAGGGAAAAGAAGTCCAGAGGTGCCTCACAGGGGCTGGAACTGGGCCATCGGAAGTGGAGACTCCCTCTTGATGCATAGCCTCTGCCTATAACATGCCTTCCCTCTTCCCACACTCTCGGCCTCATTCTCCTGCCTGGACTTTGCTTCTGCGGCCCCGTATCTCTGGTCTTATGAGGCTCAGGCTTGCGGGGCTGGTTACTTCTGCCTCGGATCTGTCTGTTCAGCTTTGTTGCCCACCACCAAGCATCACTGTGTTTCTCGGTCAGGCTTCCTAGACAGAAAGTCTGACCCAGCTTGTTTCTCCAGCCTGGACACAGAAGTCGTGAGTCCCTGCCCAGCCCCCACTCAGATCCCCACCTCCGGTCAGGTGTGTAGCCCTGGCTGCTCATCTGTGGTTTGGGGTTTTGCTCACACGTTCTGCTCTCCTCCGCTGAGGTGGGGAAAGATCAGTTTCTCCAAGCAGGGCATGGATGTCCTTGCACAGGTGGCTAGAGCAGCCCGGCAGTGTTTGGATGGATAGCACTGTGGTCCCCAAAATGTCCTGTTGGGAGCCCCGGAAACCCCTCTGCCTCACTCTTTATTTCGTGGCTCCCCTGGCCCGGAGTCCCAAGATAAGTGGCCGTGGGTAAGAACTGTCTTTCGTGGTGACGACTGTAATTGACGGCTGGCTTTGGAGCCAGGCTGTTGTCATGGCAGTAAGCGGCTCATGGTTACGTCCTCTGGACTTTTCATTCCCAGCTAAATCTCCCTTAGGGTGATATTTCAAAATTGAACATCATACTCTGTCTCCTATATGTTAACAGAGAAGGCAGAATTATTGGATGTTCTGTTTGCCTAAATAAATGAGAGCCTGCCCTATAAAAATGATGAAGAGCCTCCCCTGTGTAGAAAGCTTTAAAAAAAAAAAATCACTGCTTTTAGGAAGCCTTGGAAGTAGGCGGCGGGGAAGTGATCTTTAAAAACCAAAGACAGAAAACTAGGTATAGATTCTGCAAAGTTGTCTGGAATTCAGGACTTTTCCCAGCGAGGAGGGTTTCGTGCTCAGGTCCCTTCTTCATGCAGGTGTTTTCAGCAGACTTTGACCCAGGTCCAAACCTGCCCCCCAAGTGCCCCCTTTATGTGCATGTGCACGGTGGCCACGTTTGTGCGTCTGGTGTTGGGGGAGAGGAGCGAGGTTTGCCCCACGCAGCATCAGGCTTTTAGGAACTCAGGCTGCAGAGCAATCAGGTCTGCATACTAGAGAACGCTATTATAAAAGTCCTGCAGGATTGAAGTTCCGACAATAACAAAAGCAACAACAAAAGCCCTCTAATCCTCGGGAATACTTACAACCAGTAGTGCCCTCAAAACTGGCTGCTTGCAAGCCAGCTCACAGGACACGTTGCTTTGAATTTCTTTATCAAACACGGTCTTGTCTGTCTTTCTGACTCTTCTCTCAAACCCACAGTGCTGTAGGATGCTGTGAAATCAGCCCATATGAGCCAGCCCCCTGGGTTATTGTTAATCAACAAGTGCTCCCCATGGGGCCACTCCTTTTCCCACTTGTCCAGCCTTTCAAGGGTCTGGTCCCTGCACAGCCTTCTCTCTGGCATCAGGGACAAGCTCTGGCGTTGGTTGGTTGTGCTATTCAGATGAAAATATTAATCAGTTCAGTGTACCTCCAGAATGCTGAAATGACGTCCCTGTTGAATATCATCACCAGTTGCCATCCTGCCCTATTTCCTTAGGCATTTGGATCAGAGAGGGAAGTTGCCAGCTGTTGGTGGTTACATCACGTCCACACATTTTCTAGCTCAGCTACCTCAGACTTTTGGAAGAACTGCTCTGTGCTATGATAAGCACACTCAGGGGTTGGGGAAGTGATCGATGTAGCTGTGTATGAAGTTCACCAAGATTTATGTGGGGCGAGGGGGAATCAGCTAGTGTTGCTTATTCCCAGAGAGGCCGTGCTAGGACCAGGGTGAGGATGAGCCTGCCGGGCCCACCCTAACGCAGAGAAGACCACAGTCATCCAGGGGCTCTCGCAGCCTGGTAATTGTCATGCGAAGACAGCCCAGGGAGTTTTCTCTCCTCTCTGCAACAGAGGCCTCCCAATAGTGCTGGGAGCTTGCCAGAGAGAAGGGAGGAAGGAAGGCTTTGTGTGTGCACAACACAGTCAGTGGATCTTTCCGAGTCCCCCCACATGCAGTTCCAATTTATGCAGCACCGTTGCGTGCCCAGTGCTTCGATGGCGGTGCCAAGGGGCTGACTCCTGCTCTGCCCTCCAGCTCTGCAGACCAGCCCTGCTTCACTGCCACACTCAGAGGTGGCCAGTTGTTTCCCATCCCAAGCTTAGGTGATTTGTTTCCCTGTGATACAGGCGTTCATTTCAACGTGTCCCTCTTATTCTCTCTGCTTCTGATGACTTGTTAGAAGCAGGTGGGTTTTGTCCCCATCTCTGTGGCCTGTGACCTTAGTGACTGTGTTGGTCACCCTGCAGTACCTTCCCCTTGTAGAACAACACATTCGTCTCCCCTCATGGGCCATGAATTGCTCTAGGCAGTTCCTTCCCCAAAATGCCCCTCCACTGCTATCTTCTTACATAAATCTCAGCTAGTATTGAACTGTTAATATTTGCCAAAGGGAAATGGTCGCTCCCACGCTTTATTATTCAACAAAGCAGTGGAATGGGGCATCGATAGGTTTTTATTGCTTCTGCAAGGCATTTGACCTTCCATCACATTGACGGTGGTGACTGTGCCTTTTGTGCAGTCTTGATAAACCACAGGAGAGAGGTGCAAGCTTTTTGCAGGGAGAGCTGTGTGACTCATGTCACCTGCACCCTTTGTTCAATTTGTACTGCATCCAGCAAAGTCTTTCCAAGCTGCTTGGAGAAAGTCCCTGTGCTGTATATTTTCAAATAATATTAATATATTCCAGAAGTTCTTGTTGTTTTAAATGGCAAAAAGCACCACCTGGGCAAACCTTCTCAAAACCCGGGGAGGCTTTGGGACTCTTCACCTTCTCAGAAGCAGTGATTTGTTTACTGACACATGGATACCGTGGGAGGGCGGTGGGTCAGTAATGAGATAATCGCCCAGTGGGAATGTCCTAGTCTGCAGTAGGATTCCAGCAGCTCCTCTGATTAGAATTATGTCTGAAATGGTTGCCAGGAGGAAATAAAAAAGTTATGTTTCTTGCTACTAATAAAAGAAATCCTACATGCCGTAGTACTAAATCTTTTCATATCAGACCAGAAAATGATAGATGGATTCCTGTGATGGTAAAAATTTCAGTCAAGGAGGAGAGAGAAATTTCATGTCATGGGGGCTTGGAATTTTATGGGTCATTCTCCAAAGTCCTGTCCTAATTATATTTTGATCTAACAACCCAAACTTATCTCTGTTTTTAAAGTATCGGTTCCTATTTCTATGGCCATTAATTAAATAATATTATAATGTAACGATGATGATGATGATTTTGATTTGAGAGCCAGCTGGTTACTTTTCTGTCTATTGGTTTTGTTTTGTAGCGGTGTCCTTGGCTCTTGCTTTGAATGGAGTCTGCACAAACACTATTAAATTAATAGTGGGAAGGTAAGTTCCAAAAGGAAAAAAATGGAGATTTGGACTGTCAAGGTCATCTATTTAGGAACTTTGGCCAGAGGACACTGGATGGGACAGATTTGAGCTCGTCTGGTTTTTTCCTTAAATTGTTCTTCTGGGCTGCCTGTCCTTAGCACAGATCTTTCCTCTCCTTTGAATTATGAACTCACTGCTTTGGAAGCAGGGGGTCAGTAGTAAGGGACTATCCACTGACTGTACTTCCCTGTGGGCCAGGGTTCACTGCTGCCACCCCAGGGCCTCACCAGACACACTCACTTGTGGGTTTTGGCCTCTAATGAATACGCAAGATTACTTATGTGTTGTTCTCTTTGGGAGGAGACACGTGTGTTGGTGTTTGAGCCTTGCCGTGTGGCACATTTCCCTTACCGCCCCTGAGATCATTTCTGTTCCCCATGTATCTCTCCTTCTCTGACTGCTCTGGTGGAGAGCTCGTCTCTGCAGAGATTAGCAGTCCAGAGACCTGAATTTAAGCCCAGACTTTGACTCTCAAGGCCAAGCTGTTGGCCTTGGACAGATTAGATCCCCTCTCAGATCCTCAGCATTAATTTTATCTACCTGGTGCAGGGTGCTGGCCAGGTGCCCAAGGGAAGGGAGGATGGATGAAACTCAGGCAGTGCGTGACCTGGTGCTGCCATGTTCCTCCAACTCTATGTGCTTAGAATGGCCGTGGGGCCCTGATAAAATGCTGATTCTCAGGCCTTGCCCCTCTAAAGTTCTGGTTCAGCAGGTGGACAGACTACCAAGTGGAGAAACGCTGGCCGACTGTGCACCGGCAGCTCTGACAGGTTATTTAGGCCCTACCTAGATCCCAGAGTCGGGGGACCAGCGAGTCAGTGTATGCGAACTGTGACCTGGGGTGCCCAGAAAGCGGGCACTGTGTTGACAGCATTAGCAAAGCCTCGCCCGTGGTAGGTGTTCAGTGAATATTAGCTGAATTGATAGGAAGTGATCAATTGTCACCCCCTGCATGGGGGTCCTCACCTGAGTGAGGCAGTGAAGTATAGACTGAAGTGTGTGGGCGCGTTCAGAGCTCGTCTTTGCCACTTACTGGTTATTTGTGACCTTGGACAGCAGTGTGACTTTCCCAAGCCTTGCTTTTGGCACCTGTAAAATGAAAACAGCCCCAGGCCCTGCCACAGGGTTCTCATGAGAACTACACTGTACGATCAATGTGTGGTGCTCGGCTCTGTGTCTGGAATCCAGCAAATACTCAGTCCCTGGTACTCGTGATCACTGGCGGGGGTGGCTCAGAGTCAGGCCCGCACCCTCCCCTCTTCCCTCTGGGTCTCCCTCCCCTGCCCTAGACCAGAGAAGCCAGCCTGGGGCACTGTCTGCATCCTAGAGCTGAGCTTTCACGTCCTCTCAGTGAGGCTAAGTGAGACCTGAGGAAGGGCCGGCGGCCACCCAAATTCAGGACACAGGGCCCTGAGGAGCCTGGAGTCTCGGATCCTGGAGGCAGCAGCGCCGTGCTTAGGCGCCTTCTGTAAGTCCTGTCACTTAATCCTCACGACCTCACCTTTGGGTAGGTATTTATTTCCCCGTTTCCCCAGCAACTGACGCTGGGGGAGGCTAAGTGACCTCCCCAAGGTCATAAAACCTGTAAGTGGCAAGTGGGACATCCAACTCTGATCTTTCTGACCCCAAAGCCTGAGCTCTCCCCCAAACCACCGTGTCTAGAGTGCTCCGTGGGGAGCTCCAGTGTTGACGCCAAGGGGCCGAGGGAGGCGCTGGGGGCACCGGGGTGTGGTGGGGGTCAGCATGGGGTCATTTGCGATGGCAGCATTTTATATTGAAAATGTCCATGGTGTCTTTTGTAGACCTCGCCCCGATTTCTTTTACCGCTGCTTTCCAGATGGAGTGATGAACTCGGAAATGCACTGCACAGGTGACCCCGATCTGGTGTCCGAGGGCCGCAAAAGCTTCCCCAGCATCCATTCCTCCTGTAAGTTCCTGGCTGGGATGCTCTTTAATTCCCCCGGCCATGTTTCCTGGTCTCTTTCTTTGGGAATTTAGGTGGCGAGAAAAGCATTGGTACGTGACTGTTAAACACAGTTCATTTTTTCTTCACTGTAGAGTGGTTGGGTTGGAAACAAGATACTCGACAGGAAGTAATAAGCCTGTGGACAAGGCTCTGGAGTTTATGAAACATTGTATGTGTTACTTTCATGCGCTCGGCAAAGCGTGACCTGTGACACTTTACCCCTTGGCAATATGATTTGGGAGCCTGACAGCAAAGGGTAATTTACCACATTCCCTGGCTCCTTCTGTCGTTCAGTTCACTGTTCTCTTCAGGTTATTTCTTCATCTAAGGTATTATGTGTGTATACAAATACACAGCACATATGTATACATACGTATAAATACATACATACACATGCACACCCCAATATGTAGTCTGACCCTAGATATGTGAGCTGGGCCCAGCTTAAGGCAAAGATGGACTAATATGGATCAGGAGCAGTGTGATGTGGAAAAGGACACAGATCTTCGAGGTTTGACAAATCCTAGCTCTGTGACTTCACCTCTCTCTGCTGGAGTCCCTGCTGTGTCACATGGGAAGAAGAATGTCTCCATTCTCAGTTGGAATGAGGACTAAAATACATGACGGTGAGCGCTCACATTTCTGGGGCACCAGCCATGCCAAAATGGTTAGGGACATCATCTAATTTAATCAGTCAGTATAGGGAGAGCACTTAGCATCGTGACTCGCAGTAAGGAGTAGTTACCATGTTACTGTTTATTGCCAGAGCTGAAGTTTCCAGAATACCCTGGCAGATGTCTTCATCCATTCCATCAACGTTTATTCAGTGCCTTAGGCACCAGGCGCTGTGCCAGCGTTGGGTTGCAAAGGTAATTAAGATGCGGTTCCTGCCCTGGGGAGTGACGGGTAGTGACAGACTGACTGGTGGTATTCAGATTGGTGATTCTTGGGGTAATTGGGGAACTGTGGCCACAGGTGCCCACTGGACACAGGTGCCCATAGGACAGGATCTTCTCATGATGCCAAGCTCATAATTTCCCACAGGTCTGATCATTATCTAACTTTGGCAAGCCTGTTATCTTAATCTTTTCTTTTTTTTCCTACATACTTACGACACACCCTAAAAATGGCTGGATCAAGAAATAACTGAATGCTCTTTCCTGTGGAGTGGTTTTTGGATATTTTCTTCAGAGCCACAGGAGATTAGGGCCTGTCAACAAGATGCTGGGGTACAGGCCCTCTACATGTATTGCTGTCAGCCCGCACAACAACTGCCAGGGCGGAGTTTGTCCCTGTTTTGTATATAAGGGTGCTGAGGCTCAGAAAGGCTTAGTGACTTGTCCAAGGACACCACAATAGTGTCTCGGGTCTTTTAATAATCAAATACTGTGAAGTGTTCACAGTCCATGTTAATTTAAATAAACAACTAATTTTCTCCTCTAGATTGTTGGAGACTGTAGTGGGTTGAGTAGTGGCTCCAAGAAAGATATGTTCAAGTCCTGGTCCCCGGAACCGGTGAATGTGACCTTATTTAGAAAAAGGGTCTTGGTTAATAATACTGCATTGTATACTGGAAATTTGCTAAGGTAATGGATTCCAGGTACTCTCACTAAACAAACAATCAAAAAATTAAAATTAAAAAGGTAACTATGTGAGAAGATGGATATGTTAACTTGCTTGACTGCAGTAATCATTTCACATACATATATGCATGTATATTTTTATTAAAAAATAATGAACACTGTTTTACATGCCAGAAAAGGAAATAAAAAGGATCTCTACAGATGTAATTAAGTTAAGATCTTAAGATGAGATCATCCTGGATTTAGGGTGGCCCTGAACCCAATGACAGACGTCCTTTTAAAAAAAAGTCTCGAGGTTCATCTAGGCCTCACTCATTCCTGCCACTTAAGGCAGAACATCCATTTGGAATTGCTTCCTTCCCAAATTTGATTTTTCTCTTTGAAGTCACATTTTAAATGAGCATTTGTTTTGGAAGAGTTGTAGGTACCAGCTGGAGAAATTTCTGCTGTGTCAAGTTATTGTCTTCTTATTGTCAGGGAGTCCCTTGCTGGCATTAGTCAGAGGGACCTGGAATAGTATTCACCTGGGGTCAGCTCCCATCTGCTCTTCATGTCTCCTTGTAGGGTCACTCGAGTTCTGTCTGTTAGTTTGCTTGTTTTTCCCTTCCTCCCTCCCTCCCTTCCTTCCATTCTTCCTTCCGTTTCTCCCTCCCTCCATGTTCTGTCCTCCCAAAAACTTAGTGCTCAGTTTTAAGGGTCTTCAAGAATTAAAAGGACAGAGAAGTGAAACCCTATAGAAAAACCTTAGTCCTGGTTGAGGACTATAGCACAATTTAGTATCTACTTTTGCATTTGGACTTGGGAAAGAAATAGTTCTCATGTGAGTACCTTAAGTTGGCAGACCGCTGGACCTCAGAGATTAGAGGCCAGGCCCCACAAAAATGTTTATTTTGGATGCACATCGTCCCTTTCAATCACAAGGAAGCATTTTCTGACAGGGCTGATGTCTGATCTGTGCTAGACAAGCTTTTTGGCAGAGGCTATTCCATTCTTTGCTTAAGAGGCTACTTAAAATGTTACACATTTTTATTACTTGGCAGACACAATCCTCCGCAGCCTCTAGGCTTTGATAGTGGTATTTTCCTCTGTTCTCTTCCCCTTTTTTTAATGACATTTTAATGACAGGTCAGTGATTGGCTTGAAGGGAGCTGCCATAACAACTTAGAAAAACCACCAGTGCTGGTTTCTGGGTTTCTTCGTAGCTGAGAGGAAGCCTAGTGGTTGGTGTGACTCTGCTCCTCAAAGAGGGTGACCTCAGTGAACTCTCATTTTGATGCAAACACTCTTTTCTTCCTTACAAAACATAAATTTCATAGGCTTGACTTGGGCGGAGGAGTTCTGGGCCAAGGGATCTTCTAACCCTAGTTCTCTTGCTGGGTGGATGTGGGTTTTGCTTCTGCTCTGTTTGCAGATAATTGGCAACTGGAATGTCGCCCATGTCCTGATATCGCCCTGTAGAACAGTTGCTTTTCTTTAAACTTAAGAACAAACATTGATTTGTTTTGGAAACAAAGGATCTTGTTCTTAATCTACTATAAGCAGCCAAACAACACTTGTCAGAAGTGCTCAGGTGGACACTATCAGCAAACAGCAGATCCCTGTGGCAACGTTCTTATGGGACATGCTCTGGAAGGCGGCCTAAACCACCCTTGATTGGAAAAGCAGAGACCACAATTTCCAAGGGCAAGTGGTTTCATCAGATCTGAGGGAAGCTTAAGATTTAAAGTAAAGGTGGTGTGCCCTGCCAGGGTGCGGGATTCTGAAAAGAGAATGGTCCCTCATAGCACAATCTTGATTTAACTTCCAGAGAGAGGATAATTTAAGAGAGAAAAGTATAAAAAAACACATTATTAGTGCCGAGTCAAGTGATTAACTTCTTTCCTGTAAAAATGGTGGGAATGAGGCAACACTGTCGTCCAGGTGTCAGCAGAGGACAGCATGCGGCCAGAGCCAGGGCTGCTGTTTTTTGTAAGTATAGAGGGTTTTATTGAACACAGAGATGCCCGTTCATTTCCGTGTTGTCTGTGGCTGCTTTCACTTCACAACAGCAGAGCTGAGTAGTTGCAAAAGAGACATGTGGCCCTCAAAACTGAAAATATTTATTATCTGGTCCTTTATGGTGAAAGTGCACCAACACTGTAGTTGCCCAGGCTCTGAACAAATAGTGTTAAAAAGGTTTGCTAAAGCAAGACCAATGCACTCAAATTGTGCACATGGATGTTTCATTTTTACACAACTGTATTACAGTATGTAATACAGGGGCAATTGTTGCTTGTGGGATATGTTTTTTACACGGCAGAGAAGGTCTGGAAGGTATATGTGGCTGAAGAAGATTCAGTAGACACTTCTTGAGCCTTTTCTGTTTCCTTGGTACTGGGCTCAGCCCTTGGAGAGGGTACAAGAATGATCAGACGTGGCCCACGTCCTCTTCCAGGGTGAGGGCAAACGCTGACGGCCTCTGGGATTGAGGAGCTGAGAATTCCCACCAGGGCAACAGAGAAAGCCTCCAGGGAGGAAAAGCACTTTCAATTATAGTTTCCTAAGAAAGGGTGCATATGAGTTACATGTTTTGAGATTTTTATGTTTGAAAATATCTTAATTCTTTTCTTTAGCTGTGTGCAGAATTCGAGGTTGAAATTATTTCCATGTAGGGTTGCAGCTTGCAGCGTGCTTGGGAGACATCTGAGGGTGTTCCTTGCCTCTGTTTTGTTTTTTTCTTTCTCTGGAAGCTGTTAGGGTCTCTTCTCTATCTCTGGTCATCTACAGTGTCACAGTGATGTGCTTTGCAGGGATCCCTTTTATTGTATTTATTATTCTGGGCACTTTGAGGGTCCTGTTGATCTGGAACTTCATGTTCCTCCACCTCTGTATTCCCCGCTTCCTCTCTCGGGAGCCATATTAGGCAAATGTTCAGTCTCTTAGACTGATCTTATCTTTTTAAAAAAACCTTTTCTTTCCAATTGTCATGCCTTTGTCTTTTGTTCATCTTGCAGGGAGATTTCAAAAATTTTATCTACTAACCTTTCTACAAAATTTTCACTATGATTTTTATATTTTTAATTTTTCAGAGCTGAGTTCCTTCTTGATTTTAAAAAGAATTTTTTTAATTGTTTTTTTTTTTTCATGGATACAATCTCTCTTACCTCTCTTTGTTTGCATGTTTCATCAGCTCCCTGCCTTCTCTTTCTTTGTATGTTTTTGTATCCAGCTTTCCTTGCATATCTGGTATTTCTTGCTGTTTGTTCTTATTTAAGGTTGAATCATAAAGCTAACTGGGCAGGGCTCGTTAATCGGGCTTCACTGAAGGGTGATTGGAACGAGCTGGGTTTTCACTGGGTGACCGTGAGTGTTAGCATCTGGCCTTTGCTTAGAAGCTGTTGGATTCCCCAGAAGAGGCTGTTTACGCTCCTGCCTGGTGTAAGTGAACCTGGCCTTCCGGGAGCTAAGCAGAAGGACGGAGGCGCTCACAGGTCACTTCTCAGCAGTTCACTTAATCTCCATATTCTCAGTCTGCCTGTTCAGCCATGCCCGCTACTTGCCTGTTTTTCCCCAAGCCCAGAGCCTCAGATGGTTAAAGCTTCTGTCCTAAGAGTCAGGGGGTTGGTTTTCTGGTTTTGCAGGATGGGATAGGGACCTGGAGAGTTTAGAGTCTCTTTATAGGGACTTTCCACCTACTTCTCTGTTTCCAGCCTCACATCTCACCCCTGCCTTCTGCAGCACCTGGGGCTCCGATTCCAAAGCTTTGCAGGGCCCTGCCTGGTGAACGGCTGTTTCTCACCAGCACCTTTTTCTGCAGTAGATTTGATGGGTCTTCGGCTCTGCGAGTCAGTATCTCCACTGCCACCTGCTTCCCGTCTTCGTAGAGTGCGGTCTGGAGTGGAGGTGCTTCTGGATGGAGTTTGCGTTCTGGTTTGTGTTAGGGTTCTCTGGAGAACCCGTAGGGCATCTCCAGCCTCCTCCCTCCCTCCCTCGCTTCCATTGGCTCATGAGATTGTGGCAGCTGGCTAATCTGGAATCTGTAGGGCAGGCTAGAAATTCAGGTAAGCATTAATGTTACAGTCTTGAGCCTGAAATATGCAGGGCAGACCAGCAGGCTGGAAACTCGGGCAGGGTTTATATGCTGCAGTCCTGAGGTAGAATTCCTTCTGATCTGGGAAGCCTCAGTCCCTACTCTTAAGGCCTTCAGGTATTGGGCTGAGGCCCACTCACATTATGGAGGGTAATCTGCTTACTTCAAGTCAACTGATTATAAATCTACATCACTTCTAAAAATACTTTCACAGCAGCATCTAGACTTGTGTTTGACCAAACAACTGGCCACCATAAACTAGCCAAGTTGACCAGCCAAACCAAAGTTAGCCTTCACACTGTTGATCCTTCTTCCCCCTGCCATTTTAAGGTCAGAAATACCATCATAATGCTCTAACACCTTCGTGGTAGAGGAACCATTTGATAGAAAGGTTCTTGTTTAGCCTCGGTGTTTTTACTAATGATGACAGAGGTCTTGAGAATGGAGTATACACACCAAAGGGTCTTTGCAGGCAAGTTCGTAGGAGTTTTCTTTTGGGAAGGAATCTAAGTAGGTTTTAACTATGAATTGAGAAATTATCACAAGATCTCATCTATGCCAGGTTTAACTCCACCAAGCATGAATATTCAGTATTATAAACCAGCTGGTTCTTAGAGTGTTCAGGCAGACTTTTGCATAAAGAAAGGGGAAACAGGGGAGCAGAGGAAATTGCAAGGTTTGTTTGTTTTGCATCGTTTAATGAAATGAAATTGCTATCAAGGGGTTTTGCTGGTAGATGGGAGGCTTGAAAAATGCCACTTCTTCCTTTAAGAATTGTATAAAATGGCATGGGCTACTTAGGTCATTGGTTCCACCAGGACAAATTAGTGGTCATTTGTCTGAGGTCAGCCCAACTTGTGTGGTTTTTCTTACAACTTAAAAAAATGAAAGCTTTCAGGTTTGCTATCATGTCAAGAGACATAGGTGAACTTGGCAAGAGGGCTTTGTAGTTTTTCCCCTAAATTTTTATAATACTACATTCCAAGCTTCCAAGGCAGTTGGAGAGGTTCTGAGAAGCAGCTGCACTTATTTCGTCAAATCTTCCTCATCCACATGAAGACTCCTCTGAACGCTGGAAGGCTTGCTTTGGGCATCCCAAGCCCCTGCAGGGGGTGATTGCTTAAAGCTGAATCACATGTCTTTATGGGGGGTGTTTCTCAGCCTGTTTTGTTTTGTTTTGTTTTGTTTTTTAATCGCTACCTGCCATAGAGCCTTTTAAGACTTTTTTTTCCTAATTCCCACTATGAAATTTTAATGCCACAGATATATATCCGTTTATATACTTGAAAATAAAAGCTTCTAGGTTCACAATTATCTCAAGAGACATCAGCAAACTTGGCAAAAGCCCCTCATAGTTTTTTTCCTAGCAATGGTTTTTTCCAAATGTTTATAATATCTAAGATTTTTTCCTCTCCCAAGAACTAGTTGTTCATCCCCTTAGGGGTGATGTGAGAATGCATGTTCTAGGGCAGTGGTTCTCAGCTGGGCAGTTTTGCCTCCCAGGGGACATTTAGCAATTGTCTGGAGACATTTTTGGTTGTCACAAGTGTGTGTGTCTGTGTGTGGAGAGGAGGTAATGCCACTGGCATCTGGTACACAGAGGCCAGGGGTGTCACTGAACACCCTGCCGGGCACAGGACAGCCCCCCCACGACAAAGAATCATCCAGCACCAAATGTCAATAGTGTCCTGGCTGAGAAAGCCTGTTCTAGGGTAATTAGGCAAATATATGGAAGAAATCGATCCCTCATGTTAAATTTATCCACTCTCCCAAGTTGCTTGTCTGAATAAATAGAATATTTTTAGGAAGGGATACTGTTTAATTAATTGAAAATATTCTTCCTCAAAGAATTGGCTTACTAGTTAATTTCTAAGAAAAATAGATCAGAGTCAGAGTAAAGGTTGTAATTAAAGCCCAGTGCCCCTCCCTCTCTTCCTTCCTTCCTTCCAACTTTTTATCATAAAAATTTCAACATATAAAAGAAAACAAGAGCTAGTGAATCCTGATTCCTCCAGATACAGCATTCTTCCCTTCCCATATCCTATTGTTGTCTACACATTTCTCACCACCATCCAATGGTGGTGATGATTTTTAAAATTACTTTAGCATTTTAAGGTAAAATTTACATTGAAATGCATAAACCCTCGCCATTCAGTTCTGCAAAAATGCACATACTGTGCAACTCATATTCCTGTCCCAGCGCAGGACGCTCCACACACAGAAAGCTGCCTCAGGTCCATTTCCAGCCAATCTTCATCCCCACGAGGCAGCTACTGTTCAGGGATTTGTTTTTTCTTTTTATCTTTCTTTTTTTTTTTTAACTTTAGATAGTTTTGCCTATTCTAGAACTTTATATAAATGGTGTCACATTGTATGTGCTCTTTTGTGTCTGGCAGTGTTTGCTCAGTGTGGTGTCTTGAGATCCATCCATGTTGTTATGCGTCTGGGTGATTTTTCCTTCTTACTGCTGAAATGTGCCTCAGTGTAATGAGTATCATGCAGATTGTTTATCCGTTCTACGCTGGCTAAACACGTGGGTTGTTTCCAGTTTTTTCAATTGTGAATAAAGCTGCTATGAACACATTTGTATGCAGTTCTTTTAGAGGATGTACATTGTCATTTATCTTGGCTAAACATCAATGAGTGGCGTTGCTGGGTTAAAAGTTAGGTATATGTTTAACATTAGCAGAAACCGTCAAACCTTTTTACTAAACGCTTGTATCAGTTTGCATTCCCACGGGCAATGTATGAAAATTGCAGCACTCCATATCTTCACTAACATTTGGTGTCATCAGTCTTTTTTATTGATTTTAGTGGATGTGTAGTGGTATTTTCTTATAGTCTTAATTTGCATTTCCCTGATGACTAATGATGTTATGTACCTTGTCATTTGCATATTGGCTGTTTGTGTATCTTCCTATTTGCATATTGTCTGTTCAAGTCCTTTGCCCGGTAATTTTTTTTGTCTATTTATGATTAATTGGTGCAGTTTTCCCACATTATGTTTGCAAGCCTTCTGTCAGATAATTATTTTGTGACTGTTTTCTCTGATCGGTGGCTTGCTTATCATTTTTTAAATGGTGTCTTTTGATGAGCATTTTTAATTTTGATTAAATCTAATTTACTTTTTTTTTCTTTGATGGTTATTGCTCTCTGTGTCCTGAGAAACCTTTTCCCATCCTCAAGGTGCAAAGATATCTTTATATGTTTTCTTTAAAACTTTATGGTTTTGGTTTTTATATCTAGACTGTTTTCTAATTTTTGTTCTTGGTGTGAGATAGAGTTTGAAGTTCATACATTTCCATATTGATATCCATTTGTTGAAAAGACTTTCCTTTCACCGTGAAATTGCTTTGGTGCCTTTGCAAAAGTTAATAGATTGTATAAGTTTGCATCTATTTTTGAATTCTGTATACTGTTCAATAATCTGTGTTCATATCTTTGTGCCAAAACCATCTGATATTGATTACTATAGCATTATGGTAGCTCAACAGCTACATTAGGTAACAGCTTTATTGAAATACATTTCATATATGATATAATTCAGCCATTTAAATTGTTTTATTGTATATGTTTTTGGTATATGATTTACTGTATATTCACAGTGTTTACACAATCACTGCAATCTAATTTTAGAATATTTTTGTTCCCCAGAATAGAAAACCTGAATCCATTAGCTGTCTCTCTCCACTCACTTTTTTAGCTACCATATATGAATGAGAACATGTGATGTTTATTGTTCTGTGCTTGGTTTATTTCACTTAATGACCTCTAGTTCCATCCATGTTGCTGCAAATGACAGGATTTTATTTTTTCTGGCTGAGTGATATTCCTTGGGTACATATGCTACATTTTCTTTATCCATTCATCGTGTTTGTTGGAAGTTTTTATCTTAAAGCGGTATTGAATAATGCTGAATGCTTTTTGATCGTCTACTGAAATTATTGTATGGTTTTGTTCTTGCTTCTATTAATGTGATGTATCATGTTTATTGATTTGCATATGTTGAACCATTCTTGCATCCCTGGGATGAATCCCACTTGATCATGGTGAATGATCTTTTTATTGTGGTGTTGAATTCAGTTTGCTGGTATTTTGTTGAAGATTTTTACATCTATGTTTTTCAGGGATATTTTATCTTTTTTCAAAAAAACCAACATTTTGTTTCATTGATTTTCTGTATTGTTTAAGTCTCAATTGCATTTATCTTTGCACTGACCTTTATTATTTCTTGCTTCCTACTAAATTTGGATTTGGTTTGTTCTTACTTTTCTATTTCCTTGAGGGGCACCATTAGGTTGTTTGAAGTCTTTCTGCTTTTTTGATGTAGGTGTTTATTGCTATAAACTTACCTCTTAGTACAGTTTTTGCTGTTTCCCATAGGTTTTGTGTATGTTGTATTTCCATTTTCATTTGTTTCAAGAAATGTTTTAATTTTCCTCTTAATTTTTTCATTGCCCCATTGGTCATTCAGGAGCATGTTGTTTAATCTCCATGGGTCTGTATAGTTCTGAAGTTCCTCTTCTTATTGATTTCTAGTTTTATTCCATTGTGGTCAAAGAAGGTATTTAATATGATTTTTACTTTTTTAAAGTGGTTGACACTTGTTTTGTGGCTGAAAATATGGTCTATTCTGAAGAATGTTCCATGTGGTGATGAAAAGAATGCATATTCTGCAGCAGTTGGGTTAAATGTTCTATAAACATCAGTTAGGCCTATTTGGTCTAATGTGCAGTTTAACTTCCATGTTTCTTTGTCGATTTTCTGTCTAAATGATCCATACACTACTGAGACTGGGGTGTTGAAGTCTCCCACTATTATTGTATTGCAGTCTATCTCTCTGTTTAGATTTATTAACATTTGCTTTATATTCTTGGGTATTCTGGTTTTGAGTGCATAGATATTTATAACTGTCATATCTTCTTGCTAAATTGATGCCTTTATCATTATATAGTGACCTTCTTTGTCACTTTTTACAGCCTTTGCCTTGTATTCTATTTTATCTGATACAGGTATAGCTACTCCTGCTCTATTTTGGTTTCCAGTTGAGTAGAATACCTTTTTCCACCCATTCACTTTCAGTCTATGTGTGTCATTATAGGTGAGGTAGTTTTCTTGTAGGCAGCATATAGTTAGGTTTTGTTTCTTTATCCATTCAGCCACTCTGTCTTTTAATAATTAGAGAATTTAGTCTATTTACATTAAGCATTATTATTTATAAGTAAGGACTTACTGCTTCCATTTTGTTGCTTATTTTCTCATTGCTTTATAACTCCGCTCTTCCTTTCTTCCTTTTTTATTGCCTTCCTTTGTGGTTAAGTGATTTCTCTAGCAGTATGTTTTAATTTCTTGCTTTTTATTTTTAGTGTATCTAGTATAGGTTTTTTATTTGATTATTATGAGGCTTACAAAAAATATCTTATAACAAGTTATTTTAAAGAGATGATTTATCTTAGATCACAAAGGAAAGAATAGAAACAAAGACAAAACTAAAAAAATTATATTTTAACTCTATCCTTCACACATTATGACTTTTGTTTCAATTTGCATATTTTTATATTGCCTATCTCTTATCAGGTTGCTGTAGCTATTACTGTTTTTGATAGATTTGTCTTTTAGACTTCATACCAGAGTTATGAGTGGATTAGAGACCACAATTACAGTATTGAGATATTCTGAGATTGTGGTTGTACTTAATTTTATCAGTGGGTTTTATAACTTCAAATATTTTCTTTTTTTTGCATATTCGTGCTTTTTCTTTCAGACTGAAGAACTTTAGGATTTTTTGTAAGGTGGGTCTGGTCATGGTGAATTCTCTTAGCTGTTGTTTGTCTGGGAGAGACTTTATCTCTCCTTCATATTTTACAGATAGGTTTACTGGATACAGTTTCTTGGAAGGCAGGGTTTTTTTTTTTTTTTCCAGCACTTTGAAAATGTCATCCCACTCCCTCCTGCCCTATATGGTTTCAGTTGAGAAGTCTGTTTCCAGATGAATTGGAGTTTTTTTTTTTAATGTTATTTGCTGCTTTTGCTGCTTTTAGGATCCTTTCTTTTGGCTTGACCTTTGAAAGTTTGATTATTATGTGCTTTGGGATAGTTTTATTTGGGTCAGATCTCTTTGGTGTTCTCTGACCTTCCTGTATCAAGATATTTATATCTTTTTCAGGTTTGGGGAAGTATTCTGTTATTATTTCTTTGAATAAACTTTCTATCCCTTGGTTTTGTTGAACTCCCTCTTGAACATCAATAATTCTTAGCTTTGGTCTTTTGAGGTTATTTCCTATATTTTGTAGATGATCTTTATTTCTTTTCATTCTTTTGTCTTTTTTTCTCCTCTGTATTTTCAGATAGCCTGTCTTCAAGCTTACTGATACTTTTCTCTGATTCATTCTGCTGTTGAGAGCCTCTAATGACTTTTTCCATTTAGTCAATATGTTCTTCAGTTCCAAGATTTCTGTTAGATATTTTTTTGTTATTGCAACATCTTTGTTAAATTTCTCTGATAAATTTCTGAATTGCTTTTCTGTGTTATCTTGGAGATCACTGATTTTCCTCAAAACTGCTATTTTGATTTCTTGGTCAGAGAGCTCACATATCACCATCTTATTGGGATCAGTCCTGGAATCCTTATTTTGTTTGCTTGGGGAGAACATGGTTCCCTGTTTGCTGTTGTTTCCTATGGATGTACATCTATGTCTTTGCATTGAAGTATTATTTATGTATTCCAATCTTCTCTGTCTGGATTATTTTGGCTTTTATGGGATATGTTTGCTTATAAATTTTTTGTAATTTACCTGTTGGGTTTCTTTTTCTTTTCTTTTCTTTTTTTTTTTTTTTTCCAGCTAGGTTTTTGCCTCCTTTTTGGCACTAGATGGTGCCTTAAGCCCAGGTTTGCCTCAGCTCTAGTAAATGATCAGAGTGCTGCCCATCAAATGGGGGAGATTCCAAAGGGGATATCCTGGCAGTGTGGGAAAGCTGAAAGCTGGCTAGGTATTATGTCCTGGGGACCTGTAGAATAAACCTTCTACATCTTCATGGTGCTGAACAGCCACTCTGATTTGGCATCTCTTTTGGCTGAGTTACAGAGAAGAATTTCTAGGGCTGAGGATGCTAGTCCCACCTCCGTCGTTTTATCTCTGGATGTCCTCAGGGGTATGTTTCTCTTTAGGTACTCATGATGCTTCTTGTGAGTGGAGGCAGGGACAGGTCTCCTGCCAAGGAACCAGAGATGGTGGGGAAGCTGATTGTCAACCTCGATCTCACTTTTTCTGGTGTAGAAACTGAGAGTCAGTGGGAAATTTTCCATATACTTGGTGCCAGACAGATTGGGTGGAGGGATGTCACAGATACAGAAGTCTAATTCTCTTATGATCTGCTCAGAGTTTTTTCACTTCTTCCCTGAGAACTGTCTTATTCTCATATTTGAGTTTAGGATATTTTTGGTGATAGTCTCAGCAATGTATATTTGTTTTTGGTTTTCTAGTGGGGAGGGGAGTGAAGCTACCTTGCTTCTATGTTGCCATTTTGGAACCAGATATTCTTGATTCTTGTTCTTTTTTTGATCTCATTGTTTTATCAGTTACTGAGAGAAATCTTGATAGTTTTACAGTATGATTATAGATTTATCTGCTTTTTTTTAGTTATGCTGGGTTTTGCTTCATATATTTTACAGCACTATAGGCACATCCACATTTATAATTGTTATGTCTTCATAATATTTTGACCCTCTTATTAATATTAAATGTCCTCTGATCATTTTATCTCTTCCTATTTCACAATGTGACTTCATGTGGATACAAAGCCCCTGGGCTCATCAATTGTGAAACATTTTTATAATAGAGTTCTTATTCTTGGCCTTTGGTGATTGAATGGACTTGAATTGTAAAAGGAATTGCATAGGCAGCTATTTTGTGTGGTTTCCTTTTATCACGGTTTCAAACCATTGGCTGATAACACAGTCTTCCAGAATTTGAGCCCAGAGATCATTCATGTTGTTAGATGTGTTCCAAAAATAGAAATTGAAAATTACCAATGTCCTCTGTAATGGGCATCTTTTGGGAAATGCACATCAATAAAACATTGATGAAAGAAATTAAAAATCAAATAAATGGAAAGATGTCTCACATTCAGGAATTTGAAGAATCAGTATTGTTAAAATGTTTCTATGCCCCAAAGCAATCTAGAGATTCCATGTAATTCCTACCAAAATTCCAGTGGCATTTTTCACAGAAATAGAAAGATTTTAAATTTTGTATGGAAACACAAAAGACCCCAGATAGCTAAAGCAATCTTGAACAAGAAGAATAAAGCTAGGGGCATCACACTTCATGACTTCAAATTACATTGAAATGCCATTATATGTTACAAAAACAATATGGTATAGCATAAAAACAGACATATAGACCAATGGAACAGAACAGAAAGCCCAGAAATAAACTTATGCATGTAGGGTCAACTAATTTTTGACAAAGGTGCCAAGAACACACAACAGGGAAAGGACAGTTTCTTCAATAACTAGTTCTGGGAAAACTGGATATCCACATGGAAAAATATGAAATTATATCATTTCTTTATACCATCAACATCAATTCAAAATGGATTAAATATTTAAGACCTGAAATTGTAAAACTCCTAGAAGAAAACATAGGGGAAAAAGCTCTCTATGTCAAAATTGGTCTTGGCAATGATTTTTTTGGGGGTATGACACCAAAAGCACAGGCAACAAAAGCAAAAATAAACAAGTGGGATTATAAAAAGCTAAAAAGTTTCTGCACAATAAAGGAAATGATAAAATGAAAAGGCAACCCATGGTGAAAGATGGTGAAAAATTTGCAAACCATATATCTGATAAGACACTAACATCCAAAATATATAAAGAATTCAGATAACTAAATAACAAAAAAAAAACCCCAAATAACACAATTTAAAAATGGCAAAGGACCTGAATAGATATTTTCCCAAAGAAGACATACAAATAGCCATCAGATATAAGAACAGTTGCTCAACATCACTAATCATGAGGGAAATGCAACTTAAAACTACAATGAGGTATCACTTCACACCTGTTAGGATGGCTATTATCAAGTAGAGGTGGGATGACAAGTGTCATTGAGGGCATGAAGAAAAGGGAACCCTTGCACACTGTTGGAATGTAAATTGCTACAGCTTGTTATGGAAAACAGTGTGGTGGTTCCTAAAGAAATTAGAAATAGAACTATTATATAATGCTATCCAGGCATCTCACTTCTGGGTACATATCCAAAGGAAATGAAATCAGTATGTTACAGGGATATCTGCACCCCCATATTCATCACAGCATTTTTCACCATAGCCACGATGTGGAAACAACCTAAGTGTCTGTTAGTGGATGCATGAATAAAGCAAATGTGCTAGATAGATATATAGATATATGCACAATGGAATATTATTCAGCCTCAAAAAAGAAGGAAATTCTACCATTTGTGACAGCATAGATGAAATGGAGGACATTATGCTAAGTGAAATAAGCCAGACACAAAGACAAATACTGTGTGATCTCCTTATATCTAAAATCTTAAAATGTTGAATTCACAGAAGCAGAGACTAGAATGGTGGTTGCCAGGGCGTGTAGGGTGGGGGGAATGGGGAAATGTTGGTCAAAGGATACAAACCTACAGTTATAAGATGAATAAGTTTTGGAGACCTAATGTTCAGCTGGGTGACTATAGTTAGTAGCAATGTATAACTGAAATTTGCTAAGAGGGTAGGTCTTATGAATTCTCACCATCCCTCCAAAAAAGGTAACTATGTGAAGAGATGGATATGTTAATTAGCTTGATCGTGGCAATCATTTCACAATATATACAGATATCGAAACATCATATTGCCTACTTCAAATATATACGATTTCTATTTGTCACTTATGCCTGAATAAAGGGGAAAAAGTTAAAAAGATAGACATCATGAGTGAACACTGTTCCATAATCTCCTTCTCTGGAAATTGTCCCAGACCTGAGGACAGTGAGTGTCCATCCTTGACGGGGCCCTGCCATGGAAACATTATCTTTTGGGTTTGGAACCACCGGGCCCTTAATTTGTTTTTTCAGATCCACATCTGGTATGTATTTCCTTAGAACCAGTATGTTTTCTTTTCCCTTTTGGACAGAACTCATATGCGTCCATAAGTTATTCCCAGGAGGGTCCTGTGCAGCAAGCGTTTCGTTCCAGCCTGGCTTCCTTATGTCTTCCAGTGGGGCCAGGGGCTGCTTTTCCTGCCTGCGTTGGCATCTACTTGGGAAATGCAAACTCATTTGAGTGTTAGCCGGAGCCAACACAGAGGGAGTTGTTTGCTGAAGGAAGATGAAATGATCATTCCGTAGCCAAGTCCATGCCATCTTTGGATAATTCAGACCAACGCTTCCTTCCTGCCATCAGCCTGTGCAGTCTGTTAATTAGCACTAAATAGCACCCTCCTTCTATGCCAGCAGCGGATTTAGTACTTGAGATATAGAAATAGAAAAGGCATTTCATGCTTTTGGAGAATGATGCTCTAGAATGATCACGTCAGGTCACTCCTCAGCTTAAACTCTTTGGTGGCTTCCAGGGCACCCAAAAGGAAACCCAGGCTCTTTGACATCATCTTTGGGCCCTTGCACAATCTGGGCCTGGTGCCTCTTCAGCCTTGTGTCCTGATCCTGTCCTCTTTGTTCCCTACGTTCCAGCCACCCTGTCCTTTCCATGGTAATGCAAATGGCTGTCATGTACTGGTCATGTGAAATGTGTCAGGCATTGTGTTAAGGGCTTTAACGTTTAATCCCATGTAATCCTCATAACATACATGTGAGGTCAGTCCTATTAGTAATCCTTTTGTCCAAATGAGGAAACTGAGCCTTAGAGAGGACAGTCATTTGCCCCAGTGTTACATAGCCAGCATGTCACGGAGCTGGCATTTATACCCAGATCATCTGATTTCAGAACCCAAACCCTTGATGTTGGAGCCCAGATCTTGACAGCAACCTCAGCAGGAGATACTCGTATTCATTCCTTCATTGGCCTTTGCACTTGCCCTTCTCCCTTACTTCCCCTGTGCTGTCAGAACTCCACGTGTATTCATTCCTACAGCCCTTCGTCTGTCCCTGCATGCCAGTCTGATTTCCAGCTGTTAGCACCTGCATCTTCCTCTCTGAGGGCTCTGCTGGCCACCAGAACCCCCTCCACCTGTGCTTGTGCTGAACTGGATGTGCAGGGAATAGACGCTCAACCTGTCCTTTCGAGCAGCCTTATGCAATGATTGGTGGGGGTTGGTATATAAATACCCCAACACCCCAAGTCTGAGGTGTGCATTTTACACTGGCTCCCAGAGTTCCCTGGTGGGATTGAGCCTGAGCAGCTCACAGTGGCGACTTGCTTGATATCACACGGTGCTGGCTTCCTTCCCTTCCCCATCTCACTTCCCCACTGGGGTTTCCTGGGATCATCTTTCTAATAAACTGCTGGCACTTGAATCCATCCCAGGGTCTCATCTCGAAGGAACCCAAATTAAGACATTCCCATGGCTAACTCCTGCCTACTCCTTGAGTTTCTGCCTCAGTGTGGCCTTATGAAAGAAACCATCCTGAACACCCCAAGTACGCTTCTCATTATTCTTTGTCATAGCACTTAGTGGAGTCTATAGTCATCCTCACGGTTTGCTTTTGTGGTCAGCTTTCACCATTAAACTTCAGCTCCTGGAGGGCAGGGGCCTTGACCGTCTCCACACTGATGGGTGTGTTCCCAGTGCTTGGCTTAGCAAGCAATAGGTGCTCCAGGTATTTATTGAACAAATTGATTTGTTGGCTGAATTGAATAAAGACTTAACTAAAGCTGCATTTACACTGTAAGTGTGTGTTCAAGACCCCAGATCCACTGTTGACACCGAGTTCTCAGAACGCCCTGCATCTTGCTTTGTTTGGAGTAAGATAGAAACCCAGGCTGTTAGGACAATGGTCGGCTCTCCTGCTAACCAGCCATGTAATCTAATGGTGAACCTGTGAACTACTCAGTCTTCTCTTCTGCTCTTAGGGGCTGGAGTGGTTGTGATATGGCTACAAGTCACTTTGAGTTATGAAATTCTGTGGTCTCTTTCCATCTTGGTTTCATCAGCTTTAAAAGGGGCCTTTAAAAAGGCCCACCAAAGAAGTCCTTGTGAAAATTGAAAGGGATAAAGGATATGAGCACTATGCCAGGCACACAGTAGGTGCCTTGTGAATACTAGATTGCATCTCTGCCTCCTTGCACTGTGCCAGGCACACAGTAGGTGCCTTATGGATGCCAGATTGCCTCTCTGCCTCCTTGCACTGTGCCAGGCACACAGTAGGTGCCTTGTGAATGCCAGATTGCCTCTCTATCGCCTCCAGCAGAGCTGTGGATTCCCAGATAATGGCTTGAAAGACCAAGATGAGTACCTGTGACTTTGGGCCCTTTCTACCTGGAAGCTTGGGGTGGGACGGGAGGACTGGGGACCTGGGGTGGGGGTGGGTAGAGATAAACAAGCTTCTTTACTCCAGAGCCTTGACACTCCTTAAGTCTTGTTTTTTTGTTTTGTTTTTTTAATTTTTTTTAATAAGTAGATATTTTCAGAAGTTAAAAGTTCTTTGGGAGCCTCTTTGTGCTTATTTTCACCCAGTAAATGGATTCAATTTCAGGCACAGGTCTTCTCTCTCCCAGTTTTAGCTTGCTCAGTTTTCTAGGTCACGAGAATCTCTACAGTTTTGGAAGGAAGAAGGGAGGGAAGGAAGGATGGAGCACTGATGCTCACTTTCCTTCTGTAAGTTGATCTCCTAGCAGGTGCTGGGGAAACGCTTGATACTTTCAAGAGGCACCGGCTGCGTCTCCCTCCCCTGATCCCAAGGAGATTCGCTCCTATTTTTGCCCTTACTGAGACAGTCTTTTGGTCATATCTTCAAATAGTTTGTCCTGGGTGTTATTTACCACACCTTACAAGCAAAACAAGATTCTAATTATTTCAGAATTATTCCCTTCTAAACAAGAAGAAAAATGCCTGGCATTTGCTGCCTCTGAAGAGAGGGAGGAGCCCAATGAGCAACCCGCTGTTTCTCCCCACGGCTCCTCCTGTGAACCGGGGGCTTGTTTCTTCCTGTGATTAAGGTTTTAGCTGCTGGAACAAGTGCGGTAATGTTGGCACATGTGTCACAATTTGGCCTTTGTCACAGTATCTTTGGTAAAACTCCCAATATTCTTTAAAAAGTATTCATTCTCCCATTTATTTAGGCATCCACTCATTTATCCCACACATGTTTATTGGATACCTACTATGTGCTAGGTTTGTGTTTTGGTTAGAGAGTGGTGGATCAGACAGACACAACCTCCGTCCTAGCAGAGTTTACGGGGCGGGACCATGGTGAGCCCATATAGTGCCTTATGCCAGTTAGGAAAAGGCATCCCTTTCTCCTAACAAGTGCGACCCAAGGTACAGGGCAAAGTAAGCAGAGAGCAGGCCTTCCTCCTCTGCTGGGCAGCCTTGTTTGGGCAGTGAACACCCTGAACAACCATTCTTGGCAGCCTTGATGGATGACAATGGACATTAAACAATTACATAAATGGCCATTTAATTATAATCCTGATATGTACTAGTAGGAAAACGATATGATGCATAATAATTAAATGGTCCCCCTGACAGAGAAATCTAGGACAGTTACTTCTGAAGGAGAAGTGAGGGGACACCTGGCCAGGAGGAGGCGAGAGCATTTCTGCATGGAAGAGCCTCCAGCTTGCTTGCCCCTCATGGAGCGTGTGCAGGAGAGGGACACGAGTTGACCTGGTGATGGAGAAAGGGCCAGAGCACGCAGATCATTTTAAGACTTTTGGATTTCTGGTCTAAGTGCCACAGCATTCCTGTTTCTCTTCTTTGTATGTTCATAACCACGTATTGCTGAATGTCAAAAGAATACCTTTCTAATACCTAGCATAGGGCCAAAAATGATACATCCATTTCTGTAATCATTAGGTTTTTCTACACAGATAAATTATCTGTTTCTTAGTTTTTATATTGATTATGACAGAGAATTATTTTCAGACTCAGACAGACCCGAGTTTGACCTATGACATAGCAGTGATGCGATCTTGGGCCAGTTACTTCACGGTTTTGTGTTTCAGTTTACTTATTTGTAAAACAGGAATTCCAATCCCTACCTTTCAGGGTATGAGGGAAAACTAAATGGGATAATGTGGTGCCATTCCTCACTGAACTCTCATTCCGGAAAAGACTGGAAGTGTCTGGTCTCTGTCCCCGGTGGCAGTGAGGGAGAGCGAGAGACTGCCCCGACAGGTGTCTTCTGGAAGGCGATCGTTTGTAACGCAGCATTAGCGCGGGCTGCAAATCCCTCAGTCCTGTTTATCTCCCCATCGCAAGGTGATTGTGTGATCATTGCATGCCTGATAATGTCCTTCGTGGAATGTTTTGCTGTGAGAGGTGCACACGTGCAGCCAGCGTGTTCCTTTTGGAGTGCTTCTCATGCCTCCTCCTACGGTATTAATTTGATTCTAAGTACAGATCCATTCGCTTTGGAAACTCAGTGTCTTGAAATTTTTCAAAGCAAAAATGAGTTGAAAAACGTTTCCCCAATCATGGCCTGCTGTGCATTTCAGAATACAGAGTGCCATTTAGGTCGCTCTTAAAAGCCAGTGGTTGCTTCAAAGAGCCCCTCCTTGAGTCAGGCCTCTGGAGGTGGCCGTGTCTGATGAGCACAGCGTGGGCTCAGGCTAGGAAGTGAGGAACCGCTGGAGTCCATTTCCAGGAGCTCTGGTCTGTGGTAGCACCCATGCCTACTGAGGCCATAGAGGCAGGGACAGCAGGGTGAGGTCAGCCAGTGTGTCAGCCAGCGTGGCTCAGACACAAATGGCCAGAGTCATCACCTGCCCTTGGACAGCGGGGACTGAAAGTCATTTCCTGCTCGTTCCTCCATCGTAGTGTTCATTGGGTGGTGGCTAAAGTCGAAGAGCAGAACTAGCGGTCAGTTCTCTAAGTAAACAATATAATTTATGGAAGCAATTGTTAGAGATGCAGAGGAAGCCTCTGGGTACAGCTCGGATGCTTGTCCTAAAAGTTAGAGGCAACCTGGGAGCCGCTGTTTACGGGCTTTGTCCAGGCTGCTGATGAGAGATGGGATTCGGAAGATCTCGGGCTCATCGCAGAGGGGCCGGCTGCCTGCCCCCAGGAAGGTGCTATTGGAGGGCTTTTTCCAACATGGGGAACTGTGTGAATGTCAGCAAAAGTGACTCTGTAAAAGTGTGTCCTGTCCTTTCCTTGCACCCAGCTCAGACTCTCAATTCCACAAGCGCTGCTGAGTAATGAAGTGATAAAAGCTTTTCCTGAGGTAACAAACTCAAAGCCCATGACAGAGTGACTGTCGACGATGCTACGTTCTTGGAATTTGGTACAATGAGACCCCTGATTGTTGGCAAAAGATGACTTCGTCTTCCCACGTCTTCAAACATTCTTCAGTGCATTTGCAACACATACATGGATGGGAGTTTTCTTCTCCTAGAGGCAGTTTGTTCGATTTATTCTTAAGAGATGCTACCACAGGGAATGTCTCCTGGGGGTCCAGTGCATGGTAGAGAGAGACGATGACAGATATGGTACCTCTCTGTGGCCTGACACCCATTGCCAGGGCAGTGGGCAGATGTGGGTGTGGGCAGCAGGGCTGGGCCACTTGGGTGGGGAGGAGCCACCAGGACCCACCTGCACCCGAGACCTGCCTGCCGTGGCTGTGTGAGTAACGTCGCAGGGGCCCACAGCCAGGAGGTCTCAAGGACACCCAGGGGACTAGAGTCAGTATCTTTAGCATGAGCACATTTAGGTCCTGCATCTTCCAGCTGGTGTTGCCCAGCGGGGACCTTGCCAGTAGATGGGCGAAGTAGAGGGAGGGGCGGAGCCCAGGTGACCCTGACACCTCAAAGATGCCTGTCTCGGGGTGCCCCACTGGTATGCCTGGCCTGTGGCCTCCTGCTGGTCCCTGTGCTGGGGAGAGCTGGAACCTGCAAGGCCCACGGGGCCCACGTGAGGGTGTGAGGATTCCCAGCCTCTGGACGCCAAGTCCAGCCTGGAAGACGCCTGATGTGATAAAAGAGCACATTCAGCTTGTCATTTGGCCCTGACCAATCTCTGTGGCCCATCCATGGGGGACCCGTGGGGGACCCATGGGGGACCTTTCCCAAATACATCTATCCCCTGAGATTTTTTTGGGTGTGGTAAAATTTACGTAACATAAAATTTACAACCTTAACTATTTTTAAGTGCACAGTTCAGTGCCATTAAGAACATTCCCATCATTGTGCAGCTGTCTCCACCATCCACCTCCAGAACTCCTTTCATCTTGCAAAGCTGACACTCTGTGCCCGTTAAGCAGTAACTCCCCGTTCTCCTCCCCCAGCCGCTGCCAGCCACCCCTCTTTCTGTCTCTGTGATTTCCACTACTCCTGGCCCTCAGAGTTGTGGAATCGTACAGTATTTGTCTTTTCGTGACTGACTTTTTTCACTTAGCACAATGTGAAGCAAAGGGTTTATCCATGTTGTAGCCTGGGTCAGAATTTCCTTCCTTTTTAAGGCTGAATAATATTCTGACACACACACACACACACACACACACACACACACACACACATGCACGTATATATTTGTACACTGCAGTTTGTTTACGTGTCCCTCCATCAATGGACCCGTCCACATCTTGGCTGTTGTGAATGATGCTGCTATGAACATGGGTGCACAGATCCCTCTCTAAGTCTCTGATTTCTGGGTTTTTTTGGCATCTACCCAGAAGTGGAATTGCTGGATTACGTAGTAATTCTATCTGTAAGTTTCTGAGGAACCACCATGCTGGTTTCCACAGCAGCGGTGGCACTTTCATTCCCACCAACGGTGCACATCCAACAGCCTTGCCAATACTTGTTATTTTCTGTTTTTTGGTTTCTTTTTTTAATAGTGGACTCTCTGAGATCTTGGTAGAGCCCCTGGAGGGATGTGTCATTGTCCATGCCTAGACTTGAGTCAAAGTAAAGATTTAGTGGCTGTTTCCACATTCTCTCAACCCTTCCCAAAGCAAACTGCCCATTCCCACTGCTAAGCCCCTTCCTACGTCCCTGCTGTCACCAGCACAGAGCCCTGGTCAAGGCTCTCATTCCAGGCCCGGCTCCCGCAGCGCTTGCAGGAACTCTCCCCCACAACACACAGACAGAACACTTCCTCCCCGGCCCTCACCCTTCCCTCCATGCCAGCCACCGGCTGGAGGTTGAGTGTGACCCTGTCCTCCCCTCCAGGCTACAAGCCCCCACAGAGCAGGGCTGTTTGCTCATCTCCCCACGTCGGCCCAGCCCAGCACTTTGCACTTGGTGAAGGTTGAGTGACCAGTGGACAGGCCGAATTGCTGAACTTCCACATACATAGAAACTTCCATATCAGACTGGCCAGAGGGCCTGTTGGTTTGAGGCCCTGTGTAGCCCATCTGAGGACAGTCAGGGGCCCACAGTGTTGATCAGGGGATAGGACGGCCTCCCAGGCCATCCCCACTCAGACGTTTGCTGGGCAGCCCATCCGTAGAAGAGGAGGAGGGTCATTGCCAGGGGCAGGATCCTCCCTGAGCATCCGTCCTTGGCTGGGGAGTGGCAGGTGCTGTGTCAATGACGACTGTCCTGTGCTGGGAAGGCACTGCTGCTCAAGAGTTCTGGGACCACCCGCAGATCCCTGGAGGTAAGGGCCCTTGGAGGGCGGCCACCCTGCCTACGTGGCAGACACTGGACAGCTGTAGAGCCTGCCATTTAGCCAACACCCACCATTGCCCAATTCCAAATCCACTTGCTCTGACCCTTTCCTGGTCTTTCAGGAAACCAGGTCCTGGGGGGTGGCCCAAGGCTTCCTCTCCATTAGGAAATAAATTTAATACAGTAAGAATGAAGAATGATTTTTGTTTATTACCAATCCTTTCTTTGCACTACATCTTGCTTTTGAGGGCTGGGGATTGGCACACAAAGCCAATGCCTTTGCAGGAATGAGGAAGAGATTCTGCCTTCACTCATGGCCGTTGTTTCCTTTTGTTGTCCTGATTGCCGGCGTCCCTCTGGTTGGTTGCAGGCCCAGAAGGTGCCTCTAGCGTCCCTTCCGTCCCTTTCTGCCCCTGCAGCATTTGGGAAGCTATCGGTGGTGGTTCTGCTGTGAAAGGGGGCTCAGCAGACCTCCCTTGCCCCGTCCTACTCGGAATCCCTGCTGAGCGGAAGTGGGTTCCCGGATGTTGTCTCTTCTCCCTGCTCTGCCCTGGACATGGCAACGCAGCTCAGAGGAAGGTTGGATGAAGGCTTGACTGTCCTCCAGTTTTTCATTTAAATCCTTCCTGAGAACGAAAAATGGACCCACATCTGCACCTCTCCTGCTCCCCCAACCCGCTGTACAGTGTTTCCTCTTCAGTTCTGTCACCCGCGGTGGCACCGGCCTCAGGAACACGGGGATCTGTGTCGCATCACTCATAATTACTCACCAATTTCTTTAGTAACTCATCGAGGATGTGACCTTTCCTGTCCTCGCATCCTGACCTGGGGATTTTCCCAAGCCATGCTTGACCCAGTTTGTGTTTTCTCTCCTGCCCCTCTGAGGAGAGCACGTTCTCTTCTCTCCAGCCTGCACCCTTCCAAACGGAGAGCCCCAGGGCCTCGGGGCCAGCGCTCCAGCCTCGGCTCGTGCTCTTCCCCCAGCGGTGCCCTCCTGACCCTTCTCTGTGGTCCGCCCTGCCCGGCACGGGAGACGATGAGAAAATGAATCCACGTCTTACCTGCCCACTCGTCAGTGCTCCCTGGGAGCCTCCTGTGACTATCTAGACCCGCGTTGGCTTCTCCGTCTCATCTCTCTCATTTCCCTTGCAGAGTGGTTGTGAGGACAATGAGCACACATGAGAAACTGTTGCTTGCTATGAATTTGAATGTAAAGAAGAATTAAAAACACGGTTCTATGATTGTCCTAGCATTGAATAATTATATGCATCATATAACAGGTGCAATGAATAATAGACGTTCATAAAGTATAGGTCTAGCATGTATGTCCAGTGTTCTACTAGAGTTCAGGGACACTGGCATGTTCTTTTTCCTAAAATAGATGTCCCTGAAATAGTTGTCTTTTTTTAATTGTTAGGAATGATGAGCACAGATAATGGAAATGAAAGTTATTTTTCTTCATTTTCTAAATTAAGGCACTTGGTAAGAACACGTCCTGAAATAAATGTTTAGTTAAACCCTAATATTTCTTGACTAAGAAGAAATAAGTGACTTTCAAAGAAATCTTTAGAAATTAGAGGGCAGAGCATAACTCTGTGGGGACTATTATTAAACAGAGAAGTGGCATGATTTTGATCTAACATAGCATGTTATAAGCTTGCAAGTGACATTTCCCATCTTCATTGATCACACTTTTAAAGTGAAAGTTGAAAATTGTTTGTGTTTTTAAAAAGATAAATAATTTGCAACTTGGAGGAGAAACCCAGTAGGAGAGTGATTGATTATCAATAAGTCAAAGAGCAACATTCATCTAGAGCTAGATTTATCACAGTGTTACTTTCTGTACTTTCCATCAACAAGAGTATTTTATTAGGTTCGATGTGAACATTCTTGACCCAAGTGAAAGACTGAGAGACATCTTTTCTTATCATATATTCCTTTTCCTGTCTTTATTACCCCAGTTTCATGAGGCACAATACTTTCCAGAGGTGGGCTGCTCAGATGCTGGAGATAGGACCCTCAGTTGTTTGCTTGTGGAAACTTTATAGTTGAGTGGAAAGGTCACAGGCACTGCAACAGAAAGACACGAGTGTGAATCCAAAACAGCTTTAGCGACTTTAGTAATTCTTAATTTCTCTAAACTTTGGCTTTCTAATCTTTGAAATGGATATAATAATGTTTCATAATATTTTTAGGAAGTCATTGAACTTTCAAAATATGCTCATTTCTCAGTTTGTTTTGGTCACATGCTATTGCATTTGTTAAGGATAATGGATAATGAGTACACGTGGACCAAGATGGTTGGTGTTGGATTTGGGGGATTAATTTAGATGACAACCGTTTGAAATTTCAAAACCTTTATGTAAAGGTAAGGGACTTCTGATGCTAGACATGTGAGAGAAACTGGTACTGAACTTGTTCTTATTTTCTTATATTAATAAAACTGATAAACTGTCAAGACTGATCAAGGGAAGATAAAGAGAGGACACACAAATTACCAATATCAGCAAAGAAAGCGGAGCTATTTCTAAAGATCCTAAATATATATGAAAAGGACAATAAAAGAATATTGTGAACAATCTCATGCCAACAGATTCAACAGCATAAGTGAAATGATTCAATTCCTTGCAAACCACTGCTCACCAAAATGAATGTAAGTTGAAGTGAAAATCTAATTTGTAATTAAAAACCTTTGCAGAAAGAAAGCTGCAGGCCAAGATGTTTTTAGAGACTTAAAATCTGTACGTTTCACTGGATATAAGTTTTATGCCAATGACAAAACTAGATCAAGGCAAAAACTTTTGGACACTCAGGACATATTGTCTGCATCTTAAGGAATCTCAAAAATATCTAAGAACAGCTGGATAATTGATGAAGCCTTTCACATAGTATTTATTTTACCTTGAAAAACAAGCAGTCAGTCTGTGAACCGTGATGACATTTAAGTGGTATTTGAAATGACCTTCTAAAACAACAGGGTAACCTGAGGTCATTTGTTGTCCACTGATGTCCTGATTCAGGCCCACGGGCCCTTCTGCTCACCTCCGAGCCATGCACACAGCAGCCAGTCTATTTTCTGCTACTTTTTAAAACTCTTGGGATAAAAATCAGATTCATAGGATAAAACTCAAATGGCTTACCATGTTCCAAAAAGCTCTGTAAAGATCTAGCGCTGGCCTGGTCCTAGCCTCGTCTCAAGCCACACTCAGTCCAGCCGCAGTGACCTTCTCACAGTTTCTGGGGTGCAGCAGGCTCCTCCTGTTCAGGGCCCGAGCTGCTGATGCCTGCCTTGGACGCTCTTTCTAGTGTCTTTGCACAGCCAGCTCCTTTCTCCTTTCAAATTTATGTAAAGTGGTGTCTCCTCTGCTCCCAGCCACCATTCTGTGTTCTCAAAGCCCATTTGTTCCTTTCCTAACATTTTTTACAGTTTGTGATTATTTCTTTGTCTACATTCCTTCCATAAGGCCTAAGACCAAGTCTGTCTCATTTGTCCCCCAGAACTGAGCATGATACCTGGCTAGGCACATGGCAGGAACTGAATGAATAGTTGTTGAACTGATGGCTTCATAATGAAATTCACAACCCAGTAGCCCCAGGTGGTGGTGATGAGGTGATTGTGTTGAGTAAATGTGTGTGTTTGTATGTGTATGTGTGTTTTGTGAAGTCCATAATTTTTTCTAAATCCTGGCATGCCACGTTCTTATTCATTGACAAACACACACTTGCATTATCATAGGGAATAAGGCATCTTTCTCTAAACTGGGGTATTTGGCTGCTTGTAGTTAGATGACCTTTCACTGAATCACGGCTTCTTTATCTAATGCATGAAACACTGAAGCCAGAAACAAGGCTATATATCATCGTCCCTCCTCTGGGTAGAAGGTTGGAATCTGATTTGATTCCAAGACTATTTGACATTATCCATCCTCATTCTATCACTGATGGCCATCAAAAAAGAGTGTCTTGGGAAGTCTCAGGAACTTTATTGAAATTCATTGTACACAGACCCTGTGTCCCACATGCCCATGCTTTTGTGCTCATTCCCAGGGAGGCAGTCTGGCTTGGGGACCAGATGGACCATTTTAACTGACTTGACAAGTGGCTTGGCTGCTGCATTTTTTTTTTTTTTTGTGGTAACTGAATTTTATGGAATCATGACCTACTTTGGCAGTGCAGAACACAAACTAACTTTTACCCCTGAGCCTTGTTTTCTCAAAGCTGTGGGCTTGCATCAGGGACTGGAAAGGCATGACAGCTATGCTGATTTCCATGTCTTCAAGGAGCTGAGTGACAAGACTGGAGCTGGTGGAACTGGTGCAAGAAAAGGTTTTGGATGGCTGCAATGAATGACGCTGAGACTCCACAGCTACAATTCTCTCCTGCAGTATAGACAGCGCTCATACTGTGCTTGAGAGGGACACGGACATTAGGGTCTAGACACTTGAGTTATTACTTGATTCTTCTGATTCTTTGCAGTTATGAGATTGCATGGGAAAGCCAAAGTCAGCATGAAAATATGTAGCAATGAACTGACTACCTCTAAGATTAACCTGCTCTCAGGCGTCTATTTCTGCCGAGTCGTGGTGGGAGCCTCTCATCCTTGCTCAGTTCTCACTGATTATTGGGTGTTTTTATGTGACTGTTGTTATGGTCTGAATGTGTCCCCCCCCCAAAATTCCTATGTTGAAACCTAATCACCAATGTGGTGGTTTTAGTATCTGGGGCCTTTGGGAGATTATACAATCAGTGCCCTTATAAAAAAGTCCTCAGAAAACTGCCTTGTTCCTTCCACCTTGCGAGGATACAGCAAGAAAACCCCATCTGTGAAACAGGAACAGGCCTCACTAGACACCTAATCTTCTTTGATCTTGGACTTCTCAGCCTCCAGAACTGTGAGAAATAAATTTCTCTTGTTTATCAGCCACACAGTCTAGGCTATTCTGTTGTAGCAGCCCCAACAGATTAGGACAACAAACAGTACAATGCAAACTCATTGCAAGCTGATGACAAGGTAAAACTGCATCTTTTGAGAAAGATGTGGGATTTGATGAAATCAATGAAAGTGGAGTTGCAGAACTGCTGGAATCACAGGTGAACCCAGTGGCAAATGAGGATCTGGCAAGTTAGACCAATGAGCAATTGAAGAGGGGCAGATTCATTAGGATGAGGCCAGTAGGGTTGCTTCAGGTGAGACTAATTTGCATATCAAAGGATTATTATATATAATTGAGGAAATTGGTGAATACTAATATTTCTGTAAAGAAGTGATTCTCTTGGTGATTTTGAGGAAAAAGTGTTGTATTGTGCTGTTGTATACTTTTAGTTTCAAAATGATTTCAAAACCAGTGTGATTTATTCTTCTAAAAATCAGCTTAATTATAGCACATATTATGTTAAATATAAGGTAAAATAAATTTATTCTTGTGAAATTTAGTTTAATTTTTCAAGTTGAAGTCTCAAAAAAACTTTCTTGCACTAGTGTTAATATGACATGTTGCTCTCCTTTTTAAGTGGATTCACTTAAGGGACTATTTGCCATCAGTGAGATTGTTTGGGCCTGATAGTAACCTGGATTTCCATGGACCTGGGGTCTTCTGACACCTGTGGGTGTCTGAGACTCCTGGAGAATCAGAGAGAGGTGAAGAGACTTGTCTGAGAGGACCAGTGCAGTGGCCTGAGCTGCAACCATGACGTGGAAATTCCCCTTGGATCCCAGGACCTACCTACCACTTTGGGTGGGCAGCATACATCTGTCTTGCCTACCACAAACCGACCTTGGAGAGAAGACTGGGGGATGCCAATAATCTCCCAGAGGCTGTGAGGTTAAAGTGAGTGGCAAATTGGGGGAGTGAGGGTGGAAGAGAGTGGGAAAAATACCAGTAAGGGAGAAGTAAACTATTTAATAATAACACTAAAACCCAGCTGATTCCAAATAGCAAAGCACTTATTTTTGCCTCTAGAGAAGAGAAGGGAAAATCTGGCTCCATAGCACAACTTTTACTCTCATCCTTAGATTGAAAATAATTTGTCTCTTTTCTACGGTTGATCTGAATAATTCAGGAGCTTCCAAAGGGCGGGCTGGCCCCAGCCGGCTTTTCCTCTTAGTGCTGGAATCACATTTCATTTCTTCCTTGCATTGTGCACTGGGGATGTGCGACTGCTTAGATAAAAAGGACTTTGACTACTCACCAGCATCACAAGGACTTTATTTGGTACCTCGCTTTTCAATCTTTTTCACCCAAGTCGTCTGGAAAGACTCTTGGACAGAAACGAGCCCAGAGGTCCCTGAACAAGTTGGCATCAATACTTTTTTAGTTGTGCAGTCAGCTACCAAAATTCCAGAATAGCCTTCTGTTGCTCAGCCTGCTAAGCTTCTCAAGCAGCAACTTCTCAGATGTGACCTTACTAAAGTAAGACACGCTGGGTGCAGAGACAGAGCGCGTAGAACTTTGCGTCTGCCTGGTTTAGTGCCTGTTTGTTTGAATGAAAGAATGAACAGATGTAATTTTGAGTCTTGCATCTGCCACTTACCAGCCATGACCTTGAGCAGGTCGCTTGGCGTCTCACTCATTCACCCAACAGACATTTATTGATTGTCTCCTGGGTGTCAGGCACTAAATTAAGTGTTGAGGATCCCAAGGTGAATGAGGCAGCATCTGTTCTCAAGGACTCTGTCTGGTAAGGAGGGAAAGATGGCAAAGGAGGGATTCTCCCAGGAGAGTAATTGGCTCTGACGTTGGAAAGCAGATCCCAAAACTGGGGCCGGCCTGAGGGCCAGCAGGGTTCAGGCTTCATGCAGGAAAGAATTCAAGTGTGAGCCTTAAGTTGGAAGGCAACATTTATTAAAAAATAAGCAGGCTACCCCATAGACAGAGTAGCACCTGTATATTGCTGCTCTATTTATGGCTATTTCTTAATTATATGCTAAATAAGGGGTGGATTATTTATGGCTTTTCTAGGGAAAAGGGCAGAAATTTCCAGGAATCAGAGATTCCTCCTCTTTTCATACCATATAAGGTAACTTCCTGATGGAAGTTTCTTTTAGTAAGCTAGTACATTATCAGCAGGGTCTAGTGATCTACAAGGGTGAGCAGAAGTCATTCTTGTCACCATCTTGGCTCTTACTGGTCTTAACCAGTTTCTTCACTGCAGCCTGTTTCCCTGTTTTTGTCAGAGATCTTGGTTCAGGTCTTGATGAGTAGGGCCTGTGGGTTTCCTGTCTCAGCTCTGTATACTGGGGGACTGAATTGTAGGTGTGGCTACTCTCCTGGTCTGTGGTTTTCTCAGATTGGTGGCTTGTGGCTTGCAGGACTGTCCTGTCCCCAGTCTGTTTAGAATATCACACACTCTAGTCTGTCAATATCACCAGAGATTGATATCAAAAGTTTTGGACTTTAACTTCAAGAATTCTAATTTCTTCTTTACATCTTTTTTTTTTTTTTCCTTTAAACAAATCAGGATATTTTCCTGTTGTCAGGCTTTTGGTACCTTTCTTGTTTCCATGTGTTGCGAAGATTCCTGGAAGTAGTATCTGATCACACGAAGGTCTCTCAGTGCCCTGGGAAATAATTCTTCCAGTCCTGGAGATGTCCTCTCTTAAAGCTAACAGGCAGCTGACATCATTGATTTTTCTGATGTTTGTTTTCCTCTCTCTCATGCTAGAAATCACAGTGGGAGTGGAACAGTTATGTTTAACTTAAACTATTGCTGGCCCAGGCATCTGTTTGTGGATGCAGGGAGTATTCAGATTTCACAGGCAGGAGATCAAATAGTGGGAACATGAGTGTAAAATTTAAGCTTGCCATTCATGACAGAAGGGGTACAGAAAAGGTCCAGGCTTCTGTTAAGTGTATTAAAGTAAATGTAGAGGCTTTCTATTGACTGTAGGCCCACAATATAGGTAACGATTATTGAACACTTAGTGTATGCTAGGCATGTACCAAATGTTCTACATGCATTGTTTTATTTAATACTCAGGAAAACCCTACGAAGTCGATATTCTTATTAATCTCGTTTGTAGGTGAGAACCAGAGGGTTAAGTATCTTGCCTAACTAAGGTCACACAGCTAGTAAGAAATGAAGTCAGGATTCAAACCCAGGCACTTAGATGCTACTTTGTGTCAATATCTACTATCTTAGGGCAGGATATTGTAGTCAGTGAAGGAATCTCCAATTTGTGATTCATGCAACTGTTTTCCTCCTTAAAAACTTTGTAACCGCAGTATTTTATTTTATTTTTATGTTTGTGGGACATGTTTTGTTGCTAATAATTTTCAAAGAAAATAAATAATCCCAGTCCTGGCTTAGCATTTTTCTGAACCTGGGCAAATCATGCAGTCATTACAAATGGCCAGAGTCTCAGGTGTGTGTTGTAATGAACAGGAGAAAAAGCGATGAGGTCTGTCTTTTCACCCTTAAGAAATAGCTACATTAGAAAAATAAAATAGCAATGAAGCTTGAAATATGTTCTGGTGTAAGATCAGTAACAGGCAACCTGGCAAGTTTCATTTATTCTGTATTTATTCTCATTACAAGCCTTGAGTGCTCCCTGGGCTCCCTCTTGCTAAATCAATGTTTTCAGAATTCTCAGTGGCTTGAATTTTGTAATCTGAGAAATCAATCAAGTGCCTCGGGAGAATGCCATGTCTTATTCTTCCCTGAGCCTCCAAATGCCTTTTGTAATTAAGTATTAGTTGGAGTTCACTGCGCTTGAACAATGAGGTGATGTTTGGGTAAGCTTCGTTTGTTGTTTTTTCTTGAAGAGCATTGCTTCTGTTTTCTGGTTAACCAAATCACTGTAGTCTCAAAAATGCAATTTAAAGCCTCCATAATTATAATAGTGTCCCTGAAAACCGACTTCAGTACTTTATGGTCATTAGTGTGTTGCTCTGGCTGGCATACTTTTCCTGGCATGCACAGGGCATGCCCTGTAACCATGGAGATTTAACAATTAAGCTTTTACAATAAAAGTAGGGTTGGGGGACTTGAACGTGTTTCTTTTCAAAATGGTGCACTTGCCTGATGACCAAACGAATGGCTGTGTAGTCCCTGTTGTAGAGCAAATAATTAGGCGACTGACTCTCATTCTACATTTTCTCCTGGACACAGAATTTTCTTGGCACACTTCAGTTGTTTAACAGGGATAATTAGTTAACAGTGAAATATATGTACAAACTCATATAGAAAATGTATTTGTATGGTTTAAAAAATATTGCTATTAAATAAGAATATTAATAAATATTAAATGATAATAGAAAACAGACTCTCATGTACCCACTGCTTGGTTTAAGAAATAGGATATAACTATACCCTTAGAAATCCTGTATAACCCTCCCTGGTGGCTGATCCTTCTCTCCCTCTATGGCCATTGTCTTGGAAATTTAAAAATCATGTCTTTGCTTTTCTAGATAGTTTTACATAAACACATGCACACATGTGTATACATTTCTAAGTGATATATATTGCTTAGTTTTTTGAAATTTACATAAATGAAGTCATACAGAATATATTTTTTGTGACTTGCTACTTTTGCTTACCATTGTTTTTTGAGATTCTTCTATTTATTGATGTACGTAGGAGGAGTTTATTCATTGTCATTGCCATATGGTATTCTAAGGCATGACTGTACCACAATTTAAAAACTCATGGACATTTGGGTCATCTCCATTTTGGAGCTATTATAAACAGTGTTGTGAATTTCTGTGCATTTATTCCAAATATAATTCTCAGATATATTCCTTGCAGTAAAATAGCTGGGTCATTTGCTTACCTTCAAGTTTAACAAATAATACCAAACTGTTTTTCCACTCTCACCAGCAAGTTATGAGTGTTCCCTTTGCCCCTCAGTCTTGCCAGCACTTGGTCAGAATTTAGTTTTTCCCAGTCTGGAAGATGTGATGGTAGCTTCTGGTGGTTGTGATGTGCCTTTTCCTGATGACTAATGAGCTGGACCATCTTTTCATAAGTTTAAAATGGAGCTTAGATTTTTCTCCTTCTATGACATACCTGTTCATGTCTTTTGCCCATTTTTAATTGGGTTGTCTGATTTTTTTCTCATTAATTATTAGGGTTTTTAAAAAATATTCTAGATATAAGTTCTTTGGTTCTGTTTGTGACAAATGTCTTCTCCCTCTCTGTGCTTGTCTTTTTTATTTTCTTTATGTTGTTGTTTTAGCCTTCCTCAATTTGTGTATCTGTTTTTTCTTTATTTATTCATTTATTTTAATAATGCTTTTATTATTAAATAGTATATACACACTGTAGAAAGTCAGGGTATACAAAGAATCAAACATGTTTGGTTTTTTTTTTTTTTTTTTTTAAAGAAAGAACTTTACATTCCTACTGCCCAGAGGGTACCAGCGTTAGCATCTTAGTGCACATCCTGCTGGATGTCACATATATACGTGTGTGTATGTGTATGAGTGTTCAGATGACCCTTGAAACACATGAGTTTGAACTATATGGGTCCACTTATACGTGAATTTTTTTTCAATAAATATATTAGAAGATATTTTAGAGACTTGTGGCAGTTTGAAAAAACTCACAGAGGAACCACATACCCTAGAAATATCGAGAAAATTAAGAAAAAGTTAGGGATGTCATGAATGTGTAAAATATATGTAGATACTAGTCTCTATCATTTGCTACCATAAAATATTGCAAATCGACTACAAAAAGTTAAAATTTATCAAAACTTATACAAACACAGACCATATATGACATCATTTGCAGGAAATGTGAATAAATGTGAAGATGCAGTATTAAATCATAACTGTATAAAATGAACTGTAGAACATACTCTACTACTGTACTAATTTTGTGACCACCTCCTGTTGCTATTGCAGTGAGCTCAATTGTTGAGTATCCACTTAAAACACTGAGTGATGCTAATCATCTTCCCGTGAGCAGTTTGTGTCTCCAGTAAATAGCGTATTGTAGTAAAAGTGATCTCTCATGGTTCTCATGTATCTTTCATTGTGTTTACTGCAATACCGTAAACCTTGAATAACACCATGGAATGCAAGGGTGTGGGGAAGTGTAATCTACTACATCTTTCACCTTGTTTATCTTTAGTAGTGTCCTAGCTATTCTCAGCCCTTAAGAATCAGCTGGCTGGTCAAGTTCCATGAAAACCCTTATTGAGATTTTGCTTGGAATTTTATTGAATCTGTGGTTCACTTTGGGGAGACCAAGCTTGTTAATTGTACTGTTCAAGTCTTATATCTCCTATCTAATTTTTCTGTTTTTTCTTAATTTATTGATTACAAAGATATGTATTAAAACATTCTACTATTATAGTAAATGTAATAGTTCTATGGTATTTGTAATTTCATTCATTTTTGATTCATATTTGTTGATGTATAAACATAGTTTAGAATTGTCATACTTCCTATTATACCTTCTAACATGAGGTCATGACCATCTTTATCTGACATTAATATTGACACCAGCTTTCTATTGGTTGGTGTTATCTTTATCTATCCTAAGACTTTTTGTGTCCTATGTTTTATGTATGTAATTTTTGAATTTTTAGTTGGAGGGCTAATTTCAGTTATATTTCTTGTCATTATCCATATATTAGAATTTATTTACATAATTCTTTCTATACTTCTTTCTCCTTTCTTGTACTATTTTCACGTCTGACTTCATCATTTTCCTCTTTTTGTGTGAAAGTTCTGTCAAACTTCTAGCTTAACACACATAGTTGACAAAGTCTCTAGTTAATACTTTTTCTTCCTTCTGAGCAAGGTAAGAACGTTAAATGCTTTAGCTCTGATCAATACATTCTAAATTATTGAGTAGTCTTGTTGGCGTTTTAATTCTAGACTGATTCTTCCTCCTTCCTCCCAGCAAAAACACCAAACTGTACACAGTTTAACCCACAGACGCCTTCACTTACCATTCTGTTTTCTATCTTAGGCTTCCCATCTTCTGCCTAAAATATATCCTTTACATTTCCTTTTTGATTTTTTTTTTTTGTGGCAAATGCTCTGTGTTTTTTAATTTCCTAAGCTTCCTTTATTTGACTTCATTCTTGGAAGATAATTTTGTACAATATAGAAGTTTGACAGTTACTCCCTCTCTGAACTTTGAAGGTATATTTCACTGTCTTCTCGCTTCACGTTTTTGGCATTTTTGAAGACAGCTATAAGTCTTTCTCCTGCTCCTTGGTAGGTATTCTTTTCTTCCCTTATGGATACTTTTAACATCTTGGTTTTGCTTTTGTGTCATAAAGTTTTATTATTATTAAGACATGTCTAGGTGTCTATTTTCTTTTACATATCTTGTTTGGGATTTGTTGAGCTTTATAAACTCAGGTTTGTATTTTTCAACATTCTGAGGTATCCTCAGCCATTATCTATTTGAATATTGCTTCTTCCCCCTTTTTCTCTATTATTTTCTTCTCTAATTTAGAACTCCAGTGACAAGTTTGTAAGACTTTCTCACCATATTATCCAGGTCACTTAACCTTTCCTCCACTATTTTCCATATTGTTTTTTCTTTTAACTGAATTCTGGACAAAATTTGAATCTATCTTCCAATTTACTAATTCTCTATTCAGCTTTGTCTCACATGCTGTTTATCTATTAAGTTATTAAATTTAATTACTCTATATTTCATTAAGAAATTCTATTTGGTCTTTTAAAAATCTGTTATTTTTTTATAATGCTTGCTTTCTGTCTTTATTTTTAAGCATCTCAATAATTTCTTCAATCATATTACAAATAGTTATTTTATATTCTATATCTTATGACTATAACATGTGAAGTTGTTATGAGTCAGTTTTTCTTATATACTCTTGCTCATGATGCCCTGAAATCTTTTGTGTTTGGGATTTTTACTCTGGGCTTTTAATTTTTCCTAGAGCTTTATTTTTGGTGAATATTCTGATCTCTAAGTTGAAGATCAATTCCTCCAGAGAGAGGTTTTGCCACTTGCTGGAGAGCTCTGCCTACCCCAGGACCACTCAAAATTAATTCTCTGCTTAAAAGTTTCTTTGGAGGCCATATGAGAAGCTTGAATTGGACAGCAAAAACCTGTGAGAGTTGGCTTGTAGTTATAAAATCTCTCCACAGAGAATAAAGATGGAGACAGATAAGTTTCCCCGATGTTTCCTTCTAAAGGGCAGGCTTCTTTTCTTACTCCTAAGCAGGTTGTGTAGTCTGTGGGGTACAAGATTTATTCAGGGGTCTTCTGTTATGTTCTCCACCTTGGATGGGCCTGAGAGTTTGTCTCTTCACTCCTGTGCCCCATAGAGACATCAAATGTCTGTGGGTCTCCATAGACACACTCAGGGTCCAGTGTGGCTTTGCTGTTTCCTTGTGCCCTGGGTTCTTCCCTTCCCTTCATTTGGGGAACCTTGCTCTTATTAATTCTTCTCTTTGTGTCGCTACAGTGATATGTTTAAAAGATTGCTTTTATATTTCATACAACATTTAATTATTCAGACATGAAAGTAGTCTGCCACAGTGCTGGAATTTTATGAAGTATTTTTGTATTAGAGAACGGACTAAACTTGGGCTTAGAATTAGACACGTCTGGGTTTGAGACCAGCTTCTACGTTCAGTGTTTCCAGCTATCCGTTTCCTCAGGTCTGCTAATAACAACACCTTTTACTCTGTTTGCAAAGTGCTTTCACAAATATCAAGTCTTTTGAGAGCTGGGTGAGGCAGGTGTTGTTGTTATCCCCATCTGGTGAGTAGATGAGATTGTTGAGGGGGATACCACCCTGATTTGGAGCCCAAGTCTCTAACACCTCGAAGAGTTCTGTATTTGTGACAGGCTGTCTTAGATTAAATGATGTAAAAGAAGCCAGCAAGTGGATTTCAGTTTGTTGCCTGGGGCAAGTCTGTACTTGAACACTATTTTGAGGGAGATTCTGAGCCCAAAGCCGGCTTTCTTGAGAAAGAGTTCCTTTGACCATTGAGTGGTGTCTGCAAAGGTCACGGGGGAGATGAAAATGCAACATATTTGCTTTCCCAAATTTAAAATGGCCCTCCCGACTTTGAAAAATCCACAATTCTCACATGAATGTGAAATGCATCTTTTTTGATTTGGATATTATAAGTAACTGGGGAGACAGTCTTTGCAAATGTCAAATAAATGATGCTCCTTGTCCTATTTACAGTCAGTTTCCTTGGGGTGTGTGAGATGAGCATGGATGGACTTTGGTGATGGGGAATTTGTCACCAGAATAAACAGAACGTGGGGGAAGCTGAAGAGCCATCTCATCGGCTGCCTAGTCACTTGGGGGTTCTGAGACTGGCATGTGCTGCAGTTTTCTTCAGGAACCAGAACAATGGCCCCACCTAGCTCAGAACAATAGCTTGAAGTCAGTTTGCTTCCCCTTTCCACATATGCAGTACTTAAGAGAAGATTTGACAGGGCCCTGTGGTCAGCACCCATCACAGACTGTCCCTGTTGGTCCGCAGTTGAGCCAGACACCTCGGGGGTAGCAGATCTTCCCGATACAGCGCCCGATTACGTTCCCTTCCTGTGCAGGCTGAGGTCCTCAATCAAAGCTGCTAGAGGCAAGTTACAAGGGTTGCTTTCCCTGAACAAATCCTGAGGCAGGTGGTATAACATTTCATAAAAGGCAGGAGGAATTGAGGCCAGGTTTTTAGAAGATGGCAAGGCTGTAGCAGTCATTAAGACTCCAACGGCTTCTGAAGTCCATGCGCCCCAAGGAGCACATAATCAGATGAGCTCATTGGGCAAATCCGTGGCTACTGTCCTTCTGTTGGTCTCTCAAACATGGGCATTACTATCCAAATCTCATCATCAAATTTGTGCTCTGCTGAGTCCTTTGGAGGTAACCTAAAATCATTTTTCATTAAAATATTATCTTTATCTGAATCCTGCCCATGTTCTTATCAGCTCCCCTATGAGTCATTTGGAAAAAGGTGATTTCTCCCTTTTGAAGGCTCATTCTTGTGTTTACGTTTTAGATCTTTGTGGCATAGCATCACAGCTAAAAAAAGGGAGAGTTGCCCTGGAGAGTCCCGAGGATTTAGACCTTCTGTAGATGAGGATGCTCTGATATGCAAAACTATTTCCCATGTTTGTGACTGTTCTTAGCTTTCTCCAGGGCAAGGACTAACATGTATGATTCCTCATGGGCGTTTTTCATCAAGCACTGTGGGGTGGGTGAGGGAGCCAGCGTGGCCTCTGTCATTTAAAGGTCCCTAATCCTCCCCCGCTGAGGCTTCCCCTCCTCGTAACTGCCTGTTCCTGGGATCGCTGCCCCCAGCGGGTCTGCAACTGGCCGGCCACCTTCTTCCCCCACCGGTTCTCTCCCTACCGCTTGCTCTTCCTCTGCTCTTCCTTCTCATCGTGCCTGAGTTGGTTCTTTTTTTCAGAACAAAATCCTCTTTGAAGACACGAAGTGAGGTTACACAAGGAGTTTGCAGTCTGCTTTTTCCTGTTTGCATTTCCTGCCTCTGACATTTGCTTTCACAGTAATTATGAGCTTCTGGGTTCCTTTCCCTGCTCCCTGTTGCCTGTTCTCAAACAAGGCTGCACAGCCCCTTCCGTCCTGAGATGGAAATCTCATCTGGCGCAGGTCGCTCAGGTGTCAAAACAGGGGACCTTGGCCTGTTGCCGGAGTACTTAATAGGGTCCAGTTATGTTTGTGGAATGAATAGATGGTCGCTATCGTTATTAATCCATTCATTCGGGCATCACGTGTCAGGTGCCTTCTACTGCCAGGCAGCATGGTGGGTCCTGGCGCTTCAGTGGTGACCGTGCTAGGTGCATGCCTACAGGGGGTATGAAAGCAGACAGGCAGTTAGGGTGCTGCAACTGCACTGATGCTAGGAACAGCTGTGATTTTAGCTCCATTAAAAGAGAATCACAGATTCTGAGGGGCTGCATTAAACTTAGGTAAATAATTTGAACTTTCTGAGCCTCCATTTCCAATCCATAAAATGGCCTGATGACTGGGTCGTTGTGTTGTCCTGGGGATGGAGACAGGCAGGTCATGAAAGCCTCACGCCCAGTGCCTGGCAGGTGGAGGCCCTCGGCTCTGTTTCCTCTTCCACATTCTCAGATTGATGTGGGGCAAGTAGCGTGGTTTTGAGAAAGAGCATAGCAGAAAAAGCAGAGGGAAGGCAATGAGATTAGACCCTCACTGAGCGCCTCATGGTACCAGGCACTTCGTCCGGCATATCGTGGACGCTCCATCACATTCTGCCTCGCGGCTCTGTTGGACGGCTTTTTGCCTGTCCGTTTTACACATGGCAAGGCTGCGTTTCAGACGTTGAGAACCTCGCTCTAGGTCACACAGATAGGAACCAGGGTGCTGCACACCCAGCTCCACCCGGCTGTGCTACAGAAGCACATCCTACCGTGGTTAATTCTCCCCTCCACCTCTGACAAGCTGTACGTTCTCAATTCATTTCACATTTCTGGGGGTGTATCCACCAAGTCTACTTGGCTATCTGGCCTCCTTTAGTGGCTGAGATGGTTCTCTCTGTCCCTCTGGTAGGACAGTCCCAGGGTGTAGGATTCAACAGCCCCAGGCTCAGCCTTCCTCCCCCGGGGTGCTTAGGGTCCACTCGATCTCCTTCGTCCTAGCAGATAGCTTTCGGCATCTCTCCAGCATACCAATTCTTGCTAAATCTTAAGGCCGATAGTACTAGAGTAATAATTCTACCTGAGGCTGTCCAGCACTCTGACCATGCCTGGAATCACAGTCAACTATACTGTAGAGTTGAAGGACTTTAACTCTCTGGATTCCAGATAACTGAGGTAAACCCTCTTTCCTCCGTTTGTCCTCCAGGCTCCAGTCTTAGTTCTTCATGGAACTTGTCATGTCATTCCAGTTTTCCTTTCCCTAACAAAGCTCCTCTAGGGCAGGAACTGGGTCTTATGCACATTTCCATCGCCAGAAAAGTTCCTGGCTTAGAGAGGCCATTAATAAATAGGTGGTGATAGAATGAAGGAATGAATGACAATAGCATATCATTGGGCCCAGCCTTTCCTTCATTCAGCACGTGTTTATTAGGCACCTACTATGTGCCAGTCAATGTGTGAAATTCTAGTATAAGTCCATCATGGAGCTTGTCTTGTGGGACCTGTTAGACGTCTACCTAGCTATACCTGTGCAAAGAAAAGGACTTATGTATAGATGCTTAAGATAAGTATGGACCCAAATCCTTTCTTTTAAATTATTGATGAATTAATTGAATAGTTGAATTGATTGATACTTTTAATATTCTTGAATTACAATCATTGCAATGAACTCTTATCCTTAAATGAAATATTAAAGGAATTATTGGCATGAGATTCAGAAGATTTCAAGGATTTTGAGAATTCTTTTCCTACCAACAAAGATAGACTTTTTGTCTCCTACATTAGAGCAAAACAGTCTCATTGTTAATGGATTGGGGAAAAAGTGAGATTTAAAAAGAATCACTGTGGGTACTAAGTTGAGTCTCTTTTGTAATTTTCATCAAAATTTTCCCTTGAAACCCTAGTGCTGGTTGGGTAGCTAAATCAGATGTTAATGATTTTCTGCCAATAATTTCATGAGAAATAAATAACTGTCTTTCCTTAAGCTCTGTTTGAATGGTTTAGGTTATAGATGTTCTGTGGACCCACCTTCTCTATGAGATTTATAACAAGAATTCTTTTTTGACAATGAAAGCTCTTAATGGTTTAGAATATTAATAAATATGGTTTGTCGTGAAAAAGAAAACAGAATGAGTATTTTAGCTAGGCTGAAACCCTGAATTGAGAAACTATAAAATTGAAGCTATTAATACAAATTAAGAAGCTAGTCATATTAAAGGATCTGGGGACACAGGGACACTAAAGTAGGTCCCCACATGATGAACTTGTTTCTGAGGAATCCCAGGAGACAACCTGTGTGCGGGGTCACTTAGCGCAGGGATGGCCTCCTGGCCGCTGCCCGCTCATCTGAAGCTTCAGGCTTTCTGCAGAGTGAGCTGGGAAAGACACCTGCCCTGACTCATCGCACTGAGTCCTCAGGTTTGTTCATTTCACCGACTAATGTCTACTGAGAGCCTCGGGGGCTGCAGAGTTGTGAGAGCCAGAGAACCCAGCCCTAGAATTCTATGTATGTGAGTGTGCACTTACATAACTAAGGAGCTGCAGACCACAGAAGCAGACCTTCGAAAACGTCTCTTTCAAAACAGGGCTTTACAGGAGCGAGCCTGTGCACAGCAGTGGCTGCTGCAGTGGCGATGTTTAGCGAGTGGCCACTCTGTGCCAAGCACTGTGCTGTGCACAACGTCTCATTCACTAATCCTCACAGTAACTTCATGAGTCCAATGCTACTAACCCTACCGCGCAGATGAGGAAACTGAGGCCCCAGGAGGTGAGCTCAGCAGGACCCAGTGGCGGAACTGTGCACCCCACGTTGTGCTCAGTCTTCCTCACAAGCCACACTCGTCTACAACACACGGTACTCCCTGCTGTTGCATGGATTATCTAGTCCCCAAATCACCTGCATAATTTAATCTGGGGTTGCTATTGTTTTAAATAAAATCACCCCAAACTTATTAAATGATTGTTTCTCTAGTGTGGAGAGTAGGGACAGATGGATGATGTAATTTTAAGCTCAGACGTAAAGGTCCATGGCAACAGCAGGCTGTTGGTGCTGGAAAGCAGGGCTTGCGTGAGGTCTCAAATGGGCAGCCCCCAGACCCCACTCTGCTGACTCACAGGTGTGTCCTGTTTGGTCACCACTGTATTAATTTTTGATTAGTTGTTAACATTTAAAAATGGAGGCATTTCCCATAAATATAGGATTCCTCTCCTCTGTCGGAAGATCAAAGCTGATGGGGACACAGAGCCTGCACTTCCACGTGGCAGACCCCAGCTGGCGCGAAGGCAGGGCTGCATCTTTACGGAGGTGAATTCTCTCTGGTGTACCCCAGTCCCCACCACTCCCAGTTGTCTCCCGACAGTGGGCCCAGGTGTTAATTGCCATTTGTCATCACCAATGAGCCACTGATTTTTTTTGGACAGCAAAGTATGCCTTGGATATGAGTGCTTAGCTCCACTGAAGCCCAGAGAGGGAAAGCAACTTGCCCAAGATCATGTATTCTGTTAATGACAGAACCAAGATGGCAACTGGGATGCCCGACCCCCAGCACCACACTCCTGCTGCTAAGGGGTCGACTGGCACTAACCAGGCAGGCCTGTCTCCCACATCCTTGGTTTCAGATGGTCTTGTGGAGATGCACTTGCATCCTCTGCAAAACCCCCTTCAACATGAAGATTTATTCAACTCGCTGATGTTGCTCATCTCTCCGAAGATAATACTAACTCTTTGAGCATCATAAAATGGAAAATTTGTAGAGATGGCCTCATCAGAACATGGTTGTGTCTTCAGTGCCAGGAATGATCTGTTTGTCTGGGGAAATGTATTATAATTAGCAAAAGTGAAAAATACAACATAAAAAGCAGGGTCTGCCTCCCCGATTCTTATCTCATTTGTTTTTAACAGATTTTTGTTTTATGGTGCCAATTTGTTCACTTCTTGCAATCATTAGGGTCCAGAGATTTTCCACTTGGTTTAAAAGTCAACTGGGGATGAAGGGAAACTCCTCACATTATTGCACCTAAGCTGGCTCCGGAAATAGAACTTGCTTTGCAAGGGCAAGGGGAGAGTTGTGAACCTGCGGTAATTCATCCGGGTGGCTAGAAAGAAGAATCAGTGATTCTTTTTCAGTGTCTCCAGGCAAGCAGATGTCCTGTTCACAGGACACAACTGGCATCACCTCCCGCACTGGCTCCTTTTATTGAGATGCTTTGCTTATCACTCTCATTGACAATAGCCAACTGTGCATCTCAAGGGCCAGAAACAGGGTGGGACAGAGGCAGCCATCATCTGTCATCTTCTTCCTAGTTTAAAGCATCTTTGCTTTTCACAGCCAGATCAACATATAAATATGTATAACCAGCTGCTTCCATCCACGAAAACCTACTACAGGCTCTGGAAACAAGGGGCATATGCTCGTCCCACGGAGCACTGTGCCTGCCTCCCTTCCATCAGTAGTAAAGGGGGTGTGTGTGTGTGCGTGTGTTTCAAACTCCAGAGAGCAAATGAACCAGTTGGATCCCTAGGACAGGTAGACTCAGTACCCTCTCACCCCACCAGCTTGGGAGTTTTCTGCTCATTCTGTTGTTGGTTATGTAAGCAAGATATGAATACATTTTATCCCACCTTATAATCACCATCTTCCAAAATGTTCAATGCCCTGTCCGTATACTCACGTCTCAGTTTTGGTTCTTAGGCTGGAAGCTAGGACTGTGTTTAAAAGGGAGGGACAGACACTCACTTGGAATGGACGTCATCTAACTTGTTCCACACTAGGATAAAAGGTTGTATACCCTACCCCCAACCCCCTATCCCCCGCAGTGCCTCAACTGCATGTTTTGTTTGAGAAGAGAATGTTGTATGGCTAGAGTTGGAAAGCATGGCAGCCTTCCCATTTCCTTTTTTCCCCGGTCGAACTTGAATCTGTGCCTTGATAGTTTAGAGTCCTAGGATCTCAGAGCAGGATGGCTTATGGGAGATTTAATCCTGGCCCCCAACCCCTTAGCTCACCCGAGGAGGTGACAGAGAAAGTATGCCATCATATTAAGTCTGTGCTGCTTGGTAGAGTCTAAGACTTACTCGAGTAGTTATTGGAAAAGCAGGAGTACAAGGGACCAGTCATTCTTACAGCTCAGACATGTCTCCTGGGCAGAGGGAATCTCAGCAAGTCCTGTGTCAAAGGACATTATGTTGGTTCAATAACTGTATAAATATCAGTGAGAAAGTGACAAGCATAAGGTTTTATATGAAATTGGAGCCTGATTGTGTCATCTAGAGAAGTAAGGGCACACAGTGAGGCTTTAGAAATATTATCCAAAGGCACAATGGCATGTGTCAAGGAAGACTGGCTGCTGCCAGGTGCCCATGGGATCTAGGCTGTTGCACTCAGCCTTTAAAAATGCCTTGGGATCCCTCCTTCTTTTCAAAAAAGAAGGGGCTTCAACATTTTCAAGGCGTCACAGTGTGGGTCCTGGCTCTGTGTGGGAGAGAATGCATTTTACCTGCTTTCCAAAGAATGAGTCAAAGTCCGTGCTGCGAAGCCGGGCAACTTAGAGCTCTGGAGGCGAAGAGCTCAGGTGAAGGCCCAGGATGTCACCTGGAGGGTTTCCAGGGCCCCTTCCCTTCTCCATGCCCTGATGGTGCCCAGAGGTGCAGGTGGTATTGGCTGCTGAGCTAATGACTCATCTGCCTTCAAGTCTCCAAGTTATTTTTTTTATGAGGACACAAAAAATTTCTGCTCAGCCTCTACCCTATGTTCATTGAATTTTTTTTTTTTTTCTGTTTCTTTTCCCTGAGAGATGCCAATTTGGCAGCACCCAGAGCTGCCTCTCCTCTGAGTCAAGTCTTGGAGACTTTCATCCATAACCCTCCGAAGCCCCAGGGCAGTTCTTTTATGCTTCCCACACTTAGTGTAATTAGGCGGATAGACTTGCTAAGCCATCTGATCTGAATAAAGTCCATTATTCCTGCAGCAGGAGGCCAGGATGGGGCCAGTACCAATGGGAGCCAGCTCTCTAGCCTGCCTCCCCGACCCGGATACCTCCTGGGAGAATGCAAATGAGTAGAAGGAACAGAGCAAAGTGGATGAGGATGGAAATTAAGAAGCTGTTGCGCTTGCTAGATGGTGGCCAAATGGGGCCGTGTTGGAACATGATGTAAATCACTTAATACCCTTCCATCACAGCATCCAGAGCAGGGCCGGGCAGTGCCGTTTCTCCCATATTCTTACTCTAAGCAGAATACTTCATATACGTTGGCACTGCTTTGCTGTTTGAGTGCTAATCGTTTTTCAGAAGTGTTTCAGTGCACACACCACTCACCCTTGCATTCCTTACTTTTGCTTCATATTTATACCTGGGATAAACCTGGTTTAATATTCAGCTTAAAAAAGGAAAAAAGAAACAGTAACTTTATTTAATTTGGTTTCTGAAAAAGTTCTACTTTGGTTTAAGTTTGTGTTCATAACTGAGATCCCTTTGGAGAAGGCATGTTATTTCAGAGATAATTTGGAAAAGCTACAGGTTGTTCATTGTTATGTCCTCTAGCCATAATTACCTTGAACCTACAATTTAGGGCCCTGCTTTACTCACTTAATTGCATCTTAAGTATTGTCTATATTGCTGTATGATCACAGTAGTCTTCATGGTTGCATCATAGTGCATTGAATGGAAATGCCACAGTTTGCTAATCTATGCCTCTGTGCTGCCCACTTTCAGTTTTTCTGTAATTCTAAATAACTGAGCAGAACATCTAGGTTTCCCTCATATTTTGTATTATTTCCTTAAGATAGACTTTGAGATTTCTGTTAGAGATGATGAATGTGTTTTAGACCAGGGCTTCTTAGCATCTGCCTTCAACAAAAGCCTCTAAGCTCAGTCGTAGCTGCCATTAGAATCACCTGGGGAGTTCACACACACATACACACATGCATGTGCACATGCACACACATGCTAGGTCCCACTCCGACACTGCAGAGTGCTGTCAGTGGGACCTGGCTACCAGTATTGTTTTAGCCTTCCAGGTATTAAAGGTGACTCCCGGAGTAGCCAGAGTTGAGGACCATTGCTCTAAGCCTGCAGAAAACCCACCTTAAATCTCACTGAGTTCCAACTGTGTTTTAAAGCTGATTGGGTAAAACGTTTGGGGATCATATATGCGATACCCACCTTCCACACTTTAGACAGTGGATTCAGCACAGCCAGGAGTCGTCTTTGCAATTCCAAAAAAACAATCACCATCATTTCTGTGAGAAAATTGACGTCTCTGTCAGACCCACTCCTCCACCGCAGTTGCTGGTCCCATCTCAGCGAGCGTCACCGTTGTACTTCTTGTCTCCCAAGCCCAGAATCTGGGGCTCATCCCAGCCCCGTTACTTTCCCATGCCCTTCAAATCTAAGCAGTTCTCACAGTCTCTTATTCTATATGCACTTTTAATCTTGTACAATGTAACACGTTATGTTAAAATTACCTGTGAGCACGGTTATGTCCTTCAGCTGGACGGTGAGCCTCTTGATGCCAGAGATAGTGTCTGATGCATCTTTATTCCCCGTGTTAGGAGGTGAAGTCTGTATGTGGGTGAGAAGGAATTTTCAGACAGAGTTTAGGATAGAAAGAAGCACAAAGTTTATTTACTGTCTCTCGGGGGCAGAGAGAGGTCACAGCGCCAGAAAATAAAGAGAGGTGCCACCCTGAGGTCAGATGAGGCTGACTCTATTAGGGCCCGCGGGGCTGGGGGATTTGTGACTGTAGCCCCGTTAGCAGAAGACAGCTGAGAAACTGGTGTCAGCTCCTTCTGTTTTTCACAGAGTAGACTGATAACAGAAATTAATTTCTTCTTTCCTCTCCATAGTGGGAGGCATCTGGTACTGTCTCTTCCTGAGGAAGCCTGGGGAGTTTGTACTCCTACTGTCCACTCAGGATCTTCTTTAAGGCTGTTTAAACAAATTCAGAAAAACCTTTTTATGGGCAGTGAATTTTTGACGACAGTCTGTCAGATAGTCTATTCTTTTTCCCTCTCTCCTGGAAACTGTTTTCTCTTTTGGACTATGAATTGACCGGTTCTGGTGAATGTTAATGAAGATTTACACTTTTTTTTGTTTGTTCAGTTTCAATTGCTAGGTAACTACCTCTGTAAAAGAGGTATTTGTGTTACTAACCTCAGGGACAAAGTTCACGTTACTCTAAGTGGCTGTTAGAAATTTATTTTTCTTGTTAGCAAGACTGTTCTTTCACCCCACACCTAGCACGCTGCCTGTCTAGCTCAAAGGAGATACCCACCCATTCAGTCATTGTCGAATGAATGAAATAGAATAGGTTTGGTTCACATGCGAGTCTGGAAGATCATTCTCATCGTTGAAAGGTTCATGCCAGCCTGGTTCCAGCAGGAGCACAGATTGCCTAGATGGTGTCTCGTGCCAACCTGGGCTTGGCCTTGGGGGTGTGCAGGATGGCAGACAGGACACCCTGCGTCCCTGCCACTCACCACCTGCTAGAGTAACACCTGCTGTTTCTCTTTGGCAGTCGCCTTTTCGGGCCTTGGCTTCACGACGTTCTACTTGGCGGGCAAGCTGCACTGCTTCACCGAGAGTGGGCGGGGGAAGAGCTGGCGGCTCTGTGCCGCCATCCTGCCCTTGTACTGCGCCATGATGATCGCTCTGTCCCGCATGTGCGACTACAAGCATCATTGGCAAGGTGAGTCCCTGCCCAGGCCTCACGGTGGTCCACCTGCCTCCTCCAGGGACATACATAGGAATGTGCTGATCGGAGCGGCAAAGGGCGGGGCACTCAGAGTAAGTACCGATTGTCAGAAACCAGGGTAGGCTGAATGACAGAACGGATAGATACAATTTTGAAGCAAATTTGCCTGTTCAGGTGAGCTCTGGCCTTCATGCTGCCCTTCCTGGGGGTAGAATGGGAGCTTGTCCTCCTCCCTCACGTTCCAGGAGACTTTGCCTGAGTCCTGCCAGGTGTCAGGCCCCTGGGCTTAGCGTCACCCTTGGCCTCAGACCCAAATGTGATTTTCCAGCTGGATCACTTCCCTCCTTCCTCAGACTTGATGCCACGCAGCTTTTGGCTCCTTTCACATGTAAAATCCAGGCTACAGGGACATAACTCTCACCTCGGGTGCTCTTCCAAAAGGTGTGTCCAGCCACAGATTGATTCCAGCAACATTCCGAGCCGCAGCTGCAAGACTAGCATGAGGCTTGCCTACATGTATCGCTCCTGGGATATTTGTTAAAAATCAAAATAACACAAAATAAGGGAGGAACTTGTTCCTGGAATATAACTGAAGCATGCCATGTCCCTCTGTAGATAAACTGCAGCTCGCAGTCTGCCTGAAAGACAACCACCCCCTGCAACAGCAAACAGGGAGCAGAGACAGGTGACATCCACAGGGCGTGTGGCCTCCGGGAGCAGCAGGGTCTAGGGCGGGGTTTCCCAAGGGAATCTTCTGATCACCTTGATCAGGCCACCCGGAGCTAGTAATTGGAGTCCCTGGGGTGGGGCTGGGGTGGTGGCCTGCCATTGCTGGTGAAGTCTGAGGAGGGCGGGTGAAGAGCTTCACTGTATGTGTCCACTTTAAATAAGCAAAGCAAGTTAAATGTGCCTAGATCCAGCTGCCCTGGACGAGTGCCTTTCCGCTGTCATTTGTGACCCGGACCTCCTCTTCCTGTCCTCTTATCCTGCTGCTGCAGGTCACTGCCCTCCTCCTGCCCCTTTCTGTCTTTGCAGCCAGCTGCCTCGTGGGACTGCCCTCTTCTCGCCTCTTCCAGGGGTTTGTGCAGTGGTAGTGAGGCAGAGGCGAGGCTGGAGGTGAGGGGTGCTCCTCACTGTGCCCCATCTTCTCCAGGACCTCTTGCTCCCCAAAGCACTGCCCCGCCCCCACCCTGCCCCCTCCTGGAGTTCCTGCTCTAGGTCTCTGTGCCCCAGCAGGGCTTTGGGCTGCAAGGTGAGGGTGCAGGGAAGGAGATGCTGACGCGGGGTTTGGACAGCGGGATGCAGCAAGCACCAAGTGCTGACCAAGGCCTGAGCCCTCCCTCGCTCTCTGTTTTCACCAATGGCTTGGATGAAGTTCTGGATGATACGAAGCCACATCCTGAGAGGGAAGGATGGAGAGAGTCGCTGAGCCCACGGCAGCAAGGGCATGTGTAGTGCATCCAGGGACCAGGGAATATTTTCTTACAGAATCACCATTGTCCATCTGGTTAGGACATTTCCCCATGAAGAATGTTATGCCCCGAACAGCCTTTGATGAACGGCTTCTCACTTATGCCCTGTGAGCCACAGTTTCTTCTCTGAGCATGGGAACAATAATCCCCCAGTATTTCACAGAACTGTTTCATAGATTGAATGAAATAAAGGACTGAATGTACTTTGTAAATGGAAATGTTCTACACAAATGCAAATTGGCATCATCGTTGCTTACTGTATCATTTTAAAGAAAGGATGTGTTCTGTTTCCCGAACAATTGACATGGAGGCAGACGTATTTTTGAAACAGGATCTGTAAGCTATGAATTTGTAAGCTCCGAATGCTGGGTTTTCACTTTTATTCCACCACTTTGGATTTGGGGAATGATTGAGGGTTTCAGAATTGAATAAATTTTTCCTTTATCTTGGAAGTCGGTAAGAGACTTTGCATAGTGATCTTGTACTACAAACCTAAGATGTGAGGTTGGCCTCTCTTAAGCACTCGCTGGCCCTAACCTGTTGTGTCACTCATTCCCTAGTGGTGGCAGGGTCATGTGGCCATGGAGAAAGAATGCAGAAGCACAGCTCTTGGCTTGAGGGGATGGTGGATTTGAGATGCAGCTGCTGTACTCACGGCCTGCTGGCAAGTGGAGCTTCAGAACCATCCTACCCGACAGGCACAGAGAGGAAGTTGAGCAGCGTAGGGAGAATGTTAATGCTCTGTGGGCTGACAGGAAAGCAAAGCAAGAGAATGTATGTTCAATGATGGTTAGTGCCATATTTGGCGATTAAACTGAAACCGTGTCATGGTAGACTTCTGCAGCCAAAAACCGAGCGTGCATCAGCTGGCCCAGGTCATTGGTATGGCCCAAGTACCAGTTCAGCTCCGCCATTCTCTGTCCAGCCAGGAGAGGAGCAAGCCTTTCCTTGGATCTTCTAATGGGCTTTGAGTCAGGCTCAGTTTACCTGAATACCCCTTCGTGAGGCTGTCACTGCCTACACCAGTTGTGCTCACCTAGGGGGGTAAAGAGGTTGTATATGTACCTCCCAGGGGACATTTAGCTATGTCTGGAGACTGTCTTTTTGGTTGTCACAACTTTGCAGGGCAAGGGGGGTAGATGCCACTTGCATCTACCAGGTAGGGGGCCAGAGGCCAGGGATGCTGCTGAACATCCTACAGTGCACAAGGCCACCCCTGCCCCATAACAGGGAGTTATCCAGCCCCAGTGTCATGCTGCCAAGGTGGAGAATCCCTGTCCTACGTCGTACCTCAGCTCCATCTTTCTTTCCCCTGCCACGTGGTAAGAAGCAGCAGTGTTCTGGGGAGTGGGGAATTTTATTAGGGAATCACGGAGGCTGCAAAGGTTTTCAGCTTGGAGGAGGGATGGACAGCGAGGCCTTCAGCTGATGTGTAGGTGGATGCTGGAGGCAGGACGCCTGATTAAGATAAATAACTTGTTTTTCTTTGGTGAACTGAGCTGTCCATGACCGTGGGCGGGGGCCATCGTCCATCGTGATGGGAACTCACAGGCAACCCCAGAGATATCAGCAAAACTCCAGTCCCTCTCATCACAGCATGTTGTGAGGTTTTATGACTCCATGTCAATTTTGATAGAAGAACTGTGCCTAGTGTGGAAATACATCCCATTACTCAATTACACACTCATAACCCATAAGTAGCCCATGGTCTCCAGTGGCTCACTCTGCCCACGATCATGGGTGTTTTCTGTTACTGACACCCCGTGGCCTTTTCTGCCTCCTCCGGCCCACTCCAAGCCCTCAAGTCTGCTGTTGCATTAAATGAGGAAAATATAGGACCACAGGCCGTGGCATGGGGAGGGACACCAGAAACACTGAGCAGAACTTCCCCATGAATAAAACCAGCCAGATCGATACTACAGCTCTGTGGCTGCTGTTCCCATGTCCCTGTGACATGCTGGCTTTCAGATCAGCTGGAAGCTGGGGCATTTCACAGATGGTACTAACTGCAAAGCCAGTGCCTCACAAAGGGGCACATTTTGGTGACTAACCAGGTGTTTTAGGCACTAAAACTTATGGAATTCCCATGCTAGAGAAAAAAACAGTGTCACAAAACCACCTTCTGTCTCTACGCGAACCCTGTGTGTTTCTGGTGTCTGGTCAGCGGAGAGTCGCTGCTGCAAGTGGCAGGAACCTGCTGTTTGCTCCATCTCTGGACATGACACCAGGCTCCCTCTGTCCCTCATGTCCCTGCATCTGGACTCGTGCTCTCCTCGTGTGACTTCAGATTTGGGGGTGACCTGTTAGCCAACACTGGTTTCTCTAAGTGAGGGTTGTTTGAAGCAGCCTTGGGCGTCTGAGTGGTGTTTCGCTGTAAGAAAGAGGATCTCGGTCTCCGTCTGGGTGTGAGCTAGAAACACAGGCCTCAAGGAAAGAAACGGCCGTCTGTTCCCACCCGGCTGAGGTTGGAAAGCGTCCCTGTCCGTCAGCCACACACCTCGTCTGACTGGGCTGGAGTGTTCAGGATGGCTGTCAGTGCTGTCATTGCCCGAGGGGCTGTGATGGGCCTGTGATTTGAAATGAATTTACTTGTATAATAGTTACCAGACTTCAGGAGATTATCCATGCTGCACGTGCTGGTGTTTTGGGGATGGGGGCTGCAGTGTCTTAGCCTGAGGATTCCTCAGCACTTGAGATTCCGGGGTGAGGGGTGAGGGCAGATGCTGGTTACCTTACCGTGGCCCCAGGCATGTGTGCACGTCCAACAGTTCTGGTCTTGTGAGTGGGTCAGGGTGGGTCTGCTGCCTGAAGCCCATGGCGTCCTGGTTTCACTGCTTTCTCTAGACCATCCTCCCCTGCCCTCCGACCTGGGTGGATGCTCACCAGTCTGAGCAGGCATTAATATGCATTCCTCACCTTCCTTCCAGGTAGTGGCCACGCAGTCACACCGCGTCCATCAGTCGTTTAGATTTGAGCTCCCGTGGAGAAGAAGCAGTGACTACTATTCAGTCTCTCTCTTCGACCAGTTAGAATGACTTTTGTTTCTAAGTGAAGTTTTATACCAACCATGGAAATGGCCTATTTTCTAGGTGTGCCCTGGCAGGGTTTCCAAATATTCTCAATGCATGGCTTCAGTAGGGTGACACAGGGGATCAAATCCCTAAAGTGCTCCTACCGTAGGGCATCCCAGCCCCATGCACTTGTTGAATGCTCCCGTGTTACTGATGAGGCAAAGGAGAGGACTGGTGTGTGTGGGGGGGGAAACGGTTCCCCCAAGGACACACAGGACGGCAACTGAATCTAGCCCTGAGTTACTGTGCACCCATTTCCCTCAATGGACTTAATTCTGCTGTGAGCAAGGCATTGGTCGAGGTGTTGAGGGAATCGACAGCCAGCCCTCATAGTTTTGAGTCTAGCATTAAACATTAACCAGTTGCATGCTTTGTCACTATCTGCCACTCTGATTGCACAGGGAGTGGGAGGGCCTATCAAAGTGTGTATCTGGGAGACTTGGTCTAGTCTGGAGGTCAGGAGAGGTGTCATTGCACAGTGATGTTCAGTTGAGCTCTGAAATATGATAGAAATTGGGAAGGGGTTGAGGAGAAGGGATTCCCAGGAATGCAAGATCGGAACTCCACATGTGGAGCTCCAAAAGGGGAAGAAGCAGGTGTATTTGAGGAACAGAAAGGGAGACCATGCTTCGGTAGAATGCGGAGGGGGAGATGGCTGGGATGGCCAGCAGGGCCAGGGATGCAGCCTTGAATGACACAGGAGCTTGGTTGTTCTCCAAGAGCAGCGGGAAGGATTCAACCAAGCAGGAGAGTGGCCTCATCTATTAATATTTGTATTTGAAGGAACGTCACTAGCTGCTGAGTCTGCACGCACTCAAGGTTCATGCTGCCATCACAGAAATGTCTAAAGTAAAGGAGCTTTTCTTTTATTTATGCTTCTTTACCAGTTTTGCTATTGTAGATCAGTGACATTACATGCACTAAATTACTACATGTATTTAAAAGAACCAAAAGCTATTTATTATAGAACGTTTTATGTTTTACTACTAGAAATGCTGAAGGTAGATCCAATCCTATAAAAGATACTGAAATATGAAAATATTGTCCCCATCCTTAAAAATTATTCTGCTAGATCTAGATTGAGCCTGGATACCAAGAATCACAAAGCAACTGACAAGCGTGATGCACCTGTCTAAACACTGAGCAGTTTGTTTTCTTTAAGAATACATTTCCTTGACAGTCACTTATAACTTCACCTACAGGAGACACAGGAAAATTAGCTTGTGATTAAACTGAAGTGTCTACACAGTGTGTTGCTTATTGGGAAGTGTTGGGAAACTTACCACCCTGAGCACCGATCGTTAAGGAAAACCCTTGCCCCTCACCTGCCCCCAGGTGGACACACCTTTCACCCTGTGGGCCTGCTGCACTCTGAAAGCTGGGACCTCAGAGCAGTCACATGCTTGTGAAGCCTGGAATGAGCCAGCACAGCACCGTGGACCATCACAGCTCCTGGGTCAGGACACCAGGGTTCAAGCCCAATTCTTCTGGGGAAAATGGGGCTGCTGTGACCTGCCCATAGGAAGTTTGTGCGATTCAACAAGATAATACATGTGACAGTGGAAACCCCACAATGGAGAATGGCATGCAGCACCCTAAACAGTTCCAAATTTCTTTTGTTAGAGGAGGACCTTTTTGGCAAGAATAATCCATAGACACATTTTAAAGTGCACACACATGCACACTGAGGGCTGTTGGGCGGGCTGCTTTCGTGGGGGCTCTATTGGGCACCCGCTGAATGTGCTCTTTAGAAGGGGTTGCCCGGGGTGGCGGGCCTGTCTCCCCTGCAGTTGCGCCCTCCTGCCTCATCTGCCCCCTTTCTGTGAGAGCTGTAGCTCATTGGAGAGATTGGGCCTCTCCCACCAGAGGTCTGCTGAGTTTGCCAACACAGGCATATTGTAAAGTGCTTTATTCACTTTGTGACTCAGAAGGTTTATTTCATCCCTGAGAAACCACTTTACCGCAAGGCAGAGGCCAGCATGCCCGGTGGCTTTCTGCAGCACACCAGCTATATTGCAGGACTCTGGACGGAACTTGCTAAAGAGAAAGAAATATGGCCTCGAGGATATTTAGATCCTGTAGAGATGGCTTGAAATCTTCCAGAATTTAGAATTGATTTTAAAAATCAGGAATACAAATCCAAGTTGATGCAATGCTCCAATGTGAGTTAAAGAAATAAAGGGAAGAGAGAGTCAGGTGCTCATTTTTTTAATGTTTACATGCTAGACATGATGACAGTTTGCAGAAGCTACCAGGATTTATGCCTCCAGCATTGATTCTCTGTTTTTAGTGTTTCAGGGGTTTTGTAAGCAAACAAATTACTGGAACAGGTGGGGAAAGTGCTTTCTGGGAAACATAACTGGCCACATTTGAATGACTAGTAACCCGAGTCTCCCGTTCTGCTGTTTCCTGCCTAGATTCCTTTGTGGGCGGAGTCATTGGCCTCATTTTTGCATACATCTGCTACAGACAGCACTACCCGCCTCTGGCCAACACGGCTTGCCATAAACCGTACGTCAGTCTCCGAGTCCCCACCTCGCTGAAGAAAGAGGAGAGGCCCACTGCCGACAGCGCGCCCAGCTTACCTCTGGAGGGGATCACCGAAGGCCCCGTATGACTAGTGTCCTGGGAGGACGGACGCTGAGCCCCAGGCACGCTCTTCCGCCCTGATTCTGACATCGTAACACGATAGAAACGGTTTTCTGTAGTGTGTTTCTCATCAGTTGTTTCTCAAAGTTATCCTTCTTCCGCTTCCATTTCGCCCCTGGTATTCCTGCTACTTTCAATGTCTACTTTCAACATTCTTGCATCTGCAAGGGAAGGACACCAGGAACATTGTCTGAGAGACGTGTGGAAGGAGGCTGCGAGGGTGGGGTTGGGCAGCTCAGCCGGTCCCTCTATCCGAAATGTCTGCTGTTGTAGCCACCGTCCTGTGTTGTCATGGTTGTAAAACATAATAAAACCTCCCACCTGGAAGGCTTGGTGTTGGCCGCCGAGTGCGGCAAACGTCATTCAGAGATGCAGTGGGTTTCACAGCTGAGGCCCAAAGCCAGCTCTGTCTATAGGTCATTCCAGGTGCTGAGCTTGGAAGAAAGGCTGAGAAGCTTCCTGAGCCATCAGCTTCTCATAGCATTTGTCTCTGAAATGGATGTGAAACTCAGAGCTACAGCCTTAACATTTCCAGGGCCTTTTGAATCATTGAATCTAGAAGCAAATGAGATGAACAACTTCATGCATAGACCTCCACCAAATACAAGGAGCGTAAAGATGCATGAGTGTGTGTGCGGGGGAGGTCACTGCAGTTGTCTGGGGGCTTTGGGCACAATAGCCTTCCAACCTTCCAGTCTCGGTTTGTGAGCCAGTTTGGTAGCTCACCCTCTTACAGTGAATTGTTTTGGGAGGAGGGCCTCCCTTGGCCCCTCTGCAGGAGGTGGTGTGACTGATCTCATAGGTGAGGAAACTCGTGCCTTGAGTCCATCTCAAGGGAAAGGCCGGGTGGCCACTGGAGCTAAGAAGCGGCTTCAGGGTAAGAGTTGTTCCCCTTTAGGATCCAGGTTTTGCAGAGCTCTGCTCTGAGAGTTGAAGTGGCGATGTGTTCCTGTTCCTATCTAGCAGGAAATGTTCCTGGGTGATGGGGCTCTCGTAGAAAGTACAGGAACAGAATCAGAAATGCACTGTGTCTCTACTCAGCTCTTTGCACTGTTGAATGCTGCCAGTCAACATTAACATTTTCCAGTCTGAGTATATAGCACACTGCTCCTTGGCCAGCTTGTGTTTTTCAAAGCAGTGACATTCCCTTCATCCAGTTCTGATGGGATGATACACCATGTGGTTCTATAGATTCCTGGGTCTGGGTGCTGCCAGGTAATGCATCTTTGATGTCCAAAGAGTGTCACTTTCCAGCAGTTAGCATAACAGACTGCATTTTGAAAGACTCAAGTGGCCGTATAAATTGTCAGCGGAGCAGCTCTGGGCTGGGTGTGCAGTTAGAGGCATCAGGATGCCTTTGATCAGCCATTTCTGCTGCGGGCTGACCCGTGGAGTGCGAGTACCCCTTGCTCAGGGAGCCCTGTGCAGCCCTCTCCAGCGGGGGTCTTCCCAACTGGCTTTGGCACAGAGCCGTGTGCTTGTCCCCGGGGTAAAATGGGAGAGGGGAACGCTGGCACTGACTTCCATCTGCAGTCAAACCATTGATTTTTAAAAATTACAGCAGTTTTACTGGAAAGTACCTTTGAGAATGAATGTGAGATACTTGAAAAGCTAAATCATAGCAATTCATAAAACATAATTTTAAATCCAGAGCTCAAATTCACATAAAATTAGAAAATTAAACAATATTCAGATTTAACTAAACATTCTATAATGTTCAGAAATAAAACCAGAAATAGAAATGCAGGAAAAGGCTCCTTTGCTACTGTTTAAAAAACAAACACACATAAAAAGATGTAGCTCATATCCTTATTTGATTCTAGTTTTACCCGAGTTCTCCAATAGCAAGCAGGAGGAAAATGAAAGGTTTATACTTCAGTTAATGACGACGTAAAACCCAGGACCGTGAAGTGTAAATTTAATATAAATACTTACATTTAAAGATAAACATCCAGGAAGGACTCTGCAAAGTAACAAAGAACAGAGTATTGTTAATGCTCATAATTACATTGAAAGTCTTAAGACAGGCCACGTAAAAGCTTTGATTAAAATGTAATTAAAATGACAAAAGACATAATAATGTGAAGTGTATGGCAGGATCCTCAGAGACATAATTAACAGCGGAAGCCGGTTCACAAAGGCAGGTGTTTTTGTGGATCCATATGTTTTAATTTCATGCACTACTAATTAGGAGTCTGTGTGTCTGGCTCCGGTTTAGGCACTGAGGAGACCCGGTGAATAAAACAGATTCCTGCTCTCACGGAGCTCACGCTGGGCAGGGGACGGAGATCTATGGCAGTTTCCACAAAGGCCAGAGGATCTCTGGAGCAATAAGGGAGGTTTGGCTGTGTGGTTTGCCTAGACAGGAGGGACCTCATGCCTTGGGGTCCTCAACCTCAAGAAGACTGATGGATGCACGAGTGGCGAGGAGGCAGCTGCATCTCTAGCCTCTATGGAACCACATGGGTTTGGTGAGAAAATTGGTGAGGAATGAAAACCATGCAGCCTCCCCAGATATCCTCCTCCTCCTAAGTCCCCAGAGCCTTCCTCTGCTGCTGGGTAGGGACAGACCCCCAATTCACTGAGCCCGAATTCCTTGCCAGGCCAGTGGGTTTGGGGTGGACACTAAGAGTCAAAGCTAATTTGATTTAGGGAAAATAAAGTAGCTTGACATGTCTTGCCCACTTAGGTTTGTGGCTGCCACATCTCACCCAGGCAAGGCTGGAAGGCGTGTGCTCAGTGGCACAAGTGCTTTCTTGTGCTCTTTGGAACATTGCTCCTTACTCTCCATATACCTTTTCCTAGCTTAGTCCCATATTTTGGTTGAAAATTATAGCTGAGTGAGGGTGACAGATCTAGAATTACTCAGATCTTAGCTCAAACACAGGTTCAAACCCACAGATTTATATCCCAGCTGTACCATGTGGCCTTGGGCAAGTTACCTAGATTCTCTTACCCTCAGTTTGTTCGTCTGTAAACATGGTGACAATGACAGTACTCGCCTCAGTGGGTTACTATGAAAATTAAATGAACCAATGCATGTAAAATAACTAGAAAAAGTGCTTGGTACTTGAGAAGTATTAGCTCTTGGTTTTATTATTTCTTACTGACTAATCTTGGAGAAAAAAACTATTAGTGATTACTCACCATGAAGCTTTGAACTAGATGACTTTGGAATTTCTGTCCTCTAAATCCCACAGACACGAGTCTCTCATAAGGCCTTAGTCTCTTCTCTCCTTTTGACTAACAGTGGCTAAAAGCCATGATTACTAATTGGACTGACAATACGGTGGCTTAACACTTTAAAGAGAACTATCTGGGATTGACAGAAGACCAATCAACAATCTGAATCATGGCAGGGAGAAGACAGGGGAGAATTTGGGTTGTGTACACTGTGGCATTATTAGCACAGTTCACAAACACTTATTCCTGCTTTGGAACACTGGGCCTTCCAGTAGGCAATTCACCCCAAAGAGTAAGTGACTAACTTGACAGATAAAAGAAGAAAAGTGGAAAAGACATTGAAACAAAAAGTTGGCTCATCCAACTCACAGAAAAAATTTGCTAGAGGGTGGTTGGTGTCTTCACAAAGCCTTTCACTTACACTAACTCTGGGTCCCTGTTGAGAAGGGTAGGTTCAAGGGCCCTTTGGCTACCTTACCTTTTGACTCCTCAGGAAGGATGAAGGGCAATGGCTTCAAACAGGCCTAAGAGTTTGAGACTGAACTATGTAAGGCAGTGGCAGGGAATAGTGGTGGCTGTACTTAATATGCAGAAAGTCTTTGATCAGTATCGGCAGGGCAGACTTTCAATCTTTTAATCCCTTTGAGATGAAATCTACAAGCTGCACTGGAAAGTGGACCCAAGGTGGCTGTGTGACCCTGGACAAGACTCATCTTGTCATCTGTAAAATGGCAATGATACCTGCCCTACATAACTCAAGGGTGGTTGTCAGACTCATAGGAGATAATGAGTGTGAAAACTTGGGAATCTGACCAGTTGTAATTGCACTAATGGGAAAAGATTTCATGTTCTCTCTTTGTCTCTTACTCATGTGTGCCCCTATATCTGCAGTCAGGCATTTGTGGCATAAATAGCTGGGTTAGGAGTGGGGTGGGTAGTCTTGAAGCAGTGTTGGCAGCCTCACTGTGGAAGTTTCTCTAGATTCTTTGTGTTCGTGGGGAGGAAAGAATTTCAGGATGCACCACGTAAACAGGTTTATTTGTTTGTTTGTTTATTGAAAGCAAAAGTACGAGAGAGAGAGAGAGAGAGATGGATGTAGTGGGCAGGCTCAAAAAGAGCAGCTGCCCTGAAAGGAAGTGGTTTTGGTCTTTTGAAGTCTTCCTTATTGAGGAGAGGAATATTCAAGGCTAAGGGGTTGGCTTTTACTAAGAATATGGGTAGTAACTGGGTTCCCTCCCATTTTCATACTTTATATAGTTGCTTCAGAACTATCATGGCAATTTCAAGGGGGGAGAAATTTTAAAACCACAATGCAAATGATATTTTAATTAGCCAAAGTTCATGTAAGGTGACCTAGATGGCTGACAAGGCTGTTGAAGACAGTTCTTGACTGTGGTTATCCCCCCCCCCCCCCAGTAAGCATCTGCCTGAGGGTTGTTTACTTTAATGCCTGCACCCAGTCTTCAAGCCCCTGCATCCAGCCTCAACCCTGACTCCTAGTCTCCTACTCTAACAGCAGAGGGTAGGGGTTAAAATGGCACCTTTGACGATGCCAGCCAGGCCTATGGCCAACAGCCAGGCCTGTTCTCTTCCACTTGACACTGGTCTGCTGCCTGGGAGTCACAGGACCTCTTTGCTTTGTAAACAGCATCCCGAATTCTTTCATCAGTTGAAACTGCCATCCAGCGGGGTCTTGCTTCATGGGAACTTCTGCTGAGAGAGGGAATTGCTGTGAGTCAGTAGGAGTGACTGACAGAGATTCCAGAGAAGACATTGCCGTTTCATGGCCTCTTAAATGAATCCATCAGCGACAAGGCTCTTGTCTGCTGTGACTTTCAGCACAGTCTCTCCCAGTTGTCTTACATTAAGAGTAACAGAGTGCTTGGGAGAGCTGTCAACATAATTAACAAACTTAGAAAGAAATGATGATTCCTGGCAGTTCTAATAAAACAGAAAATCACAGAGAAACGTCTACAACTTTTCACACTGGAAACTTACCTCATAAGATAATGATTTGTAACAGTAGTTTCACTAAGAATTGGTAAAGAAAACATGAAAACTTACAGGCTGTCAAGAATAATTAAAGGCAATTACTATATATTTTAAACATTATCAGTCCTCAAAACATCTGACTGCTGAAGAGGACAAATTCATTTCTGATTGTCCTTGATAATCTCATGTTTTTTAAATTTCACAAGTCCAACTTAGGAGCCATGGTTCCTCAACAATGGCCATGGTCAAATGACCGGCGACAAGAGCAGAGCCCTGATGGGTTACAGAATCCTCAGTCCATGTGGGATCCTTTGGGATGGCAACAAGTGAAGCCACCATTTAGTGTTGTGTCCAGGAGTCCCAAGCCATCCATGAAGTCTGACCTCCTTCAGTCAGCTTTGCTAACCTGAGGGGGTTACCTATTTTTGTTTGCTGTCCTGCACCCTGTTTCCCTTGATAGGGTTCTGCTTTTCTTGGGGAACTACTCCTGGCTCCACCTGTCCAAGTGGTAAATATGGGGCTAGGCCCAGCGCCCTCCCCCCAACACACTTTGCTTCAGGGGTGACCATGTGACCTAGCCTGGCCAATCAGAGTATCACATCTCTCTGACCATAGTGATTGGTTAAGAGATGACCATGCAGCCCACAGCTGACCAATCAGAGCTACTGAAACTGAATTCTACAACTGCTGCAGGAACATTGAAAAAGAGATGCTCTGTTTTAGCAGGGGCTGCTGGGAGGGTGGAATGGGAACCTGAGGATCCGCAGCCATCTTGCCAGCAGGAGGGGTCACCTGTTGTGGGTGGAGCCCATACACGGAGGGAGTGAACTGATGACGTCACTTGGGTTCCGGGTCAAGCTGTGCAGAAACCAGCCCTACCCTTGGCTTTTGAGTTAGTTGAGCCAGCGCATTCGCTTTGCTTCTTCAACAAGCTTTGGTTGGAGTTTGCATCCCACGCAACTGAACCAAGCGGACACTGCTCTCGGCAAGGGATGGTAACGGCGAGTCCGAGTCCCGAAACGGACGCGGGGCCCACTTCTCCCTTCGCGCTGGTCTCTGTCCTCCCGAGTGGAGCGCGTGTGAGCCTGGCCTTTCGCGGCCGCTTCCTCTGCTCCTGGTGGGTTCTCTCGTCCACCTCTGCCCTCCGGACAGCCGCGGGACCCTGTTTGTCCAGCTAATGTTTGGAACAGTGAAGTGGAGCTTTATGGTATTCAACTTTCTCCCTCATTAGCACACTGTTTGTCTCAGGTGGTGCCGGCTGAATGCGAAGCGCAGCACTGTGCTGGTTTGAATTCCACGGCCTGCCTTCATCAGCCTGAGTGTGCACACACAGCTGGGCTGCAGCGTCACTTTGTCTGATGGCTGTGAGCCACAATTTTACCCTGTCATTGATGCCCATTATGTCATTTTGGAAAATGTAAGGAGGTGGCTGTCCAATTTCTCCAGATAGCTGTATATAAATAAATAAGTGTACATTGAAATCAGCCCTTCCTTTGATGTGCTCTGAGGGAAAAATGAGGTCTTTGTGGTTTGCTTCCCTTAGAAACAGGAAAGTAAGTTAATAAACCATCAATATTGCAAGCAATAATGAAACACATTAAATAGCATTGGTAAATTATTTTTTTACAATTACAACATCAGTTTTCCATGATAAGTGGTAGCAGTTGCCTACTCTCTTGAATACCATCCACCTGCAGGAAGATGGGGGGTTTTGGGGATCCCAGTGAGGTTTATGAAAAAAGAAGCACTACAACTTAGTGGGCAAAGAGGTCACTAGGCTTAGTGTGCACTCAAAGGCCATGTCTGCAAATTTCATGATGATACGGAGGCTTAGGACAGTCATCAGAAAGTTTTATGTTAATAAAAGATTTTTCTTCTGTCATTTGCTACATGAGACCAAAATGTTTATCATCTGCATTGAACCAACTAATTATCTCGACTTTCAGATCTATTTTACACTCAGAAGAAAGCAGAGGTGTCGTGACATGGAAAGTTGATGTCTAGCTCCAGTAGATATTGGAATTCTGGAAAAAATAAGACCCCCCCCAAAATTTTTCACCATGATTCCTTAGGTAAATAGGACCTGAGATTCTGTTTTTATGGAGCAGGAAGCCAAGCCTTATTAGGAGCAGATCTGAGTCTAGTACTTCCAAAGAGAAGTAGGGAATTGTGATGGTGCTTCTAAACAATATTTCCAAATTATATATGTTCTTTAATGGAAAGAAATCAAGAAAGAAAGTAGAGAGGGAGAAAGAAAGAGAAAAAGGAAAAGAAAAAAAAAGGAGGAGGAAGGAAGAATGGAAGAAAAAAAGCAGAAAAAGAGGGGGTGCAAAAAGGAGAAAGAAACCAAGAGGGTTAAAATCTATTGCAGTATCACTGGCTAGAGGGGAGGACCCTTGAGTGTTGACAGGGCTTGGGGAAGGCTTGCAGGGGTTGGGCAGAGTATGATACATCAAGAGCTACCATTTGCAAACAAACCGAGTAAACACTTGTGTCTTGCATGGCAGAAGGTAAAAGTAGAACCAATAAGTAGAAGAGAGACTTCAATTTTAAGAACTTTCCTAAAAGGAAAATCAGCTTCCCAGTGAGGCAGTGAGTTCCCTCCCTGTCTGGAGACTTGCCAGAAGAGACCAAGTACATATGGGGTATGTTGACAAGGAAATTCAAACATTGGGGAAAATGTTAGACTGACTACTGAGATTCTGTTATATGTTTCATATTTGACTCTTGGAAACTGAGCAGTCATCTTAATAGAATACCTAAGAGGAGCCTGAGCCATTTGGAAACAAATAACCCTTAGATTTATGCCGAGTTCAGATGAAGAAAAAACTATAGCAGCAACAACAAAACGCACACCAAGTTAATGCTTTGCAGTAATGAGAAGGCGATTACTTCCCTCCAAAAACTCCACAGGGAACAATAGTAGGTAGAAGAAAAATCACAGGCACTTCCCCTTGTTATCTAGGAAATGACTTGAGTGGCCCTTCTAATTAGCATTCCTATGCAGCCCTGTGCTATGTGAGCCCTAGTGAGATGATTATAAAGATTGCTCAGTCTCAAATTGTGTGTGGTCATTGTTGGCCAGAACACTGCCTCCCCCACAATGACATGACTAAGAGGCACTGCAGAAGCCACTTAAACTCCACGACACACAGCATAATAAGATTTGAAGCTATTGTGTAGTTCTGCAATGCAGGGAGCCTCAGCATATTCTGAGAATGAACAAGCATCCCTCTTCCAGTTAGAGCCTTGCTTGGCACCCAGCTCTACACAAAAAGCCTTGTAGGTGTAGGTGTGGTGGGTGGGTGGGAGGAGATGATTACATTTAAAATCAAGGCTTACGTTTGGATTGATCACAGTTTTTATGAAGCTGACCAAAGTCCAAATTCCCAAACTACTGCTTAGAAGTTCTGATGGGAAAAAATCTCCTCCCACCTGTTCTTGGTGACTATATTTTACAGATATGGTGACTGCCATTTCCTGCAGGCTGTGCTAGGTAGATATTTGTAAAATCATAGTTATTGAATGTTGGGTCTCTTTTTAATGTGCTCATTAAAGAAAAGGAAATCATTTGGCATAATTCCCCAAGAATAATAAAGAAAACCAAGGCACCACCAAATAATAGTCTCACTTTTGCATTTCCTTACTTTCCTCTTCTGGGAGCTCATCAGTATTTGTTATGTGAGTTTCTGGGTCTTCTGCCTTAAAACCACTTTAGGCAGAGGGCAGAGAAGTGAGGAAGAGAGACGCTTTTACAAAACTCAGAAGTGCTGAAAAACAAAGGGGCCCATCAAGGCCCTGGAAGAAATTGTCTGGTATTTACTGTTCTCATGGGCCACAGGTGAGCAGCTTTTTCCTCCTTATCCAAACAAGCCCCAGCCTTTGGCTCTTCCAAGGAAAAGGCTGTCAGCTAGTCTCGAAGGACTTTTTGTAAACATTTAGTTAATTAGATGTTAAGTATATCAGGCGGGAAATCATGAGTAACTTCATATTCAGAGAGTTTGACAGGTATTAAATCAATTGCTAATTGTGAGAACAGGAGTTTGTATGAGACAAAAATATACCTAAGAATTTGCATTTTTCGTTTCTGTTTCTATGGCCTAATTTTTCGCCTGGTTATAGGTCACTGTTTCCTGTTTGTTGGTATGTGTGATAATTTTTAATTGTGTACTGGACACTGTAAATTTTACTTTGTTGAACATCTGAACTTTGATGTCTTCCTGTGAAGCGAGTTGGACCTTGCCCTGGTAGAACGTTATTTGAGGATCAAATTGATTCTTCGGAGGCTTGTTTTTAAGGATTATTGAGTGGTCTTAAAGTAGCCTTTATTTTAGGGCTAGTTTAGTCCCACTACAATGGCACAACCTTTGTGAAGTCTTTTCTAAATGCCCTGGGATTTTAACTTGATCTCTCTACTCTGGCTGGTTGAAACCAAACTATCTTTCAGTCCCGTGTGAGCTCTGGGAATTGTTCACTTCACAGCTTACAGACAGACATTCTTTGCCCAGGCCTGTGGAGTTTCATCCTAAATATGCACAGCTTAGTTTTCAGCCAGAAACTCAAAGAGATACCCATATAGATTTCTGGAGCCCTTTATTTACATAGCTCTTTCCTCTCCAGTATTCTACCTTGCAAAGCTGCCTCAGTCTCCCTAAACTGCCATCTCTGTCTCCTTAATTCACCAAGACTGCTGTGTTCTGCTCAGGGTCTCTTTCTTGGCACTGATATCTGGAAAGTGCCTCTGGCACAACACTGGTGTGATGGTGAGGCTCACCTTGTTACTTCTCTCAGGGATTATGATCTTATGCTATCAGTTGTCCAATGTCAGAAAACAGTTGTTTTACATATTCTGTTCATTTTTCTAGTAGCTTATGGTGGGAAAATAAATCTGGTTCTAGTTACTCTGTCATGGGCGGAAATGGAAGTTCTTAGTTTCCTAGTGTCTGTATGCATTGGTTGCACTCTTTCTGCTGCCAGCAGTTCATCAGACAATACACAATGGAATGGGAGTTGGGGTTGGGGAGAAGATTGTAACCCCATGGGAAGGCAGTCATATAAGTAAGTCCCCCGTGGGGAGGAACAATGGTGATATGTAGTATGGGTATGTCTTGGTCTTCCCTGTCCAGAGGCCCCACACTTATACCTTCTTCCTTCTTCCCATTATCAATCCTGACCCACTTTTGTCCCAGTTGGACTGTTTACAGGGGTGGCAGCAGATACTAATCATGATCTAATAAGTCAATATGGACTATGTATTTTCTCCCTAAAGTCCTGGGCCCTTAGTATAGACATGATGCACATGAATAATGGTGCCTTCGTGCAACAGGGAAGGCCAGTGGGGGTGACTGGTGTTAGAGGGGGCTTTTCAGATTATACCAAGCAGGCAATTGTCTATGACCATGGACGCCCTCAACCTTAGCCCCCTACATGCTGCTTCTGCTCAGTGTCTGAGCTTGGCAGGAATTCTAAGGAAGGCCCATTCCTGGGAGACACAAGGATCCTCTGGCAGGAGACTTGGTATTGAAGACTTCCCCTTGGCTTTGCCAGTGTCTTAGAATGACTCTGCTGTCTAAGGTCCTTCCCAGCCTCCACCCCTCCTGGCCTCATCCCCTCCCAGCCTCCTCCCCTCCTGGCCTCCATCCTTCCCGGCTTCCTCGCCCCCCAGCCTCCTGCACACAAGCCAGACCTGCACCTGATCCCGCAGCTCTCCCAGCCTCCTCCAGCTCCCCCGATTCTCCACTTTCTACAAAAATCTCTTACACATCTATCCTGTCTTGGTATCTGCTTCTCAAAGGACCTGAACTAACACAACAATGAACTTTCTGAAAGCATCTCTGTTTGCATTTGAATTTGTGTAACGTTCTTTATATGGGAGGTTTGGAGCTTGGGGTTGGGTCCAAGGACTCCTGCCAGCTGCGTGGTCATGATGAGATAGTTAGCCTGCTCCCTGCTAAACCTCAGTTTCCTTATCAGAAAAATGGAGATAACGAATTACCTACCGCATGGAGTTATTGTCACAATGAAGATAGTGAATTCAAGATCTCAGTGCACATGACAGTAGCTGCTGTTTACTGAGAGCTTCTCATCTGCTTTATTTTTCTCCTGTAACCCTCACAATGGAGATGTGTACTGTGATTCCCGAGGCAGAGCCAGAATTTGAGCCCAGGCACTTTAACTACCACCCTATGTTCTTCCCCAAACAGTACGTGCTCAGGAAATGATTCCTGTGATTCCATCATTAAATCCAGAGTATTTTTTCCACTTTTTACTCCTGTGACCCTGGGAAGGGTCCTCAACTGATGACAGTCTTGTGTTATTGTGAAAGTAAAATGAGGAAGAGTATGTAAAACACCTGTGCTTGGCGCTCACCTGAGTTTTGGCTATTACTATAATTATTGCTAGTATTAACTTTGAACTAATTCCTCTTTCTTTGCACACTTTCTGGGGACAGTGAGGAGCAATGGGTGTGTGCTCCCAGCTTTCAGATGCTGTGTCTGCCAAGTGGGGATTGAAACAGACTGTGGAGGAGCTGAGTTGTAAACGGTCCTCTGATTACTACAGCCCGTGAGAAATCAGTGCTGATATTTCATTATGTCCTTCGCAAGCCTGAACCCTGTTTAGGACCTTTGCTTTGTCCTTCTCTGGCTCAATCTGCTGCCTGCCCAGGGCCATCAAAAATAAGTGCCTCTGCCGACAGCTGAAGGACATTAAAGACAGGTGGTGATGGCCCAGTGTGCTCATCAGCCGCTGGGCGTGGACGGTATAAAAGGCTGCGTCCAGAGGCTGCCATAACCAACCTGCAACCTGGCAAGTCATGGGATCGGCTCCACGGATAGCAGTTGTCGGGGAGCCCAGGTGAGTGCATGGCTGATCGTCTTCATGTACTTGTCATAGCACAAATGGGTACGTTTCCTTTCTTCCTAAAGCAGCAGGGAGGAAATAGGAAATGTGTGGTGCATAATTTATTTTCCTCTTCTCTTCATTTGTGCCATACTTTATTGATAAGATCTACCCAAAATCATATGGGTGTTCTGAGGCACGTTAGGCAAAACTGTTAACAGGCTGAGTTTGTTCTGGGTGTTGCCATCCTCCTCTCCCTGTCTCTCTGCCCCCCAAATATCTCTCAGTACCCTCCATCTGGCTAATGTGCCTCAATTTTCACTTCCCTGCTTTGCTTATGTCAATAGTTACCTGGGTTTTATGACTTACTCTCTCAGGGTTCTATTTGATTAACATTTAATATATTACTCACTTATATAATTTACTTGTGCAAACGTATGAATGCCAATAGTGCTAGGCATACTGAAGGACACAGAGAAATATAAAATGTGGCCCTTGCCTTGCAGACACTAATGCTGTAGTCCAATGGTTCTCACACTAACGTGTGCATCTGAAGCACCTCGTTAAAACAGCCTGCTGGACTCGGAGGTTTTGATTTAATAGATGTGGAGTAGGGGCCTGACAATTTGCGTTTCTAACAGTTCCCAGGTGCTGCTGATGCTGCTGGTCTAGGAACCACATTTTGAGAACTTAATCTAGTCCGAGACACATGTTTCTGGAGGTATTGAGAGAATTGGTCCAATAATAGCTGTGTTGCTATGTTGGTGGGCACATTTCTTAATAGGTCATCCCAGAGGAGGTGACATCTTTGCATGCTCACAGGGACTGTCTGGAGATGTAACAGTCAAGAAGTTGTTTTCATAAGGTACATCCAGACACTGGCAAACAAAGGAAAGGGGTCAGGCGGTGGGAAGCAACTTGGGCATCCCTGACAACCACTACTGACTGTCCCTGTGGCCTTAGCCAGTACTTGCCCTGACCCAGGGCAAGAGAGAGGTGTGTACTCTGGGAAATATTTGCTTTCCTCATGTTATGGAGCAAACCATGTTTTTGTTCAAGTGAATGTTTCAGAGATATTTAGGCCATTTGACAGACCTTTCAGTAAATACAACACCAAGGTAAAGACTCTCATGTTCATTCAACCAACACATAGTGACATGTTGCCCAGAGAAGGCATGAATAATGATACAGAAGAGAGACACCATGGTCCCTGCGCTCTCAGCCTGGTGGGGGCCTCTAGGGAACCCCAGGATCTGCAGCACAAGGCAGCATCTGAGCCATGCCTCGGTTATTCATCTCTTTACTCATTTGCTCCATAAAGAAACATTTTATTATTATTATTGAGCATTCTTGAGCACCTAACAGGAGTTCAGAGCAAAAACAAATAATAAACATCCCTCCAATTAATGCTCTTAGATTAAGCTTCTGGGTAAACTTGGATTTTTAACATGAATCTACTTTTATTCCCCCTTGAAACCATGCTAAAGCTACAGAAAAGGGTTTTTTTTCTTAACCATAAGCTACCAAGGTCAGGGAAAACAGGAAAGGTGACGATAGCCATAAAAATTTGGAAACCAGGAAGCATATAGATGAGAGTGAAAAAACTAGTCTGAATCCTGCACCCGCCGTGGAAAGGCTGAGGCCAGCTCGCTTTACAGAACTCCCCAAAGGCTCTGGAATAGCCACTCGGGGTGTCTCTGTAAGGGGAGGTTAAGGGAAGGGGACTAGAATAAGGATGAGGGAAAGTGGCATAGGAAGCAGTTAATCCCAGATTCCCCCTCCCTCATCTAGAAGACTCCTCTCCCTCTGAGAGGAGAAAACAGAGAATACCACACATAATTGGGCACAGAGTACCATACCCACAGTCCCCCCTGAGGGCAGTCTGGGGGCCTTTACAGGACTGGCGAGGTGGAGAGGGATGCAGCCAGGCAGGCGGAGCAGCTGTGCAAAGGTAAGGGGCTGTGAGAACGCACTATGTGCAGGCGGGGTGGGGGTGGGGGTGGGGAGTGTGCACGTGCTTAGAGAGTGCTGTGGTCCAAAAGGAGGCCAGTACTGCTGGGCTGAGGTCCGCAGTGCCTCTTTGGTCACTTCACGGCTCTGAGGCCATTTAGCCTCTTTATGATTAAAGATCAGGGGTTCCCAAAGCTGCTCCCTCATCAGAGTCACCAGAGGAGCTTTGTGAACACACTCATTCTTGAGATTAGGAGCTGTAGGTATGGAATCAAACCCAAGAAACTGGTTGTGTCAGAGGATTCCCAGATTTCAGGGGAAGGGACAGGGCTGGGGGGGAGGGTGTGGGGCAGGGCTGAATCTGGGCTTTAGGGTCAAGGGTCACATTGGACTTTTTGTAAAATCTGAAGCAGATGTATTTTAACCTATTTGAATCAGAACAAAATGAATCATAACTTTGGGTCGATTTAAAACACAAACATGACAAGTTATTTTGTGAGCCGTTCGTCATTACCCAATCCGAGCAGTTATTGCTGATATGAGGTGATTTAAATATGAAAGTGAAGATCGATTTCCAGATAACCTACTTTCATTACTGGAATTTAATAGGTTCTCTAATTTCCTTTCTTCTGTATATTAATAACAAGTCAGTCCTAAGATGAGCTAATGTATTTCATACCTACTATGTGACTTTCTGCTATTCAAAATATCCAATTTTGAGGGGAAAATGCTTTAAAAATACCCTAAGGAAATGTCATTCCCTAATGTGCATAGTTTAATTCCTATTTTGATGTTCATTTATTTCATCTTATCTTACTGCAAAATCAACCAGTACCCTCTGAGTTTCTACTCTCTTTGAGGCCTGGGTGTGGGAAGCAGGAAGCTGAACTGCCATGGGGACTATGAGACAACGTGAGCCAGGAGCCCTGTTCAAAAGTAGTTTACAAGTGGGCTGGGGAGATAAGACTAAAACGCATGAAAAAATTACCAATGATCCAAGACACCATATGCTAAGATCAAATGAACAGCCCCACACTGAGGGTTTGTGTGGGAGCTGTCAGATGAATGAAGGTGTTGCCGGTAGAAATAGGAGGGTTGGGTGGGGATGCTGGTTTGGAGAGAAAAAAAGATGTTTGTTGCAAGCATGTTAGGTATGAAAAGATAGCAGAGAAAAATGCAGACAGGCAGCTGGAGATAAGGGAAGTGTGCTTGGGAGAGGGTTTGAGACTGGAGTCTTCCCCTTGGAGAAGAGCTGACGTTGAAGAGTAGATTCATTCACTTACTTATTCACCAACCAACATGATAGGTCTTTAGAAAGTACTTAGTATGTGCCGGGCACTTCCAGATGTTCCAGGGATCCAGCCAGGCAGGAGAAGCCCTCGTGGAACTTGTATTTTACCGTGTGAAGCTGACCATAGCAAGCAATTTTGCCAAGGTTGCTGTATGACTTGAATATTTGTCCCCTTGAAAACTCCTGTTGAAGATTAATCCCCAATGTGGCAGTATTCAGAGGTGGGGACTCTTAGAGGTGACTGGGTCATGAGGACTCTGCCCTCATGAACGGGTTAATCCATTCATGAATTAAGGGATTAATGGGTTATCATGGGAGTGAGCCTGTGGCTTTATAAGAAGGGGAAGAGAGACCTGAGCCAGCACACTCAGCCCCCTCGCCAAGTGATGCCCTGCACCACCCTGCCCTGCCTTGCTGGTTCCACGGAAACCACAGTGAAGGCTATGCCCGTATGTCCCCTCTCCCCTCTGCCTCCTGGACACCTGGTGCTTCCTCGGTGGCCCTGCACCATGTGCGCTGCCTCCTGTTTCTAGGATCTGTGAGACTAAAAACTTCTTTCTTCATGGTTGTTATTTCCATGCCTGCATGTCTTACCACACCTGATGTGATTAAAACAAACCCTGGCTACATTTTAAATATGAGGCAAAGCACAAAGTTTCATGTTGGGGATTTAGCAGAAAAGGAAAAGAGAATCAAGTGCACCCTCCCCCAAAATATCTCCCACTCTGTGTCTTGGGCTCAGAGAGGATGCAGCCCAATTAACTGCACCTTCTACATTCACTCTGAGGCACCCCAGACTCTCTCATTAAATAATATATGTTGATGTATTCACAGGATTGTACGTAATAAGGCAGAGATGTGCATGCTAAAGATTTTGGAAAGTTACAAAGGTTGACATTTAAAAACAAAACAAAGGATTCCTCTGTGACAATATGATGTACAGTTTGGATTCTTTGCTTATAAGTAAAGAAACCAATTTAAATAACACAAAAAGGGCAACAGGGTAGGCATCCGTATGCATTGGAAGGAAGGCAATCAAGGACAGTAGAACAACCCTGGGAGGGACAAAGCCCACAGCACAGCTACAGGGGCTGGGAGTAGAAACTCGGGAGTGGTGTCTGGAGGAAACTGCTCTCACAGTGACTTGGCCCCAGCTAGCTTCCTCCATGTGGGGTTTTCCGCTAGAGTTGAGACAGAGAGCTGATGGCTTGGCTCAAGTCACATGTCCCTCCTTTGAGGCAGGGAAGAGGCCACTGGTTGGCAGTGCCCCCGAGTCATGTCAGGGGGTTGTCCCCCCAGTGGAGAGCTGGGAGGAAGGGTGAGGCTGTGGGGAGGAGGCCACGGTCTGGTGAGCCTGGGTGTGAGACCCAGATCTGCACTGACTCTCGGGGTGGCCGTGGGGAGGTAGCTTTGCTTTCCTGTGAGATGGGAGCGCTCACTGTCGGAGGGTTTGTGTGAAGATTACCTGCATGAAAAATGCCTGCTCTGGTTGCTGGCTTGAAAGAAGCACTCAGTAATGCTATCCTTTAATCATAAGATATTCTTATAAACTTTGATTGGACCAAAGTCCTCATTCCACATGACTTCTGGCCTATCAGGGCTTTGCTTTTCTAACTTGTTTTAATTCCTAGAGGTCAGCTGTAACTTCCAAAACATAATCGGGATCATAAACAAGGCATTTTAAAATTCTTCTAAGTCAAAATGTTTAAGATGATTAAAAGATAAATTGTCCTCTCATTGGCATTTTGTAACTTACGCAGACCAAGAGCTTAGTCTGATGGTCTGACCACTCCCCTGATCCCCAACTTCCAGATTTGGCTGTGCCACTCTCCTGCTGGTGACTTCAGGCACATCCCTCCCCACCCTGGCTTTCAGCTTCTTCATAAAGTAAAGTAAAGGGGTTTAATTGGATGGCCCCAGTAATGACTAACATCTCTATGCTATTTTCAGTATGCAAAATTCTTTGATATCTTCAAGCGTACCAATCATCACGTAAAGTTAACGTAAGTCTCTGCAGTCCACCATTTATCCATGACAACAGCTGGTGTCTTGCTGTTCCAGTGGTCCATGGGCACAGGGGTTGGCACCATTCTTCTCTGTAGAGAAGATATGCAGATATGACAGCCTCATCTCAGTCTCTTGGAAAAGTGACTGAGGCAAGAAGAAGCCATGCACGACACAGCCCTGGAGAAATCAATCCAAACTAATTGGCTTTCCAGGTATAGCCTCGTCAGGAAACAAGGCACAGCTGTAATATCTTAGGAGCAAGACTTTTCACTGCCTGCTTCAGAAAAAGTAACAGATTCATTCCCAACAGGATGTTTCATTCTCCAGGGTGGAGGGCATGTAGCACCTAACCTCTTGTTCTCTATCAAAATTAAGCTTACCTTGTAGCTCTGTGCATTCCTAAATTGATTTGCTTGTACTGGTGGTGGATGGTAGTGTGAACTTGCCTTTGGAGACCGTCAATATATAATTCACACGGCTCCTGGGATGCCTGAGTGGGCAAATATTTCCTCCTTCCTCATCTTTGATGCCTGAGTGCTTCATTCAGTTCTTCCACGTTAATTGATTTCAGTTTTACCCATCATTATTGTTTGAAGACATTTCTTATTCTCCTTCATTTGGGAGAATGCAAGTGATTTTTTAGAGATAATCCACTCTTTATTAACACAAGTTAATTGAATCCCCAAGAAGTTAAATGAATTTCTCAAGGTCACAGGGCTCAGAATTCAGGTTTTTGACACTTGTCCAGAGCTCTTTATACTTCACTGGATATGCCCACAAGGAAGACGGCAGGAATATTCTTTCATTACCTCAGTGTCATTTTTATGAACAAATAGTGACAAAGAGCCAGAGATGCAAAGGAGTGGAACAGCAGTGGAGGGCGTGGGAGGGATGGGAGCTTTGTACAATTAGATTTGGGTCATAAATTACAGTAGGGAAGTAGACAACACTATTTTGAAGGCTCACTTTGTAAAACTTTCACCCTGAACAACAGCATGAGATAAAGATGCCTTCAGCCCCAGATGTCTTAAATTTCAATTTCTTTTAATCTGCTTTTGAAACCCAGCAAGACATTTCTGAGCACCTGTGGTGTTTAGCTAGCAAGGCACTAGGCTGAAAGTTAACTCTTGTCCACTGCTTTCCTGGCCATCCTCGCAGAGATACGTTGTTTCTCTCATGGGCCAGTGTGTGGGTTTATCACACAGCACAGAGGGACAGCTCCAGCAGTTTCTGTTCTGGTCCTGCAAGGAAGGATGGGGCAGAGTGGAGACAGGGCTGGGATGTCTCTACCCAGCCTCTGTGAGGGCCCTAGCTCAGTGGGAACTTGTTTTGGGGAGGGTGGGCAGAGGAAGAAAACAAGGACAAGTCTTCCCTTTTGTGCCCAGCAACAGTGGGGCTTTGCCCATGGGAAGGGTCCTGGATGGATCTCCAGTATCTTCACTAAGGAAAGAATCTTGCTGGCCAGGCGAGGTCTCCTTTCCATTCCTTCCCATAGCCACCAACCTCCCTGGGGATTTTAGTGATTCTGGGTGCCTAGAATCAATTTTGGCACCACTAGTTACTAGGCATTCTTTTACAGTGACTACCTCTATTTTACTCTACCTCTATGTTGTTTTACGGCATAGAAAATTAACCTGATGTGACACGTGAAAGTATAAACTAAAAATTCTAAGCTCCCCAGCCAAATAAATGGATCCCCTGTTGGCCAAGGGGACTGCAGAGAAACCTTAGAAACTGAGTTCCTGGCCATAACTAGATGAGAGGTCAGATATGTCTCATTATACCCCCTCCTCTTTGGAGTTTAGACACGATGACTGACCAGCATTAATTTTAAGATGGAGATCGTAAGACACAACAGACTCTTTGTGACAATAACTTAACAAATTGTAAACAAGACCGAACATTAGGCAAAGCAAGGATTAAGTCACTCCTACAGGCCATCAATCTTACTAAACAGGTCCTTTTGGCCCAAATATATTGTGACTTTCTTTCCAACGTGACTCTGACATGGCATCACATGACAGATCACAGACCCCCCCCTTTATCTCAGCTTAAGCATTCCTTTCTACTGATTCCAAGTTTCTAGACAACACTTAACCCTTTAACCAATTGTCAACTAAAGAGTCCCTAGACCCACCTATGACTTGTAAGCCCCCCACTCTGAGATGTCTCACCTTTCTGGGCCAAACCACTGTATACCTCCTGTGTATCAATTTATGATTTTACCTGCAATTCCTGTCTCCCTAAAATGTGTAAACCAAACTGTAATTCAACCACCTCACGCATACTTTCTCAGGACATCTTGAGACTGTGTTTCCTTGGGCTGTGGTCACTCATATTGGCTCAGAATAAATCTCTTTAAAATATTTTAGAGTTTGGATTTTTCTGTTGACAAAAGGTTTTGTGTCTCTAAAGAATATGCCACTGGTGATAAGATGAGATGTGGGTTTACCACAGGGATGCCATCTGTCAGGGACCAACTCTTGCACCACTTAGGAGATGCCCCAAACATCGACCCAGAACTCAAAACCTTCTCCCCAACTCATGCTCCACTGAAGGCCTTTCTGGGCTGTTCTCACTGAGCCCACCAAGGCAGAGAGATGGTTTGGGGTGAACTCTAGGGAAGACCTTTTCAAGAGCATTTGGGCCTATCTACATGCCCTCAGCTAATGGTTTACTGTTCCCTAAATGACTCCCCATAATAACAGAAGTGATTACAGTGAAGGGATGCCTGCCTGGTGATGAAGAGAAGCTTCTTACTCCACAGTTGACTTTGGTCACCCTGGATCTCCAACAGCAGGTTGGAGGGAGGAAGAAAGAAGACAATGATGCCAATCTTTGAGTGATGGGATTCCTTAGGCAGTGAAGGTGTTAGAAATCTGAGGGCCCCAGTTACCCCCTGCTGGCTCAGGGGCAGCAGAGACTTTCTCTCCAGGGATAGGCACTAGAAGCCATCCTTTAAGAGCTCTGCACGGTGACTGCCTATTCTGATCACCCAATGTGGCTTCTTTTTATGAGGGCCTTTTAGGGATTTTGGAGGAGCCCAGGCTTATAAAATAAATTTATTATTTTTACTTTCTGTAAAATATAGATTTCTGCAACCAACACAAGTGCTTAAATCAAGAAACTTATAATCAAACTCTTTACACTTGAACACTAGATTCCTGCCTGGACACAGTTTGGAACCTCACTTTAAATAAAACAACTTGTAGGATGATCAAGCCTGCTAATGAGCAGGTAGGCAACTTGTCCAGGGGAGGCCACGCCCGCCCAGCAAGGAGCTTTCCGTTATTGCCTGGCCACGGAGACATGAGCTGTCTACACAGAAGGTACCACTGAAGTTGGGAGGCTTCTCTTCCTTCCCACCCTTACCACCATCCCGAAGGTACGTGGTGCCTGCCCTCCAGTGGCAGCGTGGCCTGTTGGAGAGACTCGGGAGCCCTGTAGAGTCTACTCACTGCCTGTGTAACCTCGGACAAGTCACAGGCTCTACCCAAACCTCAGTTTCCCCCTTTACAAAGTAGGAGCAATATAGGTACCTTACAGTGTTGTGATACTATGTCAGGCATGGAGTCCATGCTCGACAACTGGGATCTCTAATTGTAATTTAATGAGCAGGGGTTGACAAGCTTTTTCTGTAAAGAGCCAGATAGTAGGGCATGGTGGGGTCATGTCACAGGAGGGAACTGGGGACTTAATTGCCCCATGGAGCGATGCCACCTGCTGACCATGCACTCTCCCACTGGGCTGATGTGTGAGGGATAAACTTCTCTCTGGGACATTAAAATGTTGGAGTTTGTTTGTTACAGCAGCTCATGTTAGCCTGATTCAGTCCTTCAAGTGTGCTCTCACACTTAATCTTCACCATAGGCCTTTTTATAAGGCAGGTGTTTTCTCCTCATTTTACAGATGAGTAAGCAATCTACCTGAGGCCCTAGTAAGCGGCAGAGGCAAGATTGGAATGTAGGCAGAAGTGGGTTCACCATGAAGCTAAAGGAGCTTAAACTTCAGGGTCCCTCTCTTGCACACACAACTTTCAAAACTCTGGAATGTGTTCATACTGTCATATATGGATATTTTTGTAAAACTTGTAAAAGTAAGGCATTTTGCCTGCAGTCAGTTAAGACCACTGTCTCTTTGCACTCCAACTTCCCGCCCACCCTGCTTCACTCTTTCTGGTTTGTTGTTGGCATGGCTGTGGGCACGTTTGGGACCTGGCTAAGGGGATGGTGAACTGGAAAATACGTGGCTTAGGTAGTGGAATATTTGTGGTTGCAATCACCTCTGCATACAGTTAAGTTATCGCTTGCACTCCGGGTGTAAGAAGGACTTCCAGAATCACTCCTACCACTCACTGTGCCAACTCACCTCAAATCATGGCAGGTTTTACCTGGTATTTTACAGCAGGGTTATGGAAGAAGAGAAAGAAGGTTTCAACTGTGTGAACCTGTGAGGCCCATCTGTGGGAAATTCTTCCAAGTATTATATCTCACATATGAAAAGAACATGATAGAGTTTGCCCAAATATAACAACAATCCTAAAAATTACATGACATTACTGATAACCAGTTGTGAAGATAGAAGAAATATTTCTAAGTTATCAACAAATGAAAAGCAAATGTTGGTCAATCATGTGAGAGCGCAGGTTGTGAATTAGCTTTCTATTTTACTGTATCCAAAAATGTTACAAAAACAGATCGGAGAGTAAGTAGCCAAAAAAAGTAGGAAAGATACAGAAGTCAGGCAGTTATGAATAAAATGATTATACTCTTTTTATGGACATTTTGACTGTGGTATTTGTCAAATTTGAATTTTTCTGTAATTTCTCATTCTAAATAAACTTTATAATATTTTTTCTTCTTAAAGAGAGTTAAAAATCATATGAGCTTCAGACCCCACAAAACCTATGCCTGCCTGGAATCTAGAGAATCTGACCATAAATTACAGATTCTCAATGCCAGGGCTGTGCTATGGCAGAGGTGATCACGGTTGTGGGGTCTGCCCGGGGAAAAACACAGTTGCTCACGTTCACCTGCAATTCTGCATTGGATTTCAACCTTACAAACGAGCTTCTCTATCTGATGCTAATGTGAGAACTTCTGGCTGAGGTGACTGCACACTCTGTTCCCGCTTTCCCAAATAATATATCACAGGATTGTTGTTTTTTAACAAAACTTTGTTTAGTGTCTCCAAAATCTGTGTGAGGTGCAAGCTGGAAGGAATTTGGTCTTCACGGAAGGGATTGCCCGGCACTGTCTGGAATTTCTCCACGTGGTCTCAGGGCTCCCGGGCAGGCTGAGCAGCTGCAGGGGCCTCTGGAGACTTCTACCTTCTACATTTCCCTATGTCTTGAGCCCACCCTGGGCCCTCGAGTTTTACCATCCTCGGGCATTTAATTGGGGAAGGAGAGAACGAGGGAAGGTGTTAGGCATTTTTGTTTTTTAAATGTACAATTACTGAAGGAATTTTTGTATGTTTGGTCTTAATTTTGTCATCTCTTGTTCCAGCTTTCAGGGCTGTTTTTGGATGAGGAGAGTTCTGGTTCTGTTTGGTATCATTTCCTGACTATTACCTTGGTTTTTTTGTTCTTCAATGTGAATATCACTACTGTTTGTTTGCCTATTCTCTAATGTGAATGAAAGTCATAATCCTGTTTTCAAGTCTTTTAAAGAATGTTTAAATGATAATTCCTGCAATTATCAAAGTCGAATGAGATCGTGCCTTCTGATTTAATCTGGTATAAAAGAAAAATTAAATAGGCATTTATTCCATTTAGGTTTTGGGCGTGTAACTTGGAGATGAGAACTGTTATTTTTAAAAGTATTTGTATTTAAATTTCTCGCATTCTTTCTTTGAGAAAATTTGTTTCATAATTCTTGAGCCACTTGTCTGAAGTTTCCAGAATTCATCATCTTTGCTTCTATTTAAATTTTTGAGCTAAAGCACTTTTTGAATCTGGGTCTGTAGAAATCTGTCCTTAGTCGCAAGAACTCGGTGGCATACTACCAGGATTCTTGGTTTTTTCATTCGTCCTGTTGCTGTATGCTTGATTTCCCCAAGGGAGACATGTCCTGCTTTTTAAAGGAATTGTTAAAGAGCATAGTCACAATAAATGTGGCACATAAAATTACGAGGTGCAAGTTATATGAGGTACTAGAGTAGTCAAACTCATAGAGACAGAAAATAGAATGGTGGGTGCCAAGGACTGCAGGGAGAGGGAAAGGGAGTTGTTTGTTGGGTACAGTTTTGTAGGATGAAGAGTTCTGTGTGTAGAGGGTGGTGATGGTAGCACAGCAGTGTGAATGTTCTTGGTACCACTGAACTGTACGCTTGAAAGTGATGCAGACGGTAAATTTTGTTATGTGCATTTTACCACAGTTAAAATTATTTTTAAAAATTATGAGGTCAAATGTCCAGGTATGATACTTATTGAATGTGTGTTAGATTTTATTTACCTATTTTTTTCCTCCACTGAGTCTATCAATGACTTTTATCAAAGACTTGGATAAAAGGTCTAGAATGGTTCCTGGGAATCTGTGCATTTTTAAAAGAGATTGGTGGGATTGTGAAATCCCCTATTGAGAATCTCTTATCTGATAGCAAAAGGTGCCTTTCACTGACTTTCTGCTCGCCCCTGAATTCCCTGAAGCATCCAGCAAAGGGGTTGAAAATAGATGGTGTTTAATAAATAGCAGTTGAATTGAGAAGAGAGCAAAAACTAAAGCATGAACATGCCACACCTGGTGGCGTTACCCACGGACTTATCAAAGGCTACCATCCTGCTCCAAGGGCTACCTGCTTCTGATTTCCTGCAAGACCCTAGACAATTGTGCTCTGTAGCCAGATTTTCTGGGACTCCAAGCATGAAATACGTCTTTGGAGTGACAGGGACTTAGAGTTCTTACTGACACAGTCATCAGATGCTCTTCCTGAGTGTGCATCCTCCTATGAGGGAATCATTTTTGTTCTGTGAAAGTTTATAAACTGTAAAACATAGCAATTCATCTCCTCTTACCAGATTCTTCAATACCTTGTCTCTTTGTAGTCTAAGCAAGACAGAATTAAGTGCCCCGTATGATGAGGGTGTCAGATAAGAACTACTCCTGAGGCGCAGGCTTCATGCAGTATAAGGTGGCCAAGGGCCCTGGGCCGCTGGGTGCAATGACGACACCAGCGGAGTCGAGCCGAGTTTGTACACAAGTGTATTGTTCACATCAGGGTTTCCCATGCTTGTTATAGAAAAGGTATTTTCAGGTAAATAAATAAGGACCTATCAGTTCAAAAATGCTCCTTTGCTATTCAAAATTTTCTGTGATAAGCATGTTTAATTAGAAGCAGATAATCATTTGAAAATCAGGATCCCTGATTTCAAACCTTAAAGATATTTGTTATGAGCTGTAAGGTTACCCATCTTTTAATGCTCAAGTGAGAATAACCAACTGGATTCTTTAAAAATTATTAGTACTGTTAGCTTGGACTTGACAGAGGAAGCAGTAGTTCATCTGTTAGTTCATTCAGCCAATAGTTATTGCAGACCTACTGTGTGCCAGGCACTGTAGGAGACACTGCAGATCTAGCAGTGAACGAGTTTACCCCAAGCCCCAAAGAGATCTCTGAGAGAAACAAGCACTGGGTATGATTACACAATTATTTTTTTAATGAGCAGCCTCACTGAGATATAGTTGACATACAATACGTTGCACATATTTAAAGTGCTCTCACTTGGGACACCATCGGCACAATCAAGATAGTGGACAAATCCATGACCTCCAAAGGAGTCTTCTTGTCCCTTTGTAATCCCTTCCACTTCCCTGTCCCCAAGTAAATGCTGATTTGGTTTGTGTCACTATAGACTAGTTTGCATTTTTTAGGATTCTTACATAAATAGAATCAGACAATATGTTCTCTTTTTGTCTGACTTTTTAGTCACCATAGTTATTCTGAATGTCACCAATGTTGGATATATCAATAATTCCTTTTTATTGCTGAGTAGTATTCCATTGTACAAATATACTACAGTTTGTTTATTCCTTTACCTTTGATGGGCATTTGATTTGTCTTCAGTTTTTGGCTATTCCAAATAAAGTTATTATGAATATTCATGCATAAATTTTGCATAGCTACATGCTTTCATTTCTGCCGGGTAAATTCAAGTAGAATGACTGGATTACATGAAACGTGTATGTTTAATGTTTAAGAAACTGTTTTTCAAAGTGCTTGTGCTGTTTTGTACCCCTATATGCAGGGCATGAGAGTGCCATTTCCGTCACACCCTTGTCAACACTTGATATGGTCAGTCTATTTAATTTTAGCCATTGTAATAGGTGTGTCATGGTATCTCATTATGGTTTCAATTTGCATTCACCTAATGACTAGCAAATGCAATCACTATTTCATTGTGCTTGTGAGGGTCTTGAGTGAAAACTGTGTTATGAATTTGTGTAAGTCGGGAACAAATCCTCAGGTTTTCTCTGTGATGCTCATTATCACACAGGTCCCCAAGTCCCACACCTCTCTCTCCAGTGGATTTAGTCTTTGGATGAATCTGACAGTCTCTTGGTGATAATTTGGTATTTGGCTATTCTCAGCCTCTTTTAGATAGTCTAGTGGTCTCCATTTGGTTATGGATATACCTGAATATATTTCTCTGAACTGGGACATTTTCAGCTCAGTGAATCTATGAGTGTTTAATAAATGACCAATCTGTCCTGCCCCCAGTGCCACCCCTCACATTCTACTTGTGCCAACCTTTCCTAAGAAATGAGCTTCCTTAACAAACAGGATGCTCAGAGCCTTTTTCTTTGGCTTGCACAAGGACCAGGATGAAACCATGCCCTTGTGTCATAATGTCGATTGCATAACAAGATCGCTGGCCCAAAGAGAGAGCCGCAAGGCGTGAGGAATGTAAAATTTGAGTCCTAGCTCAGGGAAAGAGGAGAAGGGACACAGAGATGTGCCAGGTGCCTCCAGGCCTACACTGCAGCATCACGCAGTGGTCCGGCTCCTCTGTGCTTGTAGGACTTTGCCTATTTACAAGCGGGAACAGGACGCAGCGGGTTGACTCCATGTCTGAGACAAGGAACCAGATTGCTTAGCATCCAGGGTCTTCCTTCGTTCCTGATGTGAATTCCTATAACTCTCTAAGAGGAAGAAAGAAAGAAGAAAATAAAAAGGCAATATAGCAGAAAGCTGAGCCTTTACTGGTTTTATAGTTTCTGTTTAATCTCTGTAGTTTGTTATTCCTTGGTCAAAATGAAAATTCCATTTATTTCTTCAAATATTTAAAATATTTCCCTACTTATGGTCAAACAGAGATTAATTTAAAAAAGAAAACAAAGCACAAAAATAAGTAAATGTCCCTTGGGGATGTTTGTAAAAAAAAAAGTGAAGATGTGGGTGTTCCCAAAAGCCATTCTCAGCCACCTCACGAGAGAAGCGAAGGGCCCAGCACCAGGGAAATTACAACACCTCCCTGTAGAATTTCCAGCCATCACCTTTTCTCCATGCTGGGCAGTTTAATGTTGACAACTCGTAGCCTTGTGCCTTCTCTGCTGTCCTCAGCCTCGTTGTCTTGTCTCTCTTACCCCTAGAATGACAATGACAGCACTGAGTTTACTGGCTTTCTAGATTTAGGACCCTTTATTTCTGATTTAATGTTGCAGTCTCTTATTCCCTAAGAATATCTTATTACAAGTATTTATTTTTAAAGTTGTAAATCTACATTAATTTCATTCGGAAATTACGAGTATCATGATAGGGCTTGAGACAAGGTGGCATCTGGGTGTGAGACAAGTTTTTCTGGGAAGAGGGTCAGGTTGGTCCGGTGTGGGCTTTGGGGTCCATCACTGGTCTCACCGAGTGGCCAGGGAGGAGCAGGGAGATGTGATGTAGACGCAATCACAGGGGTCACCTTTGTGTGTCCTCAAAGAAAGGGGAAGAAAAAAACAGCAGACATCCCAACCTTTCCTGATATGTGTAGAGAAAGTTGAAAGGACCTCAGAGTCTCAGGAGGCCAAGAAAGCAGCCCCTCTTCTCTCTCTTTTGTCCTGGTCTGAAAATCAGCTTTGTTACCTGTAAGACAGATTCGTTCCCGAATCTTCTTCAATTCTTCATTTGTAATGTTTTCAAATAAAACTAGCTCACCTGCTAAATTGCATTCATAGTTATTCCATGACAGCAATTTGTACCGTCAGCATCAGTCTGGTTGTCATAAATGTTTATTGAGTGACAGGCCCTATGCTAAGCACCTGTGAGCATTAGCGTTTTCAATTCTCATGTAACCCTGAGAGATAGATACTATCATTACCTTAATATGGAGGAGGTTAAGTTACTTGCCCAAGATGACACAACTTGTTAAAGACAGAACAACAATTCTCCTCCAAATCCATCTTGCTCCAAATACAGGCTTGAAGCATCACACCATGGCACCTCTCATTGTTTTCTGATGATTCCTTTATGGATCCATTATATCCTAATAAGCCAAATGTCTTTCTCCATCTGGCTGTGACAGTCACTCGCTGCAAATGCATCGCTTGTGGCTTCAACTGACTTCTCCGGTTCCGGCTCCTCTGCCTTAAGCACTGTTTGTCTCTGGACCATCACTCTTGCTCCCAGAAAGATTTTTCAAATCCTGTGGTACTCCTTCCCCAAGGCCCAGAGTAACCAAGGAGAAAAGAAACTGCTCTCTAACTCCCTGATAATGATCTGCAGCAGGAAATGTGAATTCTAAGCGAATTCCATCAGAAGCAATTTCTGGTTCAGTCTCTGGGTATATAGCCAACTTGAAATACTATAGTGTCTTTGCTATGCTATGATCTTTTTTTTTAAAAAAAAAATCAAATGCCAGAGTTTCCATTTCTATCTCAATTTGTGTTATAAATGGCTCTATTTGATTATTTGCCATCATCTTTACTAACATAGCTTTAAAAGTTTTAGTATCATTTTAGGGACACAGTTTGGTGTTTGATACAATATGACTTGTTCTCTCTCCAAAGAGAGACTGCGATTATTTGGGATATGTTAATCTATCTCCCCATCTCTCTTCATTTTACATTACTAGGAATATTCATGAATAGGCTATCAACATTCAAACAGGATCCATTAAATTCTGCTCTTGGCAAAAAGCTGTGTAAGGGGTCAAGCATGAAATTAAGATCTTTCCTGCTGTTTAAAAGGATGATGTTTATTTCTCCCCTGCAAAAAAGACTCCAGATGGAAACTAAGATTTTCAAAAAATGAAACTGCTCCCCAGTTCATTTCTTGAGGGCTGATGTTCAGTTCTTGTTAAGTCCTACAACATTCAGAAGATGCTTGTTCAGATTTCTCAAAGATTTGTGATACAACTAGCTAATGTCTTCCTTCCTCTCCCCCAAATCTGAGAGGAGTTAAGTGAATATTTTCTCTGCTGAAGCATTTAGAATGGGTAATTGCTTTCACGCCAGGCATTTTTGTGAAATCAAATAATAAACAGGGTCTTAAATTCTGTTTTCCTAAAGTTCCATGAGCTTAAAAAAAATTCTGTGGAGAATTTTATTTCTTATGGTGCCACTTTAATAACTCCATTAAGGCTCTTGCTTTTTTCCCCAATCCCCAGCTGTATATATTTGGGTGTGGAATGTAATTTTCTCTGGCTACAGCTAGGAGGAAGCTTCTTAAAATGTTCAATTTCTTCTAAAATGTGAAACACAGTCAAGTTTCTCCTGGGAAAATAATGAGCATTTTTGACTAATCTGGAAGTGTGCAAACTTTGTAAGGGGCCAGATAGTAAATGTTTTAGGCTCTGCAGGCCACACGGTCTCTGCTGTAAGTCTCAACTCTACCCATGTGGTGTGAAAGCAACCATAGAAAATACTAAGTGAGGATGGCTGTCTTCCAATAAAACTTTATTTATGGACACTGACATTTGAAAAGTCATTACTATTATATTGCTGTTTTCCCCAACCATTTAAAAATGTAACAACCCTTCTTTGCTCAGGGGACATGCAAAAAACAGGCAGCAAGCCAGATTTGGCCCACGCATCATAGTTTGTTGACTCACATACTCATTCATTGAGTCAATAAATATTTTTGAGCATTTGCTATGTACAGTGAACAAAACAGACATAACAGTTGTCCTTATATTGCTTATGGAAAAGAAAACTATTTGGAAAAATTGAAAACATGAAAATTTTCAAGTCTGGGGGAAATTATACCTTATGTTAATCATGTTCCAAGCAATGCCTCCAAAAATACTGGCTATAAGCAGTTCTCTACAGTTATCTCTGAGTGTCACTAAGAACTGAGGAGTATTTGACTCATGGTTGCTAGTAGCCCTGTATTATAAGAACACAAGCTATTTCTCAGTCTGTGAAATGCAGAGACTTAACAACTCTTAATAGATTCCTACTGAAGAGGGTAATCTCCCTGAGAGCAGGGCATTATGCTTGAACTGCATCCCTTCTATAAGCTAGGTCAGCCCAGCGGAAAAGGTCCATGCATAAAAGCACTCAGATTCCCTTAGAACGACATGTTCAATATGGTAGCCATTTGTCATGGTGTCTCTTTAAATTTAGATTTAAATCAGGGCCGGGCACGGTGGCTCACGCCTGTAATCCTAGCATTCTGAGAGGCCAAGGCAGGGGTGGGTCGTTTGAGCTTAGGAGTTCGAGACCAGCCTGAGCAAGAGTTGAGACCCTGTCTCTACTAAAAAAATAGAAAGAAATCATCTGGACAACTAAAAATATATAGAAAAAATTAGCCAGGCTTGGTAGCGCGTGCCTGTAGTCCCAGCTACTCGGGAGGCTGAGGCAGGAGGATTGCTTGAGCCCAGGAGTTTGAGGTTGCTGTAAGCTAGGCTGACGCCACAGCACTCTAGCCTAGGCAACAGAGTGAGACTCTGTCTCAAAAAAATAAATAAATAAATAAATAAAAATAGATTTAAATCAGATCTAAAATTCATTTTCTCTTTTGCACTAGCCATGTTCAAGTGCTCAATAACCACACATATTGGACAGTGCAGATATAGATTTCCACCATCATAGATCATTATGGGCTTTTCAACACATAAATGTAAGGAAAAGAAAGACATGGAGGTAATCTTGGATATTAAAAGACATTTCCAATAATTCTTCAAATGGCAAGAGGAAACTCCTATCTAGGGATACATGCTGGAGTGAAAAACCGAAAGTGAAACCTACAGAAGTGGCTACTATAAAAGTTAGGATTTGGGGGTGCAGATATGATTGGGAAAGGGCCCAAGGAGGTGCTTTGCGGCAGCTGACCAAGTTTGATTTCTTGACCTGCTGGTGGTTACAGGGATGCTCACTATAGAATAATTCATACATTTGTTTTGAATCTTTGTTTCTTTTTTTTAAGACATCGATAGAACTTATTTCAGAGAGGTTTGTTTGTTTAGCCAATGTCAGAACAGGATACTCTGTCTCCTTTAGCTCCAGTGAAATCAGACACTGGGGCAGGAGCTCAGGTTGACCATGTCTTGCTTGGTTTCCCAGGAGACTCTAAAGCACAGTCACGGTTGAGCAGGACCAACGACATGGTAGTTCTCCAAGTATCCAACAGGCAGCTTCAGGATCACAGGGGACTGATTGTAAGAAATGCGTTGTCCTTGCCTGAGAACTTGCTAGAAATGCATATTCTCAGACCCTGCTCCATTGACTGAATCAGAAACTCTGGGGGTGGGGCCCAACAATCTGCATTTGAACAAGCCCCCCCAGTGTTTCTGAGGCAAGTTCTAGTATGAAAACCAGGGGCTGCACCAAGTAGAGCCATCTCTAATTTTTCAAAGGCTCAGGCCTGTTCCAGGATGAAAAGAACAAAGGTTCTAGAAAGTGCTGGCAGTGCCCGTGATTTCAGACTCAACTCAAATGTACAGAAATCTCTCCTGGCCTGCAGTCCCAGGACAGCAGGAAACAGAGGGAATGCAAATGCATGTTTGGGCTATTTTTCAAATTATGACAATCTGGTAGATCCCCTCGGCTCTGATAATGTGATATAGGGAGATGATGATGATTGCTTTAGAGCAGGCATATTTTCAACTCTAAGCTAGTTCCATTACTGAACCTTAATGAAGCTTAATGGTAACATTGCTGAACTCTGTATGTAGATTTAATATGCAGAAATTATCCTTTTAGAACAACTCGACAACAACAGCAACAAGAAAAGCCATGAATCTGTGCTCATTGGAGTTCTGAGAGCACAGCCCCTCAGGAGGTAAGCCCAGTGGAAGTGCATTTGCCACAGGCTTAGGGGCTTGGCCAAGAAGGCTGTTTCTTTCTTATTTATAAATGCTGTGGCAGGTTTTTTGCAACCTTCATCTGAGCAGTGTATTAAGTGGAAATGTCTAAAACTTGCTATTCTCTCTCAAAGTACCTTTTGGAAGACATGGCTCTAAAACTGGGAAGCTTCATTGCATTTGGTTATTTGCAAAGGGAGATATTTTTAAAGTGATGTGAGAGAAAGAATAGAATTATTATTCCCTCTGGGTTGGCCTTGGCTCTTCAAAGCAAGGATTGGGCACGCGCTATTGACCATGCACCAGGAAGGCACAGGCTTTGTGCTATTACTCTAGGGCCAGGAGAGATGTGTGTTTATCCATCAAGAGGCAAGAACTCTTCTGGGTCACCCCTCTCCTTCCCCAGCTGTAGCTTGTGTCAGAACACACCCAGACTGCAGGTTCCTAAGCTCTGTTTGGTGCCAGTGACTTTTTCACGTACCTAAAGGCCCTGAGATGCCCATTTTAGAAAGGATCATAAAAGAAATCAGGGAGAAGAATTACTTTTTCTAGAACCGTCCACACCTTTGTTTTCTGGTTCCTGAGACGGGGGCACGAGTACTAAGATTGCACTAGGGTCTGTGGATACAAAGATGGACAGAGGTGGTCCCTGGCTTCAGGGACCTTGCAGTCCATGGGGTAGACAGAGGCTGAACAAGGACAGTATGGGATGATCATTGCTTGGTGCTGGCACGTGCCTTAGTTTAGAAAGAATGTAGAAGGGCCCTTTGCAGGGGGTGCGAACTGGGGAGAGCTTCACAGAGAAACTAGACTGTGGGCTGAGGTGGGAAGAATGAGGATGTCTTGTGGGGAGGGGCAGACAGCTAGTGGGAGGGTAGACAGAAGGATCAGCCTTGAGAAAGGTTTGGAAGGTGAATCCAGTCCAAAGCAGGGGGACTGGGAAGGACCTCGGAAGACCTGAAGAGGCGGCAGTAGCTGAAAGGTAGCCTGGTCAGGAGGAGCGTGAAGGATGTTCCCTGCGGGTGGAACCGCATTGCTAGTGACCTGTGATGAGAGGGGTGAAAATAATTGAGAAACAGAGAGAAAGCTGGTGTGACTTGAGAGCAAGTAGAGAGACAGGGAAGAGGGGAATGGGAGGGGAGGCTGGAAGGCAGGTGGGGGCTGTTCTGTGAGGGGCTTGTAACTTGTAAGGATCTGGGTCTTTGGATTAAAGCATCGGTCTCAACCTAGGTGAACATTGGTGTCACCTGGAAAGCTTTAAAAATACTGAGCTGTGGGCCCTGCCCCCAGAGATTCTGATTCGGTCTGGGGTGCTGCCAGAGTATCAGGAATTTAAAAGGTGCTCAGGTGATTCTCATGTGAAGACAAGCTTGAGAGCCACTAGATAAAATGTTTCATATATATATATATATATATATATATATGCTGATTTCCATTTTGAAAGATCAGTCTGGCCGTTGTGTGGGGGGAAGGGAGGCATGGGGCAGGGTGGATGGGAGGGGACCCCATGAACAGACCAACGCAGCATCCTCGGTAGCTGGTTAACCAGCCTCTGTGATCAGAGCATTTCATTGTCTGTTAGAGCAGCCAGCAATTTATCTATAACTGTTAGAAACTTAGGAAGGGTAATTTTGCTTCTGTAGTTTTTTTTCCCTCCTTTTATTTTTAAACATTAAGTCCAATCTGCTTTCTTAAAATTTAAAGAAATTGTTCTACTCTTTGCTCTGATGGACAGGGCAGAACAAGCTGCCTTCTACCTCTTCTACATGACAACTTGCCAATAATGGAAGAGGATGATTATGGTACCCTAAAGCCACTTCGCTTTAATACTAGATGCTTGGACTTATTAACTATTTCTCATGCCATGGGTTTGAGTTCCCTCCTCTGAGCATATCCTAATTTCTCATTAACATGTCTTCTTGAAATCTTTCTTGCTACATATGTTTTTTTCCCCCTTTCTTTACTTTAGTAAGCCATTTTGGTTGTTAAGGGAAAATGCTAGGAGAAAATATTATGCCAAAAACAAAGCTTTGATTTTAAAAATTACCCATTTGTTTTCTATAACAAATAATATGTAAATGATATATATAGAAAGGCACTTAAAGTTTTACTGTTGGCATTGGAAAGAGTTGAAGTCAGCATCTGAAATTCTTACTTTCCTATTTGTTCTGCATGCTTAATGAATGTAACTTATTTTTAGCAAGAAAGTAGAAGCTACAGGGAACTTTCCCCTTCATTTTTCTCTGAAATTTTAAATTAACTGCCTTGGAGAATTTAACTCAGCACAAAAACAATCTTCTGTCTCTAAGTGTTGAAAAGTGATATGAATTAGCATCACTACCATTGAGTGTTACTGTGGCTGGAGTGGGCTCATCAATTTGCATGTCAGTTATCTCACTTAATCCCCATCACAACTCAAGAGAGGCATGATCGTTATCTCACTCTATAGATGGAGGAGGAGGACTTAATAGCTTGCCCAGGATCACACCATAGCACCCCAAATTTCTGTCTCTACAGCACAGCACCCCTTTGACTCTCATCTTCAAAAGCAAGTTTACACCATGATTAAAGAGCAAGGGCCAGCTTGGGTCCATATTCCTTCGAGAAACTTTCCCAGGTGACCTAAGCTTCATGACCACACCTTTCCCTGGATGTCATAACACCCATTACACTGGAGGAGACAATTATGATAGGGCCCATGACACCGCCATTATGCACAGTTATTAACCACTGAATTATTATTTCACTCCTTATCTCTATGTGGCAAAAAAAAATTTTCTCCACCTAGACTGTAAGTTTTTCAGGGAAGGGCTATCTCTTAGGAGTCTTTGCTTTCCCAGAGCACTGAGCACATTGCTCTCTCCATATGCCAGACAATCAATTTACTTGAATTAATGAATGAGTGAATGAATGAATAACAGCCAGTTCTTTTGGGAAACATACATAAGTCTTGGAAAAATCCCCCGAAAAGCTAAGAACAGAAAGGCGCAGGGGCTAAGTGCATGGGCATAGAAGTTGCACACTTCTGGGCCCAAGTTCCAGCTTTGTGACCTTGGGCAATATTAGTCACTTCATCTATAAAATATGAATAATAACACTCATCCCAGAAGATTATTGTGAGTGTCAAATGAGATATTATGTGTAAATCCTTTAACCTGATTTCTGGCCTGTTAACATAAATGGTAGCATCATTGTCAGATCAAATATCTAAATCATCCTTTATCATTTATCAAGAGCTTTCCTGAATATTATTTTATGTGATTATTGACAGATGTTTAATGAACAATATAATGTGCTGGGTACATGGTGGCAAACACGTAGGCATGGGCGCTGACCCCATAAAGCCTTTTCTACACAAACAGTGAGATCTATAGGGGTAGCTATAGTTCTTCCCATTCTACCTATGAGAACAGAAGAACTCAGGGGCATGACCAAGACTGGCCATTCAGTGAACTAAAATTCAAGCTGTGTTCTGTTCCTGCCTGCCGTGGTTTGAATATGTCCCCCCAAAGTTTATGTGTTGGAAAATTAATCCCCAATGCAATTGTGCTGGGAGATAGGGCCTAATAAGATGTGATTGGTCATGAGGGTGGAGCCCTCACAAATAGGTTAATGTCACTATCATGGGAGCCAGCTAGTCATCATGAGAGCAGGTTGTTATGGAAAGAGTCCAGCCCCTGGTGTCTCTTTCACACATGCTCTCTTGCCCTCCTACCCTTCCATTTTGGGATAAGAGAGTGAGAAGGTCCTCCCCAGATGTGGCTGCCTGATCTTGGATTTCCCAGCCTCCAGAACTGTGAGCTAAATAAACCTCAATTCTTTATAGATTGCCCAGTCCTTGGTATTATGTTACAGCAACAGAAACTGCCTCACAGGATTCTCTCACCCTGGCAGCCAGCTGGGCTACAAGAGCAGTAATTCCATGGGCAATGCTGTTTCCAAACCACAGAGTGGTGTTCCTTGTAAGTACGTTCATGTGCATGGGTGTTAATTTAGCTACAGCTATTAGCCTTGATTTGTTTCATGTTAAATAAACCTGAACAGACATGACACAGTATAAAATTAAGGACTGTTTGATTCCTCAATATATTAGCTATTAATGAGTAATTGTGAATAGCAACGTGCAAGGACTGCAGATGTGTAATTTGTATGTACATGTGTATGTCAGGATTGGTAGGAAATGTAAAATATTAAGTTATGCTGCTTAAGATAGTCTATGACAGGTCTACTGGTGGGGTCACTTAATTGTAAGTATCTGTACAAAAAAATCCCACCACCAGTATCTTCTCCCCCCAACCCCTTTGCCCAGGAGATATACTACATATCTATTTAATTATCCTCTTTTTAAATTCTTATTTTAATAAATTATGTGTCTATGTTCCTATTTGGTTTGGGTTTTGATCCTTGGTAGCCTCTTGTCTTTGCGATCTATATAATTCTGTGGATAAAATCTACCCATAATCATGGTGGATCTTAGCAAATGACCCCTAGAACCAAGTCTAAATTTAGATTCATATTTGTTCCAAACTCTGCCAATTAGGAATTTTCTTTTTTTCAGCCTGGGTTCTAATGAGCAGCACTTACAACTTCTCCATAGCGAACTCAGATACCAGGGCCTTGAAAATATGGATCCTTCTCTTTGAGTGAATATTCATTCTAGGATGTTTGTGGTGCCTTATAAATAAATTTAACCGTAGCTACATGCTGTCAAAATTATGATTTGACAGTGGAAAGGGAATTTAGAAGACTTGATCCTTGGCTTTGTCATTTACCTGTCTTTTAACTGCAAGCAAATGTGAAACTCTTCAAAGCTTGGTTTCCTTACCTTCATACTGGAGGTGACGATGCCTCAGAGGGCCTTCTTGAGGCTCAGATGAAATTATACCGTGGACATGCTCAGTGGTGTCCTACAGTGTGACAGATCGGCCAGTTCTTGCACATTACCGATCCCTTGCTTTGTCCACTTCCACAGGGATGGGGAGGTTCCAGATAGCTGGCTTTCATTTGTCCAGGGAGCAAGCAGCCCATGATCTACATCATAGATGTGGATTTACAGCCTCTGCAAAGATGGTAGAACTGGCAAGTCAAATGCATATTAAAAACAAACAAACAGTAGCCCATAAAGTAAAACAACAGGGTAACAAGGTAAACAGTAGTAAACAGGAAGGAAAAGGGTATGAATTTGAGATTATTCACTTGGCTGTTTTCTCAGATCACAGCAAACTATGGGAAAAGATCACGAGACCTGAAATACCCTCCTCCTTCCCATCTCTCTCCCATGTATGGTGAGATTTATGGTTTTAAAGGCTGTGTAATAGAGCACACATGGTCAAGTCATTGTGGGCAAGCTAGGGCTCAACTTCATGACAGTGGTAGGGATGGCAGTGAAAAAGTATCAGCAAAACTCGTCCCTCAAAGTCTATTCACAGGGACACTGACAGGGCCATTCCACATAGCACATCCTGCAACTGGTTAGGCTAAGTCCTAAGACTGAGGCCAGGAGGTGAGTGTGGCTGGCAGCCTGGCAAGCGAGGATGTGGGCAGGTCAAAGGATTCAGGCATCCTCAGTCCTCAGAGACCAATGACATTTGTCTGGGGTTAACCCAGAGCAAGGCTAGCGTGGGCCACGTCAAGATTGCTGAGCTCTGTTTTGTGGCTCTCAGGCTGTGGCCTGGCCTGTTACACATTTCAAAATAAGCACTTTCACCTTTTCCCCTCTTTGTGCTTTAATATGATGGTTTAAAAATTACTAATATGAAAATATAGTTTATGGAAGGAAATTTAGAAACTATAGAAAATTAAAAAGAAAAATCATTTGTATTATGTTGTAAACCTTTCAGCACTTTGTTTTCTTTTCTGTTTACTATTTAAAATATGCACACAGGGATTTTAAAACAAAACTGGACTCAGACTGTATTTTCAGCTGTCTTGATTTATTTATTGTGTCATGAACATTTTTGATAAATAAGGTTTTTAGTGTATCACACTCAAAGTAAATTTATCACAGGGCCCTCATGGCAGCAGCCAGCTCAGGGTACAAAAGCATTGTTCTTTGGGCAGAACTATTTACAAACCAGGGAAGTGACGGTCACTTAAAGTATGTTCACGTGTAGAGATGTTAATTCACCTGTAGCCATTAGCTTGGTCTGTTTGATGTGTAGTACAGGTTGAGTATACTTTATCTAAAATGCTTAGGAATGGAAGTATTTTGGATTTTAGATTTTTTTCAGATTTTAGAATATTTGTTTGCACTATACTTACTGATTCAGTGTCTCTAACTGAAAAATCTGAAATCCGCAGTGCTCCAGTGAGCATTTCCTTTGAGTGTCATGTCAGTGCTCAGAACATTTTGGATTTGTTTAAGTTAGATATTTTTATGTAGGTAAAACATATCATTTTGGATTTTGGAGCATTTCAGATTTTAGATTTTTGGATTGGGGATGCTCAACCTGTAGTCTGTTGTATGAAGGTACTGTATTTTTAAAAATCACTTCTTTCTTGTTGGTCATTCAGATTATTTTCTTTGAACAGATAGCATGAAAAACTACAAATCTCCATGTAGCAATGTATCCTGCTACCAGGGCCTCTGTCTCAGTCTCGTGACTAGTGCTTTAGTTGGGAGAGGATGATAATTCCTGAGTCCTGTCCTTTCTTGTCTCTGCCACTTTATGCTGTTATTTTTTGGAAATTTCATTGAATTCTTTGATTCATTCAAGAGGAATGCTGATGGTGAGATCAGAGAAGGGCCATACCTGACCACAGAAAAATGTGATGCTTGAGGAGCAGAGGGAGACCTGCCAGATTTCTGATTGATAGGGATCTTCACTGCCCAATTACTACCCGCATGTGGGTAGTGGCTTCTGCATTGGAAAGCATGGGAGCAACAGAACTTCCATCATCAGAGCAAGTTCTATTGGACAGTGCTGGTATAGAACGTGGTTCTGGGTGGGGAGGCAGGACACACATACAGTAGAGAAGAAAGTATCTATCTATAGAAGATAGATATACAGATAGAAGAAAGTATCTATCTGTATATTTTTTAAGGTTGATAGGTTTTCTCTGTTAAATGCAACAAAGCACATGTCAGCTCACATTATGGGTACACATTTATCTCTGTAGGTCTGATAAATAGCAGACAATTGTCCCAGATCCTTGCAGTAGATTGACTGCCAGTTTGTTTTATTAATGTGTGTTATATGTTTTAATTTTTCACTTGTGTTCTCAATGGCTTTTTAGTGAGAAGTTGAGAGAGGCTGTATCAGGGATTGCTGGGCAGACAAAGTATTTAAAGAAGCCCCATCCATCTAGCACTTTCCTTTAAATTGAATTCTGAAATTTTGAAAACTAAAATAATGTAACTGGCCACGTGTGAGTTGTTTCTCTAGCTCCTTAGGAAAGTTCCTGTAATTCGGGGCGAGGTCTTTCCTTCCTGGACGCATTCCCACGTAAGGGTGCTTCAGCGAATTGATCACAGGCGATGGACCAGTAGGGAGGTTGCTGGTGTGCTATGACAGCTCATCACCTCATCCCTTCTATGCGGGTCTTTTGTAGTTAAGACCAATGGCTCTTCTCCCCTGTGACCTTCTCAGGCTCTGTTCCCCGAACTTCTCCTTCATCCTATCTCTCCCTTGTCCCACCAGACTGCTAGTCTCTGAGGGGCGAGCCCGGAGAACAGAGTGATTTTTCTCCTGTCATCTCCTTCAGATGTACTTTCTGTGCATCTGCCCTGTCATTTACCATAAGACACTAATGAATCCCACAGAAATACAGGCCACACGTCTCCAGAAGTGTCCTCCCTGCTCAATCCCCTGGATGATTACTCAAGTCCTCTGAGACGCCCGGCTACCCCAGCCGGGGAGCCTGCCTTCTGCAGGGGCCAGGGCTTGGGTTTGACACCTTGTACAACCCACGTAAACAAACTCTGGCTTGTCCCCAGGGCAGGTGTGACATAAGCATCGCCCCTGGGGGGCAGCTGGGAGGCAGTGTGTCTGCTGTCTGTCCGGAGGACGGGAGCTCAAGCTGCCCACACATACTGCGGGGCTCATTTTGTGACACTGCCCCTCCCCCAACACACACGTAGGCACAAGGACATTTCCCATGGGAGCCCTGCCCTGGGGGCCCAGAAGGAGAAATAGAAACAGCATATGCTGCCGGGGCTTGTGTTGTAGTGGCTTTTATAAAGAAAAGTTTTTTAAAGACTCTTTTCAGGAAGGTAAAGGATTCTGCAGAATCCTGTTAGCAGGCAGAGGCCAGTTCTGTGCTGGCACAGGCTCCTAAGCGTCTTCAAGCCGTCTTTGAAGAGGTCTCCAGAGCCCATGAGGAAGGCAGGTCCAGCACGTGGGAGGAAACCTGAGTCGGAGGGTGCAGGTCTGCAGGAGGGGCCTCCGGCAGGGGAGATCCTGCACCCTGGCTCCAGAGAGATGCTCAGCCTCCCCTGCCCCGCATGCTGGAGCTGGCTTGGCACCTGGTCTGATGAATAACGCAGGATTCTCCAAAATCGCTTTGCTCTGAAGGCTGGTATTCTCAGATATCAAAATATTAATAGAAACCAAGACTGGCCCTCTCCCCAACTGAAGGTCAGACATTTCAGGATATGAGAGGCCACGTGATCTGTGGGACTAAAAGAGAGACTAGTTGGTGCCACATGGGAATGTACTTCATTTTATAGTCAACCCCTCCTGTTTTGAACTTCAAGTGTTTCGGCTCTAGGTTTGACTACGTGTGGAGTCTGCGGACACTCCGGCGGGCTTCCGGTGGGTTCGAACAAATAATCCCACAGAGCTCCCTGTGAACGGCACCATCGGAGTGGGAGAGGGCTCCTGGCAGGTTGTAATGCTTCCTTTGGATTTTGGTTCTGCCTAAGATGCATGACGTTCTGCAGTGGGCCGGGAGATTGGCTCCCACTCTGCTCAGGCCTTCGGACGTTGATCTCTCAGACAGGGAGCTACACTCCAGTCGGTGTGGGAGGGAGTGCTGCTGGCTGCCAGGTCCAGCCATTGGGGCCCTTCCCAGCCTGGCCCCACTCTTCTCTGGCCTTAACTCCCAGTGCTCCCTTATACACACATAGCAATTTTAGTTGTTCCTGTGTTACCCCTCAAACCCAGCAAAGCTGAGAAGCTAAACACAACCATACTTTTCAACTTCCGTTTTTGGTGGGGTGGAGATTGGTCTTCCCTTGTTTTCTTGGCCTGAAATACCCTCTACCTCCTCCCCACTCACCCGTCAAAATATTTTCCACCATTATGTGCCTACTAAAATGGCCAAATTCCAGAACACGGACAACACGAAATGCAAGGATGTGGAGCAACAGGGACTCTCGTTCATTGCTGGTGGGAATGCAAGATAGCACAGCCACTTTGGAAGGTGGTTTGGCACATTCTGATGAAACTAAACTTACTCCCACCATCTGATCCAGCAGTCACTCCCCTTGCTATTTACTCAAAGAAAGCTGAAAGCTTATGTCCACACAAAAACCTGCACGTGGGTGTTTACAGGAGCTTTAATCATAATTGCCAAAACTTGAGAGCAACTGAGATGTTCTTCAGTAGGTGAATGGATAAACAAATGGTGATATATCCAGACAATGGAGTATTCAGCACTGAAAGGAAATGAGCTATCAAGCCATGAAAAGACAGGAATCTTAAATGCATATTACTGAGTGAAAAGCCAGTCTGGAAAGGCTACATGCTATGTGATTTTAACTATATGACATCTGGAAAAGGCAAAACTATGGAATCAATAAGATCAGTGGTTGCCAGGGGGTAGGGAGAGGGAGGGAGGGAGGGAAGGATAAATGGGCAAAACACAGAATTTTTAGGGCAGTGAAGCTATTCTTTGTGATACTATAGTGGTGGATATGTCATTATACATATTGCTCTGCTCGTTCCATGAGCTGGTTCTGTAAGCAAATCTATTGCTCCCACTTCACTTCCTCATAGCTGCCCTCCCTCTCCTTCCCTAGGCTGGGCCCATTTCTCTCCATTGGTCTTATAGATTCTGGGCTTACTACCTTCTCTCCCAGCCCCACCCATGACCTCGTGCAGCCAGAGTGATCTTCCAACATGCAAATCTTGCGTACCACCCACCGCCCCCATTGCTGGGAGGGTCTGCAGATGTGGCCCCTGTGCCTCTCTCCACCCATCCTGAATGTCCACTGCTTGGCTGGCTCTGCTCTTTTCTGCTCCCGGATCATCCACACCACGCTGCCTCTGCCTGGAACCTCCACACCCCCTCCCACCCCATGGCTGTCTCTCAGATCTCAGCTGGTCATGCTCTTCTTCCACCAGCTTCCCAGCTGGCTGGGTCTAAGGTGGAGGCTTCTCAACGTGCTTCCTTGGCAGCTTCCCTGTCTTCCCGTCAAGTTCCCCAAAGGCTCTGCCCACTTCTACTCGTCTTTGTACCCCTGGTACTTAGTCAAGTGTCAGGTACACAGGCAGTGCTTAATCTATATTATTGAATAAATAGATGCATGAATGAATATTTAAATATGTCAAAAACAGCCTCATGAGACGGGCAAGTGGACATGATGATTTCTAGTCTACTAACCGATAGCCAGCAGGTTGAGCATCTTGCTGGATGTTACATAACTTAGAAGAGCTAGCTCAAGAATCTAAGATTTGAACCTCTTAGTTCAGTGGGTTTCCTCCTCATCCTCTTGGACCAGTTACTGGAGGGACAGAGCAGCATTTACCTCCCCTTTACTACCTTGGCTGTACATTTCTCCCGAGGTAAAAGAAGGACACTGGAGATAATTCTACCTTGCCCCACTGAGACAGCATCAAAGCTGTCAGGAGATCAAATTCATGTAACGTATGATCAGTCAATGAGCTATCTCTGCTGGTTAAGGAGAGCATCAACAATGATGAGCTAATTCCAATTCATCATTTTCGTGTTTATACAATTCATTGTACTAAGCCTGTGCTTAAAAATCACATTTCTTAAAGTTGTCATTCTAGTCTTGCTTCTAAGAGTTTTGCAAATGTCATTCCTTCTACTTGAAATTCAGCTGCCCTATTTGTATATTTTGACTTTTGAGTATTTTTACATCTTACCACGTCCATGTCAAAGTCTCAACAAAACACATCAGCCAGAAGGTGAGCATCTGAGCCTCTGTTCAGGTTCAGTGTCATGCCCACTGCCATGAGGGATACGAGAGATACCAAGCTAGCTTTGCCATCAAATACTGTATGGCCGAAGAGTAGGAGCAAACTAATTCCTCAACCACAGATCGATTAAAAAAATAAAAATAATTACCATTTATTGAATACTTAGTATGTGCCTGACACTGTGCTGAGTATTGTGAGCTGTAATTTTATTTAACTTTCATGATGAATGTAAGAGGCAGGTAGCAGTGTTAGGTCAGTTTCACAAATGGGGAAATTTAGGCTTTGTTTCTAAACTTGAACATCTATGTGTAGCAGGGCCAGAACTTGGATCTGGTTCTACTTTCATAAATCAATATATCTCACTGCCTCCTAGTGTATAATAAAGCACTAAATCATGGGTATAGACAGTTTCCCATATGCTGAGAAAAGAGGCAGAGAGTAGTATGCACACAACACAGACCCCTGGAAGCAGGTACCTTGTTCAACACCTTTACTAGTTCCTTCCAAGGGCAGATTTCAGATGATGTAGGGAGTTGGAGCTCAGATTTGGCTTTTATTTCTTGTGAGAAGTTTCCTCTTTGCACTTCTATAATAGATTCTTCACTAGAATCTTAAGAGCTTATGAGATCCTTCCAGGCTTTAAGATACACATGAATCAAGGAAAACAATTGGTTGTGGTGCACACAGCATTCAGCTGGAATTAATCACATATTTTATAAGAGAGGTTGCAATAGAATTTCAATTAATTTTTAGCTTGGAAAGAAGGTATGCTAAATTGTAGCCAAAATTCTTGAAGGAAATATGTCTGCCTCAGGCATTACTTGCTCTCCTGAGGGAATAGCATGCACCTTGGTGGTGGATCCATAGATTTCTGCTCAACTCCTATAACCTAAACACCTACTGTGTGTAATACACTATCAGCCATTCAACAGAAGTGAGGTCCTTGCCCCTGTCTCAGGGGACATATTCCTCACATACACATAACAATATAGCACAAACATTACTCCTAACCTTTCCAGGATTTTAACCTTTTAGAATCTGATAACTCTACGAACCCTCTCTATACAAAACTGTATAAACAAACAAAATTTGGTATGCATGTCAGGGGCAAGGGTCAAATTCTTCCTGAAGTGCATTCTTTCACTACCACTGTGGTAGTATTTCTCAATCCTGGCTAGGGACCAAGATCATCTGTGAAGAGTTATAAAAACATCACATACCTAGAACCTACCCCACATGTTCTAGTTCAGTAAGTCTTAGATATGGGTCCAGGGTTGAGAGGGGAAAAAAATCTTCACAGGTGGTTCTGATAAGCAGCCAATTTTAAGTACTTAAAGACTATTCTAAGGGTTTATGGGCCCAAGTTAAGACTCTTTCCAGTAGGAGATACAGTAATTCAGAGGGGCTTTGGGCTGAGGACAAGCATTGAGGACTTCATTGAGGAGATAGGATTAAACCTGAGTTTCAAAGTGCTTTTATTATGCAGGGAAGAGGGAAAAAGAGGATAAAGAAGCCGAGGTACAGAGGTAGGAAAATGTGTGGCTTGACCAAGGATTGGAGAATAGATTCAATGAGCCACAGCACAGAATTCACTTGGGCAACAATTGGAGAGGATTTGTGGAAGTGATTTAAGATTCTTTTGGTAGAGTGTGCAGTGTGGCTTGGAGATGGGAGGAGCAGAGGGCAGAGTGACCAGCTAGAATTCCCTTCCACCTCTACAGACTTGATGTCATGAGGGCCCTTCTCAGTGCTACGAGGAGGACTCGGGGTCTACATGGGAGATGGATTACACTGGAGACACCAGCAGGACTTGGCCGTGGGCTGGCTGTGCAGAGCTGAGGGACAGGGGTCAGGCTGCGACTCCAAGAGGGCAGGGACCAAGTCGGCTCTGCTGACCATTGCATTCCCAGGATCTGGCAAGGCCCACTACATAATGGACATTCAACACATATTTTTTAATGAAGAAATAATTATGTGGAGGTTAAGTATGGGAGGGGCCCCAGAGAGCTCTTATGTTCCAAATGTGTGTCATGGGGAAAATGGACTTGCTGTTCCCTGGGAAGTGTTGCAGAATCCAGGAGTGGGATGGACACAGAGCTGGCTTTGGAGAAGAAATGACAAGGTGCACATTATACCTGCATTTCACTGAATCTGGTGATGTCAAGTGATGTAGGCTGTGTAATCAGGGATTCTAGTCTCCCAAACAAGGTGGAAAAGAGGTGGGTAATAGGTGAGAGAAAGAATAGAATAGTCGAAGTAACACTTAAATGAGAGTCAGGAAATCCAAATTTGATTTCTTAGCCACCAACTTGCTTCCCCTCTCTGGGTGTTTTCTCATGTTTACAATAATGAGGTTGTATCAGACAGACTCCAAGTAGCACATTAGGGCTAGAATGGTACATTGTATGGGATTCTGTGCCAAGCAGGCTGTGGTAATTGGTGCTTAAAATGACACTTGGGGTGTAGGCAATGGGTGGGGAAGACAAGTGACTGTAATAATGACCCAACAGCAAGCTCCAACCCACACATGTTGGTACCATGGACAGCTCCCTGTCTGGCCATTGCTCCTTGGCAGGAAATCACAGAAACCCTGCAAGCTACAGATCAGACAGGCCAGGATTTCTCCAGAAAGTGTGTTCTAGAAGTGGGGTGTCAATGGATACTTACACACACACACACACACACACACACACACACACACACACACACGGTTCTAGGTTCAAATAAGTTTGAAAAACTCTATATTAAAGTTAAAAGATTTCTTCCTCACTGTACTTTTTAATAGCATTTAATATGCTCATTTTCTCACTGGGATGCTAATGTACTGGATATACTTCCTTTAAAAAAAAAAAACAGAAAGAAAATTGTAATTAGGCACATCTCAGCAGGCAGGATGGGGCAGCTGGCTCCCTGCCGGCTTGTTGAGAGCCCTCAGTAATGCCTGTCAGTGAGATGGCTCTTGGTGGAGTCACTGAGGAGGAAGATCAGTGGACCCCAAGTGCCTCTCAAAGGTTAAAGGAAGCTTCTGTAATTCTGACTGCACATCTGCCCCTATATCCTGAGATGATATCTGGTGTCCTAGCTTCCAACTGCATTTGGCTCCCATCGGTGAAATGATATTAGCCATGTGTTCATATTCACCCCCCCATCTACGTTCTCCCACTCCCAACCTGCCCCTTTGCTCATTACTTGTTTTGTGGGCACTTATATTTTTGTAGCATAAAATAATGAGGACTCTGAGGACTTCCACCTTGCAAAGCTGGGATTGATTTAAAAGGTTTGTCACTAGGCAGCACAATTCCCAAGTGGCGTGGTTGCTGTCTGTCCACTTCTGTTCAGCTGAAGGCATGCTCTGGAAGTGGTCTTTTGTGCCTTTAGTGCAGGGGGGTCCGATGGGGGATGGGCACCTACTTGCTGTTTGATTACTGACTGTGTTAGTGGTTCCTGATGATTTTTGGCATGCAATGAATACCTTTAGTCAGAAACAAAACTTCCTCTGGGAGAGCTATTTGTTAAATCCAATCAATGAGCATTGGCCAAGTACTTATTGCAACGGATCCCTGCTATTTTGTCTCTCTCTTCTCCCTTCCTTTTGTGAAACTGTCCCTCTCCCACTTACGCAGTTCCAAAAGCTACTTGTCATAATTCCTAGAAGACTCAGAGAGGAAAGAAAACCTTTGGATAAAAGATTTTCTGAGGTTGGAAGTACAAATAGCGTGTATAGAGAGAGACAAGCAGCTGACATCCTGGGTGGGGCACAGAGGGTGGGTGGAGGCCTGAGGGAAGGAATCATATACATGCCCCCAAATGGTGCCCAAGGTCATGCCCCCAAAGAGTGAGAGGGTTTGCATTAGACATGACCCCCACTGTGGTCTTCCCAAGAGGACAACATTTTATGGTTCATCTCTGTGTCCCCCAGCATTGCCATGCAGTAGGAGGTCAATATTTATAGCACCTATAGGTACACTGTCAAGTAAAAACTAACACTCCTTATGTACTTTATGCCAGGCATGGTACTGATGACATGCACGTTGAGCAAACCATCACGCTGATTCTCCTGTACCATCTTTCCTGTTGTGCAGTTTGGGAAAGAGGGACTGAGAGAGCTAAAGTCACCTGGGAGGCACAACCACTGTAGATGGCAGAGACTGAGGGGAGCCCAGGTTTCTGAGTACAAAGAGAGGGCTCTGGCTTTAGGGAGAGTGGGTGGGGAATGTAAGTCTCTCCCTTAACCTGGGGTAGAGGTAACCAGTGGGAACCCAGTGGCTAGGACGAGAGTTTCCACCATGAGGCAAACGTCTGAATCCCTGTTCTCAGCCTGCTTCCCAACACCCATTGGAGATCGTCTTCTCAACCTGGACGCACAGTGCCTGTGTGTTCTGAGCATGCTGCGTACCTTTCCCCATCCTAAGCCCAGGCCAAACAACCACATGATGTGTTTGTGCTTAGGCACTTGAGTCTGTGAGACACAGTGTGATGTCTGTCAAACCCTCCCTTGATTTGCCATGGGAGACAGCCTCCCTTCTGGAACTCAAGGATGAGATCTTCCCAGAAGGAAAGCTATCAAAAGCATGCCTGTCTGAAATACCCATGGATGTGTTTATTCAACTTTGATGTAGTATATTTTAAAGTCAGTATTTTCAGTACTGAATATCAAAACAAAATTTAACAAACCAGATTTCTACCTACAGATTTAATGGTTGTCAGCTGACAAAGACCTCTCTAATTATAGTAATAAAACTCCAGCAATTTATTATGCTCAATTGAAAATACAATAATCATAATCAAAAAATTATCATTTTTATTTTCACTGAGTTTATGTGAGAGCATTCAAACTTGGCTAAAAAGTGCAATTACTTTGTGAGTGACCCTCACCTGCCTTGGAGAAATATCTTCTCAAATGTTTTCCAGTTATTGTTTTCATTAAAACTTCAAGTTTAGTTTTATTTTAGTTTCATTAAATAAAATCTTAAATAAAAATAATTTTAGTTTTATTTTAATTTAATTAAACTTTTAGTTTAGTTCATTAGGACTTTTAGTTAATAAAGTCCTTTCCCCAGTGGAAAACAATAGTTAAAAATGATAACTAAAGCTAAAAAGATGTAATAATGAAACGATAACCTGGAGCAATCCTCTTATAGGTAAGCCTAAGATATAGTGTGGATTTTTTTCCTCTTTTAGAAAGAATTGGCTGCAGAATACTGATATAAACTGTCAATTTTTTTCTCTTTTTTGTTTTCATAAGTTTTATTTTTAACTGACAATGATTATACGTATTTATGGGTGACAGTGTAATGTTTCAATACTTGTATACATTTTGTAATGATCCATCAGGGTAATTGCATATTTGTCACCCCAAACATTCATTATTTCTTTGTGATAAGAACATTCAAAAATCCTCTTTTATAGCTATTTTGAAATGTACATTACTATTACCTGTAGTACAATAGAACACTAGAACTTATCCCTCCTTAACTGTAACTTTGTACTCATTGAAAAACATCTCCCTACTCTCCTACCTCTTCTCCCCAGCCTCTGGTAACCGCCATTCTACTTTCTACTTCTATGAGATCAACTTTTTTATATTCCATATTTAAGTGAGATCATGAAGAATTTGTCTCTCTCTGCCTGGTTTTTGTCATTGAACATAATGCCCCCTAGCTTCATCTGTGTTGTCACAAATGATGGAATTTCCTAGGTTTTTTTTTTAAATAGCTGAATAGTATTCCATTGTGTTATATATACTACATTTTAAAAATTCATTCATCCATTGATGGACACTTAAGTTGTTTCCATATCGTATCTTGCCTATTGAGAATGATACCACAATGAACATGGGAGTGTAGACATCTTTTTGGCATAATGATTTCAATTCATTTGGGTATATATACCCAGTAGTGGGATTTCTGGATCATATGGTAATTGTGTTTTTTGTATTTTTGAGAAACCCCCATACAGTTTTCCAAAATGGCTGTTCTAATTTACAATGTCAACAATTCCCTTTTCTCCACATCCTCAACAATACTTATCTTTTATCTTTTTTGATAATGGCCAATCTAACAGGTGTTAGGTGAAATCTCATTGTGGTTTTAATTTTGCATTTCTCTGATGATTGGAGGTTTTGAACATTTTTTTCATATATCTATTGGCTATTTGTATGTCTTCTTTTGAGAAATGTCCTTTGCCAATTTTTTAGTAAGGTTATTTGTTTTCTTATTATTGAGTAGCTTAAGTTCCTTGTTGATTTTGGATATTTGTCCCTTGTCCAGTGAATGATTTGCAAATATTTCCCCCTATTCTGCAGGTTGTCTCTTCATTCTATTGATTGTTTTTTTCACTCTACAGAAACTTTTTAGTTTGATGTAATCCCACTTGTCTATTTTTGTTTTTGTTGTCTGTGATTTGAGGACTACCCAAAACATCCTTGCCCAGACCTATGTCATGGAGATTTTCCCCTGTTTTCATCTATAAGTTTTATAGTTTCAGGTCTTATATTTAAGTCTTTAATTAATTTTGAACTGGGAGGGGCAAAAACCTACCTAACATGTACTATGAACACTATTTGGGTGATGAGCACACCTTCAGCTGGGAATCAAGCATTACAAAAGTGATCCATGTAACCTAAAACATTTTACCCCCTTAATATTTTGAAATTAAAAAAATGCTATGGATTTTTGTACATTGTTTTTATAACCTGAGACTTTGCTGAATACTCTCTTGAGTATTTACTTCTCAGCCTAATTAAGGAAGGGTTCCTGGGTGAGGACAGATGCTATTTCTCCCTCTCAGCCTTGGCCTCCTAGGCATGTTCCATCGTGAGAAAACGGGCATGAAAATATTAACTTACACAGCAGACAATCTGATTCATCACATTGCAGAGTGTTTCATTTTACCCAAAATACTATTCACTTGGTTTCTTTAAATATCATATATTCCTCTCTAACTCAGTTACATTTAAAATAATGTTTCGGATACTTTTTTATTTCAGTGTTTTACATAGTGATGAAGAATTCAGCTCCAGACATAGGTGGAGCTGAATTTGAATCTTAGCTCTGCTCATTTCCTCAGGCAAATAACTCCGCCACGCTGAGGTTTCGGCTCCTCGTTGGGAAAACGGGAACAAAAATGCCCTCATTTCAGAGGCCCCTAGGGAGGATGAAGTGAGATAATACTCATCAAATGCCTGGCTTGTAGAAATGATAAATAATGTCAGCTATGATTATAATCAGTATTATTGATCACAAAATGCAAACCGCACATTGATTCAGCCTGATGTGTGCACTGAGAGATTCCATCCAATTTGTGCCAACAGGAGCAGTGGTGATTTTTCTAGTTTCTATATGTATTTTCAGAATCATTTTTGAGAAATAAAAACATTTCATCACTCTTGCTTTCAAGCCTTATAATTCTGACTGCTCTAAAATTCTGCAAACGTCTTTGTCAATAGAACTTCTGATTAATAGTATTATTACAGTTCCTGGAAGAGGTAGGTTTATTTTTATTTTTTATTTTGCATTGAGATACATACAATAAAATGTACCAACCATAAGTATTCAGTTCAATGAGTTCTGACAATTGTATAAGTCTTTGTAACCACAATCTAAATAAGATATAGAACATTTCTATCATCCTAGAAAGTTCCCTCATGCCTCTTTCCAGTTAATTTACCCCCAAAAGTAACCAACTTCTGAATTGGATCATCACTGAGTAGTTTTGACTGTTGTAGAATTTCATATAAATGGAATCATACAATATGTACTCTTTTGTTGTCTGACTTCTTTCCTGCAACATGTTTGAAATTCACCCGTGTTGTAGTTGTGCGTGTCAGCAGCCAGTCCTGTTTTGTTGCTGACTCTGTTCAGTTGTAGGGATGTGAGACAATGTATTGATTCTCCTATTGATGGACTTTCGGGTTGTTTCCAGATTTTGGCTATTATGAACATATTTGCACAAGTCTCAGTTTATTCAAATGTTTTTATTTTTTTTGAGTAAATACCCAAAAGTATGATTCCTGAGTCATAAGGTAGATGTATATTTAATCTTATTAGGAAACATCCAAATAGCTGTCCAAAGTGCATATACTATTTTATATTCCCATCAGAAGTGTGTGCTCCAGTTGCTGGCTTGGTGTTGACAGTCTTCCAAAAAATTTCTTCTAAGCCATTATAGTGGACCGATCTATTCCTATTATGTTTCTTTTTCTTCCTTTTGGATTAAGAACATATTTTTGTTATTTTGCTTTATCCTGTTTATTGAATTATTGGCTGTATCTCTTTGTATGATTTTTTTTCAATGTGCATCTCTAACTTATTCAGTCTGTCTTCAAATAATAATACATTAATTCACAATGGGAGAACCTTGCAACAGCATCATTTATTCATTCCTGTGTTATGTGCTCTTCTGTCATTTTATTTCCACATATGCTATCACCCCCACAATACATTGTCATTATTTTGCTTTAAACAGTTGATAGTCTTTTAAATAAATATGTATGCGTATATATGTGGGTGTATCTTAAGACAAAACTGGTTTTAAAAAATAAATGCCAGATATTTATCCTCTCTGGGCTCTTTCTATCTGCTGATGTGATCTTCCACATGGGATCATTTTTCATCAGGCTGCAATTTCTTTCTTTTCTTTTCTTTTCTTTCTTTCTTTCTTTCTTTCTTTTTTTTTTTTTTTTAGCATTTCTTGTAGTTTCAGTCTAGTTGGAGACATCTTAGCCTTTATTTTTTGAAAATGTCTGTATTTCATCTTCACTTTTGCTGGATAATGTTGCTGGCTAAAATTCTCATCCTTATCTGTATATGCTGACAATTTTGTTTTGTTGTTTTGTTGTTTTGTTTTCCTTTGCTTTTTAAAACCAGAACTTGAAAGATGTTATTCTGTGTTCCAGCCTCCACTGTTTCTGATGAAAAAGTAGAAACAATACAGCCTTCATTGGTGGTATTGTTCCCCTGTAGTAACATTTCTTCTTTTCTAGCTGCTTTTAATTTTCTTTTTATCTTGCGTTTCAGCAGTTTGACCATAATGTGCCTGGGTGTGGCTTGCTATGTCTTCATTTCTCCTTCTTGAGTTTTGAGCCTTTCTAATTCATTGGTTGATTCCTTCCATGAATTTTGGAAAAGAGAGTTGTCATCTCTTTAAAAAAAAATAATTTTTTTTCTAGCCCATTCTCTCTCCTTCTGATACTATAATGATGATATATCTGTTAGATCATTTAATATTATCTCAAAGATACTGGATGCTCCCTTTCTGGTGTTTTTGTTTTTATTTTCCTTTTCATTCACTTTTCTCTTTGGGTTTCATTTCGGATCATTCCTGTTGTCCTGTCTTCAGTGTCACTGGTCCTCTGCCATGGTCACTACTTTCAAATCTATTGAGTGAATTAATCATTTCTGATTCTTTTTCATTTCTTGTATTTCCACTTTTAAAATAGTTTTCATCTCTCTATTATACCTAGTGGAAAAGATAAATAGCTGTGTGAACTATGTCACAGTTATTTTCGGTCTCTTTCTGATAATCCAACATCCGAGTCACCTCTGTGTTTGCACTGTTTCCCCACTTGACCTTGTACCATATTTTCTTGTGTGTGTGTGCCGTGTGCATGCCTCAAGGTGTGTGTTTTTAATAATTTGTTATTGTACACTGAACATTTTGTGTAGAAGCACAGTAGAGAATGAAGTAGATAATATTCATCCACAGAAAAGGGCTTCTTTCCTGGTCATGGCCCTTGTTGGAGGCCAGTGGGGTCTGGGCTGGTGGCCACTTTAGTTGGGTTCCTTTTGCACTGGCTTCATGTGTTTGGAGTGTAAGACCAGGACTTTCTCTGCTGCCAGGATGGAGATCTGAAGACTGGTGAGATTCCAGGGATCTCCTTGATGCTCCTGCTGAGCTGCCAGGTTTCAGAACTCCCAGAGATCCCTCGTTGTTCTTTGTGTGGCTGAGAACTCGCAGCCTCTGCTTTCCAGCCTCGCCTCTGGCTCTCCACACCCCAGGGGACTTCTCTCTGCCCTTCTGCGCAGCCCACCTGCTGGAGGGCTACCGTCATGTCCTTATTAAGTCCCAAAGTGGGAGGGTGGGTTTGTATTCTGACTTTTAAATTTTATTTTGTCCTCTTCATCATGGTGTTTTTAACACGTGATAGAAAAGAGCCAGTGACACCAGGCCAGCAGCCTCTAGGATAAAGAAGACAGGAGCGAATCTGAGCAATGCGTCTCTTGTCTCTTGACTCCACTTCCTCCCAGTCCCCCAGAGCCGGGCTGCCTCAGACTTCCCCTTTGGCTTGTAGCTTCCGCCTTCCTCTCTAGGCTGCTTCTTCTCAGCCTAGAAACACACAACTCTCTCGTTCCAAATGAATCCTGTCTTGAACCACATCTGCGGCAGGTGCTGTCTGGGAGCCGCTGCTGCTCCAGCTCCTCCACTCGCTGCAGTCTCACTTCTGCCCCAAGAAGACCCGCTGCAATTATAATAGCAGTTGGCTCTGAAACCACCCCCCAGGGGAGGGCTTGTCCCTGACTGAGACATCTGAAGACCCTCTCGCCTAGCTGGGCCCAAGTACAGGGGACAGACAGGGAAAAGACTGAGGGTATTTCGGGTCATGTATTTTGCAGATGGACCAGATAGTGTGGGGTGCGAGAAACGCCACTGCTCCAGCAGCTCAGGGCCACGGGGAGGGCTGCGCCTGCTGTTAATTGGGTGGAGAACTCTGATCTTCGCTTTGCCTAGACCTAGGCAGCCGCCCCTCTCTGCCCCTCCCTGAGGAGACAAGGGCCTGTTCTGGGAGGCTGGAGGGAGGATGAGACCCTGCTTTCTTGCATCGGGGCCCAGGCCAACCTCGCTGCAGCCGCCCGACGCCTGTGCTTTCCACGTGCCGTGTGTAAAGGCCGGATGTGGAAAGGAAATGCTGAGAGCAAACACGTAAAATTAGCCAAAAAACAAAAAATTAGAAAGGTAAAATGATAAGTGAAAATTTATAATGAAATTGATTATCTGACAAAATAAAAGTTAAGGCCAACAAGACCGAATGGCGGGGAAATTAGAACCACTCTTTGTGTTGAACGCTCTGGGATGGGCTCAATACATGTCACGACCTTGACCCTCCAACACAGGCCAGCTCCACAGAACTCTCATTTCCTTTACTGACTCTAATGCAACCTGATTTTGGATTCAAGCCCCCCAAACTGCTGGGCTGGTGGGAAAGGAGATCTCAGTTATCTTGGAGGCTCCACCCCTCTGCCTGTCAAGACAAGGCCCTGGGACTGTCTGCAATGCCATGGCGGGGGAATAAGCAGGGAGGGGTGGTTATTGTTGACACAGTCCTCGTTTCACAGCAGCCCCGTCAGCTGTGGGGCTCCCTATGGACCCTGGGCCACTCTGGGGTCAGGGCCTCTTTGCCGAAGCTGGGAGCCCTGTCCCTGGATCCTGTATTTTTGGATACCTTCGGATGTTCCCCTCAGCTTCTGCAGGCCCCAGAGGCCTCTTACTGTCAACCCCTCGTGGTTCTCTCTGAGACTATCCTTCCACCTGGGGGTTCCCTCGGGGCCACCCCACCTAACCCCTTCAATGGGCTTGGATTTTTAGAAACAAAATCTAGGATGGAGAATGTTTTGTTGGCTGCTGCTTTCTCTCTGGCCATAGACCCTTACCAGGACAAGGAAACACAAAGTTTCCTAGCCACTTAAAAGGGTTAGGGGAGGGAGGAAAGAAGGGAATACAGGAAAAAAAAAAAAAAACAAAAAAAACACGTTAATCTCTCTGAATATCACCCAGCTGTGTGCATGGTTACATGCAATACCAGACACTCACTAAAGCTAATGGCACGGCAAGGTGTTCAAGCTTTATAAACTGTAAAGAGCAGGTCAGATGAGTTTGTGGACTGTGAGAGCATTTGTGACATCTATAAAAACATGCGGAAAGACAGGAAGGAAAACCAGCCAGGTTTTCTATAGGTAGGAGGGCAGATTTTTCTTCCCTTTTGATGTATCTGTATTTTTTTTTAACTTTTCCATGGTGAGCTTGCTTTAGTTGTATGAGCAAACAGAATAAATGAGAAAAGTTAGATATATTAGGGATGAAAGAGAAAATAGTCTTACAATATCCAGTCTCTCTTTTTCTGTGCACCCCACACAGTCTTTTTAGGAGAGGATACAGGAGGCTGGGCATGGCCTGCAGAGGGGCTGTCCCCAGTGGGTCTGTGTCCTGTGGGCCAGTGTCCAGGTCTAAAAATGCCCTTTCATGTGAGCTTCCTGCCCCCGCCCCCAGCAGACCCTGCAGTGAGGTCTTCCCAGCGCCAGGGCCGGGGGGGATGGGTGGGAGGTGGGCTCCGTCTCCCTCAGTGGTCAGGACTCGCAGGCTGAGTCAGCTGGATTGAAAAAATAAATGTGTGGCAGCCAGCATTCAGCTCCATGTGTGTTAAATCAGCCACCCTTTTGCCTCCTGGGCAGCGAGAAGGAGGACCCTGGGGCTCAGAGAGCAGGAAGCTGGCAGCACAGCTGTTCTCTGGTCTCCCCTGGTGAGCTCAAAAAGCTGTGTGTGAAGCACCAGCTCCTACCCTGCAAACACCCTTTTTCGGCTAAAACCAAAGTAGCCTCCAGAAATGAGCAATGGAAATAACAGGCAGATCATTCTTCTGCACCTCGGAGCAGGAGCCACTAATGAGTCTAATCCGTCTACTTTCCAACGCCTTGGCTGTCTGAGATGCCCCCGCAGAGGGACAAAGCCCATGCAGTCCCCTTTTTCAGATGTCTATTCATTTACTTGTGGCTCCATAATACTCAGCTCCCCAGATTACACTTCAAATGATGGAGTGTTCCAGAATGCTCTCTGCACACAGAACCGGAATTTGTAAATGAGAGAGAAGATTGAGGTTGACTTGCGTCGCTCAGAGGGCGCGTTCCCAAGCCGTAACATTCTGTTTTGGGTGAATGCTGTGCTCCCGCACTGCACCCTGGCCCTCACCGCAGGCTGCATGATCCCTGGGCAGTCTGATGAGAAGTGTTTCTTCCAGAAGCGCCGGGGCCCTCCTCCCTTCATCGTGGACTGAAGTGCAGGAGGGCCAGCTAACTTACAGTTTGTGTTTATAGCTTAGCATCTTTGTGATCTCTCAGCATTGATTTTTTTTCCTCCTCAACCCTGTGCCCTCCCTGACAAGTCAATTTCAAGTAGCAATCTGTCTGTGCAGCTATGATATGGTTGCCCACTGTGTAACAGCAGCAGCTTCGAGTCTGAGAGTCACTGTAGCTTCAGGACCATCTCAGGGAACTGCCTGGATGACCTTGACTCTGAGTCTCCTCGTGACCACTTTGTTGAGAATGCAATAAAGGAAATGAACTTAACTCCATAGTAGGGCAGCTGGTGTCAGCAAATTCAGGTTGTTCAAAAGAAAGAAGTGGATTCATAATAGGGTGCTCAGTCAGCCAGGAAACTTAAAAATTATTTCTGGGATGCCTAAGGTTGAGAATTTCTGCAGATTCCCAAAGTAGGTTCTGACAGTTACATTATGGACTCCACTTTACACACCCCCGCTGGGTGACCACGGTGTCTGCAGTTCTATGAGATGGTCCAGATGGGACCCTCTGCCCCCCCACCCCCCAGTTGTTGACAGGACTCCCCAGAGCAGCTAGAATCTGCGAGAGTAAGTTGAGAGTTAACAGCACATTTTCACTGTAGTCACCCTGCCTCCGGTTATATAGGTAAAGCATTCAGGTGCCCATCCTGGGCAAAGTCTGTGTTCTCACATCCTCCCCACGTCCCACCACATGTTTGGCATCTTCCCTTGAGTGTCCTTGGATCTACACTAGCCAGCCTAGCTTGATTTGCCAAGTTCCAAATTACAAGTCCTCAGCCTATGCCCATCCAAATTACATGGGCAATTAAAACGCCTTTTTTTTTTCAAGCATGGTTTTGAGCCTAGTAGAGCTGCATTATGATTCTGCCTGTGGCTACAGCAGCTCGTATCACAGAACAAGCCATTTCCCCCCAATCACACTTCCTACAATCAGAGGGAACCTGGCGGCACAGCTGCCTGGGAAGAGCTGGGCCATCATCTCAGTGCTGTTGGCTTTAGGTAGCAGCTCAGCCCACTGAGCAAAAGACAAGACCGTTTCAGAATACAGGTGGACGTGGTAAACATCCCCCGTGGGTGAGAAGCCGCAAATCAAGCCTATCACAGTCTGATTAAGGGAGGACAGAGCAGTGGGGGAAGATGACATATTAAAACACCACTGGGCATTCAGCGATGAGCTTGTGAGGTCGAGAAACCTAGGAAAATGAGAGTGCTGGGAATGATGGGCTGGCTGGGGACACTTGCTGTTTTATACGCTGTTGACCCTAAAGCATTAAAGATGCAGAATGCTCATCAAGCAACTTCCAAAATAGCAAAACCCCCGTCCAGGTCATACTCTGCTAAGGGGATTTTTTTTCCACCTATAAAAGGCAATCGAATTAATGCTTCCATTTGGGGAAGGAGAAAGGAGAGAGAGTGGGAAATAATTTAACCTATTAGAGGTTTTTCATAAAATTATTTCCATTTTGCGTAGTTTATGACCAAAGAAAATATATATCTGCCCTTAATGTGTCTAGCAAAAAAATAAATCCAGTATAGAAGTTTTTAAAACTTGCTGAATTCAGTTTCCAGAGGATGATTTTAACAAAGCAGTAATAACAATAATTGTCCCTTTAGAACCTCAAGGATCTAAATCAAAATGAGCTGATATGCTTTTATTAAACTCTTAAACATCACAAAAATTCGAAGGCTTATCATGCCTCAGAGCCATGACTTTCTTCAATGTGCTTCTGTGTGTACCAGGAAACTAACAAAAGGGTTTTATGTTTTTCAAGAAAGTATCCTGGTGTTTCCGCAAAGACATCTTGTGATATATTGAGTGTGTGTTTCCTGAACACACAGCCTCATTCTGACACGACTCTGGTGGTTAATTCCAAGTCACTCCCACATGGGTGGAAAATCACAGAGCGCTGTCCTCTGTGTTTGGATTGTGAATGAATAGCTGACTGTTCCCTTATAGCAGTTTCCAACCAGGAGCAGATTAGCCCACAGGGGACATTCAGCTGGAGACATTTGTTGTGGTCACAGCTTGGGGGTGGGGGTGCTACTGGCACCTAACATGTAGATGTCGGGGACCCTGCTAAACACCCTACAGTGCACAGGACTCCCCCACAACAAAGACTCACCCAGACTAAAATGTCAACAGTGCTGCAGTAGAGAAACCCCGTCTCACGTCGTGAAGTCGTGAGGCTTTTCCCAAGCAGTCACTGACCTCCCAAGGAAGCAGAGCTCGGAGGATCAAACCTCGCCCTGACAGCAGCCGGGCTTGCTGTGCTCTGACGGAGGAAGAGCATGAACAGTGTTGTGGGAGAACAAACACAGAGATCGATAGCAGCCCTTCCGCTGGCAGGTGTGACAAGCCAGGCTGCGGGGAGTGAGGAGGCGCACAGATTACTTCAGAGAGATGCCAGCCCGGGAGGAACAGATCGGAACAAGCAGCTCATTGTGACCAAGAAGTTGACTCTTGACCTGGGGGGATGATCATTAGCATGCGGCACGAAGTGGAAGGTGGTGAGATGTCAAAAAACCAAAACAGTAGTAGAGAGATGGTGTAGCCCTTTTAATGGAGAATTGGCTGAACTGGTAGGAAGGAGAAACGACTATTGCAAATGGAAAAAAAGTTACATTCAGCTTAGCAAATTATGCATTTTAGGGCTGAAAATATGCTTTCAGGAAAAGCTGTAGCATTAATTTCAGGGGAAGCTGTAGAGTTGAGGTAGCTGTAGAAATGTCTTAGGGCTGTGAAATTTCAGCTGGGTATTGAGATAAAACTTAGCAGAGAGGACAGTTTAGCAGAGAGGACATTGAACTTGATTTTCTATCACTCACTTGCTGAATGAAGTTTGTCAATTTCTTCAACCCCAATATCTTCATTTATAAAGTGAAAAGTATTGCAAATTTTGATCCAGAAAACCTGCTGTGAGCATCGACCTTATACAGGGGGCTGTGAAGGGTGCATAAACAAGGAAGACCCTCTCTCTGCACTTAAGGCGCTCAAGTCTACATGATCTTGAAGGTCCCAGCTCTTGAAAGTCCCTGGAGAAGTAAAACTCCATTTATGATTCCATGGTAAAACACTCGGCAATTTAGAATTCATTAGGTCAGCTCTTTAATCCTTAAGAAATTGGAAATCTAGACCATAAAAAAAGGGAAAGAAATGACAGTCTGAATGCAACAGTAGTAGTGAAATGATAAATGTTTACCAGAAGAGAGCAAAGGAACAGGCTGTCGTTGTTGCATGAGCGATGGGCAGAGTGTTGTGCAGAGTGACCCCCTTGCCAGGAACTCAAATGTTCAAGGTTCTGGATCCCAGCAGCCCCACAGTAAAATGTTCCCTTACGTACTAAAAGGTCTGCAGTTCCCACACAGGAGCAGGTGTTTGTTCTAAAACTGCAATCACCTGTCAAGGTGGAAAGGCCTTATTCTTATAACTTTGGCTTTTGCCCTGTAAGCTGTGAAGCACATGTACTCTTCCAACTACACCCAAAGCTTAAAAGCCAAAGCCAATGAAAAAGGAAGTAACAGTCTAGTATCAGAGAGGAATGAACAAGCCTGGGAGTTCCCATTTGTGTTACAATGTAAGTGAATCGCAGGCAATCCAGGAGACCTGTGCTCAATCCCTTTATAGGCCTCTTAACACTCATCGTCAAATTGGTGTTTTCTTTGCTAATGAGAGATAAATTGAAATAACAAATTGTGACCATCATCTAGATCTTAAGTAAGTCCCACCAGGACCTGTGTGCACCTTTCTCTGAGGCATAAATTTCTCATTATTGCACAAGTGGAATGTGTGATGCTTGCAAAGTTTGAGAAATTTTGCCCCCAGATTGAACCAGCTGTTTGCCAGAAAAGACAGAGGAGGACCTGCCTTTTAACTGCCTCCAATGAGGTGACAGAGTTGTCACTTTTGTCATGGTGTCCAGGAGCACTCACAATGCTCTGTCCATCTTCTAAAAAGGTGAATGAGTTGTGTTCTGCTGGGCCATGTGAAAAAAATTCACCTCACTAGCAAAGTGCTGAAGCCTATGCAGCTCTCTCTAGAAGTTGGATTATATAGTGTTTATTGAGGAAAAAAAGATCAGCAGAATGAAATTTTGTCAGTCCTCTAGGTATCTGGATGCCATGGAACTTCCTTCTCTTTGCCTGTTTCAACAGAAAAAAAAGTAGACTCAACCCAGGGAGGGAAGGCAGCCCTGATTTTGTTAAGTGTCTGATATTACAAGATAAAGGTTAAGAGTTGCTTTAGGCTGGGATTTCCAAGGGCCTGGGTCAGGACCTCGACATCCTTGAATCTCTTCCCTGTTACAGCCCAACCACGGTCATTGCCCACTGCTCAAGAGGAAGCCAATACACTGAAATGGCAGGAGTCATAGCAGAGAAAGAGTTTAATATCGCAGGTGCCATGTGAGGACATGGGAGGAATTTCTCAAATCAGTCTCCCCAGGAATTTGGGAGAAAAGATTTTTAAAGATAGTCTGGTGGACAAAGGGCTAGGGAATTGGGTCTGCTGATTGACTGGGGATGAGCTTATAGGATCAGGAAGCAGAAATTGTCTTTTTGTGCTAAATCAGTTCCCAGATTGCAAGACCAGTTGAGTTGATTCCTTGGTATGCACCACTGTCTGGTTGGGTCAGTTGGTCCACTGGAATGCAGGGCCTGGAAGATGTCTCAAAGACCAGCCTTAGCATTCACAAGGGTGATGTTATCTGTGGGAGCAATGAAGAAACCTAAGAATATTAATGACCATCAGCTATGTGACTCCTGAGTAGTAAGCAATGATAGGAAAGCAAGCTAGCGAATAATAGCTGGTTTTATATATATATATATATATATATATATATGTGTGTGTGTGTGCATACATATATATATATATATATATATATATATATATATATATATATATATATTTAAAGACTCCTACTAGTCCCTGGGAAGGGAATAAAAAGGATTGAGTGAATTGTCATGATTTTTTATAACAACAAGTCAAATGATTTATTTCAATTGTAGATTTTAATACATCTCTATAGGACTCTTCTTTCAACTGGAGTAATGCTAGATAGCCTTTAAGGTTCCTTATAACTCTGGGATTTTATGGTTCTTCAAGGCCTGATGATTAATGTGAAGTTTATAGTGATGCTTAATAAAAGTGAATACTTTTAAAAACTCTACAAATTATATACATATTAAAACAAATATCAAGAGACTTAAACCCATCTGTACCAAAAATTACATTAAATGCAAATGAACTAAACATTCCAGTTAAAAAGCAGAGATTGTCAAGTGGATTAAAAATAAATTATATGTTGACATCGAGAAACACAATTACTTTTAAGTTTGAAAATATGAATCGTGCAGACATTGAGCATAAGAAAGTTGGTGTGGTTATATTAATATCAGATAAAGTAGACTTCAAGAAAGTATTAGCAGACACAGGGAGTCTTATTGATAAGAGGATCATTTCTACAAGATCAAATGGAAGCTCTCAGTGAAGCAAGATGACTGAGTGGGGACTCTTCAATAAATTCCAAAGCAAAGAGCATTTTTAAGCCCAGAAGCACTACGATAAATCTATATTCAACTGCTTAATCTTGAAAGTGAATTTGCACTGTCTTCAGTTCTCATATGACCAGGCAACATATTGTCCTAGTAACAAGAAAGTCTTTCAACTAAAGAATGCAAATGAGCTAAGAAGGGTCTTAGCTCATTTCCCTCTGAATATGATCCCTACGAGAGGGAAGTAAGGAATTAAAATGAATGAATGACTGCTCATCTCAGAAGGAAGACTTTGGATTTACTCTGTGTGTGTGCGTGTGTGTATGTGGTTTTCCCCCTGCAGTCTAGAGGTAATTCATCAAGCAGAAAGTACCGGAGAGAAAGGATTCCTTCTTCCTAACCCAAATATGGGAGGTGAGAATAAGGAAATGCTTTCCAGGAGATTGCTCAAATCCAGTATTTTTCAGCCTAATTGACAGGACTTTCTGGAGGATTGGTAGACATTTTCCTTCATAAAGAAGTGAATGAAGTTTTCTGGAACAACAATAATAAAACTCAGAGTAGATAAGGTAGAAAGAATGTATCCTGGGGCAGATTCTAAGAGACCCACATAGAAATGCAGGACAAGTGAGAGCTCAGTGATGGAGACAGAAGCAGAAGAGAGAGATGGAACCCTAGAGCTAAGGAGAAAGGAGAGAAAGTGAATGTGTCAGAAAGTGGAAGAGATTCTAAGAAAAGGCTAGTATGGGACAATAGTCTGACCACACCTCCAGGAGGCTTCACAGCTTGCACCAGCTCAGGACGGATGAAGACAATGAAGGATTGACAGGGCCCAGTGGAAAGAAAACCCAGGTGGAGGCTCACAACTAAACCCAGGTGTCTGTCACCAGGTGTGTTGGTTTCCTGTGACTACTGTAACATATGGCCACAAACTGGCTTAACACAACAGAAACATATTCTCTGGCAGTTCTAGAGGCCAGAAGTCACAAATCAAGGTGGTAGCGTTGGTTCCTTTTGGAGGGAGATCTCACGGTCAGAGCATTCTCCCCACTGCAGTAGCCCCATCACCTTTGCTGCAGTACTTCCAAATTGTCTCTTCTCACCCAGGTCTGGATTTGTTTCTTCTTCCAGAGCAAGAGAAACAAAGGGGAACTTGTGCATGAGTCATTGTTTGCCTGATGACTTGGAGCTAGTTAAGGCAGTGCAATCTTGCCGACATTGCATTCCTGAAATGGGCCTTTGGACCTACTCATGAACCTCCTTGGGGGAGGGGTGGCAACGTCCAGAGAGCAGAGGTGGAATGCAGGACACTTGGTCTGTGTTCCCACATTTGCGGTGGGCAAGTCCCATGTCTTCCTGGACCTCAGCAGAAATAATACGTTAAGGGAAATCTTGAGTCTTCTATTTCAGTTCTAACAGCTGTAACTTTGGATCGATTGGACTTTTCCAACCAGTAGACCTGTGAACTCTAATGGCAGTTTTGGTCTGAATCTTTCACCTAGACACACAGCAATACGTTCTGCTGCTGTGTAACTGATCTCGGTATGCAGTGGTGTGTGCGTGCCTGCGTGTGCATGTGACAGCCTTAGCAGGCCGCAGAGTGTCCATGGTGTTCTGGACAATGCATTCGATTTTCTTTCTTCCTGCCAAAGACTTCAGCTAAGTTGATTTGGCCTTTTGGCACCTTCCTTGCGGTGGTGAATGGCTGTGGGTGTGGCGGTACCCACTGTTGATGTGGGTCTGTAGCGGACTCCTCTGTGATTTTCCTGGTGTGTGGAGAGCAGCCCTCTGCTGGGTGTCTGGGGAGCTTCTGTTTTTCTTATTTAAGTCCCAGCATTGTGTACTGTGTGTCCACACACATTTCAGTAAAATGTCAGAGCAGAGCCCTCAGAGGGAAAATAACCATGCCAACTAGCTTTTAAAAGATATGTTTTCCAGCTTGATTTGATTTGACTTATTTTTTAGTGCAGGAAACTTCTGACAAAATCATACACCTGTCAGGATGACAGAACAGAAGGGATGGGGTTGGAGGGGGTGGGGATCCGTCTCGTCTTGCTGTCATAGACTCTGTGGCACCTGAGGTGTCACTATAGCGTGAAAATCACTGATCTAAGCCAGTCTGTCACTGTGGCGGGGAAGTTGAGACTCAGTTTCTTGCTTGTGACCTGCAGCTGGTTAGGATAGCGCTAGGCACTTGGCCTGGGCCCACCTCCCTCCCTCCATAAAACCACCTCCCGTGCTCAGCTCACCTTCATCACCTGGTACCCAGCCCCTGGCTGGAAATCCACTGCTATTTCCAGGTGCACTTTCCTGGTGTGGGTCCCCAACCCCATTAGCTTTTGGACTGAATTATCCTAGAAGGAAGAAAGTCAACCATTTTTAAAAAGTGCTGAAAGTGCTAAAAGTTCAGCTGTCTGTGGCTCTCAAACATTTTTTAAGTGCAGCTTACAGAAATATGATAGTTGATGCCTGCTATCTGCTGATTGACAGCACACATTCTTTATTTTAAGGTCAGACTTCAGTTTTAAAACTGGAGTTTTGTTTTAAAGAAAATAAATTCTATTTCAAAATGATCAGGATCTCTCTGAAAAATACCAGAGCCCAGATATGTAAGAATCTGAATAAAAATTTGAGCTCCAAATTACATCATTAGTAATGTACCCCTTCAGGCTAATATTATGTGGTGGCAAGACATACATCACTGCCAGGAGATTATGAAGTGAAGAAAAGGCAAATATTTTGCAGCCCTGTGGATTAAAGAAATCTATCAGGCAGATGTAGTGCTGTGCTCAAGAGAGATCTGAAACCTTGAATATTTAAGTTTTTGTATTTGGCTTGAAGGTGAAGGTTTTACGCGATGGTCACCCACAGAGTCACTGCTGCATCCCAACCCTAGGGATGGCAGAGGCAGGACTGTTCCCCAGATTCTCCATAAGCTGTCTGGCGCTTCCCACTTCTGGGTAGTTAGGTTGGGACCATGTGACTAGCTTTGCCCAATGGACCCTAAGAAGAAATGGCAGGTGTCAATTCCAATCCGAGGCCTTGAAGAGCAGGAGTCTCTACGCCCTTTCTTCCCGGGTTGCACTGGAAGTTCTGTGTAGATGAAGACCACAGAGGTAAAGTGCTGTTTTTATTACATCATGTCTAGGGACACGACTTATCATCTACAGACATGACTTATCTTTGTAGATGTTGACTTTGAGCACCTGAGGAAGTGTTTATCAGGCTCCTCCACAGGAAAGTCACTTTTTCTTCCCCTTTTCCATACTCTGTACCTTTGGAAGGAAGTCACTATGTGCAGCCTACGCGGAAGGAATGAGAAGTTACGTTCCTTGAAGGTGGAATAACTGCATAAATTATTTGAAATTATTCTGCCTGAGAGATGTCTATTCCTTCCCAATTATTTCTTAATTCTATCATTTATTCACATCAATATGAACTTGTAGATATTTACTTTATACTTTGGTGTATAATATAATACTGTTTTGTTTTTGTCTGTTTGTTGTTTTGGTTTTTTTTCTCAGATTGTTTTAGCTTTAGCCACCAAGAGCTCTGTCAGTTGGCTCCTGTGTCCCTTTGACATACCCCACCATTGTAGGGTGTTTAGTTTGAGCTGTTCCTTACATGTTGGCATTACAAGATCTCCCAGGCTAATCATGCATATTTACTGCCTCCGTCCTATAATCAGCATTTCTCCAAGGAGCCCTGGTTCCTTTAATTGGATCTTGGTGTTAGAAACCAAGATCTGGGAGCTGGGTGTGCTTATTAATGCTGAAGTGTCATCACTTCTCTCAGATAACAGAGCAAGGAAATATGTGTGTGTATGTAAGTCATGTATATATACATACAGTATCTATAAATATTTCTTTATATAATGCTTCCTTAACTTTAATTTTTTATTTTTTAAAAATAACTTGAAATGGATGTTTAATTTATTGCTTTTTAAAACTTTTTTGTTTTTTAATGTCTGTGTTGAAGGCTATGAAATTTCCTCTAAGCATGGCATTATTTGTATCCTACAAATTTTATATATATGCTTAATTATTATGCAGATCAAAATATTTTATAATTTTTATTGTGATTTCTTCTTTGACCCATGAGCTTTTTAGAAATACATTTGAAAATTTTCCAACATATCAGGATTTTATAGTTATTGTATAGTTGAGTTTTTAGCTTTATAGCTTAATTATCATCAGAGAATATATTCAGTGATTGCAATCATTTGAGATTGGTGGATATTTGCTTAATAGTACAGCTTATTGTGAATTTTGGGAAATGTTTTGTTTGCTTGCAAAGAATATGTATTCTTTAGTTTTTTAATGCAGTGTTCTATATGTGCACATTAATCTTGTTTTCTAATAATGTTATTGAAATCTCCTAAATCTTTACTGAATTTGTGCTTTGTTCTATTGGTTACCAAGAGAGTTATGTTAATTTCTCCATTGTGAGTGTAGATTTATCTTTTTCTCTGTGGCCCTGTCAAGTTTTGCATTGTGTTTTATGAGTTTATGCTATTAGGTATGTACAAATGGTGAATAGTTGTATCTTCCTGATGAATTGAACCAGAATATTACAAAATGTCTCCCTTTATCATTTGTAATGCTTTTTGTCTTGAAGTATGCATTATCTGATGTGAACATATAGCTTTTTTATGGTGTTTAATGGTATACTTTTTATTTTGCACTTCTTCTGCAAACTTATGTTTTATTTGTGTCACCCATCATTGGTCTTTTCATCTTTCCTAGTCTGACAGTATTTTTCTTTTGATCAGGTCATTTATCCATTTACATATAATGTACTTACTAATATATTTGGGTTTAGGTCTATCTTATTCAGTGCTATTTTGTCCCATCTGTTTCACGTTTTTCTTCTCTTTCCTTTCTTAACTCCTTTTAGGTTAGGAATTTTTATTGTTCCATCTTCCCCCTTATTAGCTTGCAAATGATGTACTGTTAAACAATTCTTTTAATGGCTACCCTAGAACAGCAGCCTGCAACCTACAGACCATGGGACAAATTCAGTCTATTCCCCGTTTTTGCATGGCCTGTAAGAAGAATAATATCTCATGGCACATGTAAATTAAATTAAAATATTGTTTATAAATAAAGTTTTATTGGAACTTTTATTATATTTTGCAACTACTTGATCTATATGAACCAAAGATTTTTTTAAACTGCAAACTAAAATATAGCATAGAAAATAATTGGATGATGAAATTCTTATAAGCTTGCACAAATCCTAATTTCAGGTATTTTTTACTAATCAAAGGTTCTTTTGTTTTCATTGATCACCTTTATAATAAACAATGTTACTAGTTTCAACACATAAATATATGCCAACAAAACTTCATTTTTGTTGTGGAGTTTCCTGAGATTAATTTTGAAAATGGGATTACCATGTTCAGAAGTTTGAAAATGAATAAATGAATCAACTAATTTGAGCTAAAGAACAAAATGATGTTGGATCCATGTTAGCATGCCAAGTCACCCTTGAACACTATATCAGGAGACTTCCTGGCCTTTAATCCAAAGCAGAGATGGATAAGGATGTGAAAATAATTAGGGATATATTCATGAATCCTTAAAGCAGAGGTTTCCACCTGGTAACTTGTGGGTCAGATACATATGAAATATGTATATGCCTTTACAGTGTGTTAAGTCTTCTGTATTTGTTGACAGCATTTTAAAGTTGGAATATTTTATATGGAGCAAAATCCATTTCTAACTTCTCTTAGAAATTGGCAGAAGTACGTCAACTTTCTCACGTGGTGATACTGGGTTGGAGCTTAATAGATGTTATCATCTGTATTAGTTTTCTAGGGCTGCCATAACAAAGTACCATGAACTAGGTGGTTGAAATAACAGAAATTTATCAACTCAGTTCTGGAGGCTAGAAGTCCAAGATCAAGATGTTGGCAGGGTTGGCTCCTGCTGCTGGCTGTGAGGGAGAATCTATTCTATGCCTGCACCTATCTGTGTTCTGTGTTCTGTGTTCTGTGCCTCTTTCCTAGGTTTTTGTGGGTTTATGGCAATCGTTGGAGTTCCTTGGCTTGTGGATGCATCACACTGATCTCTGCTTTCATGTTCATGTGTTACTATCCCTATGTGCATGTCTGTGTCTAAATTTCCCCCTTTTATAAGGACACAAGTCATGTTGATTTAGGGGTCTGCTCTGCTTCAGTATAACTTCATCTTAACTAATTACATCTGCAACAACCCTATTTCCAAATAAGGCCACATTATTGGGTGCAGGGAATTAGGACTTCAACATAGGAATAGGGGGGTACAATTCAACCTGCAATACCCCCTTTAGAGGGGACATGCATTCCCTCATTCCCCACAGTTGCCCTGTGACCAAGTATTCATTTCTGTTGCTCGCCTACCCCATTGAGGCATTTGAGGTTGTGACCCTTGTCCTAAATCCCATGGGTTTAAGAGGCTGTACATCTGACAGAAAGACCTAGATATTAGGAAATCATAAGATCATATGATGACAGAGCTGGGAAGAACCTCAGAAATTAACTATTGCTATCCTCTTGCACTATTGCAGGGGGGCAAATCTAAGGAATGTTCTCAGCTGGTCTATTCCAAAATAGTTCCCACAATCGTTCCCCAAATTCTTACTATTTGTCTAAAATTTTTAAAAATTCCATTTCATTTAATTTATTTGAAAAGGGAGACCAGGTTGGCAAGGCTCTCCTTTCAGTTCCCAACACAGGATACAAATCCCTTTCCTCTTAAACTTCCTCCCAGAAATGGCGTCGTGGGATTTGGTTTATCCTGCCGGGCCTGAGTGTTACATTTGTTTGTTTGTTTATTAGAGTATTTGCACTGGATGCTCTGTTCCTTAGAAAATAAAGAGGCTGTCCAAGTAAATAGGACCACTGTGTACAAATTAGAGTTCAGGAACGATGCTTCTCAACGGTTCAGCTGTTTGATGGGCCTCTTAACACACAGCATGGGCGAACATGAGTTCCCATCTACAAAGGGTTTCTCTGAATTTATAGCATCTAAACAGCCATTAATTCTGCTGCCATATGGATCACAAGAGGCAAGCTGATAAATCTTTCATCCACAGTGGATCATGTTTTCCCGTATGCATGTTTATTTTCAGAATCCATGTGTATTTCAGCGAGGGTACAACCGATCTTCTCATCTGGTGCATGAGAAGAAATCAATAATATCACATGCCCACCTGCTCTCGGTAAATTCTGACTCCTTAAGTATTCAAAGGAGAATCTAAGAAGATCCTGATTCTGCATATCATCCCATAAAACAAATTATTATAAAAGTCGATGCATAATAAAGTTTGACCTTTAAGCCGCCAGCAATTTGCATCCAAGTCAGTCAGTAGTGACCAAGCCTTCACCAAAAGCCATGATGCAACTCCTTTTTCCTCCATCAGAAGTTGGTCTTTTCTTCCAGAACTACAATGAAATTGAATAATTTTTCATTATTATCTAATAATTGCCTAAACCAGTCCTTTAAAGTATTTACCGCCAGTTTTAGATCTGTTACACAGTAAACATTAAATCGCATCACTTTCTGCTCAACACATTCGTCACTGACTATAATTTGCATGGCATAACTTGAAGGCAATTTCAAATATCTGGTACAATAAGTAAAACAGGAATTAGATCTAGATCGTACCTGCATAAAAGACAGCAGGATTCGTATATCATCAGTGTACCAATCCCTCCAGGTGTTTTGACAGTTCATATTAGGTGGCTCTCTTTTTTTTATGAAGAATGAATTTAAAATGTCTTGCAATTCAAAATTTATAGTTTGCTATTATGTTCTTTGTTTCATTTTATCCAAAATGAATAGTAACTCTAAGAAATGTTAAGGCTATTTCCATCGCCCAGAAGACATTGAGGCTCAAGCAAGTTAATGACTTGTTCAGGGGATACGACCCGTAAGTACAGAGCTGGGCTCAGACTCAGCTTTTCTGTCCCCCCAAATACAATGTTCTTTCTTCTATAATAAGTTGCTTCTCAAAATATTGTGCTGGCATATTTTTTTAAGCATTAATTTTTAACAAGCCCGACTCCAGGGCACTCTAAAGCCCTGGCAAGCATGGTATGTTGCCATTTGCAGTCCCTGTTCCATTATTTCAAAATAATCTGACTCGTCGTGTGCTGGGATTTACTCTGTGGTAACTCTGAATCATGTAGACGGATGCCTGGGATATTACCTACAAGTGCCACCAAAGACTTGTGTGCTTTGTCCTTGGTCAAGGTGACAGGAGGGTTTGGTGTTGAGTTCACAGGAAGTAAAAGTGGCCCTTTCTTTATCCGAGACTCAGGCCTCTTCCAAGCTGTCTTGCCCATCTCTGTGCCATTCCTCTGTAGCTTCTTCAAAAGGACAAGTTAAATTCCTACAAGAACATCTTTAAGTAAACTATACTTGTGCTGGCTCCCTTGCCTTTGTATAGAAATTAAAGGAAGACAGTATTTTTGCTACAGAAATAACTTCTTAATAACAGCTTGATATGAACTAATTGCATTCATGGCTTTGCAAGCAGTGGCAGGAATTATTACACTAACTGTGCACTTGGGCTGCTGGCGTGGGCATACTTGGATGAGGGCTCAGCCCCCAGGAGATCCCCACGGCTTTCATCTTTCCAGATAGATGAACTTGATGCCCTCTTTGCATTGAGTATGAAAATGGTACAGGCCCTCCTGCAATAAACTGGTAAGATTTGCATTTAGCAATAACAACAATAATAACTGTGTTTATTGAGCATTGCTGTGGCAAGCTTTAGGCTAAGTGCTTTCTATGCAATAATGCACAAAATCCGAAGCAAAGCTATCTGAATTTCAATCCTTCCCCCTCCACTGACTAGAAGTTTAATCATGTTTGAGTTATTCAACCTTAGTATGCTTAGTGTTGGCATCTGTAAAATGGGAATAATGATAGTACCTACTTTAGGTTGTTATGAGGGTGAATGTCAAGTGTGCTAAGAACAGTGAAGGTACACAGTCAGAATAGAACAAAGGCTAGTTACTGCTGTTATTGTAATGAGGAGGAGGAGGATGCTGAGCTCTCATCACCTGAGAGTTAATAAATACATTTATCTTGGCTTTACCCTTCTATCTCAATGTCATAAAACTGAAAGACAACATTTCTATGACTCACTCAAGGTCAGACAGCTAGTAAATAGCTGAGCCAGGACAGGAGCAGGTTTATTTGCCTGGGACTATCACAGTAACTGGTTGAACCAGCCAGTCCACTGGCCGAACTAGTCAAACAGCCAGTGGTTAATGACATGGATGTGGAGGGAACAAGCTTGGTGGTACTGCAGACTGGACAGTAGATTTGGAATCAGAAATCTGGTCCCGAATCCACTTTCACGAACTCAAGTCAGTTGACCTCTTGGAGTTTTGATTCTTTCCTCTATAAAATCATCCCTGATCTAACCCATTGAAGAAGGTTGTTCGGAGAAGCGAAGCAATACTGTATTTGAGAGCATTTTGTAAATCAAAATGCCATAAACTATATCATTTATTAATTTTTGAGATTCTATATAATGATTTCTACTTTCTTCACACAGTTGGTTAAAATGGCTAAATCACTTAGTTATTTCTTGTCTTACACATGGAATCAATAGCTTCTTTAACCAACAAGTGCACAAATCAATCTTGAAAACAAGGTTGAGAAATGTCCCAGCTCATAAAGATAGGGACCCTGTCCCTGTCTCCCAGGAAGGGTACAGTTGATTATTCACCTATTGATTGGTTAATTCATCCATTCATTTTCATTCCTTGCATGTGCTAGGCATTAAGCTGAGTAACAGAATGAATAATACGTACCTTTGCCCTTGGTAAGTTGACCAACCTCATAAACAGATCATTATAATCCATGTGTTAGGTGTTGTACTAGATAATTGACCTGGGGAGGGAATTCACAGAAGACTTCCTGGAAGAAGTAACATCTAAGCTGAGTCTTACAGGGGAACAAAAAGTTATTAGTAGCTTAATATATGGGTATTCTTTGTGACCCTCCAAGGGCAGATGGCAAAACTTGGTTGATGGACTGACCTCCTTGTGAAATCCAGGCCTGAAATGGCTGAAGGAAATCGATGACTTGGCTGAGAATGTCCTTTAATAGTCTGCTATAGGCATGGGGCTCCTCTGTTGGCAATGTCTTAGAGCAGATGTTTGCAAACCTGGCATATTTAACATGTGAAGTTTCTACAATGGACTGTGTTTGCCTTTAAAGAAGGAAATGGGGTGCTTTTTTCTTCTCATATGATGGTGAAGAAACACATTTATGTAATGAGCATGGTGCTGAGGCTGAAGATAAGAGTGAGTTTGGATGGAACTCCTCCAAGCACTAAAACAAGATGAAGGGAGTAAGATCTGATCAGACCAGAATTCATAGGAGTGAGTCAAATACATCTATCTCCACCTACAAAGAAATAGTCTGATTATCACTTTAAAAAATCTTGGTGTGGGAACACCATGAGTATTGTTCCATAAATACCCTTTAACGAGCAGTAAAAAGTAATTGTGCATGCACCAGTTTGAGTGTTTATTGACCTCCCTAAAAGCAAAGGCCTCGAGGTGTTAACTAGGATCGAGGGAGGGAAAGAGTAGGATCGGAGATGAGACCCAAGGATGCCAGCGTCACAGTCGTTCATGCCACAGTGGGGTGGAGCAGGACCATTTCTGGTTCCAATTTGCTTGCTTAGACCTGGTTAGAAAAGTAGGTTGAACTTTGGGCATTTGTGGGCTGAGAACTACTTGTTTATGTGGACTAGAAAAATAATTCCCAGGACCAAAGGTGCTGGGTGTGTTAGGTGGGGTGGGGGGACCTGTTATATTAACACTTTAGGATCAGAGCTTAATATTGATTCTCTAGGTACCTGGAGACCCTTGACATTCGACTGCATAAATACATTTATCCTCTGAATATTTATACCCACAATTAGTGTTTGCATTGTAGCAAGTGGTGTGTGGAGAAACAGTATAACCATTATGAAGAAATTGTAATAATAACACATGCTTTGAATCGAGGGGGTGGGCTGTTTGGTAAATTTAGACGCGCCATCTAGTGGGCAGAGGAGACATTTTCAGACCATCGAAGTCACCTGAGGCTCAAAGAGGCTCTTGAGATATTCTGGGTACTGGGATTACTTCACCGTAAATATTAGTATCCTAAATGTTTTCTCGCCCAGAGAATCGGTTCACCGTTTCGGGTGGTGTATGTCTGAAGTGCTTTTGAAATCCCTCCATCTGTGTGAAACAAGTTTCCACCTCCTCCCTCCTATAAATCAGTTTTGTGCTAATATTCTATGTCTGCTAAAGGCAATTTAAACTGGGAATCAAGGGAGGGCTTAGAGTTTGCCAGATAGAGGACAGAGTAGAACTGGGCAAAACGACAGCAGTGAAGTCAGGGGTCGGAGCCGAGCTGCAAGGGGAGGACGAGGCAGGACCCCTGGGTGGGGGGTATGTGTCGGTCCAGACACCGACACGGGCACGGGGTGGGCACGCAGTGAGGACTTCCCGAGGCAGAATCCGCAGACTGGGCTGGGATGCGGAGCGCAGTGCGGGAGCCAGTTTTGTCACCCCTGGATCCTGGCGCCTTGCACGTGGCAGCCACCCGCACTGTTGGCAGGTGGGGAGCAGCCAGTAGGCGGAGATCCTGCCTGATCACCTGTTTTCTTAATGAGAAAAGAATCCTTGGCCGGAGGAGGGGCTTGGCGTGCAGGTGCAGTCACAGGGCGTGGGGGGGGGGGGGGAACCCGAGAGGCCGAGGTGTCCCGAGTGGTACCGAAGCCCGGCCTGACTTGGTGGTGCGGGCGTCTGTCTAGCAACGTTGTGCCGCTCTCCCTCTGCCAATGCGAGGAAAGGGTAAGGTTTGCACAAGGCCAGACAGGAAAAGATCACATCCATCTCCGTCATCTCCATCAGCCCAGTCCTTGAATAATCAGCATTAACTCTTTGAGGCCCCATAGCTCTGTGCTCGAGACCCCGTCCCGCCCCTGCTACCTGCCAAGCAGTCCCTAACCTCCCTTGGCTTCAATTTCGTGTTGTGATTCCCATAAAATGGAATCACAACAGAATTGATCCCACGTACAATGTGGATATAATGCAGTGGATAAGTCACGCAAAGTGCTTAGCTGAGAGCCTAGCACATTGCCAATGTTAAGTTGATAATTGTTATTATTTTCTTCAGGAATAATAAATATCCCTCAGCACACCCCATATATGGCCTGTAAAGAACAAAGAACTTACTGCGTTGTTCCAGAATTTAACATTTGCTCTGCCACGTGAATCTCTGGGGCTAAGACAGAGCTAATGGATGATGGTTCTACCACTTTCCCCCCTTTTCTGGGTTTGTGACTCACACGATAACTAGGAGAATCCCTCACTTTGAATATGTAGGCATGCTACATTTAGTCTCACTTATTCCCTTTTCTCAGTCACCAGATATTTTTGCACTGAGGCAATCTACAAAACCAAAAAATAAAATCCAGTCTTGGCTAATTTTGTGGTTGATTAACAAAGTTCTTTAGGCTCTTCATGAAGGAAAACACACACCCACCTACACACACACACACACAAATAAATAACTTTTCATTTCTTTCTGTGTGTGCCTATATGGATGGGGAGAAGGAATTACTGTAATTAATGCTGAATTTAAAAATGCCAGATGGGGAGATAGCTAGCATCTTCCAAACATGGAGATGAGTCAGAGCCTGGGAGATGATAATGTGTTTAGATAAATGTGATTTATTAAATAAACAGAAAAAAATAGGAGAGGCAAGGCAATGAAGCTACACACCAGCATGAAAATTACAAGCCACACCCCTGAGCACTCTGTTGGATAGAGCAGGCTTGTAAGTCTGTACGAAATCTATATATTCCTGCCAAAGAAGGGAGGGGTTTTGTCCACTAAGATATCTACCCTTCATGATTTCTGGGTATTGTTTGATTTCCACTTTTCTGACTCAAGGTGGTTTTTCCAGGGGCCATGTTTTGGGGAAAGCTTGTGCTTCATGTACTTGATCCTCCTCTTGCTGCTTCCTGTAGCATCCTAGAGAAGGAAGAGTGAAAGAATCTCTTAAATTTTGCAGAACTGTGGGGACCTCTCTCCAAAGAGCAGAATAAATCTTTGTTTCGTTTTGTTTTGAAGGCCAATTTCAACTACAAGCAAGAGAAGTTTCAAGGGGGGAAAAAAAGCCACATTGAAAAGGTACGAACCGAAGAATTTAATGCAAGATAAAGTGAAGGATATGGGGAAAAGCCTAGAAATAAATCCTAGAAAAGCTACAATTCATCAGGCTCTCAAAGTAAGTGCTTTTCTTACAGGTTCAAGGGTCATTGGTTCACAAAACAAGAAACAAAGAGAAATATAAAACCGAGAGCCAGACCCAGCAGGGCACTAGCTGTGGCTGCAAGAGGACTGGGAGCTGGACACCAGGCTCTGAGTCAAAGACGCGAATGAAGCTACATGTTAATCAAAAGGCTGACCCAGTACTGCCTTTGGGGGACCACAAGCCATTGTAATCACTAAGATTTTTACCTGCCCCCCAAACAAACTCTCCTTGGGGAGTGCTATCACCCCAGGTACTTACTATGTTCCTGGCCCTGAGATGCATCCTTTCGTGTAATCCATGACTCCCATTTGGCACATGAAGTTTACAAAAATTGAGTAACTTGTTCCAGGACAAAAGGACTTGAACCCAGAGAGTCAATCTCAGGCTGCTTTCTTAACTACTGTGCTTCTACTCATTAGGATGGTCACCTGCCCTGCCCATAACCATAACCACCATGCTTTCCTGCCCCCTTTATGAGAAGTCGAATCATCTCAACTGGGATGCAGACATGCGGTCCCTGTAAGCAGGGTTCATGGCACCATTGCTGTTGCCACGGAGCTTCCTTTCAAGCACCTTCGACTGGAGTAAGAGCAGTGGGTATGAAGACAGGTCCAAAGTTAGGGCCTGGTCAGTGAGCCCTCACTGTCAGTGAGGTGCTGTGTTCTGCACTGCAGGAGATGAAGGTGAGTGAGGCCAAAGCCCTGTTCCCCGGGAGCAGACGCGCAGGAGGATGGAAAGGTCCCCAGTAACCCTGATGCTGAGGACAATGCCACCAGTGCAGCAAGGGGCCAAGCCCAGGGGAGGTGGCCACTGAAGAGAGCGCAGACCAGCTGGAGCACCACACAGAGCCCTGTGGGGCAGAGGACGTGGGAAACGGGCCTCAGCTTGTCACAGGGACTATATCCTTACCCCACTTGTGCCTCTGTACGTCTGCAGACAGGATGTAGCTAAGAGATGTTGGATGCAATGGATATGGACTCTCACCCACATGGTACTGGGCTGGGGCCCAAGCATTGGTATTATTATTATTATTATTATTATTATTATTATTATTATTATTATTATTATTTTTAATTTCCAAGGAGAGTCTAGTTGCCACAAGGGGTAGGAATCTCCAGACTAAACCAAACTTTTCTCCTCTCCTGAGGCACAGGATGAATTCCCATCGGTCACTGTGGCTCACTTCACTGATCCTCATGGCAAAGGGATGAAGGCACAGGAGACACTTGGAGGAAAGTGACTCAATCACAAATGTGACTACAAATGACAGCACATCTGGCTGGAGTGATGTAAACAGATATGGGCTGATTTACTTATTTGTCCACATAGTGAACAGTTTGCAGTTAGGCAATGGCTGGCACTTGTTCTAATCACTCCGCAGTGTCAGCATCGAAGTGTCTAGAATTCTCTTGGCTTTGATTTCACAGTTGCAGGGTGGCTGCTGGAGCTCATGTTTATATTCCAGCAGAAAAAAAAGAAAAGCACCTGCCAACAGATTTCCATGAATGTCTACTAGGCTAGAACTGGGTCGTGTGCAGTAAGCAATGACTGTAGCAGTGAGAAGGAGATTAAGGATTGTTGACTGACTTTCGTGTCTGGCGCAGAGAGGGGAGCATCTTCAGTTGTTAAAGGCCCCCTTGGTGATTCTAGTGATTCTGATATCTGCCCCCTTAATTCATAGTCCCCGATGTTCCAGATCATTGGTTCTCTACCAAGGGCAATTTTGTGCCCCACCCGCACTGGGGGGATATTTGGCAATGTCTGTAGACATTTTTGATTGTCATGGCCAGAGGGGCGATACTGGCGTCTAGTGGGTCGAGGCCAGGAATGCTGCCAAACACACTACAATGCACAGACAGCCCCACACAACAAAGAATTTACTGGTCCAAAATAGCAATAATTCTGAGGTTAAAAAATCCAGTTCTGGACCATTACAGAAACGTCTTACTCAATTTCCTTCTGTCTAGAGTTCTGTATTACAAACCTCCCAATATGGAAGCATAATTTTAATCTAAATGGCCTCTATATATTAATATTTTACCAAGGTGAGGAGCCTAGTGTGGACCTTAATCCTAATGTCCTAAAGCAAAGAAGCCTTCTGTAGACCATTTGTGATATTTACCCATACTCTGCCTGAACACTTTCAATTCTGGGAAGCTCGTTGCATTTCTTTCCTCACCTCATTCGCCTGCCACCTCTTTTTCTTTTAGTTGAGATATAACTCATGGAAAGTAAGTTACACAATTCTCAAATGTACAACTCAATGACTTTTACTGTATGCGTATGAACCAGATCACAACATAGAACATCCCCATCGAGGCTGAAAGTCTGCCTTGTGTGTCTCTCAGTCATCACCACCTCTTGACATAACCACTACTCTCGAGTTTTTGCTGAGTAGGAATATGCCACCATTTATTGATCCATTCTCCTGTTGATGGACATTTTAATTGGTTCCAATTTGGGGCTATTATGAATATTTTTGTGCATGTGTTTGTCAACATATGCACTCAGTTCTCTTAGGCATATACCTAGAAGTAGGATGGCTGAGTTATCAGGTAGGCTATGTTTTGCTTAGTGTAAAACATCAAACAAGTTTCCAAAGTGGTTAGACCAAATAACACTCCCAACAGCAAGGTGTGCAAATGTTCCAGTCGCTCTGCTTCCTTGTCAACTCCTGGTATTGTCTTCTTAATTTTAATCATTCTGGTGGTATGTAGTCCTGCCTTGTTTAGATTTTAACTTGTTTTCCCTGTTGAGTAACGATATTGAATGCTTTTTATGTGCTCATTAGCCATCTGATATCCTCTTTTGTGAGATACCTGTTAAACTCTTTTGCCCATTTTTACATCAGGTTGTTCTTTTCTTATTAATTTCTAGGAATTCTTTATACATTCTAAAAAAATTCCTATTAGCTTACAAGTATTATTTAAAATTGAAAGCTGTTGTAATTTCTTGCTCTTCTTTTCTCACTTTGGAATTCAGAGCATGTTTGCAAAGGCAAACTGTCACACACAGAAGCAGAATATAGCCTCTTGCTGCCAAATGCTAAATTCTCTTATTGGATTATAAATGAGAAGTTTTCCCTTTTGTAGGAAAGTAGGGGCACATGTTTATATTAGGATTTCTACACAAGACACTCACTGTACCTCATAATTACCACCTCTTTGTAATGCTATGATCTAGATTTTGATACGAAAATAAAGCTTAAGGGAAAAAATTACCAACTTTATAGTTATCCCTATGGACCAAGAAATTATTCAAGTCGTTCATTTTAATATAACTTATTTTAAATGGCCTATAAGAATAATAGCCATTGATCATCTTCTCTGCACCAAATGCTTGGCTAGGCACATTGCATACCTTATACCATTTAATTTTTACAACTGTCCTACAAGGTAAAGATGATGAAACAACCACAGTGAAGTTATAAACATGCCCAAGGTCACAAGCTAATAAAGATAGAGCCAGGATTTGAACCTACTTTCAAAGCCCATGCCCCCCCCAAAGAAGAGGTTATACTTTTACCTAGGATGAAGGTTGTGTATCATCTGTAGTTGAGAATAAACTTAAAAAATTATCCCCATCCTCCCTTTGTCTTGTCATATAAACTTTCCTTTCCAACAGAGTAACGTGGAGTTTGTGTGCTATGATTGGCATTTAGAACTGTCATGAATTTTCAAGTCAATTCTGAGGGCAGCAGCTCCGTGTGACTGGTATGCAAATGCGTGAAGATTTCCTGCAGGGTGACAGTGCTGAGCTGCAAGGTAGCCAGTGAACCAGCTGGGGGGCAGCCCCTCCCACCAGGCAGCAGCTCCTGAGTGAATCTGCATGTTCGTCCCTCCCGTCAGCGCCTGTGCACAAAGGCATTTCTCCCCAGCAAATACATACACATCATTCTGTTCCAGCTGTCATCCTGAGCTAGAGCCTTCCTGCCAATTTGTTACTGTCATCATAAAGCAAGTTTTGTGCCTCCAAGCTCTTTCCCCAAGGAAAAATGAAATTCAAAGGAAGGTCAGTGACATTGAAATTTCTGTTTCCCACTAAGCCATGCTTCCCTCTGCCTTGCACAATGGAGGAAGGAACTGGTTCAGAGCAGTATTGCACAGGGTAGAAGACTGAGGGTTCCAATAATGCTGTTCTAATGATGGATGGGGAAAACCTCAAAATATTGCCTACTTTTCCCTTAAGATTTAAACTGATTTTTCACTACAGGGGAAAATGCATGCTGACTCCAGGTCATGTTCATGAAAATTACCTGGAAGTGACTCCTGCTTTATCTGCAGTGCATAGATTCCTTTAACCTGAGGGGATGTGGAAATAATTAGATTCAGAATGACATCATGACTTTCTCATGGGAATGAGTAGATGGCCCTGGATGTGCCTCTTCACCTGTAGTGCTAGGTCTGCTCTGAGCACCGGAAGTTAGTCAATCATGCTTGTCAAATGAATGAATGATTCAATTAACCACACCAACGTGTTCCAACGTGTTTCTTCACTGTGGAGTATTTGGCCATGTGAGGGTTATGTAGAGGGGGAAAGGCTAATTGGAGAGAGCGTGTCTTCTCTGGCTTTAGCCAGCTTCCTCCCCTAGTCTCTCTTCTTTTTCAAACCCTAACACTCCCCACCCAGCATCGCTATGCCCCAAAGTTTTGAAATCATAGTCCGTGGTTTAATGTGACTATTGCCACCGTTTCTGACTCACGTGGACCCAGAAGTGCAGCTCTGAGCCCTGCTCTGGCCGTTGTCAGCAGCCCCCCTGGAATCCGTCAGGGCTGCAGTCTGTGCTCACAGAGCCGTCCCTCATAGAGATGCTGATCATGTAGGTACAGTTGACAGGGACTGACACCAGGGAGCACTGCGCTCCGCTGGCGGCAGGGAGGGCATCGCTTGCTAATTGTCGCTATACTCTGGGGTGCAGATAAATGCAGTAGCAGATCCTGAATGACAGTGTGAAGACACCCAAACGTGGGCTAGAGAGAAGCCTCTCTAGGAGGGTCCCTGACAGGCTTGAGTCAAAAGCACTGGATGATATTTCCAAGAAAGGGAGATTATTTTTTCTTTATTTGAAATGTAACGGACATACAGAAAAGTGCATAAAAACATATGTGGAGTTTAACAGTCACAAATGAAATGTCTTTGCCACTACCATTCAGGACAATATTTGCTTGTCATGCCCCTAAACAGAATAGTTACTGCACTGCCCCCAGAACCTGTGTGCCCTTCCCGGTCACATCTAAGATGTTGATTTTCACAGTAATCATTTCCTTGGTCTTCTTCATAGTTTTAATACCTTCCTATGCAGCTATAAACAATATGGCTTAGTGTGCTTGTTTTAGAACTCGATGTGAATGGAGTCCTACCGCATATGGAGTCTTTTTTTTTTTTTTTTTTTTTTGATGTGTGTCTTTCACTCAACATCCTATTTGTGGAATTCATTCATGGAGATGTGGATAGTTGTAGTTTACTCTTCTGATTGCTGTAGTATTCCATTATGTAACTATGACAACTTATCCATTCTACCATCTGTGGCTTGAGAGACATTCAGGTGGTTTGCATTTTGCTGTGAGAATCATTCCTGTATACCGGGTCTATTTGTGTAGTTGCTTCTCTAGGGTATTTGTCTGTGACAGAGTTTCTGGATCATTAGGTAAGGTCTTCATATCCTCAAATTAAAAAAAAAAAATGCCAAACTCTTTCCAAAGTGGATGTACCTAGTCCCACCATTAGTGGATTTGGAGCATTTCAAGGCAGCTTCCAATTCTAACTGCAGGACCCCAGATGACCCACACTGGCTGCAAACAGGGGGATTTAGCAGATCCGTGGAGCTCACCTCGTGCCTGAAAAGTGGCGTTTTGTCTCTTGCTTTTAGAATTTCACTTTTTTCCCCTCAGAGGATGGAAGAGCATTGCACATTATTGTTAGTCAAAGCATTACTCATCGAATCTGGAAAGGCAGAAGGGCAATTTAATAGCTATCCTATAGATACTCTTCTCTCTAAAGTACACACAGAAGTATATTTAACAAGAAAATGAATAGAAAAATTGAATGCCTAAAATAATGTCATGGTTTCTTGTTTGGACTTGGCTGATTTGCTCCCTGTACCTCTGCTGAGAAGCAGAGGGTTCAAATAATATGTTCTATTCAGAGTCTGAATTAAACACCTATTGGTGTTCTTAAGTCGTAATAGGGTAAGATAAGCAGAACACACACCCTGAGAAATTCAGCATTATGTCTGTTCAGGGAATTTTTCCAAGATAAGGCATAGCTTTGTTTTGATACTTTTTACAAAGCATCGTGAGAATGAGAACGAGAAGTCTTACACGCTGGAAGAGTTTCAGGGAGTCCATCACTGTCGTCTCGGGAACCCACTCTGAGCCATCATCTGCTAATCTCTCTCCTTCACCACTGTATCCTCGACACCTGGCATAAGCCTTGACTACAACAGGTGCTCAGCAAAAGTTGAAGGAATAAATGGAGAAACACATTTTGATAAAAGTCTTTTCCTTTAAGACACAATCCCATCCAATTACTGCCCCCACTAGAAAAAAAAATGTTATGGATTCCAAGAAATTTGGCCAAGTCATTTTTGTAAAGAAACATTAATTCAGGGTCTGATTATGATCCTTCCTGAGAGCAGTTATTAAATTCTGTCAACCAAAAGCACAAAGGAGAGTCAAAGCCTCCCATCCTCTTTCCGCAGTCTGTTATGGCAAGAACTTTCCTGTGTGATTCCTCAAGTTGTTTGGAGGCTGGTGATACCACCGAGTCCTCCTGGAGTACAAAATACATGTGGAAGTGGAAGTCCAGACTAGAGGAGGTATCACAACGGAGGTTTGACCAACTGTAGTGAGAAGCTGGTACTGATGGAGGAAATATCCACTGAGAGGACAGTAAATCCTCTCCTCTTAATAAATGTCTGACAGAAAAGGACCACATGACATCCTGGTGCTGTGAGCTTGCAAATTAAATCAGAGGTGCTGTCTTGTTGATTGATACTGCAGGTAATCAGATAATTGGCCAAGCATGGGCTGATAATGAGATGCTTTTGGTTAATTAGAGGAGGTCCAATGGATTGAATTCAGATGAAAAGCTTCATATAAAAGCCGTTTAGAGAAAGGGCAGGCTACTGGAGAGATGGGAGGAAGTGGTTGGCAGAGAGTGGAATTTATACCATTCTAGTTAATGAGTCATCCACTTAGTCAATGAGTCAGGCTCAAACACCAAAGACGTGGAAATGTCCCTGGGGTGGTTTATAGTCCAAAATCTAATGTCCAGGTGAGAAAGAAAAAGTAGAGGAAATGATATTCCATATTATTTAAAATGTTAAATAAAATTTATAGGAGGCCATTGATTTGGACTAGGCTCCTACACTGCACCCAATAGACCGAACCAATATGGAGTCACTCGTGCTAAATGAAACTAATTAACTTAGGAGTATATTCTTATAAACAGCTGAGCTTTAGTTGGTCACAGCAGCTGAGCTTCTGTCAATCGTAGGCAGCCAGCTGATTCAAATAAGGTGAGACATCAAGCTGTAGCCAATTAAGCTGTCTCTATATCTCACTTCCATTTTCTGTCCATAAATACTGCCTAATCACATCACTAGCTGGAGCTGTTTAAACCTGTTCTTGTTCTGAAGGCTGCTGGATTCTCAAATCATGAATAAAATCTTTAAACTGAAGTTGTGATTTTTTGCCTTTTGACAATAATCCAAAGTCTAATGTCCAGGAAAGAAAAGAAATAGTGGAAACTACATCCCAAGAATGTCTTTATATTTAGCATTCAGTGGCCCCTAAAAGTGCGACTTGAATATAGAATGATCAGATCAAGGCCGGGCATGGTGACCTGTAATCCTAGCACTGTGGGAGGCTGAGACTGGAGGATGGCTTGAGCTCAGGAGTTTTAGACCAGCCTGAGCAAGGGCAAGACCCTGTGGCTCTACTAAAAATAGAAAAATTAGCCAGGTGTGGTGGCGCATGCCTGTAGTTCCAGCTATTTGGGAGGCTGAGGCAGGAGGATCGCCTGAGCTCAGGAGTTTGAAGTTGCAGTGAGCAATGATCACGCCACTGCAATCTAGCTGGGGGCGACAGAGTGAGACTCTGTCTCAAAAAATAAATAAATAAAAATAGAATGGTCAGATTTTCTTTGGGAGCCATTGGAAATGAGACTTTAAATTAAACATGGATATCAGAAGTAAGGTCCCAGAGTGGGCTAATTTCATCCAAAGGGATATTTGAGAGTATATTTTTTTTATTTCAAAGATGAGTAAGGCAACACCCCCCACACCTTATTCTTATATCCCCTCTCCCCTGTCAAAATTTTATACATATTGTCCTGCTGAACCTCCTGTCCATATGCACTGATAGGACCAAAGAGGGGCATAGCCATAAGGCACTGGGAGATGGGCCATGAAAACCACCTGGAACATCTCTGTTTCTCGTCCTTTCTAATTGACCCTTTCTCTCTTCCTCTCTTCCTCTTTCTCCCTTTCTTTTCAACCATAGATCCACATAAAAGAATTCAACATGCTTCTTAGTTCACAGCGTATGATCATCACCAGGTGATGCAAAGCCCTCATTTTATTTGACCCCTTTAACACAGACACTTCCACTCCCTTTCCTGCATAGGTGCTCACTTTGTTGGATTTAACTTATGTTCTTCAATCCAGTTTCTCTTTGTTTATTTGGATAGGTGCATATCATCAAAAGGCATATAGTATAGGTTTTTGTTCATTACAATTTACATAAATATATGGTGCTACAAATATTATTTCTTACTTTTTTCATTCAGCACTGTGTTGTTGAGATTTGGTCTTGCAGTAGGTAGATCTAGTTCATGATTTCTGATTACCGCATCAGGTTCTATCATATGGCCTTTTATTTGTTGAGTAGCAGGAATATCTAGAATATTCTAGATCATAACCACTTAAGAATTTTAGGCATTGGAAACATACTGTCTATTGCCACCTCTTAGCTTTGCTATGATGTCCGTTAATGAGAAGTCTTAATTTTTATGTACAATCCATCATTGTTTTCATTAGGGTCTTTGTTTCATGATTTTGTTTAAGAACAAGGTTACAAAATTACTCTCTTGCCTTTTCTTCTATCAGCTTTCAACACTTGCTGTTTATACTAATGTCTTTACTCCATTTGAAATTTATTTTTTTATACAGGAAAATAAAGGGAGGGATACAACTTTGTTTTTCTCTACATGGTGAACCAGATTTCCGATATAATTTACTAAGTAATTCATCCTTTCCCCACACGTGTGTGGGGTCATTTCCATCACATAAGTCTACATGGGTTTTTCTATTTCTCTGTGTACCATCCTGCTGTTTATTACCGTGGGGTTAGTGTTTAGTCTTTGTTAACTCCAGCATTGGTTGCAACGTCTAATAGTTGTAAGGTCATTCCTCCCACTCCTTTGTTTTTCTATTTCAAAACATCCTTGTCCATTTGTGATGTTTTTTTCCTCAACTTAAATTTTGGCAATGTTTTATCAAGTCAAATGTACATCTTGACTGAAAGTTAATTTTTTATTTGTATTCATTTAATGGTTTCCCCTTATGAGATTCATACTTATACTAATTATAGTATTGCTTTTTAATTAATTTATTTTTTAAGTTATTTTATTATTATTGTTTTCCCCATAGAAGAACAGTCACACATTTTCATCATCTCATATCACCTCACCCCTACAATGCTGGTCTCATTGAGAGTGTGTATTTTGGATTGTCGTGGCTATACTCTTTGGTTTTTGTAAGAGGAAAGTATAGAAAGTTATTACAGATCTAAACAAAAGTAAAACTTGTTAATCATTTACTCACCCATACTTCCTACACCTCATTTCTCTCCTGAATTCATCTCTCTTCTTGCTAGAGTCTTTCTTTCAAAGAGGTTCTTGAAGTGATAAGCATTTTTAGGCTCTGTATACCTGAAAATATCTTTATTTTACAATCATATGTAAATAAGCATTTAGCTGGTTAAAAAATTCTAAGTTCAAAAATGTATACTTTTGGCATTTAAAAAATATTACTTTATTGTTTTCTTGTATACATCATTACTGTTGTTTTATTTCTTTCTGAAACATGACTTAAATGGAGGTTGATACTTCTGCTTCTGTCTTCCGTGGCTCTTGTTTGTTTATATTCTTTTCCGCTCTTTAACCCTTCCTGGTACTCTCTGGGAGAACGCCTCAACCTGAAATTACAGTTTACTGATTTATTCTTTACAAGTGTCCGTTCCGTTATTCAGCTCATCTATTGAGTTTTTCATTTGTACATTCATATTTTTCATGCCTAGGATCTCCCATTGCTTTTTATTCATAACTGCTTGTTCTTACATTGTTTGAAATATCACTTCTTCCGTTTTATTAGGCTTGCTTTACATTTCTTCAGTGGAGATTTCTTGGTATATTTGGCATATCACATTTCAGGATGCGTGTGCTCCACAGAGGTCTTGTCAGACACACCTTCCCCCACCCATTGTCACATATGTTCCCTTGGAAAGTTCAGTTGATGTAGAGAGCAATGTGTGCCTGGGGGAGCATCAGGAGCTTACACTATGAGTTTGGGAGACTTGAGGGGAGTCTACCTCAATCTGCATGGCCTCTGCTGTTGCAATCAGGAATTGCTCACTTCCACTTTACTTTTTCCTGCCTCTCCTCACCCCTGCACCTCCTAAGACTCACCCTCAGAGAGCCTTGGGAACTGCTCTTTTCTGAGGATGCTCTTCTCTGCTTTGGGGTTGGGGAGTTGGGAAGGAAATCTTCAGGGACCGGCCATCCTCTCTGCACTTGTTATCCCTCCAGAGGGGCTCTAGCTCTGCCCTGCTTTGGCCAACTGCCTCTGATGCATACTGGGTCATGGAGGTTCTTTGCCCCGGAAGCAACAGGAGGTCAGCAGCCCACTGAGGTCAGGGTGGGAGAGGGAAAAGGCACACTCAGCCAGCCCTTCCAGCACATCTCCCACCTGCAGTCCTGGGATTCTCCTTTTGTAGGCTGTCATTTTCCTCTCACACAGGGATTTAGCCACCTTCTACCTCCCCATGGGTTTTTCATGATTTTGTTGTTGAGTGCTGGGATCCGTCTACATGCCTTTTATTTCTTTCCCTAAAATCTCCCAAGTTGAACAGAAGGGAGACAATAGCTTATGTTATTGTTCTATGTTCTCCAGAATTGAATTTTTTCTAAAAATGATGAGTGTTAATAATTATAGGAACCATGAGGCTTACTTATATCCCCATTAAATGCACATGCCCAGCACATAGTAGGTTTTCACTAAACATTGCTTCAATACATTGATAAATTCAAAGATAATTTAGATGATATGTAAAGTCATGTTCTATATATTAACTTTTATTGTTATGCCTTGCTTGAAAAAAAATTATATTGCTTCTGTTAGTCTTAAGAGGGAGAGTGATTGCATTTTAATAACCTAATCACAAGGAGAGCCTCCAAGCAGAGTAAATAGTGCATGCAGGTTCAAGGCTGGGATAGATTTCCAGTTAAATTTACATTTTGCTTTCTGATACCCTAAGCTTCTCTGGATCTGGGATCCATCAGCCTTGAATATCATTATGTTAATACTGTAAGACTTGAAGCATGTATTAGTGCCATTATTTTCATCTGCACAACTCCTTCAGAAGAGCTCGATGTGCTTTACCAGAGCTTACCGAATAGACATTAATGCTTTAAGTCTGACAAGAAGGTGGAAAACACTGAAAAAGAAATGATTAACAGCTCTTCCTACTGCTTATTAGTTCTTAAGAAATAAAGAGGGAAGGAAAGGAGGGAGGGAGGAAAAGGAAGAAAGGAAGGAGGAAGAGGAGAGGGAGGGAAAGAAGAAGCAAAGGGAATGGCAGAGAAGGGGAAGGAAAGATGGACAATAGAAAGACAAACTGTCCTCACGGCTTCCTTGGTTGTCCTCTCTGCCTTGTACTTCTGCCCTGCGCTCACCCGGATGCCTGGTCCTGCGTTTCTCTTCTTACTTCAAATGGGCTCTCGTGACCCCTCTAAAACTCCATGTTCCCCTCTGGGGAGTCTTAACATGTGTTTCACGGTGGCAGTCCTGGACCGTTTCCTCTCTCTCCCGATCACCCCTTCCTGCTATTGTCTCAGCGAAATTGCATGTCCTTTGCTGTGGAGTTTGGAATGTCCGCTAGGAGTCTTCTCCCACCCTCCTCTTTACCTGGGAGCATCTCTCTCTTGCTGCACATCCATCCTTTCTCCCCCTGCCTGCAGGGCTCCTTTCTATTCCCATCAATATTATTGTCTTCTCTTCTTCCCTCTGCTGTTGCTGCCTTGGCTGCCTCTGTCTTCTTTTTTCTCCTCCTACTTCCCTTTGTTAATGAGTATCTCATCTATTGGTCACTTAACGGATGCCAAGCACTATGTGAAGCTAAGCATTTCGTAAATTACCTCATTTGAAGGTCACAATGTCCCAATGAAATAGATAGTATCATTACCCTTATTTTATAGAAGATGCTTGTGATGTTTAGAGAAGTCATGTAACTTGTCCCAAGTTGCACAGAGTATAACTGGTGGATAATATTAGCTCCTTCCCTTTGGTCTTCAGACATGTACAAGTTTTAACTATATAACTAAGAAAATAAATGTATCCCTCTTTTGAGGCCTTGTCCTATTCCTCCCCTTTCTTTCACTGCTAACCTATCTAATCAGACAGATGCATACTTGTGCTTCTATTAATATTTCTGCAGCATGGAAATCTGCCTTAAATCCTTGCACTCTGACTTCTGCGTCCTGCTGTTCTGCCATTGCTAGAGTGACCTCTCCAAAGTCATGGATGGCCACCTTCTCTCTAATCAAATGGATTTTGTAATCCTTTTCCTTGACCCCTCTGTAGCCATTGATGCTATTTGTGATCCCATCTTTGACATTTCAGCTGCCGGCCAACATGGCTTGTTAAGCAAATTTGTGAGGTTACTCAGATGCGCTGTGAGACGCTCCAGTCTTGGACGGATGAGTGAACCACTCATGTAGGCGACTCAAGCCCCTGGCCAGAAATTTTCACTTCCTTCAAGGGTCAAGAGGCATGAATTATCTTCAGAGTAGGAAGGATCTTTTATACCTTTGAGGCTATTTTTGCAGGAAAACAAATTATTTATCTATTCTGAATATATCTAATCATTTGTTGTGACCCTATATGCATAACACTTAAATCTTAAGGGTCTGGATAACTAAGTAATATTGATATTTGTAACAAAATATAAGTCACCCTGGTAATACTACAAGGATTGTGTGTCTTGAGGGAATGAGGTGTGAGTAGGGATGGGAGGAGCATCTTTATCTGATGCTCCAGTAGAAAAATGAGTCTCCTGAGGATATTTGATACATAATGTTGCCTATGAGATTCTCCTAATTACTCTCATAGGGGTATGAGTGAATATCACAGAATGTTTATTTTCTCTGTAGATTTCACAGTTTCTGAAATGAAAGAAGTAGTTCAAACAAAATAATTACACATTTTATTTCTCTGCCTTGTGGTCCACAGGAAGCAGGGTCTCTAGTTGATTGGAAACATGAATGCATGTGATTTAACACACCCAAGAGAATGCGGTTGGCAGATCTTAAAAGAGAAAATACACTTAACATTTACATAGAACTTTACAGCATCCTAAGTACATTCACATGCGTTATCCCATCTGCTTTCTCCCAACTCCTTGGGTAAAATGGGGATTCCGATCCCAGTTGACAGATCACGAAATAAACGTCCTGACAGTTGGTACTATTTGACCGAGTCTCCACTAGCGGTAAAGGCAGACCAGGGGTTACCACCTAGGCCCCCGCCCCCAGTCAGGGCTAAGTCCCACCTTCTGCGGCTCACTGTGTGCAGATGATTAGTGAATTGAGAGTAGACTGCAGCAAAGAGGGCCTGGCACCGACGTGCAGGCAAGCATGGATGTTCATTTCACAAATACTAATTCAACTGCATGGAGGAAGAAAATTTACTTTCCAAAGAGGTAAAAAAACCTATTAAGTTGGTGTCAGAGGGCAGCATTATTCTGCTAAAAGGACATATTTGGAGCATGATTCATTCTTGGCAGCCCCATTAGTGGGTGTTAGTGGAATCTGTCACCCACCCTGGCCAGCTGAATTGTCTGTTGAGACAAACTCCCAAGTCTGGATGAAGCATCACTGTGCACTGCTGAAGCTCACAGGGCGCTTACGTGTCACCTATGAGCTTTCGGTTAGAAGACTAAAATCCAGAGGAAGTGATCTAGAAACAATGTTATAAAAATGTATGAAGAATGGAAATTTCTATCCCTACGGAACAAAAGTGTGTGTGGAGAAGACCTTGAGGGATGTCAGTCCAGCGACGGTTCCCTGAGAATCACCCCTCTTCCATTGCACCCCCTGCACATACAAGTGAGCACATATACACAACACACACACGTGCACATGCAGGGGTATGGGCCCCAGCACCCGTGTTTCTGAAATGTGACCCTGCTCTCTCAGCCACAGGTGACTCGAACAGGTGTAGACACTCGACCCAAGTGGGACTACTCAACTCCCCTCCCCTCAGAATGAGGTCAAGAGACAAGGTACCTGGGAAGAGATCGCTGAATCAGCGGGTGGTGTCCAGGCTGTGGATGGAAAAGGCACAAACTTGGGCCATAGAGGCTCCTACTTCATGCCTCCCCTTCCTGAACATGGGGTTATGTGGATTTTTCTTTCACTTCAGGGGCGCATGCCTCAGGATCCTTCCAGCAGAGTTTACCTGAGCTTAAGCTAATGTGAAATAGTCTTCTGATATTTGCAGCAAAACTGTATGTAGCTGATATATCTCAGCAAACTCTGAGAGAGCCCCAGGCAAATGATAACCACCCTTTCCTAATGCTGCTGCTTCCTGTCCATGATAGACTAATTAATTAGTTAAATGATCAGTTTATGCAAATAACTCTCTTAAGTAGAAATACTTACAAAAAATGATCTCTCAGTACATTTGATACCTCTTAAATAGCAGCTATGAGAAAGTATGCTTTTAAGTAAAGTATATAATACACACAATATAAAGTTGTATATGTCACATACATGTGTGTTCACATAAACACACAGACACTAAGATCTAGAAAATTAGTTAAATTGTCAGTTGTGGAACAAGAACAAAATTTAAGTTTGTAATTGGTTTTTATTTTTGTCAATTATAAAATACAGTTTATTTGCAGAAAATTTTAAATTAACAGGTGCCAGACATTATGCTAGATGGCTTTATTTACAGTTTATCTGATCTTAACCACAATCTGTAAGGTAATGATTATTCCTGCTTGAAGGTGAGAAACTGAGAAACTGTGTGTGTGTGTGTGTGTGTGTGTACCCAAACCATAAACCAAACAAAAGTCTGTAGTGTGGAGCACTACATTGGGAGCAAATGCACGTGGAAAAAGAAATCTTCCTTTGGAGAATCTATTCAGATTAATGCGCTGCAGCCAACATAAATATGAAAAAGATACTAAACACTTCTGCCGTATTTGGCAAAAATGAGTATGAGAGAGGGAGGCCTCTGATGCCCTTGCCACTTGCCACTCAGGCAGGCAGGAGGGAGCACGGTGCAAGGGGAAATAAAAATGCGCGGGCAGCTTTGATGTAAGTGTGATCTGCATTGTTTACGGAGGTACGCTCTTGTCAGCAACTGCGAAGCTTCCCAGTCACAAGGCAGGTCTTTTCTAAACATGTTAAGCATGTACATATCCCCCTAAGATGCGAGCAGACACTGTTTTACACACCAAGCCGAAGTCAGAAGGACGATTCTCAGGGCTCCTTCATTTATTAAACTGACATCTGGGAGCCATGAAGATGAACTGAGTCCCTGATCCTGGACAGTCTGATCCGGTGGTGGGCGCAGGAGCACTGGGTGGACAAGGGACACGAGGAAAGGGGTGCACTTAGCCTCAGACGCTTGCCCTGAATCCCACCTCTGTACAGCCTGGGTCTCGAAGGGCAAGGCCCGGCGCTGGTGGAGCTGGGGACGGGCTGTGTGACCGGGAAGCTCCCATTTGAGGAAGGAGGATCTGGCTGAGAAGGGACCTCACGGGTTCCAGGTTTCATCCTGATACTCCCCAATGCTCCCTTCCCTCTGCAGCTCGTCCCCACCCCAACCCTGGTGTGTCTTTAGCCCTTAGCCTCATTCACGTCATCCTATCAGCTCGCTGATGCTCGTTCTTTTCTCACCAGACCTCAGGTCGGTCCGCCGCTGTCAGAATTCACTCTGAGGAGGCCGGGAGTAGCTGTGGGTTGATGGGGCAAAGGTCATTGTCTATGTGAAGTCTCAAGGGTATCCCTGAAAGCAAATGCAGTCTTCTGCAACAAGGAAAGGGCGTCCATGGTAGAATTTGAAAGGATAGTCGTCATTTTGTTTGAAGTTCCTCCTACAGGTGGCAGCAGGACTTCTCTCTCCATGTTGAGATGTTGGGGGTGCCGGTCTGCCTGTGGCTCCCCCCGCCCCACACCCCCGTCATGGCATTGGGCTGCTGGGGACAGGGGAAGGACAGTGCACTAGACATACACTTCCTGGGTTTGCCGCTGTGATGGGCCCTCCTTCCCCCGCCCCCTCACCAGCCCTGCTACTGCAGGATACCAGTGTGGGTGTCCTCCACATTGAAAATTGTGCCGCGTGGAGACAACACAGCACAGAGACTGAACCCACAGGGGCTTCAGCGTTGGGCACATGGGAGTACGAGCCTCCCCTCTGCAGTAGCTTTTGTAACCTTGGGCAAGTGGCCTCACCTCTCAGAGCAAATGAGGATAAAAAGGGGACCTTCCTCACTGGGTGATGAGGATGGATTTAATGACACAGAGTATGTCAAGAGCTCGTGGGCACGGGGCACTGAGCAGGAATCCATTACGGTTGCTCTGTTAGTGTTGTCAAAGCTGTGTCCACACGTATACCTGGCCAGCATGAGGCAGACTCTGATGATTGCTACAGTGGAGCTGTGATTGTGACTACAGCCCACCCTCCTCATCTGTGGGCTCCACGTCTGTGGATTCAACCAATCAAAGATAGAAAATGTTTGAAAAAAAAATAATGGTACAAAAATAAAAAATAATACATATAAAAATATAATGCAATAACTACATAGAATTTACATTGTATTAGGTATTGTGAGTAGTGATGATTTAAAGTATACAGGAGGATGCATGTAGAATATATGCAAATACTACACTATACCAGGGACTTGAGCATCTGTGGATTTTGGTATCTGTGGGGGTTGTAGAGCAAATCCTCTGCAGACACCAACAGGCAACTGTATTATTATTGGATTGTCTTCTCCCTTGGGGAACACAGACCTCTACCAGCATTAATAAGGCAATCGCTGTGCGGGAGAGAATTAACACTGAGAATCTCGTATTTTCATGTCCCAATGTCATATTTAAGGATATATAAGAGTTCTTTATCTCTGGCAATAAACTCTAAAGATGAATGAGCTACAGCTATGGACTGATGAATGAGAACTTTCTGTCTTTGACTGTTTTCTGCCCACAGATGGCTAGATCTAAGCCCTAAGCCTGAATCCCCCTGGAATAGCTATTGGTTAATGGCCCTGGAGATCTGGAGGATTTCACAGAAACCCCCCAAATGCTAGTGCTCTCTAAAGTCACAGCACAGTCCACTAGTCGTCATCTCCCGATCCAAAGGAAGCCGTGCTGCTTCAAATTCGGAGACTGCGCCTTGGGCATCACATTGATTTTGCTTCCCTCCACCCCACTCCAGGGCTCTGAAACTGTAAGACGAATTGAACTGCTAAGACAAATGGAGTTATAGACACCAGCTAATTTTCCAGTGGTCAGCATGACCTTTAATAAAAGTGTCTGTTCAGCATTTGAAAGTGTATGTTTTTCAACATCTCACAGCAAAATACATATCAGAAAGCAAGGCTTTACAGTGATTTTCTTTTATGCTGACAAACTGAGAAATAGGAGATGTTCATTTTCCCCAGAGTCAGAAAGAGCACAACCAATTACGAAGTCTGAGAATATCACGATTGACTTATAGCAGCAAATAGTCATGCCTATGTAATTCCATTGAACTGGTTACTCCGCTCTTTTTGAAAGTCATTATTAACCTTTTTAGAGAATCTAAAAGGGAATCAGTTTCATTAAGCAGCTAAACAATTAAACCTTGGAGTATTTAAAAAGATTACAGGCAGATGAATAGTATTGCAAAGTGGCCTGCGAAATGCCTCCAAGATCTCAATAGACAGAAATAAAGATTTTCAAATGTCTTTTTTTCAGATTCTGTTCCTTCTAATTACCTTTCTGATTGTGTTTTTGTCTTAATCACCATTAATTGGTTATTTTTACAATGTAAGATATTTATTAGGTAAATTCGTTATATATGCACATTATTTTCATAATGTTTATATTAAGGATAAACTAAAGGAAGAAAATGACCCATTTCAAGAAATAACCACCTTCAACATTTTGCTTTAAACTTTCAGAGGTTTGCATAGTGTAGTCTGATGGCCGAGCCTAGGTACCAGACTCAGAGTAATTGGATTTATAGCCTGGCTCCATCACTTACTGACTCTCTGATCTGGGAAATTCACTTAAAGTTCGTTTAATTCAGTTTTCTCATTTTTATAACTTGTGTTTAAAATAGTACCTTCCTTACAGTGTTTTGGGAAGATCAAAGGAGACAACATGTGTAAAGTCTTAAATCAGTGCCTGGTATTTGGTAAATTCTCAGAAAATATTAGCTATTTTATATAACTTATATAGATAGTGTATAATTAAAATGGGATTTTATTGTATGTAATGTTTTATGGCCAGCTTTTTATTTAATAGAACATTGTAAAGATATTTTTCTATATGAGTAGATGTACATCTCTTCACTATTTTTAATGGCTATATAATATTTCATCATTGGGTGTTTGATAAATTACCAGGTAGGGAGCTAAGCAAAGCCATGGTTCAGGCCCCATCCTTCCCTCCTAGAGCTCAGTGTGGGCAAAGCCCCTCACGCTACCCCAGGTCATCCCTGGTGTGCCAGAGCTAAATATCTTCACCTTTATGTAAACCACGTGACCAAGTTCTCAGCATTCATGGGCTCCTTTACATTAATAGAATGCCCAGTTAGTATAGACGCTGGGAATTCCCACCACTGGGGGCTGCCCAGGGAAGAGAGCCTCTTTCTTTGCTTCTAATAAACCAGCACCTTTGTCATGTGCATACTTATAACTTCTGGAGAAGAGCCAACACATTTCGGGAGGATGCTTGTCTTCTTCCCAAGCCAGCTGAGACTCGTTTGAATAACCAGGTCAAATCAATTCAGAAGACTCCAGCATAGCATGAGCGCAAACATTGTCACTCTCGTTTCTACCTTGTCCCTGGCAAGTAGCACAGTGAACCGGATACAGAGTCATAGACTATTGGTGCTGCAGGACGTGGGGGATGGAACCGAAGCATAGCCCAGCTCACATGGGCAGGGAGAGGCAGAACAAGGGAGAAATTCGGAGTTGTGGACTTCGTGTCCAGAGCTCTCTCCACTGCACTCTGCTCCCTTCCACTCCTCCAAAAGTCTCCTAGATTTTATAAATTAATTCAGTAAAGCCTTAGGATACTAAATCAATGCACAGAAATTGGTAGCATTTCTATACACCAATAATGACCAAGCTGAGAAACAAATCAAGAACTCAATTCCTTGCCAGTGCTTTTCAGGAAGATAAAACAAACAAAAACCCTTAATTCCAGTTTCAATAACTGAAAAAAAATGCCTAGGAGTATATTTAACCAAGGAAGTGAAAGATCTCTACAAGGAAAACTACAAAACACTGATGAAAGAAATCATAGATGACACAAACAAATGGGAAAACATCCCATGCTCATGGCTTAGAAGAATCAATATTATTAAAATGACCATATTTTCCAAAACAAATCTACAAATTCATTTCCTATCAAAATACCAATGTCATTTTTTACAGAATTAGAAAAAACAGTCCTAAAACTCATATGGAACCAAAAGAGAATGAGAACAGTACAAACAATCATAAGCGAAAAGAACAAAGCTGGAGGTATCACATTACCTGACTTCAAATTATGCTACAAGACTATAGTAACCAAAACAGCATGGTACTGGTATAAAATAGACATATAGGTCAATTGAACAGAATAAAGAACCCAGAAATAAAACCACATACCTACAACTAACTGATCTTCAAGAAAGCAGACAAAAACATACACTTGGCTGTGTGCAGAAGAATGAACCTGGACCCATATCTCTCACAGTATACAAAAATTAACTCAAGATGGATTAAAGATTTAAATGTAAGACCTGAAACTATAAAAATCCTAGAAGAAGATGTAGGAAAATCTCTTCTAGACATTGGCCTAGGCAAATAACTGATGACTAAGACCTTAAAAGCAAATACAACAAAAACAAAAAGGGCAAATGGGACTTACTTAAACTAACAAGCTTCTCCAAAGCAAAGAAAATAATCAACAAAGTAAACAGGCAACCTACAGAATGGGAGAAAATATTCACAAACTATGGATCTGACAAGGGACTATTAACCAGAATCTACAAGGAACTTAAACAACAAGAAAAAACCAAATACCAACATTAAAAAGTGGGCAAAAGACATGAACAGACATTTTTTAAAAAAAGACATACAAATGGCCACTAACATATGAAGAAAATGCTCAACATCACTAATCATGATTTAATTTAAACCACAAATTAAAAGCACAATGAAATACCATTTTACACCAGTCAGAATGGCCATTATTAAAAAGTTAAAAAATAATAGATGCTGGTGAGGATGTGGAAAAAGGAACACTTATACACTGTTGGTGGGAATGTAAATGAGTACAACCTCTATGGAAAACAGTATGGAGAGTTCTCAAAGAACTAAAAATAGAACTAACATTCGATCCAGCAATCCCACTACTTGGTATCTACCGAAAGAGAATAAATCAATATATTAAAAAGATACTTGGACTCATGTGTTTATTCACCATTCATAATAGCAAAGATATGGAATCAAACTAAGTTTCCATCAACTGCAAATTTGGTACAGACACCACCGAATATTACTCAGCCATAAAAAAGAATGAAATCACGTCTTTTGCAGCAACTTAGATGGAATTGGAGGCCATTATCTTAGGTGAAATAACTGAGAAACAGAAAGTCAAATGCCACATGTTCTTGTTTGTAAGTGGGAGCTGCGTAACGAGTATACATGGTGATAGAAAGTAGTTGTAGACACTGAAGACTCAGAAGGTCAGGAGAGCGGAAAAGGACTGTGGGATGAGAAATTATCTAATAGGTGCTATGCACACTAACCGAATGATGGTTACACAAAAAGCCAGGACTTCACCACTATGTAATATATAAGTGCAACCAATCTGCACGTGTACCTGTATCTATAAAAATTAAAATCAATTAGAAGAATAATCATAATAGCTACCACTTACTAAGCACTTGAGGCTTAGGGCAGAGCCTTGAGAATCTCTGTATTTTGGGGGGAAGAAGATCAGAAGTGAATGAAGACAGAAAGGAGCTATCAAGAGGCAGAAAACAGACAGAAAAACACACCCGTGGAGACGCCAGTGGCAGGGAGGGAGGTGGAGGTCTGCAGTGGCACCTCTCACAGAGATGGAGCACGAGAGGGCTGAGGGAAGGCTGTAAAATGTGGTGTGCAGGATGTCGTCTGTGATCTCCCAGAGACTAACATCAGCAGAGGAACAGAAATCAAAGAATGCAAGGAGTTGAGAGGCAAGTGGGCGGCAAAAAGCAGATGCGGCAGGTGTAAGGTACTAGCCTCAAAACTTTGACCAAACTCTTCAGAATTCTGAGGTTCATATTCCATCCCCATTAGTGTCATTAGTTTCAGTGGATACTTTCAATTAGTTCCACACTCAGACGTCCGCAGCCTCTTCCTTCCCACTGTTCAGGGCCATTATCAGAAAGGAAAAAAGAAGCAGCTCAGTTGGGATCTGCTTTTTAAACGTTCATCAAGGAGTGAAAATCAGCAAAGCTGCTGAATCTATTTCAAGCACAGCAGGGTAGAGTCCAACCACAAAATTTAGCTTTGCCTGGCTCTCATGTGGGTGAGGTAGGGGTGAGACTTTTGACCTTCAGTGTAAAGTTCTTCAGATTTACGTGTAGGTAGGGAAGCTGTGAGTCCTCCTTACAGCTGCATTATCTGCTGACAGCCATTCTTCCAAGATGTGAGAATCCTTACATAAGACTTTGGCTTGAGAGCCCGCCGTTGGTCTTGCTGAAACTTGCTTGGAACTGCAGTGCAGTCTAAAAACTGTGGCCCAACCTCTCTCGCCACCTCTCATTCACAGGGGTCAGACCTGCATCACCATCTAAGAGCTCTTCCAGCCGCCTCCCCTTCGTAGGCATGTCCCTTAATAAATCTCTTGCACAGCTAATCCCATCTTGGCATATACTTTTGGAGGAACTGAAATAATACCTACGGTTTATAGAGGTAGAGGATTAGCCATTAGACGTTGGGGTAGTATTTCAAGAGGCACTAGGAGGAGAGTGATAGATTTACAGTCACAAACCCTGGACTAAATCACTGATTAGCTTTACAACCCTGAGCCTGTAGAATGGAGTTGAAAACAACAGCACTAGAAGGTACTGATAATACAAGCTTACAGTGTTGAAAGCATGAAATAAAATTGTTTGTTTAGATATGATTTGTAAGCTATAAAAAACTTAGCATTTGCTGTTTGTTAATAGTGATACATAATAGCGATGATAGAGACACTTTGTTGCAGAAAGCAAAATCCATTTTATTGTCAGAAACCAGGTGGAAATTACGTGGTAGCTATGACAGTAAATTCTGTGCCTGGATTATCTCTCTGCTGTTGCAAAATATTTAATAAAATGGAGAAACATTTCTATCAATGCAAGTGTTGAAGGAGAAAGGCTTAGTACATAGTACTAGTGAGTGTACAGTTGAATTTTAGTAGATATGTTTTTCTTACAATCTCATACTAAATCAATATCAATCCTCTCTTTCTCTCTGCCTCCTGCACAGACAGTAACCTGTTCAAGGTGGACCACTCTCCAACTTCCTAGGTCTTTTGATATTATCCAAGAGTCTTGACTAGACTGCTTCCTTCCCATGTGCATCTGTCCCCAAGTCTCCCTCTCCTGATAAAGACAAATCATATTGGATTTAGAGCCTACACTGATCTAGCGTAACCTCATCTTAACTTGATTACATCTACAAAGACCTTATTTTCAAAGTCACATTCATAGGTACCTGGGGTTAGGACACAAATATATCTTTGGGAGGATACACAACTCAACTCCTGACTCTTCTAGCTAATGAAGAGTCAGGGCTGGTATCAAAGAATCATGAATCAATCAACAACAACAACAACAAAAAATGGACCACCAACAAAAATATGGCTTTTGAGATAATAATCCAATCTCCCCTGACCCTTTTAAAGGAAACTATTACACTTCTAGCGTGAAATTTTTATGTCGTAAGAGTTTATGCAACTGAGCACTTGTAAATTAGTTATATGTAGTTATAATACCATTTAGAATAGTAGCTGTGGTGCATTACCCGAAAAGAATCGTTATATTTGGCTCACTTAGAGTCTGAAGGATAGTACAAACTTGTTATAGTTTCCAAATCCTTCTGTAGAGACTCCAAACTGGGCACACACCTGGGCATTTCCTTTCTTTCCAGTCTCCTTCCCTGCCTCACTACCGCATCATCTGGGCTCTCCGTTCAGCCCAGGGCTCCTGGCTGCATCCCAGAGGTGTATGTTGGGTCCTCCGGTTCTGAGGATCACCTGGCTGAGTTCTGGCAGGCACTTAGCTAAGGAAGCCTAGACTCTTTCAGACTTTTTAGACTTGAGCTTTTAGAGGACAAATAAACCCTTTTCTAGCCAAATTTGCCAGCTTTAATGTGCTTTTATGCCACCCCACCAAAAAAATTTTTCCATCTCTTTATTAATCTTGCTAAAGACTCCCAGGTGTTCTCCCTGGGGTGATAGAGGTAGGCAGAATGTGGAGGGAAGGAAAACAAACCCATCTCCCCACACGTATATGGTTCTAAGCATTGGGAAACAATGAATTAAAGTTATAGAATTTACTTAAACATCCCTCCATCTGAGAAAGAGAGCTTAAAACCCCAAAGAGTCTTTTCTGAACTGCACAGGGGGGAGTAGGTAAAACAAGATGTTCTGATTTAATTCCTACATTATAATGAAAGCAATTGTCTTGTGCATGTCATTATTTTTCCATTATCTTAATACATCAGTTAATGAAAAATTTCAGAGCCCATTCACGCAGCTACACGAGCTGAGAAGTGAGATTCTGTCCTCCACCCTGTGGATACAGACGCAGCCTCATTGCAGACATGGTTGTCTTCCTCACATGAAAGTCTCACAGTCCTGGCCCTCAGTTGGGCAGCATATGCCAGCCTGAGGGTGCAAAGCAACTTCCATTTCATCCAGGTAGGTCTGTCTCCCTCATTGTCTTCCATTTGTAATAGCACTGCAGAGGCGGCCCATTTGGAAGGCGCACTCTGTGGATGAGGTTAGATTGATAGCTCTCGGGCCCCATGGGCACTCAGGGATGCCAGCCAGTTCATGCATGACAAAGAACATCAGGGCAACAACTTTCTCTGTGTGAGAGAACATGGTATTTCTAATGTGTAGAAATTTTCAGACTTTATCCTCTGCCTACATATAACAATTTCAGAACTGCCAACTTTGCTTTGTCCTTCATCCTCTCTGAGAGCAGAAAGGGCAAAAGTTATGGGATGTCTTATGAGAAAAGAGATCAGACAGAAGAACACACTCCCCAGTTAGCTTCATGGAAGGGGAAAGATGTGATTGGTCAAGTGGGTTTTGATAGGGGAAGAAGACACTAGGGTGGCAGGGACAGGACTGTATGGATGAGGGAAAGGGTGCTTGTAGCATGGAAGAGTGAGAAAGCTCCGAGTATTTGAGGGTGGCAGAGAAGAGAAGAAAACAAATAATAAAGAGTTGTGGATTTTGCCCTTGGATCCCCATGAAACGTTGAGAGAGAATTAAATTAATTCTTCTACACGGGTTACAGTTCTTCAGACGCAATACTCCTCTAAAACTGGGCCACTGGGCCCTAGCTTTATGAGCAGAATATTTTGCTTGTTGGCAACTCTGTGCCCATCTACCATCCCAACACCAGGACTCATTTGAAGGGGTGGGAACATAGAACTATAGGCTTTCAGGGGATGAAGTCACATTAGAGATAATCTAATCTAACCTCCTATTTAATTCAGGAAACTTTTTCTATTACTCCTTAGCCTAGTCTCCATTTAAAGTATTCTAATAATGTACACTTCGAGTCCAATTTAGGCCAGTCTGATTGTAAAGCCCGTGCCTTGAAGTCGGCAGGTGTGGCTCCCAGACATTTACAATTGTTGGACTCTTGCTCCCTGAGTCTCAGGTCCCACATCTGGAAAAGAGTCACCACAATACCTGTCTAGAGTGTCAGTGAGGGGACTGAATAACACAATGGATGTGGATGTGCAACAGAAAGAACAAGGCAGATTCCAATGACAATGAGGGTAGTAGCCTCGTGGCTCAGTGGCCTGGGTTGAGGCTACATGTTGCCCAAACCCAGTCAGTTTAGTGAGGCCCAGTTTGGAACCATACATAAAAAAGTGATCTGATGGCATTTTGGTTTTAAAGTAAGTTCTGGTGATGTGCTAATACCCAACTATGTTTCATTGATGTTGGGAAAGCATTTTTAAAAGACTGTCTACACCAAGCAGATTGAGAACCTTGGAAGTCCAATACTATTTCAGTCAATATCATTCCCTTTATAGAACTGCTTAGGAGCTCATTTTATTTAATGAGCTTGGATTCTAAATAATAATATATCATAGGAATTAGAGGTCTTAGAAAATATGACCGTAAAAATAGAAAATAAGATGATTGCAAGAAAAATATTGTAAAATAATTACTTAAGACTGGAGGAATTAGAAGTGAGTTTCTTCTTATATTTTAAAATGTTCTATAATATTGTTTAAATACCTAAAAAATAACAATCATGTTATAACAATACTCAGGACAATTTAACTAGTAGCTTTGTATGTGCTTTTATGTCAATTATTTTACCTTTTACTGCTTCAGTTTCTTCATCTTCAAGTAAGTATCCGCTTGACCTTCACCAACACACACACACACACACACACACACACACGCACGCACGCACGCACGCACACACACACACACACACACTCCTCCTCTTAACAGTAGTTCAAGCCTAGAAAGTTAAGTTTGATTCCAGGGTTGTTTTGCAAATTCTCTCATGTTCTTTTCCTAGCTTGTAAAGTCAGCCCCAACAAAGACTAAAATAGTGAGCTTACTAGACCAAACCTTGGTAACTTAGTAATTTGACTAGGAATGTCTATACCTTCTGCATTTGAGCACCACAAGCCAATAATTTAACTTTCTATGTCATCAGCAATATAAAAGTTGAGAAAGCATGTTAAAAATGCACATGTGCACTCAAAACCTTATAAAGAAAAATCTACCTTATTTTTGCCTTTCCTTTTGGTTGAATACCATCAATATAACTTCATTTTATTTAATTTAAGATAAAAGATGCGAAAACTCCATTTACTAAGCAAGGCAATGATCTACTCTAAATCATTAGTAATTATAAAGAGTACACATATTTCATTATGTGATATTAGCTATAAATTCATTTTCTAGCCCATCCATTAGTGAGAAATATTAACTGAATGTATTAGTGATTATGTTCAACAAATGATTCATATTTAAAAAATGATTTACATGATATAAGTGAGAAGAAAGGGAATATTACAATTCTTCTGAACACAGCAATTCTTTTTGGTCATCCCATCACTGGGGAGAATTATGCTTTAAGGTCTAATTCTATATCTTGTAAGTCTATCAAGCCATGTAAATTAGGTCTATATCACAAAGCATCTTTTCCTGGTACTAATCCTCATAGCTGGCCATAAATTACAGAATTAGATTCTGGTTAATGGGACACTTAAAACCCAAGTCAGAGACCTTCCTGGAAAGGAAGTAGAGTAGAAAGCAGAACTCAGCAGTTATGGGCTGAGCTGTGTTCCCCCCCAAATTCCTATGTTGAAGTCCTAACCCCCAGTGCTTTGGATTGTAACTGTATTTGTGGATAGGGTCTTTAAAGAGGTGGTTAAATTAAAATGAAGCTGTTAGGGTGGGCTCTGATCCAATCTGACCAGTGTCCTTATGAGAACAGGAAATTTGGACACAAAAGGAGACATCAGGGACTTGCATTCACAGAGCAGCAACTATGCGAGGACGCAGCAGGAAGATAGCCACCTGCCATCCAAGGAGGTACCTTGATGACACCTTGATCTTGAACTTTTAGCCTCCAGAATGACAAGGAAATGAATTTTTGTTGTTTAAGTCACCAGGTCTGTGGCACTTTATGGATGTCCTAGCAAACTAAGACATCAGTTTATTTAGCCACTGGGCACACATAGATCTAGGGTTAAGCTGATGATTCTCAAAACATGGCAAGACTTGAAGGTTAATGTCAGCTTTGGCTCCATCCCAGTGGAGGAGATGCATCTTCTTTCACCAAGAACTTTCCTTAATATTTGGAGAGATAATGTCTGACCCATGTGATTATAATAACCGATCAGTGGCCTTAAAAAGCAAGCATCTGAAAATGAAGTGATAATCGTTATTTTTCTCCTCCAAACAAGTGACTATGATGATGATGGAGTCCATTCTCTTCTGAGAAGGGCCTGCCTTCTTCTCTGTACTCTTCATATCCTGCCCACCCTCCCTGGTTCATCCACCTCCTCCAGGAAGCCTTCCAGGCCCATGCTATCCCAAAGGCTTGGCTGTGTTTCTTCACTCTTATGTTGCTTATTGATGAAACTCTTCATTTGGCACTTGATATAAACTGTCTGATCCTACATTCTCATGTGCATTTGTCGTATTTCACCAACTGTTATTCGAGGCATGGATGTTGCTATGATGTGGCAGGTACCCCAGGAGCTGCCTTCTGGGATGTTCATTCATTTAAAAGAGGTTGCTTCATACAGGTCAGTGTGGGGCAGCAAGCTGCTTTGTCTGAGTATGACCACAGGAGCTCACCTGTGGTTACCTGGACAAGGACTGGGTGAACCTGGGGCTCCTACCCAGTGAGGGGGAGGAGTTTGAGCAGTTTGTAAATAGCTGACTTCTAAACCCAGACCGGGGGCTCAGTTGGTGGATTGTCCTCACGGGCAAAGCTGCTGTCACGCTTGCTCTGTGTGGAGGGACCCACCTTGCATGTCAGAGAGACAAACTAGTTTTCACTCACAAGCCAACTGGGGTTTTACATTGAGAAACTTAGGCTCTGGAATCCATAGGGCTATTCAGGATCACTTAGAAGCACTTTTTAAAACTAAGAGTGCTTACCTCCCCCAACCCCAGATTGATTGAATCAGAAACTCTTAAAGGATGAGATGCTGAAATGGGAACAAAAATACAGTTAGATAGAAGGAATAAATTCTAGTGTCCAATAATAGCACAGTAAGGTGGCTGTAGTTATCAATAGTTCATCGTATATTTCAAAATAGCTAGAAGAGCAGATTTGGAATGTTCTCAACACAAAGAAATGGTAAATATTTGAGGTGATGGATATCCCAATTACCCTGATTTAATCATTATGTATTGTATGTATGTATCAAAATGTCACATGTACCCCATAAATATGTGCAATTATTATGTAGCAATAATAAGAGAGGACTGGAGAGAAATTCGAGTTCTCTCTCTTCCTGTTAGACTGTTCGGCGGGGCTGACGCTGGCCTGTCGCTGGGCTTCTGGCCCCAGCACCCTCTGGTTGGCTTCTTCAGGGACTTCTCTCTGTGCGTCAGAGAGATTGAGACCCGTGGTGCCTTTCTGGCTGCACTTTAGCAGTGATGTTTATGCCCTGACTATAAGGTTATAAGCTTGTCAGGGCAGAAGTTCAAAACTCTTGCTTGGGGTTAATGGTGTTTTGCGATCCAGAGCGCAGGCTTCATTGCTTGTGAAGAGGGAATTTTTGTGGCTGAGAATATCTTCAAAGACAGAGTTTAGCCAGAAACTCTTGAGGATAAGCAAGCTTTGAAGTATTACATTGCAGGCGGATGAATAAACGTCAGTTCCCTCTCACCTAGGTACACTCCTGCTGTACCATGACGGATAAACTTCAGTTGGCCTGGGATCAGTGTGTTGTTTTCAATGTTTTTGTATCATGCACAGTGCAAGGATTTCAGGCTGTTTTGCTTTGGGGTATGTTTTATGACACAGTTTTGTCAGTGATTTGTCAAAATGCAAAATAACTGCTGTTTATTACCAAGGATTAAGTGCAGCAAGCACTTCCAATCTTTATTTCTCTCCCATCCTCACCCTCATTCACTGGCAGGACATTTTATTTTTTCTTTTTATTTTTTCTGGATTGTTTAAGCTGCTTATGAAGGATCATCTTTTATTTAGTGGTGTTGTATTAAAAAATCTATTAGAATGGAATTAGTCTTATGGGTATATTCCCAGCTTCCAAGAAGTCATTATAAAGTAGGTTAATGCTATTAAATATAACTTATGTATATTACTGGGTACTGAGAGAATGATTAGACGTTTATGCCAGGTTTCCCTCTGCAATGTGGAGAGGAAAGTAAGTGCTCATTTTTACAAGACTGAGGACAAGTGACTCTGCTGAGATGGGGGCGGCTAGCCCTGGTGGACAAGAGGGACCTGCTCTCCCGGCATCTCCAGATTCTTTCATTTGCCTGCTGCAAAAGGACTTCAGTTGTAACTTAGCCAATAATAACTATTCCCCACATAGTAGCCAGAATTCCTCAGCTTTATATGCTGCTTGTCTTTGACATTTTTGCAGAAGATAGTCCAATCCTTTTGTAGACTGTTCTTCAGTACGGTTTGTCTGGAATTCCCTCACGATTGGAAGCGGGATTTGCCTTTTCAGCAGGGTATCACAGAAGTGCTCTTCGTCTCACAGTGCACATTCGCTTGCTGCTTTTAAATACTATTTATGGGATTTTAGCAAAAACTATCCACAGATTATAAAAGGAAGAAACAAGTCTTTCAAATACATTTCTAGACTTGAAATTGACCTGAATATTCACTGTGCAAGACAAGTGTAAACCTTAAGTGCAAAGAAGAAGTAAAGATAATAATAAATACAGATTGTAATAATCATCATAATAATGACTATTATTTTCACATTTTTCTGACCCTGTGTCGAATATAATTTTTAATTCAGTCTAGCAATTTGAAAGATTGGAATATACAAGTTGGTGATGGATAGGAAAAGAGAGTGGGTATATAAGGTCATTTAACTGCTAAAGGTTGTTTAATTTCAAGGCACCTATTGTTTAGAGTGGAATAATTGCTTTGTTCTTCTTTATCCTTCTTTTCACCTCAGTTCCCATGGTAAGTGCTTCAGTTAGAGTCATCAAACTGCCATTGGCAGAACCTCCTAGATGCTGCAAGATGATGGTGTTTGTTCAGAGTTAGCAGCAAACCCTTATAATCTCATTTCATTCCAATGATATTTTTATTGCAAAATGTAACACCAGCAGCCCAAACTGTCTCTGACAGTCTCATATTTCTCTCGTTTAAGAAACAGCTATCACAGGATCTGTGTGAGCCAAGCAACTGACAAATTACAGGGTAATTTTATTTTTAATCAATCACTTGCCTAAAGTCATGAAAGCTAATATTTGGCTTATAGTTACCCAGACATGATACCATTTAGAAACTATTCTTTCATCACAAGGCATCTAGTAATTTTTATGGCTTTTCTTCTTATACTATGGCAAAAAAGAAAAAAGATGTTAAAAAAAGATGCACTTTAAATACAAAGACCCAGATAGGCCAAAAAAGAAAGGATGGAAAAAGATGTATTCTGCAAAGTACCAGCATAAGGAAGATGGTATGATGTGGCTAAATTAATACCAGTTAAAATAAATTTCAAGACAAGGACTATTAATAGAGATAAGGCACATTTTATAATGATAAAAGAGTCAATTCATAAGAATACACAACAATACAAAATGGGCCAGGCACAGTGACTCATGCCTATAGTCCTGGCTACTGGAAAGGCTGAGGCAGGAGGATCCCCTGAGCCCAGGAATTTGAGGTTACAGTGAGCTATGATCACGCCACTGCACTCCAGCCTGGGTGACGGAGGGAGACCATGTCTCAAAAAACTAAATAAATAAATGAATGAATGAATATAAAATGTATATGACCTTAAAAATCAATATAAAATGTGTATAGAAATTCAAAATCCACAGACAAAAAAAGACAGTATTAAAGAAATAGATATAGTTGTAGATCTTGTCTTGTTCAATAATTGGCAGAAAAAGTAAGACAAAAAGATTAGTAAGGATATAGAAGATTTGACTATCAACAAACTTGACCTAATTGGCATTTACTAAACAGTGGTAGAATATACATTTACTTTTCAAGAACACATGAAACATTCACTGAAAGACCATATGCTAGGCCATAAAATGTCTCAGTAAATTTCAAAATATTGAAATCTCTAAAAGAATATTTTGAATCACAAAAAAATTAAACTAGAAATCAATAACAATAAAATATCTAGAAAGTTTCCAAAGGCTTAGAAATTAAACAACACACTGCTAAATAATGCGCAGGTTAAGGGAGAAATCATAAGCAATAAGAAAATATTTTGTACTGAAAAATGATTTAAAAACACATCAAAAATTCAGAGATTCTGCTAAAACATTGATTTAAGAAAAATTTATAGCTTTAAATCTCAGATCATTGATTTGAAATCTTTCTTCTTTTGAATATAAGTTTCTACATTATGAAACTAGGAAAATATGGGTGAATTAGGCCTAAAATACGTGGAAGGGAGGAAAGATATAAAGATAAGAGCAGATTTCAAAGAAATAGAAAATAGATAAATAACAAAATAAATTAATAAGGACAGTAGTTCTTTGAATAAAATGGTAACGTTGATAACCCTCCGGCAGGACTAATTTTATCAGTTGCGGGTTGATCAGAGAATCTGAGCCACTCTGAGTGATACAGAACATGGGATTTATTACAGGAATTTGCCCTTATGCAACTGGGGGAACTGGCTGAGCAGCCTGTGTGAAGCAATTGCCTGAATGTCCAAAGCCTGAATTTCTGTCAGTCAAGAATAAAAAGTGGGTGTGAAGCAGGAGAAACCAAGGACAAACTGGGACCTAGAAGACCAGCTGGAATGCAGGGGCACAGACTGGAACCTGCGTGAGTCTTTAACCAGCTCTCAGTGTCCAATTTCAGTGTCTCAAGTGACCTGCTGGTGCACTTGCTGTGACGCTGCCTGTGCACCGGGACCAGGATTGGGAGGAGCTGAAGGAGGAGATGCAGGTCTGGCTGCTGCCCCCACATGGAAGGTGAGCCAGCAGAAAGCCAACCATGTGCAGGATCTCCCTGCCCTACGCTAGCTGCCACTTTATTCTGCCTTCCAAGTCTTGTGTAAATTTCTCCTGGGACCCACCCTGACTCACAACCAAACTGGGAAGAAGATTTTGAGAAATGTCTGTTTGCCTCAGCAGGTTGGCACGATACCTATCCACGCTGATTGAGACAACAGAAAACACAAACTACCAATATCAGGGTTGAAAGAGGGGATGTGACTATAGATTTTACAGACATTTATAAAAAACAAGCTCAAGTTTGTTCATAGATTACGGCAAAATTTCCTAGTTGTTCAGAGTTAGCAGCAAACTCTTATAATCTCATTTCATTCAAATGATATTTTTACATTAAAAAAGAAAAAGATATCAAATTACCCATCCATCTCATTCCCTTGCTGAGTTAAATGTTTCTAACGTATTAAGGCAAAAATTTATACAATCAATTAGAGCATCAGGATTTACTTTGCTAAAGAATTCTTCAGGCAGCAGAATATGGACATGTTTAATGGTAGATTATTATTTCATTGACAAGCTCAAGGAATTTAAAATCATTAGCCACCACACATTAAAGATGGGTGAGCAATGAGGATAAAATTTCTGAACTGAAAATTGATGTGCCCACAATCCTTTCAAGCAGAATTGCACACAACCTGAACACCCAAAGTGAGCATTCTTTGTACGCTCCAGCGCCTTTGTTCCCTCAGAAGACAAGTTCTGTGCCTTTTGTTATCTAGAATATATGACATGACATTCTTCACTATGCAGAGCTTTTTGCACATAGAGATCATGAGGAAGGGGAGCCCAAATTGGGTTTTTGCTTTTTTCTGCCCATTCAGAGAGAACAGAGCCTGCCAAGAGTAGCTTTCCAATTATCTCATTATTTGTCACACAATTTAGCACGTGCCACAAGGCATCACAGGATGGGCTGGCAAATGCTTGATCAAGGCCCTACCACTCAATAGTATAATGGGCATTGGAGACTCAAAAGGGGGAAGGGTGAAAGGAAGTAAGGGATGAAAAATGACCTGTGGGGTACAACGTACACTGTTTGGGTGATGGGTACGCCAGCCAGATCCTTTGGGTTGGATTCCAGCAGCAGGTGGCGGATGCTAATTAGTAGGAAAGCATGCTGCAGTGATTTGAAAACTAACGCACAGCCGAATATTCACTAATAATCACTCATCGAGAAGGAACAGATGGTACAGGTTCAATACCCCTGAAGACGGAAGCCTTTGGCTGCAGGAGTGAATGTCTGGAGCCCACAGAAAATGTCACATTAGACACCCCTTTAAACGCCAATGGGCAGATGTGCTGGAGTCCCCGGAACACTGAGGCTGAGTTCAGAGATGACTCTGCTTCTGTCTGGTTCCCTAATCACACTTCTACAAGGCACTAGGTACCTCATTTTTTCCATCTGTAAAATAGGTATCTTGATTGCCATAGACCAATTATAATGAGATATTAATTAAACTAGGAAGACTGTCTTTTAGGGCTGGGCTGCTGGTAGTATGGACAGGGGTACCAATTTCTGGGTAATGGAGGGAAAACCCGTTCTAGGTAGAGTCTTTGGAGTGCCTATAAATCTTGCTTTATACCTAATTGTCGCTTGAAAAATAGTATTGTTAACAGAGTGTAAACAAGAAAATATGCTTCCTTAATCAATTGTGTCTCATCTGAGCTGTGATACATCTCTGAGCTTATGAAAGGGGAATGTTTATTTAATAAGAGCAGCTGCTGTAATTTGTCAAAATCATACCTTTTTCTGGAATTATTTCTCTGCTCACAAATGATAGTGGCTTTTGTGAAAGAGAGTTTATCTTGATTACTCTATTAGCTGAATCAGTAATCAGAAAACTTGTTTTGCGGGGATTATTTCAAAATCATGTCAAACAACACAGGGATTGTTTGGGAGGGGCCTGCCTCGGCTTCCTGAAACCGAACTGCTAAACAGCAGCAGCAGCAGCTGAGCATAGCGGGGGCAGGGGGACCGTCTCTTACCGGGAGACTCTGCTCTTCTAAATGGCTTTCCTGCTTGAAGGTCAATCCTCTGTCTTGATACAATCAGTCCTAGATGGAGACTTGTACCTAAACCACAAAACATGAGTGTTTTAAGCATGATTTAAAAATAACTTTCTAAACACACCATATTCATCGTCTTCAAATTTATGGGAGGATTAAAGAGTTGAAACGACTTTTCACTCTTCTGAAGTGGTAGCAAGTAGAGAACATGGCAGGGAGATAGAACCTCGGGATGCTGGGCTTCCTAGGCATGGCGGCTGACTCTCGACAGGTGAGGGTTTCCCACCCTTGGAGAAGGGAGCCTCAGGTGTCAGGCCCCACAGACCCTCCCCCTGCACCCTGACATCTCAGGCAGACACCACACCTTACCCTTCCCTCGGGTCTTCCTTCCCTAGAGCAGCCTTTCCATATTCCACCTCTGTCCTCTTCTTCCTCCTCCCACATTTGTCCCGTAGCCCAACCCTGGACTCTGTCCCCTCCAGCCTCTCCTCTCCACTTCCATCAATGCTTAGTGAACATCTGCTGTGTGTCACGAGTTAAAGAAGGGACATTCACCCAAGGAACCCAGGAACACCCAAATTTATCTGTCACCAGCCAGCCTTTCCTTTGAGGTTCCTGAGAAACAACCAAGAATTTGACATTTTTTGTTACTATTTTGGCATCATCCCCAACTAGGGTGACCTGCTTGGGACTGCAGAAGTTTCTAGGGACATGGGACTTTCAACTTTACAACCAGGATAGTATCAGACAAACTGGGGAAAATTGGTCACCATTATGGGTTCAATTGTGTCCCCTCAAAATTCATATGTGGAAGCCCTGACCCGCAGTACCTCACAATGTGACTGTATTTGGAAAGAGGGTCATTGCAGATGTAACTTAAGATGAGGTCATGCAGGAGTAGTGTGGGCCCCTAATCCAATATGACTGGTGACCTTATAAAAAGGGAAGATTTGGACACAGACAAGCACACAGGGAGGAGGTCACGTGGAGATGAAGGCAGAGATCAGGGTGATGGAGCAGGAGCCGGGGAGCACCAAGATTGCTGCCAAAGCACCAGGGGAGGGGCCTGGAACAGATTCTCCCTCACAGCCCTCTGAAGGAACTGGCTTTCCTGACACCTTGATCTTTGATAAAAATCTGGGATCACAAAGAGGAGAGGGGATGGGATGGAATTTGAGGAGTCAGGTGATGCTGAAGCCACAGAGAGGGAGTGAGGTTACTCAGAGCTCCTCCAGGCTTCAAGAGAAGTTTGGCATTTTTGAGGATCACAGGGACAGTAGGAATCCATGTCCTCTTCCCATGAAGCACGTTGGGATCGGGGCTGTGGGGGGAACTTTGACGGACTTCAAAGTGAATCAGGAGTGAGCCTCCCAGCCCCCGGCAAAGACCTCATGCAAAGCCTCCAAGGAAGCCCTGGAGCCACCTGCCTTCCAGGCACATGGAGGTACTTCTTAAATAAGGAATGTGAGCTTTAGGCCTTCAATGCATGTCCTGGACTCTGTCGTATTATCTAGGCCTGTGCACAACCCCAGAGGAGGAGAAGGAGGACCTCTATCCTGTGACCAAGACTGGAATTCTTACGAGTCCAGTTGGTGGGAGCTCAGAGCAGATTAAAATTGATTTAGAAAAATAAAAACACTGTGAAATTTCTTGTGTGCAGAGATGTAGGATAATATTCATACCCACTACACATTCACTGAGTCAGACAAGATGTACTTTCAGCTCTGCAAGCTGAGGTCCAACAGGCTGCTGTTTCCAGGTTTATTCCTTCTCCCAGGGTACTTTCTTCGTAGCAATTGCTCCTAAGGAGAGAGACACTTTATTTAGGGGATTCCTGCAGTGCCCCAGCAGTGCTCTGCATGGTGGGCAGAGGGTGGGGTGAGAGGAAGGATGAAAAGGACATAGAGTAGCCCTAAGAAATGGGAGATAAGACGAAGATAGCCGATTTACAGACCAGCACTGTGGAGTCCTCTGGGCCCCCCAGCACACTCTCCGTGGCTTGCAGTCCTGCCCCAGCCATCTCTGGCCTTGATTCACAGCCCAGGGTGCCCATCAGATCAGATAATAACCCACAGCTCACTGCTCTGTCAAATTTTCCTGCAAACAGAAGGCAGTGTATTTCAGCCAGCGCCAGGGAGAACTCAGGATCGGTGGCAAGGGAAAATGGAACTCAGTAGAGGGGAAAACTCCATTACGAACTCTCTGAGGAGCCAGGATCATCCATCTTCCTCTTCTGGTTGTCAGGGAGCCACTCTGCCTACAGCTGCCACTAAGGGAAGGAGAAACACAGCGTGCTTATTTCCCAGTTTTAAGTGCAGAATTAGAGGGATGGGTGATAAAGCCCCACATCAAGCTCACAGCCTAATTTTTCACTTTATCAGTAGCCTCTAGATTGGGGGGAGGAGGAGCTCACTGCTTTTCAAAAGGCTTCACCCCGAGTTGTAGCCCCTGTATCATTTATGTGTACGTTTTGTCCACTAGTCCATCTTTTCATGATTGGTTTGCACACTTTAGACCTCGCTACTGCCCAAAGCATCTACTGTTATCTTCCTAAAACCCATGAGCTTTAACCACAGGATTTGATTTCAAGTTGAAAAGAAAAACCAAGAAAAACAATTATAAGACCTACACTGGAGGCAGTATTTTATTTTGTTGCTTGCTGTTTGTGTTTATTTCCCCAGAGACTGAGCTCTGGGGAGGGGAACGCCACCCTCAAGCGTGGTGCCCAAGACACCAGTGAGTCGTGGTAGATTGTGAGGCAGATCACAGGCAATTACTATTACTAGTTAGAGTCTGTGAATAAATCTCTTTCTAATACAGTGGAGTGTATGCAAGGTTATCCTTAGAATGAAATTACTTCTACTCATTTACATTTGGATATGTTCTCTTGAGTGGAAGAAAAAGTGGGTGGGAGTATAGACAGCACTCCCAACCAATAATTATGGTGTTAGATATGGTTGTAGTAAAAATGTTTTGCAGGTTTCCTTGAAAATCTAGTTATACCCATTGAGGTGTATTTAGCATGTGACACCACTTGTCCCTTATCTTTTGACAGAAGGAAAACTGGGCTGGTGTCCCTAGAAACTCAGATTCCAGACCCACTCACTTGCTTTGCTAGCCAAAGACACCAACCCAGCCTGTCTGTGTCTCAGCTTACACTTCTGAAAAATGACCATGACACATGACTTCCCATGTTTGCCAAGACAAAATGAACTATAGAAGGTCTTTGACTTGCCAAAGTTCAAATGATGAATTTTCAACAATAACAAAACTGGCTGCAAAGCAAAAGCTTTTTAGCTCTGCCTGCCACCAGCAGATGGTGCTAAGTGTTACCCATGTGGAGGGCACAGGGACCTTGGAAGAGCCTTTGGGAATCTAATCTGTTCTTGAGCTCTTGGAGGAAAACACACCTTTAAGTTGGGAGGGTTTGAAGACATTACCAAGACACATTTTGCAGCATTTGAGCTTTTCTGCTGCACAGGCCTTTGCTATCACCATGTTTTCACCAGTGAATTCAAGTGGGGTGGGGAGGACGTTCTTGCAGGTTTATCCCTGTCATCATGGAGTAATTGCAAATAATGTCTTCTTTCACAGTGCCTGGTTTGTAGCATGAAATATCTGGTCCCCCTACCCAGTGGGACCCCTGAGAAACCATTCATTTCAGAATCAGCATCTGGTGGCTGGTATGAAGGTGGTACTTTCCTTCCCTGGAAAATGCCACACTGCATCAAGAGAGGGCAAAATAGTACAATTGTTCTATTTTGACTTAGATTCCAAGTGGTAGTTTATGTAATATAGGGGTTCTCAACCTCAGCACTATTGACATTTGGGGCTGGATAATTATTTGTTATGGGGGGCTGTCCTGTGCCCTGTAAGATGTTTAGCTGCAGCCATGGCCTCCACCCACTAGATGCCAGTAGCAGCTCCCCCTTTCCCCCCAATTTATGACAACCAAAACTATCTCCAGACATTGTCAGATGTCTTTAGGGAGGAAAAATAGCCCCTGTTGTTGGTTAAACATATGAAAATTAATCAAGTTTTATATAAACTTCTATATTAAATAAAGGAAAAAACCATGTGACCATCTCAATAGATACAGAAAAGGCATTTGTCATAATCCAACACCCCTTCATGATAAAAAAACACTAAACTCAGATTAGAAGGGAACGTCCTCGATCTGGTGGGCATCTACAAAAACCCACAGCTAACATCACACTTAATGAAGACTAAAAGAGTTATAAGAAAAAGACTTGTACATTGAAACTCAAAAACATTGTTAAAAGAAATTAAAGAAGACTTAAATGAATTGAAAGACATCCATGTTCATGGATTGGAAGACTTAATGTTGTTAAAATGGCAATACCCCCAGTTTGATCTATGGATTCAATGTAGTTGTTATCAAAATCCAAGCTGGCTTCTTTGCAGAAATTGACAAGCTCATCTTAAAATTCATATGAAACTTAAAGGGACCCAAAATAGTCAAAACACTCTTTAAAGAGGAACAAATTTGGAAGGCTTGCCCCTCCTGACTTGATAACTTAGTGAAACGCTGCAATAATCAAGACAATGTTATACAGGGATATGACAGACATATACATCAATGGAATAAAATTGAGAGCCTCACATTTATGGTCATTTGATTTTTTTTTTTTTGACAAGAGTGCCAAGACAATTCAATGGGGAAAAAATGGTCTTTTCAACAAATGGTGCTGGGACAACTGGAAGTACACATGCAAAAGAATGAATCTGGACCCTTACACCATATGTAAAAATTTATTCAAAATAAATCAAATATGCAAATGTAAGAGCTAAAACTATAAAATTCTTAGAAGAAAACTTGGATATAAATCTTCATGACAATGGATTAAGCACTTAAGGCATATATCCTTTAAGATATGATGCTTAAAGCATGAGCAACCAAAGAAAAATAAATGAATTGGATGTTGCCAAAATTAAAAACATTTGAGTAACAAAAGACATTATCCAGTAGGTGAAAAGACATCACAGGACAGGAGGAAATTTTGCAAATCATATATTCCATAATGGTCTCGTATCCAGAATATATAATGAACTCTTAAAACTCAACAATAAAGGGACAAAAATAACCCAATTTAAAATGGGCAGAGGATCTGAAGAGACATTTTCCCAAAGAAGACATGCAAATAGCCAATAAGCACTTGAAAAAATGCCCAATGTTATTGTCATTAGGGAAATGCAAATCAAAACCACAATGTGATATCACTTCATACTCCCTAGAATGGCTATAATGAAAAAGACAGAGTAACAAGTGTTGATGAGAATGTGGAGACATTGGAATCTTCATACACTGCTGGTTGGAATGTAAAATGGTGTAGTCTCTTTGGAAAACAGCAGTTCCTCAAAAGTTTCAACACCAAGTTACCATATGAGTCAGCAATGCTATTCTAGGTATGTACCCAGGAGAAATGAAACTATGTGTTCACACAAAAACTTGTATAGGAATGCACAGCAGTATTATTAATAGCCAAAAGAGGTGGAAACAACAAAGTATACATCAAGAGACAATGGATAAACAAATGTGGTATAAACATACAATGGAATATTCAGTCCTAACAAGGAATGCAGTCATGATACATGCTACAACATGGATGAACCTTGAAGACATTATGCTAAATCAGAGAAGCCAGACACAAAAGGCCGCACACTGTATGATTCTATCTACATGGAATGTCCAGATTAGGCAAGTCCAGAGAGACAGAAAGCAGATTAGTGGTTGCAAAGGGCTGGTGGAAGGGGGAAAATGGAGAGTGACTGCTACTGAGTACGGGATTTCTTTTGCACGATGAAACTGTTCAAGAATTAGATGGTGTTGATGGTTGTACACGCTTGCAAACACACTCAAAACACCAATGAATTAAAATATATTTTTTAAAAAAGTGGGGTAAATCCAGTGCAGACTTTGGAAATGGCTGAATCCAGGACCTTGACAATACCATGAGGCCCAATCTCTCTCCAGCCTCAGCTCTGCTTCCCCCTGGGTGTCTCCACTCTCAGACTCTCTGCTCCACTTGGAGAAGCCTCAGGCTTATGTTCGCCCAGCTTTCAGTTGAGCCCAAAGAGAAATTCTCTTAACATTCGACATAGGTTTTCAGCTTGACTGTGTCCATGGCCATCCCTGCACCAGCCATTGTGGCCGGGGTTGGGAGAATATGCTGATTGGCCAGGCCTGAGTCTCACACCCACTCCAGTGGCTCTGGGGGTAGGAAGGGGGAAGTTGGTGACCTCAAGCAAACCACAGGCAATGAGGGTGGGTGGTGGGTGGGGTGATTCCCCAAAGATTAATGGGGCATTCTTGCCAAAGCAGACACGAGTGCTAGCCAGGCAAAAACAACAGAGGTTGCATAACTAGCTGTCTGCTCTTGAATAAATATCTAGGCCTTGGTTTCCTCATCTGTAAAATGAAAATAACAGTAATACCAGTGTCCTCAGGTGGTTAACACTTAAGTGATTTACATAATATAAAACACTTGAAACATAGCAGGCACTATGTAATATTAACTACCATATTATTATATGCACCATCATCTCTTCTTAGGCTTCTATAATTAGCCTTGCTTATTACTTTGGTTACTTACTTCCTCACCAGAATGAGACTTTCTTTAGTTATCAGCAATTTTGGAATGCTTTTTAATGATAGTCAGCTCTTGGTTTTTTTTTTTTTGCATAAAATGATTCTAAAGCATTTTTCAGATTTTGCCCTAAGGAATTGAAGCAATAATAACAATCTCAGAAGTAATTTCTATAAGATTGCTAGAATAGAGCTGTCCTCCTGGCCAGACTTTCTCCTAAGTCCGTATTCCAGACATTCTTAGTTTTAAAGGTTTTCTGCAACCAGAATCCAGAACCACACAGGAGGGAATGTTCTAGAATCAGGAATCTAAGGGCCTTGACATGGAGATTGTACAGTCTGGCTCATTCCTACAGCTCCCTGAATATTCCCCATGTCCATGAAAAAAGGCCATTTGTGGCTCTCACTGATCCAGAGCCCGTTTATTTGTTTAGGGGAACTCATGCCAGAGGAAAAAAGGCAGAACTCCAGGTCTGTACCAGTCACATTGCATTAGCGCTTATATCTACAGATAAACAGCTCCATTAAACACCGGACAAGCCTTCTTACACTTGGATAGCCAGCTGAAACAGAGAAATTGAATTTTAGACTCAGGGCATAAATCCATCCTTACAATACCATCCCCAAAAGTACTTCAGGGATGTTGTGTGAATAGTGTCTGAGACTGGTTATGAGGTGTGACTGTTTGGGGAGAGGAAGCAATAGTGAGAATTGTTATTTCATTAGCACCATCAGCTATACCACGAGGTGACATTATGGAAGAAATTAGCAACTCTGTAGACCATTAAGGGAATAAGTACATATTTTAATATAATTTGGAAGACATTGCAGTAAGGCCCCATCTGGATAATCCACCGCTTTCATTATGAAGTGCTTATAGTTGAAAGTCAAATATCCGAACACCCCAAAACTAGGCCTGGTCTACTCATTATTAAGAGAGAAAATGTCTATAACAACCTTCCAAACTGTGAGTTGGGCAGGTGCTGCTGAACTCAAGGCCCAGGCAGTGTGGTGGGTTTGGCAAGAGCCTCCTCGGGCAGGTTGCAGGGCCAGCGGCTGAAGGTGGTTTCTAGTTCCCTGGGCCCAGGTGCCTGTTCTCTGCCCAGGGTTGCTGTCTTTCCCGGTGGGGCCGGGAGGATGGGGACAGACGACTCCTGAGCTGTAAACATCCCTCAGAGATTCACTAGGGGTCTGTAGCGTGGACGGCAGAGTCTGTCTCTGCCATGCCTGGACTGAGTAGATTCTCTGTCAGCTGCCCCCCCAACATACACAAGGTGGGGGGGAGGTCTATGGAGAGGGTCTCTATCCTGCTGCCTGCCAACAAGCCCAGCCCCTTACTCACTAGGAGATCTTAAGCCAGTTACTAGGTTTTACTGAGCCTCAGATTCTGCATCTGTAAAATGGGATACCTGCTCACCATGTTCTGTGGGAATTAAATGAGAGGACAAATGTGAAGCCCTGAGCCCAGCGCCTGGCTCATGTGAGTTGTCCCCCCCTCCCTGCCCCCTCCTCCTTTCTACCATGCAAGGAAGAAGTGATTCCCAATTCCTCTTTGAACAGCAGTAGCTAGCAAGCTCCCTTAGTCTACAAATGCCTGTGTGCCTCTGGTTCCTAAGAGCTGAGAAGTACATTTCTTTTGAAGAGAAACACACTTAATTTTTCTTTACTGTGCTTCTAATATAGAAAGAAAAACAAACAAAAAAATATAACGCCAAGACCTAGTACTAGTCTCACCTCTCCCTCTAATTTGTTGTGCGGCCATCATTAATCCCCTTGGGAAATCGGATCCCTGGTTACCCTGGCAGGGCGATCCCAGCTTTGATGTTTGCTGACTGACCTTCGTACGTGGCAGAGGCTCTGTAGAGTGAGCCTTTCAGGGAATGTTCGCCTGAACCCTTCCTTCCTCTGGACATGTTTCCCCATCCACACAGTGATATGGGATCCCCACTTCCCCTGGCCAGAGGGGATTCTTCCAGGTACCTGATCCAAACGGCTGAGTCCAAGTTCTTCTCCATGAGCTGTTCTGGAATTGGGAAAGAGCCGTGGAAGCCGAAACACACGGCCCCAAAGCTGCTGCCAATCCTTGTCAGCTCTTGGTGGGAAATACCTGCAGTGAGAGAGAGAAAAAGCCAAGGCTGAGAGAGAAGCAGAGAGGAGCCGCAGGGACAGTTGAGTCTGTACTTGACTTGCTAGTTCCGGTTGTCCCAGACGCCCCCATGTACCCATCTGCTCCCCGCAGCTTGGGTGTTTCCTCCTTAAATTCTATGCACCAAAGAATTCCCTTTTTGCTAGTTTGAGTTGGGTTTTTATCATTTGCAACCAAAATCTTGACTTGGAGTACCTTTTTTATTTGAGCTAAACATCCCTCATGTTTACCTGGGTCAGAGTGGTTTTTAATATTTTATTAAACCTACTGTTGTGCTACCCTTGAACTTCAGCTTCTGTCGCAAACAGCTGTTACCTCAGGGGGAAAACAGGGAGTTCCTTGATGATATATAATCCTATTATCTCGAGGCCCAACAGATATCCTCTCTGTGAGGTCCCCAAAACGAGGGACATACCAGAGAAGTCCACACCAGCCCCGGAGGGTGGAGAGGCAGAGCTGGCTAGGACCTCAGAGACTGCTGTTTCTAGTTATGGTCCGTCAGCGTGGAGTTTATGACAGTAAATCTGACTTTCAGAGAATAGGTTGTGAGCTGTCCCTCTAGAAAGCTTGAAAACGTTTAGGCAGAGTAGAAAGTCAACGACGAGTTTAGCTCTGAAGTTTTGCATTCTAGCCTGGCGGGGCAGGGTCACCCTGGTGGCTCAAGCTCTTAGATGAAGCTCAGTGTTTCAGGAAGCATCAAAAACCCAATGTTTCTCAAAAAAAAAAAAAAAAAAAAGAGTCCTGTTTCCCAGGCAACAGCTTTTTACTTGATGTCTTCTAGCTGGCTCCCTCCAAAATAATCATGGATACAAATGAAAGCGGTACCCAGGTAGGTGACTGCTGCCCTGCCTGCCCTGCCTGTTGGGATGGCAGTGGAGAAGTCAAGAAGAATGAGGTCCTAAGAAACTCAATGGGGAAGGGGCTGTGATGCTGGTCACACAGGCCTGCCAAACTCCAAGGCTGCAGGGACACACGCTGCCTTTGCGGGACCCCGGTGCTTCCTGCTGGGAGACAGTGTGTGCCTTCTGCCTCTGAGGCCATCCCTGGCAGGGAGCGGGGACTGCTCACTGGGTCTTATCGAAGAATGCCTTCAGACACTGAGCCTTACACCAATATTTTACACTACAATTTAACTTTTAAAGGGTGTATTATGTATTCACTGTCAAAGTGTGTCAATCTGAATGCTTTAAGCTGCAGCAAGAGAAAACCAATTCAAACTGGTTTAAACAATTTGGAAGTCCATTGCTTACCCTAGAAAAGGTCAGAAGATAGGGTGGGATTTGGATTGGTTGATGTAATCAGGCTCGTGATACACTCAAGACCCAGGTTCTTTCTGTAACTCTGCTGTCCAGGGCCAACTGCATCCTAAAGCTTATTTTCCTCTTGGTCATAGAGTGGCTTCTAGTGGCAGCCAGGACTACGTACTTCCTTGTTCACATCCGACAGGAGAAAGGGAGCGATGCTTAGGGAAGCCTTTCAGGGGGCCGGGAAGAATGTTCCCCCAGACTTTCAGCAAAATGGTTCTAATATCTCATTAGCCAGCAGTATATCAGATGCCACTTCCTGAACCAAGCCCTGGTGAGGAGGAGGGGACCCCCCTGGGACCATTCAGGCCCGAAGGAGAATTTCTCTTTGGGCTCAACTCCAAGCTGTCCAGCATCCAAATATACTTTCTCATGACCAAGTACAGCAAGTAGATGCTTCTCTCGGGGACTTTGAACCTCTAAGGAATGAAGCAGTCAGAGACTTGTTTCATGGTGGCTGTTGTGGCCTGAAGAGTGCAATGGTGTGGGGGTAAGTCTTGCAGCAGGAAAGGGGATGTCCAGGGACAGGGGGGCCAGCAGCAAGTGTCCAGCGGGGAAGCAGCAGAGTCCTGAGCAGATTCTGGTGCAATCCTGGTTGGTCGTGCTCCAGTGACCTTTCGTTCCCGTTCAAACCTACTTTTCTAGTCGTCCCACTGAAAGTACTAGTTTCCAAACCCTCCTGCAATCAACCTCTTTTCTGGTTAAGTTAACCAGAGTAGCTTCTGTTGTTTGTAACTCAAAGCATTAATAAATACACTATCTTTGGCCACGGGTTTTACAATGGTTTCTAGACAATGGTATTTATCAGTTTCTTGACAGTAAATGAATTCGCTTGTAAAATAAATAACCCAGATCGGCAGTGGCCAGTGAGGAGGAGGAGGAGGGCAACTATATTTCTTTGATCCATTTCTCTTTAGTTATTTGTCTTTTCAGACTTGAAAACATTCTATTGTGGTATCACTTTGTATTTGTTAGAAAAATCATCCATTTCATTTAGCCATTCAATTTATAATATACAAGTATGTATAATACTTTTAATTTTTTTAAATTTTGCCTAGCTGTAACTTCCTATTTCTAATATTATTTGTGTTTTTTCTCACTGTTTTTGTGGGAATTTTTTTTTTTTTTTTGAGACAGGATCTTGCTCTGTTACCCAGGCTGGAGTGCAGTGGTGTGATCATAGCTCATTGCAGCCTTGAACTCCTGGGATCAAGTGATCATCTGGCCTCAGCCTCCCACGTAGCTGGGACTATAGGCGCACACCACCACACCAGTTAATTTTTTTTTTTTTTTTTTTTTTTACATTTTTCTTTGGTAGAGATGGAGTGGGGTGTCTCTCTATGTTGTCCAGGTTGGTCTCGAACTCCTGGCCTCAGGTGATCCTCCCACCTCTCCACTTCAGCCTCCCAAAGTGCTGGGATTATAGGCATGAGCTACCATGCCTAGCTTCTCACTGTTTTTTTTGTTGTTGTTGTTGTTTTGTTTCTTGTTTTTAAGATTTGCCAGAAGGTAATCCATTTATTGTTGTTGTTTTCAAAAGAGTGCTTTATTAATTATACTCTCTTTCTACACTGAATTTCTTTTGCCTTTATTATATCCCTCTATGGTAGGAGGAATTTATAGTTCATTTCTAACACACTAAATAAAATTCTTAATTTGGCCATCTTTTTCTTTCTCTTTTTTTGTAGCAATAAAAACATTTAAGTGAATTAATCTGGTTCAGCTCAACAAACATCTATTGAGTGCCTGCTATGTGACAGGCAGAGTCAGGGAGAGGAGGGCACAAGATAATTAAGACATAAATATGTGTCCCCAAGAGGTCTGGAGAAGGGAACAGGTGTATGAAAAGATACTTTTAAACTAATATAAATATAATAGTTATTTTTAGATAGGATTAAATTATTTTGCTCTTTTATACATTTTTGTATAAAGATGTATAAATATTTCAATAGTACATTTTCTTTATTTACCAATATCTCATTTGTGAACAAATGCTAGTTACATAAATAGAACACAGAAAATATAATGTTTTTTAAGGAAAGAATATGACACCACTAAAAAGTAGTGGTATTTAGTCTTGAGTATGAAGATTCTAGAAAGACCTCTCAGAAAACCTGAGTTTTAACAGAAGAGTCAGTCAAAGACTAAGGGGTGTTCCAGGCAGAGGAAGCAGCATAAACACAGGCCCCTCGGTGGGAGCAGAGAGGCACTGTCCCAGCTGGCTGTGTGCTCCCTGAGCCGACCTCCACGCATGCCTGTGGCTGCCCTGTCCCCCCGTGTGTTGCTGGGCTCACGGGCCACAGCTGGGCCTGCAGCACTAGCTCTGATAGGTGCTCTGTGAACCTGTGTGACCTTAAATGAGGATGGATGGGGTAGGGGCCCTGCACCACTTCCCAGGAGGACAGATTGGATTCAGGAGGCTGTGGGGAGCCCCTGTGGTTTTCAGAGACGACAGAAATTTTTACTGCACCAGCACTCTCTGCTTTAGAGAGAATCGTTAGAAGAATAGGTATAGTTCAGGGATGGACAATTTCCCCACAGTGTAAAAATTGATATTGTGTTACTATCGTTCTTTGAATCACTGAAATTCCCATTGAAGCACCTACTACCTCCTATTGTAGATTAATGAGCCCTAATGCAAATTCTGCAATACCAGTATAACTCTGACCTGAACATATTACCACAGAAAGACTGTTCTTACGGGCTAGATAAAGCAGAGAACCAATGGGTCCCTTAATCATAGACACCATAAATGTCTTTGATAATGGCCACTCTATTGGCCAGTTCTGTCCTGTTTGGCAGTAGTAACTCACACCCTCCACTTCCAGAGCCCCAGAAGGCACTTGGCTACGAGAGGCAAGGCTCAAAATGGGAACATTTGAAGCTCACTGTCATTTTACCAGATGGCAAGTTATGGTAGGAACTAAAACATCTTGTGTGTGTGTGTATGTATATATATTTTGTATTTATTATACATTAATGTATACACACATATACATGCATATAAAATATATGTCTAATATATATAAAATAATGTTATTAATATATATCACATATATAATCACAAATAAAATTCTACTTACTGTACTGCTTCTCAATAAAGGGCATTGTTATTCAGCTCACCAAGTTTTATAAGATGTCCCTTTCTACGATTATGCAAGAACCTGAGTGGTTTCCCTTTTAAAAAGTGCAGTGAAATTTAAGCCTGATTCCTACAGGGAATTAATTTTTATAACCACTACATTCTGCCACGAGGAAGATTAATTACTATTTTCCTTCTCTACTTTTTCTTGAAACCTTCAATGCAAATGAAACAAGTGTGAGGGACTTGGCACACAGCAAAGTTGGGTATGACTTCCTTAATTAATTTGCCTGAAAACCCCTGGGCATTGCACAGCACCCTCAAAAGAACATCCTTCAAAGGTAGGGGCCAAACTCTTGGTAACTGGCTTGTTCCTCAGCCACCAGGCTAGGTCCGTCTTGGGCCTGGTGGCTGTCTCCAGCAGCCTGGCCCAGCCTCCCCAGTGTTGAGCTTGTCACTGTACCAAGAAACTAGTGAGGGTAAGGTGAAGTTGGGAAGCCCAGGCTCCCCTCGGGGCCCACCAGGTTGTCAGCATAGATTCTGTGAGAGAACGCCCACTGCATGGGCGTTACCGTGGGAACAAGGTCCGGCCAGAGAGAGCAGCAGGAGGAAAGGGAGAGGGGATGATGCCACCAGGGCCTGGCACCTGACCTGGCTCCAGATTTGGAATCACCTGAAGCTTCAGATAGAGTTTCTTTTCTTTAACTTCTGTGACTGCCATCTGGTCTATTGTCAGGTGACACCTCGTTGTCAAAGGGTAGTCAGACATTCAAGCAATAAAAGACATGTGGAATAAAAGGTAAGTGCACTTCATTCCTTTAAAAATGTTAAATTTCCATATTTCAAAAAATTCAGAAAATAAAAGGCTGATGATAAATTGGGAGAATATTGCAAACAATTAGAAGAGGAGAGTAAAAATAGTTCTTTATAGTATGATCTCAATTGCATAAACGTAATACATATGCATTTTTAAAGGAAGACGTGATCACTCAAAAGAATACATTTTACTAGTAATAATACAATTAGTTTTTGTGTTTATGCATTTGTGACATTTCCATATTTTCTACAATAAGTGTTTATTCTTTAGTTTAGAAATTTTTAATAGTTAAAAAAAAGATAGTTCTACTCACTCCTCAGCATTATCCAAAGGAAATAATAGAATTAAACCAACTAGAATCGTAAAGTCATTTACTGTAGCTTTATTTTTATTATTTAAAAAATTGCAAATAAGTTAAATGCTAAGTTATAGAGGAATAGCTGCATAAGTTATTGTATATGCACTCTATCAAATATGATGAAATCATTCAAATGATAATGATAACTATATAAAGCTTATGAATATGATTATGGTAAAATATTCAAAAAGAAAAGTTAACAAGACCTATGTATATTATGCAACCATGTAAAATATATCTTCATCTGGATACGAACTTGGAGGAAATGTATAAATATAAAAATAATTACACTAGCAAATGAAGATTATAAATACATTTCTTTCTTTTTAAAAAAATTGTTATATTATTCTTTATCTTTCAAAAGAGTAAAAAAAAGTATTCCTGAGGCTCTTCCAGCATAGGTTAGAGCAGCTGTCCCCAACCTTTTTGGCACCAGGGACCAGTTTCATGGAAGACAGTGTTTCCATGGACTGAGGTGGGGATGGGGGTGGTGCACAGAGCTCAGGCGGTGATGCAAGCAATGAGTGTGGCTGTAAATACAGATGAAGTTTTGCTCACTTACCTGCCATTCACCTCCCGTGCACCCAGTTTCTAAGTTTCAGGGAAGAAAATTTGTCCAGGGGTCGGGGGGTGGGGGCAGTGGCGGAGCTCAGGTGGTGACGAGTGGCTGGGTTGCTAACAGGCCACTGACGGTACCAGGCCACAGCCTGGGGGTTGTGGACCAACGAGTTAGAGCACTGTGAGCCCCTGCTTTGTCTAACGCTGCCATCTAGGCCTCCTAATTCAGTCCATCCAAATTCAAGGTTATTGTAGGGCAGATGGATTTACAAGTTAGTCTCACCCTGAGTAGAAACACAAGTATGACCCTCAGATATTCAAAGAAACAGTGGTTAAATTGGCATTTATATTTAATCCCAACACTGGAGGATTCTGTGAAAGACCAGCCACGTTATGAAATCCTTAAGCCTGTTAGAGAATCTCACAAACTCTTTCCACTAAGGCTCAGCTCATTAAGAACGAGAAATCAATACAACCATTTTTTTCTCTCAGAAATGATGATCACACAGTGGATACTACCTTGTTAGTTTAATCTAATGTATGAAATGCTACTTCAGGAGCACGGTGTTAAGACATCGTTTATTTGGACTAATAAGATTCTGATGAAGAAATCAAGTAAGAAAGTCCTGTAGCTCATTTTTCCTTTAAAAACAGCCAATATTGCAGAAGACAGTATTTGTGGAAAAAACAAAAACATAAAACAGCCAATAACTGGAAAAACATACAACGACAGAACCTAAGTAGCCCCAGGAATAAGGCACAAGGGTATCCAGTACCGCTAAGAGAGCAGGTCAGAGGTCCAGAAAAATGACCCAGAGTTCGGGGTTGGGCTCTGTCTTCACCAACACAGTAAAAACACTGAGTAAGCACTTGCCCCTGCCTCTGTTACATACATTACCTCATTTAATCCACAACAACTTTACCAGGTTGGCTCCTATTAGCCTCATTGTTCAGGTGAGGAAACAGGCTCAGCAAGGCTGGGTTACTTTTCCAAGATCACACAGCAAATGATGGACTCCTAGGTCCTGGCACCCAAATCGCCTAGTTCCCACCCTGGGGTTCTTTCCTCTACATTGTGCTAACTACAATTTAACAATTATTGAATGCTTAGAGTGGTACCATCATGTGTTACTTTTATCCCCTAAACATTCCTAAAGTTACAGAGCTAGGAGGTGGCAGGGCCAGGGCAGGACTCCTGCCTGTCTGTCTAAAACTGCAAAGCCCTCGCTGTTTCCGGAAACATCCAACTGCCTCTCTACGTGCCAAGAGTGTAGGAGAAGCATGTCCCCTACATGGCCTAGTCAGGACAAATCCATTGTGTCATGACCACTCTTCTCAGAAACACCCTTCAGTCTAATGAAACTCAGTTACGTTGTCATAAAGTGCAGTGACTAATCTGCTGTACTGTAATTATTACCCATAATATGTAGAGACATAAAATGAGATTAATAACCAGTGCAGCCAAATAATTGATGATAATCCACAGTGAAGTAAGGAATAGGTGGAAAGTGTTTAAGGAAAACACGAGGAAAGACAGGGCAGTGCCAAACCCGAGCTGGGGGTTCAATGTTCCTTCCTGTTCAGCCAGTCGCCCCCTCTGCTACTGACTTTGCCTTCCGTGTTACCAGGTGATGTTCCTCTAAAATGTTTTGCTACACAAAGTGTGCACACCTGGTCCCCAATCATCCCCCACGAGAACTTCACAATGACTTCTAACTCTCACACGAAGCATCTCTATATCCTGGACAGAGCCCTGGCTTGAGAGTGAGAAAACCTGGCCCAGGTTTGTCTCTGTCTTGGCTAGATGCATGATCTTGGGTAAGTCGCTGAACCCTTCTAAGGCTCACTTCCTTCATTTAGAAAATGGGGTTGGTGGTACCCACCATTGACAACATAGGGTTGGCTGGAAATCCAAATGCTTTTGGTTAAATAATAAAGGCTTGGCCAATTTAAAATACCAATGTTATAAGGAAAATAACCCAACAAAGGCAGTATAGGGTTGGTGGGAGTCTGAGCAGCCAGGCATCAGAAGGTTCTGGGTAGAGACCAGGCCTGAGAAGGAGGCTCAGTGGTGGCCAAACCAGGAAGAGACTTGAAGCAATGTCATGCTGAAGGGTCCACAAGTTGCAGTCCCATCTCCTGTAAAAGCTAAGCCCTGCAGCCACCAGAGGAAAGCCCTGAGCAGCATCAGCTACAGTAAGTACGATGTGACTGGCAGGGTGGCTGTCCCTACCCACGGCTCTTGCAGAGTGCTGGTGGGACCTGCCTGGCAGCTCAAACAGTCGTGTTTTTGGCTGTGCTTGAGGACAGTCTGACCTTTTAGAAAGAGCTGAGTTAGTCCTTCTAAGCCAACCTCAGCAGTGATTTCCCCAATGCTGCCTTATGCCTTCGCTGGTATGATCCCTTAAAGCCTTCGTTTTAAAGCTGGCTGCAGTTTTGGTGTCTTGGTGACTGACACAGCAAATTCCACTCCATTTTTACCCCAGTCCTTATTACTTCTTCTCATGCAAGCCACACCTTAAATGAAATCTTAAAGAGAAAGATCTTCCTTCAGATTCAAAATGGGATAGCGTAGAAGGGTGAGCATTGTCATTGAAAACAGGAGGTCTAGATTCATGCCCCAGCCCTGTCAAAAATAATAAGGTATTATAGGAAACTAAGTGCTGTGTTAGGCTCTTTTAATATATTATCTAATTTAATGCTTTTAATCATCCAAGAATAGTTACTCTCCTCCCCCCCAGTAATAGAAGAAGAAAAGGAAGCTTAATGGAATCAACTAATGTGCCCAAAGTGACAACGAATGCCCTTCTATTATACTAATGCTAACCTGTGACTCCAGAAGAGGGAAGCCCACTGTGAGGATTAAAGGGTCAAAAAGCCTTAGCTCACATGGAAAGTCCTTAGCTCACATAGTACATGGTTAAATGCCCAAAAAATGATATCTGGTATTAGCAATAGAAGGGCTTTTGAAGGCCATTAAAGGAGCACATAGGGTGCATGAATTTCATGGACTTGTGCACACACAAGCTCTTGGTGCTAGGAGACGTTGGGACAAGAGTGACGTTCCCATGAAGTTTTACATGTACAGGCATTGGGTAGGACTACCAACAGTGTGCCTGAGGCTGCTTATTATCTTGCCATTTCAAGTAAAATAAAACAAACAAGAATAAAAGCTATAGAAACAACAATATTATATATTCACAAATTCACAAATTTTCACTGAGTCATTTCCTTATTCCTGGGAGCGCACCTTGTTCTTATACACAACGTCTCATTGTCAGAATTGTGGGTTCCCTTTGCTTTCCACAATCAGACCACAGCCAGGACAGCTTTATCTTTCTTAGTTTTGGAAATAAGACCTTGACAGCAGCCCTTGGTCTCACTGGGAATGTTTGCTCAGCTAAGTGGCTCAAAGTCCATGCTGCCACCTACAGAATGTGAAAATTTTTTTGCAAATCATATATCTGATAAGAGACTTATACCTAGAATACATAGAGAATTCTTATGACTCAGTAGTGAAAAGACAGATAACCCAATTTAAAAATGAACAAAGGATTTGAATAGATATTTTCCCCAAAGAAGATACAAATGGCCAATAAACACAGGAAAAGATGCTTAACATCAGTAGCCATCAGCAAAATGCAAATCAAAACCACAATGAAAACTACTTCACACCCACTAGGATGGTTATTATAAAAAAGACTAGGTAACAGCGAGTGTTGGTAAGGATTTGGAGAAATTGGAACCCTCATACACTGCTCATAGAAATGTAATATGGTACAGCCTCTTTAGAAAACAGTCTGGCAGTTCCTCAAAAAGTTAAACAGAAGAGTTATCCTGTGAGCCAGCGCTTCTACTACTAGGTATATACCCAAGAAAAATGAAAACACATGTTCACGTAAAAATGTATACAGGAATGTTCATAGCAGCATTATTCATAACAGCAAGTGGCAACAACTCAAATGTCCATCAGCTGATGAATGGAGAAATAAACAATAGTATATCCATATAATGAATATTATTTAGCAATGAAAAGCAGTAAAGTACTGATATATGATACAACATGGACAAATCTTGGAAACATTACACTAAATGGAAGAAGCAAGGAAGAAGCAAAGGATATATATAGTTATGCGATTCCATTTGTATGAAATGTCCAGAGTAGGCAAATCCATAGAGACAGGAAGTAGAGCAGTGGTTGCTAGAGCTGAGGGAAGTGGGGGAAATGGTGAGTGACTGCTAATGGGTACAGGGTTTCCTTTAGAAGTGATAATCTGTCCTAAAATTGATTATGGTGATGGTTGCAAAACTCTGTGAATATCCTAAAACCCAACAAATTGTACATGTTAAATAGATTAAGTGTATGGTATGTGAACTATATCTCAATAAAGCTTATGATTTTTAAAATCTCATGCTTCCCAGGCAGCTGGAGTTTTTTCCAGCTGGGTTTTATATCTGACATGGAGGGCTATGTGGTGCTGTCAGTAGTTAAAAGCATGAGTTTCAAAATTAGACTCATCTGGGTTCCAACATTGGCTCTACTTTCTATTGGCTGTGTAATATTGGGCAACTCATGAGCTTTAATTTTGTCGTCTATAGGATACTTGTGATAACACAGTCTTTCTGACTTTGTATGGATTAAATGGAATGATGACAGTGAAGGGTTTATCATAGCACCTGGCACTTTGTGAGTGCTCAGCAGTAAGCTATTGACCTCATCACCTATGTGACCTTGGAAAGTTTACTTATCAAGGGGTTTATTCAGTTATATATTATTTCTGTCCTCATCCCTTTCTGGTGTTTCCCCATTCTCTTATCTCCATCAACTTTAAAAGAAAGGGAGAAAAAAGTTGTCTTGGTTTAGGAATGCAAATGATTTAGCAGCAGGATGCCCTGAGCCCACATTACCAGGCTTTGGAGTTTATGTCATCAGGCAAGGGCTGAAATGGTTATTTTTCAGGAATGAAAGAGGAGCCTAAGTTTTGTACTATTAAAGAAAACAATTGTCCAGTGTCTCCAATATTCTGTCTTTCACATTGGGCAAGACAGATGTTTTGGAGAAGGCCATAAAAATCCATTAACCTACTTAATTGCACATCTTGTACCATGGGAGACATATTGCTGTCCCAACTCTGCCTGGTTCTTGCCCTGAATATTTAACATCCGTATCTTCAAGGTAGCTTACAGATTTAAACTAATTAATCTCTCTTTCCCCAAGAGGCTTTTTCTTACTAGGGGATGGAAGGTCTGTTTACCTGTTGCCTGCCTCCAATTGTGAGCTCCTAGACAGAGTCATGATTAACACCTTGTAACTGTTCAACCTTATGCTTAACGGGCATTTGGAACTCCTGCACCACCAATCATTTATTGAGGACTAGCTGCATGCCAGGAAGGGTGCTAGGCCCCGGGGAGAAAGGAAGACTAGCATTTTGTTCCTTTCTGAAGGGAATTCTAAGGCTACTCTGGTATGTTTATTTCCCTATATTACAGTTACCTAAAAATGTGTTGGCCTCCCCTTTGAGACAGACATATCTGCAGCTAACAGTAACGTAGGGTATAACTACTGAAGTAGCACAGAAGGACAGCACAGAAAAGTGCCTTCTCAGAGGTCACTACACAACACTTGCACTTTCATCTATCTCATTGACCAGAAATTTAGTCTCATGGCCTGCTCTAGTTGTAAGTGGAGTGGAGAAATATATTCATCTAATGGAGTTACGATGTGCCCAGATAGAAATTGAAATCGTGTTCCTATGAAAGGAGAGAATGAATTTCGAGTGCCAATTAGCAATCCTTGATACAGGAAACATCCAAGATTTTAGACAAGGGAGTAATAAATTTAGATCTGTGGCTATGGGCACATCTGGTGGCCCCCAAAACATCAGTAGGTTGGGCTGTGAGGTCAGGAAAAGTTAGACAGCAAGGTGAAGGATGGAAAGCAGCAGCTGTGACTAGTTGCAAGAGAATAACTAAAAGCCAAAAGATGTTCATTGGCTTTAACAACTAAGAGGATACTGGAGGTGAGCTTTGAGAAAGCTGTTTTACGAGAGTAATAAGGCCAACACAAAGATTGGTGATGAAAAAACTACCAATATATTGTTCCTTTGGCTGATCAAGGAGCTAACAATGTATTGGGGGAGAAGTAGACATCTCCAAATATCATTGCTGGAAAGAAATCATTGCATTGGGTACTATAGTAAAGGGTGTAAACCAAGGGCCGAGCACAAATGAAGTAAGACTTGGGTCTGACTTGAGAACAGCAGAGGAGAAAGTGCAAAATGCAAACGACCCCACCAAACAGGCTAAAGGTCACTTGGCCCTGGCATAGCGCTACTCTTCCCTCAAGTGTGAAGGGGGTATTTCCAAGACCAAATATGGAACGTTCTCTGTATTTAGAAATTGTTTATATAGATAAAAAATAAAATAAAAATGTATTTGAGCCATTTATTTCATTCACTCTCTCAATTTCAGTTAATCCCTTTCATCCATTCATTAATCTCATGCATTTATTAATCTCATTCATTTATTCTTTGTAAACTCCTAGAGTGGGGAGATTTTGTGTCTTCTTCATTGGTACATCCCCGACGCCTACAACGTGCCTGGCATTGGCAGGTGCCCCAAGTTAACTCATCAAAGGTCGAAAGAATAACTGGGATTATTATCCCTTGCCTTTCACGATTTCCAGCAGGGCACGGAGGCCTACGCAGTCTCAACCAGAAGAAAACAGACTTGACTGGAGGCAGCACCTCCTCTTCCAAGCACAGCCCTGCTTGCGCGGAGCCGGGGAACCACCCGGGGGGTGCGGAACTCTGGAGACGGGCGAACCCAAGATCCGTGGAACTGAAGGCAACCGAACCTCGAGAGGATGGAATCAGGGCGCGGTAGAACGCAGAGAATGTGGAACCTTGGATCGGGCGGAACCTGACAGCGGCGGCCACGGGGCTACCCGGATCCTATTCGGAACGGAAGCGCAGTGTCAGCCGCTTCCTGGACGCGGGTCGGCGCGGAGGGCCCGGGCTGTTCCCCGCGATGTTGCCCTACACGGTGAACTTCAAGGTGTCGGCGCGCACCCTCACCGGGGCCCTAAACGCCCACAACAAGGCGGCAGTGGACTGGTGAGGGCGCCGGCTTCCAGGGCTTCAGGATCGGCCGGGAGTTTGTGAGGAGAAGGGGAAAGAAAAGAGGTTTCACCCGCTGGCAGTTTGGCCTCGCCCAGACAGGGAGCCGCCCCCACATTATGAGATTTTTCTTTTAGTTGATGGATTTCGGTTGTTACAAAGTAGTAAATGCCCCGCGTAGGAAATTCCCGGGGAAATCCATTTATGCATTTGCCCTTTTCCTCCCATATTTGTTTCTCTGCTTTTTCCGCACCTCTTCTTTTTACCATCCCATTCCCCTCTCTTTACCTCTCCTCCAACTTCCAGGGTTCTCTCCCTTCCTGTCCTCTTTCTCGTAGTTCTGGTTTTCACCTGTATCCATTCAACAATGCCCCAGGCCCTGTGCTAGGCGCCGATCTCTTCTCTCACCTGCCCTCACCTTCTGTCTTATGACTCCTGTGTAGGACGTTTCTGTCCTCAACAGGTCGTCTTTATTGCTCTTTATCTTTTCACTGTCAAATACCACTGCGACTCTGAAAACTAATAATTAGACAAATGTGATGCAAAATTCTGTAGCTGTGGCTCTGGGAACGTTGTCAAGAGGACTGAAACCTCCTGTCCACTGTTTGTTTTTTATAGTTGGAATGACAGGGACTAGTCACAGGTGGTTACGCCAGGCACATTGTGGATACTAAGGATTTGAAGTTGAATAAAAGAAGACATAGGCCCACAAAGACAATCAGAGGGCCTGTGTTGCTTTATACATCCTCAGGGCTCTTTGTTCGTATCTCTTACAGCCTTTTTTAATCTGAATGAAAAGTAAATTTCAACAAGCATTTTAAGCTTGTTAAATACTGGCCTTGGGTTTTAGATAATATTTTCTTAATGGTAGTATATACGAGTTAGATTTATCATTTATTTAGGATTGGCAAGAGAGAAGTTGTCCTGCTTTGTTTTGTACCTATATTTTAACATTACTGTTTTGTTAGGGGCTGGCAAGGTTTAATTGCTTATGGATGTCATTCACTTGTGGTAGTGATTGATTCTAATACGGCCCAAACTCTTCAAGTTTTAGAAAAACATAAAGCTGATGTTGTCAAGGTAAGTCAAATCCCACTTTGACCCTATCGTGTTGTGTAGTCTAAAGCTTAATACTGTATATCACTAGGTTCTCATTAAATCATATGTATAAATATTGAATAACCTTTAAATATGATTATTTGGGATATACTAGCATTTCCATATATATGACAATGTCAATCCAGGATGAGTTATTAAATACTAATTCTTAGGTCCTTTTAAAGCTGATGGGAAACACCTGTTTTACCATTTACCACCCCCCCCCCATTCATTCATTAGTTGCATGCTTGGCGTGTGCTAAGGATATAGAGAAGAAAGCCCTCAGGGGCAATTCATTATCTTCTGAGGAAGACTCAGTGTGCTAAGTGAGAGTTGCTTAACATGCTGTGGGAAGACAAAGAGGCTGCGTGTTACCTAGTTGTGGGGAGCGTCACAGTCACGGAAGTCTTTTCAGTTTAAAGACTAGTAAACAGTAGTTAGCCATGTGAAAAATCGGGGAGGAGCATTGCAGGAGAAAGGGAGAATATATACAGAGGTAAGTCGTGTACTGTGAAGATGGCAAAAAGCCGATACACTTGTAAGAGTGAGGGAAGAGGAGGCAGCCAGAGAGTTTCAGCTGCCATTCCTGAAAGTTTTATAAGATTATGAGGGAGTTTGGATTTTTAAAAAGGAGATTAATATAACTGTATTTGCATTTTAGAAAAACTCACTCTGGAAGCAGTGGAGGATCTATTGGAGAAAGGCAAGAACTGGAGACAGTGAGATCATTTAGGAGATTTTTGTTGTGATTTTGGCAGGAAATTCTTAAGGGCCAAAACTAAGGCCGAGGCATGGGGGAATGATATTTAGGAGCTGCATAAGAGGTAAACCTGATAGCCTTTATAGCCATCAATATAGGGAAGAGTCAGAAAATAGACTGACTCCGAGGTTTCTGTTTGAGTAACTGAATGACAGTGTTGCCAGTTATGATAGATGAATGTGTATGAAGTCAGTGATTTTACGTTTTCAACATGCCAAGACTGAGTGAGATGCCTATAATATATTATAGAGATCTGAAGTTTAGGAGAGAGGCCATGACTGGAGATAGAGATTTGGGGTCTTTTTTTTTAATATATATAACAGCTTTATGGAGATATTCATACCATAATATTCACCCACTTAAAGGATACAATTCTGTGGTTTTAATATATTCACAGTTGTGCAGCCATCACCACAGTCAATTTCATCATCTCAAAAAGAAACCCCATATCCAGTAGCATCTTCCATTTCCCTCATACCCCTCATCTCAGGCAACCACGAATCTACTTTCTATCTCTGTAGATTTGCCTATTCTGGACATTTCATATAAATGGAATCATACAATATGTGGTCTTTTGTGCCTGGCTTCTTTCACTTAATATGTTTTCATGATTCATCCATATTGTAGCACGTTTCAGTACTCTGTTCCATTTAATTGCTGACTAGTATTCCACTGTAACAATATATCACATTTATTTTATTGATGGACATCTGAGTATTTCCCACTTTTTGGCTATCATGAATAATGCTGCTGTGAACAGTGTATGCAAGTTTTTGTGTGAACCTGTGTTTTCATTTTCCTTGGGTATATATATCTAGGAAAGAACTATCATATGGTAATTCTATGTTTAACTTTTTGAGAAACTGCCAGACTATTTTCCAAATTTTACATTCCCACTAGCAGTGTATGAGATGTCCAGTTTCTCCAAATTCTCTTCAATACTTGTCATTCTCTGTCCTTTTGATTATAACCATCCTAGTGGGTGTGAAGTCGTTTTCATTGTGGTTTTGGTTTGCATTTCCCTGATGGCAAATGTGTTGAGCATATTTTCATGTGCTTATTGGCCATTTGTATATCTTCTTTGGAGAAATGTCTATTTAAATCCTTTGTCTATTTAAAAATTGTAATATTTATTTTTTTATTATTGAGTTGTAATACCAGCCCTCCCTTATCTGGGGGGAGGGGGGGCGTATGTTCCAAGACCCCTCAGTGGATGCCTGAAACTGCAGATGGTACCAAACCCTATATATATTGTTTTTTTCTCCTATGCATACATACTTATGATAAAGTTTAATTTATAAATTAGGCACAGTAAAAGATTAGCAGCAACAATAATAAAATAGAGCAATTATAACAATACCAGCACCACTACCCTTACACTTTGGGGCCATTATAAAGTAAAATAAGGAGTATTTGAATACAAGCACTGCAGTATCACCACAGTCGATCTGATAATGAAGCTGGCTACTGAGTGACTAACGGGCAGGTGGCATATACAGCATGGCCAAGCTGGACAAAGGGATGAGTCATGACCAGGTGGGATGGAGCTGGATGTCGAGAGATTTCATCACACTACTCAGAACAGCATACAATTTAAAACTTATGGATTATTCATTTTTGGAATTTTCCATTTAACATTTTCAGACTGTGGTTGATTGTGGCTAACTGAAACTGTGGAAAGTGAAACCCTGGGTAAGGGGAGACTACTATGTTCCAGTTCAAATCCCTTATCAGATATATGATTTGCAAATATTTTCTTCCATTCTTTGGGTTGTCTTTTTAGTTTCTTGATGGTGTCCTTTGAAGAAGGATCTTTTAATGATAGTCCAATTTATCTATTTTATTGTTGTTGCTTGTGCTTTTGGTGCCATGTCCAAGAAACTATTGCTTTCTCCAACATCAGGAAGATTTACATCTTTGTTTTCTTCTAAGAATTTTAAAGTTTTAGCTCTTACATGTAGCTCTTACATGATCTATTTTGAGTTAGTTTTTATATATGATGTGAAGTAAGGAAATAATACAATTGATTTTTGTATATTGACCTTTATCATGTGATCTTGTTAACATAACTTATTAGATCTGGTAATTGGAGAGTGGATTTTTTTCACAGTCATGTCATCTGCAAATGACAACAGTTCAGTGTTTTTACTGATAATTTGTATGTCTCCTATTTACTTTCCTTGCCATATTGTGTTGTCTAGGACCTCTGCTTCAGTGACTAGGTGTGGTAAGAGGATGCTCTTGTCTTCTTTCTGAGCTTAGGGGGAAAGCATTCAGTCTTTCACCATTAAGTCTGATAGAAGGTGTAGGGTTTCTTTTTGAGAAAAAATATTTTATATTTGATTTTTCTCTTGCTCTTCCCCTCCCCACCCTTGGCATTTCTGGAGATTTCATTTCTTTGTATAGATCCAAGTTTCAGTCTGGTATTATATTCCCATTGCCTGAAGAGTTTACTGTAAATTCTTCAAGTGCCTGTCTAATATTGGTTGATTCTCTCAACTTTTATTTGTCTGAGGGAGTATTTCACCTTTGTTTTTGAAAGACATTTTCAAAGAATATAGATTTCTGGTTTGGCAATTTTTTTTTCTAGTAGTACTTTAAAGAAATCACTCTACTATCTTTCACCATACATAATTTCTTTCTTTATTGCTTTTTTTTTTTTTTGAGACAGAGTTCCACTCTGTTGTCCAGGCTGGAGTGCCATGGCTTCACCTTACATAATTTCTGATGAAAAGTGTTTGTTTCTCTGCATTGTATATTGTATCTCTTTGCTTCTGACTACTTTCAAGATTTTCTCCTTATGCTTGGTTCTCAGCAGTTTGATTATCGTATGTGTAGGTGATTTTTAAAATATATATACACACTGCTTGAAGTTTACATAAATGGAATTCAGTGCTACACACACATATATATATACACATATGTATACATATACATACATCCCATCAATTCTTATTCATGGTATTCTATAAAGTTGATGCAAAAACTGAAATAGTAAATACTGAAATATTGTTTGCTCCTGTGGGTTAGGTTCCTATGAGCTTCTGATCACCACATTTTCATCAACTGATCAATACATATCCTTGTTTTATATGTGTTTCTGTGTAAAGACATTTAATATATACTGATGATCCGTTAACATGGACTTCATGGCCAACAGCACGTCTGAGCAAAGCTTATCTTACACATATTTTTTCTGTAAGTCACATCACAACTTCTCACACTTAGAAATGCTTGACAACGCTATGCTTAGGGGCCATTTTAAACAGTGACGTCACCAACAAAAAGCACAAAAATGTGAAAAACATGGTACTACATAGATGAAATGGACACTTGTTTTTATTGTGAAAGCAAAGCAAGAATGCCTAGTTTGACCTTAGCTGGGAATACACATGTGTGTTGGGCAACTCAAATTTTTCATCACTCTGTGCTTGTTTGTAGATGACTGCAAAAACACTGCAGGTATTGATTTTGAGGTTGCAAATACATTTAATGAGTAGGCAAATTCTCACAAATGTGGAATCTAAATAATGAGAACTGACTACACACACAATATATATCTATACATATACACATTCAAACATATACACATACATATATGCATACACACAAGTACACACGCACACACATTTCATTTAAAAAAAATTTGCCTGAGGAAAAGATCAGCTACTGTAAAACCTTAAGGCTTATTAACATTGATGTTCAGAAAACTTCATTCCTATCTTCTTCATGAATACTATTGCAATTGATTAGCTTACTTTCCTACCTTAGCATTATGTATGAGTGTGTTAATGGATATACACATGTGTATATGTATACATATGTTTATATATTTGAAGGTTTTGTGGTATGTAAATTCATTTATTAAACACAGCTTTGGGCACTATACTGAGGTCTGGGAATAGAAATGTGAATAAAGCCTACATGATCAACAAAGTGCTGACAGTTCATGGCATGGTGAAAAGTCAAAAAAAAGTAAATAAAATAATTATAAATTGTGTAGTAAATACTTTGAAGAAAATCAGCAGGATGCTGAGAGAAGGGTGGTAGTGACCAGGGAATTGACCAGGGTAGTGGCCAGGGAAGGCCTTTGTTCATGGTGAGGACTGTGTAATTTGTCTTTTACGTTAACTATCAGTATTCATTGTTGAAGCGTTTAATCAGATTTGTCCTGAATTCTTGTGTTTTTTATTTTAAAAATTCTATTCTTAATAATGTTGCTAGAGGTATGAAGGGTAAATTTCTTCAGAGAAAAGCATTCATATTTTTATAGAAGAGGGACAACCAGAGTTTTTTGTTTGCTTTTGTTTTTTCCTGTTTTTCCTCTCACACAGTTTTTTTTTTTTTTTTGGTCTGTAAGTTGTCTTCCTTTTACTTAGAAGAATAGAATACGGAAAAACATTCTACTTCACAATTTATGTTGATATTCTGTCATAATAAGATTTTAAGAAAACTAATTTCTAAGCTATTCTGGAGTTTTTACCTGAATTTCCCAAAAGATTAAGGCTATGCTATGTTTTACATTTTAAAGGTAGGAACATTGTGATGTTTTTAAAAATATTTACCTGTGGCTTTTAAAAATATCATAAATAATAAAAATGTATAATTTCAAAATGAAAACCAGTGTTCTATTTATTTTTGCTAAAGATTTTTTGTAATATAAATGTAGTATGAGTTCTGGTTGCTGTTTTGTGAAAATTACTGTTTAGTTTCATCTGGTGCCAGTATTTACTTGATTTGATTTTTTTCTTGATACTAGGTTAAATGGGCCAGGGAAAACTATCACCATAACATTGGCTCACCGTATTGCTTGCGCTTAGCTTCTGCTGATGTCAATGGGAAGATCATTGTTTGGGATGTAGCGGCAGGAGTAGCTCAGTGTGAAATCCAAGAGCATGTGAAACCCATTCAAGGTGAGGAAAGTGCTCTGCTAAGTGTTTACATTGGTATGCTTACCCTCCATGTAGTTTTTCTTCCATTCATTTAATTTTATCACTTCTAAGTTAACTCTTGATTGTTTTTAGCCTGTTCTACTGATGTGAATCCAGCTTTGTTTTCCTTATCAATATATTTCTAGGTGTATTTCCTCAAGTCTCAACTTATTTGTGCTTTGTTAAAACTCATTAGTTTCAATCTCAGCCTCAGTAAAGCATGATAAGAAAAATTAAGCTGCTACAAACAATCTTATAATCTAAGCTATACTATAAGTAAAGTTGGCTAAACTGCTGTTGTGAATTAGCCATCAGTGCTTACTGTATATTAATAGAGATGAATAAAAGTTTATTCTCATTTTCATATAAATTGTTTGCTCATTTCTTTGTTATTGACGTAAAACAAATATTCTTTAGATTGACATCCTTGAGTACATCTCATGACTGAATGAATTTTTTAAATTACTATTTTAAAAATATTTTTTCAGTACTTAATATGTACTAGGTACCAAACTAGATCTTTGTGTATTCTGTTTATCCTCGTGAAAAATCATGAAACCCTGTAAAGTCCCATTAAGTAATTCCACAGAAACATTAGAGGAGTCTGACATCTTGATCATGGCTAGGAGAGTCTCACATATTTTATAGTTTTGAGTAATGATTAGTGAAAATTGTCGTTTCTTTGAAGTAATATTTCAGATACTTTAATATTTTGACATTTTTATATAAAATTAGCTTTTTCTGTACAATCTTGACACCGACACCCATATACACACGCACTCACACACACACGTGTGCATCAGATTTAGGAGGGGGATGGTTAAGATTTTAAGGATTACATGTAAAAAAACTAAATATCAAGGACAAGTTAGCCAAGTGTTTTGAAGTGGATGATTTCTGAATTTTGCCTTTATTTGTTGGGTCTTTACAGATGTTCAGTGGTTGTGGAGTCAAGATGCTTCCCGAGATTTACTGCTTGCCATCCACCCGCCAAATTACATCGTGCTCTGGAATGCAGACACTGGCACCAAACTGTGGAAGAAGAGCTATGCAGACAACATTCTTTCCTTTTCTTTTGACCCTTTTGATCCTTCACATTTGACTTGTGAGTAATGGTTGCTTGTGGAAAATGAATTAAGTGAGGTATTTATAATATCATAATGTCATATACATAAGACATACACACACATTATACATCTATAACATTAAAACAACTGAGCAAAGTGAAAAAGCATATCTAGTCCATATGTCTGTAACTCCTAATATGCATACTAAAACATAACCCCATATCATTTGCAAGTATTTCAATAGTTAGAAATGTAAGTCAGCCTTATTTAGAAATTTAAATATACCTTTACTATGTTGAATTGTGAATAATATTAGACTAGCCAGGGACAGACAGTTACTTTGATTTTCTAATTCAGACTTAGTTAAGTTTGTTTTTCTAGGAATAGTTAAAGAACTTGAATCAAGGGTTTCATTTATTCTGTAACCAATTTAAGTTCTTGCTTTTTAAATAATTGTCCTACTTCATACTGTTGGTTTGAGTGTCATAAACAGATGCATGTAAGGAATAGTGTAAGCCTAAGGGAATTTTTTCTTATGGAGGCAGTTTTTGCCAATGTACTTTTGATGTTTTACTGAGCTCATGATCTTAAAATGAGATTTGTTTTAGATATATTTGTGGCTAAATTAGAAAATATTGTTGATTCTGTCATCCAACAGATATTTCTTGAGCTGTTACTATTTTGGGAACCAAAGCAAGGGTTCCTGCCTTCACAGTTTCCATCCTCATGAGAGGGAGTCAGATCATAAACTATGAACATAATAAATTATTAAATTCTAGTATATTAAGAGGTGATAGATGGTATAAAGGAAGTAACAGAGGATATAAAGGGGTTGGAGAAGAATGGCGGATGAGGTGGGCAAGTTGTATTAGATAGAGTGGTCAAAGTAGGTTTCATTTGATAATGATCAGAAATGCAGAAATGTGAAGGAGGGAAGGGCATTAGCTATGGTGAAGAATGTTTTCCCTGGGTTTGAATGACTCAAAATTCTAACTTTTGTCCATCAAGATTTATCAAGGATATGTGCCTCTCTGTGTGTGTGTGTCTATTGAAGGAAGAAAAGAAAGGCAGACAAATAGAAGTTAAATGAGAAATGGGCCTATATAAAAAACTACAATATAGTGTGTTTAGGCTTTTGCATATATAACTGTTTATTTATGAACATGTGCATACATACACTCAGTCACCAGTTGGCTTATGTAAATGCAGTGCTGTGGGAACACAGGAGGGCTACCTCAGCTGGCAGAGTCAGGGAGGGAAGGCATTGCAAAAGAAGGGAAGCCAGGGGACCTTGAAGGATGAGTTCTGGAACCTGAAAAGGAGACAAGGCTTTAGGCTAACTTGATGACGTCAACTCTTTCCATCCCTATAATTTGGTTGGTTGAAAGTACTATGTATTTCAGAGTGTCAGGTGACCTAACATTATGCTCATGCTGAGTGTGCTAGGGTTGTCATGTCCCTTGACTGCTTCCTTTTTCCCTGTGGTTGAAGCAGCCTTACTAATTGCCAGGATCCAGGATAGATAAGGTTTTTCTGCTCATATATCCCAATATTTGTCAGCTCCAGTGTTAAGAGAGATTATTTTTTCCGTCATAAAAAGGCCTAATTTGTATTGCTAAATGTGGTGCTCCCTCCTTGAATATTTTTGTTTCATGGACACTTAGCCACTGGGTACCCTACTTCTTTTTTTCTAAATGTAAAGGAAAAAGAACACTCTTTACTCATGCTAAGGTTCACACTGATGCTTGAGAAGAAAAAGGAAATATGTTTAGACTGAATATAGCTCATCATGATCATTAAAAATTTGGTATCATCAAGTCAAATATTTGAACTTAGCTAATTGTGATATGCAGAGCCCCTTAAATGTGGGATTTTTTTCTTCCTGTGTAAATCTTATATTCTGAAAAGTGTTTGGATTTTGAAGTTATGGAATATAATGAGGAAGGGACTTTTAATGAAAGTCTGTGCACTGAATTTATCTGGAAGAACAAATATTTGTTCTTCCTGCCAAAAACCTTCTGGTATCTTTTTAATATAAAACATAATTTAGAATGCTGAGCTTGGAGGCCTCTAAAGAATTATAATGGACCACCTGTTTCTCTTCAACTTGGAGAACATTTCCATTATATTATGAGTGCATAATATTGCCAGTTCCATGTTATTAAAATTATCGTTATTTTGCTCTGAAAATTGTATCAGAATAAAACTGTGCTAAATGTGATTAAACTTTAATCAGAGTTTTGCTTTTCTCAATATAGTACTCACCAGCGAGGGTATTGTTTTCATCTCAGACTTCTCTCCATCCAAGCCTCCCTCAGGCCCTGGGAAAAAAGTTTACATATCCAGCCCACACTCTAGCCCAGCTCATAACAAGCTGGCTACAGCCACAGGTGCCAAGAAGGCTCTTAATAAAGTAAAAATTTTAATCACTCAAGAGAAACCTAGGTAAGTTATAAGTGTAGAACTAACAACACTCATCTACTTATCAGATATGAAAACATCCTTTCTGAAGATGTACTAAGATTGATTTTCTTCTTCATCTCATCTTTTCTCATTTCTAATTTTGAGTTTATTAGAGGAAAAAATATTCATTTTGTCTCCTTAAGAGAAAATTTAGCATTTAACATGGTTCCTTTGTTTCCACTAGCTGTGCTAAACTGCCCTACTGATTTTTACAGATTAAAATTTTTGACTTCTGATTTCTACTTCTGAAAATAGATGATTCTAAAGTTGTGGTTATTGAATACATTAAAAATTGGGGCAAGAAAGCTGGATTTTCATTTTAAATATAATTTCATGACTTAGGTGCTGCGCAGTCTCATTAGCCGGTAGAATATGGGTGTCTTCCTTATTCAGGTGAAGATGTTTCCCATCCTGGTTAAAATCCAAGGCTCTAGGGGAAGCTGTAGCTATGTTACTTGGAGAAAAATCCCTGATCCACTCTCCGAATCTCTAAAATAGGGTTTTAAAGTATTTCATAGGATTGTAAAGATTAATTGATACAATAACGTAAGTAAAGTACTTAATGTAGTGGTTAATACTTAGTAGGGATTCACTTAGAAAATGCCAGCTGTCACTGTGTATTTAGGAAATTGCAACTGAATAAAATTTTATTTGAAGTAACTAATTTTATGTATTAGAAAGAGATATCTTTTTTCCTAGAGCTATGACCTATATATTACTGCTTTGGCAGATTTTTTGGCATTCATTTTAAGAGAGCCTTTATTTTTAATATGCTAAGATTATTCTGTCTAGACTTTGTGGGTAATTACCTGAAAATTATATGGGGAAAGTAAAAATTGTTCTACAACTACATTACAAATTTGTGTGTTAATATCATTTTTATATATTAAACCATAGATTGGTTAAGTTCACTAGTTAATTTATCCCCTATCCTGTGCCAAAATAATTTAAGATTTTTCCTTAAGTATCTTAAGATAACTTTCTATTTTTCATGGATTCCTTGTTGTAACAGATAACTGTTTGGCAGTATGAATAGTTTTATAATCTATGATTTATGTCTCTTAAGTTTTCTCATATGAATTACATGTAAATTGTGAGTCTTAGGAAAATACATTATTTATTCCTTCGGGTAGAACTTCCTTGGGTGCTTTCACATTCATTAATTCATGTAATCTTAGCACAATTCTGCGCAGTAGTACTAGTCTGATTTTACAGATGAGGAAAACTGAGTCCTACATCATTTTAAATAGTTACTGAAACTCACCCAACTAGGAAATGGCAGTCAGGATTTTAATGCAATAAAAATTCCTCTTTTTCTAGTCCTATAAACTGACTTTATTTTAAATTTCAAAGCATTGCAATAAAATCATACATAAAAAGAAAATATTAATAGTACATAATTTTTTGTCTATTCCTATTCAAATACATTAATATTTAATTTAAAAAGGTGATTATATGCAGCAATCACAGATTAGTAAAATGATTTTTGAGAGTCTGTAACAGTCTTTTACAATCCACATAGTTTCATCTGTTTTATTTACACAGAAGAAAATGCTGTGATATAAGTAAATAAAATACCCTGCTTTGTTTCAAAAGGGATTTGAAACAGCTTAAAAGTGAATGAAGGTGGAGAAGGGGAAGTGGCTTGCCTGAGGCCATACAGGTAGTCCAATCTGGTCCAGCGGCCCTACTCACCCTAAATGTTGATGTTTTAATTCTGAGTCTCGATTATAGCAGTCTATCTAGTACTTCTAATTACAAAGTAAAAATAAAATAAAACTATCTTATGAATGCCAGTCACTTACCATCTCATATCATAGACATAATACTCTACTACTTTAAATATTTTAAAAATTTAGAAACACTGACATTTCTTCTCAACCTATACAATATTGTTGTCATAATTTGGATTTGGGCACACAGTAGAAGTCTACATTTTAGATGCTAACCCATGTTGGTCATTTCAGGAAAGAGTTGTAAATTTTCATTGACAATTTTTTTATGGAAAGTACAAAATTAAATCATTTTCTAGCTCTTTCTGATATGAATTAAGTCTTTGATTTCTTGATTCCTAAAGTAAATGTTTACTTTTTTCAGTGCTGAATTCATAACTCTTAATGATTGCCTTCAATTGGCATATCTGCCTTCAAAAAGGAACCACATGTTGTTACTCTATCCTCGGGAGATTTTAATCCTTGACCTTGAGGTGAATCAAACAGTGGGTGTGATTGCAATAGAACGAACAGGAGTTCCATTTCTGCAGGTATCTACAGTTTATAAGCTACATTTCTAGAGGTTATGAATGTTACATTGGAAAAGACCGTAGTCTTGTAAAAGTCCTTAGTTCCATTTTCTCATTTATAATTATTGGAAGATTAACAACATTATTTTGTATTCCTTATTTTTCTGAACTTTTGATTAGTTTGATTTATCCTAGAAATTGTGACTGGTCCTGAGGTATTTAGTGAACTATTCAAGTTAAATGGATAAAGATAAATTTTTTAGGATTATAAATGGAGTTTTTAAATATTTATTTAGTTCTAAAGCTTGGTGTTATTTGTGTATTTTTGTTGTTTGTCCATTTGCCCATATTCTCTGAGTTTGAGTTTCCTGGTATATGCTTAATTAACCTATTGTGTTTTAAAAAATAAATATATCATCTATTTAAAGGTAATACCCTGCTTTCAGCGTGATGGTTTATTTTGTCTACATGAAAATGGTTGTATAACCTTACGTGTTCGAAGATCTTACAGTAGCATTTTCACCACTTCAAATGACGAACCAGGTGAGTTTCTATCTCAAAATAATGTTAGTTATATTTTTCTTCAGAGTTATTTTATAAAGCTTCATGTGGCAAATGCCAGCCAAGGCATAGAGTTAATGATAATCCTTGCCTTGAATAAATGTTAGATTATAGTTACAATATGAGGCATAGAAAAGTACAAGCCTAAGATTAATCTCTTTGTTATAACTGTGCACCTTCTGTATACAACAGAGAGTAATATTTTGTAATTCTTTCTGATTGTATGTGTGAGCCAGGTAGATGTTATCTTTTGTGAATTTTTCTTCAGTACAAGTCCAAGCTCGTATGACTTTATTATTACACCTCCCTGACTTCTCCTTAGTTATAGGATCTTCCATGGTAAAGTGATACAGGTTAGTAAGTCTCCAAGGCACTGAATTGTCTGGTCAGTCTTATCCTAGAGAATAGAAATAATGTTTTTGTGAAATGATGTACCATGGAAAGGTGAAAGTGATTTTCACATCTTTTGTAAAGTATAGTTATTTTCAGGCTTATTATAGACTACTGCAAATTACGATGGCAGTATATCGATTATTTAATCATATATGACTATTCATCCTTTTTCAAAGTATTTTGTTTCAAAAGTGTTGAAAAAAGGTATCTCAATCATAGTTGTTATTTTGGAGATTAAGCTTGGAATGTACAGTCATAAAGTGAATTATCTTTATATTCTGAGGAAATTTAGTAGTAATTGTAAAAAGTGAACCCATTGTTGACAAACTTTGCATTAGTGAAGGAGTGATATCGTTTTTGGATGAGGTTTTATTTAAATTGAAACAGTAGTGATATTGATACGGATGTTTTCTCATATTTAAAAGAAAACAATTTTATATTAAGATCTAGATCCTGTTCAGGAGCTTACCTATGATTTACGAAGCCAGTGTGATGCAATCAGGGTGACAAAAACTGTCCGTCCCTTCAGTATGGTGTGCTGTCCTGTCAACGAGAATTCAGCTGCCCTCATAGTGAGTGATGGCAGAGTCATGATATGGGAACTCAAGTCTGCTTTTTGTAATCGAAGCTCACGGAACAGGTACATGAATTGATAAGATTGTGTTTTTTGTTTTGTTTCCTTTTTTTTTAAAATTACCAGAATCATACAGAAATAGCAGGGCCATTTTTCTACAAAAAATGTTTTTAAGGTGATAATTAAGGCTCCGGATTATTAGAGAATACTGTAAACCTGCTAAAGTTATTTCATTGATGTGTAAGATTAATATTAATAAATATTATAAAAGTAGATAGAATGCCATGATCTGGAATTAATAGTTTGAGTTCTTAATATGTAATGCAGGTTTTTAATTTGTGAAAACATCTAATTGTTATGTCTTTGCAGTAGTTCTGGTGTGTCACCTTTATATTCACCAGTGTCTTTCTGTGGAATTCCTGTAGGAGTGCTACAGAATAAACTCCCAGACCTTTCCTTAGATAACATGATTGGTAAGCTTGTTTTTTCCCTCTAACTTTCATGTTAGCTATTCCTTTTGAAGGGCAAAATTAATAGAGTCACTGACTTGCAATTATTATAAAGTCAAAGTTAATACTTGAGAAAACTAAAATGTTTTAAATAAATTAGAGGGGTATAAAATATTTAAGCATAAAAATGCCTGAAGCAGCATAGATAGGCATTATAGTTGTTGGAATTAGAAAATGTTCACTCATGAGAGACTCTGGTCTAAACAAAAGAACACATTAGGTATCTGGGTCTGGGATCTGTGGCCCTTGCTGAGCTATACCATTACCTCCCAGGGCCTGCATGTTCACTGGTCACGCAGCTTGGAGTTAAGTACACGCCTCCTCTCTCTCCTTTAGCAACTGCTAATTCACAATTCAACTCAAGTGTTTCTTTCTTTAATCTCCTAAATCCGATTTAAATGGTCTTCTTTTGTGCACCCCCCCATAGTTATCAGCTGTATTTTATTTGTAGTTATTTTTGCTTCTGTTTCATTCACTAAGTTATAAGCTCCACAAGGGTGGAGCAGTGTTTGATTCAATTTTGTATCCCTCAGCACAGGGCCTTGTGCAGTCTAGATTTGCAGTAAATATTTATTAATGGAATAAAGTAACTGAGTAAAATTATTTTAACTTTTTGACATGAATTTTCTTATTTTTGTGTTGGGGATTCTTTCAACAAATATTTACTTGTAGATAAAATATTCAAAGTTATTTAATTATTATGGGGCTAGTACATACATATTAAAGGAAGAATGAGGATTTGTGATTTTAAATTTTATGCAATTTGAAATTGTTAGACTTTGTAACTATGGCAAGCAATTTTGACATCTAATTCTTTTTAAATTGTGGCTATGGTTTATAAAGGATTTTCTGTATCATTTTTTATTCTTCCATAATGTAATTGAAAATGTATGTTATTTAGGTTTTTTTGTTGAAATGCTAGGTAGGTGATATACTAGTAATAGAAAGAGCATTACCTGATTAATCATATTAATCAGATCATGTTTATTGAGTGCTTAATACTATGCTAAGTGTTGTGCTAAATACGTATTCCCTCACCACAACCCTGCAGGGTAGGTAATATTAGGGAACTGAGGCCCACGCAGATTAAAGAACATGCCCCAAACTATTCAGCCACACAGTGAAAGAGCCAGACTGTGACCTCAGTAATCCTGGCTCTGAAGACTACTCCTTAGCAATGGCCTCCAGTTCTGGTGGCTCCACTGTTATCTTGGGCAAGACCCTAGCCCCTCTCTAGGCTTCTGTTTTGTCATGATTCTTACCAGTCCTAAAATCCTTTTGCTGAATGACTCTAACTTTTATATTTAAAATTCTTTCTATTTACTAGACATAAATCCGTATGAAAAGTTTAGACACGTGACTTGTTTTGCAAAATTCATTTCATAAGTAATATAATTTTTTGAGTTAATTGACCTTGTCTGTTTTTAAAATGAAATATTAAAGTGAAAAGAATTATAAAAACACATGAACAGAACTAATCAGTAATATGAAGCCCATAGGAGATTGAAATTTAATGCTGTTTAGGTACCTAAGTGATATAAATTACAGTTTTTACGAGAAAAAAGGATACTGATTGTATAGCAGTTCTTGAAAATGTGGTTGATTTTATAGTGTTAAATAAATAAAGCTTTGTACTTGAAAACATTTTAATTAAAACTTTTAATTAAACTTTTAATTTGAAATTCACTGTGTACTTAGTGATAATTGAAAGCAATTCAGTTAAATACAGAGGCTGATTGATATTCACTGGATAAAAGCTGATGCTTATTAAGGCCTAATCTGCTGTACCCTGTCATTATGGAAAATACTTGAAGAAAAATGTGGCTTTTCCCAGGAGTCAACTCTAAGCTAATAGGGTTGGTATATGTGGTACCTACCTGTTGAACTTCTCATTCCTTTATGTTTCATCTTTTGTTACCAAAGTTAGGCAGAGAGATTGGTATCAACTGTATGGCTAACCTAAGGGATCATTTTAATTGGATTAAATTGTTGGCCATTTTTCCTATATATTTTGTGGATTTTTAAATAACATTATTATTAAAAAAACTTTATAGCCTTAAAAGATTATATTCATAGTCCCATCACACACGGTCCTAGTAGTTATTTACATTTTTCCTTTCATAGTATTTCCATGTTTTTATGTATGTGTATGTAGATGTAGAGATATATATATATATATATGTATATACACACATATACATACACAAACATACTCACCTATTCTTTATTATGTGCTTCTGGGAAGTTAATCCCAATGTTCAATAGTAGTTTATAGGAAGGAAATTTATATACCCTTTTTAATGAACAGTCTTGATTTAGTTGTACTCTTTGTGTTCATGTTTTGTTAGAATGGTTTTTATTGGAATCATCTTTTTAGTTTGAAACCTGGGAACCTAAGTACAAATGTTATATCTGAAAATAATGCCATTTAAGACTTAACTGTGAACATTGACAATTGATATCCAGATGATTTATTATTTTATATATTTACTTATAAAGCTTAAATTTTCTATTTATATTGACACCTTAAGATTTCTTACTAGAAATCACAAGTGAGGTCTTTGATTGCCAATTTTATATACACTTTACAGAGTACGTCGGATTGAAAGATAACCCTTTGGAAAGCAGTAAGATGGGAATGTGGTACAGCATCCCAGACCACAGAGACTGTTCTCTAACCTAAGCTCTCTTGATTTGTTCTGGAGCCTCGGTTTAGTGCCTTACTACCAGAAACTTTGGCTAAAACAGCGTTTCTTAGAAGACATAGGTCCCTGAATTCTGGATAGCAACACTCTGGAATTATCTATCCTTTGAGTTGTAAGCTGGTGTGATTTAAGTTCCATAGCCAAGCACAGCCATTGTGGCCCTAATAGCTACAGCCCTAGAGTGCTACATCACACCTTTGCTTCTAAACCTGAGGAACATTTCCGCTGAAAAGTTTTAGATTTTTAAGGTCAGCATATGTTATAGTTAATATGTTTTATTATTTTTATTACAAATCAGGACAAAGTGCAATTGCTGGGGAAGAACATCCCAAAGGCTGCATTCTGCAGGAAGTGCACCTCAAATTCCTGCTAACGGGACTGCTTTCAGGACTGCCCTCGCCACAGTTTGCTATCCGTATGTGCCCACCGTTGACCACAAAAAACATCAAGATGTATCAGCCACTGCTTGCTGTTGGTAAGTATTTGACCTATCTTTTTTAAACTCACTTTATAAGATATTTAGGTTTCCTAGTTTCTAGAAAATCCTTTGTTCTCTTTGAGGATGCTTTAAAAGGAGGTAGAGGCTAAGTAAAATCATGTAAATACTCATCTTGAAACATTTTTCTTATTTTTTCTATCCTTTTATTCCAACTGTCTTATTTTTAATTTCAGTGATAACTCATCTACCTGAGATTGGACAATCGAGTCTCTAACACTGTAATATATTTCTGAAATACCAGGCTAGTCCCGGTGTGATGTTAAATCACAGACGTCTTGTCTTTTCTTAGACCGCCCCAGTCTTTCTGTGCATGTCATTTTGTATTCAGTCTTTGTTAATTAAAAATATAGTCAGAGTTAACAGTTTAATGACAGCAGGGTTCTTCATTTGCTAAGTATTGTATATTAAATACTGTTTAAAGTGGCTATGGTCCCTATAAACTAAAGTTTGCTTTTTTGTTTGAAATTGCATATTTTTATGTTACAGATAGAAAATTTGTCTAGGTTTCAAGTTGCTGTCAATTAATTTCATAGTAAGGTGATGAACTTAATTTTTTTTACAGTGCACAGAAAAAAACCAAACTTTAGTTTGCTATTAAATATATGAGGTTAAAATACATTTCTCCAGATTTTTTGAAAAATAGTATTTGTTTGAAACTGTCAACATTTCTTCTTAGGTTGCTATTAGTTGGCTTCTGTTTTTCTCCCCAAATCTATAAACATGTGATTTGTGATTCTTTTTCTTCTTTCTTAAATGAAAACCTAACCCCATTTATTTTGTGGGCAACACGTCTCAACTTAGTGGCTGCCTTGTCGGTACTAAAGATTCATTTGGGTATTACTATTTGGCAGTATGCTTTTCCTGTTCTTTTCCTGTGGCTATCTTCTGAAAGTAATTTGAATTTTAAGATTCAATAGTCTATGTATTTGTGTCCAGATTTATATAAATGCAGATAAATGTTTAATTTTTGTTTTAGAAACTATTGATTCATATTTAATTTCTAATAGAGATTTTAACTTGGATCTATCAGTGTACTTTATATGTACAGTGTCAGTGTACCTACTTTGTCGTTAGGATTTTGTCAATTTCTTGGGGAAAATTACTCCTTGGGACAGCTATAAAATAAGAACTATGGCAAGGTCTGAGATTTATGCAGAATAAGTTGTATTGTGCTAGCATATAGTGAATATCATCATCTACTGACTTTAGTATAATAACAAAGTAAAAGTAAAAAATATAAAATAAGTGCCTAAAGTTCTGCAGTGTCACTAGGGGAGATAAGTAGAGTCCAAATATGGAATTACTTCTTGTGCTGCCCCTAGAGTATTAGTTTATAGGTTCACCATCACGAAAACTTCAGATTGTAGAAATCATTTGATTATTATGAAGATCTTTTAATTGAAAAACTTTAGTAATACTTTTACAGTACCAGAAGGTATTATTATGGAATAGATGGTAAGTACAAGCAACTGTACAATATGTTTTTCTAAAATGGTTTTGCAAAAGATTTCTGGAGCTTTATTGTGCAAATAAGATAAAATTGGAATTTGCCTAGAATTTTTACTTCCATTCTGTTGCTTTGTATGAATTCATTTATCATTTTAAATTGTGTGTAGTAAGAAAGTGATTGTCCAAATAATTTGTTCACTTTTCTTGCTTAATTGATAAATACATTTTAGAGACAGAAGCTTTACTTTCTCAAGTATGTTCCTGTCCCTTCTGTTTAAACTTTAGACATACTACTTGAGACCAATAAAAGCTTTAGGAATAGTAATAAACTATTAATTACAGTGATAACAGAAATACTAATAGTTAACCAAGTGCTTACTTTGTGCCAAATATTGTGCTAAGTGTTTTACATATATTTTCTCATTTAATTTCTAACAAATAGATTTTCTACTGTTCCCATTTCAAAGAGGTAAAAACAGATTGAGTATGGGCAAATAATTCACCCAAAAGTATTGGGCAGAATCAGGGCTTGAACCCAGGCTTCTTTAACTGCAGAAACCATAATTAACAATCATACTTTATGATCTGCCAGGATTTGTTTAATATGAAACAAAACAAAAACAAAAACTTTGTAAAGAAGAATAGAAAAACCTGGTTGATGAGCTCTCCTAGGTTGCCTTTTTGAGCACCAGCTATAAGAAACCTTCTGAATCTCAAAAAGTATTACATAAATTGTGATGTGTAGAAAGGCTTAGGAAAACTGCAAATTGTATGTGTATTGATATAGGTTTTAAAATCTTTCTGTGAAAATCTATACCTGGAGTTAGGCAAGATTTTAGAGCACATGAAATTAGTCCCATTTTTGATCAGGGGATGGAAAAAGAAATTCATTCTTTTTTTTTTTTTTTTGTACATAGCTTGAGTCCCTTTGGTAAAAGATAAAGTGTTATAAAATGATTAAAATCTTGAGAAAGATTTGTGTTGAAAAGATCTGGAATTCCCACTAAATTAATAGTCTTCTGTTACATCATTTTAATAGGTACAGGAAATGGTTCTGTCCTGGTGTACCACCTCACCAGCGGTCTGCTACACAAGGAGTTAAGCATCCATTCATGTGAAGTCAAGTGAGTATGTCGTTGTGATGTGGGGGTCACAAACATACAGAATGTCAGGAAAAAGTTCTCATAGACTTTTCTACATTGAATACTGTGCAGTGGTATTTGCAGTGGTGATTATTTGAATAATAAATATTCATAGCCAACTAATAGCTATGTTAATTAAGGATGAGTACTAATTGTTTGCTTTGTAAAGAACATAAGCAGTGGAGAATTTTTTCTCTTTTACTGCTATATCTCATTTATTTCTCCTGAGGTCCAGGCTAGTTTCTCACTAGAAATCCCTGTGTTGCTTTGTTCAAGTTTAGTTTGTTTATTTTTTATTTCTGTGAAGATCCATCAGTAGGATTGCTCATGATAAGTTTGAATAAAGTCATTTTAATTGTTAATTAATGTTATTTCTTTGTTTAAACACCACCAGAAAAAGTACCAAAACTGTATAGCACTTACTCTTTGATCTTTGAGATATGATCTGTTTATGAGTGCTGTGTACACAGAGATGTCTGAGGAAAGGCTACGTTGATAGAGGAGTACCTGGAAAGGCTACATTAATAGAGGAGTATCTCTTGCTTTTGTTTTAAAGTACATACCTGTCTACTCCATAGCATTATTTTGCTAAATGCAAGGCTATTTTTTAATTTTATTTTTTGCCCTATCAATGATAGGTTGTACAGTTACACATACATATATGATAGAAATTTCCAGTAGTTTTTGATCTTTTAATGAAAGTATCTTTCTGTTTTCTATATATTATATAATTGTAGGTCTCATGTATACATTAAAATTCTTTAGTGAACCCTTAGTGAACACATTATTCTGAGTAAATGCATTTTCTGAATGGAAAAGGGTTAACCCTTTAAATATCGTGAACCCTTAGTGAACACATTATTCTGAGTAAATGCATTTTCTGAATGGAAAAGGGTTAACCCTTTAAATATCACAACTTCTGATTGTGATGAAAATCACTGAAAGGTTTACATTGCCTTATTCTTTCAAGTGCATTTTTTTGTGGTACAGCCCAGGCGACTGTTTATTGCTACCTTATGCTGTGCGTCTACAGTATCTTCCCAGATACATTTACATGGAATAGGAATGTCTTTAAATGCATTGAGCTTTTGGGGTGCAGTGAGACAGGTGTCTGTTTGGACTGTCTCAGGCTGTTGTTCATCTTCTTTTCTCTTCTCTGCTGTTACGATGTCTGCAATCTGCCATTCTGGCACTTCTTCTAGTCTCTGCTGCCACTGCTGATATCTTTCTCTCCCTTCCTTTCTTGTGTAAATTTCTTCTCTTGACATTTCCTTTCTCCCTTGCCTTTTGTGTGTGGTGTTTCCTCTTATGGCTAACACCAAACAATCAAAACTCTCCGTTTAACCAGTACTTGTTCTAAGGGTTATGTTAAGTATTAATACATTGCATACATCATTTTGTTGAATCCTCACTACAACCGTATGGGATAAGCACTATATTTCCAATTTACAGAGGATGAAACTGTGAATTACAGAGTAATCTATGAAAGGGGTAGATGGAATTTAGTCTAGGCCTTAGAAGCTTCATAGCCTTAGGTATTGACTTACTCTTACAGTGCACGTCCTAGAGCTCCAGCTAAAAAAATTCACATAGATTAGTAGGAATTATGTTGGCAGTAAAATAAAAATGTTGACCAAGCCAAGATTCATGCAAAGAATTTGACACATGCTTCTGAAAAATCAAACACATTGTCATTTTTTTCCTTTAACAGTGAAACCTTCAATAGCTAATTTATCAATTAGCTGTTAGTTTTAAGTAAGATTTGTTATCCTGGATCAGTCAGGTTGTAGATGTCACTAAATATTATAACTTACACATGCTATGATAGTGTTTATGGTTGAATAACACTGAAATTAATTAGAAAGTGTTATTTGAGATACTGAATAACTAAGGGATGTGCTACTCAGTCTACCGTTGTGAATGATCATACAAAGATGCTCCATATTTTATATGAATTTTCCCTCCTAATTGCCGTGTTGAAAATAATTCACATTTTATATTCAGAGATTCTGCCCAAAGGGATACTGAAATCCTGCTGTCTTTGTGTCTCAACTAATATAATTTTAGTATTACAATTAAAGCCATTATAAAAATTTTGCAGATGTGTTATAAAAATTTCAGAACTTATTATCAATAAACCCAATACATTCTAGATTTTATATACAAATTAATGCTTACTTTTAGAATATTGTTTTCCTATCTTATACTAAATTTGTTTTTTTAAATCACATAATCTTAAGTACTTGAATGTTGTACATACATACAGCCAGGGACTGTAATCCTGCAGTTCCTGCAGATAGTTGCATGTGTGTGTTTTTTTAAAACCAGGATGTTTTAACCAGGGATACTTCACTCAGATATCTATTGAGAATCTTCTTTATGCTTGTAAACAGACAAAGCGTTTGATGCTTATAATCCAGTGAAAGATACCTGGAAGTACACAAAATAGAGAGATACATGTAGGTTTTCTTAGATTATTAGTTTGTGTCTTTGTTCAGTAGGCTGAGTTAATACTACAGATCAAGTATCCCTTATTCAAAATGCTTGGGACCAGAAGTGTTTGAGATTTTAGAGTTTTTTCGGATTTTGGAATATTTGCATATATATAAGGAGATATGTTGGGGATGGGCCCTGGGTCTAAACCCACAATTCATCTATGTCTCATATACACCTGATACACATAGCCTGAAGGTAATTTTATATAATATTTTTAATAATTTTTTACATGAAACTCAGGTAGTATACAATGAACCATCAGAAAACAAAGGTGTCATGATGGTGCTCAAAAAGTTTTGGATTTTAGGGCATTTTGGATTGGATTTTTGGATTAGGGATGCTATATAACAGTAGCATATATGGATATCAGGACTCAGTATTGCTTTGACTAAATTGAGTGATTTGTGGAAAGTAAAATGATGTCTATTTTGTCTGTAAATTTGCAGAAGGATCTTAGAATTTCAAGGCCATTCAGAAAGTGTGTGCTCCCACTAGCCACCCAGTGTTGAGAAGGAGCCTCTCTATAGCAACCCCAGTAGGTGGTCAACAGGCCCAGCTTGAGAAACTGTAGGAGTCAGAACCCTAAATACCTGCTGATAATATGAAGGTTATAATTGTTCAGTGGTTAGGAATCCTACAAAAAAAAAAAAATCCTGGATCAAGCCAGAAAATGAGCTGCTGTTCTTATTAATTTTTTATAGACCTCAGTGTACAGTTAGACCTAGATGATAGTGTTCTAATCCTGAGGGCAGTGTGGTACTCAGCTGTGTTTGATAAGAGTTTTTATTTTCTTCTGAGAATTAATCCCCTCCTTACCTAATCCACTTTGAAGTTCAACTTGCTTTTTATTTTCCTCAGTAGGAATCAGATATACAAGCTGCTTCTGTAATCTATTCAAAGGCAACATGCTCATACCGCTAGGTTACAAATAAGCAGCTACCCTGTGTTCTGTTACATCCTGTACACTGGAACATCTTGTAAACAGTGGGGAAAGCACTTCTCTGAAAATACATGGAACCAGTAAACATAAGGAGTGCTAAGTTTTTCTTGGACATCATTCCCTTAATCTAACAAAATTTCCTGAGTACTTATTGTGTGCCTGGAGAGAAATGATGGGGTAACTCCTTCTAAGAGAGTATAATCTAGCACAGTGTTTCTCAGCCAGCCACACTGTTTCCTCAGTCATTCAGGCTTAGATTAAAGCCCAATTTGCCCTTTGGGTCTGAGCTTTAATAGTCCTTCAGGGGCTGCCTGGCCCCTGAGACCAGATTATGTCTGATTCTTAACGTGGTCATGCTGAACTCTTCACTTTCTTTTGTGGTAGATAATACAGAAGGCACTTGTGTAATGTCTCTTTTCTGCTAGATTGTAAGCTGCAGAAGGACAGCAATTATGTCTGTCTCGTCCACAGCTGCATTTCCAGTGTCTAGCACAGTCACTCGCATGTACCAGGTACTTAACAGATGTAATTTTGGAAATAATGAATGAGAAATGGGAGGACCGGAATTCTTATGGTCCGAAGATAGTGGCATCACTATACTGGAGCATGATCAGTTCGTACTGCAAGACTTGGAGGGTGGGTCTTGGGGTTTATGTGGACAAACAGGTCTTATTGAAGCTACCAGACCAATACACAGAGCAGAATACATCCAAAATGATTCCTCTTAACTTTTGTTCACTTTAAGTAAAAAAATTAATGAGTATTGTTGCTGTTAGGAAAACAAAAGGAGAAACAAGAGTCCAAGGGACTTTTCTAGTGACTAATTATCCAAATTATATAGCATTCATTGTGGGTGTGGTTTGAGTTTAGGAAATGGGGGGTCTCATGAAGAAGGTAGGGCTTGAGTTAAATCTTGAAGTGAGAGTAATAATGATAATTGCCAATATACATGGTGCTTACTATGTGCCAGGCTTATTCACGTACTCAGTGATACTATTCCTGTGCAACAGATGAGGAAATTGAGGTACAGAGAGAGTACAGAGCTATTAAGTGCTCAAGCCAGGACTTGAACTGCAGGTTTATTTGAAGAGGAAAGGACAGAGTTCATTTCAGGCATGGATGTTCCCAAAGGTACTCAGTTATAAGTAGCCTAATCTGAGTGTTTCAGTGAAACTTTATGTTTAAAAAGTTATAATCCTTGATAACCACAGCAATTCTCTGCTGTTGCAAATCGTTTTTAGTTCTCTTTGGAATATGCTTGTCCCTCTGAGAAAAGACAGGTAGGTACAAAGGGATCAGTAAGGAAGGTTATTCTTATTAAAGTAGCAGATAAGGTTCAAATGATTGAGAGGTGGGCTTGGTTAGGTAAGATGAGGCAAATGGCTGGATGGCCTTGAAGGGCACATAGAGGAGTTTGGATATTATGCAGGAAGCCATTGTGCCTTCTTGGGTAAATAGGAGACATGTTAAAAACAGTATTTCATGCTAAACCTAGCAATAGCATTCAAATTTGTGTAGAAATGAATAAACTAGAGCAGAGGTTGGTAAACATTTTCTGTAAAGAGCCTGATGATAAATATTTTAGGCTTAGGATTTTAGGCCTTAAAATGTCACAACTGCTCAACACTGCTATTGTATTGTGAGAGGTGCCATAGATGATAAATAGTTTTTAAAAATGGCCGTCCCGTAAATGGTGATGAACAGTCGTATAGAACAGAGGTTTAGACTTCTCTCCCCACCAGCCTCTATCACCTTGTAACCAGTGCAGATCCTTCTCATGACTGATGGGCTGGCTCGTTGTCCCAGGGGCTCCCTTCTCTTTTCCATCCTCTGCAGATTGTGACGGTTTGCACTGTCCAGTTATGTTAGTGGGAAAAAAATTTATCATCACTTCCTGTCCCACATAAATGAGACTCCCAAGGCATTAGGTTGCTGTCTTGTCATACGTATCTTTTTCCTTGAGATTTTTCTTTTGTGCTTCTCTCTAATTGATGTACTATGTGGAACTTTTAACCACTTCCGAATCTAACAGCTCAGTTTCTATTCTTTGTTTCTGAAATTTCTGCCTTCGAACCAAGAATTTTGCTAAAATTTGATACAATTCTTAAGTGTACCTAACTTTAAGCATTCTACTCAGAATATTTCTATGCCACTTCTTTTTAAGCAGTTGGAATTCTTGGAAACTACTGTCATGTGATTCACTCTCTGGCCAGTTTGTAATAGTCATTTTAATGCTGAATGAATTTTAATGCTAATGAATCCTGGTCACTAAACTATCTTGTCATTACATTTGGAAATAAAGTTTTAATTAGAAATAATTGTTTATGTGTTAGAAACATATGGTAATATAGTCTCAAATATAAGGTCACGTTATGATAAAAGGTTAGCTGGGAGCGGTGGCTCACACATGTAATCCTAGCACTCTGGGAGGCCGAGGGTAGGAGGATCACTTGAGCCCAGGAATTTAAGATCAGCCTGGACAATAGCGAGACTCCTGTCTCTACAAAAAAATAAAAAAAAAAATTAGCCAGGCATGGTGGTACATGCTTTGTAGTGCCAGCTACTTGGGAGGCTGAGGTGGGAGGATCACTTGAGCCCAGGATTTGGAGGCTGCAGTGAGCTATGATGATGCCACTGCACTCTAGCCTGGGCAATAGAGCAAGACCCTGTCTCAAAAAAAAAAAAGAAAAGAAAAAGAAAAAAGGTCATATTATTTTTTTATTAACTTGTGTAATAAAATTTAGGTCTTAGGAAAACTTATATTTTAAATAAACATTCCCAACAAAAAAGGGTATTAGTTTAGTCTTTGTTTAATTTCTCATTATAGGGGTATTGAATGGACGAGTTTAACCAGCTTTCTTTCTTTTGCTACCTCAACACCAAACAACATGGGATTAGTGAGAAATGAACTTCAACTGGTTGATCTTCCAACAGGTTTGTTTTAAAAGATTCAAAGTGGTTTGTCATATTGATCAATGATGTTGTGATTTATAAAACATGTCCTAAGTACTTTTACCTTTGAGTTTTATCTTGTTTTCTGTGTTTATATATTCTTTTGTTTTGTAATAATTGCTCTAGAAAGATCTCCTCATTGTTTTTATGGAAATTTTGTTAACACAAATACATGGTAAAATGGAGGGCCATTAACTTAAACAGATTCATAAAAAAAATAGGATACTGGGTCTACTTTTAAGTGCATTGTTATATGTAATCAAAAGATTAATTTTAAAATTACTGTTTATTAGAGTCTCTGTTTAAAAATTTGGCCTTGGGCCAGGCATGGTGGCTCACGCATGTAATCCCAGCACTTTGGGAGGCTGAGGCAGGAGGATCACTTGAGCCCAGGAGCTAGAGACTCTGTCTCAAAAACATAGCGAGACTCTGCCTCTAAAGAGAGAAAGGGAGAGGGAGAGGGAGAGAAGAGAGAGTGAGAGAGAGAGAGGAAAGAAAGCCTTTGCAGGAAACCCTTAGAAAACTTAGAGGTTAAGTGTTGTTAAGCTCAAATTTAAAACTTTTGATAGTCTCTGACTGACTGAATAGGGAAACTTGATTTGGAAGTTTGAAAACGTTATAATGGGAAACATTCCAGTAAAGTAACTTGTTCAGAATTGTTAACCCAGCGACTTTCAAAAGAACTTGAAAATCTAATAAGGTGAGAGTTTAGAATTATTTTATGGTACATGCAGTAATTTCATAAAGGCTTTCTGACAAAATTATAGGTTTCTTTAAAATGGTATAGCAATATGAATATATATAGATGATTTTAACCAATATATGCGTGTACCTGTGTTTGTAAAATAAATCAAGTAAATGGGTGTGAATAAATGAAGTGTATGGTTGTCTTCTTATATTCTCCATATATATTTCCCAGCTCTCAAAGATATAGGTGCTTTTTATTGAACCTTAAGGCAGCAGCCCCATCGGTAGTCCAGGGTTGTTGTAGTCTCATTGGAAGTGACCTGCCAGTGACCCTTATCCCCAGATTCCTAATTTTTCCAACAAACTGGCACCAGCTCTCTAGTTATGTAGTACCCCAGGAATGAAATGCTGTACTCTAGCATCATTCACTAAAAAAATCCTTGTTCATTTTTTTCCAGTCAATTCAAGTTCAGAACTGTAAGATATAACTTAAAATCTTTCACAGATTTATTCATAAGGAACTAATGTCTATAGTAATAATTAATGACTTCCTTAAGTGGGATGTTTGAGTTCATAGATTAGACTTTTATAGGCTTATCTTCTAAGGAGGCCAGCAGACTAACCGAGTCAGGCAAGGACAATGGGCTGTTTGGGGTATAATGGTGAGCAGAGTGAGATCCACTTGATGGCATGGAGCGGCAGGGAGACGTTTAGGCATTCATTCAGCTGTCTTTGAATTGAGTATGTTCACTCTTATTTAATGTGAATAAAAATCTAAGAAAAAATATAAGGTAGAATTTATTCAGACATAAGGTAGAATTTATACTTTTCATTTACAGAAAACCATTTACCTTCTTTTGTTAGCTAATTCTCACACTGTAACTGTACCTCACGCATGAATATTGTGGTTATCATTCCTTAATTTCAGTTTATAGAGACATTTTGGTAGAAACATGTTCAAAATATTTTAGTATTTTGCAGATGGGACAAGAAAATCTTAAATACATGTTTCAAGAGTTTGTCTCCCCCCCTAGTTAGTATTTGGAAACATGGGAATGTTTATATTACTTCAAATAATCAAGTAGTTTTTACAGTGGACAATTGCTTTACCATAGATGCCTTAAAATTTTAGAAATTAGTATTTCTAAAATTGAATTACAGAATTCAAGAAACTTTATAACAAATGAAAATGCCTTTTTATAAAATAGATATTTGAATATAAGTAATATATTATTGATCATTAACTTGTAATACTTTTGAGAATATTTTTTGAATTTAGATTATTAGAAAAAGCTTAGAAGCAAATGGAGGAATGAACAGGAGGATAGAGGGGAGACTAATCAAATTATGTTTGTATGGCATTTTGTTTCTTACATGTTTCTTACATGTTTTGTTTCTTACATGTTGTTTTCATATCTTCTTTAATATTTGCAATTAAAGGTAGGAGTATTGCTTTTCGTGGTGAAAGAGGCAATGATGAGTCACCCATCGAAATGATTAAAGTATCTCATTTGAAGTAAGTGTCAACCTAAAAAGACCTATGGTGTTACTGCAATGGACTATCATGGATTTTTTTAATCTTTAAGAAAGTGGGACTATAGTAGAGTGCATTTAGAATTTTTTAGTGATAGTAAATGGTGATATGCAGCTATAGCAAAAAAAATATTTTGTTCACAAAATTAAGTTGCTATCATTGTGCACTTCTAAAATGAAGAGGTAACTTTTGTATGAATCGTTATTTGTTTTCTGATGAAATTCTTATGCACTTCCACCTAACCATGGAGTTAGTGAATAAAAGAACTTATTTTCTTCATTTATAATTTAGACCTGCTCTACTTCTAGTAATTTTTTGAGTTGTTTTGTTTCAAGGGAAAATAAATGAAAAGCAGGATTATTAAAAATAGAAATTGAATGAAAACCAACCAAAAGAACAAGGAAAGAAAGAGTAATCTTTCTAAAATAGTTTTCAAATTGTTTTGGCTTTTCTAGGATCTTTGAATTTCCATATAAATTTTAGAATCCACCTTATCAGTTTTACCAAAAATCTTCAAAGGATTTTGATTGGGATTGCATTGAATCCATAGATCAGTGTGGGAAAGAATTAATATCTTAACAAGTTTTGTGATTCATGAACGTGGTAAATCTTTCCATTTACGTAGGTCTTCTTTAATATCCTTCAGCAATATTTTATAGTTTTCAGTGTATAAGTCTTACATATCATTTGTTCATTCTTTTTGTGTTTTCTTTGATCTGTTATAAATGGCATTGTTAAAATTTAAATTTTCAATTATGTGTACTGAAATACGGTTAATTTTTTGACTTTGTCCTTGTACCTTGTAACCATGCTAAACTTAATTATTACTTCTAGTATAGATGTTTTTGTTGATTCCTTAGGATTTTCTATACAGAAAATCTTGTTTGCCGATAAAGACACTTGTATGTCTTTGTTTCTTCTCTATGATTTTTCTAATTTTTTTCATTTACTGCCATGTTTATCTTTTTTTTCCTTCTGCTTTTTAAAAATGCTATTCTTTTTCTAGTTTCTTAAAGTAGAAATTTAGATAATTAGATTAAGGTGGTTCTCTAAAATATAAGCATATAATGCTATATAAGCATTGCTTTTCCTGTATCCTACAATTTTTGATATGATATGTTTTCATTTTAATTCACTTTGAAATATTTAAAATTTTCCATGAGGGTATTCATAGGTATATTTTGTAACTTCAGACTATTTGGGTGTTTTCCCAGGTATCTTTCTGTTAATTTTAGTTTCTGTTGGGGCCAGAGAGCATATTTTATATTATTTCAGTCTTTTGCAATTTAATGTGATTTGTTATGTGGCCCAGAATATGTTCTATCTTAATGAATGTTTCATGTGCATTTGAAAAAGTTGTGTATTCTGCTGCTGTTGTTTAGATATTACATAAATGTCAGTTCAAGTTGGTTGATAGTATCATTTAACTTTTCCATATTTCTGATTTTCTGCCTGCTTGTTTTGTCACTAGAGATGAGTGTCAAAATCTCTAACTTTAATTACAGATTTATTTATTTCTCATTTGAGGAACTCAAGTTCTTGCTTTGGGTATTTTTTATTTTGGGTATCTATTATTAGATACATACATATTTAGGATTGTTAGATGTTTTTGATGACTGCTTCTTTATCATTGTGAACTATCCTCTTTGTCCTTGGTACTATTCTTTATTCAGAAGTAAGTCTAATTTGTCTGATATTAGTATAGCCACTCCAGCTTTCTTTTGATTAATGTTTTCATGGTATCAATTTTTCCATCCTTTTACTTACAACCTATCAGTGTCTTTATATTTAAAGTTAGTGTATTGTAGACAGCATATGATTGGGTTCTGTTTTTCCATTTGGTCTGGCAGTCTCAGCTTTTTAATTATAATGTTTAAATTATTCATATTTGGTATAATTATCAATATGACTTGTGTTTAAATCTACCATCTTGCTAATTGTTTTATACTTTTTAAAATTTTAAATGAATTAATATATTTTTAATTTATTAAGTTTAATTTCTAATATGCAAAATATTAATTGCCATAACCCATATAATCAAAAGTTCTTTTAAGGTCTTCAGTAATTTTTAAGAGTATAAAGGAGACCTGAGACTAAAAAGTTTGAGAATTGCTCAGACAGTTGGGACTCCAGTCTCTTCTATTTCCAGTCAGACTTCACACATGCCTGCTAAATTAATACATCTAAAACAACTGATCACATCAGCCCCTACTTCAAAACCCTCAGTGATTTACTAGTCTCTGTAAAATAAACTCCTACATAGCCCATGGCATTTAAGGTCTTTTATATGATCAAAAAGACACATTTTAGTCTTCTTTCTCATGATTGCTCTCACATACTCTGCCTTTCAGGTAGCATGTTCCTCAAACACACAGTCCTTTTCTGTCTTTGTCATTTGTTGTATTCATAACTCTGCCTGGAATGCCATTTCCCTGTTGTCAAAATTAATCTCCTCTTTCCCAGTGAATCTTTATAGCTCTTATCACATTTTGCCTTATATTAGTTATTTATGTACATGCCTTTATATGCTTTTATATTAAATACAGTAAACGATGTAATATATTATATTTATATAATCCATCATGGTTTATAAAATTTTTTCCTGTGTTCTGTCCTTTTTAAAAAAAAAATCAGCATTTTGTGAGGTAGGCATGGCAAGTATTATTAACACCATTTTAAACAGAAGTAGAATGAAGTTAAAAAAGGTTACATATCTTATCTGAAGCCACATAGTTGTCAAGTGGCACATGTGGTCCTGAGTGGAAGAATCTCAGTCCTTTGATACACTGTGTACTCTGTCGTATTTCCTCAATGTCCATCATTTTTTGATAACATTTTAGTTCCTCACAGTGGTTACTGAGCGGTCAGGGCTGAATTCGTGTTTGTTGAATCGCACTCCTTCACCTCATTCAGTACTTTCTGACAGAAAATGAATAAAGAAGGTGGCATTTGTTAAATACCTATTATTGTAGAATGATAGAAATTTTCCATACTTTGTCATTTAATTTTCACTATAACCTGCATACCAACCCACTGAGGTAGGTGATGTTATTCTCATGCCACAGATGAGCAAATGAGCCCTAGGAGGGTTGACATAGTTGTGGCACCAGGATTTGAACCCATGCCACTATTTCTACTGAGCCAGACTCCTTGCCTCATTGTGTGAGTCTTTATGGGCTCTCAAAGGTCATCTTGGAGCTTTACCTTCTTATGACTATTGATCATAGGGGCTCAATGACTGTGTTTAGAATGTGTCATCTGAGTTTTTCAATTTACTGAACTTTTTATTTATACTAATTCATGGTGAAATTTTTGTAAAAAGAGGCTTATTTAGTAATTTTGTTTATTTTAGGCAGTATTTAGCAGTTGTATTCAAAGATAAACCCTTGGAGTTATGGGATGTTAGGACTTGTACCCTTCTTAGAGAAATGTCCAAAAACTTCCCTGCAATAACTGCTTTGGTAAGTTACAGTTTAAGAAGTAAATATTTAGATATATATGATGAGTGTTTTTATTTAGCTTGAATTAAAATCATTACTGCCATGTATTTTCTTGTTAGAAATATGTGTTCAGAGAAAATTATCTAAATAAATGGAGATAGCCCTTATTTTCTTGGATGGGTCAACCTAATATTACACTAGTGCAATTCTAATTCCAATTTCATTCAGATATTTTGAGAACATGATAAACATATTATAAGAAGTTTGTGAAAGAAGAAGAGTCATAAATAGCTAAGTCACCCTTGAAAAAGGAGTAAATGTGGGAGGTACAGGTGGAGTTGAGGCCCATCCTACCTGATATTAGTACAGATTGTAAAACCATGGAAATAAAATCAGTGTCGCACTGACATAAGAACAGGAATTTGACCAACATAGTAAAGAGCTCAGAAACAGACTCATGAATATTTGGGAACTTAATACACAGTAAAGTAGCACACAGAGGCTGAGGTGGGAGGATTGCCTGGGGCCAGGAGTTTGAGGCCAACTGGGGCAACATAGCAAGACCCCATCCCTAAACAAAAAAGAAAAAAAGAAAAATAGCACACAAATCAAAGGGGAAGGACAGGCTATTTAAAACCATGGAAATAAAATCAGTGTCGCACTGACATAAGAACAGGAATTTGACCAACATAGTAAAGAGCTCAGAAACAGACTCATGAATATTTGGGAACTTAATACACAGTAAAGTAGCACACAGAGGCTGAGGTGGGAGGATTGCCTGGGGCCAGGAGTTTGAGGCCAACTGGGGCAACATAGCAAGACCCCATCCCTAAACAAAAAAGAAAAAAAGAAAAATAGCACACAAATCAAAGGGGAAGGACAGGCTATTTAGTGGACAGCATTGTGAAAACTGTCTCACTTTATGAGAAAAATACTGGATCCCTACCTAATACCATAAGAAAAAGTGAACTGTACAATATTAAGGACCTAAATATAAAAAAGTAAAGCTATAAAATTTAATATAACAAAATAAGATTTTTGTGACCTGGGAGCAGGAGAGAACATCACAAGCTCAAACTAAAAGGCAAAAATATTTTAGTGTATTTGATTAATCAAGAGTAATGCTTTCCATTTGATGAAGGATGCTATTGTAAAATTTAAATACAGAAGACAGTTTGGGGAAAGGAATTTCCCAATGTCTAAAATTAACAAGGAAGTTTTACAAATCCACAATGAAAAAACCAGAAGCCCAGTGGGAAAATGGACAAAGTATAGCAACAGTTAATGAATGGCAGAGAAATAAAAGGCGAACAAGCATATAAAGAAATGTTCAAAGTCATCAATTTTCAGAGATGTTCAAAGTGAAATAACCATGATATGGATATACCTTTTAGACTAACAAAAATTGGAAAACCACACAGTGTGAAGTGTGGGTAGAATATAAAGAATGGGAACCTTTGTGTGCAGTTGTTAGGGATGTTGACCAATGCAGCCATTCTGTAGACTGACACACTGGCAGCACTTAGACAAACTTAGGCATCTTCTGTGTATGGTGAGCTCCTGGTCATGAACAAACTTTTGCAAAGATATTGACTGTAGTGTTACTTGATATCATGGGAGTTTGGAGGCAATCTGGGTGTGTTTTGCTCAGAGAACAAACATTAAAAATTGGTCCATTCTCCCATGGCATGGTATACAGCATGCAGAAACAATAGGGAAAGGACTTAAATACATTAAAAACAGTGAAAAGTGTAAGAAACAGGATGAGATATATAACACAGTACTAGTTGTGTAAATTAGAAATATGTGCATGTGAAATAATGAATGTGTTAAGAACTTACACATATAAGAGGGTTCTAGATTAAAGGCGTTAGAACAGGTGAAATAGAAAAGAATAAATAAATAAAGCAAGTGGTCTTGGGTTGACCGATGGAGGATAAAGGCACCCTGGTTGGAGGAGCATGATTGTCTCACTCTGCATGTAAGGGCTAGGGAAGGAGGTGGGGAATAGGAGATACTATAATTGAATTCATTGCCTTCATTTTGTAAAAAAGAAAGCATCAAAATGTCAGACCTTTTGTAAATTTGCCAGTAAACTTTTTTACCCTAAGCTCTAATTAAAATGCATTTCTATAAATAGGTAAAATCTAAAGAACAAATTGTAGATTCATGTACAGTAAATAATGAATGATGCTGGGCAATGGTGAGTATGCCCAGCTGTTGGAAGGATTCTTGGACAGAAGGTAACCTGGCACTTCTAGGTTTGTCTGTTTGTGCTTCACAGGAGTGGTCACCATCTCACAACTTGAAGAGCCTGAGAAAGAAACAACTTGCTACTCGAGAGGCTATGGCCCGCCAGACTGTAGTCTCGGACACAGAGCTAAGTATTGTTGAGTCATCTGTGATCAGGTACAGTACAGTGTTTCCTGCCTCTGTGATTTGTACTATGCGTATCACGTCTGAGAACCTGACAGGTGTCATCTGAAGATATCTGTGGTAGAAAGTTGGACTCTGCTTTATACCCAGATTACTGAAAAGTTAGTTTGTTATTGTACTGTATTGCTTAGTGTATGTGGTCAATAGCGTATGCAGTATCATCCACCCATTAGCATCTATTAGTGAATATAATTTTTCTCAGCGTCCTGGCCCATAAACTGCAGCTTCTGAAATTCAAATGAACGTAGCATAAGCATACAAACAGATCATATTATCATTGATACACGCCCAGGAAAATGTACTGGGAATTCTACACTTACGTTCTATCCCCATTCATACCCGTTTTACAAACGAAAGCTTCGGAAGCAATGATAGGCAAGGCCTCTCTTCTGTGGAGGAGAGCTGCACAGCAGAAACAGCTAACAGGTTTCTTTTCCTTAAGTTTAGACCATCGTTTTCCTCTGTGTGGGGTGAACTTTCTCTCATGGTATGACTATTTGGGAGTGGTTTGTGTTTTCCCATTATTAACTGGGCAAAGATTAGTTTCAGACATTTTTTAATGGTTTTGGACCTCCTGTTAATTCATCTGTACTTTGGGAGAGTTAATTAATCATGGGTGTCACCTGAGGGAAAAGTACTATCTGTATCTTATTTTTGTCTATCCCAAAGCTTGTTGCAGGAGGCAGAAAGTAAATCTGAACTCAGTCAGAACATCTCTGCCCGGGAACATTTTGTATTTACTGATAATGACGGCCAAGTTTATCATCTCACTGTTGAAGGAAACTCAGTGAAGGACAGTGCTCGGATTCCGCCAGATGTGAGTCTAACCCTTGATTCATCTTCATCAAGGGTTCTTACTAAAGATGGTGTTGCTTCCATGTGCAGTGAAGGCAGAGTTGAGTTGGAAAGCTTCTTCAGAAAAGCTTAATGTCAATATAAGGAGATATTATCATTGATTAAACTTGTTCCTTACCACTAGAGAATAACATTATAACTATTTTGATTAAATATTTACTGTCTGCTGTTCATTTTTATTCCCATAATAATCCATGAGGAATTACTTCCATTTTACTTGTAATGAAACTGAGGGAGAGTAAGTAAGTTTCCCAAGGTTACCCAGCTTAACTGTGTGGCAGAGCAGTGTTTTAAACTCAGGTCTGTCTGACTTCAGTATCTGTCCTCTTTCCATTTCAGGCATTACCCTGAAGGATTTGACTTACACTCTAGTATTATTTTTGGATAATAGTAATCAGGTTGTAAGTGTAATGGTATTATTAATATTTACTAACTCATATAAATTCTTTCTGTGGCATTGTGGAATTCTGTGACTAAAGTTTTGTAGTTAATAATTTGTGTCAGCATGCATTTCACAAGTTGTTTTTAATAGATGGACTAAGGAAAGAAATTTTAAACTAATAAAGACTACTATAATGGTTAAATAGAGGCATGAAGGGATTTTTTAAAAATATGTATATTTATTTAAAATTGCCACCTAAAAATGGAATGCCAACCCCATATTTTATCGGTGGCTTGGGGTCTCACGAAGTTGCAGTCAAGATGTTGGCTGCTGCTGAAGTCATTTCAAGTTCAGTGGGGCAGGACGATCTGCTTCCAGGATGGCTCACTCACATGCTGATTGCAAATTAATGCTGGCGTTGGTGAGAGGTCTTAGTTCTTCCTCATGTGGACCTCTCCGTGAGGCTGCTTGAGGGTCCCCATGACATGACAGCTGGCTCCTCCCAGAGCGAGTGATCCAAGGGAAAGCAAGAAGGAAACTGCAATGTCTTTTTTTTTTTTTTTTTGAGACAGAGTCTCACTTTGTTGCCCGGGCTAGAGTGAGTGCCGTGGCATCAGCCTAGCTCACAGCAACCTCAGACTCCTGGGCTTAAGCGATCCTACTGCCTCAGCCTCCCGGGTAGCTGGGACTACAGGCATGCGCCACCATGCCCGGCTAATTTTTTTTTCTATATATATTTTAGTTGGCCAGATAATTTCTTTCTATTTTTAGTAGAGACGAGGTCTTGCTCTTGCTCAGGGTGGTCATGAACTCCTGACCTTGAACGATCCACCCGCCTCGGCCTCCCAGAGTGCTAGGATTACAGGTGTGAGCCACCGTGCCCGGCCGGAAACTGCAATCAATGTCTTTTGTGACCTAGTTTCAGAAGTCAGTTTAAAGGCAAAGTCTTGATTAAGCATTCTGTTAGCGTGGCCAGGAAAATAGAAATAAGATCTTGGAGTGTTCCTTCATATTATACAGAATTTCATTTATTTAGTATGTTTTTATTATTGAATGTATTATAATATTGATTTTTTAATTCACTTTTTCTTCTGTTTGTTGAATGCCAGTAGAATATATGCAATATTTGGTGTGTATGCCAGTCTATTAATGGTCAATTTGTCAAACCATTGGAGCTTTTCTACTTCTTACCATGGATGCCATGTGAATTTTTATATTTAACAAATGCAAAAACAAAATTTCTTTTAATAGAGAAGTAATTGAGCAGTAATATTATTTAATAGCTAACATGTATTGACTGTATGAGAGGCATTGCTTTAAGGCCTTTACCTTTATAAATTTACTAACACTATTAATAGCAACTCCTCAAGTTTCATGAACTTACCCTGCTTTATGGATGATAAGTCCAAGGCACAGAAAGGTTAAGTGAACATGCCCCAAATCATATGCCAGTCTAGATGGTCAAGCTGGGATTCAAGCCCAGGCAGCCCGATTCCAGAGCCCAGGCTGCTAAGTTCTCCATGACGCTGCCTCTGGGCGTCTGTTAGAACTGTAAGTTCTTCTCTTTCTCCAAGTTAGATTTATTACAATCTAAATTTTTATATTTGCATTTCTGTATGTAACTTCTACGCAGAGCTTTCTGTGCATTGAAATTGTACACAAAAGAGCATCTCTTCATCTTCATTCCAGAAGTTTCCATAGGTATCAGTGAAGCTCTGGATCCTGTTTTCCAATAGAAAAATTACTGCATAATTAGTTATGAAATAGCTTTAAGTTTCTCTTGGAATGTATTTACTGTGGTCCCCAACCCCAGGCTGTGGTCCGGTACCAGTCTGTGACCCATTAGAAAATGGGCCACATATCACCACCTGAGCTCTGCACCATGCCCTCCCCATGACACCCCTCCCGCCCCCAGTCCATGGAAAAATTGTCTTCTACGAAACTGATCCCTGGGGCCAGAAAAGTTGGGGAGCACTGCTTTGCAGTGAAAGAGAACTTAGATTCAGTTCTCTGAAAAGGCTTTTTTTACTTCTGTTTTTTTCTTCTTTTTTCCCTAAGGCATTTCTTCCTCAAAAGACATCCTTTCTCTATAAATCTACTTCATATGACTTGATGTCTATCTAATTGTAGTCTCCTGTTTCTTCACAGTTGAAATTGATAAGCTTTGTGGCCCTTTTAGTGTCTGAAGTCAGTGTTTCAGGATTTGATGGCATTCTTACTAAAGCAAAACCCTTTATAATTAAGTTTTATTAAAAGATCCTTATTATTTCATTATGGTCATTAAGTAAAAATATTTCTCTGTTATGACAACTTATTAGTAGTGAAATTTATGTGTGTTTGTTGCTATTTTCTAGGGAAGTATGGGTAGTATTACATGCATCGCTTGGAAAGGTGATACATTGGTACTTGGAGATATGGATGGAAATTTAAACTTTTGGGATTTGAAAGGCAGAGTATCCAGGTATGACCCAAGAATGAAATCTTGTTATTTAGTTAAAAAGAAAAAAAGGAAAAGATAACCTGTTGATACGGTTTCATTGGAGGCTTGTAACTTGGCAAGCAGAATTAGTAAACATGGGTCCTTTATCACCTGCCCTTGGGAGGAAGGGTCCTGAGCCAAGCTCTTGATCGTTCATAGGAGACCCTTATCTGCAGGTGGCCCATGCAGAAGTCCTGGGACATTATTCTAGCTGACATTAGAGGGCAGGTCCTTTCTGTCAGATGCAGCTCCCTATCCCAGAAAGGAAAGTGGTTCTCCCATCATCAGACCTGTCAGAAATGGAAATAGAGAAAAACATTGGACATAGTTTTTGGTGACTAGCTATTACTCGACATTGTATTGGTGTGTTTGTTTTTGTTCTCAGAGGAATACCTACACACCGAAGTTGGGTGAAGAAGATCCGTTTTGCTCCTGGTAAAGGAAACCAAAAGTTAATAGCAATGTACAATGATGGCGCTGAAGTGTGGGATACTAAAGAGGTAGGCCCGGTGCCATGAGGATAAAATGTAAATGAAACTGGCTAGCTTTTTCCCCCTTCTTTCTGATTTAGAAATGAAAACTATATAATGGATTTGTCAAGTTTCTTACAACAAATTATTTTCTTTTTAGCATTTTTACTTTATAGTATTTCTGCTCTGGAGGTAACAGCTCAACAGATTTATTTATTTATTTTCATGTGTTACCACTGTCTTTGAGACCTTTAAACTGTGGTCTACATGTGGAAGATAGATTTTCAAAGGCTATTCGCTTCTAAACTTGCACTGGGCCTTTGCCACAGGCAGTCTTCCTTAACCATTTAATCCACAATGATAAAAATCTTCTTTCTGTCTGAAAATGACAACCAAATTCACTCTTGAAGGTTCAGATGGTGAGCAGTTTAAGAAGTGGCAGAAATGTGACCTTTCGGATATTGGACGTGGACTGGTGTACGTCAGATAAAGTGATCTTGGCATCAGATGACGGGTGCATCAGAGTCCTGGAGATGTCTATGAAGTCCACATGTTTTAGAATGGATGAGCAAGAGTTAACCGGTATGGAATTTTAATGATAGGGGGCTTTGAACCCCCCCTGCCTTTTATGAGCACATGTAGCACCCAGATTTTGGTTTATAAATTCCATTTCCTGACTAAAAAGAGCCAGGGTTCCTTGGAAAAAGGAACCTGTTCCTTTATTATAGGACAGAGGCAGAAAAGGTGCAGGATGAGGCTACAAGAGCTCTTGTGGTACCAGAACTCGAGGAAGTAATTGGAAAACCAAGGAGGACCTGGCATAAGGGGACAAACTGGTTTTGAGAGACTTCCCCTGCTAAATGTCAGGCAGCCTGTGCATTATAAAGAATAATGGTATTGCTGTAAGTGTTCAGCACACAAAAAATCTATCATTCCATAGTAGTAGTCAGAGAGAAAAAAGGGAGTGAGCAAGAAAGAAAAGCTTGAGTGTCCAGAAGAATGCCAGTTGACAAATGCAGAAAGAATGACAGAATTAGAGAATCACCAGTTGGCAACCCTTGATGCAATATTTGATTCAAGCAAGGACCATTTGTGGATGTAAATCATTCGGTAAAAGGATGTTTGAGGATAGTAAATTCAGTCTGCCAGTATCTCCCCCACGTTACCAATTCTACAGGGAGGGAAAGTGCCCTGACAAGAGAGAACTCTGATGAGTACCCCTTTAACTAGATGATCAGATTTAGTGTTTCCTGTAACCAGACAACTAACACGTTCCTTCTGATGCGATGCACTGAGTAGTACACAACATCCCTTGTGTGCAGTTTCTGCCAAAAATGTCCACCCTGAATCTGATCCTCAGAAAACAGACAAACCAGAAGGTAGGGCATTTTCCACAACAGCTGGCCAGGATTCTTCAAAAATGGAAATGTAGTGTAAGACCAAAAACAAAGAAGTAGGAGGACTGCTCTAGATTAGAGGAGACTAAAGAGACATGACAATGCCATACAGGAGCCTGGGCTGGACCCTAGATTTTTGAAAAGAATATAGCTGTCAGGATATTTGGGGAATAACAGAGGACTGTTGAATGTGGGCTGCATTTTAAATGATTTTATTGAATCAATATTAAAAGTCTTGAGTGTGAAAAAGGTAATATTAGAAACATTCCCAACCACTTTCTGAATTTTATTTTAAAAAGTCCACATAAAATATTTTATGTATGATTTAATTTTTATTTAACTACATAGAATGAAGTTTTCTAAAGCAGAGCTATCCAATAGAAATGTGACCCACATATATAAGTTTAAATTTTCTAGTATCTACATTTTAAAGAGGAAAAAGAAACAAATGAAAAAGATTTGAATTAAAATTTTACTTAAGCTAGTATATCCAAAATTTTATCTTTTCACCATATAATGAGTATTAAAAATCACTGATGAGATATTTTACGTTTTTTTAGTACTCAATCTTTGAAATCCAGTTGGTATTTTACATCTATTACAAAATAAATTGAATTGCCCTCTCAATTTAGAGGATAGATTTTCAGCAGAAATATTTTAGCTTTATGTATATTTTAGAAAATTTTCAATTGAAAAAGTATTCATGTGGCTCTCTGCTGACTACTCTGTATACAGTTTATAGCTGAAGCTTCACCGTTAGTATAAAACTTTATATTATTTAAAAAAAGCAACCCTTTTTTTTTTTTTTTTTGGTGTAGAGCCTGTGTGGTGCCCGTATCTCCTTGTTCCAAGGGCCGCCCTTGCCTTAAAAGCCTTCTTATTACACCAGCCTTGGAGTGGACAGTATTCTTTGGACATTTCTTGTGTGTAAGCTTTTCCATTTTTGTTTTTCTTTCATAATTTACTTAGAGTTGAAGGACACCCATGAAAGTCAGCCATGGCCTATACTCCAGGGTTTAAAGGGAATGGACCCTAAGGCAGAGACACTGAAAGAACCTCCAGTCTGCCCCTCACTTCCATTCCTCTGGGGCCTTGGTGGAGGTGGAGGTCAGCGAGGAGCTGCAGTGCCTGTGTTGCTCTCAGGTGGCTGTGTGGTTTTTCTTGTGATCTGAGCATGGACCTGCCATGATAAGGAAAAGGATGTATGTGAAGAGGGTCGATGGAGACCAGGCGGAATTTGGGAGAGGTTAATTCCTCTTAAAAGCAACATTAGTGGGCCTGCTTCAGGGGTATATTATGTTATATGAAGCTCAGTGTCTGCCTCATTGCAAAAAAATTCACAGAAACTATTATTAGTGGTGGTTATTAATCAAATCCACAAAGAGTACTGAACTTCTGCTGTGTGGAATGCACAGGTGGGCATGGGGTGGGGGATTTAAAGACAGTGCCCTGAGCTGTCTGTGCTCCAAGAACTGTCTCCTCAGAGAAGCAAGTGTCCGCGCTGCGGAGCAGCATGAGCAAGTTCCCTTAGTCATTGCTGGATTCTTTATTGAAAGGAATCTAAACCTGATGCTTTTCAGAGCCTCCTAATAAATTATCTGGTTTTTTGAAAGCCAAAGAGGCTTTCTTTACCCATTTCTTTGTTTTTGACTCAAGAAGATGAAAACAGACATTAAAGATGATTGGAGGGGCCTTGGGTAAATTTTTGCTTTTTGGTCTATATAACCAAGACAAATGAGCCTATTTCTATATTAATACAACTTTTTTTTCTGGTGAAGAAATGAGTGGTTTTAAGTGAAGAAACAATAAACTCATTCAAAATCTTCTCTGTACAGTGATTATCCAGAAAACAAAGAAATAAAGAATCTCCTTCAGGAGCAGCTGAATTCACTGTCCAAGTAAGCACTCTCTGTTTTGTTAGTAGATAAGGATGTGAGAAAGAAAAATATAATAAAATTGGAGTTTTTAAAATTAAGTAAGTTATGTTTTAGGAAATATTAGTGGCCCAAGAAGAGAGCATTCTCTTTGCAGAGGTTTGCTTCCCTTCAGAATCGTTGTTTTGTAGAGAAAACACTTAGTCACAGTGACAGAGCATCTGTCTTCCCAAGTTCTAGTGCTCTGGTCTCCCATCAGGGCAGGACTCGACACTGTAATGTGAGCATCCTCATAGCTCAGCCGCCTGCACCACAAATCCCCCGTGAAGCCTTAAGCTGGGGGACACACTCAGGGTGATTCTTCTGTGTCTGCTTCCTATTTCTAAAACTGTTACCAGCCTCTGAGAGGAGGTTTTTCCAGGTTCATGGTGATCATCAGGAGAAAAGAATTTCAGGATGCACCATGTAAGCCAAGCAAGTGACAGCTTTTTGTTTTAAGACAGAGTCTCACTCTGTTGCCCGGGCTAGAGTGCTGTGGTGTCAGTCTAGCTCACAGCAACCTCAAACTCCCGGGCTCAGGCAATGCTCCTGCCTCAGTCTCCTGAGTAGCTGGGACCACAGGCATGCGCCACCATGCCCAGCCAATCTCTCTATATATATTCTAGCTGTCCATGTAATCTCCCTCTATTCTAAGTAGACAGGGGGTCTCGCTCCTGCTCAGGCTGGTCTTGAACTCCTGAGCTCAAACGATCCGCCTGCCTCGGCCTCCCAGAGTGCTAGGATTACAGGTGTGAGCCACCGCGCCCGACCGACAGCTTTTATTGAAAGCAAAAGTACACTCTAAGGAGAGCGAGCAGGCAAGCTAGAAAGAGAGCAGCTGCACCGGGAGGAAATGGTTTTTGGTCTTTTGAAGTCTTACTAATTGAGGGGAGGAATATTTAAGGGTAAGGGGTTGGCTTTTACTTATTAATAGAATTTGGGTAGCAATTCCTAGAATTGGATCCCCTCCATTTTTATGCTTTAGATGCTTATCTCGGAACTGTCATGGTGATTTCAAGGGTGGAGAAATTTTGAAACTACAATGTAAATGACATTTTAATTAGCCAGAGTTCACCTAAGATGACAGAGATAACTGACAAGCCAGTTGAAGCTGGTTCTTGCCTTTGGTTATCAGCCCCTCAGTTAGCTTCTGCCTGAGGTTGTTTAACACCTGCACCCACTCTTCAAGCCCCTGCGTCTGGTCTCAGCCCTGTCTCCTAGTCTCCTGCTCTAACATGGGTTCTCTGTGTCAGGTGCTGGGTGTGCACAATTCTGGCTGAGAAATGAAGATGCTCCCTAGAGCCAGGAGCATTTAAAAGAATGTATGAGGAATAATATTGCAAAGGAAGGAGAAAACCATAGGTCCACAAAGACTTCTTTGTAAAATAACACATTTGTAATATAGAATCTGCCACAAATAATCTTTAACAAACTAAGCGTAATAGAATGTTTTGTTGATGGCAAATTCAAAGTAATTACTTTGTTGTTTTCCCTATCCAAACATTAACATTTATGTTTAAATGGCAAACTATAGATTTAAAGACTATCTTCCCTGATTTATGGATATTTGATATTTGGCTATTTTAAAATTATTAATTTATAAAACCACTAGCCATTCTTCCTTAAATGCTTTATTTTTGGAATAGTTTCAGAATAAATTCTGAATGTTATCTTCTCTAAAGTATATACTGTTCCTGATGATTAGCAAAATGATTTTATCAACAGTGGCATTCTTGTTGCAATAGTTGGGCACCTGTTTATTTTTTTAAAAAAGTGGGTTGAACTGTTGCAAGCCTATAAACTGGAATCAGAGCCCTACAGCCCCCTGTGGTGGTTGACAGGTATTTCTCCAAGCCTAGATGCACACTCTCAGCCCCCTTAAACTTTTGTAATTTCAGAGTCATGGCAAAGAACTTTTATAAGTTCTAAACATGTTCTTTGACTGGAATTTTCCATTTCAAGAGTATATTGATTTCTTTCCTTGCTGTATTATTTGATTCTAAACTTTTATCTTAACATTTGTCTGGATTCCTGCCTGCAGTGACATAAAGAAACTCTTGCTTGATCCAGAATTCACTCTCCTGCAGAGGTGCCTGCTTGTTTCAAGGTAAGATCGTTGGTAGCGTTCTGTGTAAGAAACAGAGAATTTCAAGTTAAGTCATTACTCTTATGAGTTTTTGTTACGGACAGACTCTTAGATTTTTAGAAAAATATATCAGTTCATCCTTTAGATTTGACTAAAAATAATTTTGAAAGTAGTAATACAAACAGGGGAAAAAAATCAAATTACATTTTAAATGTGAGATCTAGGCCTTCTCTATTGAAATGGCTCCCTTCTACAAACAGCTTTTTAACATATGTGTTTTAAAGATACAGATACAAATGGCATGGATTTAAATATACAATAATTTGTATTTAGAATCAATAACCTGTACTTCCTCACAGTACAGTAGAGTTGTCAATTATAAAAAGGACCTTTTCCTCTGCTCCCCAGAGAATAAATAGCAAATTACTTTCACACCGAATCTAGCCAGTTATCCCAGAAGAACTTCCTCCTTATGTGAAACTATGGCCCAAATTGAAAGGTGTGCTAATGGCAAACCAGGTAAACAATTGATCTTCACACAGAACAGAGTCATTGGGGTCTGAAGGGGGCCTGTGCAGTCAGGCCCCTGTGTTGTTGGATACCCAGTAGCAGGGCTGGAGAACTTGCTGCCTCTCCCCTTTCACCCGGCCAGGCCCCAGATAGGACAGCACCGTGTCCCCAGTACTGCAGCTACTCTAGCAAGCCCCGTCTGGGCCCAGGTGTGCTGTGTGGGTGCAGTCCTGATTTTGGTTACCTGCTTCTCAGGCTCTATGGTGATGAGTCGGAGCTGCACTTCTGGACTGTCGCTGCCCACTACCTGCACAGCTTGTCCCAGGAAAAGTCAGCAAGCACGACAGCTACCAAAGAAGCTCCTCCTCGGGACAAATTGAGCAACCCACTAGATATATGTTACGATGTGCTCTGTGAAAATGCCTATTTTCAGGTATCATACTTTATATATTAAAACCTTTAAAGCTATCATCTGGATTACTTACGTCTTTGTAAGTATCTTACACTTGGGAAGCTTTCAAACTAAGGTAATGTCCACAATACAGAAATATGCCCCTTGGTGCATTTGCATAAAAAGGGTCTTATTCAAGAGAACATAACATTTAACTGTGTTTTTAATATACATTAAAATTTTATTAAATGGTCTTAATTTTTGTCTTAAATTTTTAAACTTAGGTTCATTTTGATTCTCTTATTCATTTTCTGTAAAATATTTTATTCACTTGGGTTGAATTTACTATTTGAAATATATAAAGGTAGCTTCATAATTTTATTTTATAATTTACCTTTTAACCTCCAGCAGAACAGCAGACTACATCAGCTCACGTAGGGTTTTCTCATCCGGTTTTACTCAAGTGCCGGTTTCTGTAAGTAGGCAGACATGCATACAATAGTAATGCATTTTAACATTATTTCTTTTCAGATTCTTAGATTTCTCTAAAGTTGATTACCTAGTAACCCCAGCAGTCACAGTAGTATTTATTAAAATGACCTGAAGTATAGTAATATTTAAATAATTCAAGAGTCTTATAATCCAGGCTTAATTTTCCTTTTTTTCCTATTCTAGAAATTTCAACTGGAAAGGGTCAATCTACAGGAAGTAAAACGGTCAACTTATGATCATACAAGGAAATGTACAGACCAGCTACTACTCTTGGGTCAAGTATGTCAGTTTTCATAACTCTTTTCATGTTGCATGAAGTTGCTAATTAGTATTTCAGAGCAGAGTAGTGTGTGTGTATCATAATATTTCCCTCCTAAATGTATCTCCTTCCTGTAGATTTAGGCTTTCTTTCAAAATAATACCAGTAAACCTCATAAGAAAGTAAAAACATGGCTAACCAGCTTGTAATTTAGGCTTCCATAATGTCAAATGAAGCCTACCTATTTCTTTTGTTTTGTTTCTATGTCTCTCAATTGACTGATGCAGAGCTAAAATAGGCAGTTACTTGAGCACCTGGATACAGCAGCCTCTGATTTTATGTTTATTTCAAAGAAGTTGTGTTGTACTTTTGTTCAGTTTTTGTATATGTAAACAAAACATTCAAGAGCATTATTTGAAAATAAACATCTTGTTCCACATTATGAATTTTAAAAGGTTATATTGGAGGAAAATGTTCTCATAATTAGAAAAACTGTTTCTCTTATTAGACAGACAGAGCTGTGCAGTTGCTATTGGAAACAAGTGCAGATAACCAGCATTATTATTGTGATTCACTGAAAGCCTGTTTGGTCACCACTGTCACCTCATCAGGCCCCTCTCAGAGCACTATTAAGTTGGTGGCAACTAATATGATTGCCAATGGCAAGCTGGCAGGTAAGGCAGTACACTTTGTGGGTATATGTGTCAATACGCTGGAAAAATCAGACCTGTTCCCGGCCCAGTATTTGATTATTAGGGACATTTCTTTCTTTTTTATATACACTGAAGAAAAATGGAAAAACTATTGTTAGCTATTTATAAGATGTCTGTAATCATCTAAACCAGAACACTTTAAGAATGAAAGGGGGCAGTATTAATAATTGCCAAGACAGCTGGGCAGGGTAGCTCATACCTGTAATCTCTGCACTTTTGGAGGCTGAGGCAGGAGTGTCACTTGAGGCCAAGAGTTCAAGACCAGTCTGGGCAACATAGTAAGACACCCCTCTCTATAAAAAATTTTTTTTAAAAATTAGCCAGGCATAGCAGCACCTACCTGTAGTCCCAGCTACTTGGGAAACTGAAGCAGGAGGATCACTTGAGCCCAGGAGCTTGAGGTAACTGAGCTATGATCGCACCACTGCACTCCAGCCTGGGAGACAGAGTGATACCTTGTTTCTTTAAAAAAAAAAAAAAAAGAATTTCCAAGACAGTAGGCATAAATTGGATAATCCCAGGCCAACTAGAACAATAAAGTCTGTGAGTAAGACATGTTTTGCTGTTTATCCTCTGGACTGTATTTTATTCCTATCCTGAGTGGTGACAGTGCAGAACTCCTCATATTTGATCCTAAAATTCAAGTCAAGAATGTCTCCAGTAGGTATAAAATATACAAGACTAGATGAAATCAAGTGGTAATTTTCATTTTTAATGGCATGTCAAAGAAAGAGCTGCAGCGTCATTTTAGGGGCTTCTGTTTTGTCTCCTAGAGGGCGTCCAGTTGCTCTGCCTGATAGATAAAGCTGCGGACGCCTGCCGCTACCTGCAGACGTACGGCGAGTGGAATCGGGCAGCGTGGCTCGCGAAGGTAGGTGATCCCAGCAGGTGCCTTCAACTTTGGGATAGAGAGTTCAGTCTTGACCTTTTGGCTCGTGTCTTGGAAGCATTCTTTGGCCTGCAAAGCCTGCTTTGCAAATTTTTTTTTACAACTCTTATCCTCTTTCTATGCTTTATGAGTGTAAATTGCATTTCTTACTGAAAAATGGAGCTCACATTGGTAGCCATTCAATGAAAGCAGCTGCCTTCTCTCCCTGCTGGGGTCCGAGTCCAGACTACAGCCCCGAGGTTGCCGGGTTCCTAGGTCCTGCAGGCAGGCCCAGGTCGTTATCACTGCTATTCATGGTTTCAGGGCAGTGTGTTAGTCAAGCAAAGCCTAGTATTTGTTTCATGGGAATAGAGCTCACTTCGAATGAATGATGTTTTTCTTTACAGAGTGCAGGATGTTTTTGTTTTTAACATGGGCATCTTTTTCAGGTCCGTCTAAATTCTGAAGAGTGCACTGATGTCCTAAAGCGGTGGGTTGACCACCTTTGTTCTCCACAAGTCAATCAGAAGTCAAAGGCCCTCCTGGTCCTTCTCTCTCTGGGCTGCTTTTACAGCGTGGCAGAGACGCTGCACAGGTATGCCCCACGTGCCCCCGTGCTGCTCAGGCTTCCCGGGACTAACCGCTTCACGCTGTCTTGAGGCTCTAGCAGGTGGACGGTAGTACTCGATGGCAGAGTGACAGGAGCTGTTCACATCCATTCATTCTTCATTTGGTGTAAGAGCTGTGATGTTTTCATAACAATATACTGGTCAGACCTAACAGGTACCTATTTAAAAAGAATTTAAAAGAAGTCTTCAGAGAATTGCAGATGATTCAGCTTTGAATAGAGCAACTGAGAGGAAGTCCCGAGAGCAGGAGGAAGGGTAACAGAGGCATGGCCAGCTGGAGATGTCCCCTCTGGCAGCCTTCAAGAGAAATACCCATCACTTATTATGGGACATTTTATTATTTAAAACTAAGGGAGATAGGTTGAGGCAAATATGAAAAAAGATTATTTGTTAAATCTGGACAGTGGGTACATGCATACTTATGCCTCTGTAGATTTCTGTGTACTTGAACTACTTCACAATTTTTTTAAGTATTAATTTTTAAAAAGCTTGTGATGAGGGACATGACTATTCATTCACCCCTTCTTTTTGTTTTTTAAAACATAAACCACAGCTTAGAAAGCTGCTAGGGTAACTTTTGCAATACTCAGGTTTCCAGGGAAAATGTGTAATATACCATTAGGTGGTTCTACCCTCAAATGACATAAATCACGATGCATAACTCTTACTTTGTTCCGTTGAGCAGCATGAGATACTTTGATAGAGCAGCCTTGTTTGTGGAAGCCTGTCTCAAGTACGGTGCCTTTGAGGTCACTGAGGACACAGATATCCTTTGCAAAGTCATTTATGGTGAAGAGGAAGAAAATGGCATGCGTGGGTTTGGAAATTCCTCTTAGTTTTACTGCCTGGGCAGGAACTTTAGTTATTTTACTTATTATACTGAGAAAGATCCATGTTCTGATTCCCCAAAGCCAGGAAAGAGGGAGACCTGGGACGAGTAGGAATTGAAAGGTAGGGGCTGCATCGCTGGCACCAGCTGGGTCTGGGGTGGAGGGGAACAGGACCCAGCTGGTGCGAAGGATGGTTTGTTACAGACTGAGACACGGCCTCCGGTGGCCAGGAATCGCCCTCCCCCAGCACAGAGGTGTCTGCGTCCCCCTGTGCTGTGCCCCCGTGAACACCAGGTCCCTCCCGGGCAGCCCTGCAGAGCTTGCTCTTCTTCCCTGCCCCTGGGAGCCTGTGTGAGCCCAGTCACAACCCCCTGTGCTCTTCTTTTCCTTAACTGGGGTTTACAGAAACTCACCGCTGCTATATTTGCAGATTATGCCCGAAGTTTGAAGAACCTCGGTTTTAAACAGGGAGCAGTTCTTTTTGCTTCGAAAGCTGGAGGAGCTGGCAAAGATTTGTTGAAGGAGCTTGAGTCCCCGAAGAAAGAACCGACCGAAGAGTGACAGGCTAATATTGCCAGGGACTCCAACCTCGGAGGCAGGTGGCTGGGGGCACTGGTCTGGCTGTGGTCACCATCGCAGTCCAGACTGATGATGAGGAAGACGGGGTCCTTGTGAGCTTTTCACCACCTTTCTGAAGCCAGACGTGCACAACAGCATACAGGCGTCTGCATTAGGAGCAAGTTCTTGTCCTGCATTGATCTCAGAGAAAATATGACTGCTTCAGATTGTGAAAGTGCAGAACATGTTATACTTTGGGGAAGAGAACATTAAGAGGAGTCCCTGGAAATACTTTTAATTTTTTTGAACTTAAAATTCAATAGACTGAATCACTTTTCTCATTGACTAAATTTAAACATGTTTGAGAAACCTACAGTAAAAGAAATTTGTGAGACCTATTCTCAGATGTGTACTGTGCCTGTGTTTATATACAATCATTCAAGATACAAACAGGGCAGAAATGTTTAACCATTAAAGATAGCTTACCAAAGCACTTTTTGTTTTCTCACCATGAAAACACAGGACTGTTGATTCCTTGGTTTGAGGCAGTTTCTAAATGTTGTAATTTCAGGCTCATAAGCTCATAGGGAGGTTCAAGCTTCATGTTTAGTTCCAGTAGGTGAGCTCTTTGGCATTTTGGATTTTAACCCCTTCTGTGATGCAGAACAGTCACCTCATTTTTGAAGTCTGTCTTTGTACTTTAATTTTCTTTGTGGTCTTCTAATAGCTGAAATATATAAGATGTAACTATTATAAATTATTGCTAAGAATGTAAATGCCTATAACTTACTTACAAAATGATAAAATGAAAATGCCATCCAGGCCTGTGTTCTCTGCGTTGCCATGCATGAGGTCAGGTGATGTGCAGTCCCCTCGGGTCACCTGGCTGCCCATCCCTGCAGTCCGGCTGTTCCTTCCGTGTCCAGAGAAACCTGCACGGAGAATTGCGCAGTGCAGCACAGAGCAGGACTAACTCCTGCACCCTGGGCAAGTCTACCTCTGAGTCCTGAGTGGGAACTCGGATCATGCAGGGCTTCCGGAGGCAAGGGAATGAGCATTCCCGTCTTTCCCCTCCTGGGCCTGCAGGTGACGCATAGCCTGACACCTGCCAGGAGGCAGGACCTTTAGGGAGACTCATAACCTTTTCCTACTCTTAGAAATTAAACAGTGTGGAGAGAAAAGATGGCAGAGTTGAGGTAACCTCCTGGATTCGTGCTCCCAGAGAGGAAGGCATAGATCTCGACCTGTTACAATGCGAGTGGATCTCTCCCGTGCAAGAACAACGTTGTGAATCCACGGAGAATCAGCATGGTACACAAAAAGCAAGAAAAAGATAAGGTGAACAGGAGATAAGATCGCGAAAATCTGGAGCATGTGAGACAAACAATAGAGAGTAAAGCATGGGACGGCTGTGCCCACCTCACCAGTGAGTGAGGTGGGATCAGTCCCACAGGAGAACATCTTGCTTCCCCACTGGCCTCCACACTTACTGAGACAGGGATCTGCCTGAAGTCAGTGCAAAATCACTGCGGGAGATGTGGGGCTCTGTGGAGAGGAGACATTAGTGGGAAGCATCTTGAACTCCCGAGCTCTGTGCTAGGATGTGCCTAGCAGGGGAGGGACTGGTCTGGGCTACCGCTGGAGGCAGTTAGGAGACAGGTAAATTGCCTCTACCACTCAGCGGGTCTAGATTTGACGGAGGTGAAAACTAATTAGGGGACTCTAACCTGGAAACCACTGCGGGCTATTAGGCCCGCTCAGGGTGGATCAGAAAGAGAAAGAGCTCTTGCTGAATGGGCGTCAGATTGTGGGAGGGTGACATAAAGGAGACAAGAGGGCATCTTGATGACACAGCCCCTGGATCCAGCACCTGCCACCCCCTGAACATTCACCCCCAGTGCTGGCGATCTGCAGGCAGGCAGCCACCATTTTGGGGGTCCACAGCCTAGCCTGCGGGTAGGTACCAGGTACCATATATGCCAGTAATAGAGAACCAAATTAAGGACTCAATACCCTTCACAATAGCAACAAAGAAAATAAAATACCTAGGAATATATTTAACTAAGGAGGTAAAAGACCTCTACAGGGAGAACTATGAAACACTGAGGAAGGAAACTGCAGAGCACGTAAACAAAACAGCTGGAAAACCATACCATGCTCATGGATCAGAAGAATCAACATTGCTAAAATGTCTGTGCTACCCAAAGTGATCTACAGATTCAATGCAATCCCTATTAAATCACCAACATCATTTTTCACAGATATAGAAAAATAATTTTACGCTTTGTATGGAACCAGAGAAGACCCTGTTTAGCAAAAGCCCTTTTAGGCAATAAGAACAAAATGGCAGGTATTAATTTACCAGACTTCAAACTATACTACAAGGCTGTGGTTATTAAAACAGCTTGGTATTGGCACAAGAACAGCGACACAGACCAGTGGAGCAGAATCGAGAATCCAGATATAAAACCATCCTCATATAGCCATCTAATCTTTGACAAAGCAGACAAAAACATACTCTGGGGAAAAGAATCCTTATTCAATAAATGGTGCTGGGAAAACTGGATAGCCACATGTAGAAGACTGAAACAGGACCCACACCTTTCACCTCTCACAAAAATCAAGTCACAGTGGATAACAGACTTAAACCTTAGGTGTGAAACTATTAGAATTCTAGAAGAAAATGTGGGAAAGACTCTTATAGACATTGGCCTAGGCAAAGAATTTATGAAGAAGACCCCAAAGGCAATCACAGCAACAACAAAAATAAATAAATGGGACCCGATTAAATTAAAAAGCTTCTGCACAGCCAAAGAAACAGTCACAAGAGCAAACAGACAACCTACAGAATGGGAAAAAAATTTCACATGCTACACATCTGATAAAGGGCTGATAACTAGAATCTATTTAGAACTCAGGAAAATCAGCAAGAAAGAATCCAATAACCCTATCAAAAAGTGGGCAAAGGACATGAATAGAAATTTTTCAAAAGAAGATAGAAGAATGGCCAACAAACAATGAAAAAATGCTCAGCATCTCTAATCATCAGGGAAATGCAAATCAAAACCACAATGAGATATCACTTACCTCCAGTGAGAATGGCCTTTATCATAAAGTCCTATAACAATAAATGTTGGCGTGAATGTGGAGAGACAGGAACACTCATCCACTGCTGGTGGGACTGCAAACTAGTGCAACCTCTGTGGAAAGCAATATGGAGAAACCTTAAACAGATTCAAGTAGACCTATCATTCAATCCAGCAATCCCATTATTGGGCATCTACCCAAAAGAACAAAAGTCATTCTATGAAAAAGACATCTGCACCCGAATGTTTATAGCAGCACAATTCACAATCGCAAAGATGTGGAAACAACCCAAGTGCCTATCAATACATGAGTGGATTAATAAAATGTGGTACATGTATACCATGGAGTATTACTCAGCTATAAGAAATAACAGTGATATAGAATCTCTTTTGTTCTGGAGGGAGCTGGAACCCATTCTACTAAGTGAAGTATCCCAAGAATGGAAAAATAAGCACCATATGTACTCACCAGCAAATTGGTTTCCCTGATCATCACCTAAGTGCACATTTGGGAATAACACTAATCGGGTGTCAGACAGATGTGGGGGGAGGGGGGAGGGGATGGGAGTATACCTACATAATGAGTGCGATGTGCACTCTCTGGGGAATGGACATGCTTGAAGCTCTGACTCGGGGTGGGGGGCGGGGGGCAAGGGCAATATATGTAACCTAAACTTTTGTACCCCCATAATATGCTGAAATAAAAAAATAAGCTGTAGGAATATAAAAACAAAAAAGAAATGAAACAGTGTGATCCCCTCTGCCAAGGAACTGAGCTCCATGGAGAGGAATGTCCTAGGAATGCTGTTCCTAGGTCAGGGCCTTGGCTAACAGTTCTAGAAGAAATCCAGGATCCATCATTTGTGTTCTACCTGGTTACTTTACTACCCTTTCTTTGGCTGGGCAGGTTACATTAGACTTTCTAAAGGCCATGGGAAAACACAGCTCTCTTTACGTTGTTTATTACTTAAAATGATTGTCCAGATGTATTTTATTTATTCACCGATTGTCTTAGCTTGGACTGCTATAACCAAATAGCACAGAGTGGGTGGGTGGCTTAAACAACAGACATTTTTTTCTCACAGTGCTGGAGGCTGGAAGTCCAAGATCAAGGTGCTTACAGACTTGTTCCTGGTGAGGAACTTCCTGTTTGTAGGGCACCACCGTTGTGCTGTCCTCGTGTGGCCTTTCCTCTGTGTGTGCACATGAAATGAGCGAGACCTGTCTTCCTCTTATAAGGGCGCTGATCCCATTGTGAGGGTCAAGCCCTCAGGACCCAGTCTGAACCCGATCTGAACCTGATCACCTCCAAAGGCCAGACCTCCAAAACCATCACATTGCGGGGTAAGGCTTCAAGATAGGATTTTGGGGAGACACATTGAGTTCATAACCACCATCAACTATGCTGAACTTAGTAACCAGAGAGGAGAAAGAAGAAATCTTGTTCCTGAGTAGTACATTTTGAAAAATAAATATTCTTTGAGTTTGCGGCCATCGAATAGGTAATGAGGCATTGCCCGACTGTGGGAAGGAAGAGGAACCAGGCACAGCAGCTGGGGAGGAACCCCGGGCGGCAGACACGGCGAGAGCCTGGATCCGTGTCAGCCAGCTGGCTGGTGTAGCTGTTCATACTCTCACAGCAAGACAGAGACCAAGCCTGTGTCAAGATAAAGCTGCGAGTCCCTTTCTAAACAGGACACGGGATCCCCCTCCCTGGTGGTGGTATGGGCACAGAGCTGGAACTGTGCTGTGCCGCCTCTATTAAGCATTAGAAATCAGTAGCTGAAAAGTATGAATCATTTTTCACATTCAGCCTTTCTGAATGTCAGCAGATCTTTTCATGAAGGATCTTTAAAAACATTGTTATTGGCCGGGCGCGGTGGCTCACGCCTGTAATCCTAGCTCTGGGAGGCCGAGGCGGGTGGATCGCTCGAGGTCAGGAGTTCGAGACCAGCCTGAGCAAGAGTGAGACCCCGTCTCTACTAAAAGTAGAAAGAAATTATCTGGCCAACTAAAAATATATATACAAAAAAATTAGCCGGGCATGGTGGCTCATGCCTGTAGTCCCAGCTACTCGGGAGGCTGAGGCAGTAGGATCGCTTAAGCCCAGGAGTCTGAGGTTGCTGTGAGCTAGGCTGATGCCACGGCACTCACTCTAGCCCGGGCAACAAAGTGAGACTCTGTCTCAAAAAAAAAAAAAAAACATTGTTATTGATGTATTAGCAAGACGGCTTCAGCGGGTGAAACAAGTGGCTGGCATCAGGAATGAGGCTGAGAATGACTTCAGGGCAGCAGCCCCTCCTGTGCCAGCCCCCACAGGAGCTGCTGCTCAGGGCCTCAGCCCTTCCCTGGCCACAGAACCTAGTGGGGAGTGGGAGCCGGGAGGAGGGAGTTCTCAGGAGGAGGGCCCAGTGCTAGGTGCTTCCTCTTGGCTGGGCTTGTCGGAGCCATTTCCTGCCTGTCACTCACTGTTACCTTTTTCCTGCTCTTTCGCTGATGAATTGTTCTGCCAAAGGTGGCATGGCTCACCAAAGGCTTGCTGTGGGTCTTCCCACAGCTTTGGAGGTGGTAGCAGGACATCCTGTTCTTTCAAAGTAGGTATCAGAGCAGATCTGTACAAACTTCTTGTCCCTCCCACACACACCTAATCAGAAAGTCTCAACGTAATAGACCTTGATTAAGAAAACAATTCCTCTCTCACCTGTTTATTTCCTGAGCCTTCGTCTTGCATGAGGATGGTGTTATGTTTCAGTGAATCCTGAGCTGTGATTCCCTGTGATGTTTCATTCTCAGCCGCAATACGTGGTTGCAGTAAAGCATCAGACACAGACTTGGAATTGTGCTGATGCAACACAAGAGTGCCAGGCAGGCATGACAGACAAGTGAGAATGTTCTAGCCCATGGGGCTGTTTCTCAGGGAGCCTGACTGTGATGGCAATTTTAATCAATTCCACTTTACACTTGGCTGCTGCTTTAACACATTAACTGCCACGTGAATTATATTTAACTCACGCTAGTTTGGGGCTCGGAGCCTTGTCAAGCATATGTAACTCATGTGTCTCTTCACCTTGGGAGATGCAAGAACTATTTTTCAAGTTGCATGTTACTCACACAGAGAAAACAATAAAAAATAACAAATTTTTCATTAAATTAGAAAAGATCATTTTGTTTTTGAAGTTTTTATTCTATTTTCATAATAAAAGACTGTGGCCCCAAGGAAAAAATATTTTTAGTGTGGCAGTCAATGTGTTAAAAGCAAAGAGAACTTCACAATAGCAACAAAGAAAATAAAGTACCTAGGAATACATCTAACTAAGAGGTAAAAGACCTCTACAGGGAGAACTATGAAACACTGAGGAAGGAAACTGCAGAGCACGTAAACAAGTGGAAAACCATACCATGCTCATGAATCGGAAGAATCAACATTGCTAAAATGTCTATACTGCCCAAAGTGATCTACAGACTCAATGCAATCCCTATTAAATCACCAACATCATTTTTCACAGATATAGAAAAATAATTTTACGCTTTGTATGGAACCAGAGAAGACCCCGTGTAGCAAAAGCAATTTTAAGCAATAAGAACAAAATGGGAGGTATTAATTTACCAGACTTCAAACTATACTACAAGGCTGTGGTTATTAAAACAGCTTGGTATTGGCACAAGAACAGCGACACAGACCAGTGGAGCAGAATCGAGAATCCAGATATAAAACCATCCTCATATAGTCATCTAATCTTTGACAAAGCAGACAAAAACATACTCTGGGGAAAAGAATCCTTATTCAATAAATGGTGCTGGGAAAACTGGATAGCCACATGTAGAAGACTGAAACAGGACCCACACCTTTCACCTCTCACAAAAATCAAGTCACAGTGGATAACAGACTTAAACCTTAGGTGTGAAACTATTAGAATTCTAGAAGAAAATGTGGGAAAGACTCTTATAGACATTGGCCTAGGCAAAGAATTTATGAAGAAGACCCCAAAGGCAATCACAGCAACAACAAAAATAAATAAATGGGGCCTGATTAAATTAAAAAGCTTCTGCACAGCCAAAGAAACTGTCACGAGAGTAAATAGACAACCTACAGAATGGGAAAAAATTTTCACATGCTACACATCTGATAAAGGGCTGATAACTAGAATCTATTTAGAACTCAGGAAAATCAGCAAGAAAGAATCCAATAACCCTATCAAAAAGTGGGCAAAGGACATGAATAGAAATTTTTCAAAAGAAGATAGAAGAATAGCCAACAAACATATGAAAAAATGCTCAGCATCTCTAATCATCAGGGAAATGCAAATCAAAACCACAATGAGATATCACTTACCTCCAGTGAGAATGGCCTTTATCAAAAAGTCCTATAACAATAAATGTTGGCGTGGATGCGGAGAGACAGGAACACTCATCCACTGCTGGTGGGACTGCGAACTAGTGCAACTTCTGTGGAAAGCAATATGGAGAAACCTTAAACAGATTCAAGTAGACCTACCATTCGATCCAGCAATCCCATTATTGGGCATCTACCCAAAAGAACAAAAGTCATTCTATGAAAAAGACATCTGCACCCGAATGTTTATAGCAGCACAATTCACAATCGCAAAGATGTGGAAACAACCCAAGTGCCTATCAATACATGAGTGGATTAATAAAATGTGGTATATGTATACCATGGAGTATTACTCAGCTATAAGAAATAATGGTGATACAGAATCTCTTTTGTTCTCCTGGAGAGAGCTGGAACCCATTCTACTAAGTGAAGTATCCCAAGAATGGAAAAATAAGCACCACATGTACTCACCAGCAAATTGGTTTCCCTGATCATCACCTAAGTGCACATTTGGGAATAACACTAATCGGGTGTCAGACAGATGTGGGGGGAGGGGGGAGGGGATGCGTGTATACCTACATAATGAGTGCGATGCGCACTGTCTAGGGGATGGACACGTTTGAAGCTCTGACTCGGGTGGGGGGGTTGGGGGGCAAGGGCAATATAGGTAACCTAAACTTTTGTACCCCCACAATAATGCTGAAATAATAAAAAATAATAGTTTATGTTTACTTATGAAATAAATAAAATGTAAAAAAAATAAAAGCAAAGAGAAGGCACTGGGCTTTCAGAATACAGTTCTGGAAACTGCTGAAATGCAATGAGATGGCAGGTCTAAAAGGGACTGAGAAAGCAGATTGCCCAGCTACCTCGCCTCACCTGGCCTTCAAGGGCCTTGCGAGTTTTCTTTCCTTCCACGTGTTCATCTGGTTGGCCACGCAGCACCCACTCAAATAAGTCAAGAAAGTGACACTTCTCCTCCCACTCAGGAGATGGCGAGTGACTGAGAGTCTCAGACCAGTCCCTGCGGGCAGTTTCAGGCATTTCTCTGCAGTGTTTGGGTCTCATGTCTAAAAATGCCACATAAACACCACCCCGCCTTATGTTTTTCAGGGACATTGAGAAATATGACTTAACAGTGACTGTCCTGAGAACCAGAGAAAGGAGAACATTCTGGGTTCCACAGTCAACTTGGGGTGATTTTTAGCTTTCCCGTCTTGCATATTTATTTAGAGTTAGCAAAGCCAGGGGCAATGAAGGTAGAAGGCTTGTTGGAGCCCCTGTGATGTGTGCTTCAGAATGACTGGATTTGAACAAATCGTTGAGAATTTAAGATACAAAGACCTTCCTCAGTCATTGACCCAAAAGTGTAGCTGGAGTGGTGAGCTTTCTCTTGGCAGCCAGGGGAGATTTTAAAAAATGAAGCAAGGTGGCTGATGTGGAGGCAGGGGAGGAAAGGTGCATGAGAAGGGTTCTCTGCTGTCACGGTGCCTGGTGGGTGATGCTCCAGGTTTGGGGTCAGCCAGCTACACCCTGCAGCCCGCATCCCTGCCTGTTTGTGTAAATAAAGTTTACCGGAACACAACCATGCCCACCCATTCATTGTCTGCTTTCCACAGCAGGGTTGAGAAGTTAAGACGGACATCATGTGACCTGAAAAGCCTAAAATACTTCCTATCTGGCCCTTTACAGAAAAAAGTTTGCTAACTCCTGCTCTGGGGCCAAAACTCCTCCTTGTAATGAAATCTCAGCTGCCCAGGGGCCCTGTTGGTTACAGATTGCTGTGAGGTCCTTTGTGATTTTTCCACGACTAGGTGCACTAGAACCTGCCTCCTTGGGAGGATGTAACGAGCTTCATCCCACCTGGCTTCCTCGCAGGCCCGAGTTCCCGTGGGAGTGGGTCCAGGAAACTACAGGGTGTATCGGCCAGAGCTGACCTTAGTCTTATTCTTGGTAATTCGGAGGTAAAAGACATGAAGAGATGATAGAAAAATCTACACCCAAGAGTTGTTTCACTATCAAAACATTTTTAAGCAAATATCAATCTTACTTCAGACACTTCCAAATACGATGCTCTGAGATCCTCACTCTATTCCAATCTTTTACATTCTGTCATCATTTCTAAGCCCAAATGCTTCAGGTGGGCTAGAGGGTGCAGAACAGTTACGTCCTACAGCAGTGGTGTGCACTCCTGCCGCAGATGTGCAGGGATTCGTGTGCGTCCCACTCGGGAAGAGAATCCTGGGGCAGGCCCCCCACAATGTCTGGTAGCTGGGCCTTCAATTGACCCCGCAGAGCTGACCCAGGACGTGCAATAATGATTGAAAGTGAAGAGGGGACAAGTCTGCAAAATAATCAAACGGAAAAAAGTCAAGGAGGAAATTGGCAAACCCTAAGTTTGCACAGGTACGTTGTGAAAGGCAGAGAGCGAAGCCTGAGACACAAAAGATTTTTCAAGGCCGATCGGGGGCGGGGCGGCGAGGGGGGGATGACTCAGATCTTTTTCTCAAGAACCACCAGTCCAATGACAAAATTTAGTCCTCCAAGCTTTTATGTCCTAGTGTTCGGGAATTTAATTGAAGGACAGCCCCTCGCTGGTCTCAAGTGCTGATCTTTGCCAAGAGCGGGCCAAGGAAAATACACCTCATCCCGTTAAGCAGCTAGAAAGCTGTCCTAGTGGGTAGTGTTTTAGACCATCCACTAGACTCTCACATATGTTCAAATGATGTTAAGGGTCTGATCTGAGCTTGAGCTTTGGTGGTACCATTGCACCTTCCAGAGGGCCCAAGGTCTTGCCTGGACAGGACGTGCCACAGCTTGGCAGTTATTCAGGAACGTGCGCCATCTTCCCACCAACATGCTGCTCCTGGGAAGGGGATGAGACTGTCGCACTGTGAGGTTTCATTCACAAACGGGAGTCTCGCCTGAAAGGCAGACAAGCAAGGAGTTGGGGTTAGAATGGTGGGACCTGGGGATGAAAGAGGAAAAAGAGGAAAGAAGACAAGATTGGCTCCTAAAACCTCAAAGATCACCAGCCCTGTGATTGCAGAAAGCCTGTTTTGAGCAGAAGGAACTTAATCTGGAGCCAGGCGAGCACCTTTTCTCCTTGAGGCATCTCTAAGAACAGGCTCCCGGAAGTCCCTGTCCTGGGAATCCCACACACGCAGCGTCCTCCTGCCCGAGGATCACCCCAACCCTTTTGCTGCCTCTCTCCCTAGTCCCTCCCCACCCCGACCCCTGCCCCATTCCCGTCTGTGGGAACCTCCAGGCTCCAAGTACTCATTGGGCCACCCCCTCCTCCAGGGACTCAACACCCCTGCCGGAGGCACCAGGCAGGCAGTGGACAGCCACCCAGCCAGGGCTCATGGTGCACCAGAAGGGGCCGGGCTGGAGACTGAGCGGGGACACTTGCAGATAAATGAAGGGAGAGCAGGGCGCAGCCCTGCGGGGCAGGCAGGCCCGAGGTGGGCACCAAAGAGGAGAACCTTCTGGGCAGAGTTGAGCAGGCAGGAGAGAGTGTGCTGCTTTGGGGCCCATGTTGAGCTGAGTGAGGGCTCCAGCCAGGGAGGGCCGGGGAGGAGCCAGGCTGGCCAGGGGGCTCTCCGGGGCCAGCACAGCAAGGAACTTGCATGGAGCCTTCTGGGGCCTGGTCATCTTCCCCACCACAGGCTCCTCCATCAGTGACTTCCCAGGAGCAGGGACAGAAAAGGCCTGGTCACCTTCAGGTTACATCTGATGTCTGTCTTTCCCCCATGGTTGACTGTGCTTTCTGAGGGCAGGAGCAGTAAGGGACAGTTCCAGCCTTCCAGGACCTTCGAGGGAAAGCAGTAGGTCACACCTCCAAGCGCCACACTGTGCTGTTCTGTTTCCCTTCCCTTCTGCTTTCTTACTGAGGCCATCGGGGTGGGAGGGGCAGAGAGCCCTGGAGCAACCCTGGCCAGAAAGGGAAAGCCACCCCTGACCGAGGAGGAATGGAACAGGACCCATGGAGACACATTCCCCTCACACTGCTGAGACAGGCTCCGGGTGCTCAGGACAGGGAAAAACAGTCCCAGCAAAGTCACATAGCAAGAAAAGAAAGAGCCCAGGGGACCCCCTGGCAGCTTCCTGGAGGAGGAGGCATCTTAGCGTGGCCCTAACAGAGGGACAGAATTAGGACCGGCAGGGATGAGCAAGCACCAAGTGTCCAGACAGCACAGGAAGTGCCGTGGTCACGAACACAGCCCCAGAGCCAAGAGCAAGTAGCTGGTTCCCTTGTTCTGGAATGTTGGCACTCGCCCTCCAGGACTCGGTGGACGGGGCGGATGGGCCAGCTGCTCTGATGCCTTCTGAAGGGCCCAGCGGGGGGCTCGGTCCTGCCTGTGCTCAGCTGACCCGAGGACGGGGCAATGACTCTGTCAGCTGCTGCGGGTGGCAGGGGAGCCGCGTCCTCAGGGTGGCGTGGTTGGCCCAAGCAGGGACTGTAGAGGGGCTGGAAGGAAAGGGCAGACGCTTCCAGCCTGCCCTGCTGTGAGGCTGCCAGGCGGTCAGACCACTCTGGTGGGGCCCAGAAGACCACACTTGAGGGCAGTTTGGGTCCAGGAGGTGGGGACTCAGTGGCCTCACCCCCGTCCCTCTGCCCCACTGCGGGTTGGGGCCTATTCACAAAGCGCCAGAGGGATGCTTTAGACCCAGAATCCTCACCTGTAAGGCACCAGACTTTGCCCAGACAGGTAGCCCCCCCAACTTTCTGGAGAATGTTCTAGAAAGGGTCCCGACAGGTGTTGGGTAATCTCATTTCGACAGTTTCCGTTTTTTCCCTGGCACAAGTAACAGGACTAGCCCCTCCCCCCGTTTGTCTCTCATCATATTTCATTTCCTTTAGAAAATACACATGGTGTTTTATGTAAGTGCAATTCTCAGAAAACTTAATAACTGGAGTGTTTAGTTAGTCTAACCACATCTTCTATTGTAGTTAATGAATGCAGAAAAAAGTACTTTCAAGAAAAAAAAAAACGAGTGTCATCGTTCCGTGTTTTCCTCTCTGAAATCTGCACACAGGTACAAAACCAAGAGGCACCCTCTGTCCTGAAAAGCCAGCATTTCCATCCCACAGCGTGCGTGCTTGTGGGGTCGGGGCAGAACAGGGGGCGACTCAGTCCTGTCCCACCACCTGTCTGCTCGCTCCACCTGCTCAGTGTCCCCCATGGCAGTCCTGCACGTGCCTGAGCACAGCTCCCTGGGGCACTGAGGAGCAGGGGCCCAGAGCTAATTCCCAGCTCAGCCATCTGCCAGTTTGTGAGCCCTGACACATCAATGTCCCTGTGCCTCCGTTTCCTCATCTGTAAAATGGGCATAATGAGAGTGCTTCCCTTGTTGAGTTGTGAAGCTCTTAGCACATAGCTTGGCACAAACCATCTTGGCTCTTGTTATTGGTGTGAAAGTTCCACCTCTTGTCTGAGTAGAGCTCAGAAAACTGGTGGGAGAATGAGCCTTTCTGAGATTTCCCCAGCGTCCTGCTCAATCTCTGCAGACTCACAGCAGGTGCTCAGTAAATACTGGTGGAAATAAAATAAATGTTTGTAGAGAGGAAAGGTTATAATCCAGATAGGTGACAGTTTAAGGTTAAAATATTATTTTCAAAAGGGAATGCTAAGAAACACTAGTCCCACAAGACATTCCTCAGAAAAAACAAAGAGGGTGGAGACCAGATGAGTCGGGAAAATGAGACGTTCTAATGCCTTCTCTTAGAAATTCACAGTGCACAGCAAGACTTATAAAGGCTCTGAGAAGTTCTGCAATACAGAAACCTGCTTAACTGTGTTTGAACCAACACTAGCTAAGTCCCTCTGATGAGGAATTTCCTTCTCCCTCCCTTTACTTAATGCTGTCTATTAACGCCCCGCCCCAGCCCCCGTGGAATTCATGCTGGATTTGGAGTAGGCACAGATGTGTAAGATGCGCACAGACTTTCTGGGTATAGTATAGGATGCCATTCTATGCAGGGGACAGAGCAATGGTGCCACACTCAACAGGATTTCTGGAAGTCCCAGCACAGCAGCACAAGGGGTGATCCAGGGGTCTAAGCCTTGCAGGAGGCTGGCCATTGGAGACAGATAGCTTTTTTCCAGAACACAGCCTCGGGGCTCTCTTTGAACTGTTCTGACCTTGGTTGATGCAAAAGGATTTAATGTTTTTTCCCAGAGAGAAACTAAATCTTTTCTCTATACGAAGCTGAGATTCAGATCATCAAACAATTTTTTCCAAGCCTAGAAGTTTCATGGGGAAGAAAACAAAACCAAAACCAAAAATACTTAAGCCAAATTAAAACAAAACAAAACAAAACAAAAGCAACCTTGAGAACAGAAACACACTCATAAGATTTCCTGAGCCTTTTCAGTCTTCTGAATAATTCATGTGACCTCAGGTTTCCTTCTGTTTTGTTTGTTAGATTCCCAGGGTGCAAGGACTCAGCCTTGCCATGGTCCCTGTCAAGTGGCATCCAGTCTCTGCTTACACACCTCCTGTGATGGGGTGCTTACTACCTCCCAGGCTGTCCCTGTGTTACTCTTAGCTTCCTCTGCCAGGATATTCTTTACGTAACAGCAAGGTGACTACAGAGATCCCCAACATCACAGGAGCTGTCTGTCGTAGTGGCTGAAAGTCTGGACTCTGAATAAGACCTCCTGGGTTAGAATCCCAGCTTCCCCATGTATGAGCCATGTACAAGTGGGCAACATGCTACATCTCCCTGTGTCTTAGCTTACTCACCTGCAAAATGAGGAATCATGCACTGCACTTACGCTGTGGGATGGCTGAGTGACGTAAAGCTCTTACAGCAGTGTTTGGCACAGGCGGCTATACAATTGTTTGATGCTGTTCTTTTCTAAATTGCGATTCCCTGGGCACCCGCCAGCTCAGTCTTTTTGTGGATTCTCCACCCAGCACGTAGGGGTCTGTGAACCCTGCCTCGGCACAGGCGCCAAGGCTCCTCACTTGTAAGGGGGGTGCAATCCTTGAGTGGATTAGAATGAGATGGGAACTGAGTGCACTTGGCACAGCCCCATCTCCCCTCCTTCCCTGCCTTGCTTGTCCCTTTTCAGTGACTAATTAATGGCTCTGCCAATCACCTGGCCAATCCACGTACCTGGAAAGCCTCCTCCACACTTTTGGGGTGGGCAGGGGAGTGTCTCCCCATCATGGGTGAAAGCTGGCCGTTCTCCTCCCTGCAAACCCTCGATCCTCTCTGCCGTCTTCAGGATGAGGCCACATCTTGGCGTCTTGGCGTGGCGCCGCCTCCCACGGGGCTCTTCCCAGACCCCGCCTCCCCCACCTGGGCCCTATTTATCCCACGTGGCAGCTTCTATTGCTCAGGTGCAGCTCTGCTCCCTGGGTGCTCCAGGAACTCCTGTTCCAGAGGAAGCCTGAGCGGTGAAGGGGGCCCGTGACACCCGCCTACTGGGAGTGCAGTTGGACACAACTTTTCCATGGCATCATTTGGGGAGACATAAAATCTTCAAAATGGCTAAGAAATGCCACTTTTAGACATTTTGCTAGGAAAACAAGAATGGGCACCAAAATTCAGCTGCAGGGACATACTTGTAGCAATTTTAAATATCCAAGCATTGCTTAAAGCCATCCTAGTGTGTCCATACCAGGGAACCCTGGGCTGGTGAACGCAGATGTACATTTTGTATGTGGAACCGTCACCTCTGCCCCGGACTTCCTCGAAGCCTCCTAACATGTCTCTAGACTTCCCTCGTTGCTTCTCTCCAAATCATTTACACCTAGTTTTGGGTGAGAAATAAAAGCCTAAATCATGTCATTAGCTGTTTAAAACCCCATAACTCATTCCCACTGTGTTTAGTTAAAAATGTGAATTCCTGCACCAGGCTATGCATGATTAAGGCTCTGTGCTCTCTGCAAACAGGTGCTTGTTTACCTGGGGGGTTCCACAGGAGCACAATGGCCTCCACCTGGTGCCCTGAGCTGATCACACCCCATCAACCCATGCCCCTCCCACCACACTCTGGCCACGCCCACCTTCTATCAGCCCCCGGGGCTGGCCCCGCCCCACCCACCTCTAGACCTTCGCAGGTGCTTTTCCCAGCCTGGCTGCTGCCCATTCCTGGCGCTCTGGGTAACTTCTGTTTATCCTTAGGTTCTCTGGAGGCTTCCCTCGACTCTTCTGTCTAAATGAGGTTGCTGTTAATATTCCTCATTGTACCCTGTTCTTTCTTTTCTTTCCTTTTCTGTTTAATACACCGTATAAATCCACGAGGGCAGCTTCCCTGTGGGCTTTGTTTACCTGCATCACCCAACACCAGAGACTTTCTAAGTATCTGTCCCTAAGGGGTCTCCTCTGCAAAAGCTTGGAGTGACCCCGCTGTGAGCCGTGGAAATCTGCATGTTCTCACAGCACTGACCATTCTAAGTGTGAGAATGAAAACAGGTAGTCAAAGGCTTGCATTTCTTCAGGTCACACTTTAATTTTAAAGATGCATAGTATAATAAGAAAGTCCATTTCTCTTCTGGACTTCTATTTCCAGAGAGAGAGCGCATAGGTTCCCAAGCTACTTGGCAGGTTTATTAAAATGCTCAGCACTGAGCCCCACTCACATAGTTTCTTATTTGGGGTGTCGGGGCTGGGGGCTAAAAAGCTGCATTGCTGACAAGTTCCCAGGTGATGCTGACGCAGCTGTTCTGGGGGCCACAGTTGGAGAAGCGTGAGCGGGGGCTGTGCCCTGCTGATGGGGACGCGGGAGCCCTGCTGACCTGCTGCGTGGCCTGGAGGAAATCGCTGTCGTTCTGAGCCTCAGGTTCCCTGTTGGTAAAAAGAGAAGCCGGGAGGATGTGGTTCTGGGACGCCGGGGACCGCACGTCGCCGCAGCACGTCGCCGCCAGCGCCGGGCAGCAGAGGGCAGCAGAGGGCAGGAGATGCGCCCGGCCGGCGGCTCCCACCTGCTGAGTTAGGTTCCCCCCCACCCCCAACTGTCTTCCGCTTGAACAACACCTGTTTGGCAACTCAGCGCTCCAAAACCATTAGCCAAAGGGACAAGAAGTTTCCTAATGGGTTTGCGCTCTCTTTCATGACTAAGGAAGGCGAATGGATGCCTTAGACGGAAGTGTATTTCTTAGAGTCAGAGACTGCTGATGCGCCGTGATAGCCCCTCTGCGGACGGGAAACCCGAGGCCCGGGGAGGAAAGCGACCCCGTGGTCACACGTCGCTGGCGGGCTCAGGACAACACACAGCCTTTCCACTCCACCCGTGCTAAGTTTTCCATTCCCTCCCAGGAGAGAACTGGGCCAGTGGACGTGAGGCCTGGCTTTCTCCAGGGCGCCTGGGGGGCTCCCTAGAAGGTCCAGGGACTCACGGGTGAGGGAAGGACGTGAGAGGTCTCCCAGGTAGGGCCCAGGGGTGCAGAGCCCCCGCCACAGCCGGGAAAGGCAGTTCCCTGCAAATATGTGACTCTGGAGTCCCCAGACATCCATTCGGAGACAGCGGATCATTCCCAGTCTCTGCCTCTCCAGCCGGTCCTCAGACACAGAGCCCCCGGCCCCTTTCCCAAGTGCGGCTCCATCAGCACAAGGGCCCCCACACCTCTCCCAGGGCCGTAAGTGCCACGCCTCTGGGTGCCTCCGACTCACCTGGCGGGGGCAGAAACCTCAGTTCTCTGAGCCCCCTCTCTAGGGACCCCATTCGTGGGGCCAGGGGGTGGTCCTGGAACCCCCCTGCTAAACATGTGCTGGGGCCGGCTGTCCCCGCCAGAGCTGGTCAGTCGCTGGCGGGGAGGTTAAGCCAGGGTGGCGGAGTTGAGGAAAGGGGCGATTCGCTCTGGAGATTCGCAGTCTCCGTGCTTGGAACCACCCTCCCCCATCGTGGGGTGGATTCCTTGGTTCTGGGACCTTCCCTCCAACTGTCTCCAATCTTCCTAACGTTTTGGAGGCCCAGGATAAGAATCTAAATGTAGGTCCCATATCATGTGTCTATTATTAAAAGTTATTCATCACATAAGCTGTTAGATAAAACATGTTATTTTTCTACCTTGATAAATACATCTTGCTCATGGTGTGGAAGGCCCCTCTGAGTTTAGGGTTCTCAGGAGTTGCCTGTCAGAACAAGGCAGTGCGCAGGCCGGGCCGCAGCCCACCCCCACTCGTCCCTGCACCACGAGGGGCCTTGTATACACGTGTGTGCATGTGTGTGCGCATGCGCGTGTGTGTTGCCACCAGCCTCATGTCCACGTCCTGTCCACGCCCCTCCCCAGCTGAGCCATGACCCGCAGGAGAATGTCGGGCCCAGGGAGACAGGCCCGTGCACACCTGCCGGTTGGCTCAGGGTTCCAGGTGCTGGTGATGAACTCCACAAAGACAGAATGCGGGACCCAGGTGGGCACAAGCTGGCCCCAGGGACCCCTCACCCTACACAGGTTACCTGCCTGCCCAGGTCTCGGGACAGGCCTGCCTCAGGAGTGGCAGCTCCTCCTGCCCTCGTAAATCCTCAGCTGTGCTCAGTACTGACCGCCATGTCCTTGGCAGTGCCCAACACTGCCCCACCCTGCACCCCCGGGGACCCTACCTTGGTGCTCTGGTCACACTGGGCTCCTGTCTGTGACAGAAGCAGCATGTGGAGCTACTCCTGCTTCCTGCAGGTGGGATTCTGGCGTTCCTGTCAAAGGGAAGAGACGGAGTGTCCAGGAGGCTGCTGGGGACCCATGAGGTTTTAGGTAGTAAGTCTCCAGGAAGGTGACAGTTGGGCAGGGCCACCGAGTGGTCACCACCCTGCCCTCAGCCCTGGGGAGCATTCACAGGCCCCTTACAGGGAAGGCCCGGTCCGCCTGCCTTCTGAGCCTGGAGCCTCAGCTGTGCCCCAGCACCTCAGCTGAGCCAAGCCGGGCACAGGCCGGGCACAGGCCTGGGCGGCTGCCAGCCGATGAGGAGCGGGGTGGCCTGGTTTATGCCAAGCTCCCAGGATGGGCCCGATGGAGCTGCACTGGCTTTGGGGGCCTGGAGGCCTGACTGGGGGCCTTTCTCCACCCTCAGGAAGGCTGACAGAGACGGCAGAAGCCAGGCCAAGAGGCCGACTTGGAGATGGGTTGTGGGGAGGGCTGCAGCTCAGACTGATGGGAGCTGGGAGAGGTGTGTGTAGGGGGCTGGGCCCCGCATCAGCCCTTTTGACTCAGAGGAGCTGGGTGGGAATCTACATTTTAACAAGCCCCTGCTTCCTGAGGATTCGAACGCACACTAATGTTTGAGAAGCACAGCCAGAAGACAGTTTTTATTCACATGGTCAATAGATATCTATAGAACACCCTCTCCCTTAGCACCATCGGACTCCTGTCCTCTGTGGCCAGGACAGCATCAGCTCTCCCAGGAAGATCCCCTCCCTCCTCAGGTCGCAATTCTAATGTCACCTCCTCAGGGGCACCTTTCCTAAAATGGCTGCCATTTCCAGGCCCTCGCCACCATATCCCCTCTCTTAGCTCCTCCTCTGCCTTTACCACAGGGACAAACGAGCTTTTTGTGTATGTTTTTTACTGAATTGCTGTGTCTCCCCCTCTAGAATCTAAGCCCCTCCCCAAGGCAGGGGCCTGACGTATCGAGATCACCCTTTTACCCCAGTGTCGCTGGGATTGAATATGCTTAATATTCATTCATCATTTGTTGAATGATGAACGAGGCCACTGCTGCTCAGGAATTCATTCATTGCCTCTTCCCATAATGGGACAACGGGGCAGGCACCTGTTGGAGAAAGAGGGCATTTGAAATGAGGGAAGGGGTAGATGGCGGAAGCCTCCAAGCTCTGAAGACCCCGCATGGCTGTCTACCCACCCGGCTCACGAAAGGGGAAGCTCTTGCATGAAAGGCAGAGAAGGAGGGAGGCCAGGAGAGCTCACGGACGGGCGTCCTCCCTGTGAGGAAGGGTTCAAGGCTCCACACGCTCCCCGGGGCCGGGTCTGTACAGCAGAGGGCAGAGGGCCCCTGTCTGTACGGCTGGGCCAGCCTGAGCCCTGCGGCCGGGCCGTTTGCAGGAGCCCTCGCTTCAGAACACGCGTGTCCGTACTTGCTCTCTGGCACGCCATGAATTGGTTTCTGCCGCCTTGTTAGGAGATTAAGCTTTCTTTAAAAAAATGAAAAAAATTTCCAGCAAAGGCTGACGAGAGCTGACCCCCGAGGAGGCGGCGAGGAGGCGGCAGCAGTAACTGATGGGCACTACATTTGTCTAATTAATCTTCTTGTCAACAAAGTTGTTCTGTGCCGGTGCCAGCCCTGACATCATCCCACAAGCTTGCCACGCTGGTTCATACCCAACTACAAAGGCCACCTCCGAAATGCTCCCCAACTGCCCCCAAAACACCGCCCGGGGCACTGACGCTGCCTGGAAACGTGTGGAAGAGAACAGAGATGTCACACAGCCCTGGGGAATCACTGCTTGAATGAAAGGGGGTGAAGATCTGGAAGGTTCAGAGGATCCCCTAGCTGGGAGGACCCTGGTTCCCAAACAGGACTCAGAGATACTGAACTTCTTCAGGTTAAACTTAGGGACGAGGGGAGGTTATAGTTCACAGGGCAAATTGCTCTTGCACTGGCTGGGTTGCCCCAAGAGTGGCCCAGGGAAGTTTGGGTGTCAAAGTTACAAAATCAAGTATCTCAGGGCCCAGGCGAGGGTGTCAACGAGGCTGGCCTGCACCTCAGGAGCTGGGATGCACCGTGGTCAAAGGGTGGGTCCAGGTCCTGAACGTGACATTCAAATTTTCAAAAGACTGCAGGTTAAGAACTAAATCATAATGGACCAGTGGCCGTTTTCTACCTCTGTATGGGACTTGTAAAGTCAAATGTCACCTCACCCAGGGCTTCCTGGACCTTCCCGTCTACACAGGCCCTCCCTTCTGATTTGACTGTCAGTACATTACCTTGTTGGTTTCCCTCAAGCCTTCCCCACCACCCAAACTCATCCTGTTTTTTTCTGCTCACCTACCAGGCTCCCTAACCAAGGGGTCTGTGGATAAAACATAAGGTGTCCGTGAACTTAGATGGGGGAACATTTACATCATTAATTTCACCAGCGTATAATTAAAATTTAACGTTTTACTCAATTACGAATAGAGGTGACATGCCACAGGCTATTAGCAGTGCCTGTGACTTCGTCACCAACAGAAATCACAGCTATTTTTATATCCCGTTGCAGTTGATGCAGTTACCTCAAAATATCAGTTGGGCTCGTCACTATTTTGAAATGACTATAGTTAATAGACCAGTCCCTAGATCTTGTTACACCATATATTAACAAAGAACACATATGAGTATTTCACAACTAAAAAATATTTGGATTACTGTATTTCCGTATACATAATTGGTTTGCTTTGCAACCCTGTGTATCTTATTTTATGCTTTTCCAAATATTCTGAGAAGGGGCCCAGGGGATTCACCAAGACTGGCAAAGGGAATCGTGCAACAGCCACCTCTTTTGTATCATCACCAACTACCTTGCGTCCCGGCACATAGTAGGTGCTCAATACAGTTTGGGTTGAATGAATGAATGAACGAATACTGCACTGAACTAATGACTGGGGACACGATCCTTAAAATGACTTTGCCCGTGTTCACGGAAGGTGCAGAAGGTTCCGGGGACCCATTGCCACAGGCACTCCTTTCTCCGAGACAGCCCCGCTGCCCCACCAGGAGCGCCTGGGGGTCTTGCTCCCGCCACCGAGAGCGACACTAAGAGTTCCAGGCTGACTAAAGGGCTCCCGCTGAGCAGGACCCCACCGGCCCATTCCCTGTGCTGCTGCTGTGGCCACGCAGGGGTCCTTTTGTGTGGGCGTCACCGCCGGCCTGAGCCCCGGCTGCGCCGCCCGCGCTGGCCACGCGGTGGCGCCGTGCGCCCGGCCACACACCCCGCGCGTCCCGCTGCAGCTCGCGCGGATCCCCCGGGGCAGCTCGCGCGGATCCCCGGGCTCGGGCTCTGGCTGCGCTAGGGCTTCGGGCCTGGGCCGGGCGCCGCAGGACACCTCGCGCCGGCCGCAGCCCGGGCTGATCAGCGGCGGGCCAGGTCCCACCGTCAGTTCCCCACCGCTTCCGTGGGGCGGGAAAGGGTCCCCGGGGCGGGGCCGGGCTCCCGACGCCTGGGGCGAAACCCCAGCTCGCCGCGCACGCCCCGCGTCCTCACGGGGGCCAGGAGGCCGGGCGCGCGGTCGGGAGAGTCACACGGACCTGAGTCCCGATTCCGTCCCGCCTTCCTGCCATCATTTGCTCTTTTGCAAAATGGGGGTAACTGCGGTCCGGACCTGTTGGTAGCATTAAACGAGATGCCGCTGCAAAGGCCGCTGAGCACGGTCCCCGGCGCTCCGTGAGCTCTGCGGAGCCGCCCGGTCCCCGGGCGAGGCGAGCCCGGGTCATCGTGCGGAGGAGGGACAGGGCCCGCCCGTATCGTTTCGTGGGACTGTCGTGGGATTGAAGGAGACGCCTGCTGAGGTCCGCGCTGCGCCGGGCGCACAGGGGATGACCGGCGTCAGCCCTTGCGTTGCTCTCGAGCGTGTGCCGTGAGCGGACAGGCGGACGCCCAGACGTCCTGCTGCCCCTCCAATAACACGGTCACCCCGGTCCTCGAGGGTCACGCCAGGGAGATGGGGCCCTCCCCGGGCCAAATTCTCCCGTTTGCTAGAGAGAACTTGGGCGGTGGGAATGCCACTCTGGAAGGAAACGCGAGAAGGTGGTGCACACGCATCCCGAGTCCTTCAACAATGGAGAGATTCACTCTTGGAGAAGTGTGTCCTGGTCAGAAAGCAGCTGCTTAGGGGAGCCAAGAGGCTCAGCTGAAACCCAGCGGGGGGCTCGAGGCACGTGGGAACCCTCGGCCTTGCGCCTGTTTCCCTGCGCCGTGTGGCGTCGCTGGCCCACCAGCTCCTCGGCCTGTCCCTGTGCGCGGTCACCGGGGCGTGCCGGCCCGAGCCGGCCCTCCCTGAGTCAGCCCGGGGCCCAGAGTGTCGATAATTAAGAGACACACGTCAAGAATGTGAATTCCTGTGGTTCCCAGCCTAGGAAGGGTTCATTTGGCGCCTCAGGACAATTACAAGCTGAGGGACTCTGAAAGAACCAGTGTTACTGTTTAAAGTGTTATCAGTTTAATGAACTGCTTATGAAGTGTTAAATGCATGCAAGTGTAAACGCAACATCTGGGCTTGTGTTTTATTTGTAGACTTCAAACTGGGCGCTTGGTGTTTTGAAAATGCCAATTAATGGTGTAAAATCAGAATTTCTAATGGGGAGGAAGGAGATTCTTTTGTGGTGTCTCCCTAAACTATCTCAAAATGTGTCTCAAGTACATACACATTCACACACAAACAATGCAACCACAAAGACTTAAATGATTTTTTTTTAATTAAAGAAGCAGGCATTTGCTGCTTTGTCCTGTGTTGTTGCATGATTTGGTATATTTTTTGCTAAAGGAAAGAATGAGAAGTTTAAAAGTGGAGGTGTCATCAACACAAATTTCCCAGAGGTTGGTCTAGGAAATTTGTCATTTTTTACTCATTTCTTTCAGGCCAGAAAATAGACAGCCTTCAGGAATATTTACTGCGCTTTCATGAGAAAAATTTCCAAGCTACCCTTGAAGCAATGAAGTTGGATTTGGAACAAGTAGAAACATTGTGAAATTGCTTATTTTCTTCCAAAATTTGTATTTTTCTTCCTTATTTCCTGTTAAATCAGTGCCACTCATTAGCAACATATTTTTTCATTATATACTCAGCAGAATTTTCACTCCACGACTGCATTCCAAATTAAACTTATAAGTTTCCAGGGAAAGTGTAACAAATGTTTAAATCAGTCAGAAGTTAAACTAATGAAAAGTAGGGGGGGGGGGGACCAACTTTCTTCTTCTCTTGTCAAAGCTATTGCTTTTTATCTGCTTCACGCTTTGGGAACACTTTTATCCCCGGGATCTTGAAAGGACTGTTCACAAAGCAAGAAAGCTCAGGAAATAGCCTTGTGTTAGTGCTCAGGAAAATGCAAAGATGTCTGAACTTAGCATGATGGAAGAGTTCTGACAAATGCTGGTTTCAGGGAAACAAAAGGTGGAGTTTGAGCATTTCGTTGCAAGATTTGGATAGGGCTGCCTGCCAGTTGTACGTGTTAGAGCTGGAGGGGTGTCCAGGCTGGAAGCCTCATGTTGTGTGGCGGAATTCCAGAGCACGAGGGAAGCACACCCAAGGTAATTTAGTGATAAAGTTAGAAATAGAGCCCACATCCTTTGCTGAATGTTCTTTAATGAGCAGCTACTAGTTTCATTTGCAGGTGCCCCTCTGCCAGGGTGCAATGGAAGACAGCTAAATGTAAGTTATTGCTTTCTGGCCAATAGCAAATCGTTCCCTTAATGTAAAGAGGGTAACCACATGAATTAATTTCCTGTCAAGGTGACCCAGCAAGTCATTGCTGGGCTCTGCCATGGCTTGCTTCTCCATTCCAAAGCAAAAGGCCAACATGAGCATGGAAAAAAACCAAAAATTCCTCAAGGAAAGCCATAACCTTGACTGCATGGTAAGACAATGTTGGCTGCTCAGGTCAACAACAATTATATAGAGACCTATTTCCTCTTGTCCTTGTTGGTGAGGCTCACAGAGGCTAGAGGGGTGGGTGGCAACCACAGGTGCTACTCCAGGGTTCTTCATGGCCTTGAAGATAGTGCCAAACGGACCAACTGGTTTATTTTTGTTCAGGCCACTAAGTGTCCTCTTTTAGTTCTCAGGCCCCGCTTGGTCAATGCTCATCAACCACCAAATATTTATCAAGATCCTAACCTATGTCACTAGGATCAAGATGCATGTGGAAGTCTTTATGCATCTAATACCTTCCCATTAATTGAAGCTCAGAATTTTCCCACCTGTCCACACCAAAGACTAAATGTATTTTTTGGTAGGACTCATGGTTGTGGACACGTTGATGCTTACATGGGGTGGCAGAGACATTTGTTGCTCACCAAATATCATGCACCCTTCCTCCACCACATTTCCCAGCCCACTTGCAGATAGGTGGGGCCACATGACTGGTTCTGGCCAAGGGGCTGTGAGAGGAAGTGACGTGTTACTTTCCAAGTGTTCTCTTCTCCTTGCATGGTAATCATGGAGGCTCTATGTTCCTGAGACAATAGCTACAAGATGCAGGGGCCACCATTAGCCTTGGTCTTTATGTGACTGTGCACTAGCTCCCTTGACTGCCCCTCAGCATGTTAAGACACTAAAGTGTTAGGGTGAATTAGTTACTGCAGTATAGCCTAGCCTAGCCTAACTAATGCACTAGTCTGCAACAAAATAAAAAGAGCATGAGCTGTCCATGTCTTGCGAAGAGCTAGCATAGTGGTTCTATCTAAGCAGGACACCACTTGGGTGCTCCAGGTGTATGAAGCTACTTGGCTGGTGGGAAAAAGTTCCACCTAACTTTTGCTTTAGGGAAACTAAAAATGAAGCTCTCAATGGCCAATCAAGGACACTTGTAGAAGCACAACAAATATCTGGTATTTCACATGATTGTTTATTATGGGGTATATTTGTGGGTTCAGGATCAGGATCATGTGGAGAAAGTCTAGAAGCCAATGTCTGAGGAGCTGGGCATACATTTGGCATCTCACCCTGAGATGGATATGTAACCATCATTGTGTGTGTATGTGTGTGTGTGTGTGTCCACATACCTATAAGTTCAGATGATTTAAGAGTATGATAAATAAATAGGAGTTTTTATCTGCCCCATTTGTAGTCAGCCACCCAGTGGCTCTATACTCTTGAAGCCAATATCAAATAGTGACAGATTTTTACAAGGAGGCCAGAAAAATCAACCCCCAAAGGAAGAAGATCAGTCATATATTGAAATATCAGGCAGTAAACTATAGTTGTTAAAAGTGTAGACTTTGAACTCTGCCTGCCTGGGCTAGAATCTTGGTTGTGCCCCTTTTCAGGTGTATGACTTTAGTAATATAATTGTTATGTGCCTCAGTTTTCTCATTTGGAAAATGTTGATGTCGTATTGTTGTTATGAGGATTAAAGGTAATAACTCTGTGTTGAGATTATGTTTAGCTGTCTGCAACAGGAAACCCCAAATAACAACAGTGTGTCTTATCAGCATGGGCTGCTATAACAAAATACCATAGATTGGGTGGCTTGAATAACAGACATTTCTCTCTCACAGTTCTGGAGGCTAGCAAGTCCAAGATCAAGGTGCTGGCAGATTCAGTTCCTGGTGCGGGTGCTCTTCCCGGCCTGCTGGCGGCTGCCTTCTCCCTGTCCTTACACAGTGGGGAGAAAGTGCTCAGCTGGAGCTCCACCCTTATGGCCTCATCTAAACCTAGTTACCTCCCAAAGACCCACCTCCATGTATCATTACATTGGGAGTTAGGGCTTCAACATATGAATTTTGGAAGACACAATCATTTGAGTCTATAACACAGTGGCTTAAGAAAAAAAGAAAAATATTTATTCTTCTCACCCTCAAAAAAAACCAGAGCTAGGCAATGATATGTTGTCCATGGTATCAGGGTCCCAGGCTCCTTCTAGCTTCTTGCTCCACCGTCTTCAACAAGAGGCTTCCATTTTAGCCCAAGATGGCAACTGGAGCTCCAGCCATCAGATCTTCACTCCAGCTATCAGAAGGGAGGAAGAGAGAAACTAGAGGCAAAGGGCTCATTCTGTACATCTCACTTATTGGAACATGGTCCCAGGACCACACCTAGATGCGAGGGAGACTTGTAAATGTAGTCTCTGTACTGCATTCTTTTCAGCTGACATTTTTGTTCTGGAAAATAGAGTTGTTTTTTACAAAACTGCATTATTTATGTTAACATGTAACTGGTTTGTTATGTTATTTTAAATGATTTAATAAATATTTTAAAAATTCATAGTTTTAATTTCTAACAGGGCAACTAGCAATAGATATAACCCCTATTAAACAAAAGGTCTTTTGGGTCCTAAATGATTTTCAAGATTCAAAAAATGTTCAGAGACCAAATTGTTTGAGAACCACTATTCTAAACAAAAGAATTTTTGCACACATTAGTGTGTATGTACACATAAGTATACTTTATATTGTGACTAAGTATCCTTTCACACCTCTAGATCGAGGATCAACAAACTTTGTGAAGAGCTACAGAGTAAATATTGTAGGCTTTGCTGGGCTGTATGTAGCAACTCTACTCTACCATAATGTTGAAAAATCAGCCATAGACAATTGGTAACAAATGGGTGTGGCTGTGTTCCAATAAAATTGTTTATGGACACCGAAATTTGAACTTTGTATAATTTCCATGTGTCACAAAATATTATTCTTCTGCAAATATTCTTCTTCCACATAAATACATTTATAAATCAGATAACATCCTTGTGTTCTATTTTTTGGTTTGGAAATATGATTTTCCATGCCATGTCACCACCACTTTTCCCAGTGCTATCAATGGGCTTCAGATCAAGTGGGTTGTGAAGGTCCACGTTGGCATGTGGAGTTTGCTTCCTTGTGAGGGGACATGTGAGCTGGGTGCTTGTGCCTCAGAGAAATGACTATGAGGAACCCAGCCAAGGGCAGGGCTGAAAATAAAAGACAGAGAAATTCATTATGCTGAACTAGGTTCCAAATTGTATAACAGTCTCTGACTTTTTCCCCACTCATTTGCCACGGAGACTTTCTGGAAAGCTTTCTGGATAGGATGTGCCTGAATAGAGGAGGTCTGCAATCCATAGGCAGGACTTCTGGAGTGTGAAAGACTCACACACCTAAGACACATACAGTCAATTCTCATGCTGTGTGGCAGTTACGTTCCATACAGTCACCATAAACATGGAATGAGCACATCCCGAACCATTGCTCCTGGGTCTGGTTCCTGGGAGTCTCTGATCACAAACTTTTTGTCAACAGATCAATACATAACCTTGTTTTATGTGCATTTCTGTTTAAAGGTACCTTATTTAACATACTGTTGATTCATTGACATTGAACTCATGGCCAACAGCATTATGACTTAGGCCTGAACAAAGCTTATCTAACATGCAAATTTTGTTCATAAAGCACATCAGAGCCTTCTTGCACTTGGAAACACCAAACAGCACTTCAGCACGGTGCTTGGGGGCCACTTTAAACTGCAAAATCACCAACAAAGAACACAAAAATGCAAAAAATATAGCACTGAATAGAGCACGAAAAGTACTCTTGTTTATAGTGTGGGAGCTGCAACAAGAAGGCAGAGGGTCGTCTGTTCAACCTCAGCCAGAACTGTGCATAACGGGCGACTCAAGGCTTTCACTGCTCTGTGCTTGTCTTCAAATAACTGTGAGAGTGCTGCGAGTCTTGATTTTGGGGTTACAAATTAATTTTGTTAAGTAGATGAATTTGCAGACACAGAATCCATGAACACTGAGGATCAACTGTATTGTTGGTATCAGAAAAGATCCCAGGATGAAAACTGGTGCACTCATTCTGGAGGGGAGTTGGGCTGTACGCACATACCATCATTGACACTGAGAGTTCAACTTCTGATACTTATTCAGAGAAAATTATCAGGCAAATAAGTGAATGATGACATACAAGGATGCTCATTGAAGAGTTGTTTATAATATAATGGAATACTATGCAATCATGAAAAACAACACATTGATGAATATTTATTAATATGAAAAGTTTATGAAATGTTATAAAATGAAAATGCAGTAAACAATACACTCCACAGTCTCATTTTTGTGAATAAATATATTTCATTTATGATGTATGATATAGGCATATTCAGTTTATGATCTAGATATACTCAATTTCTGAATGGAAAAAATTCTGGAAGGATATATATCAACAAGTTACCTTGTCTAGGAGTTTCGATTATAGATGAATTTAATTTTGTTCTTTGTACTTTTCAGTGCTTTCTAAATTTATTTACAATGAGAGGGCTACCTGTATAATTAGAAATGTATTATTTTTATAATGGACACTTTTAAGGTGTTTACTCTATGCCAGCCGCTGGGTTAAGTTCTTTAACTCTTGAATTTTTATTAAAATTCTATGAAACAATAGTTGCTTATATTTCACAATTCTTAATTAAAAAAGTCTCAAGATTCCCCAGCCTCATTCCACAGATTTGCAAGGCCCTCGAGGGCCAGCTCCCTTCAACACATCTTGCTGCCATTCTGGAAACCAGAACCAGAGGTGGAGACTCTGGCCCAAGTCCCCATTGCTCAGAAAAGTGCTGAGATCTGAGTCTTTCCAGCCAGAGCAGAATTCCTGGGGCTTGGCCACAGGGACGCGACTAACAGATTCAGGCAAGAATTTTGTCTGTCTCCTTCTCTGTTTTTAAAAGAAATAGCCACTGCCTAAACTGGGCTGAGCCTGGTATTATCTGGTTTTCCTCAAAGCCTGAGCAAAGATGAGCTGCTGCTGTTCCGTGCCGCTGGGCTGTCTGGGGAACAGGGTCTCTGGGCGAGAGTGTGCTCTGCCCAGAATGGACTCAGTTGTCAGCAGGGCCCATTGCTGCAGCGAGATGAGCGTAACAGATGTCAGCTCATCTGCGTGAGAGTTTCTGCTTGTAATTTATCCTTGGGAGCATTGCTCTATCCCCAGCTGTATTTTTCTAACAGTCAACAAATCAAAAAATGACCAAAGGTGATAACGGGGACTGAGTTCAGGCTCCAACCCTTTCTGCAGGGCACCTCCCCTAGTGCCAGCCTCTCCAGTATGAGCCTTGACAAATCCTCAACTTTTCAGGTTTTTGTTTTACTCCACTACTCAAAAACTGCAGAGGCTGCTGGACTGCAGGCCAGAGGACTTGAATGCAGGTGTCACTCTGCCACATCTGCCTACATGACCTTGACTAAGTCACTAATCCTTTCTGACCCTCGGGTTACCCATTTGAAAACTTATGCCTAAAAATTAGGCCATGTTTCCATTTGTGGACTTAAAAGTATGCAGGTTGGCAATATAGTAATCAGGTCCCATTCTGGAGACTGGGTCATATTCCTGCCCGCTGAGGTATGTTTCTGTCATGGCAAAACCCAGCATCCGGATTTTTGCAGTGCCCAAACAGAGTCAGAGGACTAAAGCGCGACTCGATTTCAGCATCAATGAGCTTAGCCGGGAGGCACGTCTGTGGGCAGGAGCAGGGGAGACCTTCCAAAGTCACACCACACAGGGGGTCCCCTGACCTACATAGAACAAGGCAGCAGCCCCTGGGGCCGGTGGATTGGAGCTCCTGGAATCACGTGGCAGAATTAGGCACGGGTTATAGTTCTTTTCATGGAGTCAGATTCTCCAAGAATGGTGTAAATGTCAGTTTCATGAAAATTCATTCTAAAAGCCCCCATCAACTTCTCAATCATCCGCGCCCCCCTTTTCCTCCCAGCTCTCCCAAGTGCCCAAGGCGATTCTGAGATCAGAGAGCATAATTACAAATGAACTGGGGCTCTGGGGATGGCTTACAGCTTAATTAGCTCCCGTCCCTGCACTGTCTCTACGGCCCGGCCTCATGTTCAGTGCCGGAGTCCTGGCTGCCAAAGAATTCAGAGCAGGGGCCTCTCGGCTTGTTAGCATGCTACCCTCGGTCCCTCCTGACGCTCGCATCCAGGCTGCAATTAGGCCCAGCTGAGGAGACAGGAGACGGAGAGGCCTGAGCCCTCTCCCTGCCTCTGCCGCGCATCCGGAGCTGGTGGGGGCTGCTGCCTGCCTGGACTGGCCCGGAGGTGAAGCGCACCTTGGAATGCGGAGTGGCGGCGGCTGCAGGGCCTGCACCTGCTCGGCCCAGCCCAGGTCAGGAGGCTGCGGGCTGCAGGTGTGTTTCCGGGGGCGTCTGGCAGGGCGGGGTCTGGGGCATTGAAGGCACCTGGGGTTAAAGAGATCTGTTCCCCACACTGCCGGTACCAGCAGAGGGTGGGGGGATGGCCCCCGGGCAGGAGCCGCCCTGGTCAGCTGGAGCATCCATCTAAGCACAAGCCAGGGCCCCTAGAAAGGGCTTCGGGCTTGTGCAACATCAATAAGAAGAAACGACAGTCGTACCTGGAGGGCCCCTCTCAAGGAAAAGTGCAAACCTGCAAACTGATTTCTTGGTCCTTGTGATTTCCTGGTGGCTTATGGTTTGGGCTGTCAGTGAGTTTCCGGCCTGAAGTAAATCATTCTACCGTAGCGGGAACTCACCCCACTCTCTCCTGGAGAGAAGGAAGCTTGGAGGAAGACTCTCAAGGCAAAAAGAGAGGCCGTCAGCTGGGCACTGACGCCTGTCCCCGACACTGGGAGCCAAGATCGGCGCTGCCTCCCTGCTCCTGGCACCCACCCCAGCCGGGCAGGTCTGCACAGGCTCATGGCTTACGGGACACAGGGCCCTGCAGGGGGTTCAAGCCACACCCTCTCCCTCAGCGATGGGGAGTGAAAAAAACAAAATTGCAATAATGTTGAATTTAAAGTCAACCATTACCCGCTTCAATCGTTACATAAAAATGTGTTCTAATGTTACTCAGGGATATATTTTAATCTGTTTGACATAATAGGGAGTGGGTTCCCCAAAACCAAGCGCCTGAGGCCCACAAATCTCTTAACATAGACCAGCCCCCCTGTCAAGAAGCCCCAGAGAGAGGGAAGAAACACGCGTCTGTCCAGCCACATACATAAGCACTGCCTGGGCGGCCTTAGAGATGCCCCAGACCAAGCCTGCCCTGTGGCTCCAAGATAAACTTCCTCGTCACAGAGATCTCAGCGCTCACGCCCTGGATTTCCCTTCACCTGCCGGGTTCATGGTCAGGACCTGGTGAGGAAACCAAGTGGCCCATGAATGGGGAGGCCAGCGTTGCAGACGAGGGGCTCTGTTCTTTAGGAAGGAAGATTAAGGGGGAGAGAGAACCCCATCTGTCCCCACCTAGATTGGAGCAATGATTTTCTGCCCACTTGTTCGCCTTCACTGGGAAGTGCCCTTTGCGCTTCCTTGGCCCTGAACTGCTGCATTTGTTACATCGTTATGTTACGGAAACATTGCTTCTATGCACAGGGGGAAGCCAGACTGGAAGCTGGCTGTATTATGTTTTACCTACCACGTGCCTGGCTGGTGCTATATTCAAGGTGATCAGAGGCTGGCAGGGGAGACAATTATCTTACAAGGAAAGCTCCATGCAGGGGCAATGTATGGGGTGTGGAGAGGCCTGGGCAATGTGCCATTAATTCTAGCTGAAAGTGAGGAGACCACACAGAGGAGGTGACTGCCCGGCTGCGCCTCCAATGATGACACAGGTGTCCCTGGGTCCAGGCTTGAAAGAGTGTGGGGAATTGGGGACAGGGACTGGGGAGCTGGACAGGGGCTCAGGCTGCAGAGGTGACTGCGATCCCAGGGAAGGACCATGGGGTACACTGGGAGGACAACTCAGCCATGAATGGGTCACCCTGCTGTGCTGTCCTTCCAGTGTACCCTAGGGCTCCCTTTGCAGCATTTCTGTCTATAAACTAGGGATGTTTCCATGGAGGCCCCAGTTGGGTCTGGATCTAGACTCAGAGCCAGTTGGAAACTCACAGGCTTTGCCACCCAAGGTGTGCTCCAGGGTCTCGCAGCCTCAGCATTGTGTGGGAGCTTGTTAGAAATGCTGAGTCTCAGGCCCCACCCCAGACCCACAAATCAGATTTCGCTAGCTCACCAGAGCCAGGCGTGACATCCTGAGGTTCCCTGGACAAACAGCGGCCACTTTCTGGAGCAATGTGACCTGAAGAATGGATCTGTCCACTCCTGGGCTCAGGCCAAAGAGGACAGGGTGGTAGTGAAGCTAGAAATTCTCTCCAGCTTCCAAGCAAGGTGTTCGGATATTCCAGGTGGGAGGCCAGCCAGAAAGGGCTCAGTCCCTCTCGGGCACACGGGCTTCAGGCGCACAGTCAGGAAACAAAACAACCCAGGAATGCAGGTAAGCTCAGGCCGCCGAGCAGTGCATTCATGCCGCAACACGTTATGCGCGTTTCGTTGAGGAGGTGGTCCGGGCAGGTGGAGGCACGCGCCCATACCTGTCAGCGCGTACGTGAGCCACGATTAGCTGGGTTTTCTTTCCATTTGGCCCCAGAGACGAAGCCGCCACACAGAGAGTTCAGCAGAGCAAAGTCACAGGCCTCAAATTTGGATTAGAACAGTATCCACAGATGCAAAGAACAACCAGTTTAATAGTGTGTGTGCGTGCACATGTGTGCGCAGGGGGGAGATGCAGGTCAGATCTTGGGGCTGCTGAAATATGATGCACCAACGGGGAACCTGCAGAGACGCTCTCTACCTTGGCTGATCTGCAGGTCACAGCGTGAGAAAAAAACTTCTCATCATGTTTAGAGCCTTGAGCATTTGAAAATAATAAAAAGGCAAAGTTTTGAATTAAAATTTATGGTTGAGCCTGCCTGTCTGGGAGGAGCCGGCTTAGTGGGCAGAGCTGACGCCAGCCAGGCTGCAGGGGCTGGAAGAAATTGGACACCAGCGAGGCCGTGAGTGAGGAGGGACGACTCTCCCGCAGCCCTGCACCGTGGGCCCTCCTGGCCAACCGCTCCCAGCCCTGGCCGCACATTGGATGCTCCTAGGACCGTGTTGAAAAAATGCTGATGACTGGGCCACACCATAGACCCAGTGAATCCGAATCTCTAGGATTGGATCCCAGTGACTGAAAGATGTTTAAAGCACTCCAGGTGATTCTGATGTGACACCAGGGTTGAGAACCATCGGTGGAGGCCAAAGGCTCCGGGGCTGGGGGAAACCGGATGGGACACTTTGCCTCTTGCCTGCCCTTCTCCTCAGTGGGAAGGCGTGGAGGCCTCAGCGGCTGCAGGAGGCGGGTTTGCAGCATTTAGCTCCTCGGGAGTCTTACAACCTGCGGAGGGCCCAACACGGATAGGGATGGTGGTCTGACAGACTGGTCCACATAGCAGCAGCTGCCCGTCGCCACTTGCCTCTGAACCACACGAGCACTTCCGATTTCCATCAAGATGCGCTTTTCATTTCTCAAAGAACTTGTACGCCAGTGATCTTATATTATCCTGTGTATTGGTTTTTTGTTGTTGATGTAACAAATGACTACAAATGTCATGGCTTAAGATGACACAAAATTTATTATGCTATAGTGCTAGACAACTAAAATCGAGGTGCTGGCAGGGCCACATTCCTCCTGGGGGGTCCTGGCTCTGTCCAGCTTCTGAAGGCTGCCGCACTCTGCCCCGGGGTCCCTTCCTCAAATCACTCTGACCTCTGTTCTGTGTCACATCTCCTTCTCTGACTCTGACCTCCTGTCTCCCTCTTCTAAGGACCCCTGTGACCACATTGTGCCCACCAGGACAATCTTCCCATTTGAAGATCCTTAAGTTAAATCATATCTGCAAGGTCTCCTTTGCCATGGAAGGTCACACTCATAGGTTCTGGGGATGAGGATACAGACACTTTTGGAGGGAGTCATTACTCCATTTCCTGTACCCCAACAATAGCCATGTGAGTCAGATGTGTGTCATTCCACCCACCTGGCAGATGAGAAAACTGGCACCTAGCCAGAGACAGGCAGCTCCTGGGTAGAGAAGGTGAAACCAAATTCTTGTTATCCTCCCCCCTCATTGTTGCCACTGCATCTAGCAGTTACCTCTTGGGATCCTCACCCATCTCCAGCCTCCATCCATAGGTCACCCCCGCCCCCAGTAAAGCCCAAGATGCCTCCTGCCCTCCTGTGGGGCTGGTTATTCCCGCACACTTTTGTTGGACAGCTTCATGGGCACCTGGCTACCACCCCCAGATCAGGTGTGCATCGCAGCGGGCCCCAGGAAGCCAGGTTCTCTCTCTGGGTGGTGACCATGGTTCTGGGCTTCTCAGCTCCTGGACTAGGTCCTATATCCCCGTATACACAAATGATTACCACATGCCTCTTCTCTGTGGCAGCTGACAGAATTCCACCATTATTTATGTGTTTCTACATTAATCTCAGTCTTTCTCTCTCAGCTGTAAACCCCATACTTGCTTTTGCTCATGGGCACCTTGTACGGTGTATGTGGATACTTAATAAATATCTGTTAAGGGAAGGAATGTCTGCCGGCAGCCTAAGGCTTACAGATGGTAAGCAACTACTCCTTTGCCTTCTAGAAGCTATGGTTGATTTCATCAGTGTTCGCATCTACTCCCTTCCCTGTGGGAGGGTTACACACCCCCATTCACTGACCTGTGGCTGTGCGGGGTGCTTCCCTTGCCCCACTTCCAGGCTTGGCCACGTGACTTGCTTTGGCCAATGGAATGTGAATGGGTAGAACAGAAGCCACATCTAGCAGCTCTGAGAGCAGCTTCATGGCTTAGCTCTGCCTCTTGTTCTTTTCCCTTTGCCAAGACAACACAACACCCCAGCCACAGGGCGCTTCTCCAGCAGGTGTGCCAGGATGAGAATGCGTAAGGAGTAGAGCCACCGAGTCCCCCTGCAGCTCTCAACATGAGTGACACTGAAGCTGTCATTGCTATAAGCCAATAAGGTCTGGAGATTTTTTGTTACTATAGCATAATTTAGCAAACTCTGACAAGTACAGAAGTCTTCACTGGACATCTGAAGGCACATCTAGCTTTCCTTCCTCCCAAATGGAGACCCGGGTTACAGCCCTGGCTCTGTCACCTGAAAGCTGTGTGATTTTGAGAAAGTCACATAACATCTTTGGCTTCAAATTTTCATACCAGTGATAAAAAGCTTTCTCTGGCTTCATCAGCAATTCTGAAGAGCTAGCCTATCATTCAATGTTTGACCGCTGCCTGCTAGGACTGTGGTTCCCAACCCCTGGGCCACAGAACAATACCAGTCCGTGGCCTGTTATCCCGCCTCCCCCCACTAGAAAAATTGTTTTCCATGAATCTTAGGAGCTGTGGGTGGGGGGTAGGGGGGTGCACAGCAGAAGGTGAACGGCAGGCAGGTGAAGCTTCATCTGTATTTACAGCCGCTCCCCATTGCTCGCATCACTGCGAGAGCTCCGCTGTGACCCCCACCCCCAGTCCACAGAAAAATTGTCTTCCATGAAACCAGTTCCTGGTGCCAAAAAGACTGAGGACTGCCACTCTAGGAGTTATCTTTGCAGACTGCATGTGATGGCAAGGAAGTTGTCCTAAATTTTGAATCCAACAGCTGTGTATTCTTGGGCAAACTGTTTTATCTCTTTTTATTTGTAAAAGTCTGTATATCTGTGAAAGGAACATTTGCCACGCAGTGTTGGGGAATGTCACCTTGCACATAGTAAGTATTCGATAAATCCAACAATCTCTCCTTTCTCTTCTCTTCTTGGTCAGATTGAGCCCTTTGAGGTGTACTTTTTTGCATCTTGTGTTTCCTGGGCCTGGGTGTTTTGAGGGAGAGGGTGAACATCCCTGGATAAGAATGCAGAGAGAGGTGCCCCGATGTCCATGGCGGCACTCCTCATTGCAGGCCCAAAGCGGAAACAGCACAGGTGTCTACCGGCTGATGAACGGGTGAAAGCAGACAGTCACAAATGGCCACACACTGTATGATTCCCAGAATAAGCAAGTCCAGAGGGACAAAGTGGATTCTAATTGTAGTTGTCTAATCTTATGAGAGGCTGGAGAGACTGGAGAGGCTGGGGGGTGGGGGATGTTGACAGCTAACAGTTATGAGATTTCTTTTGGGGATGATGAAAATCCTTTGAAGTTAGATAGTGGTGATGTTTACACAACTGTGTAAATACACTGAAAAACACTGAATTGTGCACTTTATTTTTTGAATCATATACTTTAAAAATGTGGCTCGGATAGTGTATAAATTATATCTTAATATTTTTTTAAAAGCACCCTTAGAATGATGTGGAGGGATGAGTAGCTGTGAGTTGACGGCTCAGGTGGAGCGGCACTGCTACGCCAGCGTTATCTTGCTTTGGTCTCTTCCTAAATCTCTCTTCCTTTCTCCTGTTGCCTCATGCCCAAGCAAGGGGAAGAGTCTCTTGTTGTTTAGCTCAAAGGAAATGATCAGGATTTTTCAAAGATCATTTTACTAAAAATATAAAAAAGGATGGGGAATAAATGCATGAAAGGATGGAAGTGTTCTGGACGTCATACTCCTTACTCTAGAGTAGCCACAAGCATAGTCCAACTCATGGGTCTTGAGTCCTTCCCAACCCCTGGCCCTGTCTAGGGAAACCAGCCCTGCAGTCCCCACGTGGGAGCTCTGGACCATTTCCTCCATTCCTCCTTCCCTTTCATGCGGGGCCTGAGCCCCAGCTCGTCACAGCCTAGGGGGAACAGAGGGTCCTCCCAGTGTAGAATGCCACTGTCGTCCCCTGCACATCCAGGGACCAAGGCACTGGTGGACGGGTGGAAGGGGGAAAATTCATGCAGAGTCTCAGCTCTTCATTCTACTTGCCACCCTTCCCCCACCCAGGGAAGAAGAGGCTGTTTGCTTACAGTGTTCCACAAACACTTGTTGATGGACCCGTCACCTAAGCCCCAGGAGATCATAACCTTCTGTGCTTAACAGGAGAATGTGGATATTCCTCATTCCACCTTCAATCCATAGTTTCAAAGATCACCAATTACTTTGTTAGAGTAATTTTGCTCTCTTAGCAAAATGGAGAGAAAGTAGTAATTACTCTTCTCTGGTTTTGCTTGGATGATTTACAATTTTGAGATCAAATAATACCGGACCAAGTCAAACCTATGGGTATGTTCTTGATTGATCTGAGTCCTGTGACATGACCAACTTGAGCGGAGAGGAAAAAGCCCACACGTACAAGAGAGTGGACAGGCTGCACCTCGGGGCCCCTCCAAGGCCAACCGAGTTGGGGTGGGGGTGTGTGTTTGCTTTTCCTCACCAGTCCCCACTCACCTCCAAGGGGCTTGGCTGGCATTATCTAGAGAGAGAGTGTGGGCCACGGAAACATGATCGACTTCTTTCTTCAGAGCATTAGAAGCTTATTTACAAAGCTCTCCAGTTCCTGGGTTGAAAGGGCTCACAAAAAGACCTAAGATATTCTCAAAACAATCCAGGACCCAGTCAATATTTATAAGCCGGGGCTCTGGCTCAGGTGGCTTCATGAGACTATTTGAGCTCCACTTAACTACTGTACATGGATCATCTGCGGGAGACCTCCTCCTGCCTGCCGGCTCCTCTGTCTTTATTATATTGTGCAATTGGGAATACACTTGACTTTCAAAGGCTCAACTTGTGCCATTCAAAGGAAAAATCTCCACCTTATTTTTAAGCCCTATCTCGTTCCCCTTGTTCCCCTGCAGTCTGAATAAACATTACTCAATTGCTGAAGTTACTTAAGCATCAATCATTTCCACTTCAGGGAGAACTTAAAGGGAACAAAGAGGTAACTGCACAAAAAGATTGAAATTTAACCTCCACCGCTGGGTGCTTTCCAAGCTTGTTCAGATTAGTTCATCAAAAAGAAGCCCCAGAGAACTGATGTTGCCTCAAGTTCACTGAAATTCTCTTTCTCTCAAGGATTACACTTGACTATGAAGCAAGTCATCCCAGAAGTCCCAGGCAGGTGATAAACGTGGCTAGTCCATGAGTGTTTGCTCTCCCTCCTCTTCTGGGTAGTTTCCATGAACTTTTTACATTCCTCCTCTCCTAATGCACCTGTGGCCAGCTCTCACCTGCATCTCCCTCCAGTACAACCCCCAGTTCATGGCCTTCCACAATCTCTCTTAATTCTTCCTTCTTTGCCCTCCACCCATCCCTTGAAAAAAAAAATTATCCTTTGTAGAAAACTGGACTCCAAAATCTCTACTTTTCTCATCTCGTTGACTTCTGAGATGCCATTTTTGACTCTGAGATGCAGAAGTCCTGTGCAGAGCAGGGACACTGTGTTTCCAGGTGTGGTCTCAGAGCACCTGGACTCGGCTCACCTGGGGGGCTTGCTGAGCACATAGATTTCCTGAACCCCATCCACCTCTACTGAATCAGACTTGGGGAAGGAGGCCAGGGAATCTGCACGTTAACAAGCTCACCAGGTGATACTTTGGCCCAGTGAAGTTGGGGCTCTGCGGGAGAAGCTGGGTTACCGAGGGGGCAGTCTGGCTTCGGAGTCAGAGAAACCCTTGCTGGACTCAATGCTTTGCTCCGTACTACTGGACTGATTTTTTAAACAGCTTTATTGAGATATAACACATATGCTATGAAACTCATTCATGTACTACGTACAAGTCAATGGTTTCTAGTACATTCACAGAAGTGTGCAACCATCACTACCATCCATTGTAGAACACTTTTATCACCGCAGTAGGAAACCATGTGTCTGTTAGCAGTCACTCCCCATGTACCCCCATCCCCTGGCCCTAAACAACTGCTAATTGTCTTTCTGTCTCTATGGATTTGCCTACTCTAGACATTTCATATCGATGACATCTTACAGGAAGGATGTGGCTGTTTGTGTCTGGCTTCTTTCAGTTAGCATAATGTTTTCAAGGTTCACCCATGTTGTACCATAAACCAGTACTTCATTCTTTTTACGGCTGAGTGATATTCTATTATATGGATATGCCACCTTTTACTTATCCCTTCATCTATTGATGGGCATTAGGGTTGTTTCCAGTTTTTGGCTATTGTGAACAAAGTTGGCATGAACATTTTCGTATAAGGTTTTGCACAGACGCAAACTTTCATTTCTCTTGGTTATATATGTAGGTGTGGAATTGCTGGGTCATCTGGTAACTTCATGTATAACATCTTGAGGAACTTCCAGGTTGTTTTCCAAAGCAACTACATCATTTTACATTCTTACCAGCAGTGTATAAAGGTTGCAATTTCTCCACATCCTCACCAACACCCATTATTTTTATTATAGCCATCTTAGTGGGTGTGAAGAAGTATTTCATTGTGGTTTTGATTTGCATTTCCCTAACAAATAATGATGTTGAGCATCTTCTGTGCTTATTGGCTATTTGTATATCTTCTTTAGATTAGCTGCATGATTTAGGAAGGCATTTAACCCCTCTGAAGTTCAGTTTTCTTGCCTGTAGGATGGAGTGAATGGCAAGGTGATTAAATTAAATGAGGCAATGAAGCTGGAGCCCCTGGCACATAGTAGGCACTTCACGAAGATTAACCTTTCACACCACTGATTTTGAAACACATCAACCTAGTTAGGCGGGAACCATGATTCCCAGAATTCCCTTTCCTGTAGGGTTCTGGGTTAGGACTGACCACAGGAGATAGCTGCGGGAACTTCGGGAGACACGGTGGCTCAGTAGACTTTTTGTGCTCTGAAGGCCAGCACAGTGCACTGTCACAGCTCATGCCTGCTGCCACTGCTTGCCACCTCACGTTGTTGGCACGAGGCAGCATGTGCACCTGCTGCTCTGTCCACTCCCCCTGCATCTCCTCCTTCACCTTCTGCAAGTCCTGGGCCAGGTGACTTCGCTTCTGTGGCAAAGGAAATAGTTTCTTTGGCAGATTATCCATGTAATGGAAGGTGGCTGGGACACAAGCTCGGGGTCCAGTGAGTCCTCGTGGATTCCAGCTTTTCCTTGCTCTTTTCTACTCGTATCCAACTTTTCCCTCACTGTTGGTCTTGCTGAACTAAGTCAACGTCAGGCTCAACACCAGAGGCAACAACCTTGCATAGAATTTCCCACCAGCTGTCAGTATTGTGCATGGCCCAATTCCAATGAGAAACCCCTGATTCTCCATCACACAGAGAGATTCTGCTTCTCTGATCAAACCTGTGAGCTACACTCACTGAGGGCAATTATGGGGCTTCCCCCCTCTAGAGAAGGCAGGGACTGGGATTCATGAAATTTGGCCCCCCAGAGAAAGTAAACATGGTGACCTGGGGTTCTCCCCATGTCAGTACCCTCAGGTCTCCCCAGGTGGAGGGAACCTCCACTTGCCCCTCCTGTGGGAGTTTCCTATTACTGCTATAACAAATGACCACAAGCTTAGTGGCTTCAAACAATACAAATTTACTCTCTTGCTTTTGTAGAGATCATAAATTCAAAATGGATCTCACTGGGCCCAAATCAAGGTGTTATCAGGGCCACATTCCTTTCTGGAATCTTTAGGGAAGAATCCATTTGCTTGTCTCTTCCAGCTTCTAGAGGTCGCCTGCATTCTTTGGCTTGTGGTCTCTTCCTTCCTCTTTCGAACCAGTAGGTGAGCATCTATCTGCACATCTCTCGCTCTCTTAAATGACCCTGTTGCCTCCCTTTTACATAAGGATGCTTGTGATTATTTGGGGCCCACTTGGATAAGACAGGATAATCCCCCCAACTGAAGATCTGCACAGTCCCTTTTGCCATAAGGTAACATATTCACACTTTTGAGGACTAGGACTTGCTCATCTTTGCGGGCTATTATTCTGCTGAACACATCTCCAGATGCACTTTCCCCTCCTCCTGACCCCTGCTCAGTGCCCTGAGAGACTGACCTGTGTGGACTGCTTCTCCCAGCTCTCTTGCCCTCTACTTCTGGTAGGATTTAGCCAACGAGGGGCCCCAGCAAAGGCCAGAAAACAGTGGAGTCCCTGGTTCCCTCCCCATGGGGGCCCTGTGGATGGGATGCATCGCTCTAGCAGAGGACACACTCCTAATGGCCAACTTTTCCTGCACAGCTCCAGCTCCACTTGTCCCACTTCCGTTTCCTGCCCCTCAGGCCTTGGGACAGTGACAGTCTCCCTGCTTGGCTCACCCCAAGGTCCTGCCCCATTCCTTACTGGTTTCCTTTAACCCTGCATGCACCTCCAGAAAAGTTCCTGTTGGACATGCATACAACAGCTAAAACTATAAAACTCTTAGAATACAACATAGGGATAAATATTCATGACCCTGGGTTTATTGATGGGTTGTTAGATATGACAGAAAACCACAATCAACAAAGGAAAAAGTAGACACGTTGGATTTCATCAAAATTAAAAACTTTTTTTTACATCAAAGGACACTAGCAAGAAAGTGACAAGACAACCCACAGAACAGGATAAAATATTCAAAAATCATATATCTGATAAGGGTCTAGTATCCAGAATATATAAAAAACTCTTACAAATCAACAACAATTCAATTAACACATAAGCAAAGGACTTGAAGAGGTATTTCTTCAAAGAAGACAGACAAGTGGCCAAGAAGCCCATGAAAAGATGCTCACATCCTCTGTCATTAGGGAGATGCAAATCAAAACACAATGAGATTCCACTTCGCCCACACCAGGATGGCTATAATCAAAACAGAAACAAACATACAAAAACCCCCAAGTATGGGTGAGGATGTGGGAAGAGTGGAACCCTCAGACGTTGCTGGAGGGAACGCAGAATGGTGTTGCTGCTGAAAAACAGCCTGGCAGTTCCCCAACAAGTTAAGCAGAGAATGACTGTGTGATCCAGCAATTCCACTTCTACGTATACATCCCAAACAATTGAAAACAGGTGTTCAAATGAACACTTGTGTGTGAATGTCCTGTTCCATCCCTCATGGATCTTCCAAACCAGCTCCAATTTATGAGCAGAAAACACTTGCTCTTAGATGCTCTCACAGCAGACAATGGGTGTCATTGCAGAAGAGCCAACATGTACAACCTTCAGAGGGGAGAGCCGTTCACTGTCCAGGAGCATTTATCACAATGTGACACAAAGTTCAGGGTTTCTGCCAGCCGGCTATTTCCTAACGTGCTGGAGCGGGGTACTCTTGACATGCTTAGAGAGGCCCCCAATTTATGAGGCTTTAGGAACAAAACAAGGTCAGAGGAAAATTGGCCAACCCACTGTGAGTCCAAAGTGATTTCAACTGAAATAGGTAGAAAAAACGGAGATCATAAAAAAGGGAATTTCAGATTTAGCGTCTGATGCTCCATCTCCTAAAAACAGGCAACCTCCCAGGCCCTGACCGTGGCTTTCCTTTTGCATTGTCTCTTTTTGGACTTGTTCTACCTGCCTGCGACAAACCCTCTGCTGGGAGTCACAGCACACTTGAAATGCAGCATATTCTAAATTGAATGAACTTCTTCCCATCCTCTCTTTCTTCCTCCCTTCCCTCCTCCCAGCCTCTCCTCCTCCCCTCTTCTCCCTCCTCCCATCTTTCCTTCCTTCCTCTCTCCCTCCCTCCCTCCCTCACTCCTTACTTCCTCTCCTCTTGCCATCATCGTCTTCAAACTGCTCCGCACCCTGGCCTCCCCATCTGTGACACCAGTGTTGCCATTTCCCCTCACCCTGGCTTTGAACTTCCTAGTCTCTGGCATTCACATTCCTTCCATTTCCCACAGCCCCCAGCTGCCTGCAAATGCCAATGCCAATGAATCTCTTTCTGGCTCTTCCTACTCCAGTCCACCCTAGGACCCAAAGTCCAAGTTCTCCGAAGCCTGGCTCCAAGCTACCTATCTCTTTCTACAAGCCTTCAAATCATTCCCATGAAAACGTTGAAAACTCCATTCCACTCATTCTGCATGTGATGTTTCTTGAATACCTACTTTGTGCCAGGCATGGTACTTGGGGCTGGTAGTCTAATAGTGGACAGGCCTCTTGGGGACTCATGATCCAGTAGGGGAGACAACATGACATCGTAGTACAGGTGAAAGTGCTGTAATAGGAAGAGCGTATTCTGGAACCCCAGGCTCACGGGTCAGGGAAGGGCCCCCATACTCATGAGATCTAGTCCAGGTTTCTCAGCAGGGATGTGAACTTATCTGTACCTGGCCTAGATTCCCTTCTCCAGCCTCTAGACTTGGCACACATCCTGTGAAGCACCCACTAAAGGCTCCTGCCTCTTTCCAAACAGAACACACCCTCTTACTTCTAAACAATTTTGTTCATTCTTCTTTCTCCCTGGATTATCCTTGTTCCTCACCTTCACATGTCAAACTCCTACTGAGTCTTCAAGAGCCACTTCCTCCCTGAAGCCTTTCTTGCTTTCCAGATTCACACATAATTTTCCCCGTATTGCTCTTATCATTTTCTACATGGCGTGTTGCAGTGGTCTGCATTCGTCTTCTTTGTTCCACTGAACTCAGTGGGGCAGGGACCACATTTTGTTCGTTGTTGAGAGCCCCAAAGGATCTACCCACTACGATGCTGTGCACTGAGATGAAGGTGAAAATAAGGATATAAGAGACTCAACAGGATTGTTTTTGTCTCAGGGACATTGAAACACGAATGAGCTACACATGGTAGATTTGGCCCATTCTGTGTATGTTGCTTCCTTGTCTAAAATTGTCAACTCATCTTTTCCCTCGCTGGTCCAGGAAAAAGTCAAGCCCAGTTACAGTCATCTGTGTGTCCGGGGTCTTGACCAACACCTTGTAGGTCTGCAATAAACAATTCCTGACTCCCACCAAGAGCAAACTTTCTAAGTCTTTCACATTCCTCAGACTGGATTAAAACTCTCGCAGATATAACCACATCTTTCTTTCATACATTTGGCAAAGGAGAACTTGCTTTTATTTTGGGATCATTGCTCTCTGCCATCCTTCCCAATCCATCCCTCTCCATTTCTCAAGCCACTGGCAAGCGTTCGCCTCTTAACCCAGTTCTATTTGGACTGGCCGTCAGCCCAATCCATATGACCTTCCTTCCCTTCCCTCCTCCTGCATTTGGGCCCCTCACCTTGGCTTTGCTTTGGAGAAAGTTTAAAAAGGCTCCATCCCCTTTAATCATATTCTGTTATCTTGATCAGCATTTTTATTTTGCATTGTAAGACTTTCTGCCTTGAATTCTGACCACGCTGGGGGAGGGGAGGGAGTTGGAAAGAGGATTGTTGATGATGGTGATATTTTATTATGTGTGATGCTCGTGGGTTAGACATGCAGCTTGTGAAGCTGGAGGCTGGCAGTGGGGAGGGGGAGACAACACTAAATACCATGAAGTCACAGTGCAAAATATTTTTCAAGGAGACATCAAAGACTTTTTCCATGGTGTCTTGCCTTGACCCCATTTCACACTGGCAAAACACAAACTCAAATTAAAATAAAAATACCAGGCTGGCTCCATTTAGCCAGTTGGACTGCTGGGCTAAGTGACCAATTTTATTAAAATCACCAAACGCAAACATTCCAAGATTTATTTTCCTTGCTTATAATTTTTCTGCCTTTCCACTGGTGGGCTGTTTATTTCTAATAATTTGGTAGGAAAAAACATTTGCTCATACCAGTGGAGGTCTTATATGCCAAGCTGCAAAGCAGAGCACATTTTATTGCGGAATAAAAGCCCTGGAAAACAGGCTCCAGGGGGGCCGGCTGACGGCGAGTTTACAAGCGTAGTACAATTGACGCCATTATAATTAGTTCCCCCCAAAAGTCTTATTTTTCAGGGCAGAGATCTGACTCTTTCTCTTTGCACATGAATATCTCCGGACTAGAGCAAAAACATTATGGAGGGTGAGTCATAGACCAGCTTTGGGTTTAAAGACTAACGCAGATCCTATAAATCTAACCCACATTCTTTTACTGGGAATGACTGACTTTTATGAAAACCAAGGATTGTAAATCAGAAAACTAAATAGCTTACTTTGCAGCAGATAAACACAGATTTATGTAGTGATTGAGCCCTGAGTTAACCCTTTCATGGTGCCACGGGGTGGAGGGGGGTGCGGTGGGGGTCGCTTACATCCAGCACTGGGGTTTCTTTCTAAAAGCTGGAGTGTGCAGAGGAGACCTGCCACATGTCTTCTCCAGCAGACTGAGGGGGCTTCCTACTGATCCATCTCAGCCGGATGCCCATTAAACTGCCAGGATTTGGCCCCCAGCTATTTCAGAGGACAATCCCCAACTTGAAGTGACACACACCCCAGAGCTAACCTAGAAGGGGTTTCTGTGCGGGGGGCTTGTGTGTGAGCTCCTGTAGCCTGGCCTTCTAATCCCTGGATGTGTGACCTCTGACAAGGCACCAAACTTGCCTGGACCTCGCCCTGCTCATCTGCAAAATGGTGCAGCTGGCACGTCCTAAGGATTAAATACGACGACTTTGGAAGGTGCTTAAAACAGTGCTGAACTCACAGTAGCACTCAGGACTCACTGGCCGGTATTATTACTATTGCTAGAACACTGCTTATGTAGATCAGGCTGCTCAGGCTAACGTGGACGCGAGTCACCGAGGGATCTAATTAAAGTGCAGCTCGGATCGCGCCGCGCGAGGCTCAGCGTTTCCAACACGCTGCCAGGTGCAGCTGAGGCTGCCGGCGCCGCACGGCCGGGGAGCAGTGTAGGTGCCGGGCTCGGAAACTCAAACCGTTTTCGTTCAATGCTCATCACAATGGCCTCTGCCAGGGGCAGGCCAAGCGTTCGTTATTCTCGCCATCGACCGGCCCCTTGGCAGAGAGACGGGTCCTTCCGTGTGTCCCAGTCCTCTGGGGCCCTGCGGCGCGCCCCCTCCCGCGGTGGCCCCCGCGTGTCGGCCCCGTCCCAGGCCGCGGCCGGTGGGCCTGGCGCGCTTCTGTGTTTAAACCCGGCCTGTCCTAGCGCTGCCCACTTAAGCTTTAAAGGGAAACAGGACCCGCCGAGCCCCGGAGGGAGGCAGAGGGCATCTATCATTTTTATGTGGCATTTCAAAGGGGGAGGCTCCTCGGCAGCGCAGACAAAGGCCCGCGGCGGGTTAATGGAGAACCCCCTTTTAATCATTAACGCTTAATACTAAACATGCCTGGAGGGGCAGGCCCGACTGGGTGGGGGCGGAGGGCGCCTGGGAGGCCCAGGCTCAGCCCTCAGGGGGGCTCAGGGCTTTCGAGGGTGTCTGTCGTTGGACCCATCTTTGCAGAGGGGCTTCCTGCTGCAGTGAGCGAGGGTGGGAGCCCGAGAATCAGGGGGCGGGGTGCTACCGAGGGGGCACTGAACCGGAACGGGGGCCTTTCCCCTGGCTCACCTTGCCAGGGAAGGTGGGGCATTAGTTCACTTTCCAGGCCAGACCTGAGACCCTGGTGAGTAAACAGCGCAGATCCAGGCACACCTGGCCGGTGGCGCCCTGCCAGCCTGGGGCCGCCTCCCTTTGCCCAGGCTGCGGCATCCCCAGGCTCTGTGGGGCACCGCTCCCTCCACCTCCAGCACCCAGGCATTCCTCTGACATCTGCAGGTCCCCCTGCCTCCTGTCCCAAGCTGTGGCCCCCAGCTCTCCACCCTTATCTCATTTTAATCATTTACCTGGGACTTGGAATAAGCTGCCTCCTTCGGTGTTTTCCCAAGTGCTTGGACAAAGCCTTGAATCACGGTGAGAAAGCCATTTCCTTCCCAGCGCCCCTCCAAACCTGAGGAGCAGGAGCAGAAAGCACGGCCAGCGCAGCTTTGACCCCTGCGGTCACTTGTTCAGCCTCTTCTGAACAGCAGGGAGCAGGCCTCAGGCCCAGGCCCTAAACTGACCCTGGTTTCTGGCTAGAATTTAATAAGCACGGTCGTGTGTTCACTGCATTTCTACTTATTTTTAACTTTTTTTTTTGGTATTGGAACTTAGCCCCATAAGTGATGTTAGCTGGATGTAAAACTGACTCATCACAAACAGAATCACCTGTGAAGCCAGAACCCAGATGGAGAAACAGAATTTTCTGGGCTCCTGGAAGCCCCTCTCCCTGTCCCTTTCCACCCCACAAAGGGTAATCACTCTCCTGACTTCTAACAGCCAGGTTGGTTTTGCCATCAGTCATGTAAATGGAGGCACCTGGGCTCCAGTTTCTCCCCCTCAAGCTGTTGTTGGTGAGATTCATCCTTGCTCCGTTGTGTGTAGTTGTAGATGTTCCTTCTCGCTGCTGAGGAGTATTTATTTATTTTTAAGGTGACTTTCTATATGTAATACAGATACTGGCTTCCTATTTACCTCTATTACCTTTTTCAAATTATTAAAGTAAAGAATAAAACAAATAGATTTCATTTAAAAAGTCAAACAATAGTACTGGTGGGACACATATGTGGCAACAGTAGTGAAGATGATGCATGAATTGTGAAGATGTGGCATTCCGGACCTGCTAATTTAGGGTGTTGGCGTTTCTAACCCTGAGCCCACGCCCAGCTTGGCCCAGTTTTAAACCTTATCCAATGGGAGCTTACTAAAACCTCCCGGGGTAGCTGTTTTTCAGCTCCCTTGCAGGCCAGACACCACAGTGGCGTCCCCCACTCAGAGCCCCTGGTATGTCTTAGAAAGATAGGGGGTGGGATGGGGGAGTGAGCACACAGGTGTGGGCTCTGGGACCTCTCCCAAAGCCCCCTTGCAACAAAGGGGGATGGACCTGCCCCAGGGCTCCCAGGACTTGGTGCTGACCTTTCCTCCTCCCCGTGGGAAAATTCCCCAGGAGGAGATAAGATCAGGGTGGTTAGGGCCTTGTCAGGGGGTGGGCTCTGCGCCTGTGCCTGAGTCGCAGGATAGAGGGAAACAGTTCAGATCTGGTTTAAGCCACGTGCCCCCCAGGGCTCTCTCGCCATCTGGAGTTTCTGCAAATCCTGCTCCAGTTTCCCTGCTGAGGGAGAGACCCTCCTGGAAATAGCACCCCACCAGGATCCCCTGGGGGCTGGAAGCGAAGGATGCCTGGGAGAAACTTGAGCCCCTGCCTTGGACTCAATTAGGTGTAGATTCCCACATTTCTCTCCCAAGAGAGGAAAAGTAATTCACAAACCCTAAGGAGAGGTGATACTAATTTGTTTACCTTCAGATAGTGCTTTGAAAGTCCTGTTGACTCATTAATCTTGGAGATCTGATCACCCAGCAGTTGATGGCCCACACTTAGGAGGCTCAGAAGAAAGACTTCTGCTCTCTCCTGACAAATCCAGATTCCAATCCCAGCTCCCCTGTCCCTTCATAGTTATGTGACCTTTTGAAAGTCCCATAAACCCTCTCCACCTTAATTTCCTGATCCTTAATGTGAAACTAATAATACTCTTGCAGGGCAGTGGTGGGGATTAAATGGACCATCCAAGCATTTGGCACAGAAGCAGCTCAGTAAGTGGCATTGGGCTCCATTGGTGCATAAAGAGGAGTGGAAAAGTCTGGAATCACTTGGTTCTAACCCCAATTTTGGGTGCTTCTTCATTTAAGTTCAGTTTTTTTCTTTGAATAGAAGAGAGAAATAAGAGAAAAAGACAGAGCTCTGTTGCACCAAGGGTGACTGGCTGGTTTAGGGTCTCGGGTTCCACCCGCAGCACGGTCCTCTGGGGACTTATTTATTTCCAATGAAGTCTTCGAGATGTTTCCAAAGGGCTATCTCAGCACTCTCAGCAAAGGCCCCAGAGCAGGATTCTAGCAAATACTCACTAAAGGATTGTGTCTCTACTACTTGGGAAAACTTACTCTCTGCTCTCTAAGAGCCACACATTTTACTATGAGACTTGCAAACATTATTCAACATTTCTGATGCTTGAAAAAAACCTCCTAATTAAATTTCAAACATTTTATGGGCAACACTTGGGTTTTCCTGTCTTGAACTGAGAGTGACCAACTGGATCTGATTTGCCTGGGACTCTCTTGGTTTTAGCACTGAAAATTCCACATCCCGGGACTGTTTCGGTTTTAAAACTAAAAGTTCCACATTTCAGAAACACCCTGAGTCCCAGACAAACCAGGACAATTGGTCACCCTCCTTAAATTGTTTCATCACATTCTGCTCTGGTCTGCCTCACCCTAATTATATAGCTATGGTTATTGAGCAGAGACGGTGCTAAGCACATTTTCAACATGATTTCACTCAACTTTCCTAATAATCCTATGAGTTAAATATTATTATTATTGAAATCAACATAATTCCCTGTTCTTGTGCTAAACAATACTGCGACAAAGCATGCTCTCCAGTTTTTTTGTGCTAAAACAAAACTGGGACTAGGCAAAAATTAGTCTAGCTGCTTGCTCCAGGAAATACTTGCTGCTGGAAGTCGAAGCTGCTAACCTGTTTTCCTGCTTGCTCACCAGCACTCACGCTAAGACCCTCGCCTCACTGTGCTCACCAGTTAAAAGGTCTTATGTCATAGACCATAGACACAAGACCAGTCCCAACCCATCTTTCAAGAACGGCCTTAAAATCACATAGATCAGAACTTCAAACCCTGTCAAGAACCTCCTCCACCTTCTACCTTCTGAGACCACTAAGACTGTGAAGATAGTGGGCGTCCTGCCCTCTAACGAACTTTCCTGATGTTCCCTTTGAAAAGTCAACAGTCGGCATTATTTCCCCAATTTTAGTGATGAGGCATCTGAAGCTCAGAGAGATGAGGCATCTTTTCCAATGAGCACTGAGTATCTCCTGCTTTGAGGCCCTACGATGTGCTGGATATGGTGCTGAATACCTTATGTGGTTATGTCATTCAATCTTGACAATAATTCTGAGTGTTTTGCCTTGCTGTGTATGAGGCTACTGAGGTTGAGAGAGATGAAGTAACTTGTTGAAAGTAACACAGGGTAAGTGACAGCACAGGGGACAGAGCCTGTTCAAACGTCCCTAGAGACTCCCTAAAACTGCAGAATACAGCTCTCCTTCCTTAGTTGGGGGTTCAAGGCCCTCCTTGGCTGGCCTCCACCTCCCTTCACTGACTCTTCCATCCACTCAAACCAGGCTGTTTTGTGTCCCTAGCCTGGCTCCGGGGTTCTAGCATCCTTCCACCTGCACCGTCTTCTCTCAGCCCACCTGGCTCCAGCCCACCTGGCCACATCAGCCATCCTGAGCCTTCCCATTCTCCAGCTTCCATCCACTCCCACGCTCTGCTTTTAATGTTGCCCTCTTTACCTCCTCCTATACTCGTGGCTGCTCTTCTCAAGAAGGCTGTGAGCACACATAGGAGCAAACTGATCAATCTGGACTCCACAACCCAACCCTCTGCTCTATGGGGCTCTCAGACTCCAGACCACCATTCCCCTGCCCTAACCAGCCCAGGGCCAGGGACCAGACACCTAGGTACAGCCCTACACTCCAGAGCCCACTGGAATTATTCAAACTAGCCAACCCTACACCTGCTTAGCCCACCTTGCCATTTGTTCCCTTGGAAACCACAGGAAAGGCTCTTGCTCAGGCATCCCTGACTGACCCCAGTGTGTCTCCAAGGGTCCCCCACACCCCTGTGCTGTGGCCTGCCCTCTTCTCTTGGGATCTGTGCATATAACAAACTCTCTTTTCAATGGCAGTCATCTCCTGATCTGTTGACCAAACCATACCTGAATAATAAAACTTAATTGTAAAATAACTGTGTCCAAGGGACAGAGGGCAGCTCTGGTCCTGTGGGTCCCAGCTGATGAAAGCCAAGTGTGACCATGTGGCCAGTCCTATAGGATCCCTGCTCTGTGGCCCTGGAGCTGAAGCAGCACCCTTTGTGACACAGCCAGGTTGGGTCAGGCTGGCTGAAGCTGGAGGCTGCTGGCAGGGGTCCCTCATGCAAAACCACCCATTCCAGGGGGGCTGCAAGCTGGTTTTCTGCCCAAGTCCATAAAGGTCCAAACCAACTACAGTCATTGTTCAGCTTTGCACCCAGCCAGTGACCGCTGAGCTCTGCTGTGGGTGGACATAGCCCCTCCCTCATGGGGCCCCAGGGGGAAGGCAGCCCACGCAGCAGCTACCCCATGTCTGTCTCAGGAGCCTGGGGCAGGGGCTGCATGTCTGCATTGACTAGGAGCGGGGACCCAGGTGAGAGCAGGCTGGCTTTGTAGTTAGAATTCCTCTGTTCCAGCTCAGCCCACTCTGGCCAGGCTGGTGATCCTGAGGATGGCCACGGGATCTCTATTTTGTTTCCATATCTGTAAAATGGAGCAGTTCTACTCAGTGCTCTGCATGACAGGATTACAGAAGGCCAAAAAGATAATGTGGAAGAAAGGCCTTGGCAACAGAGAAAAGGGGCTGGTTTTAATCTTATTTCCAATAACTCATAATGGCTTTGCAGGTTTGCTTTTGTAACTGCAGCCTAATTGTTTTTCACTTAAAAAATTTAACATTCAGTTAAATTCACTCTTTTTAGTATATATTCTAGGTGTACAGTTGTGCAGCCACGAGCACACTAAGATCCAAAACAGCTGCCCCTCCCCAAACATTCCCTTATGCCTCCCTTTGTAGTCAACCCCTTTCCTCACTCCCAACCCCTGACAGCCACTGCCTTGTGTCCTAGCCCTATAATTTTGGCTTTTGCTGAATGTTGCATAAATGGAATTGCACAGTATATGGCCTTTTGAGACTAGACTCTTTCACTTAACATTGTGCATTCGAGATTCATCCCAGCTGTTGTGTATATCAGTGCTCTGTCCCTTTTTATTGTTCAGTAGTATTCTACTGTCTGGATGGAAGAGTTTGGCACAAGGGATTTTTACCAGTTGAAGGACATTTGGGTTATTTCCAGTTTGGGGCAATTATGATTAAAGCTACTATAAACATTTATGTTCAGGGTTTTATGTGAACATAAGTTTCATTTAACTTGGGTAAACACCTAGGAGTGGAACTGATGAGTCATAGGATAGATGTATGTTTAACTATGTAAGAAACTGCCTAACTGTTTCCCGAGGCGGCTGTACCATTGTCATTCCCACCAGCAATGTCCCCTGCCCGACACTTGGTGTTGTCAGTTTTCTTTCTTTTTTTCTTCTTAGTCATTGCAACAGGTGTGTATGACCTTGAAGTTTAAGATGAGGGTGGTGTATTAACTTGCTAGGGCTGCCGTAATAAAATGCCACAGAATGAGTGGCTTAAACAACAGATTGATTTTCTCAGTTCTAGAGGCCAGAAGTCCAAAATCAGGGTGTCGGCAGGGTTAGTTTCTCCCGAGGCCTCTCTCCTTGGCTCGTAGATGGCCACGATTCCACTGTTTTCACATGCGTGTCACTCTGGACACGTTTCCGTTGTCTCTCCATTTGTCCAAACGGCCTCTTCTTATAAGGACACCAGTCATATTGAATTAGGGCCCACCCTAAAGGCCTCATGTTAACTTAATTACCTCTTTTAAGACCGTATCTTCCAATGCAGTTAAATTCTAAGGTATTGAGAGTTAGGACTTCAACATATAAATGTTGTGGGTGAGGGGGTGACATAATTTAGCCCGTAACACATGGTGTATATACCTCTCAGCCCAAACACACAAAGTGGGAACACAAGTGAGCGAGTGACCTTTATGTGGGGAAGGTAGAGAAAATTTCTTAAGTCCATATAGCTCAGAGTAGAGTCCATCACCTCGGGACAAAGTGCTGGAAGCATCCTTCCATCAGATGTGTGCAGAAGGCACAGGATATGGAATGAAACCCCAGCTCTGGTCCCAACTCTGCCATTTCCTGGCTACAGAACCTTGAGTGGGTCCCCTCTTCTCAAAGATACATTGTTTGTAATGGGAGGGGGAATGATAACAGTCTTGGGGCTTGGTGGTAAGGAGTTAAGAAGATAATTCTTGTGTAGCAGTTCCACCAGCTGACATTTGTGAGAAGTACAACTTCCTTTATTTTTTTCTAATTTATTTTTGCTTCTTTTTAGCTGAGCTGTAGGGAAACTTTTGGCATTTTCCCCACCTCCTGGGGTTTGTATTAAAGTCTAAGTGCTTAGTAAATGTCAGCAGTTGGATTTAAAGATTCGAGGTAAAATTGGCTACTGGAGACTCAAATGTGCTCATAGATTTGTACGTGATTAGAAAACTGTCAAGTGCTGTAGAAAGTCTCCATTGGGATTATTTGCCAAAGGTCTCAGATGTCTTCACCACCCTGCCTCTTTGCATGAGCTAAATTCACCCTCTGTTATAGACTCAATATTTGTCCCCCTCAAAATCATATGTGGAAATCCTGAGCCCCAATGTGATGGTATTAAGAGGTGGAGCCTTTGGGAGGTGATTAGGTCATGAGGGTGGAGCCCCCATGAATGGGATTAGTGGCCTTTTAAGATGGCACATGAGAGCTTCCTCTTTCTGCTGCCACCAGGTGAGGACCCCGCAAGACAACAGTCATCTGAAAAACCAGGAAGAGGGACCTCACCAGAACCTGACCATGCTGGTGCCCTGATCTCAGACTTCCCAGCCCCCAGAACGGTCAGCAATAAATTTCTGTTGTTTAAGTCACTCAGTCTATGATAATTTGTTATAGCAGCCTGAACACATACTCTCTTCACCTGCATTTCTAAAGGAAATATGTATATGGGCAAGAACCATCCCTGTCCTAGAGGAGTTAGCATGGACCAGGGGAGGCAAGGTGGATAGAGCAATAAGCAAATAGCAAAATAGAGTGAAGTCTTCTTACCCCAGAAAAAAACCAAGTGAGCGATCTTAGAGAAGAGTGATTTAAGCAGGGGTGGCTTGAATTTCAAGCAGAGCTACTCCTTGAGCGTCTCTAGACTACGGAGAGTATTAAAGGCAATGGAAGCAACATGGGCAAAGGTGGGGAGGTGGGGAAGGGAAGAGCACACACAGAGAACCAGGGTGGAGACATGTTTGGAAAGAAGGAAAATGTAGAGAGAAAAACCAAGAAGGAAGCTGTGGCATGAGTGCCAGGTCAGGCATCTAGACACACTTTCTTAGGCAACAGTAACCAACACCAGTTTTTACGTAACAATGTTCCTCACCTAAATTGGGTTTTTGGAAGATAACCCTCTGGCATCTAAGAGAGTGGACTAAAGGGGGAACAGCTTTACAGGTGGCCCAGATGGAGGGGATGCCAGTGGTTCAGAGAAGAGCTAGGGGGAGCCAGTCCTGGTGGAGGTGGTGGGGACAGGGACATCAGGGAGGTGGGGGTGGCTGGCCAGGGCTGGAACGTGGGTGGGGAGAAGAGGACAGAGCTCCAGAGGTTCCTTTGCTGTTGTATTCTTTTTCTATTGCTGCTGTTACAAATTCCTACAAACGTTGTGTCTTTAAACAACACCAACTTACTATCGTACAGTTCTGTAGGTCAGAATTTCAACAGGTCTTGCTGGGCTACAATCAAGGTGTCACAGGCTGCATCCCATTCGGGAGGCTCTAGGGGAAAATCCCTTTCTTTGTTTCTGTCCAGCTTCTAGAGGCTTCCCGCATTCCATTTCCCATGGCCCCTTCTTCCATCTTCAAAGCCAGCGTCTCCCTAACCCTCCTTCTGCAGTCACATCTCCCTCTGACCCCAGCGGGGAAATGCTTTCCGATTTTAATGCCCATGTGGTTAGAGTGGGCCCATCTGGACACTCTAAGATAACCTCCCCAGCTCAAGTTCTTCATTTAACCACATCTGCAAAGTCCCCTTTGCCACATGGGGCTACATGGTCACAGCTTCCAGGGATTAGAATGTGTATATCTTTGGGGTTGTTGTGTTTCCTACCACATTCATTTAGTCACAAGCTCTAAATCCAGGCAGGAACACCTCTCCCCTGGACACTGCTGCCTTGGTCCTTTGTCCTCTGTAATAATTAGACTCTGAATTTCCGGATTAGTCTTCTTTCTCCAGGCATTCAGCACAAGTGGTCAGCTCCAAACCCATCTCTCTCCAGCTACTCCTCTTCCTCCTCCTAAATAACATGATTTTTTGCCTCATTCCCCTTCTCTTGGGCTCCTGCTCTCATTCCGACCTCTCTGTCTCTGCCCACATTTCCCGTTCCCCAGACTGGCAGCTGCCTCCAAGCCCCCTGGCTCTTAGTGATCAACCTTCATACATCTGGCATGTGGAACGAACTTCCTTAGACAAGCTTCTCTGCACCCCCTAGGACAGCCTCCTGCAGACATGTCCTGCCCTTGCCCGGGCGGGGTCATCACTCTGACAGGTACTTGGCACTCGGGGACCTGCCACATGCAGAAGGGAGACTCTCTCTCCTTCCCCACACAGTTGCTGCCACCTCCCAGGCTTGGAGGACTCAGTGTCAGCTCCAGAACTCCCAGCATTCAGGAGTTCATAACTGAGGAGACTATTTCCTCAGGACGAGACTGGGGCTCCTGTCTGTCAAGCGAGCCCGATCAGAGCATGTTTTATTTTTCAAAGCCACAGGAGCAAGAAGTATAGAGTTAAAGCCAACAGCTTAGCCCTGACCACAATATTGGGTTGTGTTTGTCCCCAGACTATACACAAACGTGCCCTTCCCTTGCACACTGGAGTGCCTGCCAGGGCCGCATTCCGAGTCCTGCAGTCAGCTCAGCCCGAGGTGGCAAAACAAACACACATGGCGATTCTGCAGAGAAGAGCTGCCTGGGGCATCTGGGCCAAGGTTTTATTTGAAGAAATGTGGGAGAGTTTGTGGCACTCTCCCCAAATTTCCTGCAAACACAGCATTCAGGGCTGGGAGAACTGGATGGGGACAAGTCACCCCTGCAGAGCTACCTGCCACCTCCTTCCTGTAGGGACCCTCAGCTCCAAACAAACCAGGCACCTGTCACCACCCACAGGCCTGGCCTTCTCCCTCCTCCACAGCTCTGCTCACCTGCTTTCCCCTCCATGCCGTTCAGTAACGCTCTCCTGACACTGTGGTCTTCCTGGTCCAGGGCTGGGCAACAGGCACCCAGAGATGAGGAAGAGGCCAAGCCAGCACCTTGGTACCTTGAGACCTCACAGTCCAGGGGAGAGACTTAGACAGACCAATATGATGCAATGTGCTCAGGGCCAAGATGGTGGGACACAGCCTGGAGGGTAGAGAGGCAATCAGGGGAGGCTTCCGGAAGGAGAGATCTGAGCTAAAGGGAGGCTGGCCAAGCAGAGGGAATGGAGGGAACACTATCTGGACACCATTCTTCCCTGGGTCTTGTCACCTTCAAACCCAACACACATGCAGCTCTGTGTAGGCCCCTGGTATGTGCAGCTCTGCGTAGCAATGTGTTCATCGTCTCCTTGGCATGACTGGACTCTGTGTGTGTGTGTGTGTGTGTACATGTGTATGTGTGAGAGAGAGATGGAGATCTATACTCTCCTACCCTCTGTGCTCTCCCCAGAGTCCTCCCTCTTAAAGCTTGTTGAGCAAATACCAATGACTATTTCTGCAGCTCCGCCCTCGGAGCCACATGTTTTGTCTCAAGCCTGGGCTCCAACGCAGGCTCTGCCCCTTCCCCGCTCTGTTCCCTCAATGGTAAAATGTAGGCAATCATGGCATTGGCCTCAAGGGTTCTTGTGGTGACCATGTCAAATGGTGGATACATGCAAAACACTCAGCAAGTGCCTGGCACACAGAAAGTGCTAAATAAGTGGTAGCTGTTATTATTCTTGGTGGTATTCTAAAGCTCCCAGAGCCACTGTGCCAAGGCACTGGCTGGGATTCAGGAGGCCCCAGGGCACAGTGAAAAAAATCTCCCATTTGAAGGCAAGGTCCTGGGAGTGAGTCCTGCCCTAGCCGTGTGACTGCATGCTGGTGCCTGGGAGGAACCAAGTCTTCTGTGGAGTGGCCAGCCAGTCCTGATGCTCTTGGAGCATTCCCAGAACAGTGCTCTACTTCCCCACTGCTTTCTCCCCAAAGCGCCCAGGTCCCCCATCCGCCCCTGCTTTGGAGCCATGGACACTGGGCCCAGGGAGCCCCTCAGCTTCCTCCACACACCCACCCCCAGCATGGCAGCAGGTAGCCGCAGCATTTACAGCTGCCTTTCCCCACCTTGGCCTCTGCCTTTGAAGGTGGGGCCTGAGCCCAGTGCTGCTCCATGGGGGCTCTCGGCTCCCTCCCACTTGGCTGCTGAGAGTCTTCCTAAAACCCACAGACGCTGAGGAGCTGCCGAGTCCTCAGGGAAAGGCTGCGGCAGGTGGTACCCAGGCAGGCACTGAGCCTGGCACCTGTGCATACATGCCTTTGGAATCCTGGATCCAAATCCCAGCATTGTCCTTCCAAGTCACAAATCCCTAAAGAAGTCACTCGACCTTTCAGAGTCTCTGTTTCCCGACTGTCAAATTGAGAAAATAATAGTGCTTGTCCCCCTGGATTGGTGACTGTGAGAATTACGTGATGTTTGCCCTCAGCCCAGTGTCTGGCCCATGTCAAGGCTATAAATGTTTTCTTAAAAAAGACCATGCGAGCCAGCCGTGGTGGCTGACACCTGTAATCCCAGCTACTTGGGAGGCTGAGGCAGGAGGATCACTTGAGACCAGGAGTTCAGGAACAGCCTTGGCAACATAGGGAGACCCCATCTCTAAAAACACAAACAAATCAACAACAACAAAAACCCTATGCAATTAGCCCAAAGCCATCATTCAAGTTATGGAAGCAAAGAGTGCCCAAGATGGGCCATCTCTCGAACCACAAGTGGCTCTCTTTACAGATTGGCTTGGGGACCCAGGAAGGTAGGAGACACGAAATAGACCAGAGAAGATGCTACCTGGGCCTGCAGGAGAGCGAGGGCTGCAGATGTGGCATGTGGGTCTCAAAGGACCCAGGCAGGGGAGGAGGTGTGTGCACTCAGCATGGAGGAGAAGGGGCCTGGCTGGGGGCTTCCCTCAGAGCGGGAATCCCTGAGCCTGGCCCCAGCTGCAGTGCAGAGCACAGGGCACTGAGGAAGCTCAGAGGCAACTTCTTATCTCACTCATGTGGTCGGGGGCCCAGCTGTCTACAGAAAGTTTGGGAACTACTTGCCAGAGACCAGACTCACATTGGATGGATGCATGGTAGCTTGAGTAGCAATCCAGTTCAACTCCAGGGGAGGGTCGGGGAGGAAACATGGCTGAGATGGTTCAGGGTCCTCTGGGCTGCCGTGCTGGGAGCAAAGTGTTTGCTGTGGTCGCTGCAGTGACTGGAACCACTGACCTCCATGGGCAGCCTCTCTGTTTGTGCTCCCACTTTGGGGGAGCTGCTCTTTTCCTCTGTCCTGGGACTTTTGTGGGAGAGGACCCTGGCCTCCTCGACTCGACCCTGAAGGGGTCAAGGGCAGATTCAGCACCAGGGAGAGGAAAGGAAGCCTTGGTTCTCAGGGGCCACATGAGAGGCTCAGGGTGAAGCCCGTGGGAGCCCCCCACCCGGAAAGCCTGCCCAGCCCCTGCACAACTCTCTCTGGGGCCCCAGACTGTGGAGGGGATAACGGCTGGTTAAGGGAGCAGCGGTTTCTCATCCCAGGCCTTGGCCAATTTAATTTGCTTCCACCACAGCACGGTTTGGAGTGAAAGAAAGTGGGCTGCAGACACGGGAGGCAGAGGAGAGGTCCAGGGAGAAGGGTGGGTGATGGGCTTCCCGCCCTTTGGGTCACTGCTGAGTGCCACCTCCTCTGAGAAGCCTTCCTGCCCCAGATTTTTGCATCGCCAAGGGCTGTTTCCTCCATGGCACTCCTTACCATTTGTTGTTACATATTTATTGACTCCTTTGTTCTCCAGAACAGAAGCAGCTCTTGAAGGCAGGGCCTGGTGTACCTGGTCTCTGCTGTATCCCTGATGGATCACTAGAGGGCGCAGAGGACAAAAGGCTTCAGAGAAAGGCCAGGGCATTGACATTCTGGGGACAGGAGATGCAGGGACAGAGTTCTGTCCTGCAAAGTGGAACCTGGCAGCAGAGTGAGGAGAGTGTGGAGCTCAGGAGACAAGCTCGGAGGCCGCTGCCATGGGCCAGCTGTGCCTCTGAACTGAGGAGGGGCCTTGGCCCACCAGAGAGGAGACGGGAGCATCTTCCAGCCTGTGGCTCCAACATGGAGGGGCCTGTGGATGGGGGAGGAGGTGCTGCTGGAAGTCACAGCATGTTTCATTTCCTTTCATTAACTGGGTAGTGCCATTCCCCGGGGGGACCGGGGCTGCGTGGAGTGAGATAGGAGTGGTCGGAACATGTGCTTGAAGCTACTGTGATTCTAAAAAGCATCATAGAGACAGATTCTCACCATAGAGGCTCATCCTGCAACACTGGGGCTGTGACTTGCTTTCAAATTCCGAGGCTTCTCTTTGTCCTGGTCACCCAAAGCAGAGGCATCGAGGAGAGGGATGAGTGGCCAGTGCTCCTGTTGCCTTTGGGGCCCCATTAGTCTCCTCTCAGGGGCTTTGAGTTGGCTGCCAGCAGAGCACACATCTCCCTGCCACCAGGAGGCCATAGCAAGTCCCCGCAAGACCCACTGAAAGCTGAAGGTTGTTAGTTTTAGGTTCCCACCAGCACCTCCAAGAAAGCCTGTCAGGCTGAGGGCTTGTGCTGCCGTCTGCTGCTGCTGGTGTCAAAGATAAAGATCCAGGACAAGGGGCCAAAAGGGGAGTGAGGTCAGAGACGAGGACAGCTAGGAAGGCTGCCCACAGAGCCACGGCCCTCAGGCTGGTCCCTTTCTGGAATCTGCGACACAACTGCCTTCTGTGAGCTGCAGCCTCCTCTGAGCGTGGAATCGCGTGGACTCACGTAGCCCTGCCTGGCCTGCTGGGGTCCCGTCCTCACAACCCTTGTCATAACTTGAAATGATTTAAGCTTTGGCTTGTTCCAAGCAAAATGTCAAGGAGCTGGGTCTTAAACAAATTCCCCTTGTCCTTCACTGGCCCCTTGCACTTCCAACTTGGGTTGTCTACTCTCTGCTTGTACAGAGAGTAGACACTGGCCCTAGACCACTCACCCCCTTCCTTTCTCTTCCTCCCATCCATTAAAAATGCAAACGTCCTGTGTTGAGTACAGGCCTGTCAAACAAACTCACAGACAAAAAAATCATCACTGTGGGTGGCTTCAAGACTGTGTGGCTGCCAGAGCTGCCTGAGTCACCCAGGATGGTGGACTTCCTCGGGGGAGGGCAGGCTGCTACCTGGGCTCCTGTTCTGGAACAGTGGGTGGGCTGCCTTCATGCTGGGCTTGAACACGTCATCTTTTCACTGATTCCTCACCACCATCCTGAGAGGTGCACCTGTTATCCCCACTGTACAGGTCAGCAAACGGAAGCTCCAAAAAGTCACATGTCTTTCCCAATGCCACCCTCCTTACCAGGGACTGAGTGAGGATTTGGGTACGAGTTGGATCCCAGCACCCCTTTTCTCTTCCAAGCATTAAGCCGCAAAGCCCCTACAGGAAGCTCTCCAGCAATGGTAGCAGCCACTAATGCTACGGGGCACGCAGTCTAATAAGGGGACAAAATATTTGAAACCAGTACTGACCTGGAGAATTTTATTGTCAGAAGGCCACTTGCAGGGGGTTGTACAGGTCCGGAATCTCCCTGTGACTCCCTGAGGAGCCTGCTGCCACCTCACCACTTGGGCTCAGGCGGCCCCTCCTTGCTTCTGCCAGGCCAGGACTGCCAGCTGGCATCTCCTTCAACCCATCTCACCCCCACTTCTTCATGCCCACGTGATTCACACCTCTCCTCCCTCCCCTCTGGCTGCCTTGCTAGGCACACCTGTGTTTCTGGACCCTGTCTCCATTCTGGTTCTCTACAAGCCAAGTCTAGATCTCTGGCACCAGTTGTTGCTGCCAAGGGGCTTCTCAGAGACTGGAAGCGCCAAGTGCAGGCGTCTTTGTCCCAGGACTGTGTCTGCAATGCCATCTGCTGAGCTCTGCTCCCAGAGGTTCCATTCTGTGAACTACATCAGGTCCCAGGAACTTGCATCTAGACAGTCTCCCCAGGGGACTCTGATGCTGGTGGTCTGGGCACTGCCCCTGCAGGAGCTCTGAATGACACCAATGCAGAACAAGCATTTCAAATGAAAATGCAAGCTTTTCAAATGAAAAAGGAGGTGGAAAAAGCCACTTAGAGATGTGCTGTGCGGGGCTGGACAGGGATGTGGGGTGTGGGTGGGCGCTGGGAACAATTGTATATGAAGCTCTGACTGGGAGCTGGTTATTTTAGATATCGCATCACCTTTGGGCTTCAAAGCAGACTTGCAAGAGAAACCTCATTAGCTCTTTTCACAAAAGAGGGAAACTGAGGCAAGAAACATACCCAAATTTTTATGGGCTGTCAGTGAAATTCCAGAATTTGAAGCTATGTCTGCCTGATTCCAGAAGCTTTCACAACCTACCTTGCTCTGCCGATGACTGAGCCGGTTCCAGCTGCCAGCTGTCTTCATACAGGGACTGGCATAGAGTCAGTGTTCAAAGCATACCTATTAGACGAACAAAGGACGAATGAATGAATGAACGAGAGAACAAACCTGTTTTAAGATTATGGAAACTAGCCCAAGAGGTTCCCTCTATGACCTCATGCCCAAACTTCCCCTCCCATAGTTGCTTTAATCTGAAAGTTGACCCCGCTAAATGTGCCCAGTTGATAAGGCCGTGCAGCTCACCTGCACCTGTTATCAGCAACCTGAGTCCAAACAGGAAGCGGGGCTGAGATAAGGCCGAGGAAGGCCATGCCTGGAATCTTTACCAGGCTGGAATTAGCCATTTAATTTGATGCCACAAATATCTATTGAGTACCTCCTAAGTGCCATGCTCTGTCCTAGGCTCTGAGGATAAGGCAGGACAACAGACAGCCCTGCCCTTGCGTGGCTTATAATCTACTGGGGAAGGAAGGCAGACGTCAAATGGGATGAATGATATGAAAAGGGAAACCAGGTGGTCGCAGTAAACCTCTCTGGGGACATGCCCTGGAGGCTGGGACCTGAGAGGGGAGCAGTTGTGACGGGAGGGGAGCTGCCCACCTCTCCTCCCGTCATAACCGCCCCAGAGCAAAAAGGAGCTTGTTGTTTCCGTTTTTCCTGCTCCTGGTCAGAATGGCTTTCCTCAAGCCCTTGCCCATGGCTGGAGCTTAGCTTTCTCTCTGCTCCCGCTCTCTTGCTCCACCAGGGCTCTTCCTCCAGGGGCAAGGGCCCAGCACTGCACTTCCCACTCAGGGCTCCCCGCCTCCCCCTCACCCCTTCCGCCAGAGTCTGCTGAAGCCTTCTTGTATGGCCTGGCAGCTGACTGCTCAACTTTCAAGGATTTTGTGAGCTGGTGAAACAATGCCATATAAAAATTAAGTTATACATGCGATTAAATAAATCACACTATATTAAAGTCAAAAGTAATAAATACTCAAAACTCATTACTTTGTAGCTACTTTACTCATCATTATTTATGCTTTGGAGGATATTTATATCTATTGTGTCTGTATGTTGAAAATACTATGTAACAGTGAGACTGTGCCTCTATTCCCAACTCTGTGTTCAGTGACATCACCTCAGTAGCTTAAAATGGCTATTATGGGAGTATTTACATCACAGGAATTGGCATAAGTTGTTTTGTTTGGTTTACTGTCTCAATTTATTAATAATAAAGTGATGGAGAAAATCAAATAATATAGTTAAACTTAAAAGTGTGTCATGTATATTAATAGCAGTTGCATTGTGAATAGCACAAAAAATTGAGAAAATATCCTTCCGGTAATAGAAAATAATTATCCGATTCAGCAAAGAAGTCACTCTCACCATTGACAAATGAGTGAAATACCAACATCCATCTTCACTATCTCACTTTCACCTCATGAAAATACCAACCAGCCAACGTTCCTGAGTTGTCCATTCATTAGAATCACACTCCTATGCCAATGATGTGATAGAGTTTGCTGATTAAAATAGTATTCAAGCATTTATTCATAGTCTGATTTTGTTACACTATGGAGTTGCAAATTACAAAAAAAGATAGTAAAGTTTGTAAGAAATAAGAAGTCATACTGAAGTTATGACTTCACATAGGCGCACAGAATTTACAATTAAGATTAGTGGATACTTTATAGTTTGTAAATTGTGTGCTGCAATCCTTTCTATCAGTTCCATTTAGAATAAACCTTTGTTCCTGTGCACGCAGACTTTCCCCGGAGAGCTGTGTTGCCTTTGGCCCTCCTGCCCTGTTTTCGCTCCCACAGCCTGAGGGGTCTGGAGAATTCCACCCACTGCTCTTGCTTGAAGATCTACTTCTCTGCCCAGGCAGTTCTCAATCCCTTTCCAATATTTCCCATCATGGATTCACAAAACAAGTTTTCATTTTAAAGGTAAGCCTTCCTTCCCCGCCACTCACAACATTTAAAAATAAAAGATATATAAATAATGGGGAAGCCCCATGGTCCCCAGCAAACCCGAAACATCCTGGATACAGGCTTTTCATGGCCAGCCTTTGTCCCAGGCCCGAGGGACACTGGCGTGCAATTCTGGAGTGATGGCACAATGACCCAGACGCTATGCTGGGCCCCTGCGTCTGCCATCGTTTTGCAGACTTTTCATCAGGAAAGCCTGAGGGGAAGCCATCCCTCCCCTGTCATATTTGTTTCAAGGCCCAGCTAACTTCTTTCAGAGGTCTCTAGAACTTTCTATAAAAGACCGAGAGGGTTGGAGGAGTCCAGGCTTGACGATGCCATCACAGAGCTGAATCTGAGATGGGCGGCCTGCTACCTACCATTTTTATCATCCTGGGTACCACAGGCTTCTCTCATTGTGAGGTCAGATCACATAATTAGGTCTCACTGGAAATCACCAGCAGTGCCTGAGTCTTATGTGGGTCGGGAGTCCAGCAGCCCGAGGTGAGGCATTTAGCTTTTAGTTCAGTGACTCAGGGGAGCAGGAGGCCGATGTAAGTTATAATAGTCACTAGGCACCCGACACTGTGCTCAGACATTTAATGTGTCCCCACCTAATCCTTACTGAAACCCCATGGAGTGGATGCTCTGACTATCCTGGTAAACAGATGAGGACAACAGGGCTCAGAGAGCTACATAACGTGCCAGGGTCCCACAGCTGCAGAGTGGAGACCCCGGATGCAAAACTGCTCTCCCCTGGTCCTGAGGACGTGCTGTCCAGCTGGCCACACCCTCTAGCCTGTGACCTCTCCCATCACAGCCACAGGGCTCACCTGTGGGTACTGGGCCCAGATGGGGCAGACGACTGGCAGGGACTCGCTCTGTCAGGGATCAGAAAACATGATCACAATGTGAACAAATGAAAGCAGATTAATCATTTTCTCTGACTTAGGTTTTCCATCTGTGAAACAGGTTATTAGGAAGCCTACATGAGAAAATCTGCCCAAAGTGCCCAGCCCACAGTCAGAGCTCAGTAGGGTCAATTGTAATTAATCATACATGAGATGACACTTATAAACCACACGGAAGAGAGCCTGGCACATACAATGTGTCCAATAAATAATATTGCTTGTTATTACTAATATTTTCTGTCCTTGATTAGAGCTACACTGAGCCTCCTGCTTCTAAAATACCCATTTGCTGTGGAAGTTCCACTAGCTGCCCTGCTTTTCCAGGACGCAGTGGGCAACAAACCAGGCGTCTATGGACCCGTTTAGGATCCTAGCTACAATCTTTAATATTATTTCTGCGGTAGGGAAAATGTGTTCTGAGTTCCAAGTAATTGACTTATACATTGTTTGAAAACAAAGCCCATTTATAGTTATGGAAAATCCATGATTTTCAAACATTTTGTGATGGTGTGTGGAGGGCACAGAAACCTCTGTTCTAGTAACACCTTACATGTTAACCTAAGATATAAAACAGATTTTGCAATGAATGGGGACAGCTGAGGTAAATGGGGTAGAGGTGACTAGAGCCTGACCCCCAGACCAGCGTTCTGCCAAACATGGTATAGGACCCCCAGCTCACACTATTATCAGGTTGGATTTCTGAAGACTGGCTGGATTATTTGGTTTATTGGGAATGGCTGTGTGTCCCCCACATGGGGGTATTTAGGACACATGGGATGCCTTTGATTGGAAGCACTATCTTGTTTCGAATATGCCTCTGTTAAGCAGAAGTAATCATTTCATCATGATGGCAGGTTAATGGGGTATCTGCTAAACCCAGAGATACTGCCGATATTGCTTTCCATGGATCAAACAAGGCAGATCAAAGTCAAGATTTTCAAAATTCTCTTGTAAAAGGAAATTTCTCCAGGCAAAACTTTGAGGTTTTCACAGTCCTGAAAACTAGCCTTGACTTTTTTCTGGCAACAATAACATAAAAACCCTTTTATTTGTGCCAAGCAGGAATATATTTCTTCTTAGAAACTATTTTATAGATTACATGTCATTTTCTACTTTCTTTTTCATTCTCGTAGTAATTATCTTCCCTTAAGAAAACGTCAGCACAGCGTACAGTAGGCATGTTCCAGCAGATAAGCACAGCAAGCCAACCGGGGGCGCTGGGCTGTTTCTGGAACCCTGCTAAATCCCAGGACCCACGTGGCTACAGCTCAGGGCAGCACTGCATTCAAGAATCCATAGTCTTTTGGCCAAGAAAGTAATTAAAAAGGAATTCCAAACCTTACCTGGGCTTCTCAAAAACTGTAACAGGAATCCAAGTACAGAGGCTACAGCAACAATTTCTTCTTTTCTCCCCAGCTCCCTGGGCCCACCCTGCCAGCTTTCTGGAGCGTCTCTCTCGCCACAGGTTTCCCAAAACTTTCTTCACAACAGCCCTGCACTGCGGTGGCAACTGTAGGATTATCTTGGGTGGGCCAAGGAAAGGTGGTGGGGAGGAAAGTCTGAATTGTCCCTCTTCATCTTAATAACTTTGGTGTGAGGGTTGCTGTGTGTTCTAAATTCTATCCTTATTATTGCCTGCTTTTGTGCACAGTACAAACAGATTATACAACCTGATGTACTACAGCAGCCTGAACCAGACAGTTCAGTGGAGCAATATTTGGTTCTGTTACAAGTTTCTAGGAGCCCAAATAGGAAAGAAAATATGATTCCAGTAACAGTAAGGGAATTATTATGGCCAATCTTTTTCATAGGATGAATGAGAAACTCCATGTATCTTTCTATTTGCACATGGTTAATCCATTTTAATTAAGGTTAAATAAAGTAGAGACAGTTATTATGCTGAAAATGCAATGAGAGGCTTCTGGTTTCCAGTCCAACATGTAAGGAGCTTAGAATAAACCACTCTATCCTAACAATGAGTAAAAAGATGAACAACCTGAAAAATCAACAAATTTTCTCACATCTGTCATAGGACTAAGGGCGCAGGGCAAATAGCTGCCCACAAAACCAAAGACACAGGCAGGTGGATATAGAGAGCCACAACTTATAGAGCAGGAACTCACAAGTAGAAACCTCAGTGGGAACAAGTACCAGGATAGGAAAACCTAAACTGTAACTGAAAGTGTTGAGAGAAAAAAACCCACCAACCTAGGATTCTACACCCTGCAAAACTATCCTTCAAAATGGAAGGAGAAATAAAGACTTTCTCATACAAACAAAAATTGAGAGAATTTATTGCCAGTAGACCTGTCTTGCAAGAAATGTTTAAAAAAATTCTTCAGAGAGAAGGAAAATATGTCAGAAACACAGATCTATATAAAGAAAAGAAGAGCATCAGAAAAAAATTAAGTGAAGGTAAAATGAAAAATTTTATTTTTATTATTCTTAATTGATTTAATAGATAACAGTTTGTTCAAAATAATATCAATAGTATATTTAATAATATGTGCTTACATATATATAATATATATTATTATGTATGCTTATGTATAAGTGAAATGGATGACAGCAATGATACAAGAGATGGGAAGAAATTAGGAATAATTTGCTGTTATAAGAAACTTGCACTACCCGTAAAGTAGTATAGCATTAATGCACCAGGATTAGTTGCAAATAGATAGTGCAAATTCTAGGGCAACCACACACATACACGTATACACACACACACACACACATACACACAAAGTATAATGCTAAGAAAACAAAGAAAATGGGGTTATATAAAATGCTCAGTTAAAACCACAAAAGACAGAAAGAGTGTAGAAGATAAAAATAGGAACAAAGAACAAGGGCACCAAATAGAAAACAGTCACAAATACAGTAGATGATAATTCAACTGTATCAATAATCACTTTAAAATGCCAAGGTTCTAAATACAGCAATTAAAAGGCAGAGATTGTCAGAGTAGATCAAAAAACAAAATTCAACTATACATTGTCTATAAGAAACCCACTTTAACTATAAAGAAACATACATATTAAAAGTAAAAGGATGGAGAAAGATATACCATGCTAACAGTAAATAAAAGAAAATAAGAATAACTTACTAATTTCAGGCAGAGCCAACTTCAGAATAAGAAAGGTTATCAGAGATAAAGAGGAACATTACATAGTGATAAAGGGTCAATACTCCAAGAAGACCTAACATTCTTTAATGTGTGTGTATCTAATAAAAATAGAGCATTAAACTACATGAGGCAAAAACTGATAGAACTACAAGGAGAAATAGATAAATCCACCATTACTGGAGACTTCAACACCTCTCTATCAGAAATGGACAGAATCAGCAGGCTGAAAATCCGTAAGGACATGACTGAACACACCACTACCATCAATCAACTGGATATCTATAGACTACTTTATCCAAAAACATCAAATTAAAAATTTTTTTCAGGCTTACCTGGGATATTCACCAAGATAAACTGCATTCTGGGACATAAAACACACCTTGACAGATTTAAAGGTATAAAACTTTGATTTCTCTATCTGGAAATTGACGAAGGTGATCTCCAAGGTCATTTCCACTCAAATATCCTATGGTCTTATCCATCTTTCCAGCCCTCTTGATGAACATCACTGCAGTTGACATATAGCAGGTGCTTAATAAATATCTCAAGTAGATGCATGTGGAGTAGTTTGCTACTATGCTCAATAAAGAACATGGAAGCGCTTTGCTCCCACTTCTGTTGGTGCATGTAGTTTAGGGGAGACACCTGCCCCATCAAAGGGAATAGTCATTGCTGTTGTCTTGCAGGCACTTGGGCTTGGTTTACCAGAAACTAATTAAAATATTTAAAATATACCATAGTAGACAAACAAAATATTCCTGTGACCTATACTCAGCCTACCAAACAAATCTGTCCTGCAAGAAGCATGATTCAACCTCCACATCAGATGTTGAATATATGGTTTGAATTTGGAAATGAGTATGCTGTGTAAACATAGTCTACACCATCCTATTTTTCACAGATGCCTATGTGCACAGGTACACACAAGGACTCTTACCTGAGATGGACCAAATCAACAGTCATGAGATGGGCAGTGATAATTTCCTGTGAGGCACATTAGAATCTGGCAGAAATGATCCATATAACGGTTATTCTACGAGCCCAGAAGAAAATTCCATGCAAAGGCACACAGTTAAATAGAACACATGCCAAGGGGCAAATCACAGCAATTCAGAGGTTCTACACAGGAAATTGGGAAGCAAGACCAGGGAGAATAACAGGATGGCCAGGTGATAGCAAATGTGCAAGGGGACTTATAAAAGATGTTAATACTTACTATAAGTTAGACATATGGATAAGTAGGGTAAGTATAGGGTCAATTCTTTAAAAGAGTTCAAGGGGTTTTCTTTTAAGTCTTGTAAACTTAAGTCAAAACATGAGTAGGATTCAATGGGCTCTTTCAATCTGAAGACCAATGTCTTTCTCCAGCTCCAGGAGATTTAATACATTATTTTTTTGATTATTTTCTCCTCTCTGGTTTCTTTGTCTTCTGCTTTGTGGATCTCTTATCAGAAAGAGTGAATCTCCTTTGTGGACCTAAGGATCTATCCTCTGAGACTCTTTCCTTTCTCATATTTTCTGTCTCTTTGTCCTTTTGAACTGTGTTCTAGAAAAAAGAAGTCCTTCAGTTTGATCCTCCAGCTTACTAGTTCAATCTTAAGATTAAAAGGCCAGTTAAACCTTTCAATCATGATCATCATAGTTTAACTTCCAAGAGCCCAATTATTTTATCATAACAGTGTGTTCTTGTTTTAGAGATGTAATATCTTCCCTTAACCTTCTGAAGATTATACATTTTTAAGTCTTATTCTGTTTATTAGCTCAATTTACTTAGGTCTTAGCTTTTTGTTGTTGCTGTTATTGAGCTTGTGGTTTCTCTTTAATGGTTTGATTTTCTTCAAATGTTATGGGTTCCTTGGTTGCATGTTAAGTTTTGTATCTGTGAGCCATTGGGCCCATCTCTCCGTGCTGTTTCTGTGAACTGCACCATGCCAGTGGTAATGGAGGTGAGGTCAACAGAACAAAAAATTGCAGTGATGGGCATGTGCTGCCAGTAGCGTTTCATCTCAGTTTGGAAGTATTCTGTCTTTCTCCTCTAGCTTCACCATTTATCAAAGTTACATCTATATATTTGTTTAAAGACCAAATAAGACTAGAAGGGTTGTTATAAAAGGACCAGTGTCCACTGTCCCAACCTTCATCTTCTCACCCAGTGAGGCAGTTATTTTGGTATTTATCACTTTGTCTATAAATAACTTGGATATATTGGTACTTCTTTATTTTTCCCCCAATTTCAGGTAGTATAGCACAAAATTTTACACCATAAAATTCACAATAAAATATATGAAGGCTTAATTTCTCTTTCCCATCATTTACACACAACCCACATACACACAACAAACACACTCACACCCTCTCTGTTCCTCCCTCTTTGAAATATGGTTTTATTAAATCTTAACAAGCTAAATATTTGGTGAGGTCACTACTAGGACCATGTAAATGCCATTCACATATGAGCCATATACAGTAGTGCACTATGATTACTGTCATTTTTTTTGGAGTTTTTATTTCCCCTCCTGTTACTTTTTTTGTTTTATAGCTTTTTCTACTTTTCCAAGAAATTATCACTATTTAGACCCCAGACTTCCTATCAAGGGTCTAAACATTTTCTCGATATGGATGGATACATGAGCTATTTTATCAATCCCATCTTGAAGAAATTTCTTCTGGAGCTTCGGTTCTATATCAATCTCAACTGGTGGCCTGCCACTCCTGGTGCACAGGTGCCATTAATTAGGGCTTCCCTTCAACTGCATACTGAAAACTTCCTTTGCCTCTTTCTTGTGTTGGATTCTGCTTTTTGTATCCCATGACTTCCCCTTCCTTGGTTTACTTCCTCATTTTAGTGAAGCACACCTTCCATATCTGAGAAAGGATGCATGACAGGCAAATAGTCGGGAGAACTCAAAGATCTGAAAAGTCTCTTTATTCTATTATCACATCTATTTGATAGTTTGCTTAAATATAGAATTTTAGGATTCAACAGGATTTTGAAGGTGTTACTCTATTGTCTTCTTGTTTCCGGTGTTGCTGTTTGGAAGATTGAAGCCATTCTAGTTCCTCATCCTTTGTCAGGAGCCTTCTACCCACCCCTCTGAAAGTTTATAGAATCCTCTGAAATCTTATAGGATCTTTCTTTTGCCCCCAGTATTCTGATATTTCACAATGGTCAGCCTGGGTCTATTTTAAACTGTGGTGTTGGGTACTTGTTAAATCATTACAGTGTAGAAATTCATATTCTTTGCTTAGAAGAAATTTTCTTGAATTATTTTATTGACAATTTTTTTGCTTTTATTTGCTTTTTGAAACTTGGATGATGAACTTTTTGAACTGGGCTTTAATTTGCTAATCTCATCTCTCTTATTTTCTATTCTTATGCTTTTTGCTCTACATTCTGTGAGATTTCCTCAAGTTTATTTTCCAACTTTTCTATTGGGTTTTAGATATCTTGTGTGTGTGTTTGTACGTGTATGTGTGAATATTCAAGAGCTCTTTTCATTCTCTGAATATTCCATTTAATTTTCTCCTATTTTTCATCCGTGGATTCACTATATTCTCATATCTCTGAGGATATTAATGATACTGCTTTTGAATCTGCTGTTTGCATTTTCCCTATTTCCTCTAATTTTTGTTTGACTTTTTAAAATTGAAGCATAATTTTACATATTATGGAGTGTGATGTTTCAGTATATGCATACATTGTGTAAAAATCAAATCAGAGTATTTAGCATATCCATCAGCACATATATTTACTATTTCTGTGTGGTAAGAATATTCAAAATCCTCTCTTCTACCTATTTTGAAGTATACACTATTGTTAACCATACTCACCCTACTGTGCAATAGAACACCAGAACTTATTCCTATCTAACCATAGCTTGACTCATCTCTCACTATCTACCCATCCTCCTTTCCTCCCCTACCCAGCCTTCTTTAACCACTATTTTACTCTCTGCTTCTGTGAAATCTACTTCTTTTTCATGTTACAGGCTTTTCCCACTGTCTGATGGTTCTGGTTTTCCTCTTGTAACTAAAAGTGGGAAATTAAAAAGTTGATTAGACAACATGACTTTGAAATGGAGCAACAAACCCAAAGGACTATACTGCCTGATTTCAAAACTTTCTCAAAAGCCACAACAATTAATTGTGATGTGTGTTAGACATAATGACCAATGGAAAAGAACAGAGAGTCCAAAAATGGAGCCACATATATACTCAATTAATGTTTGAAAAAGATGCCAGGGTAATTCAAAGGGACAAAACATAGTCCATTCAACAAATGGTGCTGGAATAACTTGATATCCATGCAGTGAAACAAAATGAACCTCAGCCCTTACTTGACTGCATACGCAAAAACTCTAAGTGGATCATAGATATAAACATAAAAGATAAAATTATAAAACTTCTATAATCATAAAAGAAAATCTTTTTGATCTTGGGAGGGTTTCTTAAATAGGACACCAAAAACATAAACTAAAAAATCAAAAAATTAATAAATTAGTTTCCTCCAAATCATAAACTTTAGCTCTTTAAAAAACATCATTAAAGATGAAAATGCAAGATACACACTGGAAGAAAATATTTAAAATAAATCTGACAAAGGATTTATATCAATAACACATAAAGAATTCTTTCAAGTCAGTAATAAAAGACAAACGATCTAATTTAAAAATTGAGCAATGGCCTGAACAGACCCTTTGCAAAAGCAGGTGTACAAATTGCCAATAAACTCAGTAGAAGGTCCTCAGATCATCAGTCACCAGAGAGAAGCAACTGAAAACCACAATCACACACACACATGCACACACAAACACACACAATACCACCTGAATGGTGGCTTTGGTCTAATTGCATGCCTTAAGATTTTTATTGTTTTAAGAAAACATTTATAGCCTTGACATGGGCCAGACACTGGGCTGAGGGCAAACATCACGTAATTCTCACAGTCACCAACCCAGGGGGACAGGCACTATTATTTTCACAGTTTTACAGTTGGGAAACAGAGGTTCTGAGAGGTTGAGTCACTTGTCCAGTTTTTTTTGACTTGGAAGGACAATGCTGGGATTTGGATCCAGGATTCCAAAAGCATGTATGCATATGCACAGGTGCCAGGCTCGGTGCCTGCCTGGGTACCGCCCACCACAGCCTTTCCCTGAAGACTTCGAAGCTCCTCAGCATCTGTGGGTTTTAGGAAGACTCTCAGCAGCGAAGTGGGAAGGAGCCAAGAACCCCCTATGGAGCAGCGCTGGGCTCAGGCCCCACCTTCAAAGGCAGAAGCTGAGGTGGGGAAAGGTGGCTGTAAATCCTGCGGCTACCTGCTGCCACACTGGGGGTGGGTGTGTGGAGGAAGCCGGGGGACTCCCTGGGTCCAGTGTCCGTGGCTCCAAAGCAGGGGCTGATGGGGATCTGTCGCTGTGGCAAGAGGGCAGGTAGAGCACTATTCTAGGAAAGATGTTGATTGGAAACTCTGAGACTGGGGGTGAGGTTTGAAAACTACGGGCTTCTTGCAGGATGCTCAGGTCTTTTCTCTTGGTCCAATCACACTCCTTAGGGAAGGATGTTCCATCACCCGCCTGGAGGATATAGCTCTGTGTGCCACGGTTCTGGGAACCGATTACAGTTCAGTTAGGTAAATGTTGATTTAGCTCCCCTGGATGCCACCCCAGTCCTCACCTGTACCTGGTAGCCCCTCACTTTCCATGTCCAGGCCTCTAGATTTCTGCCAGGGTGGTAGTGGTGCCGGTGATGGGTCTAGGGAACAAACTCCTTCTTGAACACCCACTGTTGCACCTTCATGCCTACTTCCAGGGGTACCTGCTGCTGCCAGGCCTGGCGCCTTTGTGCCCTGTGCGTCAGGTTGCTTCCTGCCATTTCCCACTGCATCCTTAGGAGTCAGCTTTCTCCAGACGGTCACTGCTGGTCCGTCTGTTTCCCGCATCCAGAATTTTGTTCTGGTTGCCCCTTTTCCCAGTCCGTTTATCCTTGTGGGTTAAAAAACAAAAATTAAATCTCTTTACAATCCTTTCAGAGGTGTTTTGGAAGGGAAAGTAAGAAAATGTGCGTATTTGGTCTGCCATCTTAACTGAGCAGTCGCGCCCTTTCCTCTGTTGGTGGCTCAGTAGCCACCAGGACACTGGCTTGCTTCTCTGGACCCTGCGTCCACTTGCTGCGTCTGTCTGGATGTAAATACATGAAAGTAGGTCCTCAGTTAACCACACGCATGCAGTAGCTCTGGCTCCCTGTGCCCCTCTCACATCAGTGACCTCTGGGCCTTGGGATCCTCCCACCCGCCCCCCTCCCACAGTTTGTCCGTGTGTATCTGTGCCACGGGTTTTCTGCAGGCTTTTCCCCCTTTTCGCTGTATGAATCTGACCCATTCAGATGCTTTCAGGTATTTTAAAAAATTTCTCATCTGCTAATGACACTCTTTCTGATTTTTTTTCAAACCACTTATGGTTATATTATTATTTTAAAGTATTCCCCCGCTACATTTCACGAGATTTGAGGTGGAACAGGGGATAGTTGCAAGTGCTTAGTCAGCCGTCTTCTCCAATCCTGAATTTTAAAATATTTCAGTCTTCTTCCTTGCTCTTTTCAATGGTTAGGGGTGAGCTGGAGGTTATGTCAAATTTAGAAAAATGTTTGCTGCAGCAAGGTTATTCATCCATATTTTCTTCTAGTAATTTTGTAGGTTTTTAAAAAGTATTTAAGTCTCTGGTTCATTTGAAATTTTACTTTGGGTTAAATGTAGAGAGATCTAGATTTTTTTAAATGTTTAGATTTTTGTTCAATCATTATTGGCTAATTTTCTGATTTGAAATATGTACTTTGTTAACATGTATAGCTTCATAATATGTTTTATTATCTTGCAGGTTAAGTTCTTGATAATTATTTTTAACTCTTTTTTGGAAATTGATATAATTTTGTTCTATTAAATAAATTTTTTAAATAGTTTGGGCAAATTTAAAAATCTCATTTGAATCTGGGTGTGCTTGCATTATTTTTATAGATTCATTTAGGGAATATTGGTATTTTAATGGATTATAAGCCCTACTTCAGCCTCTGGGATGGATCCAAGTTATCCAGCGAGTTGAAATAATCGTTTACTTTAGTATGTAATCAAATTGTCTCAACATCCCCAGTCACACCTGAGAGAAGTCCCAGCATGCTTCCAGGCTCTCTGGGGTGCCAGGGCAGCAGAGGGCTTTGGTGTTTATTTTTCCCAGAGTCGGTCCCATATTCCTGCTTCCATGGAATGCTTGATCTCTGCTCTGGCTCTGACCTCTGCACATCCGTCCTTTCTCCAGTCGGCAGCACTCCACTGGAAACCATCTGATCTTTTCACTGTCTCTAACTCAAGGCCATGAGCATGCTAGATAGGCAACATCAGGGTAGTGTTACCAGTCTGAGCCCTGGAGTCAGAATGTCTGGGTCAACAGCTAGACTTCACATTTGCAAGCTGTGCATTTGGTCAAGATTACCTTCTCTCTGCCTTAATTTCTCAACTGTAAGGTAAGAAAAATAGGATTTTTGTGATAATTAAATGTAGAAATAAAGTGCTCAGTGCATTGTCTGGAAAGTAGGTGCTCAATAAATGACTTTAAACTGAATATTGGAAGTGTTTATTCTTAAAAGTTCCTCTACTTGTCATTTTACAGAAAGAAAGTCCTCTCTATCTCTTTTCAAGCTCCAGCCTGGGCCCCCAACTTTGATCTCTTCCCTTTTCCTCCCTGGTTGATTCAACTCGAGTCCAGTCTCACTATAATTAAGTCCCTGAGGCATGGGACTTTTCTTTCCAAAATTAAACCAACTCATCAAGGTGTTTGGCTAAACAAAAACGGTTTGGGCTCCCAAGAAGAACATAACTTCTCTTTAGACTAGAATTCTATGGTCAAGTCTTACAGGTCAAAAACTACAATCATTTTTTTCCACTTAAAAAGTTAAGACAGCATATCTAAAAGGTACATCTTTCCATTTTCTCAAATCTCCTTTACTGTCCATCAATAAAATTTGTTATTTTCTCTAAAAAGCAAGTCTTATTTGTTATACATAAATTATTATGAAAGAATTTTTTATTCATTATATTTTCTAACTGGTTTATGGTTCGGATGAAAATTGTTAGTTTTCTGTATATTTTTTTTTTAACTAGAGTCATATTCCCACTGTCTCATACAGTTTCTGATAATTTTCTCAGTTTATTGTCTTGTGTTTTCTCTGGTATATAATCATTTTATCTGCAAATAATGACAATTTCGCTTGCTCCTTTCCAGTATGTAGTGTACCTCTGGTTTTGGTTTATTGTGCTGGCTTGGACAGATGTTACGTATAATTGATGATAATGACCACTGGTGTTAATGGATTCTACTTGCCAGTATTTTGTTTAGGATTTATAAATGAAATGAGATTTGTCATTCTATTTTTAGTATAATTTTGATAGATTTTTGCTATAGTGCTTTGGTGGCTTTATAAAAACAATAAAAGCATCAAGAAGCAGCCCTTTTGTCTCTGAGTTCTGAAACAATTTAAATAATTTCTGTGTTATCTATTCTTTGATGGTTTGATCTGTGTAGACTGTCTGGCCTGGCCCCTTTCAGAAACTTCTTCACAATCATCTCAAAGCTTATTTTAGGTTTCCTATCTCTTCTTGATATAGAAAATTTATTTTTCTAGAATAATTATCCTTATCACCTAAATTTTAAAATTTATTTGCACTGTTTTACAAAGTATTTTTTAATCCTTTAAAACTCTCCCCTGCATCTGTGGTCATCTGTTCTTTCTTTTGACTAATTTTGGATATCTACATTCTCCCACTGTTTTCCACCTTTGATTTAAGGTAGGATATGACTTGTCTTTCTCATTTTATTTTTTTCAAATTTCTTGAATTAATTAATCAATTCTACTGCTTTTAGGTTTTCCAGTTTAAGTTCAATTTCATATTTATTCTTTCCTTCTGCTTTAGGTTTGATATACTTTTCCTAAATTCTTGGGTTTTGTGATTAATTTGTTTTCTTTCACTTTTTTCTTTAGTTGTTGTTGAGTAATGAGAGAATTTAAAGCTATATCTTTTTCCCCAAGGACAACTTTAGCTTCAACATATACATTCTAGTGTGTTCAACATATACGTTCTAGTGACAACTTTTGCTTCAACATATACATTCTTGTTACTGTTTTGGCAAAATAGGCATTTGAGAGAGAGTGGTATTAGTACATTTCTCAAGTGGTTGGGAAGTTACTGTTTGTTTGTTCTTCCTTTCTAGCTTTATTGCATTTTGCTCAGAAAATGTGATCATTCCTCTGTTTTAAGATATGCTGAGGTTGCCTTTATAGAATAATGTGGACTATATGCCAAGTATACAGTTAAGATCTGTAATTGTTTCATAAGTACCTGAAAAGAACATACATTCTTTTCGATAATATAACATATCACATCTGTCAAAAACTAAGCGAGATGAAGAATTTGATTTTTTGTCCTCACCTGCCCCTTTCATTGGTCTGGAGTTTACTGTACAAGGGAACCTTCCCAAGGTGTGGGCCCTGGACCAGCAGCATCAGCATCACCTTAGAGCTTGTTAAAAATGCAAAATCTTGGGCCCTACCTGAGACCTATGAATCAGAAACTGGGGCTGGCGCTCACAGTCTGTATTTTAAGAAACCCTCCAGGTGATTAGGATGTACCTTCATGCTTGAGAACCACTGGGAGAAGGTCTGAGATGTGGAACCCACTTTGTCTTCCTTTGTCCTAAAGAATTATTCTTTTTCCCCTCACTGGTTTGTGAAGCCTCCTTTTTCAATAACAACTCTCTTTCTGAACTATTTATTCTGCACCATTAACCTGTGCCATACTGTTTTAATTTTTATGTTAATAATCAAAACAAGGCAAATTAGAATTAGGTATTATGTTTTTCCTACTAAATCTGCAAAGATTTATAACCAATAATTTTCAGTGTTGACAAGAATATAATATGATGAATGAGACTCTTCTACAGTGGTGGTGAGTATGAGTCCGTAAAGTGGTACATTTTTCCTGAAGAGAACTTACGGTAATCTGTCTAAAATATCTTAACCTTTGTTTCAATGATTCTATCTTTAGAAATTCATTCTCAGAAAATAATCAGAACTGGTGAAAAATTATATTTACATTGTTTTTGTTTATTTACACTGTTACTTATTTATTTTTAATGATTTTTTGAGAAGTTTTAGGTTTGGTTAGAAGTTTTACAGAAAAATTAGCAGAAAATACAGTGTTCTCCTATTTCCCTCTCGCCTCATCATTTCCCTTATTATTAACATCTTGCATTAGTGTGGTATATTTGTTACAATTGACGACCACTATTAATACATTATTATTAACTAAAGTCCATAGTTTACATTAGGATCCACTTCTTGTGTTGTACAGTCTATGAATTTTGACAAATGTATGACATGTACCCACTAGTATAGGATCACAAAAAACAGTTGCATTGTCCTAAAAGTCTCCTGTGTTTCACCTATTAATATTTGCTTTTTTAAAAAGAAAAAAGATAGGAATAAACAATATGAACATGTTTAAATAAATTATGATACATTCAAATAAAATGAAATATTATGCAGACATTAAAAATCATGATCCTGCAAAAAATTTAATGACTTTGGAGAACTGTCAATGATCTATTACTAAGTAAAAAAAATATATATTTGAACTGTATTTGTAATATCAACCCAACTTTGCAAAAGAATAGTAATATATACTCATAAGAAAAAATACTCCAAAGGAGGAAAAGACCTAAGGCCTGCTCATCAAAATGTCGAGAAGGTCTGCGAGAAGCTAAAAGTACATTGTAGGGTGAGGAACACTGTCCCTGCGTGAGCCAGCTGGGCCAGAACCTGCCTCAGCCACCTGAGAGCTGCGTGACCTTGGCAAAGTCACTTTACTTTGTTTTCTTTTTTGTGTTTATGAAATTTTCTAAAATAAGTACGTATTGCTTTAGAAATGAGGAAAAAAACTAATCAGAAAAATAAAAGAGGAAGTAATAGAGAAGCAAAAGAAGACACAAATGGGGCGATAAAGCAGTTTAGGTGGCAAAATTTCCTACGGGAAGTGACTGGAGCAGAAATGGGCAATTATTGACTCACAAACTAAAAAACGTCCCTTGGAGGCTGGCCTCAGGCGGCTGGAGGTGGGCTCCATTCACGCCCCTCACATCCCACTCACATGCCACTCCGTCTGTGACCTCACTGCCCGGCTTCCCGGCGCAGCAGCCCCAGGCCTCACAGCCCTCTCACCCCGCTTTCGCTGCCCCGCCATAGGAGTTTCCCAGAATGCCAGTGAACATCTCATCTCATCTCACTGGCTCTGAGTCATATGCTCATCTCTCAACCAATCAGAGTAGCCAGGGAAATGTAACATAGTGATTGGCCTAAGCCTGGATCAGCCTCCAAAATCAGGGGGTCAAGTCGGCTTCCCCAGAGCCGTATGGACCCACAGTAAGTAAAGGATGATTCCCTGATGGGAAATGCTGCGTGGTAATAAACAAAAGATGCTCTTTGTCTCTGAAAGGAGGTGGCTACACAACTCTGCCAGCTGTTTTGGGTGCATGTCTGTAGCATCAACCTCACTCCTGGAGTATAGCTTAGGGGCTTTTGTTTTTATGCCCTCAGTAGAGGTGACTGTGTTGGTTTGTGCTGAGCCAACACTGGGCCAGCCAGCAAATGACTGGTACTCAGGATGCTGGGATCACAGGCTTTTGTTAACATCCCTTAGTTTGTGCTTTCAACACTCAAATAAAAAGGATTTCATAAAATGCCCTTTCTAAACTTTCCAAGACTATTAATTGTCTGAGTATCTGCTGGGAGGAGTAGCGAAGACATCCCTGAGGCAGGGGTCAGGGGATGGGGGCTCTGCATTTCTACGTAACTCTAGCGTGCTTGGATGTCTTTTATGACCTTCCCCAAAGACGAAAGACTGGTATAACAATGCTCTTGCCAATTTGCTGAAAAGTTTATCGTTCTTAGTTTCACAGCTGGAGATCCTCACCCCAATTCAATATCCCTGGGCTAAACAGAGTCCTCATTTTATGGCTGTTGTGAAACTATATTCTTGGAACAGTGACAACCTCTGACTCCTCTAAAATCATGGCCAGTTGAACTCACTTGTGTCATTGGGATTGGCAATAAAAACAGGTTGGATACTAAGCAGATACACCTGCCTCTCAGGCATATCTCAGGTGCCAAAAGATGGACTGATTGTGTGGACCAAGCTCTATGCACTGGGAGGAAAGGAATGAAATGGAATTCCCTTGGGAAGATGGAGCCTCAGGGAGTACAGATCAAATAAACCTCCCTCCTGAGCAGGCTGCCCTTCCATCTGACAGTGAAATGATCCAGTTTTCTTGGGCTATGAATATGGAAAGACCTTTAGCCCCACCTTAGCCAACACATGAAAAAGTATATGATCCTGGCAGGATCCCATACTGAAGAAGGCACTAGACCAGGCCATCTGCACCTTGTCATTTCTTTAATAAAATGGGATTTCATTACCTTGGCCCTGTCAGCATTTTTATCTTGCCTGCTGCCTCTTTTCTCCTTTCCTGTACTTGGAGTGGGTTGCTGGGTTACCTGAAAAGAGACCATTTTTCAAATCAAAATATTACATTACTATTATTAATATCACTACTTATACCATATCCTTTCTGTGCCAGTCACTGAGCTAAGTGTGCACTATGGACATTATCTTGAATCCTCACAACAACTTTCTAAGGTAATGTTGTTTTCCATTATATCAAATTGTCATTTTAAATGGGAAGGAAACTAAGGCTTTGTCTTGTTAGGTAATTTGCCCAAAGTCATACAGTTCTATGTGATGAAACTGGAGTTTGGAGACTAAACCTGCTAATGCCAAATACTTTGTTTCTTTTCATCATTATCAAGAGCTGATTAAAATGCATTTTCATCAAATTGATCTTGGAAAAATTTAGCCATATTCCATTTTTATCCCTGATTCCCAAATTAAGCAGCCATAGTGGCATTGCAAGCCTAAACCTTGAGGTGGCTGGTCATCAAAGGAAATCCAGCCACCCTTCTTAAATGCATAGCCATTCCACAGCAGCCTTCCAGAACCTTCCATGGGGATCTTTGCCTAGCAGTCTTGGCAAAAACACCTGAAAAAACCCTGCCCCCTCACCATCAGAGCATCTGTGTACCAGCTTTGTCCTGCCTCTCTCTTGGCTCAACAGGGCTGTGACTGGAGCAAGTAGAATTCGGGTCTGGGCCTGTGGCCTGACCCCACTGCCTACACTTATCAGGTGTGAATACTTGCTTTGTAATTTTGCATTTTGATGCCAGTGCAACCTTTGAACCAGCTGTTTATAAAACAAAAAGCTTTAAAAACCATTGTGAAGTGATGACCTTATGCAGGGAAACTGGTTGGATTTCTGCCCTTGGAGGGGATGGGGTGGCTTCCCTCAGGCAAGCTGCAGCTTGTGAACCACTCAGAGGCTGGCTCTTGGTCAGCAGCTGTGGATGTGCTATGAGAGCCACATCTGTTTGTAAATCTTCAAGAGGAATGGAGTTGGGTTTTCTATTCTTCAAATGTGGAGAAGAAAAGAACAAAACACTTCCAGTCGGTGAGGCTCTGTGTTTCTAACCAGCATAACTTCTCTCTTACTGAACAAACGCTTTTCAAGAAGCATTCCAAAGATGCTAGACTGGATTTTGGAATTGGCATATGAAAATATTGCCTCCAGAGAAAATCTCATAAAGCCACTGATCCCTCTGTGGACTCCTTTTGGCTCTGTCCCTGCTTTACACATGGGGCACAGTCTCACACCCCTGAGTTCCTCAGAAGGCCAGGAGGGCCCCCCTTTGTCTCAGTTACACCCTGCTAGAGGTTGAGCAAGGATGATGCTCTGTCACCTCAATGGAACACTAGGGAGGGAGGGAAGGAAGGACCAACCTTGATTATTGTTGGCAATTTTCCCACAGTGATTGAGTTTTCCAGATTCATTCAATGGCTAGTTCACTCATTCAGCTAACAATTTTTTGAGTCCCAACTATGTGCCAAATGCTGCCATAGGTTCTGGGGATTTGAAGACATAAGATCCATTAGAGCAAGTCCCCACTTTCCTTAGGGATATACCCTAAGACCTCCAGTGGATGCCTGAAACCACAGAGAATACCGAACCCTATATATACTACATTTTTCCCATACACCCATGCCTACAATAAAGCTGCATTTATAAATTAGGCACAGTAAGAGGTTAACAGCAATAAAATAAAACAATTATAATAATATAATAAATGTTATGTGAATATGATCTCTCTCTCAAAATATCTTACTATATTATGCTCACTGTTCTTCTTGTGAAATGACAACATGCTTATGTGATGAGGTGACAGAATAAGACAGCACAAAATTTCATCACACTACTCAGAATAGTGCACAATTTAAAGCTTATGAATTGTTTACTTCTGGAATTTTTTATTTAATATTTTCAGACTGTGGTTGACTGCAGGTAACTGAAACCTCAGAAAATAAAACTGCAGATAAGGGGACTATTGTCCCTGTACTCAAGTCCACAGTCCAGCAGAGGAGGAAGAGAAGAACATGATTGGAAGCCTGTGTGCTAAGGCTTAGGATTGGAGGATGCCGATGGCACTGGGGGACCAGCCCGGGGTGGTTAAGAAAGTGATGACTGAAGATGGCTTCCTGGAGGAGGTAGCTCTACCCTAAGCTTTGAAGGACATGAAGGGGTTAGTGGAGGAGTGAGAAGGGGCTGTGAGGTGCAGGCCAGGGCGAGATGCTGGCTGCTGACAGCACCGGGATTTGTTTGTGTCTGGGTCTACTCATAGCCGTGCAGTTCACCTGAAGAGATCTGTGGGCATGGAAACTCTTCCCTCGATGTTATCACTGTCTATTTCACATTTCCCAAAGCAAACGCACACCCATGCAGGCACTGCACAGAAGCTTCAGACAGCTCACTATTCAAAGACTACAGTAATTCCATTCACGTCACACAGACAGAAGTGTCCGATCATTTTTTGTCAATTTTCTCTGATTGGAGGAGAAAAGTAGTGCTGTCCTGCTGCCAAACAATATTCATAATCCCAAGAGGCTCCACGCATTAATACCTACTGGGTTCTAACACATGGGTTCAGCTTTGTATGTGCAATATCCAGGGGCCTGCACCATGTCAGGCACCCACTAAGTGGTCCCTATTTGTTTAATATATGAAAGATTTGTAACACTCATAACTTAGAAGTTATATAGGATTGTTTTCAGTTTATAAATGGGAAGGCTGAGGTCCAGAAAGAATAAGTTGCCCATGGTCCTTTAGCTGATAAATGGTAGATTTCGGTTTCTAACACAGGTCTTCCTGGCCGCATAGTGCATGCTCTCTTAAGAAAACCATGAAGTCATCCGCCTGCCGACTCCCTCAGTATAGTTCAGCATGTCAACAAAGAGTCACCCTTTGCATGGGCACCTTGGTGCTAGGTAACGAGGCTGTGGAATTGGGTAACTCTTTGCAACCTCTTTGCTCAGCTGAGGCTTCAGGCAGCCACGCTTTCCACTGCTTAGAAAGGGCCTTGTTGCCCAGGAGGGAATGACACCACCATGCACAGAGAAACAGGGAGGAACTTGGATCAGGCATACGCTGGAGAAAGTGCCAGGTGGTATAAAGTCCCTGCAGCTCTTCCTGTGTGTCTGCACATCACCCCAGTACCCAACCCAGGTCCCAGCTGTGGCTGAAGCACTGTGTGACTTAGAGGCAAGCTGCCTCATTTCTTTGTGCCTCAGTTTCTTCATCTGTAAGATGGGAATGATGATAGTCTTGCCTCACAGAGCTGTTGTGAAGGTGAAATGTACTAATATAGGGAAGGACTTAGAACAGTGCCTGGCACATAAATGTGTGGTGGTTAGTGTTTGTTGAGGTTAGTTTGAGTGGTGCCTCCATCATTTGCACTGGAGAGATTCCTGATCAATAGAGTGGATTTCCTGGGTGGCCTCTCAGTTGGATTCAATGGGAAGACAAAGCTATCTCCCCTGGTACGGGGCCTCTACTTCACCCTAAGCCATCAAGCTGCTTCCCAATTGCCAAAGTGACCAAACGAGAAAAACCAAACGAAATACTTTCAGCTGGGATTCCCTAACTGTGACTGTCCTGGTGAGTGTGTCACCTGTAGAGCCATCGTAATTAGAGGACTTGGTCCATGAAGGCAATGCTCACAGACATCAGTGCTCGCCTCCAGATGTGGGGTGAGTCTGCTTGAGTCCAGGCCCTGGGGGTGAGGGTGGCGGGGGCAGACTGCTGCATGGGCTCATGGAATAGGGGGTGGATGATTGGCTTCTAGATTCTTTCTGTGCAGAGGCCACCGCCCTGCATCCAACCAATACTGTGTCCCTGAAGGGAAAGACAAAGGCACTGACAGCAGCCCCAGACATGCAGGGTCTGCACCACCATGGGGATCCGAGCAGCCCCCTCTCCCTCCAGCTCTGCCACCCGGCTGGGTCTGCTCAGCCAACGACAGTTTACAGTTTGGCCTACTACAGTCTGCCTCCATGTGGGGGGAGGGGGGAATAAAGCCGAGCATTGTGCTGGGCTTGCAACATCTTCCCCTTTCCAGAGTTCCTGATGTGTTTGTTACCCAGGATCTGGTCTGAATGTTCCCTTTGTCACAGACCTTCACGTGCTGAGGTGGGTTTGCCTCCTCCGTGGCAGTCCTGGGTTAAATAAATACATTAAGGCAACATACGTGGCTTGACACTGGAGCCAGCCTCAATAACTCAAATAACTCGTGTGGCCAGAGACAGAGCCGCTGCGGTTTTGAATTCATTTAAAGATGGATTTCTTTGTTCAGCTCCTTTGCTGGAGGAGAACGCAGACTGCGAAGTGGCAGCCACGCTCCAATTTGGCCGGCCGTTTTTCTCCAGCAAGTCTGTTTGAGAGTTTCTAAATCCTGCGCAGATGAACACAGAACATGACCTTCAGCCAGTTATGGGATACCATGCTGACATCACCACATAAATATACACTCCAGAGAAAGCCGTGATTAAGCTCAGCGCTGATTTTTATCACTTTTCCAGTGCACCAACAGTCTGCTGGTTCGTCATGCACCTTTACAAAACCCATAATATTTAGAAATGTGCTGTGTTAGCCCCAGAGGCTTAAATAAACTAAAGCCTGTGAAGGTTTTAATGTAACGAATTACCTTCATGTGTGAAATTATGACTCCATGATACTCAATAAGGCCAACATTGTACACGTGCTGTTCTTTTGGGATCTTATGTACATTTCTCCTTCTGAAATATCTGTTTCAGATAGTTTAAGAGCAGAAAATATTTCTATTTCAGTACCACTGTATATGTCCAAGACACAAAAGAATGGGCGAGATTGTACATTTAAAAAAAAATACAGAATCTCTATTCAAGGAGTTTGTGCTTTAAGGCCAATGGAAGAAAGATGAGTGAGAGGGTCCTGTCATTAAGTTTTCATTTTCTTTTAAAAGTAGAGACAAAAGATTTGTTTTCTAAGCATAGTAGAGATTCTCAACCAGGAGCACTTAGCAATGTCTGCAAATATGTTATTGGTTGTTACAACTAGGGGTCAGGATACTATTGGGATCTAGTAGGTAGAAATCATGATGCCAATAGACACTCCCCCATGCACAGGCCAGCCCCTCAACAAAGAGTTGTCCATTCTAAAATGTCAACTGTACCACAGCTGGGAACCCCTGAAGCATGGTGCCTCTGGGGTTGGGGGCTGGGCTGCATCACTAGTACGTTCTAACAGGTTGGATGATTGTAAACTTCTAGGTAAGCACTAACCTTACCTTCCAGCAAATTTACTGGCTGCTAGATATTGTTTCAAAATTCCCACTCCCCACCTGTCCTAAGCACATTGCTATAAAATGCCTTATTGACAAGGACTGCCTGGCTCAAAATCTAAACAGCAAAAGGAGCAGCTCAAGTTTTTTCTTTTTAACTTTTTTTTTGAAATTATTTCAAACTCAGCCTAGAAGTTTCTAAAATAGTAGAGGGTCCCCTTCACCCTGTTTCCCCCAGTGTTGGCACTTTACATACCTACACAGTAATAACATCAAAACTAAAACATTGGCATCGGTGCAATACTATTAAACTATAATCTGATTTAGATTTTACCAGTTTGCTCAAATTTTAAATGATAAAACATTTAAAATTATATTCCTCCCCCAAATATTCAACTTTATTCCTCTAGAAATCCTTTACATAGAGAGCAAAACAATTGATGATCTTTCTGCTTCTAAATGATCCCGATTGCCAAGGTGCCATCTGATGTTAGGGAAAGAAAGTCACAGATAGAAATAATTGGCTTCCGGTTTCATTAATCAGCCTCCACAAAACAAAGACCCAAATGATTCTTTCCGGCTTTCAGTCCCTTCTTGTTGTTTTCAAATTTGTCAGTTTCCAAGTCCTCCAACGAGGGGGTGGAGGGAGAGATTTATTATAAGGAATTGGCTCACACAATTTTGGATGCTGACAAGGCTCCGAATCTACCATCTTCAAGCTGGAGACCCAGGAAATCAGGTGTTGTAGTTCCAGCCTGAGTCTGCAGGCCTGAGAACCATGGGTATGGATGTAAATCCAAGTCCAACAGCAGGAGAAGATGAGATGAGATGTCCCGGTTCAAGCAGTGAGGCAGGGAAAACAGAGAGGGGAAAATTCCTCCTTCCTCCCTCTTCCATTCTGTGGAAGCCCTCAACAGATGGGGTGATGCCCGCCCACCCTGGGGAGGGGGCTCTTTTACTGAGTCCACCAATTCAAATGATGCTAATCTCATCCAGAAACATCCTTACAGACACACTCAGAAATAATGTTTAACCAGCTATCTGGGCATCCCCTGATCCAGTCAAGCTGACACATAAAATTAACCATCACTTACAATATTGAGCAAAAAAAGCTGTAAAAGAACACGCAAGGTATGCTACATCATTCATACAAACATACAAAACCATACTATGTACATAGTTTACAGACACACATGGATGTGGTGAAAGCATAAAGCAATGCATGGGAATAAGAAGGATTGAGTTCAGGTTAAAAGTGACCTCTAGGGTGGGGAAGGGCAAGGAATGCAGTTGAGGAAGGTATACAAGATGGGTTTAACTGTGCTGGCTATATTTATTTCTTGAGCTTCAGGCATAGCTATGTGAGATTCCTTCCATTATTCTTGATAATTTTTGAGTGTCATTAATATTTCAAAATGCCCAAGATTAAAAAAAATTCTATCATTGTCAAAACAGGCCTTGAGTGTGGGCTACAGTGTAGTGGACTGGCTAGTGTGAATGACACTCCATCACTTTGCTGTTAACATCTTGGGCAATTTGCTGAACCGCTCTGTGCTTTGGGTTCCTGATTTGTCAAGAGCACCTCCTTCGTAATGTTACTTGAGAGGCTTATATAAGAAAGTGTTTGAAGTCCATTAACTACCATGTTCAACACATAATTGCCTCTCAATAAATGTTAGATTTTAGCTAGTGCTCAATACAGGAGATTGTATGATCATCATTCTGACTCATCGACTGACAATGGCGCGATGCTCTGCGCAAGCAGAGATGCTTCCATCTTTTGCTCATTGTAATGTAATATTTAGGACACAGAATGATGCTAGTATTCCAGCCCAGATTTATGGGCCAGAATCTTACTTGAATAACTTGGGTCACTTCACTGAAATATCTTGTGGAGAGATAGTTGAATATTTGTTTGGATTCTTGCCAGCAGGCATAAAAATTCTCTGCCACTCAGTAAGGTTATGTATTATAGCCATGTAGGCACTCTAGATATCAGAACTTTCACTTTTTGGCTGTGCCTGATAAACTTGAACATAAGAGACCTTCAGCAGTTTTAAGATTTATGGCAACAAATTCCAATCTCCTGGCCCCAGGCCCACTCAAGTTGTGTTATTTACCACCCTATAATGTTACCTCGGTAGCCAACTCACAAAGCAAGCTGCCTAGAACAATGTTGGCTTCATTGCCAAAATACCAGTGAGATGGAGTAGGCTTTAATAACTGTAAGCCACATTTATGTCTCTATGTTCTCCAGCATTTGAGCCAATGTGGAGACATTTTTCTTTGCCATGTTACCCTCAAGTAATTTTGTTAAAATTGTAGAGAGCCTTGCTATCTTAAACCAGCCCAGTCCTCTGGAGTTAGTCAGTCAATCACTGGGATTTCTGCTCAACAACCAGGGCAAAGAGGAGTGGATTACAACCCAAAGCCCCAGGTGGCCAAAGAACAGTAAATGTCACCTAGCCCTGCCATCTGCAAGGCTAGACGTCCTGTGTTTAATCTGTTTTAAGAATGAAAGCATCTTTCTATCCTTAAACAGCACAATCCTCCCCGCCTTTTCTTGGGCCTATAAATTTACTTTTTACATGTAGGTCTGTGAAGTATGGCCTTGTTGATTCAACATCTGGAACTACTCAGGTGGTTTGTCTCTGCTGACTTTATGAACAATAAAAGCAAACCACTGGATGATTCCTGGATATTTAAACTTTGGGTATAGGCATCCTGGCCTCACTGCTGACAAACACAAGATTTTAATTTTTCCTGCTGGAGCCAAATGTAACAAATGTGGTTGTGAATAGAATGCTAAATGTTCTCCTCAGAAATAGGCTACTTGTCTAACATATAATTTTTTAACTATGGGGCACATACCTCAAATTTCTAAAGTCCTTGCAAATCTCAGGTCTGTCCTCAAACCCAATCATAGTTCTACTTTAAAGAAATAGACAGAAGTTGGTCACTTCCTAGCTAGCTTCTGCCAACACTCAGAAAAAAAACCATCAAACTACTGTGGAGATACCACAGTCAACCCCACTCCTGGAATTATTTAATCAGCATCATTTTTTATTATAAGGAGAAAGACTTCTCTGAAGTGATCATAAGCTGTCTGCAGTTAATATTCAATTTTATAAATATCCTTAGAAATGGCATCAGAACCAAAGACAATGAGTCATTAAGACCAAGTATGAGAAAGGAAAAACCAACTGCACAGATTTCATTGGGAAATACAGAAAAGTATGTGACTGTGCTGTGAGAATATCACCTGATGATTATAGTATATTATTAATATAAGCTGACAGAAAGAATACAATGTTATAATATCATCAAGTGTGAAAATACATGATTGGTTAAGAGTCTTAAGATGATGTACCAACAGAACATCAAACATGGACCACCAGGAACCACACTAGTCTCTTATACTCTTAAGTCTCTCTAGGATTAGAATCACTTTCATTTGTCCCTGTATTCTCAATACCAACTACCATGTCTGGTACAGAGCAGGTACTTAAGGCATGTTTAATTCTGGAATGCAAGTGTTAGTAATGGATGTATGACTTTATTGAGCAGAATATTATCAAAACTGCAACATAGTTTTGAAGCAGTGCCTTGACACTTGCCTACTCCATGGAAATTTCAAAGTGCAGACCCAAAGAAAGATGTTGTGGCCCTTCGTACAACTAAGAAAGAAATAATCCCTCATCTATACACAGGTTGTGTTCAGAAAGGTGACTTAAGAAAACAGTTGTATGGAACTGGAGCCCCCTCCATTTCCTTCTACCCGGCAGCCAGAATGATCTTTTCAAAATGTAGACCATGTCATCTCATTGCCTGACTTCAGTGCTTTCAGAGGCTCACTGCTGCCCTTTCTTCAAGGCTGACAAGCTTTCCCAGGACCCGTCTAATCTGCAGCTCCCATCCTCATTGCGCTCCAGCACACTGGTCTCCTTATGTCCCTTTAAAAGGCCAAACTCTGTCTTACCACATGGCCTTTGCATTTGAGCTTCCTTCTGCCTGTTTATGTTCTTTCCTTGCCTCTCTACATGGTCAGCTCCCAAACGTCCCCACACAAATGCCACCTCCTCAAAGAGGCCTCCTTTGACCACTCAGTCCAAAGAAGTTCCCACCACCCGATTGCAAGGTTCTCAGTATCACATCATCATGTTTACTTCCTTCACAGGTTGCAGGGGATGGGTCAGGGAAGGAGTAGAGATGCTGGGGAACACAGTTAACAAAGTATTTGGTTTGGGCCAAATTTTGTAAGGTCAGTGTCAGTGATGGAGTCCAGTGGTATCTGGGGAGCAATCTGGCACCAGATGGGGAAGTTTCAGGACTGGGTCACATCACATCATATCTCCTCTGCTGAGGAGACTAGAGGCAGAGAATTTTTCTAGAAGCCCCTGTGGTAGCCCAGTTAGAGGTGGGGATGGTCCACGTTAAGGCAGTTGAGACAAGATGAAGAATAGGATATCAGGCTGACTAAAACATTTCCTGATCTCAAGGGACTCAGCCGGCAGGGAGTGAAGTCCAGTATCGAAACAGCAGAACTACAAAGCCCTGTAAGGGAAGAACTCCAAGAAAGACACCTCAAAGGGAAATGACTCCCCATTAATGGTCCCACTTAACTGACATCACTTCCTCCCTCCCATTATTAAAGCAGTAAAGGCCTCATTCAGCCCCTCTTTGAGCCTCATGACTTGCCTCTTCAATTTCAGTAAAGTTTGATGTGATATTTTTCTCTGTGTTCCTTGTGAAATAAAATCAGTCTTCCAGATTGTTCCAACAAGATTTCAAAGTGAAGCTTATGGAGGGCTAAACTTCAAGCCTTTTAAAAAGATCTAACACAAACTAGAATGAGTCTGAATTTAAAAAATATAATAACACAAGCATGCTATTTCTCAGCTGCTGAATCTGATATAAAAATTAAAAAGGAAAATAGTTATCATAAGTGCACTTTCCTTTACTAGATAAATATGTGAACATAACTTGCTCTACAGGTTAAGTTAATGCATACATAGATGGCAATGGGAAAACTGAAAAGGCAATAGAACAAATACCACTGTAGATAATGATTATATATGCACAAGAGGCAAATGGCCAATTGGTGCTATTACAGAACATGGTTGAATATTTGCCAAAAAAAATTTTTTTTTATTCAGGGCTTAACTTTTAATATTGGTGATGTAATCTGAGAACTCTTATGTAACTAATCTCTAGAGAATTTTATTAATTCAAGCTCTATTAGATTCAACTGCTAATTGCTTCATAGCCAATGACAATTATGCTGCTAATAGCACTATTAAATTGAGGCCATTGTGAATAAAGTCCAGTTATCAAAGGGTTTGATAAGACATGCAGTAGCAGAGTCAGGCAGGTCTGAGTTCTAATCTCTAATCTATTATTAGCCACATGACTCTGGACAAGTTATTTACTCTTCGTGGGCCTCATTTTCCTTATCTGTAACATGGTTTAATAATAATATTTGATTCCTAGGGATGTTGTGAAGATTAAATGAAATTTGTACAATATGCCTTGCATATAAAACTCCTCCACAAATGAGAGCTTCCTTTCCCTTCAGGACCTGAACACAGCAATGATATTTGGTGCCTCAGTTTCTCACTGTGCAAGATGACTGCAAGCACTGAATTTCTTGGAGAGGGATGCTGTGATATTGAGTGAAATAAGCAGCAGATTATAGTTTCTTTCTTTTCCCTCCATTGGTGAATACTGTAATTGCCAAAAAATTTGCTGGCTGTCATTCTGAAAACCATATAGTTTCTATCTTTTCCAAAAACTAGCACTAAATCAATTAAATAAATTCATAGGACTTGAAATATATGACATATTGCTTCTGTAGAAGATGAGAAAATAAAAGGGATGATACAATAATTAATCCAAAATTTGGGTTTGATCAAGATTACCTAGCATGTTGTGACAGTTGTGAGACCAGAGAAATTTTTCCTGTGTCTAATAAACAAAAGATTTTCTGGCTATACAAATCCTTTATACTTAACACCTCTTTAATAGGTTGGCAATGCCTCTTAATGAGTATCAAGTACGAAATATAATGGGAGGGTTTTTAAAAAATGTGTGATTTCATACACTTACCAAGGAATACCTCACTTTTTATAATGTTCTCTGTAGGTTCTAAAAAACTTTCATTTATGTGATCTGAGTGAATCCCTGTTATGTTCCTTTAAGCCCCTTTAACTGATGAGGAAACTGAGATTCAAGAAGTTCAACAACCTGCCCAGCTGGTAAATAGTGGAAACTTGGCCCCAAATCAGGTCTTCCAAAGCCAAGTTTGATCATCTTACTGCCACAGAGTTACTTCTACATATCTAATACTAAAGTTAGAAAATAAAAACCACTATGATATGGGCGGAACTGTGTCCCTCCAACACCCACATGTCAAAGCCCTAATCCCCAGTACCTCCGAATGTGACCATATTTGGAGATAAGGCCTTTAAAGAGGAGATTAAGTTAAAATGAGGCCATAACAATGGGCCCTAATCCAATCTGACTGGTGTCCTTATACGAAGAGGAAATTTGGGTACACGGAAGGACACTAGGGATGTATGCACACAGCGAAGACCATGTGAGGACACAGCGAGAAAGTGGCCATCTGCAAGCCAAGGAAAGAGGCCTCAAGAGAAACCAGATCTCCTGAAACTCTGACCTTGGATATCTACCCTTCAGAACTGGGAGAAAATAGATTTCTGTTGTTTAAGCCACCGGTCTGTGGACTATTGTTATGGTAGCCCTAGCAAATGAATACACAGTAATGCAAGACAAAAGAGACCTTGTACCCAAACCAACCACACAACATAAGTGAATGAACAATGAACTGAACTATATCTGTTTCAGTTTAAATTCTCTTTCTCTCTCTCTTTCCATAAATACATGAAAATTTTCACCTTGGGATGTATATCAGTCAGGGTCTAATCAGAAGAAAGAAACCACACAGTAATTTGAATAAGAAAAATTTAATAGAAAGAACTATTAAGATTGGAAAAATGGGGGATTGGCTACTACTAGATAAAGTGAATTCTAAGGAATATAGAACTAGCAGATAGAAGGAGCAGTTGCTCCCCTAGGGTTTATGTAGAGAGCCTGAGGAAGAACCCTCACCCCCCCACCCCACCCTGGGGCTGAGATCCAGGCATTTTTGAGAAGGAATGGCCAAGGCTCACTGGAAGGCAGGGAAATTGCTGTGGTGCCATGCCAGAGGAACTCGCTGGAAATCTGCCCGCTGGAGTGGCAGGGAAAGCTGTTCACAGAAGTAGTGTCTCTGTGACACAAGCCACCACTTACAAGATTACAAGAGTGCCCTGGGGGTGGATATTGAGATAAGCTGCTGGCCACCAGGTGCTGCAGACTATATCCACTGAGGAGCTTGGAGCTGGGGAAGCCACCCTTGCTGCAGGTGCTAGACACCAGGGAAGCTCTGGGTGCCACCAGAACCCGGATGCTGGAAAAGCCCTACCAGGTGCAGGAGACAAGCGAGCCGCAGACCAGAAAGAAAAGCCCTTTCCTCCTGTAGTGTCTCTTCAGTGCCTTCTACTAACACAGCTAGATATTGCACCGGCTGCCAAAGGAAAAATTTTTAAGGGGCTCTCTACATTCTCCAAGAGCAGGCAATGAAGAGTAAATTTGGAGCTGAGAGGCACAGGATGACAGACAATTGCACTTTATCTGAGATTCTTGTGGTACTCAGGCAACTAAAGCACCTACGACAATGCTCCAAACCCGGCTGAATGCAGTGCCACAGGACTGGTTGCTATTTGGGGCAGCCTCTCCAAAGAGAGGCGTACAATATTTAAAACAGCAAAGGAAGGAAAAAAATGATGAAAGGCAATCTGAAGAAGCAGGCTACCGCCACACAAAGCTGTGCATCCTTAACTGAAATCTCTTTTCCCAAACAATAAATACGTGCTCATGAGGTTGCACAATATATAACGTGACCGAACTGCAGCATGATGTTCCTGGATTTTAATCTCCTGAACTTCCTTGTTCATTAAGTTATGTTTGTCTGAATCACAATACTTACAAGTTAAATATTTAAAACCTGAGTCATCTTGGAATTAGCAAGTACTTAGCGCCAATACATTTCTTTCATAATTATAATAACTCTAAACTAGTTCAACAATTAATTTTAAATAATTGTCTCTAAAGATTTTTATTTATTGAGAAGAAGAGATATAACAAAACCCACTCAAAACTTATAGCTTTAGATAATTTGAAGGTGGTATCTCTGTTTTCTTTGTTTTCTTTTTTACTCTTGTAGAAGGTTCTTGTTCTGCAAACAAGTAAGTTAAATCTCTGGGACACTTGCTAAACATTTATGGACAACGAATCAGAGCCAAGGAACGTTAGAGGTGGAGAAGGCCTTGGGGACCAGTCAGGTGGTTCCACTTTTCCTGGGGTGGGGAAACTGAGTCCCAGGGATCTTTTCCCCAATTCACAGGGCTCCTGAATGGCTACATTGGAACTAGATCCAAGGTCTTTCAATTCTCTCTAAATTTTCTTCATGGCCACCTCAAAAAGAAGTCATGCTATACTCTACAGTTTCTGGAGTAAATCTGAGGATGTGGGGAAGGAAATCAAGGGGAGAGAGTTAAGTAAAACCTGCTTCTTGCTGAAACTCCACCAGGTACCCTGCTGGAATCCCCCTTGAAAGAGGTAAGTTGGAGGGAAGCCATTTTTCCCATTCTCATTTCTCCCCAGTGGCCAGTGTCTGGGGTGATCAAATGCAAAATACTTGAAATGTCTGAATTCTAAAAGGAAACATCTGAAGGCATAACCTTGTCTTAGGATGATGTAAGAGGCAAGAATCTGAATCATATTTTCCCCTTATTTTGCTTTCTTGTTGTTTGCTTCTTTATGGATTTGTTGATTTGGTTTGTTTTGGACATTTAGAGGGTTGGACTGTCTGGGTAATGTAGTCACAACTAGGGAGAGAGCATACTGATGATATGAATTATAAACTAGCATCTTTCAAACCTACCCAAGAATTTGGATATAATCAGGATGCTCATTGGCCATTTATCTTTTCCATTCACTGTAAATGATTTTCTTCTGGAATCATGAGTTTTGAATTAGCCTTCTAAAAGGCAATTTAAAAAAGTGTGTAATTTATAAATACAGATGTGCTAGCACATCAGAGTATTTAACAAACGTGAACCTTAACCTTTCAAGAAAAAACAATTTCATCAACTCCTAGAATGGTAGACTTGGGAAGAGGGGGAGACTGCTATTTTTGAGATAATCTGCTATAGCCCTATCCCTTTATTAGTGAAGAAATGAAGATCCAGTCCCAGTCATTTGACTTAATGTGGTTGGAGTTCTCTTGGTTTTCTTTCCCAGCTACACCTCCTCTCTTCCCCACCTCTCCTTTTGGATGTGAGATACTAGCATAGATATTAGTATAGATAATGATATAGATCTGCATCTGCAAAAAGAACCTTTCCCCTGCTACTCAATGACATCTATGTTCCCTGGGCTGCTGAAATAAATGTGTGTCTCATTGCATCAGGCTGTCAAAACATGCTGGCGCTGATGAAATGCAGAATCTTTTCCTCTCATACTGTGGAACTGGGCATACGATCCAGTAGGAAAATGGACCCAAGAACCTGGCTCCATCCAGCAACCATGCCAGAAGCACTAACTAAATCTAAAAACCACAGATCCAATTAACTAATCCCTTTCCTGAAAGTGCCAAGAAGAAATAACCTTGTCACTACCCTTTTGCCATGAACCTGATCCAATGGTTCAATATTCTTTTGATTTTTCTAGAGTCTTCCAAAAAAAAAGACATTATTTCAAGGCTACACCCTATTGCCCTGTTTTCTACATTCTTGACAGAGGTATATTTTTCATACTCTCCACAACACTTCACTGATGGCACCATATTTATTTTTAATTTCTGCACAGTATTTTAGTTGGTCTCATGTATGTTTCAAAATTAGTTGAACATACAAAGCCAGATTCATTATAGAGGGGCAATGTGGGTAATGATGTCCCAGGGTTTTCTTTTTCCTAGTGAAAAAAATGACAGATTCATCCTCCCATTTGTTTTTTTATGGTCACCTAAGAGCCTCAAAAGCAGAGATATTAAATTCCATCTTGGGAAATAACACCAAAACTATCAAGCAACATTCCCCTCTGAACAATACTAAACAAGACTGCACTTCATGACCAACTTTATTCCCTAGTCATAAGAGTGGGATCACAGCTCAAAAAACATGTTCTCAAACAAATGGGATCTACAAAGTGTTTTCCTATCTATCATTTTCACTTTTCTCTGTTTTCTTTTCACTTTCTTGTCACATAAAAATTGGATTGTAGGCTGATTTATCACAGGGGCTGTAAGGCACAACTGGTATTATGTCTAAGATGGTTTCATGTGACTTTTATCCACAACAGCCAAGGACAAAGTTTCTTATTACCAAATTACTTTCAAAGTGATAAAGAGTTTTATTAATTAAAAAAAATTAAGTGTGAAAAATTGCACCACAATGTTACTACAAACACACATTCTTTTTAGAAGTTTTTTGTAGTATTAAACTGATGTGGTGCCAACCAAAACAGAGTTGAATATTTGATTCCGGGCACTATTTTCTCAGTGAAAATATTACTTATTTGGTGAGTGGTTCAGACTGACTTTGAGGTCTAACATAAATAGAAAGGCTCCAAGGATGGGGTGAATCAGGCCCTAAAGATTGTCTGCCTGTTTAATTCAGACCAAATCAAGAGCTAGCTTACCGGCTTATTGACCCTTGACCTCTGGACTGAGACTTCCAGAATGTTCCCCAGCATGATGGCAGCTTTTGTTTACCTTCAAGTAGGATATTTTGAGACCCTATTGAAAAATAATGCTAGTTTGTATGGCAAACTTTCAAGTCAAAATTGTCTGGGTTTTCTGCTGCTTATAGAAATCTGAGCTAAAAGCAAGGCCCACATTCCCTGCCACTTGGGTTTAATAACAGAAAACAAAGAAACCGTATAAACAGACCCCTTTTATTGACTATAGACCCCATCTTCTCCCTTCTTGAAACATGAGTCATCGGGGCACAGAACTTACACCATAAGCAGAAACCAGATACCCTTAGAATCATTAGTATCTCCGACACTAATTGGATTAAAAATCACGAAGCATACTCACAGACTGGAGCATTCAAATCAAATTAGCCACCATCTTATTTTTAAAAAATAAGGAATTAGTGCCTTGTGTGTACATTATCATCACAAGTTAATGAGGGAGGTAGCGTGGCTGGAACCTCTCACGTTACCGGAACTCAGATACCACAAAATGCCCTCTTCATTTTTTTTTCATGTAAAAGCTGAGCTAGAATCTTAACATGCTACAGCTGAACTCTCCCCTAAGGTAGTAGGGCAGGAACTCCCCACTTTGCAAATGAAGAAATGGAAATCTAAAGAGGTTGTGAGGAGCCCCAGACCCCACAGGGGTTTGGCAGCAACACCTGCAGCTCCGCCCCGGCGGCCTCACCTGTGACGCCCCGCGTGCTCCGGTCACTCCCCAGGGTGCCCCTCTGGGGGGGACATGGCGGAAGGACATGGCGGCCGTTCCGAGCAGGGGTGAGACCCTCGCGCATCCCAGCCACCGGCTTCGGCTAAACCAGAGACCTGTGCTCGTCCCGGCCTCGTGGTGTAGACCCGTCCAAGCTCCTCACGACCCACCCACCGATAGAGGAGGAAAAACAACAAAAGGCCCGCGAACCAGCAGAGGCTACTTCCGCTTCCGGTTAGAAGGTAGGCACACGGGAACGACCTTGGTTCTTGGGGTAACGCAAGAGAAACTTGGACAAAACAAGGAGCGAGTTTTTCTACCAGGCTAGTTAACGGCAGGGGGATGTGAGGGGCCCTCCACGGGCTGAATTCCGGAGAGAAGGACCCGCTTCCGTGCCTGGGGGAGGGGCCAGGTCCGGCATGAGAAGATGGAGGGGGTCCTGCTGGAGATGGGGGGACCTTGAGGAGCACCTGAGGTGACCGTGCGAGCTGGCGGGATGGATGGTGTCTGGGGGAGCCCCAAGCAAATCACTCAGCCCGATAATTCTCCCCCACTGTACCACACCAGGGCCCGGATTTTGCTGAGGAAGTGGCAGGGGAAGAAGAGCTGGAAAACACACCCTGTGGTGCTTGGACTTGGAAGCCCAGAGTTTAACCCCAAAGGAACCAAGGGCATCTGGAAGCACAGCTTAACCCCTTCTTACCGCAACTACTGACAAGATCAGAAAGGTCTAGCTACAAAAAGAAACAAAGAGCACCCCAAAGGGCAAATATGTGAATAAATATGAAAGACTTTCTCATCAATGCTTAGTTTATTTAAAAGACAATTGTTTGAGGCAAAAATAATAGCAATGTGCTATGGAGTTTATAACGTGTAGAAGTAAAATACATAGCATCATAGCACCAAAGATGGGGGGTGATAAATATGAGTTTATTGTTAAAACCTCATATTTGTAGTAGTGTAAGATTAATTCAGTGTATTTTATATTAAGGCTGCAAATTTTAATCTCTAGAGCAATCATTTAAAATATAAAGCAGCTCAGGTGTGGTGGCTCATGCCTGTAATCCCAGCAGGAGGATTGCTTGAGGCCAGGATTTCAAGACCAGCCTAGGCAACATAGCAAGATCCTGTTTCTAAAAAAAAAAAAATTAGCCAGTCATGGTGGCACGCACCTGTAGTCCCAGCCACTTGGGAGGCTGAGGCAGGAGGATCACTTTGAGCCCAGGAGTTTGAGGTTGCTGTGAGCTATGATGACACTATGATGATAGGGTCTCTGTAGCTTGGATGACAGAGACCCTATCTCAAAAATAAATAAATAAAAATATATAAAAAAAAACAACAAAGGAGCTATTTTTAAAAATCTCTTTCCCGCTCTCTCTCTCTCTCTTTGGAGAGAAGTGAATGGATGTGCTGTCCAGATGTGCCACTGGGATGGAGGTACTCATTCCCCAGCTGCTACAAGAGTTGGGTGCTGTAGCCTCTCTCTAACCGCTCTCCAGAATTGCCCTTACTCCTAAAAGCAGCCTCACACAAGGTTCCATCCCTCACCTGGGGGCAGCCTGCATCTTACTACTTGCTGATGTGGGGGACATAGCGTTCCAGCCCCCTGACCCCAACTAGGGAGAGTCCAGCTCCAGAGCTCCCCATGTGATTGGCTGAGACCTTTGTTGCAACTGGATCCCAGGGTCACTTCTGCCTCCCCTTACCCCCCGCCTGCTCCCACTTCCCTCACCCTTCACAGGGTTGGTCCTGAGACCACTCCCAGGAAACCTGCATGCAGTCTGTTTGCTGGGGAACCTGACCTCTGAAAGTTGATCCCAGGAGTATGTTGAATCTAGGTCACCTGCCAGCGGCTGCCTCATCGCTGGTGGTAGGTGCTTGCAGTCATGATGTGCTTGTTACAGTTTTCAGTGGTGGTGAACTAGGACATGATACTTAGGAGGGAAATACTCTAATGGATGTGGGATCTCAGGCATTTAAGAGTTTTGGGGGAAAAAAAATTATAAGTACTATTGAATTAGATGGTTGTTGCTAGATGCTATCAATCCATTAGAGAAAAATGTAATAAAAGGCTAATGGTGATTAAATAGCAAGATGAAGAAAAGTGTGAAGACTAAAGGAACTCCTTGGCAGCATATGAAGACCTTCACCCTCTGCAACTACAGAGCAGAGACAGCTGAGAAGCAGAGACAGCTGAGGAGCAGGCCTCGGGTTTAATTATAAAAGTAGAAGAGTTCAAAAGAACATTGAAGTCTCAGCCCTGGCAGGTTTGCGAGGCCAAGGTCCTTGGTTAGGAAAGGGGGGAGGGGACATCTGGGTTAATATATTAAAACCTCTAAATCCCTAGATCCTCTGGAATTCTCTAGGCCTGAAAAAGTCTTCTCCTTAAAGGTTGATGCCTGCCTTTACAAGGAGACAATGGTGAAGTTCTGTTTTGCAAGACAATACATGACAAGGCTCAGTCCCGCCCTGCCCCTTGCAAATCTACTCTCAGCTCTGTTCCTGGCCAACAGCCCGGTAAGTAGGGTCAAGTCACAACGTAACCTGGCCAGAGAAGTGTGATCCACTCTGAGAGAAAAGGAGCTGTAGACAAAGGAGCTGCAGGACCCAGCCAACGTGTCCAATGGGAGCCAGAAGAGAATGCATGGGAGGGAATGGTGAAGTTGCTGGAGATGAAACACAAAGTTGGACAGGGAAAATGCATTGATATGGAAGCATTCTCCATTGATACAACGTTAGATGGAGCTAATATCCTGAAAGCTTAGAAAATACAATGCTAAGTGGCGTGGAGAAGCTCGATCTGCCATGGAGGAAGAGGAAGGAAGGGATCAAAAGGCTGAGAGAAATGGGCACGCTTGAGTGGATGTGCCATGTGAGGCCAGAGAACACAACAGCTGATAGTTCTGCAGGAGGGCCTGGAGGAACACTGCATTTGCCAAAGCAAAAAAACGCATGGTGAGAAGGAAGTAGCTTTAAGGACTGAGTGGGGGCTCTTCTCTGAAGGCCAAGACTACAGGAGGAGATCCTGATGCAACACAGGGCTTCCCGGTAACCATGCTGCTGATAGAGGCCTGGAGGGAGCACTTCCCCTTCAATACAAGGCGTAATCATTGGCCTAAGCAGTGAGCTAGGGAGCGGCAGCCAGAAGGATCGACCCACATCATGTGAACCTCTGGGACGTGTCATCTGGAGGCACAACGGATGGCAAAGATGGCAAAACATCTGCTTTATTTTTGTTCAGAGCAAAAAGCTCAAGAAAAGCTGGGACCGAATTCTACAGAAGTCTTTCATTCCTTTCTTGCATCTCTTTTCCTGGCCCGCAATGCTCTTGATAAAGAGACAGGACACTCATTGCCTCAGTAGCCAGGACAGGCTGCAAACAGAAGCAGGCCTCAGGGGCATTTGGTTAACTCTGAGGATGATTGATTCTGGAATGCTCCAGTTATGCAGAACACAGCTGTCTTGCAATCCCGTGTATCTGGAATGTTTTAGAAAATTTGGAAGTCAGTCCACAAAACAGTTCAGGAGTCAAAAGACAAATATGAAAGTATACTCACAAGGCACAGGGAGAGAACGGGAGAGGTCCTTTCTCTGGCCTCGGAGCCAAGGCTTTATCTGTTCCTACTTTCATCACAGTGGTGTGAGTTGCTTTCCCATCCTCACAGCATGTTGAAAGCTGCACACTTGAGGAACATGGGGACCTCACAGAGGCAGGCATGGCAGTCTTATAAAGATGTGTGGACAGCAGAAAGTGAGGGAGACAAGAGAAAATCAGCACTGGGCAGACATCAGAGATCAAAGGACAGCGCCGGAGCCAGCACCGTGGCACAGCACCGTGGCACACCGAGGCTACCTGGGTTCCCAGAGACCCTTCCTAGGCCAGAGCTCGGAAATATTCACCAACTGCCGACACCTTTGCCTTTCTCACGGGAAACAAGTGGAAATGAACCCTGGTCCCCTGCCACTGGTTTCAGAAAGGTCCGAGCAAGGTCTATGTGCACCTGCCTTGCAACGCAATGATCAATTTCACGTGCTTGCAACAAACTGGTCAATAGTACATGTAAAGTTCCTAAGAGAAATTTTTGCCCAAAAGTAGTGCTTGCTAGTTGTAACGTTGCCACTAAAGTTCAGGTGGGACTCACCCATTCCATGTGCCTCCGGTGGGGTTTGGGACTTACAAATGCATGTCCCCATCACTGTGGCAGCCTAAATAATGGCTCCCAGAGACATCAAGGCCTGGACTCCTGGAACCTGAGGTTGTTACCTTGCATGGCAAACAGAATTTTGCAGATATAATTAAGGTAAGAATTTTGAGATGAGATTATTCTGGGTTATCTGAGTGGGCCCTGAATGTAATCACAAGTGTCCTTATAAGACACTTGAAGGAACATTTATAGATCTGAGAAAGAAAGAGCGAGAGAGGTGAATACAGAGGAAGAAAAGGTGATCTGATGACTGAACGGTGGGAGAGATGGCGGGAGATTGGAGGATGCTCTGCTATTGGCTTTGAAGATGGAGGAAGGAGCCACGAGCTAAAGAATATACAGGTGGTTGCTAAAAGTTGAAAAAGACAAGGAAACAATTCTCCCTTAGAGCCTCCTGAGGTCACCAAGCAAACATTGGCATGGTAGGGGGAGGGATTCAGTGCTGGTCAGAGACGTGAAGAAATAATTCATGGCCCAGGCAGACACTGATAACCATGGAAGAAGCAGAGGTCTACAGTGTAGCAACGCTTGCTTGTATAATATCATTATATTATAGGATAAAATGATTTTTAAGACAATGTCATTTTACATAGAGAAAAAAGGGGGGAACAGAAAAACTTTGGCTTCCATATCTCTTTGTGGCCCAAATTTTCAACTTCTTCAGTTATAATACTTTTTTTCTGTCTTTCTCTTTAATGGCTTGATTGAAATCTAAATCACATACCATATAATTCACATTTTTAAAAGTATACAATGCAGTGGTTTTTGGTATATACACAAAATTGTGCAACCATCCTTACTATCTAATTCCAGAACATTGTCATCACCCTAAAAAGAAAGTTCTTGTCCACTGGCAGTCACTCCCTGTTCCCCCAGCCCTCATCCCTAGGCAACCGTTAATCTACTTTCTATCTCTATAGATTTGCCTATTGTAGACATTTCATATAAATGGGATTGTACAATATGTGGCCTCTGTGTCTGTCTTCTTTCAGTTGGTATGTTTTTAAGGTCTATCCATGTTTACTAGTATCAGTACCTCATTCCTTGTTAAGCTAAATACTGTTCCATTGTATGGATATACCATATTTATTTATCCATTCATCAGTTGATGGGCTTTTTGGCTATTACGTGAAATGCTGATATGAAAAGTCATGAGCAAATCTTTGTGTGGACACGTATTTTCAATAACCTTGGGCATAAACCTAGACGTGGAATTGCTGGATTATATGATAACTCTGCTTAAATTTTTGAAGAACCTCCAGACTACTTTCCAAAGTCATTACACCATATTATATTCCCACCAGAAATCTACAAGTGTTTCAATCTTTGTCAACACTTTTCAACACTTGTTATTGTCTGCCTTCTTGATTATAGCTATTCTAAGGGGTGTGAAGTGGTATCTAATTTTGGTCTTGACTTGCATTTCTCTAATGACTTGTGATGTTGAACGTTATTCCATGTGTTATTGGTTATTTGTGTATCTTCTTTGGAGAAATGTTTTTTTCAGATCTTTTGCCTATTTTTAAATTGGATTATTTGTCTTTTTGTTGTTGAGTTGTAAGAGTTCTTTGTATGTTCTCCATATAAGTTCCTTATCAGATATATGACTGGCAAATATTTTCTCCCATTCTGTGGGCTTTTTACTTTCTTAATAGCATCCTTTGAAGCACAAAAGTTTTTAATTTTGATGTCCAGTTTATCTATTTTTGTTGTTGCTGCTTGTGCTTTTCTAAGAAACCATTGTCTAACCTAAGGTCATAAAGATTTTCTCATGTTTCCTTCTAAAAGTTTTACAAATGTAGCTCCTATATTTAAGTCTGTGACCCATTTTAAGTTCATTTTTATATACTGTGTGGGGCAGGGGTCCAACTTCATTTCTGTGCACATGAATATGCAGTTGTTTTGGTACCATTTGTTGAAAAGACTGTTCCTTCCCCATTGAATGGTTTTGTCACCTTTCTTAAAAATTCATTAACTACAGATGTTTGGGTTTATTTTTGAACTCTCAGTTCCGTTCCATTGATCTATATGTCTCTCTTTATACCAGTACCACACAGTCTTCACTTCTATAGCTTTGTAGTAAGTTTTGAAATCTGAAAGCATAAATATTCCAACTTTATTCTTCTTTTTCAAGATTGTTTTGGCTATTGTGGGTCCCTTGTATTTTCATATAAACTTTGGAATTGCTTATAAATTTACACATACACACACACACACACAAAGGCAGCTGGAAATCTAATAGAAATTGCATTGAATTCATATATCACTTGGGGCAATATTACCATCTTAACAATATCAAGTCTTCCAATCCATAAACATAGGATGGCTTTCTATTTATTTACATCTTCTTTAGCAATGTTTTATAGTTTTCAGTGTATAAGTCTTGCATTACTTTGGTTAAATTTATTTCTAAGTATTTTATTCTCTTTGATACTATTGTAAATGGAATTATTTCCTTTATTTTATTTTCAGATTGTTCATTGTTATTATATATAGAATTGATTTTATATGTTCATCTTGTATTCAGCATCCCTGCTGAACTTATTAGTTCTAATATTTTTAGTGGATTTATTAGGATTTTCTGTATATAAGATTATATCACCTGCAAAGACAGGTAGCTTTATGTCCCCCTTTCTAATCAGGATGCTCTTTATGTACTTTTCTTGGCTAATGTCCCTGATTAAAACCTCCAGTGCAATGTTGAATAGAAGTGGCCAAAACAAAAATCTTTGTCTTGTACCTGGTTTTCAGGGGGAAGGCATTCCGTCTTTTATCATTGTGTTAGCTGTGGGCTTGTTATAGATGCCTTTTGTCTTAGTCTGCACAGACTGCTGTAACAAAATCCCATAAACTGGGTAGCTTATGAACAACAGAAATTTATTTCTGACAATTCTAGAGGCTGGGAAGTCTAAGACCAAGGTGCCAGCAGATTCAGTGTCTGGAGAGGACTCACTTCCTGGTTCATCTTTTCTCTGTATCCTCACATGGTGGAAGGAGCAAGGGACCCCGCTCAGGGCTCTCTTATAAGGGCACTAATTCCATTAATGAGGACTCCACTCTCATGACCTATCAACCCCCTAAATGCTCCATTTCCTGATACCATTACTTTGGAGGTTAGGATTTCAACATAGGAATTCTGCGGGGACAAAAACATTCACACCATAGCAACCTTTATCAGGTTGAGGAAGTTCCCTCCTATTCCCAGTTTCTGAGTGTTCCCTAGTTATTTTCTTAAAAACGAAAAATTATGCCCAGCCTAGAATTGTTTGGACTTCTGGTTTTATACGTCCCAGAAGGTATCATCATGTCTGATGCTCACAATGACAACTCCAAGACAAAAGGATGATGAATTCTGTTAGATCCCAAATTTCAGGAAGGCACAGCATCATATAAAACACTTTGAAATATTTCTGTCCAAAATGGTTTAAACAAAGTGAAAAGTATTACCGATCAAAAGGCGAACTCCTCTGTCCACACCACTCCCACCTGAGTCCTGTGCTGCTGCTCTCTGTTTATTTCCAGCTGTCAGTTGGAATCAGCACATTCATTCTACAGCCTTGACGGGGAAACAGGTAAACCTCAAGCCTACACCTGGTTTTCTTCCAAACCCGTCAGTTCATCCCCCTTCCTCCCACCAGCTGCAGCCCCCTCTATTATCTTCTTATTCCCATAGTTTTCAATTCCAGCGGAGGACAGCACCTGGGCCTTGGGGAAGAGCAGAAAAAGGAATGGAACGAAAATTCTCCACAGTGTTTCAGGAGATTTGTTTGAAGCTGTAGTGGTGATCTGTCCCATCCCATGTCCCTGCTGGACTAAAGGAGTTCCCCCGCCCCCCCCACCCCCGACCGAGGGGAGGCTGAGAGCCGCCTGGACCACACAGGAGTGGGACGTCTGGTCCTAGACCCCTCCTGAGGGTGTGCTGCCTAGCAGAACCTGAAGGGGGTGCCTTTTTGCTAGGCTCAGGTCTCAGGGCCTCCAGGACATATCCCCTCTTCCTCAGCTTCCTCCCTGCCCAGTGACAGAGGCCCCAGAGGCACTTCCCAGCTCCCCCGACACCAGGCAGAAACTCTTCATAAACACTTCCCCGGGTTTCCTGTATCCCTGGATGACTAATCATCTCCAAACTCATGAACGATTTACTCATCTCAAGCCCCCAGGCCTGGATTTGTGCACAAGCCAACCAGCCTCTGCTCAGTAGGCTCTGGGAAGCCTTGACTGAAGTAGGTGTGGCCCTTCCAAGTCCCTGTCCTGGCCTGGAAATCTTGAAGCACAACAGGCTCCCCAGAGACCTTGCTCAACTTAATGTCTTTACTGTGGGCTCTTGCTCCTTTTGGAACAGGCTCCTACAAGCAGAGCATGCACAGAGCTCATTATGTGTAGTCTCCACGTTCTGCAGGTATCCTTCGGACACCAGTGCATCCCTCTTCTGGTAACAGAGCCCCAAATCTCCTTTGTGTAACAACCACTCCCCTTCTCTCTGAGCTTGACTCAGGCTGGTTGATTTACATAATACCAGTCTCTGGTGACAGTTATTGCTCCAGAGATTGGCACATACCCTAAGTTTTTTCTACCAGAGTAAATCCTCAGGCTTGTTCAGAAACTTGCAAGATGGGATGTGTTCTGTATTCCACAGCCTCTAATCTGAAAGACTTTCGGTCCTGGAGCTGCCCACCCCATCTTGATCCACCATATGAAGTTCAAGAATAATGTCAACATGAAGGAGAGTGAAGGGTAGAGGGATAAAGATACGGTTTGACATTTTATGAGATCCTGGATCAAGCCATACCTCAACTCAATCTATTCCTTGAACTTTACATGAATAGATGAATTCATGTCAAATTCATAAAGCCCATGTGGGTTAGATTTTCTGTCATTTGCATCTAGAAGATTCCTAAAGACTCAGGTCTTCTGCACATCTGTAGGCATGGTGACTGTGGTCCTGCTCCCCTTTTCCTTCCCGCCACCAGGCAAGTCCTCCTTCTCCATGATGTAAACCTCCCTGATCCTTCAGAATATTTCTTAGATGTTACCTGGAGCTTCTCATGACATCTGTCCTCCCTGATTGTTTCCTTCTTAAACTAATGAGATTATAACCTATAACCTTGAATCTACCTGATCCCTTAGAGCTGCAGTCCCCCACCCCTAGGCCCCGGATGGGTAACAGTCCTGGCCTGTTAGGAACTGGGCTACACAACAGGAGGTGAGCGGCCAGTGAGGGAAGCTTCATCTGTATTTACAGCCACTCCCTATCACTGGCATCACTGCATGAGCCCCACCTCCTATCAGATAAGGGACAGCATTAGATTCTCAGAGGAGCTTGAACCCTACTGTAAACTGTGCATGCAAGGGATCTAGGTTGCGTGATCCTTATGAGAATCTAATGCCTGATGATCTGAGGTGGAGCTGAGGCAGTGATGCTAGTGCTGGGGAGAGGCTGCAATTGTAGATTATCATTAGCAGAGGGGTTTGACTGCACAGAGACCAAAATAATTCAATTACTTGCAGACTCATATCAAAACCTTATCAGTGAGTGTCAAGTGACAATTTAATAACAATAGAAATAAAGTGCACAATAAATGTAATGCGCTTGAATCATCCCGAAACCATCCGTTCCCTGCTTGTGGTCCCTGGAAAAATTGTCTGCCCTGAAACTGGTCCCTGGTGCCTGAAAGGTTGGGGACTGCTGCCTTAGAGCTTTCCTTAGGGAGCCCTTAAAAATCTTCTTGACCTTTAAATATAGGAATCAGGGTTTGTCTGTCTGGTACATGCACTGTCCTCACCCCATAGGTCCTTAGAGTTGCTTCTGGGGAGCTGTGTGCTGTACAAGGGCAGGGACCGTACCCAACATGCTGCACTGCACATGGTAGTTACCCCGGAAGGGAGTGGGGATGGTTTACTTCTATGTTATTATTGGTGTCTTTTATAATATGACCACTTATTTTATTAATAAAAACCTCTATCTTGCAGAGTAAACCCTCATGTGACTAACAGGTTGGAGCAGTGGGTCGCCAGCCCTTCTGCACAGTGTTCTGAAGCCCCTTTCCCCCCATTTCTCCCGTGGGAAACTCGCACGTGCTATTTCTCCCAGAGACCCAAGCACCAAGTCAGGACCTTGACCTTGCATGGGAAGGATCTATGGCCAGGATGCAGACATAGACAAACTGCCTCACAGAGCACTTTATCCCTTAGAAAATCTCCAACTCCAGCATCCTGGGTGCTGCCCAGACTCTTCAAATACAAGGGCAAATAAAATAAATAAAAGTAAATATTGTACTCATAAGCAACGGAGTGCCTAGCAACCGAGAACAAAGGAGGGCTGAAGGGAGAGGGTTGACTTTCACAGGCCCTTGTGTGTAAAGTGCAGTAAAAATCATTTCTGTGTGAATAACACATTTTTGAGTGTTAAATTGCAGGTGTAGGGATGCTCGGGCCTGGAGCCAACAGAGGGTCGGCGTGCCCAAGCCGCACCCTGGAGGAGGGGTCAGTGGTCTCCTTGGCCTTTATTCCTCTTACTGGTATGGGGAAGGGGGAGGTCTCCCCTGCAGTGTTGGGACTGGAGCATCAGGACCAGGCCTCGATTCAGCCCTTTAAGGGGCCCTAAACCCTGAAACGATGGTGATGCAACCCCACAGGTAATTCAAAAGAAAATGCTAAGTCACAAAATAAAGATAAGAACTCCGATGATTTTCTATAATGAGGATTTCAATGCTTTGTTAGGAATGATGTACACAAAGCACATTACACTGTTCTCATTAAATTTTTTTGTTATGAAAACTTTTAAACATACTCAAAGTAGAGAGAGGGGTGCGATTTTTGAACCTGTCGTCCAGGTTCGATATTACTAAAATTCTGCCATATTTGCCCCTTTGATCTTCTTTCTCTCCCTTTCTTTGCTAAACCATTCGAAAGCCAATTCAAGACACCATGTCAGTTCATCTGCACATAACTGAGTACACATCTATAAAAATTATGGACATTTTCTCATATAACCACAAGGCCATTATCATTCCGGTATGAGCTGGGGTGTGTTATGTTTGGTTATGTTTTTGATGCCCTCCAACACTTAGCCCATAATCACATTTTCCTGATTGTCTCAAAAGCACCTTTTTCATTTGGTTTGTGTTCTCATTTTTAATACCCTTGTCTTGTCAGTGCCCCAGGCACATGCTTTGATCGACTCTGGGAAATCTAGGATTATCTGGGATATGCAGAAAGCAGAGGAGTGGCAAGAAAAGAGGAAAAGAAAAAGAAAACACTGAAGTTGTATTTTATAAGATCTATGCAAAATCTTGCTGGCCATTAGCTTTGCCCATATGGGGCCCCCACTGGGAGGGATAGGATTAAACTGCCCCAGCAGATAAAGCAGGTTTTTTTCCCTACTGTCTTCTAAATTTTGAGAGCTTCTGAAGATTTGGGGTGGGAGGTGGATAAAAGGTGGTTGTCGTTATTTGTCACCATGGAAACTCTGGCCAGGGCTTGGCCACTTTAGGATTTTCCAGTGGATTTTGAAGATCGCTAACCCCAGACCAGAACCCCAGGCCTGAGTGAGCAGGAACGTGGATTTCCGGTCTCCAGCTGCTCCCTGTCGCAGCTTCCTCAAGGAAGGAGGAGAGGGGAGCTGGAGGGCAAAGGTCAGTAGCAAATGGAAGGAAGAGAAGAGACCTGGAAAAGTTTTCTTGACTCCTTAGGAATCCCCCGCCATGGAGATCAGGGACACATTCCATTCCCGTGAACTGACAGGTCCAAGAAAAGAGAAAGACGTTCGTACGTTATGACCCAGCAATCCCACCTCTAGGAATTTATTCCCAGAAAAAGCCAGAGTTTGCACAATGATTTATTCTGTTTGAGGATGTCCCTTAGAGCATTCTTTACAGCCATAAAGAGGGTGGGGAGGATTACCTTCAGCCTCAGCAACATGGAATTGGTTTCATAAATTGTAGCTCATCGCCATGAGGAAATCCTGAGCATCCATTCAAAACGTGTTTTGGAAAAATATCCAGTGATGTGGGAAAATGTCCACAATACATTAAGTGGGGGGAAAAAGAGGTTATAAAATGGGTCTGATGTTAATCTCATTTTTAAAAACTTAAAAGAAAGGAAGACAGGGAGAGAATGAAGAGTCTATAATTAAAATGTTTTTTAAAATATATATATATAGGTTTTTCACCAAGTGGTAGAATTTTTTATTTCAAATTTCTTGCAATAAACCATCAACTTGTAATTTAAATTTTTATATTAATAATAAGAATCATAGAAAGAGGAAAGGGAGAAAGAAGAGAATGAGAGAGGGGGAGAAAAGGAAGATAAATGTCCAAAAAGAAAAAGGGGAAGGAAAGGGAAAGAAAAAAGAAAAAAAAAAAAAAGAAAAGAAAAGAAAGGAAATAAATCCGGGCCAGTGAGATTTAAGAGTAGTTTTAGAAGGGTCATTTAGGGTTAAAAAGAATTATTTTACAAAAAAGAAAAGGAAACAAAATAAAGATTTAGAAAGTCTAAGTAATTTTTAAATAAGTTGTTGGCACATATGCATTGGACAACCTCAGGCCAAAATTTTCTTTGGCGAGAAAGTGGCTTCCTTTCTTTATAAGACTAACATCATAATGAACCTTGAAGTTTTAGGTTGTGAATGATAATAAATAATTTATAATATTGTAGCAGTGAATTTGTATAATTTTACTGAATGATCATTAGGTAGCTGTTTAATCGATTGAGAACCCAGTATGGAGTTTCTCGGTTTATTTGTTAGCTCACAAGGGCCCGCCTAGAGAACCCTCGCTCATTAAAAAAGTGATGACAAAGTTGGATAATATTCTTCTCATGAAGTTTTCCAGGACAATCAGTAATACATTCTGTGCTCAAGGTGAAAAGAAAAACGACCAGCTCCTGGTGACAGCTACTGGCTTGTGAGTGAATGACGCTCAAAGGAACACATTTCTTGGGTATATCAGTTAGGGGTGGGGAACCTGCGGCCTCAAGGCCACACGTGGCCCTTCAGATCCCCAAGTGCAGCCCCTCAACTGAATCCAAACCGCACAGAACAAATCCTTTTATTAAAAGGATTTTTCTGCAAAATTTGGATTTAGTCAAAAGGTCACACTCAAGGATCCAAAAGGCCACATGTGGCCCCGAGGCCGCAGGTTCCCCACCCGACCTGGTCCCTGATTCCACAGGGGAGGGGATGGCAGAGGAGGGCCCAGCCAGGGCTGGGACGGTCCTTAGCCCTGCTTCCCTCTCTGGCTCCTTCCAAAGCAGACCCCCACAGCATGGGCTCCCACCAGCATTTAGAACAGCACGTGGCCTGCCTTAGGCTACAGGGCACACCAGGTTAATTCCCAATTATCTAGGGCTGTATAGTCAGGTTGTGGTTTCAGGCTGTCGGACTGCCTTCCTCTCCCTGACCTGTGGTCAGCTGAGACACCTCTTTACATTTCCATGTAGCACGGCTGGGGAGAAAGTTGAAACTCCTGCCAAGAATGGAAGACGGTCACTGTCTGGGGCTTTCCAGTCACTAGCACACCAAGAACCTATCACATGTCAGCTTCATCCCAAACATTCGTCTAACAAGTATTTCTTGAGCACCTGCTCTGCACCAGAGCCTATTCTAGGTACTGAAGGTAGAGCAGTGAGCAACACAAAGTCCTCCTTCCAGCTAGTAAGCAATGAAAACAAAATAAACAAGAAAAATAAACAAAATATATAGTATTCCAGATAGTTTAGGGCTAAGGAAAAAAGTAGAGAATAGGCACAGGACATATGAAAGGTGGCTATTTAGATAGTGTGGCCATCTCATCACCAAGAGAATGGTATCTGTGAATGGGAGTGAACAAGGTGAGGGAGTGAGCCAGGCAAGGCTCTAGAGAAAGAAAATTCCAAGCATAGAAACAGCAAGTGCAAAGGCCCTGAGGTTGATTGTTCCTGGCATAATTTTGGCAATATTTCCCAACCCTTTTTTTTTTTAATTTAAGGAATCTTTTTAGACCTTTTTTCCCTAATTGTCCCTTTCCCATGAAATGTTAAAGCCACAGGTATATTGCATATCTGCTTATGTACCATTTGCATATCTGTGCTTCATAAATAAAAAAAGTAAGATACTTTTTTGCACTCAAGAACCAATTTTTGTGCCCTTGTGAGTGGTATCCCCCCTACTGGGAATGCAGGATTTAGGCTAAGCAAGGAGGCCCGTGGGTCTGAAGCAGAGTGAGGAGGGAGCAGTGGGAGGGAAAGTGAGGAGTTCGGGTGAGAGGTGCAAAGGGCCTGCGGTCAGACCCCAAGTGTGCATGTTCTGATCTCCTCTAATCGTTCTCATTTTTTGTCAGACTCTGACAATATGAGAGAGTAAGAATTCAGCCTAGCTTCAAAGGAAAACCCAAGTCTGTTCAAACACAGACATACTGGAGAGAGACTCTGTGGACATCCTTGTCTGCTGCTCCTCTCCCTTCAACTTTGGACACCATTTCCAAAATGCTCTTGCGTATTTTGAGTGACCCATGACAAAGCCAGTGAGAGCGATTTCATAACAGAACTTTCCCCAGGCCTGGGCAGGTGGAACCATCTCCATTTACCTGACGGACCCCTAGTGACAGGCCTCTTGGCACAGCCGTGGTCTTACTCTAGGGATGGAATGTTCCGCATAGCACCGTGACCTCAGCCCAGGCCACTCAGGAGCCCACACTCTTCTCACTGGTGGCGTCTCAGCCCTGGGGGTCCCTGCTCTCTGGTCTCCCCTTTTCTGTTAATTTTAACTGCACTTGGGCAGATCCGTGGGAGTAAATTAAGAACAGAACAGACAAGGATCTGCATCCAAGGCGAAGACTGACACTCCTTCTGGGGCCAGAGCCCACCAGGAAAATTGCTTCTGCTCATCATTTTTCATTTCCTAACAGCCCCATCTTCTCCAGTTTCTAAATCCCTGGAGGAGCCAGTAGCAAAAATGTTCCAGGGTCCAAGTCTCAAAATCGGAGGGAAATGAGACATGGAAGTGGACCCCTCCCCACTCAAACTCCACACCCACCACTCGCTCCTTGGGGTTAAGGATGAGAAAGAGAAGGTTGCCCCACGGCCACCACCACCAAGGAGAAGTGGAATTTAAGCCACCAGAGACGTGGATGGATGTCTGCTTTGAGCATAGTCGCTCATGTGTGAGGAAGCGGATTGCACAAGCCCGGCTGCTGGGGGAGGTTTCTTAGAGCTTGAATGTGAGGTCTGCCCAGCCAGGCTCAGGCCTGAATGCTCCTGCTTGGTTGTCTTGCCCATGGCAGCAAAGATACTTCACTGCAGGCCGCAGTGGTTGTTTATTAACAGCAAGCCAACCTCAAACGCGGCCAGAATGCACAGAGGTCCTCAAATCATCATGAACACCCCAGCTGGTGCCCCATTCCTGTTGCCCTCCCAGGGACGAGTACTATACATACTAGGAAGGGTGTTTGATATAGTGGCAAGGGCAGGCTATGGGGACAGATGAGTCCTGGTTCAAATCTAGGCTCCCACCTCATCTCAGACTACGTTATACTACCCTACCCTACCCTACACCACACCATACTATGCTATGCTAGGCTGTCCTATACTACTCTATGCCATACTGCCCAGCACAATGCCTGGCCCTTAGTAAGCACACAATAAATGACAGTTATTCCCATTATTTAACGATTCCACCTCATCTGGCAAATCTCCAGCTAGCAAATCTCCATACGGTGCTTTCCCCCACCCCTCAGGACTCTCCCCCCGATTAAGTCAGATCCTCATTCTCCTCTACTCCTGCTGTGTCTTATACAAAACTCCATGGCTGCAAGGCTCTTAATGTTTTTTGATCATCTGCTGGCTCCTTGAGAGCAGGGACTGTGTTCTTCCCCCCTGTCCATCCCCAGGACCGATCACAGCACCTGGCCGGGAGGAACACGCCATAGATGCCGGAGGAAGGAAGAAAGTCACTTGCGAGCTTCTTCGTGCACATGGGACCTGACTCACCACGCCTTGTCTTAGGCCAGGACTCCCAACAACGAGGACCTTTGGCCTTCCTTCTGCGCAGTTCCCAACCCTGACACATGCTCGGCAGGAAGGCGGCTGTGCGAGGTGACTGTCTCACAGTTTACCTCCTGCCTGTGTCGTGGACCGCTCCTTCTTCCTGGTAGAGTTTGCTGGTATTTGAACAGGGCCATACTTGCCACCTTCCCACGTTGCCGGGCTTAGATTCACATTCCCTGGGCCATCATTCCACATGCAAAGACCTGACCTGTCTCTCCTGCCAGCGCTCACCCCACACCCGCCAGTCCTTGTCATCCCCTTCTCTGGCCGGCCCCAGGCCCTTCCAGGCTTCCTCAAGGGGCAGTGAGCGACACGCCCCCTCCAGTGCGTGCGCCTCACCCCCTGCCAGGGGAGCAGGCATGGCTGCCTTGGGTGACACCACCTGCTCCCGATTCCCCTCCTCCTTGATGCCCACCCAGCTCCGGCCTCACACGTGAGGCTGTTTCACGTGATTCCCAAGAACCTTCATTGGAAAAAGCCTTGCAACCATCAAGCGGCGCTGATCTTATATGAGCTAGCACAAATCCTAAATTAAACTAAGCAAACGGTGCTAATCTCATCATCTTCATCAAACCTAGGCCCGCAACCCGAGATGACGCGGGGCGGCTGGGTCTCTGGATTGTGTGAGGGAAGCTTCCAGCGATCCGGTTGCTGCAAGATCAGGTTCACTTGGCAGTGGCAATTACACGTGCTGTTTACATACCTGCCCCTTGTACTTGACAGAGTGCAGAAAGGGTCCCGGGCACAGCTGCTCAGCGCCGCTCAGGGTGAGCCACACACCTCGGAGAGCAGAGGAACCACCTCCCCCTGAAAGGGAACTGGGGCCCAGGTAATGTCTAGTTTGGACACCCTTTCAGATCAGATGCCCTTGAAGGAATATTCTTTCTTTTCCCCTTTTTCCCTTTCTTGTCTGTCCTTCAATATCATCATTACAGGATGGAACTTTTCTGCATAAAGAAAGAAAAACTCTCTTGGTGTTTTCAGTCTTTTAAAAACAGAAGCATCAGTACAATCTCACATCTTTGAAATAAATTTCCAGTAGTTTTGCCAGGTATTGCTGGAGGATTAGGAAATGAAGAAGTAGCTCTTTAACCTAGTGCAGGAAAACAAGCAAGCTTCATCATTCTGTAGAAAAGCCACCTCCCTCTGTGTACAGTACCGAGAAAGCAGGGCTGCTGCCTCCCGTCTGGGATCTGGGAGTGCTAACACATGCCTAAAAGCAGCCTGTTAAGTACCACCAAGAGGAGCTTGCAGATTAAAGTTACAAACCTTCAGCTTTGGGGTGCTCAGGAGGGCACCTCCTAAGAATCAACAACAAAAGAAACAGAAGCCACGAATGTGAGCACAGTGCATTCGAGTTTCTGAAATCTTTTCTAACACACCACCTCACTGCCACAGTGCAGTGCCGTTAGTAAAACTGGGGCTGAAGAAGAGAAGGGCATCTGTAATTCACGAGCTCAAGGGTGTGTGCAAAATGAGGATGGGTAAGAAGGGCCAGGAACGGCACAATTTGTTGGATTCAGCAGGAGCCGGGCCCCTGAGAGCTAGGGAGTTAACAGATTGCAGCCAAAGCTGCAGCCCTCACGTTTTCTGACTTGAGAGATAATGAAGCAATAGCAGCAGCAGAAGCCGCCAGCAAGGGCTCTGCTCCCCGGGGCCGTGTGCGTGAGAGCAGCTGCTCGCGGGTGCCCGCTCGGGCGCCAACCAAGGACTGCGGCCCCTAGCAGACCAGCAACGCAGGGGACCAAACAGCCAGGCCTCGGTGGCCCTGGGCTAATTCTCTCCCTCAGGGACAGCAGAACCTTGGCTACCCTGCCTGTCACTGGGCCTGTCCCAGGTCCCAGGGTGGGGCAGCCCATATGGTCGAGCTGTTGAGTCGCCAGAGACACCCAGGGTAAATAAACCCGGGGACTACAGATGGGAGGCCGGCCAGGCTGGCTCCATTTCTTGATCTCATCACAGGGGGAGTCCGTGTGGAAACCCTGGGAGGCACCTTAGCGATTTTCCAGGCCAACGACTTCATTTGTCAGATGAGAAAAGCCCCTCCCCCTCCCAGGGGCTAAGGGACTTGCCAAAAGTCACATAGCGAATCAACCACAACGCAATAAAAAGTGGTGGCTAAGCACACCGCCGAGCTGGCTCCCCAGCTCTGGCGCTTGGGCAAGTTAGGAAAGTTCTGTCTCCCCGTTGCACAATGAGTATGAGCTCAGGCCCTTCCATGTTAGGTTCTTGGAGAGATTAGGTGCAAATGCAAGAAAAGCCCACTGTCGGGTTCACAATAACTGCTTAGTAGATGTCGTTGGTTATATCTCATTGTCTCATAACTGCATGTTGCTGGAAATAGACCTCAGGGACTCCTGCCCAGGGCAGGGATATAATGTGATGAATAAAATCTTGGGACCCTGAGTTTAAATTCAGCTTCACCTCCAGTTTGGTGACTTTGGAAAAGTTACTTAACCTTGCTGAGCTTTCACTGTTTTCATCTGTACAATGGGAGCAGTTCTGCCACCGCACACAGATTCGCTCTGAGGACCAGAGGTGGGGAGATGACGGCGTGCTCATGGCAGCATGCGGCACTCAGTAAACCGCACCTGTTACCGTCAGCAGCTAATCCAAGCTCCTTCCCCCACCCAGCAGCGAGGACAACTGCTTTTAGTCTGAAGAATAATAAGTCATTGCAGCGAAGATGCTAAGTGTGTGGTTGCCCCAAAGGCTGGCAGAAAGCAGGCAGCCGGCTGTCGGATGGCATGATTTGAAACGGACCATATGTTTGAAATTATGAACCCAGATGTTAGGCCTTGGCACCTAGGGTTCACACTATTAGACTCAATCCTTTCGGTGTCTCTAACAGTCTTTGAGGTGCCAGGAAGCTTGCATTAAAGTGCAAATCAGTTTCCTGAGAAGGGAAACATATTAGGTCATCCTCTTAGCAAATTGCTGAGCTGGGTTGATTTGCATAAGGAAGATAAGGGAGAATTTGAAAGGACAGGGGCAAGAACTGTCTTCTGTGGAAAGAGTTTATCTTTCTACCAAGCCCCCTCGATAGATGAGCGGGAGGGGCGATTGGTACGGTGGGGTTTCAAAAGGTGATCAGGGACACTGAAGGAGAAAGGCAGGCGGCAGATAAACTGGTGCTTTTCGTGGCCTTAGCATCCTGTCCCAGCCAAAATCACAGAGGTGTAAATTCCACTCCTGTCCCTGCTGCGTGAGGCTAAAGGAGTGTGAAGATCTGGTCCGGGTGATGAGGCTTCGAGGAATCCTCAGAGATGCACACATGGGTGATCAGGCCCAGAAACTAACACCTGGAAAGGAGGGTCTGTTTCTTCTGTGCATTGTATCCCTTGAAGCTTCACATCCTGCTTTAAATATGCCGGAGCCCTTTGAATGTTCACACAGGGAATAATCAAAGCTACAAAGATGAGAATAATGATTAAAGACATTAAAGATTTGTCTTGTACATAGAATTGAGAAAAATCATCCCTTAGCAACTATGACATCCCTGTTGATAACACAACCAGCTCTTTACTTGTTGCCTTTGAATGCTAGGATAGCAGAAGAGGCCTGGGTAAAATTTCTATTTTGTTTTTCTTCAAGACCATCATTTTACATTCTTTTATTGAAATCTAGAGTGTAGTGCCTTCACGCGGGGAATAGGAATCACCTTGTATTACGAAATCATCCTGTTCTAAGAATGTGGGTATGTAGATATTTCCCTACAGCACAGTACTATTTTAAAGATTTAGAAAATTTAAAGAATGTAGGAGCCATGGGACAAGTATCAGTGAAAAGATCTTCTTTGTAGCAGGAAATCCTGTTCTCAGCACCTCTGTCAGGTTTAGGAATTTCTGATTTCTAGACCTAATTTATCTCATAGCCTTAGTCTAGCCTGCAACCTCCAAGAACAATAACAGGGCTACCTCTTGTTGAGTCCTTATTTGTTAGCAATATGCTTATCACTTTACATGTTGATTTTTTTTATTCTTTACAACAACTTAGCAGCATTATTACCCCCATTTCACAGGTTAGAAACTGAGGCTTAGATGGGTTATCAACGTGCTCCAAGTCATCCAGGCAAGAAAATGGCAGAGCCAGGATTTGGACCCAGGGCATGTAGCTCCTGAGGCTGAATATTAGCCGCTTTCTGATTTACCACTTTGCTCCATTATGAGAGGAAAACATAGGAATGTCTCTCTTCAAATTGCTTTGTCTCTAAAATATCCTTCAAGCAAGGGAAAAAACCACCATTGAAGAAAATGCCACTAAACACACAGGACTCTCAAAGTGCAGGAGAGGCAAAGAAGTCGGGGGAAGTGACAAAATGGGAAACAAGGTTTAGTTATATAGTAAAAATATTCCACACTCAACTCCTTGATAAAAAGTACAACAAAGTACTTCTTAAAAAACTCTACCAAGAAGACATAGCAAATAGATCTTTTCAGACATGCTGCATACTTCTCTATTATTAGCTCCATTTCAATTTATTCGCTGAGTGATAAGAATTTCCCAAGAGACTGTTGGCTCTAAGAGTCAGTATCTCCTTGTAAGATCTTTAGATGCAGGAAGTCAGATAAAGTATTTCTTATAATGACTTCTAAGTAGTTGTATGTAATTCAAGTTTTAGCTCCACTGCCCACTAGCTGTGCACCTTCAGGCAAGATGCTTGGCCACTCTGGGCCTCTCCATTTTCATCTGTAAAATGGGGGAACACCTAGGGTGCCAAGATGCTGTGAGGGGCCAGATGCATGGCTCATAATCTCTAGGAAGTGGCTTCCTCAGTGGGGCCTGATTTGATGATTCCCCAAAAGATTTCATGTTTGGGGAAGACAGGTGCCTTGGCAGGAAAGAAGAGTCAATCCCACGGATCACAAGTGCATTGGCTCTCAGCCTGGGGAACATACAGCATCTGGGGGGCATGAGCCAGGACACACTGGAGGTGACAGGTGCCAGGTTTGGTCCTAAACTCTGGCTGGCCCCCTCAGCGTTAAGCCAAAGGATAGGAGGGGGTGGGTGGGTGGGAGTTCTCTTCCTATTTTGACTCTTTGAATCTTTGCTTCTCTTTTGGCTCTACCTGAAGATGATCCACATCCCTGTTGAGGCACAGCTGGGGGATAAGACAGGCAGCGTGTTGGCACCTTCACCCTGAATTGTGCAGCTTTTGTCAAGCAATGTCAGAGGGACAGGTTTTTGTTCTTTTGGAAGAAGAAAAATCTCTCTTCCTTTTTGCGTGTGGCTACAGCAAACTACAATTCACAAAGCTGCCAATTTTGATACATGTGCACGGGTACGAGCGCACGCACGCACACACACAAGAGTTGATCCTAGTCCTGGCTCCTTCCGAAACAATCCATCTTCAGCCTTCACTGTTAATTATGACTCTGTGCACTGATAACCAAATGACACTGAGTCTGGAGTGGCTGTCCCTGTCTCTCTGCATCACATTTACGCAGGCTGATGAGATCATTCCGGGCAAGGTTAAGGCAAGCCACCGCAGTGCAAAGGTTCTGCATAAAACAAATACTGCTGGCTTTCGGGACCTGGCAGGAAAATTAAAAAGAAACCCAAGATGCTCTAGGCTTCTGTCCTGGTTTCCAGGCAACCAGATGCTGGGTGCAGGAAGGAGAGGGGCTTTCTTCTGGTGCCAGACAGTATTGATAGACAGAGGGCTCGCTCTCAGAGCCAAGGACATGGGGAGGGACAGAGGGAGCCCGCATAAGCCTCATTACCCTAATCAACCATAGAGGCGGCCCGTTGGCAGGGAGAGCCGGGGAGAGGGATGTTTTTCTATAGCGCTTCACAAAGACTCGGCTGCTGCACCATGAGCATTCCCGGGGCACTGCCATCTTGCCTGCTGAGGACAGGTGTGAGGTTCAGGTGAGCAGAAGGAGCCGAACAACTGCCACCCTGGTGAGCCCCAGGATCCGCTGTGGTGGCTGTGAGAGGGGACACAGAACATCGGGCAGGCTGGGTGTCTTGTTCTTCAGTAGGACTGAACAAGCCTCATGGTGGCCACCATGTGCCCAGCACCTTGCTGAGCCCAAGGGTCCAGGGTGAAGAAGACAGACAAGCGCCAAGCCATCAAGTGCCCTTTGTTTCTATTTGTGAGTGTCCAGAGCTCCAACGGAGCATGTGGCGTAGTGGAACCTTCAGGGGCTCCTCAGCAGACCCGGGTTCAAATCTGAGCTCGGTCACTTGCAAGCAGAGCCAGTGACCCTTGGCACGACACCCCTCTGAGCTTCCCTTTCTCTCCTGTCCAAAGGGAGGCTGTGAATCCACATTTCAGCACAATCATGTTATTTCTACTCAAAAAATGAGAGTTTTCTATCTCTTCTCCAGGGTTTCTCTGGCGGCACAGTAAAAAGGCCATCCAGCCGAGACTGTAAGAATTCCTGGGGTTTGATCAGCGAGGCTATCCAGCCTCACCTTGGCATTGTCTTTGCATCCCTCACAGCACTATGTGGCACACGGAATGTATAATACATATATACACTACAGAAACATACGCACACATTCAATATTTAGTAAACACTGTGTGGCATAAAACTGGTTGCCAGGAATTAGCATCCCCATTCTGTAGAGGAGGAAACTAAATCACAGAGAGGTTAAGAGGGCCGCGGGTTCACATCGAAGCAGGGTGTCCATGCCAGAATCTGCAGGAGGACGGATTTGTTGAATTGTACTGAAGAAAGAAGTCCCCCAGCCCCGCCCACTGTGGCCGTGGCCACCTTCCGGCCCCCGGGACTCATGCCCACTGGAGTTGGTTCCTGGGACGTCCCGGGGTTGTGGCCAGGCTTCTCCTGCCCATCTGAACTGCACAGCCCTCTGCGGCTGCCAGGTTGGGCCCATGTTGCGCTTTGGCATCTCGTGTAGAGCGGCATCCGCTGTGCTCTGCTGGTGCCTGTGTCTCCTGAATGTACAAAAACGAAGCAAAACAAGACAAAAACAAGTAAACAAAACCAGAGGGGAATCAAATCCTGGGATCGAGTTCTGGCTCCCCCGTTTGCTGGCTGTGTGGCCTTGGGCTAGTTCCTAAAATTCTCCAAGCCTTGGTTTCTCATCAACAACAGAGCTGAAACAGCACCCCGTCTTCCAGGGCCCCATCTCACAGCACTCGTCTCACAGGCCCAGCAAGATTCAATGACAAAATGCAGGTAAGGTGTTCAGCAGAAAGTACCTGGCATTTAGGAAGAGTTCAGTGCTTCTTAGCAAGCAGAATTCCCATGGGTAAATTCTTCCAAAAGGTCTTCAGAAGACAGCCCTCCACACTTAAATGCCGGTGCAGCTGGGCCTCCTTTGGTGAGAAACCTCCCAGGTCTGAGGCTGCAGCGCGCCCAGGGGAGTGATAATCTCCAGACCACTAGCATGTACTCGGCACTTCTTACGTACGTGCCGGCCACTACTCTACGCACCTTCTAGGGTCTGCCTCGTTTATCCTCACATTGACCTTTTCAGGTAAACCCTATTGTTGTCAGCTTCATTTTACAAATTATTATGAAAACTAAGGCCCAGAGAGGTTAAGAAACACACCCTGGGCACACAGCGGGTCTGCCCAGTTTGTCCCCTCTGGGCACCTCCAGCACCCCTCACCTCCCAGGCCAGAGCTCTTTCCCCCAGTCTGCCTCTCTTGTGGTGACACGTGGGACTAAACCCTTTCCGAGGGGCTGTTCCTCTCAGATGCAGCCCAGAGCACCTGGGGAGGGGCTGTGAGGGCGAGGCTGGGGGGCGAGGGGTGCTCTCCGCAGGAAGGGGAGCCGCGCCCTGGGTCAGCTGACAGCAGACCCATCATCCTTGCTTCACGTGCGCCACATTGACCGCTTCCAGTTAAATAAAAGTATCAAAACTCGTAACATGCATAAGAGCACCTGGGGATAAATGTATTACCGAGCTGTCAGCAGGCTCTCGCTCCGAGAGTTCCCGGCACGCGTGTGCGGTGCACCTGGTACTCCACGGCAGCCGGGGGGCTGCTTCCGCCTAACCCAGATAACCCCACTTTCCAGGCCAACCTCCAGGTCCTGCCATGACCCTCTATTTCCGAATTTTACCACTGGCATTTTGTGTTTTGTTTTTTTGCACCAACTTGTTCTAGACACTTGCCACGTGAACAGAGCCTTTCTCTCCCTCCTCCCCGACCCCAGCTCTCCTATAACAGGAGGGGGTTTGAACAGGGCGGGTTTTTTCCCAGCTGGGCTGCTCTGAGCAGCTCTGGGCACCTCGAGGGCCTCCCTGGAGTGTGCCCTGGAGGAAGGGGATCCGCCTGCATCTGTTCTACATTTTATAACTGTGCATGAAATTTTGTTTCAACAAAGGCTTTGGTGGCTAAAAATGAGTTATGTAATTAAATAGTTAAATGCACAAATCAATTAAATAAAAATGCTGAACAACATGATTTCTCAGGTCCCATGTAGCGTGAAAACCCTCTCTGCACAATCAGCAGTGGACGCTAAAAATGTGAATTGCTGCGTGAAAAAGAGAACCACGCTGCCCTTACTCTTCGATGGTATTTTCCAGGCTGCAGAGATAACAGGAAACTATAAATAAGACTAAAGACAATGAAAGATGAGACCTAAGTTTGGCACAGAACCAGAACTTCTCTGCTCCTCGTGACACAGACAAGGTGCAGTGGCCGTGCCCAGGGTCTGTGAGGGGGCGTCTGGCTGGGCGGTGGGGGCTGGAGGTGGCCAGAGTCCAATCGAGCCCCCACTCTAAGCTCCTCATGACTTTGGTCCTCAGCTCTTCAGTTTTTCCACATCCCAGTGACAATAGGCATGAAGTCCTAGGAAGGTGGGCTACATCCAAAGCTGGCCACAAAGCAACTTCTGCTCATGAGAGGGAACACTGCACACCTGTGCACCTGTACACACACACACACAGACACACACACACACACACACACACACACACACGGCTATTCGTTTGAGAAAGCATCATGGTTCAGTTAGACGGTGCCTTACGTACTTTTTAAAATTGAGTCGAATTGGCATGAAACCATGTATTTTGTTTTGTCCATTGGCCTCTCTTAATCTCATTACCTGATCTTCTTTTGAAGATTAAGGCGCACATCTATCACAGGGAACAAAAATAGGCACCAAATAGCTTCCAGAGTCTCAGTACGCTTTGTATCCAAGGACTCAGGCACTTGGCAAAGTACATGTCATCCTTAAAGCCAGCGGGGTCCAGCCTGTGTCTTACACGTAAAGGCCCCAAATTTACCCCACCTTTTAACCCAGGTTTAGTTTATTGGCAGCATTTACTCTTACCTTAGACCTCATTGTTATAATCTGTCTCCCTCCTTTAGACAAGGGAGGAGCTCACAAGAGCAAGGACTGTGTCTACGTTGTTCGCCAACATATTTCCAGCTTAGAACAGTGCCTGGCGTGTTGTGGACACTCAACAAATACCCACTGAATAAATGAAGGAATGAATGAATAAATGGACAACCTTCCCTCTCACTTAGTCCTCAGTACAAACCCGGAGCAACCGTGGTGCAGCAGGAATGTACGATCCAGGAGATCCGGGGTGCTACTTCCTTGCTCATAAGCACAAAAACCCTGAAAACGAACTTCCCAGACCCTCACCTGCAAAACGCGCATCTCCCCCACCAGACGGGATTGGGCAGCAGAACACGCTAAGTCCACACATGTGCAAAGTGCCCGAGTGCTGTCTGGCACGTAGCAGGTGTTCGTCCAAGCACCGTGGCATCCAAGCTGGCTTTCAGTGTTTCCCCGGCTTCAGAGAGGAAGAAAACTGAGGCTCAGAGGGTGGACAGAAGTGACAGAGCCAGGACTCCTGCTTTGGTCGCTGAGCCTCAGATCACAGCTTGTTTTGCCTCTTCATGCTGCTTTTCTAGAATAATCTCCTCTTCTCTTTTCCTCCCTTTTCCTCTTACAACACACACACTCAGTAAGGAGCCTTCCCCACCTGGCTCCATGGTGGCTTTGTTCTGTGGCTGTTTCCACGGTGAAGCAAATAATTTTCTGTTGGGTCCCAGGGGACAAACTCTGAGCCAGGCACATGCTGGGCCCTGGGGGTTCCTCACATCCTCCCTCCCCAGCCTCCTACTTCTTCTACAAAGGGCACCTGGACCCTCCAGGGCTGCCTCCCACTCAAGCCTTGGTGGGGTTGGGACGAAGATTTCTTCTGCCAGAGAGGAAGACCGGGCAGAGGTTTCTGGGCCGTGCCAAGCTGTGGCTTTGTGTTGCCTCCCGATGAGGAACAGCTGTGTCCCAAAGGCAAGGCACCATGACGTCTCCATGAAGACTCAGGTCACCTCCCCCGGGTTTTGATAAAAGCGTGGACAGAGATGAGGAATCACATCCCTCCCTGGCAGCCTTCTCCCAGGCCAGGCCGCGGGCCCACCTGGCAGATAACCAAGGCCAGGGACAGGCTTCCCTCTCTCCTGCTCTCCGAGGGCCACACGCCTGCCGTGTCTTCTCTCACCATGGAGAATAACAGAGGTTGGAAAATGTGGACAGGACACACACCCTGCTGGCTGAGGAGACACAGCAGAGCAAGTCTGCTGGGAAGTGCCAGCATCCAAGAGGACGAGAAATGACTGCAGAGAGCCAGGTGCTGGTTCACAGGGACACGGTTCAAATCCTACCTCCGCCTCCACCAGTGAGCTGAGCCTCAGTTTCCATTTCTGTACTTACAGGGCTTGCAGGAATTAAGCCAGCTATTCTGTAAAGGGCCCTTTGATAGTTTCAGGAGATATGAGTCAAAAGAAGGAATCAGTACCTTGTTCCTAAGAAAGGGACACAAACCAGCCTCATCTCAGCTTGTAGTCATGGTTACCAAGCTCACCATCCCCTCATTTCCCTGCTGCTGTGTTTTTATTACATCTCAATTTAGCACCTTTGCCACTCTGCCCACTTTACAGAGTATTTAGCCTCCTTTGCCAGCTTCTTTTTCCCTCAAAAGCAGAGCTGGGCACCTTTAGTGCAGGGACCCCACCCACCCGCCACGACTTGGTGGGAAACAACGGTGATGTCTGTTATTTAGAGAAAGAAAGGAGTCACAGTTGCAAAGATGTGGAAACAACCCAAGTGCCCATCAACCCATGAGTGGCTTAATGAAATGTGGCATATGTGTACTGTGGAGTACTACTCAGCCACAAAAACCAATGTTGAATTAATACCTCTTGTATTATCCTGGATGGAGCTGGAGCCCATTCTTAGTATCACAAGAATGGAAAACAAGCACCACATATACTCACCACCGAATTGATACTAATTGATCAACACTTATGTGTACATATGGTAGTAACATTCATTGCTTGTTGGGCAAGTGGGAAGGTGAGGAGGGGATGGGTAAATTCACACCCAATGGGTGCGGTGCACAGTGGCAGGTGGGCACACTTGTAGCTCTGACTTGGGTGGTGCAAAGGCAATTTATGTGACCACAGTGTTTGTACCCCTGTAATATTCTGAAAGTAAAAAATAAATTAAAAAAGAAAAAGAGGCCGGGCATGGTGGCTCACGCCTGTAATCCTAGCACTCTGGGAGGCCGAGGCGGGTGGATCGCTCGAGGTCAGGGGTTCGAGACCAGCCTGAGCGAGACCCCGTCTCTTATAAAAATAGAAAGAAATTAACTAAAAATTTATATAGAAAAAATTAGCCGGGCATGGTGGCACATGCCTGTAGTCCCAGCTACTCAGGAGGCTGAGGCAGTAGGATCGCTTAAGCCCAGGAATTTGAGGTTGCTGTGAGCTAGGCTGACGCCATGGCACTCACTCTAGCCAGGGCAACAAAGTGACACTCTGTCTCAAAAAAAAAAAAAAGAAAAAGAAAAAGAAAGAAAGAAAGGAGGAGGAAGGCAGCAAATGCCTGCCTCATTCCAAACAGACCCAATCTGAACAGCCTGTGGGAGGGCCCGGGGATCTTTGTGCCTGACATGCTCCCTGGTGGATAATGATCATCAAACCAGTTTGAGAAATATACTTCAGGGCACGGCTTTCATACTTCGTTTTTGCCAAGACCCCTAGTGAGAAATACGTTAATAAATACACCTTACATTGCAAATCAATACAAACACGTATAAATGCCCAGTGAAGAAAGTTTCATGAAACACCATGCCCCTTATTATCTGCAGACTCCATTATTTTCTGTCCATTTCACTCTGCTCCATTCCACTCCAGTCCATTTTATTTCATTTTTAAAAATGCTGTTTGCTACCTGGTGATCAATTTCCCTAACCAGCTGGCAGTTTGAAAAATATTGCTTTAAGGTGTGACTTCCTTGTGATTCTTTTAATCTGGCTGTAGACTTTACCAGGGGCTCCCAAATGCCAGTCTTCCACCTCATGGCTTAGGCATCATCAGGGCCCTTGGTGAAGGTGCAAATTTCCAGGCCCCACCACCCGAGATTTTAAACAGTTTCAGAGTGGTCAGAACCAGAGAGTGTCCGGGTTTCTCAGCATCTTTTGCTGGAGAGTCTAATCCCAAGGAGAGATAGCTTCTGATTGGTCCAGATGGGTCACATGGCCCTCTTTGTTAGCTAAAGGATGACACCTGGATGGGCACTCCCATCAATGCTGTATCCCTCAGGGGTGAGTAGCTCCTCAAAGTGAGTGGAAGAAACCAATGGCCACAATAGAGGCTGTCCTAGGCCACGCAAGTACCAGTTTGTTCATCTCTGCTTCTTCTTAACTGCTTATGTGCCCCTGTGCAACCTGGAGTGCCTAGCATGGTGCACACAGAAGGCATCTGTGTGCATGGGTTGCAGGGAATACCATGCATGGTGCACACAGAAGGCATTCATGTAAATGGGTTGTGTGAAATCCCAGGGCATAGTTGCATTTTGACTACTGGTCTTGGTCAGAGGTGATAGGGTTTTTGACCCTTTGCTTCATTTTCACAACTGAAAACAAACCCCTGAAGTCTGGCGTACACTGATTGCAACAGAATCTAGATTTTTATTTATTTAACAAACTCACATGTGTGTAAGCCAGTGTTCTAAGAGCTTTACAAATATTAATGTATGAAGTCCTCCTAAAAACCCTATAAGAGAAGTACTGCTATTAAATTCATGCCAGGCACCATTTAAGGTGTACCCATCATAGATGAGACCCTGAGATTTAGAGAGGTGACAGGATTTTCTCAAGGCCTCATAGCAAGTAGCAGAGTTGCACTTTGAACCCTAGTAAGGAAGAATGAGTAATGCCAAGAGAATCTTTGAAATGGTATTTCATCCTAGAGTTATCAGTTAGCTCTTCCATGCTAAGAACAGCCACAGGTTCAAACGGTACAAGCCCTGAGGGGAAAAGTTGTGTCTTCTCACAAACAGAAACAGAGACACAAACCAAAACGACTTGCATGAGTTCCAGCCATGGGCAGGATGCCAATAAACACACGAAACCCCCGGAGGCTGGCTGAACATTCCTATAGCTTCTATGTGCCCTCATTCTGTTAAAATGCAGTGACAAGGAAATTCATCACTGCTTATATGAATTTTTTTCTTCAATGAGAGAAAGAAAGCTCTATTTGCTCACAGAGACTTTTGTTCAAACGTCAGGCTCTATTTTAATTTTGTAGTAGCAAGTATTGCAGTCAGCCACATTTTAAAACAATGACCCCAAATTCCCCTCTGCCTTCATTGCTGTGACAATGTTGTTACAGCTGACTAATGTTTTTCTCAGCTAGCGTGGCTAACCAATATTTTCTAAGTTAAGTATGTCTCTCAAAGTTGCCCCAAAGTAGGTCTAGTACAAAACTCTCACTCCTAACTTGGAAGAAAGGTCCCTGGGGTCATTTTAAAATAATAACTATGCAAGTGTATATTTATTAATAAAAATAAACAAATGACATATTTGTGGGTTTAGAACTGTTCTGTTCAGCTGTTGAATCCAAATATGTTTTTATGATTCTGGATTTATATTCAGATTGGTATAGTGCCTCTGACTATGGTAGATTTTAACAGAAGGGAAGGCGTTATATTGAAATCTGTATGCAATAATTACTTTTTAATAGGTGGCAAGTTTACACATGCTGTTCTTCCTGAATTTCCTTCACTTGGATGTGAATGTAAAAATAATTAGTTGGAAAGAGTGTCAGTTATTCATTGCTGAGTAACAAACCACCCAAAATATAGTTGCTTAAAAGCACAACACATTGCCTCTCCTGGCTCTGTAGGTTGACTGGGTGGCTGTTTTTCTAGTCTTACCTGGGCTCGTTCATGTGGCCTCAGGCAGCTGGCCCCTCAGCTGGGGCTGGGGCAGTCTAAGGTGACCTAATTCACCTGCCTAGGACCTCAGTATTTGGCTGGGTCGCTCTCTGCATGTGCTTTCTCTGCATCCGGTATCTAGCTGGGCTTTCTGACATGGTGGCAATTGTGTTCCAAGAGGCCAAAGGCAAATGTTGTAAGGTCTCCAGGTGCCTAAGCCCTGGAACTCCTTCATGTCACTACTGCCACATTCTGTTGGCCAAAGCAAGTTACAAGGCCAGTCTCAGGTGTAAGGGGTGATGAAATAGATTCCATCTTCTAATAGGAGGAGCTGGAAAATGGTTTTCATTGTTTCCACATGCAAAATACGTTCAGCCCCTTGCCCCAAAGTCTTATCACATTGTAGTGTCAGTCTCAGTGTCAAAGCCTTGGTGCTCTCACTGCAGATACGGATGAGACATCCTGAATGCTTTTCCTCGGGTGCAGCTCTTTAGACGCACTCGCCTTAAATCAGAGGCCCATAAACTAAAGAGACATGTTCCCAGTCCCTATGTAGCAACATGCGTGGTGACACAGGGATTGGGACTATCCCATTCATAAAGGAGAAGAATGGGAGGCACACAGCAGTTGCTGGTCTGTGGCATTTTGAAATCCAGCCAGGCACAAATTGCTCCTTGGTGAGGATCCACTCTGCCCCCCTGGGTGGTTCCACAACCCTTCGTTTTCCTGGTTCCACACTCTGGGATCCTGGCTCTGCCTTCTCAGTTGTCCTGCCTTTGCCATCAGAAAGGGCACACATCTGCAATGGAGTAGTCCTCTCTGCCTGCTTTCTGCCCATAAAAAGTTGGGAGTCCAGAAGATCTTTTCCTTTTGAACTGTCTCTGCCCCTTTTGGTTCAAGCTGGGGATACTGTCAACAATGCAGTATCTTTGAAACTGTGTAGATTTCCCTTGACTCTGACTGGGTTTGCTTCTATGTCCCCCAAATCACATGTATTATTCTTTTTTGAGACAGATTTCTCTCTCCTTTGGGCTGAATGTGAACTTGCTGTGGGATACCCCTTAAGATTCTTAGAAGCCCTTTTGTCTAGTTGAGAGGGTCTGTTAGGCACCAGATTACAGCTCTCTGAGGTCTTAATAAAGGATCTTACAAACAAAACCTAGATGAATTTTTAGCCCCAGGTCTGAAAATTTTCTACTGCCTAGGATGGGAAGTGTGTGTACTGGGAATGAGAGACGGTCTTATTTTCTGATCAACCATGTCCTGGGCCTTTTATATTCCCCTAAATTCTTCTTGTGAACTAAATAGCTCCTACTTTAGCTCATCTCTCTCTTCTTGTATGTATCATATGTAGCCAGAAGTCAATTGGCACTTTCAGTATTCTGTCTAGAGGTTTCCTCAGCCAGATCTATAAATTCAGTGGGTAATCTATGTTCCAAGTTACCAAATGATGGTTTGGACTGTCATCCACCACCTCCTCACCCGGGCTGTCTTTTCTCCAGCATCCAGTGTGATGGTCGGCTTTGATGTGTCAACTTGACTGGGCCATGGGGTGCCCAGATATTTGGGCAAACGTTATTTTGAGTGTGTCTGTGAGGGCGTTTCTGGATGAAATTGACATGTGAGATGGCAGACTGAGTGAAGCAGATTGTCCTCTCCAATATGAGGGGGTCTCATCTAATCAGTTTTAAGTCCCAAATAGAACAAAAAGACTGACCCTGCCTTGAATAAGACGAAACCCCTCCTGCCTAACTGCCTTGCACTGGAACATCAGTCTTTGCCTGCCTTTGGACTTGAACTAAAATATAGCTCTTTTGGGTCTCCAGCCCAAAACTTACGCCATGAATTCTCATGAGTTTCAGGCCTTTGGATTCAGACTGGAACTACACCATCAATTCTCCTGGGTCTCCAGCTTGTCAATTGCAGATCTTGGGATGTCTCAGCCTTCATAATCACACTAGGGAATTCTTTATAATAAATCTGTTCATATCTATGTGTCTATCTGTCTGTCTATCCATCCTATCGGTTCTGTGTCTCTGGAGGATACTAATAACCCAACTTCTATATGTTATTTATTTCTGCATACCAAAATACCCCTAAACTTAGTGGCTCAAAACATGGGCAGGTAAATTTCTCCAAAGGGCAAGAGAGTACTGTTTTAGACTTTGTGGGCCATATGGTCTCTTTGGCAACTACTCAACTCTGTCATAGCATAACAGCAGCTGTAAATAATATGTAAATGAAAGAGTGTGGTGGTGGTGTTCTGATACAACTTTATTTTCAAAACATGTGCCAGGTCAGACTTGAGCCATGGACCCCTGACTTAAAACCACAATTTATTGTTTCTCATGACTCTGTAGGTTGACTGGGATAATCTGCTGCTGGTTTTGCAGGGCTTATTGTTGTAGACAGCTGCAGTCAGCTGGTGGCTCAGCTGGGGCTGGAGGGTCCAAGGTGACTCACTCCCATGCCTGGGGCTTTGGTGCTGGCTGTCACCTTGGCCTTTCTCTCCATGTGGTCTCTTATTGTATAGTGACCTAGCTCAGGTCTCCTCACATGGTAGATGGAATATTCCAAGAGGACAAAGGCAAAAGCTGCATGGCCCCTTGAGGCCTGGGCTCCAGAACTTATACAACTTCTGGCATGCTCTGCTGATCAAAGCAAGCTACAAGGCCAGGCGAGGTTCAAGGGTGGGGCAATAGACTCCACCTATGGGGTCTAGGGGGAGCTGCTTAATACCATAGTCATTAGTTTTCAACCTATCCCAGAAAGAAACTAGGATACCTTAGCTTTCATATCTCCACAGAAATGCACTAGTCTGTGAGCAGTTTCAGCCCCTTGATACCAGCACGAGTCAGTGGAAGCCAATTCACCAGTTGAATTATTAACCTAAACTCTCTTATCAGCCCTGCCTAAGCCTTTTGATAACTTTTCTTAGAATCTCAGTGTAATTATGAAGACAGCCTGAGGTAAGAAGATATATTCGTTGGACACTGGAAAGTGAAAACTAAGAGGCCATGGAGACACCTGTGTCTGCAGGTAAATGAAGATGCCGCCCCATTGTTGTTCTCTGTCCCCATCCCCTTCACCTGGGCGTCACCAGAAAGAAGGGTTTACAGGGTGATATTAAACACTAAGGAGCTTTACAATTTTCAACTAGATCGTGAGCATTTCCTGGAGGCATTTCAAACTCCCTCAGGCATCCCTTGGAAAATTCTCTAAGCATCTTCATGTCTCCAAAGTTAAAATCACAGCAATCTCTTTTTTTTAAAAAAAAATTAAAATTCCTTGCTGATCTTGGCCATCAGATACTTCCTGTGGGATACTGATCTTGTTAGTTTAAATAAAATGCTTTCGGATCAGTTTGCTAACAGATGCATATTTAGTTGTAGTATGTCTTTGATGCACAAGCCAAAAGACAGAAATATTTACTGATACTGTATATAATGCATTTTTACCTTTAAAATAAAATTCCATATACAATACAAATAAATTAAACATATACCTCTAGAGGCTAAGAAAGTAGTAAAAATTGTTTCTCCTTCCTCTGCTTAAAGTGCCCCTTCCTAAAGTAGCCATTTTGGAAAGTCGTCATTAAAGTGCACGAAAGCGAAACCCTCCCAAGGCACCAGGCATCCTCCCACAGAGAACACAAATGTGGCTGATTATTTGCTTCTTAAAAGTGTTGATTTTTTATGACCCTTTGTTTAAAGCTATTTGTCATTGGAAAGGCTGGCTGTGCAAAGCCAGATACAGAATTCATTTTCAAAGGTAACTTATACCAAAGAGCCTGCCACGGTATTATCCGCCATGTGAACTCAAGAACTTTTGTCCTCCAAGTAGGTTTTAAATCAAAAGCGTTAAGTAGAGTTTAAGCCCCGTGTCATTTTAAATTCCAAGCTTTAGACCCATGAAGCATGGATTTTATGATGGAAATAACAACTGCCCCTCATCTGTAATAGACACAGCAAACTAACTTTGTGGCCCCCTTACTAATTCTCAGCAAGTTGTGCAGGCAGATGAGATATGAATGACCAGCAAAGTGGGTGTAAAATCCAAGGCCAACGAGTGGTTCCTGAGAGTTTACCAGTTGTCCCCCTCAGTGTGCTCCTGTGCATTTCTGCCCCAGGAAAGGCTTCCTGTCTGCCTTTCAGTAAATTCTTTTTACAACCAACTTTTCAGAATTTACACAATAATAGTAAAACAAAAGAAGTCACCATTTATTGACTATTTGCCATATGCCACACACAACCTGTGAGATAGTTTGAGGATGCTTCTCCCAGAGAAACTGAGGCTCAAGAAGTTGACTAATCTCCCTCAGTGTGAACAGATAATAGTGAGCAAAGCCGAGATTCAAATCCAGGTCTGTTGGATTTAGAGTCTGAGCTGCAGTCTCTTGCAATAGTCTAACACCTAATTAATCACTGTCCTGGTGTTGCTATCTCCATAATTACATCATAAGCTTCTCAAAGGCAGAGACATGTTTTATTCTCCTGTGGTATCGTCCAGGGTAACTGGTACAGACATTCAGTAAAAGGAATTTATCTGCTAGTTTGAAAAAAGTATATATTCATAATTCACTGACTTGGAGAATCTGTCTGAAAAACACATCTTTCAGGGAAATTTTCAATGCCAGGCTGCAAAATAATTCTCTTTAGCGTTCAATTTAAATTTAATCAACTAAACTAAAACTTGTACACTCACAAGCCATGTTTTGAAGGGCACTCCAATGAGACTGAAATAATACAGGTGGTGAGGGGCAGGTCTCCTGGAGGAAGCAAAAGAATGTGCAGTGATGCATCACTCAATCACACAAAGCTTCAGATTATCAATGTCTCCTCGGACGTGCCACAGAGCTCTGGATGTGAGAGGAGTGTTAGCATGAAAGCTTGATAAAGTCATACTCATCTCACAAATTCCACTGTCACCTCATTAGATGTGAAAAATAGAATGCTTTAGGACATTTGAAGATACTTTCAGTAAAAATAACATTTTTTTTCTTTATAAGGAAACTGAAAACCATCCTCTAATTGCATGGCAAGCAGTCATGACATGCCGCACAGCCAGCGGGGTCAGAGCTGGAGGTCTGGTAGTATAAACTGTCCTCCAGCCTATACGCATTTCCTCCCCAAAGAGAAATTGTTGTTAAAACCTTAATTGAGAGGTCAGTGGTCTTAGGACAGGCAGGAGATAAGCCACCAGCTATGTGAAGTCATGTCGACTTTGATCTGCCAGGCCTTTTGGCATAGAAAGAGAGCCCGCCATGAGCCAGAGTTCTCTAATCTTCTTAAAGATAAGCTGTAACTGCTTGGCTGGGGCGGGGGCTCCAGGGCAGAGAAAGGGTTTCTCTCTGTGCACTGTGGCCAGACTTATGAATGAATCAGTTGTGGCCTGACATCCCGGCGCAAGCTCTCCAACCGCGCTCCGGGATGCCAGAGCAACCTGTCCCAACGATGCTTGCTCAGAAGAGTCCTGAAGAGAAGCCCATTATATCCACAGGAGCTACCCCTGTCCTCTTCTCAGGGGCTGCTTTGGAAAATGTCTAGTGTGTGGCTTCCCCAAATAAAACAGGCAGTCAAAATGCCACAGGGAAGGAAGGAAGGGAGGGAGGGAGAGAGATGGAGAGGGAAGAAGAAAAGGAAGGAAGAAAGAAAGAATTGAAGAACCGAATTTTTCAGAATCTCTGTGTAATGCCAAGTGTATGAAAATAGAATTTTACCACCTAAAAGGAAAATATATATAAAAATTAAAGTGCCATGCTTCCCTTCTTTCTCCATAGCAAAAGACTGATTTATAGAAATTAGTAGAGATGGGCCCAAGAAAGGGAATCTATCTGCTTGGAAAGAAAGATCTTCAGAAATGGGTAAATCCTGCCTGGCCTCGCACTGATTGGCAATGGCCAGAATGATATTCCTGGGATTGGAAGCCACACAGACCGGACACAGCAGGACCAACTGACCAAAGAGGATCTTGAGCACTCTCAGATGGAGAAAGGATCAGTGCCACTGTTAAGGACCTCTGTGTCCCTTCTGCCCCTACAGTGTTTCTTTAGACATCATTTTATAAAGCTTCAGCCTGACGATGCAGATATTTTAGATGCTTTGCAAATGGGTGAGCCAAGATGTAAGACATATGTTTGGAACAGAGAGTTCAACTGCAAGTGGCACTATTCAGTATAGACACGGGGCCTTCAATCCCCAAGTTCAGAAAGGGTTTCTTCCATTCAGTCAGGCACCATAGTCTTTGGCCCAAACAAAATGTGTGCACCATCTACACCAACCCCTGGACTACCCATCCCAGCAACCAGGGCTGGCAGGCATGCATGTGTCTCTGTAGCGAGGAGTGCTGACATGATCATGATACCATTTTTCATCTCTAGAAGGCTGACTGCACTTCCACAAGCACCAACTTCCTTTGACTTTAAGACTCTACAAAGCTGTCATGAAAGAGGTTGGGCTGTTGCCACCCCCCTTTTAGGTTTTCAGAATTGGGTTCAGGAAGGTTACATGACTTGGCTAATAAGAGGCAGAGGCAAAATCTGCCCCTGGATCTTTGAGCATAAGTCAGAAAACATACTAAGGAGGCATCATGTAGCAAGACGCCAAAGTCAACTTCCAACTTAAAATTTGATAGTAAGTGGGAATTAAGAATAGAAAAGAACCTCCAAAGGCGACTCACATCTAGTCAAGAAATTCCACACAGATGGACACCCAGGCCTAGAACCCCACCCACCTAATACATATACCACATGCTGTCCGGCCATCACAGATAAGCCGGGTGTCCCCCGCTGATGGAGTCGTTACCTTCTAAAATGTTGCTGGTTGCCGTGGCAGAGGGAGAGAGAATGTGGTACATCATACTCCAGCCCTCGCTCTGACACTCACATTTCATGGACCAAATCAAGTCACAAGGGGGGAGGGAAGTGCCATCCTACTATGTGCCAGAAAAAAAGAGAGACTTAGTAAGTATCTAATGGCTTTCCCAGTGCCCCTCCCAGGAATCCAGAGGAAAAATGTTTTAAAAATTGCTGATTAGTATGCTCCATTAAAATCAGTAATCATAGGTTTGAATTTGCTAGTGTCTTCCTGAAGCACTTAACCAAAAATGTTATCTGGTGCTTAACTGAAGAATGGTGTTATCTTAATGTAACTAGACAAAAACAAGCCATAATGACACATCTTTATGTCTGGAAGAGACATCTTTAAAGATTTCACAGATGGACAGCAGACCTAGGGAAGATGCTCAGATGGGAATGCTTCTTTTTTTGGAAGCACTGGGGTCGTAAAGCCATGATAAATATGCTCCCCTTCTCCGTCTGCCAGCACCAGACACCCTCGCAGTCTGCCTTTCCCATAAAGATGAGAAGGAGGAAAAAAGAAAAAGAAAATAGAAACATCAAGGAAGAAATCTGGAAGTAGCTGCAGAGAGGGTTCTTAGAAGTATGACACAGTACTTTAGTAAAAAACAAAGAACATTCCAAAAAAAGCCTTCACTTCTCCAGAAGACACAGAATTTCCAAATAAACCAAAAAACCTCATGCCTGGTCCCCCTTCGTCCATCTCAAATTCGTGAGCACACTCCTCCGAGCATGCTGAGAAATGGATCTCTAAGTATACAGAAATTTAATGACAATCTCTAAGCACCCAAAAATTCCTGAAAGAGACCAAAACTACCCATTTTAATATTATTTATCTCCAAAATATGCACTGCATCATTATTATCATCAATAGGATATTTTCCCAAAGGAAAGAAATTAATTGCCCACCAAAAATGTTTTGAAATGTTTACATGTGTTGCTTTGTATAAGCATGAAAGTAAGTGTTTGGGAGCCTGTTTATAAGTTAGCAAAGTGTTAGTAAACTCTGGTTTGACGCTGATAAGGTTCATACGAAAGTCATCACTGAAACTGTTGCCGAAATAATAAACAGGATCTCTCGGTCTATCCTCTTTCAAGCATGCACTAGATTAAAAATTATATAGTGTAACCGGAAGAAATGCAAAATGTACAGAAGAGATGGCTGCATTACTGTTGCACTCAAGTGCAATGTTTAGGGAGAAACAGAGTCTCACCGTCCAAGGTCTCATTTGGGTCAAGTGTGGGCATATATTTTCCTCTTTTGCAAAATGGTGATAAGAATATTGTTTTTCCTGTAGGATTTCAGCCAGGACTAAATGAGATGAGGCTTGGAAGGCACCTCAAACAGTCCTTGCATGGAGTAAGTCCCCAGCGGATTGGTAAACTACCACTGTTATCACAGGAACTTGGGTTTTCTCACAAGACAGATCAATCACCATGGTGCCTCCTAAGGGTCTTTCAGCAGCCATGCCTTGCCAGGAGGGGACCTTGCAATTCAGTATTCAGAAGGAATGGATGGAAAGCAGGAGACCCTGGACTTTTCCCCACGATCTAGGCAGTAATTCTGGATCTGCCACTAAACACTGGGTGATCGTGGGTGCGTCATTGCAAATCACCTGGACCTCAGCTTCTAAAAAAGAAGAAATCTAAGTAGCATCTAAAAAAACAGTATCTAAAAACAAGAATGCTGATTATATTTTAAATCACAGCATCTGTTCTTCAAATGATACCCAGCCAAGAGCTAAAACAGACAAAATTATCACTGTAGCCATGCTCTGACTTTCACAGAGTGGGGAGCTCAGAGACCTGGTGGTGAGGACTCTCCTTCCGACTTCATTCCACACACTTCTGTTGTGAAAGGTGCCTCCTGGCCTTGTGCGAGGAGCACCTCTGCTTACCTTACACTGCGGCTCTCAACATGGGACCTCACAACAGCAGAGGTTCATACGTGTTTGCGGACATCTCATCTACTGGATTCTAGCGTCTCCACGCTGTGGGGTCTCAGGACTCTGTCCGTACTATGCCTGGCATGGGACCATGCCTACAAGCACAGCTCTGTGGTCTTCCAGGAATAGTTTTGGAGAACTGATACTCGGCTAAACACAGAATGAACAACAATAAAAACAACAAACCTGGTTTCTGACCTCACACAGGGTCACTGTGGAAGGGAGTGTGTGAGAATGGTGTTGGTCCGCAAGGCTGGATTTGGATCCTGGTTCTTCTGGGCTTGTTATTGCAAATGCCTCAGACAATGTCCCTAACCTCTGAGTATCTGCTGCGACTGCAAAATGGAAAGAATAATATCCACTTTCTACATTGTTATGGGCCCAGGTTAAATAACTTACTGAAAGCGTCTAGCGTATTGCCATCAAACTCAGCGCTCCAGCAATGCAAGCTCCTTTCCCTTAGTGAGAAGGGTGCAGGGCTGTTAACAGCCCGAGCTTTTACTTGTCCCAGTATTGTAACAATGCCTGCCTACCTTTGGGACTGCCCCGCTCTGACCCAATTTCAGGACCAGGACTGTACAATTGTGTTCGAGTTGGCACATTAATCATGCAGCTGCTCAGCGAAAGACTCACACAAACTGTCATTACCTCCGGACCAGGCACTGGCAACTGCCCCACAGATCACTGCTCCACGAGAGCCACTGTTTCAGCCTTTTCCTCCATGCAGGGCTTGGATGGAGCAAGGTCTTCTCCAGCCTCGGAGGCTGCACTGTGCAGCTTCAGGGAAAGACAAAGGGCTGGATTCGGTCTGAAGGCAGCCTGCACGTGAAGCAGCCATGCGACAGGCCCAAGCTCCAGGCCAGCTCTCAGGCTCCCGGGTCACCAGTCAAGCCCAGCCAGACAACAGAGGTGAGACAATGTCATCTCCAGTGGGTGGGCAGCACCCAGGAGGGGGGCCTTTAGTCAGTCACTTCACTGTTACAGTCATAAGGAAGGAAATAATTTAGTTCCCTTCTTTTTTAAAAATTGTTTAAATTTAATTAATTAATTAACTAATTTATTTTTGGAGATGGAGTCTCACTCTGCTGACCTGGCTAGAGTGCAGTGACATCATCACGGCTCACTGCAACCTCAAAATCCTGGGCTCAAGTCACCCTCCTACCTCAGCCCCCCAGAGTGATAGGATTATAGGCATGAGCCACCGAGCCCAGCCTTAGTTCCCATCTTTAAAGGCAAAAACTGTTAAAGGAAGAAAGGAGCCCAGTGCTCTGAGCAACCCTCCCGCTGGCTGGCTGCTGGCAGGCCCTGTCTGTCTGTGTGGCCGCAGTCTGGCTGTGTGTGTGCAGTAGAGGCTGAGTCGGCTTATCCCTAGCCAGGGAACATACGCATTCGATAGAGGCTCGTGTCTCAACTCCTTTGTAATCACTACAGCTCACACCCTTGTAATTTTCTTTTTGCTCCTTTGGAAGCACCAAGAAATGGCTTTGTGTTCCCCTCAGCCAAACCTGATTTACCAAAAGGAATAAAAAGACGAATCTCTTTCTGTACAGTCCTAAATGCAGTAAGGTAGA